>NC_136395.1:25957500-27407500 GCF_965140285.1 Lepidochelys kempii | reverse complement strand
TGTGGGTCCTCCACTCCCCCTTTGTATATAACAAGCCATCAGCTAGTCACTGCTCTGCTCACTTTGCTTACGTGGTTTATTCCTTTCTCCACCTTTTGGCTGTTTTGTTTTTTTTGTTTGTTATATTGTGAGCTCTGACGCAGGCACTGTGCCTTCCTGTATATTGGTCCAATGCTTAGCATAGTGTGGGCACTCTTCTAATATCAGTCACTGAGGATAAGTAAGGAGAGGGTGTGGGCCTTCAGCTACTTCTGGGAGGGAACTAGCCATCTTGCTTCGACTGTTAGGATGGGAGAGTTCTACATTTTTCCCCTTCCCTGCTTCAGATATCTTTATGCATTTTAAAAAAAAATGTTCCCCTAGGACTTTTCTCTTTCCTCCAGGTGACCTATTGATAGGGTGTGGTGGTATTGTAAATCTGGAACTTTTGTTGCAGGGAAAGGCAACTGCGTCCTATACAGGTGGGGACTAATTCACATGAGCGTGTATGCTCTGTTGTTGTATTCCTTCATTAGTGACCTGGTTTAGCAGGACTACCTTCTCTTCGGTTCAGAGGCAAGGTAGGTGAGGTAATGTCTTTTACTGGATCAACGTCTGTCTCTTGAGGTGCATAGAGCTCTTCAGGTCTGGGGCCAATATCCTGGGACCAGCACGGCTGCAGAAACTCTGCAATGCAACAGCTGTTCATCTCACCTCCAGCAGTACTAGCAGGAGCCATGTGTGTGTGTCCTGGGCAATGTTTACAGGCCCAGATTAGGGCCCCATTGTTTGGCGCTGCACGAACCACATGGAGGTGTGGCCCCTTTCCCAGAGACCGCACAGTTTTTGAGAAGTGTAAGGACTGGGTGTGATGAAATCTGAAGAGGGGGTGGAAATGAGGATAAAGACCCAGGAACATGTGACCACATCGACTAGCTTTTGCACCACTTGATGGTTCATTTACATGCTTCACTCCAAGAAGTGAACTAAGACTCCACTAATATTGATTTATGCATAGAAGATGTTCCAGTGATGGGTGGTGGTATAAAACCCTAACATAGATTAAATAAGTTTTAATGGATTTAAATAAAATAAATATCAGCATCTTGCCACCCATTTAGTGCTAATGGGTAGTTACCATTCATTCCTTTCTCTGCTTGCCTAGCTTGGTTTGAGTTTGGTACACGGCTGTAGATGTAATTCTCAGCTCTATCAGGAGGAATTCAAACTGCTGCGTGCTGCCAGTGGCAGTATCATCCGGCGAGCTATTTCATGGTTATTTTCAGGCATCATTTTCATTTGCCTTGAGTGTAACATTGTCCTACCATCATTTCTAAAGTTAGGAGACCTCATTTATCCTCAACTTAGTTGTACCTTTCCTCACAAGCACTTTTCAGAAAAGTAGAGAATAATTCAGGTATCCTGGCTAAGAGTAAAACACATTTGACTGTGTATGGGTTGCACGGAGCACACGAGGCCACTACCTTCAGATACACTGTCATGCTGTGGTGGCAATAAGCACCGCACTTGGTGGGAGGCGGTGAGTAAAGTATTAGGGCCTGGTACTACAAACCTTCCAAAGTGTAATGCCCATTGATTTCAGTGGACATCATCGCAAGATTGGGTCCTTGGTGATTTGGCTGAATTATTTTATCTCATTACAGCAATTACATGTGTCTTTCTCTGGTTTAAATTGGACACAGATTTAATTGGATGTCTGTTATTACTGGCATTTGTTACATTTGTGAATGATTTATAATCCTCTTCCCCCCCCCCCCCAAAAAACGAATTTGTTGTAAAACCAGAATGTCTAGGTATTTTTACTTTGGGGGGTGGAGGTAAAGGAGAACTTGAAAATGATTTTTAAATGAGAGAACTTTCTATTATATTTATCTGTCTAGAGGCCATAAATTTGTTTCAGCAGATTAAATACTGACTACTTTATAAAGCCCTGTTTTCTCAAACCTCTTATCAGCAGCACTTGGCAGTAATCACACCTAAGGAAACTTGTAATTTTCCTCAAGGAGGTGACACTGACAGAATTAAAAATGAAGGGGCCCCCTGAAAAGCCAGTTCATTACAAATTAACAGTGGTCCTAGCAAAGCAGTGGGCTAAGGCGTGTCAAATAGCGATATGGATAAAGAAACCCAGCATTTTAAGCTGTCAGAGCTGGGAGCATAGCTAGCCTTAGAACAAATTAATCACATATTGTCAACGCAAAGTTGCATCAAATTAACACATCGGATTCCAGCATATTAATGTGAGAATGCTTTCACCTGATTATTACTGCAAACCATTGCCACTCTCTGACTGCAAAGATATAATTAAATTGCTAAATAGAAAGTGCATATGATATCTCTGCATGCATTTAGAATGCATGAGCTGAAAAGATCACAGCCTAGTAAGTGACAGTTTCTATTTGTAGGCAGAAAAACTTTACTTTTTTCCCCCTTTTATTTACTTGGGAGTACTAGAGTATGAAATTAGAAAAGTTAGTTGTTATTTGCACCCTGTACAACTTAGGTGAAATACAGGTTTAATTTAACTGATTTGCTACACTGACTATGAGTACGTAATTACCTTCACTCTTCTCTGTATTTGCCCTGCAAAGAAACAGAATGATTTGGCACAATAGCCTAAGGTGTTACAAGGCTATAAAAATAGTTGCATATCTGTTACAAGAGATGCTGCCGAATGTTTCAAGAGGGATCACTGTTCAGTTTATTTGGAACTGGCTTTTTCCCTTCAAGTTTGTGGGGATCAAATATAATCTAAAAGAGGGAAAAGTTTGTTACATGGTCCAGGCATATTAAAATATTTGGGCTTGCCTCTGAGTTCAGTACTCTCAGAAAATCTGTCTCAGACTGAATGAGAATCCAAACCAAGGTACTCTGTGTGTCTGTCTTACTGCCTAAAAAAAAAAAAGTACTTCAGGGGGAAACCCTAACAGTATGTTGGTAAAGAATTACCAGCTGAGAGCTCCTGCCATTTTATTCGGGGCACTCTGGAATTTCATGTCCTTGGAAGGACAAGTGGTGTCTTGACTTATGTCACCACTCTTTTTCAGCAAAAAGAAAAGGAGGACTTGTGGCACCTTAGAGGCTAACAAATTTATTTGAGCATAAGCTTTCGTGAGCTTCATCAGATGCATTGAGCTGTAGCTCACGAAAGCTTATGCTCAAATAAATTTGTTAGTCTCTAAGGTGCGACAAGTCCTCCTTTTTGCGAATACAGACTAACTCGGCTACTACTCTGAAACCTGTCTTTTTCAGCAGTGCACTCCTTCATCTCTTCCCTCCTTTTCACTCATTCCACCTCTGGCTTCATGTTCTCTTTCATGCCTTATTCCCCAGACAGGAAGAAAATAAATCAGAATGGTGAGGGTGAATAGTGGGCTCACAGAGCCCCTGTCATGAGAGACGGGGCAGGGGGGTTGCTGGAATACCTTGACATAAAGGATGTGAAGGTGGCACACAGGGAGCTTGTGGGGAGAGGGCATGGAGTGATGCAAGGAGCCCCTGGTTTGTGCAATGGGCTTAGCCTACAGAAGCAACAAAGTGCACAGCCCTCTTATTCTATGTTAATATTAACAACTGAGGAAGGGAAGGCATCTGCTTTCTTGAGTGTGATTCAAGGAGGTTTGGCCACCTAATTCTGCCAAGCTGAAGCAGTTCTAGTATATTATGCACTCTTCTTGCCTCTTTCTTTGTCCCTGAATCCCCTGAAAAAAGTTGTTTTGTGCCATGCCACTTAATTTTTTCCTTTTAAAAGCTATTATTACCTCCTCCAGATTACATCTGAAAATCACATTCAAACACACTATTATTCGCCTAAAGGTGGATGAATAGTTTAGCATTGTGGAATTTGGGCAGGGTGCCATGCAGTTAATACATTTTTCCTGTCAAGTAATAAATGGCTATTGAGTACTCTGTCCATTAAACTGTCCAGGAGCACCCTTTTCCTAGTCTCAAAACCCCTTTGGGTGTCTTGAGTGCTGGAGTTACCGTGATTTTATTACTTCCAAAAGAAATGTCTGTGAGTGACATTGCAGTGTCAGCTAATTAATTTTGGCCGATGCTGTTACTACTTGATAAATTCCAGGCATAGCATTCTTTACAATGGCTGCAGCAGCTGATTCTAGTGTGGCTTATTGAAACATCTCACTTTCCCACAAGCTTTTGAGTGCACTCTTTTGTGGGAGAGTTGCATCCATCTCCAGAAGATCTGATTCAAGAAAAATTACCGAGCCTTTGTCAGAATGAAAACCTGTGAGATGGCCTGTGCAGCTCTTGTAAATGTTTAGGCGTTTGTCTCCCCTGTTTAAGTTAACCAGGAGGCTGGTTTGCTTTTTAGGAGACACCCCTAAAAACATACAAAACTAAGCAATTTCACTGTACTTGTATGACAGCACCCTGGGATTTGTTGGTTAACTTGCACTACAATTGGATAGGTTCAGATGAGGTACTACGGGCATCTTGCAGAAAGCGTTGTCATTCATGCAGGATGATACATGGACAGCAGTATTGCAAGACATCTTAAAAACAACTGTGTAATTATGACATTGCTGTATCTCCTCTAATTTGTGATCAGCATGGTAGGGCAATGTCAGATTGCATAGCCTCTGTTCTAGTTTGATTTGAGAAGATGGCTAACCATGAAACATAGCTGGAAAGATTAAAAGATATTAATAGCTTTAAAATTAGTTTTGTATTATCAGGGAGGAGCAACAATAATAGTTTGTGTTTAGCGTTTGGCGTGGTGTTGGGTGTTAAGATATGAACTGAGGTTTGGGTGGATGTTACTGTATCCTTATCCAGTGATTTCCTTGATTTTGAGTGATTGTGTTGGTAGGAAGTGCACTTCAGCAACCTTAACTCTAAGTTACTGGCATTTGTTGTGTTGGAATAAATAATAATTTTCCTTGAATGGGTGAATTTCAAATAATGTCTTGAAATAAAGACTATTGTGAATAGCAGGCAGGAGTTCATTAAATGCTTCTGAACTAGCCCTATAAATAACCAGAGGATTTCAGAACATTTCAGAAAAATGCTCATTTCTTTCAAAACGTGCAAAGCCTGCACTTCTTACTATGAAACTCATCAGAACTGTTGAGCAGAAAGGAAAAAAGGCCAATTATAATGAGGAGTAGGAAATAATTGTAATGATTGTACAGTTTGGGCGTGGATCTGATGAGGTTAAAAAGTATTTCCAAAGCAAAGGTCATTTAATTAGAATAAAAATTTTAAAATAAATTTTATAAGACAGTCTAATTTCTTGGTTAAGTCATATTACATTTTACTCTGTTTAATTGATTTTCATCTTTCACTTAATTATAAATTTTGCTCCAAATGAAAAATGTTTACAAGTTAACATTCTTATGGATTTGTTTTATTAGCAAAAGTATTAAAATATCTCTTTTGCAATAGCCTTGAGGGTTTTATTTCCAGGTATATTACAGGAAAATTTAATCCATTTTATTTATCTCAATGTCCTTTTAGTTTGTTGTGAGGAACATTTTAGGCCACATGTTTATCCGGCTCTTTGTGCTTGAAATGCAAGTTTTCAAATTGTGACACCAGGATTATGGGACCATAACAGCTTAGATCTTGGGACCTTTCATAGGACCATGCTAATACCTGAAAAATCATCCAGTAAAGAACTTTATTTGCTTAAATACAGTTGCAAAAGAGAGTCTGTTCTTTTTTCCATTAAAACAGACATTTTCAGGGTCTTTAACTTGGCTGTTTCTGAACAAATTGTTTGAAACAGGAATAACTTGGCCACTTTAGTTCAGACCTTATCACCCACTTGAAGGAAAAAAGTACACTCCACCCAACTACTTTAATAACATTCAAAATTCTATACTAACTATACTAACATTCAATATTTGTATAATTTGCAGTATCCCTCTTTCTTTCAAAAACAACTGATAAATAACCTCGGGTAGTATAAATGTGATATGTGTTTAAAGACAAACAGTCAGCCCCATTTGCCTTTTAATTTAAGGATGACTCTGAATCCCACCTGGCTTTGATGTCCTACTTATGAAGTTTGCCCCCATTAAAAGTGTATTACTCTGCCTTCCATTGCATACAATATGTGTTTATTTGCATGCCTGAAACAGAAAGAAAACTGTCTTGTCTGTCTGTATTTCTCTTGTTAGTGCCAATTCCTTTACTTAAAAAAAAAAAAAAAAAAAAAGTTTAAATGAATCATAGATTCATAGATATGGAATATTTGTCTTAATCCTCTGTGGAAATACCAATTTACTTGAAGGTTAAGCCAACTTGTTTGTGTTTAGTGTGGTACCTTCCTGAAATTAAACTCCATACTTACGTTGCAGTATTGGTGTTAATCTTTCGTTGACACAAAAACTAGTTAGACGGGGGGGTGAAGTAATGTCTTTTATTGGACCAACGTTTGTTAAACTGGTCTCTCTCACCAACAGATGCTGGTCCAATAAAAGATATCACCTCCCCCACCATGTGTGTCTTAATATCCTGGGACAGATATGGCTACAGTTACACTGCATACACAAACTAGATGACAATTGGCGATAACAGGAGCAGTTGCTATTGTAGAGAAAGTTCATTTAAACTTACAAGTTATGAAGGATGAAAAATACTAATAGTATTCCAGCACTTAGTTGGGCTGCGGGGGAGGAGAAATAAGAGTAAACAAACCTTAATATTTCCAATCCCAGACTTCTTTCCCCAAAGTGTAGTAAACTGTAATTCTGAAATAAGGTTTCTGTCACATGCAAGGTAGCTTTCTTTTAATTAAATTAGTCAAAATGGCTTTCAGCTTGAAGTGATTTTACTGTCATTCCCCGACAATCCAGCCCTCCTTTAGCTCAGCAATAGTCATGCCTTGAGTCTTTCATCCCAAAGCACTTTACAGACTTCTTACAGGATAATTTAGTTGGAGATTGGTCCTGCTTTGAGCAGGGGGTTGGACTAGATGACCTCCTGAAGTCCCTTCCAACCCTGATACACTATGATTCTATCACTTTTATGCTATCAAGGAGCCACCTCTTTGGAGCAAAATACTAAACAATTAAGAGTAGGAAGTAAAAACTTATCCCATATCTATTTGGAAGTGTAGAGGAAATGTATGGTGTTGGAATGTAATTATCAGAGAAAGATTTAAGCCAAAATATTGGGATGAACATCTTGCTCTTCTGAAAAATGCCATGAGAATTTTAACGACCAAGCTTAGCCAGGACCTCAATTTTGTTTCATCTCAACAACAGTGCAGGAATTATGGTGGTCTGTTTATTTTGAGAGAGTCTATTATGCTATGTAAAATGTACACATATATAAAAGTAGGCAGTAAATATCTCTTTCTTGCTTGTGGTAGTATTGTACTCCCTAAACATTTGAAATAAAGGTACTAATACTATAATATTAGTAATAATCTATGTACACATTCTATCTGGTGAACACAGTGCTGGGCAGTTCTCCCAAGACAGTTAATGAAAGCTGCATATGTAACTTTCCGGACACAACAGTAGTAAAAATGGTTGACAATACTTCAATTTGGCAAAAAACACAGGATTGGCACCTCCAACAGCAAACTGATAAAACTCCAGTCTCTGATTTTAAGATGTTTCAAGCTACTAGTGAAAGACTGAGTAGAGTCAGCTGTGGGAAATTTGTTAAGCTACTGTTGTATCTTAACTAAGCAGTCAGATTTTGGGAAGGATAAATCCTTGGATAAAAACTCTGTTGCAGATTCAAGGAATCTTGTGGAAGTCCTGGAAAAATCTTGTACTAAATCTTGTGTTGTAAATCTTATTATCCTTTATTCTGCATGCTATGATTCTCTTAATTAGTTACTCTTTTGTCAGTTTGGAAACAGTGTTATATTGCCAGACAGGGTATTTTGGTATCCTCCGGTCTTCGTGCTTGTCTCCCTACTCTCTAAACTTAAGCCCTATTTATGGATGTTTGGGGTGGGAGTGGTAGATCTCAGATCTAGCTTTTCTGTATCTCATTAACTATATCTGAAATAATAATAAAGGACAGGGCATATTAAATGCTGTCTGCATTGTAGTGCTGTATAACAGTGTTTTCTAATTTGTTCATAACGAGAGACAGATTACCAAATATCTATGGGCTTGCTGAGAGATGCATCTTACATCTACAAGGCCTTGGTAAACTTTTCTAGAGAATGAGCTTTACAGCGTGTTGCAAAAAGAGAAGATAGTCCTATGTAACCACACTAAGCAGGGTGGATAAAAATAAATGATTAAAGTTAGAAGTTTTTATTTAAATCAGATTTTTTAATTTAAATTAAATACAGGGGGTTTTTTAAATTAAAATTAAATTTGAAATTGACAACTTATGTTAAAGCCTAAGCTGCTTATAATATAATAAATCATTTAAATTGAATACAAAAATAATATTAAGCAGTAATGTTTGATGAAAAGTTTTTTAAAGAAAGTCAAACCACTGAACTGGTGGAAGTCAATGGCTAAGCACTTAGAGCCAGAGTTTGTTGAAATGCTAAACCAGCTTTTCACCGCCGTAGCTTCTTTTGCAGGTGCAGACATAATACTTTCTTCATTTTAGCTTATTCAGCTAGTTCCATAACATGATTAGTGCATGCAATGTTAATAAACCAATTGGGAGTTGAAAGAGCAGGAAGCTTGTTTTTTTCTTGCAATCTGTGAATAAAAGCTATGAATAAAAGTGAGTGGATGAGGTCTATTAGTTCTAAAATCTTAAAGGACATGGTGACCAGAAATAATCAGTTCAGTTCATTAACTACAGGTAATACTTCCTTTATATAAAAAAACCTATTTGTTTTAAGCACACAACATTTTTGATAAACTTTTTCTTCTTATCTGTTCAGCACATTTAAGGAAGTTTTATTTAATTAAAAAATATAAAATGCTGGTTTTGTGCATTTTAATTTATTTGAATTTCCATCAAACTAGATCTTGAGATTAAATCAGAAAAAATTAATCTAGTAAATAAGAAATGACTCATACACCATTTTTAACATGATAAAATGTAAAAATTAAGAATCTGAATAAGTGTAAGTTAAGATATAGAATTGCTTAAATAAATGTGTATAGATATGGCATATCCTTCAGGTTTGCAAAAAGAATCACTAAATTTAGTGTAACAGCTATATTTAGTTGCAAATCAACATATTTAAATAGTTAGCAACCACTGAGACTCAACCTTTCTTTAGGAAAATAACCAAAAAGTACAAATGCAAAACATGATTAAAATGATTATTTAAATCAAGCTTTCCTGCTAGCTAATTTAAATAAATCCAGCCTGGCACAAAAACATTTATTAATTCACGGTTAGTATCTGAAGACAAGAAGTAGCATCAAGAAAGGACCCTTCAGCTTGTGACCTCAAGTATGCATCTTTTTATATAAAGAAGAACATGCCTTATCTTCAGTGTCCAATAAAGTGTAACTTGCTTTGTCGTGAATTGTAGGAATAGCCCTAGATTCTCTCTCTTCCTCAGTGTTTAGGCCAAAAAGCTTTGTTGACCTTATTACCAGACCCATAACTGTTCAGATTCAGTTTGAAAATTTTATATTTAGCCTCGTTGCCAGATAATTGGCTGAGGTCCTATGGTACCCGGATTATTTGTTATAGGCTCCTCCTCTTCGTAACTTGACACAACGAGTTTTATTCGTGGTGCCGAAGTTGCAAATATATATTAAGTAACCTGGTGGTCAGCTTTCTAGTGTGATGTACAGCTTTGTGGCTAACTAAAATAACAAGCAGTTAGTGTTCTCAAACATGCCAGACACCTTTATTCCTAACACCATCCCTTTGAAGGAGGACAGTGTTAATTCCTCCTCTTTACAGACAGGCTAATGGAGAGACAGTGTGATGAAATGACTTGGCCTGCCTATCCCAGCCTTGGTAGAATTTGTGTGTGACTCATTCCTTTCCCTCCCAGTCTCAGTCTAAGTAATATGTGAATCTCTTTCCATGAGCTGAAAAATCCTAGATTAAGGGACAAGGCCGCCAAACCCCATCCAACTCTCTCCAAGCTGAGTCAATGCTACAGGTATCACAGGAAATAAGGACCTGTCTCTGGTAAGCAGCCCAGCTGCTATTCCATTCTCAGTCTCTTAAAAACCATCTCTGATGCCTTTTACTTTAAGGATTTTAGAATATCCTGTTGTGATAATGTCACTAAGCACTTCAGAACATATTTCGATATGAAAACCTACCTAGGTTGTAGGTTCCAGTTAATAACATAGAGAAAAATTGTTTTAAAACTTAAAATGATTAACTATTAAAATTTTAAATTGAGCTCTGGGGGGAAATGATCTTCTAGGTATGCATTGTAAAAATGATGAGATTTCAGACAGGTTTTACAGATGATGAATTTTTCTTCTTTTTCAAGAATAATTGATCCTTTCTTTCATTAAGCTGTGAACCCTTTTAATAAGGTTTGCTTGATTTCCTAAAAAGGAACCGTGTCTAAGTGTGTGTGACCTCAACCATTGGGGCATTTTGACAGAAAAAGATCACTTAGGTCATCACTGCTCCTTTTTAGCACTTAGATCATAAATATTTGTTCATTGTCGGAAACGTACATCTTTGCTACTTTAGGTTACCTTTAAAAGTCAACTTGTTTTTCTTTAAAAAGAACAGGAAGACTTGTGGCACCTTAGAGACTAACAAATTTATTTGAGCATAAGCTTTCGTGAGCTTCAGCGGATGCATCCGATGAAGTGAGCTGTAGCTCACGAAAGCTTATGCTCAAATAAATTTGTTAGTCTCTAAGGTGCCACAAGTCCTTCTTTTCTTTTTGAGGACACAGACTAACATGGCTGCTACTCTGAAACTTCCTTTTCTGTGTTATCCTCATTGTTTACTTCAGGATGAGGGAAAATAATTAAACAGAACATCTTTTCCAAGCAGCTGGAGTCAAACTCCAGCTGACTGCAGCACCTGTGAAGACTGTACCTCTGCCTCAGGGCTGAGTGATGCAATGCTAGCCAGGGAGACATGGTGACGATGTGTTCAGAAGTGTACAGATTCATCGTTGTAATGCTCTTGCCCTTCTGTGAGCTTCAGATGGCAAGAATGTCAGTAAATGCAAAGTATCTGGTTTAGACTAATTAGAGGAATGATTTGTGAAACACTGGCTATTTATTTAATTAATCACCAACACAAAGCTATAAAACCCATATTTTAAAAATCCCTGTTAGTTTGCCATGTGGTTAATAGATTGTGGCACATTTGAAATACATCACCATGTCACTTTTTAATGTTCTACCTAAGGTTGGCTAATGTCCTCAAGGAACTTAAGGTGTCTGCTTTATGCAACAATAGCCTAGGATTAGAGTCTGAGACCTGTTTAAGGATTGAATATTTGTAAAAGCATTTATCTTTTGAATAGCATCTGTTCATTAAAATATCTCATGGTATATGTCTAAATATACAAATAATGTAGTTTTTAATTACAAGTTTTTGTTGCACTTTGTTATTACAAAGAATAACTATATTCCCCAGTATTAAAACATGTTTATTGCTAAGTAAAATGCAAATAATTCTTCCAAAGTATACCATTCCTTTCCTGGTGTATGTAAACAGTGAGATTAGCGTTATTTAACTAATGCATTTTTGTTGTGGCTATAACCATCTATTTTGATAAATCGGAATATGCATTCCACTTTTCATCAGCACTGTTGTAACTGAATAGGTCAGGGCATAATATCCCTAGGTAGTTGAATACCATCTCAGCTAAACTGAAATTCAGCCCTTTGTGGAAAGCCTGTGCAAGTCCCTGTGTGTAACTTCAGTGGTGTGTAGGGCTTATGCAGGCATGTTGCATGCAAGTGTTTTTCACTCCTGGTGAAACTCCATTTGGGGATGGCAGGAGAGAAGATGGACTGGGCTTGCCGAAAAACTGATATTAGCATTAAAGCAAATGAGACCTCCTGGGCTCTAACAGGGGATTGGTTTTCCCCTCTTCCAAAGGGATTTGACAGAAGAGAAGTATAGCAGGAAATCCTATTTATAATACTTTTTAAGTAAACATTTTTAATTTAAGGTAAATTGTGTAAGTAAATACACATTAATAGGATTGGAATATGCCTTTGTTATATGAATTATATATTATACCTTGCTTTTAGCTTACTCAGGTTTATTAAACTAGAGCAGTGAACACCAACCAGACGAGAGCAATTTGGAACGTTTGATTATATAATTATACGTGTAACGTACCTTTGTTTCCCTGACGTTCTGTATGAAAAACAGTTCAGGTGGAAGCTTGCAAGGAAATGGTACAGCTCTTGATGTTGTTTTTTTCAGCTCGATATTGTATAATTAACTGGTACATTCAGAGGGGGGCTAGAATAAAACATGAGTATGTTAATGCAGCCTGGAGCTGATGTGATAGTGATCATTCCAATGCAGATAAAGCATTTCTTATAACCGTCGTTGCCTACTGGAGCCTTTGAAACATCTGGACCTTTAATTGAAAAATAGTATGATGTTGTACAAGGCAGAGATGCTAAGTGAAGTCAACAATTTAGAATAAAAAATAATAGTATTTACCTTTTTATTTAAGTATTAAGATTGTGTTATGCTTTATATAGCAGGAAATTACTGGGTTAAATTTTTATGAACAGTGACAGCGTGAATGAGATAAATTAAATGAGAATGTTAATGCAATTTTACAGACCTTGTGTATACACTGTATACACTGCAGTGAGATAAATAATGGTCTGTTTGTCAGGGAGAGGAGCAGCTATTGAGGGTTCGTTCATTTTAGTGCTCAGTTCTTTGAACTGTCAGACCATAGTCCAGTCACTCTGTTTAACTTCCTTAGAATTATTACAGCTACTTCAGGTAGCTGACTATAAAAAAAGCAATCATCATCATCATAATTAATAAACTAGTCACTTGTCACTTACAGTGATAACATGCACTTACAGTGGGATTACCATCTGTTGGAACAAGTCGTTCCTATGTTTCCATGAGTGGTACAATGACATGCAGAACACAAGATCTTAGGAGGGAAATGCAGTTATTTTGTGTGTTCATGTGAACACTAGAACCTAGAGATATTCTGAGCAAAATTAACTTATTTAAAATGAGCCGACATTTTCACAAGACTTGTTCAGATAATATGTAAATAAAATAAAAAGAACTGGCTAGTCAAATTATTAACCAACATACTGTTGTGAACCTTGGTTTAATATACTGCAAATTACTCACTGTACCAGAATCCACAAGTCCCAGCCATACTTCATATTCCTGATTTGTGTTGGTCTCTTCTAAGAATGCTCATGTATTTAGGATGAAGCCCTCATTTCTATCTTGCTGGACACTGATTCCAATCTCAAGCAAATGCCAGTAATATCTTCATGCCATCGTATGTTCTGCCAGATGTAAATAAAAAACCATTTTAAAAACATTTTAGAGTATTTAAACATTTTATTGGGTTAATGGTTCATATCCTTATTTTTGACCCCTAAAAAGCTATTTTACTTTAAAAAAAAAATCATTTCTGCTACTTTTTAAAAATCTTATTTCATTACTTTTGTTTTTGGATTAAACAAAATTTGACTTTAAAAGCATTATCAGAGCATTTTATTTTTCAGAAACCCATAGTGTAGAAAATGGTGGCTTTCATGCACTTCTACCTACAAAAGGATTGTGCTTTTAGAGAAATAAGGTCTTCGTTGATAAAAACATTTGAGCGTGGATCCTCTAATCTGTTGGTCCTGCTGTTTGTTTAAAAATTGGATGCTTAAATTGGGGGAGTTGGGTGCTTAAATTCTGCTTGATTGGTTCTTTGTTCAGTGCATATATTTGTAACTTTTTCTGTATGTTGTATAAAATACCTATTGGAGTGAGTTACATATTGGGATACAAGCTTTATATATGGTACAGTGTGAAATAATCCTGTCACCTGAAACAAAAACATTTCACTTATACAGTTTAAGAGTCAGAAGAAATTTTGCATTTGGAAAAATATCTCTATTTGTTCCTATTTTCTCTAATGTTTTATATTGTTTGCTAGGTGGTGAATCAATTATTTGAATTTATACTGATGGAGCAAATAAAGTAGTAAGCTCACTTGTGCCAAGGCCATCTAATTAAATGCTAACTTTGGATAAGCTGGATGTGTATGAAAGATTAATTTTAAGAGGTTTTTATGACTCACTAAGTAATGGTTCAGTAAAATCTGCGTATTATATCATTAGAACATCTAATGTTAAAGTGATATAATATTTAGTCACAAAACTCTGTTGTATAGTAAGATGCTGTAAATTATTATTGTTTAAAAAATTGATCATATTTTTCTCTAGGAAATGTTTATGGACTCTATTTTAATTTTCCACCATGAAACATAGTAAAATACAGCCCAAAAATGAGACAGGTAAAACGCACACTATTTTCTCTTTGAATATTTGTACAGCTTTTCATTATCCAAATACTTGTGAGCTGTTTTTAGGATTAAGTTGTCCTTGTGGTAGTTCAGGATTATACCAAACTTCCTATATAATTTAGGAGAGTTGATAAAGATTATAATATGTAATACTTTATGGTTTTAAAATCTTTTTTGTATTTAAAGTGTACCGGTGGTGTTATATAAAATGATTTAATAATGTAGAGGTCCCTAAAACTGCATGAGGCTGGTGGAATTTATTCAGTATAAACTCTTTCTTTGATGTAGTACCCATAAATTGTATAATTAAACACCCAAGCTTGTAACATTAATGGTCTAATTCGACATCAGCTACGAAAATTCATAGCAGAGTTTCTTGTTCTGTCCTTAACTCTTTCCACTGTGTCTAGCTATTGCAGAAGCATGTATATGTAATATGCTGCTTACACTCTTACAATAAACCCGATCAACTATGGAACACCCTTACTATATATCCACAGATTACTGAGGTAATGATCCTTATTTGGCCCATACCATAGTGTGGTTGTGTTTATTTCAGGCCATGTTTAATACGTGGACCCATGTGAGCAGAGCAGCTCTGTGTACCAAATCACTGTTTGAGGTGGAAGTTCCTTGTGTGTTAATTGGGAGCAGCTTTCCTAAACTGAATAGCTGCCACTTTTATTTTTGATCCCAAAGGTAAGTAATTAGTAGCCAGTGGCCTGTTTAATTAAAGTCTTATAAAACAAAGAAGCAAATTTCACTTACTCAGTAAGCTGCATTTTTTAGCAGTGCAACACTCAAACTATGGGAGTGTAACTCCTAGATAGCAGCAGAGAAGGAGAGCTGCAGGATCCTAGTCAGAGAGGGACTCTCAATGCTTTCAATTCTTAAAGGAGTTAAATAAGTAACCCTGTTTTTCAGATGGGGAAGCTGAGACACAGATGCTAGGTGACATGCTCAGGATCACACAGCAAGTCAGTGGCTGGGCAGAGAATAAAATCCAGAGTACTTGACTCTCAACCCTACACTTCAGCCACAGGATACTGCTGACTCTGACAGCGTTGTTCATGGTGAATGTGTTGAAGAAATGTAAAATTGAAATTCTCATAAGAGCCCAAGTCTGATATAGTGCATGAAAACTATGGGTATCAGAAAGCAATATTAATCTTTTATTTAATAAACAAATGTGTTTGCTTACATCCAGCTTAGATAGTGACTCACCTACTTAAAGGGTAGGTGAGACCTAATATCTCTAACAATAAAAGCTTAATGGAACCAGGATGTGTGATTCTTAGAAAATTAACGAGATATTTTGTCAATTTTATTCCAGACTTCATTTGTCAGGATATGCAGTGTCCAGTGACAAGCTAAAAGAATTTTTTGACAAATTAACTATGCCATAGGTGACAGATCAGGAAAATGTTAATTTAACAGCCCCTTTGTGCCTACCAGATTTATTGAAGGCTATTAAGGAAACTCCAAATGGTAAGGCCCGTGGCCCTGAATGGATTTTCCATTGAATTTTATACAAAATCTATTAATATGTTTGATGCTACTTTTTTGAATATGGATAATCATGCTTTATTTCTTGGGTCACCTGAGCCTTTATAGCTATAATCCACTTCTCTAGTTGGGAACAAAATCCACGTTCACAGTATTGACTGTAATCTGGGTCTGAACAATTCCTCCTGAACAAGTGAGCTTTTATAAACCTCAGCAAGACCGTGATAACTTGTGATTGCTGTAGCTAAATCCAGTGTGGCTAGATCTTTGACTCCTGGGCACTAAGAATTGCAGTCCAAAAATTACCTCTCTCTGTTCAACCCCATCATGTGGTCCTGTCCTATGCTTTGCACAGGCAAGTAATTGAGACTAATAGAGCTGCTTGCATGAGTAGTATTTTGCAGGTCATGAATTCATGCACATGAATCTATTCACCCATGTAGAAGCATTCCCAGGCACGTGCCAAATGCTTCTGCAGGATCAAGGCGCACTGGAGTTATGCATGTTCAGGTTTAGTTCATCTAGTCCAGTATCCTTTTCTGACATCGGCTAATACCTGATGTGCCAGAGGGAGGTGCAAGAATCCTTATGCTCTTGAGTTAGTGATTGGCGTATGCCCTGACATCGTCAGCTATCCCAACCTCTTTAAAAGTTTTCATTTAAAAGCATCCCATTTCTAGTCCTTGTAGTTGTAAAGATAACCTACCAACTGTGAACCTTGCATACTCCCTCTTCATAAGGCCCGTAATAAACAGGGGAAATTTTTCAGACATTTTTCACTATTGCTAATAGCGGTTCAGCTCCACCGGCAGTAACAGAATTGAGAACCTTAGTGTATATGAGACGGCACTCTTCTAAGCCCCATGTCCTGTGCCTGTTAAGTGTTTGTGATAAAAGGTTCAGGGATGTCTGTAGTGGATGGTGCTGGACAAAATCTCTAATGAAGTATAATATGAGAGAGAGATTTGGGGGAAGAGAATATATGTTGGGAATGATGAAGAACACAATCTGTGGAGAGATGACTAGGGCAGGGGGAGAGAGAAGGGACAGATGAAAAGACACTGAGGGCAATGCAGGAAAAGTTACCCATGATGTGTGATGGGGAAGAAGAGAATGTAGTGGCAGCAAGAAGGAAAAAGGTCTGACACAAGCGTGAGAGATGGCATAATTTGAAATGTATTGTACAAGACGTTTATTGACAGTGTTATAACAGTATTATTATACAATATATAATGTACAATAAGCAGCACACAGATGAAATCCTGGGGCCAGTGAAATCAAAAGGGAAAACTTCATTGGCTTCATTGAGGCGAGGATTTCACTCCACAATGGTCTTACTCTTTTAAATTGCAGTACACACAGTGCAGGTATTTTACATCCTGGGTAGTTAAATATAAGGTGGATGATCAGGCCCATATGGGCCTGTTAAAATGTCTGTTGTTTGGATTAAGAGCGGAGATAATGTAGTAGTGGCTAAGGGAATAGTGTCTCCCCTTTTGTCTTTTGATTGAAGTACCACTACCTGCCCTCCTCCCCTCTGCTTCAGAGCGTAACGTTTGGGCTCAGCAGCGGAGAAGGAACGGAGGGAGGTCAGACTGCATAGCGCGCAGGGCAGGGAGGGGAGGTGCGCATGTGCAATCCCACGTGCAGCTGTTGAAGATCTGACTACAGACGCAAAGGCGCTGCCATACATACAGTAGAGCACACCTGGGGAGACACATCTCAAAGAACCTCAATTACTGCACAAGCTGAGTGGCCCTCTCTTCTCAACCAGGGGTACGCGGAGGTCTTCCAGGGGGTACATTCACTCATCTAGATATTTGCCTAGTTTTACAACTGGCTACATAAAAAGCACTAGTGAAGTTAGGACAAACTAACATTTCCTACAGACGATGACTTCTTTATACTGCTCTATGTCCTGCACACTGAAATGTAAGTACAATATTTAGATTCCAATCTCTTTATTTTTTAATTATATGGTAAAAATGAGAAAGTAAGGAAATTTTCAGTAATAGTGTACTGTGACATTTTTGTATTTTTATGTCTGATTTTGTAAGCAAGTAATTTTTAAGTGAGGTGAAACTTGGGGGTACACAAGACAAATCAGATTTCTGAAAGGGGTACAATAGTGTGGAGAGGTTAAAAGTATTGTTCTGTTGGGGGCTGGGCTGAAGACGTGGCAGTTTGTGTCTTGGAGAGTAAAAGGTCTGTGAGGGGACATGAGAACACTGGAATACCACTAAACGCTTTTAATACCTTCCCTAGTTGTTTTTATCTTGCAGTGAAAATGTAAAAATTCACACTAAATTAAAAACCTTTGCTTGAATGTGTCTGTTTCCTCCACATTGACAGCCGTTACCAGTGCGCCTAGCAGAGGGCCAACAGTTATCCAGACAAACTTATGGTCCTGTTCATATTTTATTAAACTCTTCTGAATCTAGCCATGTTCTTTCTTTTAAACAGATGTGTCCAGTTTCTTCTGTACCTTGAGTAGGTGAGGGAAGGAGATTGCTATACTTAGAACTTGAAAAAAATTATTCAACTTCATTGTGTTTGGGCAGTTTTCACAATACTTCCATGCTAATCTACAATGAATGTAAAAGTACTTTTATTTTTAAGTTACTCTCTTACTTCTATAACTTAAAATTATATTGACATGTCCAATGATTTTATAACAAGAATATGTTCTATCCTCCCAGCCTAGGTGTCCAATATTGAATCCTCTTATTCCGTTACCTAAAGCCAGAATTCCTAATGATTAATTCTAATGGTGGTTTCTCTTCTTGGTATAAAGCAAGGATATTATCCTCATGTCAGTTAATTTGTGGGAGGGAATTGTGAAATCTTTTTGCCACTTAAAAGATTATTAGCTTAAAAATAGAGTCCTATCAGCTATAGATTAAACATTTTTCTTCTAACACAAACTTTATAGATCTTTGTTGCTATATTCTTTGTTTTAATTAAGTCTTAATCTCCCTGGTGCCAAATAGATTTTTTTAATACAATAAAATGCAATGATACCAGTTAATCCTTCTTGGTTGTCTCCAAATAGTTTTAAATGGTTAGAAGTGGGCTCAGATATATATTGGTTTTGGACTTGCCTTGACCTATATAAATCATCTTTTATTTATTCTTAACCATCACTTAACTTCCATGTCTGTTTTATGATCCTGTTTCCTGCTGAAGTGAAGAGGTGATTATGTTGTCCATCTGACTTAGGTACAGCCATCATATAAGTTTCTCGTGGTTGGAAAAAAGTGTAGGGTCTGTTATTACTCAGTGTAATCTTCTTGTTATGGGGCAATGTTTCTGAAATGTTTGCAGCTATAAGATTCATGCATGTTATGTGTAGTTAATTTATGTTCTGTAAGTATCTGCTGGCATGACCTGCCTGACTCCTAGCCATGATGCCCGACTCTCCTTCCTTCCTTTCTGTTTTGATGTGGAAGCCAGTTTCCACTTCCTCCCCCTTTTTATATACCCTGGGGGAGAGAGACTCCTGCATGTTCACCCTTTAAATTTTTGTGCATCAGAGTGGCGACCCTTGGACTTGCTTCTGAGAGTACCAATAGCGTCCACGTATAGTCAAAGAGGGTGGGGTCAGGAGGAGAGGAAATGAAACAGGCCATCTCTGAGGTAAGGCCATGGAGCATTTAAAAACAAAGTGCAGTTTTGAACTGTATCCTGAAATGATTGGGAGCCAGTGAAATTGTTTGAGGACCTGGGTGATGTGGTTGGGCTTCTTTGTACCCTTGAGATAACCGGCAACAACATCCTGTATGTGCCAGAGTCTGGGCGCATGGGATGCCATTGAGAAGGGAAATGCTGCAATATTAAGGCAGTGCCATACGCACTATTGCAACAGTCAGTTGTGGTAGGTGAATTTGCAGGGGTAGGAGCTGAGGACAGAAGCAGAAGTTTAGAGTCAGGGATAATGCTAAAGTTGAAGACTGTGGCGGGAAGTTGCTTTGGGAATGTAGGTAGGGTTTATAGTAATTCTTTATTGAAGATCTTGTGGTGGAAATGTTGAATGTTTCCATAAATGGTTTTCAGTTCTCATAGGAAGTTACCTGAGATCACTGCTCTTGTGCAACTAGTCTTTCACATTTGTTTATATAAAGACATTTATTGATTAAACAAATAGCATAAAAGAACTGAAATTATTTAAACTCGCATCGTAATTCCACATAGAAAGTTACAGTAGTACATTTTAGTTCTAGCTACTGTAATGAACATAAGAACCGATACTTAGATCAGACCATTGGTCCATGTAGCCCAGTGTCCTGTCTTCTGACAGTGGACAGTGCCAGATTCATCACAGGGAATGAACCGAACAGGACAGTTTATTGAGTGATCCAACCTCTGTCATCCTGTCGCAGCTTCTGGCAATTGGAGTTTTAGGGACACCTAGAACATGGGGTTGCATCTCTGACCATCTTGTCTAATAACCATTGATGGACCTATCCTCTATGAACTTAACTAATTCTTTTTTGAACCCAGTTATACTTTTCGCCTTCACAACATCCCATGACAATGAGTGCCACAGGTTGACTGCGTTGTGTGAAGGAATACTTCCTTATATTTGTTTTAAACCAGCTCCTTATTAATTTCATTGAGGGACCCCTGGTTCTTGTTATGTAAGGGGTAAATAACACTTCCTTGTTCGATTTATGTAGTGGCATTATATTTTCTGTCTTATTATCTATCACTTTTCTACTAGTTCCCAATATTGTTAGCTTTTTTGACTGCCACTGTACATTGAGCAGACGTTTTCAGAAAACTGTCCACAATGACTCCAAGATCTCTTTCTATCAATAGGTTGAACAGCACTGGTCCCAGTACAGATCCTTGGGGGCCCCCTCCACTGTGAAAATTGACCATTTATTCCTACACTTTTTTTTCCTATCTTTTAACCAGTTACTAATCCATGAGAAGACCTTCCCTCTTATCCCATGACTGCATACTTAGCTTAAGAGCCTTTGGTAAGGGACCTTGTCAAAGGCTTTCTGAAAGTCCAAGCACACTATATCCCCTGGATCACCCTTGTCCACATGTTGTTGACCCTCTCAAAGAATTTTGATAGATTGGTGAGGCATGATTTCCCTTTGCAAAAGCCATGCTAACTCTTCTTCAACATATCATGTTCATCTATATGTCTAATAATCCTGTTCTTTAATATAGTTTCAACCAATTTGCATACACAAGAATCTAACCTACACAAGCTTTTGTTTTTGTCTCTGTTTTACTGTGTCACTTATGTATTTTAATAAAATGTTTTTTCAACAGGGTCATGTTGGTACAACTGCAACCAAAAAAATTGATGTCTACCTCCCATTGCACACAAGCCAAGACAAACTGCTGCCAATGACAGTTGTGACGATAGCAAATGCCAAGGTGCATGACCTGATTGGACTAATATGCTGGCAATACACGAGTGAAGGACGGGAACCCAAACTAAAGTACTGTTCTTTCTTTACTACTACTTGATATCTGGTTTTCTCCTCTACAACCGTTTTTGCATAATGAAATGGATTTCCATGTCAATATTTTTATAAATAAGTCTTACAGGAACCACCTACATAGTTATCAATATTTCTTTGTGAGCAATACACACATATCTATATCTATTTCTCTTTCATTTAAACTGTTGGGTACTGGATAATGATAAACATATGAATCCAAAGAGGTGCAAATGAATCATAATTTTAAAACAGTTTATGTAATATTAAGATAAATCGCACCACTGTCGGCATCATTGGTAGGTGTTTTATTTTTATGTCTGACTTAGTTTTTGAACCACTTCTTAATGACCAAGGATCAAACAGAGGTGCATCAAATAACATCTAGAAATGATCTGTAAGCCTTCTCATTTTGACAGTGGTAGCAAGGGTTGGTTAATATCTGAATATCTTTCCCTACTCCCTGCCCGACTCTGCCTATAGAGTAGTAACAGGATGGCATAACTAAAATGGCGTGCTGAGTGTCTTGGAATGCTGTTTTAATGTTCTATTTGAGATATAGTATGCTGCCATACAAACCAGGGGCGGCCAGCCTGTGGCTCTGGAGCCCCATGCGGCTCTTCAAAAGTTAATATGCGGCTCCTTGTACAGGCACCAACACCGGGGCCGGGGCTACAGGCGCCAACTTTTGAATGTGGCGTGGGGTGCTCACTGCTCAACCCCTGGCTCTGCCACAGGCCCTGCTCCCACTCCACCCCTTCCCAACTCCTCCCTTGAGCCTGCCATGCCCTCGCTCCTCCCCAGAGTCTCCTGCACGCCACAAAATAGCTGATCAGTTGGTGCGGGGAGGGAGGGGGAGGCACTGATTGGCGAAGCTGCTGGTTTGCGGGAGGCATGGTGGGTGGGGGAGGGGAGCTGATTGGGGGCTGCTGACATATTACTGTGGCTCTTTGGCAATGTACATTGGTAAATTCTGGCTCCTTCTCAGGCTCAGGTTGGCCACCCCTGATATAAACGATTACTAAATCATGCTGCATCCGTATGCAAAAGAGATCAGAGTTAAGCTTGTGCATGTAATGTGATCTTTTGAATGTGTCACTTTACAAATGTAATGTTCTTTTAATGTAGTCCTTAGTATTGAATAGACAAACTAGACCAATGTCAGGTTTCAGAGTAACAGCCGTGTTAGTCTGTATTCGCAAAAAGAAAAAGAGTACTTGTGGCACCTTAGCGACTAACCAATTTATTTGAGCATGAGCTTTCGTGAGCTACAGCTCACTTCATCGGATGCATTCACTTTCCATAGTATGCATCCGATGAAGTGAGCTGCAGCTCACGAAAGCTTATGCTGAGATAAATTGGTTAGTCTCTAAGGTGCCACAAGTACTCCTTTTCTAGACCAATGTGTTTGTGAATATATCATTTTTTCAGTGTTTATAAAGAATTGACAACTATGGGGTTAAATGCAATTAAGTTCTAAGGTACCCTCCCTGCCCCCATCCTTCTGTGTAAGTGTTCAAAGACACCACTAAAATGAAGATGAATATATTGGCAAAAATGCCAAAGTAATCATAAAAATCCAATTTTATTTGAAACCGAATAATGCTTTATTCTTTAATTGAGAAACCACTGTATTGTGCAGTAGGCCCTTATACTTACTACTAGAACTTGGCCTGAGTCACCTGTGCAATAAGAGATCAACAGATACTGTTGTCCTTAGAAATTCTTTACAGCTTCACTCTATCAATGGATTTTTCAGTATTTGCTATAATCCTTGCATATCCCTTTGCTTGGCATGGGAGGCATGAAGGGAAGGGGAGGCTGCCCCTAAATTTGTTAGGCTGAAAAATAGATTGTGTGCTGTCTTAGAATATTTCCTATCATATTATTTATTTATTGGTAAAGGTAATGTTTTAATGATAGGTCATACAAGGTCTGTGAAATAGGTATTTCATAGCTTTTAATCTGGACATCTTTCATTTTAAAATGACACTGTAAAGTCTGGAAAAATACTTTCCCAGTATTTGCTGCATAACAAAGGATGAAATAATTACATACTATAACAGAACCACCTCTGGTACAAAAGTAGTATAACAGAGTATAGTAGATGTTTTATTTGTTTTTATTTGCAGAGTAGCAGCCGTGTTAGTCTGTATTCACAAAAAGAAAAGGAGTACTTGTGGCACCTTAGAGACTATAAATTTGTTAGTCTCTAAGGTGCCACAAGTACTCCTTTTCTTTTTATTTGTTAGTGAGTCAAAGTTCCAAGTCTGGGTCCTGGCATATTTCTTGGAAATGTTGCCCTTGCTACCGTTTTTCAGGAATGGGTTTGCATTCATGAGTCCTCTGTGTATTTGCTCAGAGATAGGATGAGAACTCTTTGGGCTTTCCTCCAATTCTAGCACAATTGGAGGGACACGACGGTAGGTGAGGGGGTGAGAGAGAGAGAGGTTATTCGGATTTACATTCTGATGCTTTTATTTTGGATCCCTGATTATTAGCTGCCTTCTGTATTGTAGAGATAGAGCAGCACAGAGAAGTGGACCTTCTCCCAGATAGAGTTTCATGGAGGTTGTTGATTTGGCTCTGTTGTTCCTCCCAGCTCTTTTTTGAATGAACAGATGTGATATTCAGGTCTTTGATGTATTAAACATTTCAGTGTTCTGACACTGGTGAAGAAGTGTAGAAATAATTGTAGACACTGCCATTTCACTTGCCAATGTTAATCACCATTTTCTATTTGTTAAAATATTTGTTGATCAAGAAGGTGATTGTTGTGTATTATTACTGTATTTTAAATATGCGAGATGCAACCAGTATCAAAGTCTCAGCACGTGTACATTTTAAGAACACATTACACATCATATTGACCAATGTCAGCAAGTAAAAAGTATCCCATAAAATAAAATAAAATATATTAGTGTCCTCAGGAAAAGGCTCGTGTCCTGAAAGTCGTCAAACTTTAACTCTGTTGGACCAGTGGGAGGAGGTGAATGTCCGTGTCTGTCTTGGGGTGTGATCGCTGACTAGGAATGAGCTTGGGCAGGAATGCTGTCAAATGCCACCAGATCCCACTGCAGGGAGAATAGTATTAGTGGGAAAGCTGAGGGACATTGGAACCCACTCTCCATATAGTACATCAGAACCTGGACTTGGGGGTTCAGGGAAAGGGCAAAGTCTCAAAATTTCAATATGATTTTTAAGTATTTTTCTTTGTTTCTTTGATTCATTTTGTCAGAGCAGCTCAATGCCTGTCGATTGGCAAGGGTCAATTTAACTCTGTTACTATATAGAATTCATCTCTAAATAAGGGAATGCATATAACTAAGGTTTTGTAGATATTATTATCATTTATTTTATTGTCACTTATATTATCGTAGCACTTATGAGCTCTAGTCATGGACCAAGACCCCGTTGTGCCAGGCGCACAGGAAAAAAAGACAGTTTCTGCTCCTACAAGGCAGTCATTGGTTACAGACAGACCAGTGAGGAAACAATGAAACAGTATTTTTGCAGCGTGGATATTCTCAGTTTCATTTTGTTTGCTCTGGAGCTAGTCATTTTACAGATAAAGGGAAGAGAGTGAGTATCAATTTGAAGAAAGCATTAAAAGTTGTGTGGGTTATACCAATTTGTAATCTGGTATAAAAATACAGAAAATAGGCATACCTGCTAATCAAACTAGGGTAGAAGAATGAAGAGCATGCAAACCTATTAATTGTGAAACTGCAGCCCCCACCTTCAGGAAAGCAATATTTTGCTGTCAGTTTCTTTATCCTAAAATGTAGACCTAATAATCCACAATAAGTGAGCTGTAGTTGACGGATCTGAGGATGTGCTGTATCCAGTTTGGCCTGCCATTTGGTAGTTTTGTCTCTGTTCAGTGTCTCTTGATATGAGAAAGACTTGACAGTGCTGGCAACCCTGTCCCTGGCCTCTTATATATGAACTTCAGAATCATAACCCACTGGACCATTCTGTTGCTAACCATTGATAGATGTGCTCTGCTGATTCTGTCTTCAAAAAGCATGTGGAAATAACGGGGGTACAAAAAATTTCAGAACCACAGATTTATTTATTTTAGATTTTTAAAAACCTATAATTTGATACTCACTGCAGTTAATTCTTCATTCTGTCTACAGTAAACTCAGATTTTCAGGACCTTCAACCTTTTCAGATACATTTAGCTGAAATTTTGGGGTTTAATCTTATCCCAGTGTACATGAATTTACATGCTGGATTAAAAATGTGTAAAATTTGTACCAACTAGACTTGTTCTTTCCATAGGTTACCCACTGCAGTGTACTTACGAAATATAACATACAGCTTCACTAATAATTGTTAGAACCTAATCTATTTTATGCTAATATCATGTGTTAATGCCGGCTCATCAGGAACACCATGTATTAGCTCTGAAGCAATAGCAAGTGTGTATACACGTGGTACAGTAGACTAAATTTTTCTGCAACTTAATGTGTGTGATAAAATATTTGCTCCAAAGTAACCTCCAGCGCTATAATTTCATTTATATTTTGCTTATCCTTTTTCACCGACAATAAGATAGATTTCCTTTTTTTTTTTTAAACAAACGCAAATGTGTACAACTAATGAGATTCTGACTTAGCTTATGAAAATAAGAAGATTTCAGAGTTGTGTCTGAGCCTATATTATTCCTCAAAAATCTTTGTTTGCTATTTGGGGACATCTGAAGCACGGTCACTTTATGGCACGTGACAGATGTCATGTACTTGCAGTAGAGTAGGACACGTATGGATTGAGAACAGCATTTCAGCATTGATAATTACGTTTTTGGCACTTTGGGATCTCTCTCAGACCATACTGAGTGTGGTGTTCTGATGCATGCCTGTATCTCCCCCTAGCTTTAATGGGAATTATGCACATGTGGCAAGTACAAAACAGACATTTTAATGTTATTTATACAGAGCCATAAACGTACGTACGTTAGGGGAGTTGTGCCAAACAGATAGTTTCTGCCTCAGAAGGGCTAGCAGTCTAAGGGCAGAGACAGGAATGGCTCAGAACAGTATAGTACAAAGATTAGTGCCAGGTGGGCTTTCACGCTGGAATGTGTCATGGAATGAGGGGTGGGGACTGGCTGATTTTTTATTAGCTTTATTAAAAGGAAGACAGTGAGTATGCAGAGCTACACTATAGTGTGTTAATAGAAATACAGACTGAAGTGCATCTTTTCTGTCTAGATAGATAGTCCTGTACATTTCTAAATTCTGTTGCCAGTCCTACCTTTGATCAGTTTTCCTAAAGTTTACTGCTGTGTTCCTGAAGAAGTTTAAAATTAGTTCTACAACAATGTATAAGTTCTTCATAACAGTTGAGAGGCTCATAAATTTTTTTTACAACATTACATAATTTACAAAATTTATAGTGACAAACATTGCTAGATTGTTAGCCATCCATTCAGCAAATTTACAGTTTACATTAATATTAATGTGTCATTATTACCTATTTTCTATAATAAATATCTTAGACATGACAGTATGCATATAGATTACCTGGAGTAAGCGCTCTCAGTAAGCACAGTTGCAACCAAAGGTTTGTGAATTAATTGAGAAAATTGCAAATCAGGTAGTCAGCGAAATAACTCATTGTCACATCCAATCAATAAACTTTGCAAATCAACTCATTTAATTCAAAAAATGATCTATATAGATCAAGCGACCAATTAAACAATTAGCATATACTTTGCAATTAATTAATTTAAGCATCAATCATGCAATTAAAACTCCAAATTTAAACTGAAGAGTTTAGAAACATACTGCCATGTGAACACTGAGGCTATACTTCATGCCTCTGGAACAAGACTGAATGCTGGAAGACTTGCAGTAAAAAAAAAAAAAAAAAAAAAAAATTTAGAGCTGAACAATATAAGTGTTAGTGTTTACATTTTAATATGATACATGTGATAATGAGCCAATATTATTATGTTTTTTGTATATAGAGCTAGATCTCTGTGATTCTAGCCTGTGGAAAGAAACTGGTTTAGCACTCTCTCCCCCCCACCCACCCAGCATGTGCCTGAGAACTTGTGTGTATTTATTTCAGGCATTAATGCATAATAATGTTAACTACTTTCATTGATTGGGCTGTATAGGACTTAAAAGGTGTTTTTGTGTAGTTTGCTTTCCACCATGATAATGGTTTACATTGAACGCGAATCCTTGACTTTTCATGTAGATATTCCCTTGACGTATTTTTGTTGCACTGTTTACGTGTCCATACTGCACCATATGAGTACATTTTTATAAGCAAGAATTTTTATTACAGTTACTAAATGTAAAACAGAAGAACATAGACATTGCTCATTCAGATTTCATTCTAAAAATGTAACTGTCACCTCATAAAATATTTCACAAATGGAAGAAATATTACTGACACTTTGTCAAGTCGTATAACTTCTACAGATTTAGGACTATTTTAATTGCTGGTCTGTCACTATTTTGCATACAAATGAGTTAATGTGAGGCTGTTCTGCCTTATTTGGATATTTTTTTATTACTGCTTTATCACATGATTATGCTAACTAAAGGTTTTGAGGCTTGAAGCTGTGTATAAATATTGTAAATAGTGATATTTAAAGTTTCAGAGTAACAGCTGTGTTAGTCTGTATTCGCAAAAAGAAAAGGAGGACTTGTGGCACCTTAGAGACTAACCAATTTATTTGAGCATAAGCTTTTGTGAGCTATAGCTCACTTCATCGGATGCATTTGGTGGAAAATACAGTGGGGAGATTTATATACATAGAGAACATGAAACAATGGGTGTTACCATATACACTGTAACCAGAGTGATCATTTAAGGTGAGCTGTTACCAGCAGGAGAGCGAGGGGGGGAACCTTTTGTAGTGATAATCAAGGTGGGCCATTTCCAGCAGTTGACAAGAACATCTGAGGAACAGTGGGGGGTGGGAATAAACATGGGGAAATAGTTTTACTTTGTGTAATGACCCATCCACTCCCAGGCTCTATTCAAGCCTAAGTTAATTGTATCCAGTTTGCAAATTAATTCCATTCAGCAGTCTCTCGTTGGAGTCTGTTTTTGAAGTTTTTTTGTTGAAGAATTGCCACTTTTAGGTCTGTAATCGAGTGACCAGAGAGATTGAAGTGTTCTCCAACTGGTTTTTGAATGTTATAGTTCTTGACGTCTGATTTGTGTCCATTTATTCTTTTACATAGAGACTGTCCAGTTTGACCGGTGTACGTGGCAGAGGGGCATTGCTGGCACATATCACATTGGTAGATGTGCAGGTGAACGAGCCTCTGATAGTGTGGCTGATGTGATTAGGCCCTATGATGGTGTCCCCTGAAAAGATATGTGGACACAGTTGGCAACGGGCTTTGTTGCAAGGATAGGTTCCTGGGTTAGTGGTTCTGTTGTGTGGTGTGTGGTTGCTGGTGAGTATTTGCTTCAGGTTGGGGGGCTGTCTGTAAGCAAGGACTGGTCTGTTTCCCAAGATCTGTGAGTGTGATGGGTCATCCTTCAGGATAGGTAGATCCTTGATGTTGCGTTGGAGAGGTTTTAGTTGGGAGCTGAAGGTGACGGCTAGTGGCGTTCTGTTATTTTCTTTGTTGGGCCTGTAGCTCACGAAAGCTTATGCTCAAATAAATTTGTTAGTCTCTAAGTGCCACAAGTACTCCTTTTCTTTTTGATATTTAAAGTGTTTTGATTTCTACACCACGGAAGTCTGCTGGCTTATTCCAAACAGCATTCAGCAATTGACACTGGACCACAGAATTTAGTTGGCTATGTAGCTTCCCGAAATAAACTTGCTCTTTGTTTGTTTCAGTGACAATGTCAATGCCTACTGTCTCCATATTGCTGAGGACGATGGTGAGGTTGACACGGACTTTCCACCCTTGGATTCCAATGAACCCATTCATAAATTTGGCTTCAGCACTCTAGCATTGGTTGAAAAGTACTCTTCTCCAGGGCTGGCAGCTAAACAGTCACTCTTTGTTCGAATGTGAGTATTGACAACAGCTTTCTAAATTATCTTAACATCTGAGCATAGAGTCTAGGAAACACTTTTCTTTTCCGCTCTGCTCTGCTCTTAAGCATTTGAACTTTGCAAAACTCAGATTTCAGGTGTATTTGAGAATCTTCATAAGTAGAATACACAATCCTGTACAGGTCATGCAAAAAAGAAATGCAGTTCAGGCCTTCAGTTTTACCTTTTCTCATAATGGCTAAAATCCAAAAGACAATATCTTTCTGGTTCTAAAACTTCAGAGAAAAATAAGCCACTCAGTATGAATCACATATAAGGTGTTGGACTCTTTTATGCCTATGCTACTAATAAAATAGGGGATTTTCACATTTTTGAGTTTATAATATTCAGTTCAGTCTGTGCACACCACTCCTTTGCGAAAAGTAATTTATAACTGAAAATGTAATATGTTTTGAATTGCAAATTAAATAATACACTCTCATGCATACAGTAGTTGTAAGAGAACCAAGCTTCTTGAGGCACTTCAACTTTGGCCTAGCACCTAAATGATACAATTATTTCCAGCTCTGTTATGCATGGAATTTTTACTCAGTACAGAAAGAAATAACTTAACACTGTTCAACATTGTGCATCGTAGCTGTTGTATGTTGGGTGTAAAATGCAGGTCAGTCATTACAGCATCAATTAGTATCATAAGCCATGCATAAACTAGACACACATTTTGTTTGCAGCTGTTTGGGTCCTTCAACAAGAAAGTGATAAAAGATTTTTCCTAAATATTGGAAGTGCTTTATTCTGTAAAATATTGGTGTTTGGCCCATATTCACAACCATACAGATGCTTCCGGTTATGTGTTATCCCAAATGCAAATAAGATGTATTATGTAGTTATGATTACTTTTTGGTATAATCCCAACTGTGTGCTCTGTGCCTTGCTGACAGGTATGCAGATTCCTACCCCAAAGAGCTTTCTCAGAAATCCCATGCATTAACCTAATATTGACTCCTCCAGTGGAGCCAAAGTCCCTCATTCTGCCCAGCCTGTTTCTTTAGGCTGCATGCAACTGTGATGTCCACTGAGAGACTGCTCAGTTTGCCCTCCCTGGTACTTTGCTTTGGTGGGAGAGGTGGGCTCCCCTGGGCTCATAGTCAAACGTTGTTTGTTACCTGTATGTCCAATTACTACAGCAGAGTAGTATGTTAGCCATATCATTGAGAGGCTGTAGTGATTCAACAGCTGCCTCTAAGGGAGACGTCTAAGTGTTGATCATATTGTATAGTAGTATAGAACAGTGGAGAGCAGAGGATTTTCTTGCTTCCTTGTCATCTTCCCAATGCCAAAGTGACTTTCATAAAAGAATAGCATTCTGAAAGGTAAATGTGGCCCCTGAAAGGCCAAGAGGAGGGACAAAGTAATCCAGAGCAATTTGTAGTGCAATAGTACATAGAGATCCCACTCAGGACAAGTGCTTATCACGGTGGGCACCATACAAACGTATAGGAAGGAATTATTCCTGGCTCAAAGAGCTTGCAATCTAATACAAGGCAAGGCGTGAAAAGTGAGGATGCCAAACTGTAGGCGGAACTAGGGGAGATAGAAAGAGGGTAACAGTAATAAGATCACATGAATACACAGTCTAATCATGCACCCCGCTTGATGGTTCTGAGTCACATAAGTATAGTTGTTTTTTTAATTGTACACTTGACCTAATCTTCAGTGGTTGGCTGATTTCTTGTAGGCATTGCATCAGAGGTCTGGGAGGGATTTGAAAGAGAGAAGGTTTATAGCCTTATTGACTAGTTCAGGGAAGTATCCATGAAAAGAATGAAAGAAGTCAAGTTTATTCTTCTAAAGTGATAGGGTAACTCTCCACTCCAGAGCTGTGGGCAGGGTGACTCACCTGTGAGGGAGAGGCTCTAGCTTTCACATAAAATATCCAGTGTGTCGCAGCCATCCACTCACTAGAGGCTAAGCATTCTGCTAACTCCACAGCAAAGAGAGAATTCTTTTGCATGGCTCATTTGTGTGATGTCGAGCTGTGCAAAACAAGAAATAGGCCAAAACAAAAAAGGACCTTGTAATAAGATGTGAAAGATCGCTTCATTTCCTCTTTGTTTCAGCTTCCAAACACTTGCATACAGTGCTGGAGTACGTTTGAAAGGATATGGTCATCTTAAATATTTGATTTAATTTTCTGACAAAGCATCCTTTAAATAGCATGTCCTGAATTTTTTTTTCAGAACATACTTTAAACAAAAAATGTATACCTTTTTTTGGCTCCGTTGCTGATGTTGAGATGGTCCTTTCAGCAGGCTCAAAAGCAACAATACCAAACATGTTCATAATATTCCTCACTTCCTCTCTGTGGGTGCACATGCATACTACCTCTTCGATTTCAGCTCTGCTGCTGCTGTTACTGATTAAACACTCTCTTGCAAGTTGTTTGGGAGAGCATATTTGTTAGCTCCTGTCAATGCAGTTGTATGGAAGTGCACAGGAAATGCAACTGGCTAATCAACAGAACAGAGATATTAGCTGTTGACAAAGTGTTGTCAAATGCCTAAAGAAATAAAATGAAAAACATTAACAAATATTTTCCTCTAACGTTGGGGGTGAGGTGTCACTTGTTATAAAAGTAGGTACAAACTTTTCAGCTTCAGATGTGACTTTTGAAGTTGATAGTGTCCCTTTGAACAATTAAAGTCTTAAGTGAACTTTCAAAAATCTCATCTGTTAAATGTGCATTGCTTTGAAGTGCTGTAGTATTCCAGCACCTGAAGTGTGAGAGTACTAGAGTACAGTGAAAGAAAAGCCAGGGCTGATGTGGGTGTAAATTAGTGGACTGTTCATTAGCTTGAGTCTTAGAGAAGCAACTGTGTTATTTCTTTTCATTCTGTGGTAATTACAACCATTTTCATTGTCCAGATTGTCATTGTCCATAGAAATGGAATATATGCAGTCTGCATAATTTAGAATTTGTAAATCTCACTTAATTTCTTTTTTGGCAATGGTTACTGTCTGGAGAGAATAACAGTTTTGTCTGTTTAAAATGACAGAAATAAGCAAATAAGAAATAAAAGATGGAAGTCACTCATTGCCTCCTTTAAGATTTAAAAGGTCAGATAAATCAAATATGTGCATTTGCACTCTACAATATCTGTCTCTTGAAATGGAGCCAGAATAAGTTTTGTACCTGCAGAAATATATAGTAAGCACAGGTTTTAAAATGTAAAATTCATTAAATTTGGTGTCTTTAAAATTCAGTAAAGAACTACAGTCATGTTTAAACCACATCAGCTTTGTAACTGCTCGTTTAATAAGCACGTTGCCAGTACATAACCAATAATAATGGGCTGGATCATCTTGCAGTAAAACCCACAGGAAGGTGCTGAGGGGGAGGAACTATCCCAGAGGAGCCCCTTGTGGAGTTCCTCCCCAGCATGATAGAGCGATTTTAAATCAAGGCGATTTAAATCAATGGCTGAATAAATTAAACTTTAATCTAAAATAATTTAAATCACTTGATTTTTTAAACTTATTATTTCAGTCAAGTTGAGACTTTGTAAAACTAATTTGAAATTATGTACTATTGCAACTTTAGATTAAAAGTTCTAATTAAATTATTGTTTTTTAAATGCAACTACAGGGAGGGTATCTTATTTGAATTTTACAAAACTGCTACAGGCAAAAAACAAAACATTCAATTAAAATTCTGATCTGCTGCAAACACTTAAGCAGGAATGTAACTTTATTTCAATTGGACTACTCATGTGCTTAAGGATCAAGGGCTAAAATTTTAATTTTTATTAAAATTTATCTAAGCATCAAAAAAGTCATCATCATTCCAAAACAAAATTGCTTCGGTGTTAACAATGAAATGTTATCTAAGCTTTCAGTACATTAACAAAGTCGTTGAGAAGTCTTTTAAACCCATAGGCTAAAATTTTCAAAAATAGACACCTAAAGGTAGGCTCCTAAATCCATATTTAAGCACCTGAGGGTGGGGTTTTTAAAAGCACCTAGGTGATTTAAGACCACATAGCCCACTGACTTAGAACTGTACTCTCTGAGGAAGGAGTATAGCCTGGTCAAATGGTTTCAAATGACTTGTGGAACTTCAATGTATTGGAAGGTGGTGGGGATTGCAAATATACACAAGCCATTCATTTATCAGCTCTGTTTGAGGTTTGTTGTTCTCACAGTAGGGATGTTATTGAGGGCCCTGGACTTGTCTCTTTCAGTACAGATGATCATTTTAAATGTGAAACTTATTAGTTAACTAAATCTATATAGAATTTCAGATTTTACTAACAATTTGGAAATTAAAGAAACAAATACAAAAAAAATCTGCTAGTAATTAAAGACTATAAAATGGGAAGAAGGTAAATAATTAGCAACATGTAAATTAAAAATAAAATAAAATGTATATTTTTTTGATTTGTGATTTTTGCCCACTCCCTGCTCCCTAACTTTTCTAATGGGGATGGGGTGTACCTGACACCCTTCCCCACTGCAAAATGAATGTTGGGGCCTGCCCCAAGCTGCAGGGTCCCTGGATGCCTCTGTCTCAACAGTAGCTCTGTGCCCCTGGCACCCCCACTCCTGCTAGCAGGTGGCCTCTAACCATGGCTGTCCTAGGGACCCCTCTTCAGGAAAATTCCTACCCCAGAGTGGGCTCTGCAGGAAAGGTGGTAGCTTGGAGGACCATGAGCATCCTCCCCATCTCAACTCAGGACTGATTTGCTAACTCAGGCCACTTGTCTGCATGGCTTTTGAATGCCACAAGGCCCTGAGAGCAGGGGAAAGTGCGGTGCAGGCAGCTGCCTTTTATCCCCACCCGGCCCCCGGAGGGAGAGGGGGAGATCAGCGTACAAAGGTTGAGCTCCGTGTACAGATCTTGGGGACACACTCAGATCCAATAATAATAAACACTGCTTGCTCAGGGGGACTCACCACACTCAAATGTAATGTTTTTCCTAGGATATTAGGTAGACCAATTAAGCAAGGTGGACCAGCTGCTCCAAATTTTATATGGTGTAATGAAGCCAATCAATTGAAAGCAGTAGCAGTTAGGAGATACTCTAATACATCCTAGCATTGGGTCTTCATTTGAACAAGAAAACCCTAGAAATGCAGATATTGCCAGCTTCCTATGGATTAATTAAAAAAACAAAAAAAAAAAAAAACCTGAACTCTCTAGAAATCTGTACCCACTACTGACTGGGGTTGGGGATCGACCTATAAATAATAAGAAAAGTTCTTTTCTGACCATTACAAATACTCTGAACTGTGAAATAAATGAACTGCAGAGAGTTTTAAAGACTGGGAGAATTACTGAATATATATATGGCTGGCCAGTAGTTACTAAAGAGACCTTTTTATTAAATCAAAACCATCCTTAATTGCCAACCCTTCCATGTTACCAGAATCTGCCAGTGAACTGTTAGTGTCTCTTGATGGCTTAGGAACTTGTTTTACACAGAAAGGTAACTTTAATAGAGACAGTGGCTTCTGGATTAACAGGAAATAAAACAAAATCAGTAATTGCTATCAGTCTTTGCTAACAACTTTTCCAATAAGTAAATGTCTGGGTGTTACTCAGTTGGACAAGAATTTGGTTGACAAATTACCCTAGAGAAATCTAATTTAAGATGGAAAAGATTATCAAAATTTGATGACTCTAATCGAGTAATATTTCTGTACACAAAAAGTGCAAAGATTATTCTTATGATAGTTAATTTTGTATTTTTGGTGTGTGTGTGGTAATGATTTGTAAAATTGCTTATACTTCCTATTTTTTAAAGGGATTTAGTTTAAGATTCTACATCTTTTTTCCTTTACTACTGTTGTAATGCATATAATTATATTCTTTTTTTGTTTTGTCTCTCTCTTCTCACCTTAAAGTATTCTCAATTGCTACTATGTCAGGCTAGTGACTTGTAATGTTTATTAATACTGTATCACTTACTGGTGAAAAAACTTGATGCTTCTGAGAAGCTTCATGATGAAATGTGGCATTTGATTTCAAGATCTTGCCCATATTGTATGTTGAATACATTCTCAGTTATTATGCAGTTCACTGAACTGACAATTATGGAACCTCGCCTGGGACCCCATTTCAGCAGGACATATTTGAGCAGAAACAGTTTGCAGAACTTTATACCCTTAAACTCCTTGCCAAGGCAAACTCTTAGCCACTTGAGTTTGTTATAAATACCCAGTGGCAGTGGTTGGAAGTAGCCCATGGTGTGTTTTATGTTCTTAGCTGAATGTAAATGTCTTTGTGGTTATATAGAGTGGTAAATAATTGAGTTTGATTAGGGAGAGGGACCTCATTATGCCCCCACCTGTGCCCAGCTGGTAGGGGAGGGTCGAAATGAAGCCATTAGCTGTCTCTCTTACTGGCATCTGAAAGAGCTCAAATACATCTGTGTCTTATTTTCTTTTCTGGCACAATCAGTTGAGCAAGCTAAGCAGGCATGACCGAATTTGGCAAGTTCCAAGGACTCTGGCAAAGTTACACAAGGAAAAGTGGCTTCTAACTGCCCATTAGTCTAGCGAGTTATGTTTTTGGAAAATGACTGTTATGGAAAGGGGTACTTTGTCCAATGTCACACACTGCATTCTCAAACAATCAGCTTTGATGTCAATCTGAATTTGTCAGGTTGAGTCAAACAAAGCACTGCATTCATGTAAGTGTGAACTTTGTTAGCTGATGAAGTAATACCTGAAAGATTTACTTCAAATGAGCCAGTTATTTAAAGTAATTCTGATACTACCCATAAGGATTTTCTTCTTCCTGAAAATTTTATTGTCACAGCTTGACGCTCTGTGACTAATGGCATTGTTCAGGAGTTGGTAATTCTGCCGCCATTTGGCTCCTAGATGAAATTTGGCATACAAGGCCTCTAGCCTGGAGCATGCTTTATGTTCCTGTTTTGTTCAAATTGCTTTGATCATTATGGATTTTTCCTCCCAAAGTTACACTAGCTTTATACCTGAGAGATTCAGATTGGAAACAATGAAATCATATGACGTCTTCCTTGTGGTACACTTGCAAATGCAATTCAGAGGTTATGGAAGCTTCCCCCCAATAGTCCTATCCTCTGTTTTCATACCTGTACATATAACTTACAAAACATATTTTATCATGTATATAAAATGCAAATATATAAAGGTTAACTTAAAGTATTATCACAGTATGGCAATCAAACCTAAAAGCACACAAAAGTAATATGAGGCTTACTTTAGAGCCACAAATGCAAGGCATTTTAGAGAAAGAGCTAAAAGTGTGGGCTGACACAGTCGTCATGATTCACATTATTGTACACCCTATCTAAAAATTACCCATCTTAAGTTAAGGACAGTGCATCAACTGGGATTTTTAGCATCAACTTTGATTTCACACTCTTCAGATGGAAAACATTATTAGTCATCACCAGTCATTTTCAACCATGTCAGTTATTTTCTGCAGAAAGCTTGTAAGTGCTATAGATTCCACCTCAGAATAGAACAAAAGTTGTTTCCACATGAGAGAAAAGCACAGACAGTGCATGAAAAAGTTTGTGCTTAATGTTGACGACAGAAGCCTTTCCTCTTTTTTTTAACTGTTAGTTTATTTATCTAAACTGAACCCAAGACTAAGATACTGTATAAATCCCCTACTTCTTCCCCCAAAAATCAACATTCCAAGCTTTGAAGCTTTTGCCTTTTCTCTTGTTTTCATTTTCCTCTCCTGAACCTTGCCACCCTGGCTTCAGCGCTAAGGCTGTAAAGGAAGATGGAAAGCCAAGTTACCTCAGAATGATCACTATCATTAACATTCACGGGTGGTTCACTTATCATTCCTGACTGCACAGACATGGCAGCCGTTATGAAACGTCCACAGGTGTAGCACGATGATACATATTACATTGTGCCACAATGGATTTATGTATTCTGTAACAAAAGAAAAGTGTAATGAAAAAATACAGAAGGTAATCCTTTATTCCTCCACTGCACAATTTATCAGTAATGCTTGTGGATGATAAGTGCCAGGGATTTCCTTTGCTTGATTTAACCTTGTCACCCAGGTATGTTTTCGTAAAATGACAGAAAAATACAGGCTAAGGAATTTCTTTGATTCTCTTTTTTCTAAAGGTACTTTTAATTGATAGAATAGTCTGTCTTTGTCAGTCCGATGTTTTCTAGCAGCTAAAGATAAATCCATTGGCTTAAAATAATGGTATCACACAACAGTGGGCTAGGTTAAAATGTGTGTAATTTGAAAACCTACTTAAACGTATGCTGGATAAGGTATACTTGTAATGAGGATACTTGATGTATGGTACCAATATAGGAAATGACTGAGAACCTGGCAAGTAACCCTTGAAATGCATTTTCCACCACAGTAGCACCTCACTACTCTGCACTAATGAAAGGGAAGGTCAATATGGATTGGCAAAGTTTGCAGTTTGCTGGCGATAGGGATGAGCCCCAGCACCACCAGCCAAGTGTAAGTGATAGCATAGTTCCATAGCATTACAGAGTGCCGGGGAAAGGGCAGGAGGTGTCATGCTGCTCTCTCCCACTGGTGCATGGGAAACATGGCGTCACACACTGGCCTTGCCCCGAGATGACAGCAGAATCTCATTGTTCTGTGCCCAGATCTACTCTCATTGCAGATTAGTGGTTTTACTGTGTACTACCATGTGGTACTGAGATTCTGCTGTGTATTGTCAGAGAAGAGCAATGTTCTTCTTTTATTTAACTAAAACAAAGCAAGAAGATACTAGTAAGTCTGAACTCCGATTGGCATTTCAAACACCTTTGGCATTATTCCATAGCAAATATCCAAAAGTTTACGAATGTGGGGTGCACTTTACATTTCATTTCTCTTGCCAAGGTCTCACTTACTGAATAGCTCACTAAATATAGTAAAACATAGAGGTTTCTCTTTTTTTGCTTTGATCAGTAAAATAAACTTTTAAAGATTGTTCTGGGATGGGATCCAGCTTCTGAGGCAAAGAATGGCTGTGGTTCAGCCATGATTTAGTAATAGAATGTTCAGTAAAATTAGTGTGACAGTTCTCAGGCCAGCTGCTCGATAGGAAAGGCTTGACCAAGTCAAAATGGACTGAAACACTAGCAGGATCAACAACAGCTTTTCCTTTTTAACGGCTGAATTGACCAGAATTAAAAGTCTGTTTTTCATTTAGGGGAGTTCCAGAGATGTCTTAGTATTAGCAAACCCAAATTAGGTCATCAGTGCTCAGTTGCCATTGTTTGCTTCACTCCCAGCAGGCAGCTTGACTTATTCTTAGCTTTGGTTGAAGACCTTAGTTTGCTTATGAGAAAACGCATTTGAAATAATTTTTTAAGTCCACAAGGCTGGTCATGTTCCTGTTTGACCATATTAGTTAGTGTTGGGTGTTCATCAGCCTTGATGCTTTAAAATGCTCTCCAGACTCCTCCTGCGACACATCAGTAGCACACGTCAGATAACTTAGAAATGTAAAGGAAAAAAAGAGTTTCCATTACTAGAACTGTAGTGTTTTGGCACATACACTGCTTCCATATGCCAGCTTTTAACCAGAAAAACCACAAAGCTTTCCTCTGTAGATAAGTCAAGACTAGAGAAAAATGTAAGGAACTCAAGGGATCTAACAGAACTAGATGAATGGGCTGCATGATGGCAGGTAAAATTTAGTGTGGACAACTGTAGTGTGCATTGAAAGGGATAGTTTGAACTAGTCATGTGCATTGCAGGGTTCTGAATTTAGTGAAAACCTCTGCTGCCACACACTGAGCAATCAAAAAAGCAAACAAAATGTCTGGCTGCTTTAAGACGGAAAATTTTATGATGTCATTACAGAAATCGGTTGTACTCACTCATTTTGAGCACTGTGTTCAGTTCTGATCACTCCATCTCAAAAATATACAGCACATATAGAAGGGTAACAAACAAACTTGAAGAGGCATGAAAAGAGGATAGATTGAAAAGATAGGAATGTTTAGTTTAGAGAGGATAGTTCTATAAAATAATGAATGGTACAGAGAAGGTAAGTGTAATTCTCCTGTTTACACTGTCTCATAACACTAGAACAAGGGGAAGGGAAAATGAAATTGGGAGGCAATTAAAAGGAAATAGTTTTACATAACACACAATTCTGAAACTCACTGCCACAGGACTTCACTGAGGCCAAGAGCCTCGTAGGATTCAAAAGAGATGTAGACATTTTATATGGATAATGAGAACATTCACAGAAGCAATTTTTAAATTTTATCTAATGTATAATGGATATAAACCCACATGCTTCAGTGCATAAGCCATCCGATAACTGCCTTGATTTAGGAAGAACTTCCCCTGAATTGGTAGGTTATCCCATAATTATCCATTGTAGGGTTTCTTGCTCCTCCTCTGCAGTATCTGGTACTGGTCTAGATGGCCTGCTGATCTAATCTGATATGTTAATTTCTATGTAAGGGCTATATTTCCCTACCTCCAGCCCATGCTTGTAGGGTCAGGTGGGAAAGGAGACAGTGGTTGGCCACGTGTTATGTTTTATTGTAAGACCAGTATATGTGGATTCCAAAATTGAGGAACCTGTCTCATTACAAACTTGTGCATGCTCACACTGTTCTTGATGGCACTAATGGTTGTGGTTGAGAAATAACATGTGACAAATTCAGGTTGTCAGTGATCCTTCTAGGATATTTTCCAGGGATAGGTCTGATACAGTAATCTGAACTAAACTTCTTCCCAGAGTTAGGGTCATCCCATAACGTTCAGTTTTGGTCCTGTTTATAATGATGTAAGTGTATTGAGTGGATTGTTGTTGACTGCCAGTTAGTTTTAAAATATTCCAGCCATGCTGTTCATCTAGAATTTTGTTTCTCTGTGGCTACTTCAGTATTTTAATCAGGAGAGAGAGAGAGAGCTCCGCCTCCTCCTGTCTAAATTGCCTTGTGAAATACAATTTCTTCCTCACAGTGCAGCCCTTTCCCTGTGTGTGCCTAACATCTCTGAAATTTCCTTCAGTGACATCTGCTGACATGAACAGAGATTGACTGCAAGGTCCAATGGGCAAAATGTACTGACTGATCAGCCAGGCACCTCTCTTATTACATCATCATCTTCTCCACTTCACCAGTGATAATACTCTCAGCACCCCATTTGTCCATTTCTCCTAAGACCATCTCGAGGCCAATTACCAGACTTCGTCCCTGCACAAAATACCTGCCTGAGCTGAGGGCCAGACTAACTAACCTGTTTTCATTAACATCTCTCTTCCAGATTTATGCCACAATGCTCAGCAAAGCCATTCATTTTACTGAATATAATGCTGTGCCCTAGTTTTTCCCTCCATACTATTCTGTTGCATCTTGATTGTATCATGTATGAAAATGAGATTGCAAACTCTTTGCGGTAGGGGCCAGTTCTTGTGTATTCTGCGAAGCACCTAGCACATTTTACTAATAATGAGAAATAAAGGAGTTCTCCTTCTATGTTTGCTCATTTTCCTTTTTTAAGGACACACACAAAGTGATCTGAAATGAAGATGATAAATTAGGAAAACCCTTGCAGCATACCCTGAGCTTTGTCACTTTTCTCCTTTGTTGTCCCCAACTTGCTCATCAGAGCTTGCTTAAATCCTCTCATCGTGTCACAAGTGTTAATCTTTGTTTAGTTAATTGGTATACCCAGTAGATCTTTTGCTCACTACACTTACGTCAGTGAGGATTGCAATAAACTGTCTTATGTTTTGTAATAAGGTGTGTGCGTGTGTCTTGCAGAAATGCTGCTCATGGATTCTCACTTATTCAGGTGGACAGTATGAAGGTCACCATGAAGGATATCTTACAAAAGGCCTTAAAGCGGAGGAAGGGATCACAGAGGTGTTCAGGTGGGATACCTGTTTTTCTCTCTGTAAAGAGATGTTTTGTCATAAGTAACTTTTTCCCCCCTTAAATCTATTTCTTGTGACTGTCATGCAAAATGCTAATTTTTGTTTAGTTGGTATTGTGATTTTCAGCACAGCTCCACAGCTGCTCTGTTCACAGGTGGTACAGAAAGAAAGCTTTTCAGAAACTACTGAAAAACACTGACAGTGGGAGAATTGTATGATGTTTCCTGCAAAGCCATAGAGTCAGTATCAGTAATATATGTTTGTTATGACAAAGCCACTTGCATTAAACACCAGTCACTGATAGCCTGAAATGAACTGGTAACATGATCATGCCTTTGCTTGTTAGAGTTTATATACTTTTCATTTATGTCAGAACCAGGTATTTAATGTGATTTTTAAAACAAATTCTAAAAAATACAGCAGATTATAACTTGGGTAGAAATAACAGAATACCTGACTTCCTGCAATACTATCAAAATATTGTTGCCCTTACAAATAGCTTAGACATATTGACATTAAAACAGTAGAAAATATGTAATACTCACTGTATTGCAAAGCACTGCTTTTCATGATTATCAATATACATTCACATACATATTAGTAGAGATATTTTAAAAGTACAAGGCTGAGAAATCTGTCCAGCAAGAAATAATTATTGTGAGAAATTGCACTGAGTCTTGTCGCACCACAGAGAACTTTAATATAAACCTATCTATATACTAGGTAGAGATAAGTATCTTGTCTTTGTAAATGAATGAAACCTCCTTATATAACCCTTAGTTTTAAGTATGTGAAAATAAAATAAACCCTTTTCTGTTTAGAAAAAGTAGTTCGGTGCAGTTCTTTTAAATGCGTATATAATCTGTCATGGATTTAATTAGCTATCTTCAGATGAAAGCTGAAGTTTTAATAAAAGTTAGAAGAGATAACACAGTGAAGGACACGGATGAGCTGTCTCAAGGCCATATTCCAAGGGAACGATAAGAGCTGTAAAAAATGGCAGAGGAGAGCAATTGAAAATCTGATTCTCGTAAAAAGAGAGAGAGAGAGATGCTGGTAGGGGCTGTTGTAGATGAGACCTGCTAGCTTCTGCAAGCAATTTGGCCGCTTGCCAGGAGTCATTGTTCACCCTCAGCTGTGGCGGCTTGGTCCAGATGTGCCAACTGCACGTTTCTGCTTTTGCCAGCTGACTGCGCCGTTTGATAACCAGCTCTCTGGATGCCCATCACTGGCCGCAGAGATAGAATTAAATGATGATGATCTTCCCACAAGTTGGGAGAGGAAACAATGCATATAAATCTTGATTTCATCTCAGCGTGAGAAGTCTTTATCCATCATCACTCATAATGAACAAGTCGTTAGCCGCGATGAATGGTGTTCTGGTTTTTTTTCAAACATCTCTTTTGTTCACTTTTTGGGTGACTTTTATGTATTTCCTGGGGGTCAAATTTCTCTCCTGATGGGAGGATGGCTAGCTTAATTTTTAAGTTGCTGCCCTACCGTGTGTATTAAATGCTGCTTTTTTTTCTGTTTGAAATCTGTGTTTTCTTTAATTCTGCTACTTATGTTCAGTAGTGGTAGAAAGGGAGTTTTTTCCTTCCTCTAAGACTTTGATTCTGTTGTCATGATATCCCTGCACATAAACTGTTGTAAACCTTATACCTACTTAGTTGTATATATTGCAGAATAATATACTGTTCTGAAATAAGTATATTAAAAATGTATTTAAATTTCTGAGGCTTGGGAAGTACATATAAAATAGTTTGGAATGTGCATTTTTTTAATAAATATAACTTTTATCCATGTGACTGGCACACCTCATCATCCAGTATGTATGTTTATGTCAGCTGTCCTGTCTAAAGTAGCCCCTGATTCTGGAAATACTTATGTACATGCTAAATTTTAATCACATAAATAGTTCCACTGACATCAACACACGTGCATAAGTACTTCCAGAATCAGAGCCTAAGATTGTAAACTTCATGAAGCAGATCCTCATTCTCTCTCGTATAGTGTTTGAGCTCCATAAATAAGCGAAATTATTTTGATATATTTTTAACATGTCGTCATGTATCTAAAATCACCGTAATACAGAGTTCATTCTTAAAGACTAGATTGTGATGTCTCAGTTTTCAGTAAAAGTTGGTGATAGAATTTAATTTAGGAAAAGAATATCCCCTCTGGTTCAACAAACAGCTCCTTTCAATTTCATCCCTTATTTTAAAAAGATTTTTACTTTTTAAAATATTGCCATGAAAATTTATCTAAAACTTTGATTTATAGTATTGCAATTATTTCATAAAACTGGAACTCCTGGAGAATTTTCTTTGTTTTCTGTTTGCATACAGATCTACAGTGCAGTCTTCTCAGGACAGTGTACTCAGCTTATTGATTTAGTGCTACGGCTTAACTCATTTTTAAGTTCCTTATAAAAAGTTTCTCTGTAACTTTCCATCTTATTACTGACTTGCATGACATTTCAAATCATCCTGCATTTGTGAAGAGGTGGAAAGTTTGGTGGCATGTTTCAGGTGTGGGAGAGATTGTTGAACGGTTGTAATGTGGACATTCTAATGACAGCAGAGTTAAATACAGTCCCTGAATTAGTATTCTGTGATTTTTTGGTTTCTCTTGGTAATTTGATGAATACTTTCATTAGCCATTTAGTACAAATATTCCTGGATGTTGCTAGCTGTAGTTATTAATCTGTAATGTGCAGATGGGTGGTAAGGGTTTAATGCATTAGTTCATGAAAATCTCTCTGCCTAGGTCACCTCTGTGAATCAATGACCTTCTGAGCTGCTCCATTTTTGACTTTTGTTTAAAAATACCATTACCAGCCTTGTCACTACCAACCTTTACCAACCTCATGAAGCATGAGGTTGATAATGACAGATAGAGTTTGTAGTGACAAATGGTAGCTCAGATTTCAGCTTTATGAAAGTTCTCTTTTAATATATGCACTGATATTAACACAGAAGTATATGTTAGATGAATCACATCTATAAAAATGTTATGAACACATTTATTTCAAATTACATTTGCTAATGAGACTAAAGCTGAATAAGACTTTGGCCTCCAATTTAATTGAGAGATATTTTAGTGTAGGAAAACATGGGTCAATAAATGGATGTATATGTGGGTAATGACCTTTATTTCATGGAAAATAATCTGAAAGAAATGGAAAAACATTTTAATTATATTGGAATAGATCTTTCGAAAATCTGTCATTCATCAAAATGTAGCTGTTAGGAAAATACTTGCATGAGAAGACAGAGTATGGTGACTAAGTGGTGGCCTTTCTAAAGTTCTTCATAAAAATGTGCTTTTAGTAAAAGAAATAAAAGCTGTGTGCAGTCTTTTCAGAGAAAGGGATAGCTCCTAACCACAATAAAATTAGTAAAAATGCATACATTGACTCAGTGTATGGGTTTATTTTAAAAGAACAACCTGTTTTTTCACTTCTGATTATTTATTTTATAGCACCCAATGTGCTAGGCATTTGACAAAACAAAGGACTACCCCCACACAAAGAAGTTGCAATCTAATCCAAATAAACACTTTTGTCTGACTAAATGAAGGTATTGACAATTTTAATAGTAAACAACAAAAACTCAGGCCTGTTTTGACACACACACAGCCCATGTAATACGGATTTAGGGCTTCAACTGTATCTTTCACATCTCAGTATGCCACTCTTTCATTTCATCACATTAGGCTGTTCTGGGCCTTCCTGTTAGAGAAAGTTGTGTTTTGAAGAATTACAAAGCACCCATTAGGATTTTCCTTAATATTTTTCATTTAAGCATAGAGGGAAAACGCCAAAGAATTTAGAGATCAGAACAGCCACCTGTCCAGTTTAGAAACCAGCACAATCCTCCTCTCCAATCTCAAGTTTCTCATGTACACAGCTCTTTCTCTAGATTTATTTAAACGTGGGTCCAAGACTAGAACAATAGTTGAAAACTTTTGTTCCTTAACATAGTTCTAGTTCAGTGCTGCCCAGACTTTTCCTGTTGTGCAGCCTCTTACCAGTAATGGGATCTATGTGCGCCCCCCCAACCTCCCTCCGTTGCTGCACAGTTGGCTCAGCAGAGGAACTTGGGCTGAAGGTAGAGATGGGGACTGAACTGGAGATGGGGGTGGAGCCGGCCTGTGGGCAGAGAGGGAATGAGAGCAGAGCTGGGCTGGGGGTGGAGCGGAGCTGGAGCTGGGGTAGGAGTGGGGCTGGGTAGCACTCCCTCCCTGCTCCCTGTGGGAGCTGGCCCAGGCCCTGCCGTGCACCCCGGGCACGCCCTACAGTTTGGGGACCATTGCTCTAATTTATTTTTCAGCCAGGTAACTAAGGGCTGGTCTATGCACAAACTTGCAGTGGAATAACTAACTCCATTTTAATTCACCGATTTAAACAAAATTGAGATAGGACATTTTTATTTCAAAATAAGTGTCCACACATAGATTTGCACCAAAATAGCAAAAGGTTTGAATAAAAACAGATTTAATTATTTCAGTTCCAGTTTGTATGTAGACCATTCCGAAGATTAGTTGAAAAACTGTATTGATTTTTTTCAGCTTACTTAGCTGACTACAGAAAAATTCACTTAATCCAACTATATAAGATGAAAAGTAAATTACTAAGGAGTGTTTTAAAACACCGAAAAGTGTTTCAAAATCTCCACTGATATGATTTGGGTAGGTTTGTAATTCCTGTAGAGCTGCCGTTTTAATGATGCATCCAAAGGGAGAATGTAATTTCTTTATTCCAAATAAACGTACCTGAAAATCCAAATAAACTAAGTAGTCATGTGGTAGGAGGCAAAGTGCACTCATGAACCCGAAACTGCGTAGGAGACAGAACACTTAATTATGAATAAATTATCAATTTTCATCATGACAGAGGGTTAACTTCCGGGCGCCACAATGTTCCGTAGTTGCCCGGGGGTTTAATGTCTATACATGGTCTGAAAAAGGGAGTGAGCAGGGAAGTGGCAAAATTAGCAGATGACACAAAATGATCCAGTCAGGTCAAGACTGGAGAGGACTGAGGAACCTCAAAGGAACCTAACCAACCTAGGCGAATGGATGACATGAGGGCAGATGAAATTCTATGTTGACAATTACAAACTGATGCTCATAGAAAAGAGTTATTTGAACTACTAATACACCTTACCAGAGTCTAAAACTAGGCTCAGGGAAACAACTGCGGCGCCCTTGTGCGCAGCTCAGTGAAGACGTGCGCTGCATATGCAGCAGCAGTCAAAAAAGAAAACAAAAAGGTCAGATGCGAGGAATGGGATGGAGAATGAATATGGAAAATATAATAGCCGTAGTATAAAAGTCAGTGTTATGCATTCACCTGGAATGCTCTCTTAAATTGTTGTCACCCCATCTGAAAAAAAGATAGAACAGGTATAGAGGACAATCAGTGACATACAGTGAGCCAGATTAGGGCATGAAATAGCTCTTCTATCAAGAAAACTTGAAAAGATGGAGCTGGTATACTTTCCAGCAACAGATAAGTAAGTGAGGTAGGATAGACATGCAAAATAGTGACTTGTCTGGAGAAGGCAAATCTAGAACTTCTGTTCACCTTGTGTCATAACAAGATCGAAGGAGCATTTATTGAAAGTCAGAAGTGGCAAATTCAAAACTGATAAAAGGAAATGCTTTCTCACAGAGTGCATGACTAGCCTGTGACACTCATTGCCACAGACATCATTGAGGCCAAGAGCGAAGCAGGATTCAGTGAAGTGTTGGAGATTTATTTGGGTAACAAGATTATCCAGAATTACAATAGTAAAGAATAAATAATTTTGAAGAGATTTAAATTAAACATGCTTCATGGTATAAAACAACTTCTAAGAGTATTTCTACACTGCCAAAAAAGATGTTCTTAATTTGGGTTAAAATAGCAGAGAAGACGGGGGAAATCAGACTTTAATTTTTAACTATGTAGACTTTAACTCAAGCTGCTAAGCCAAAATGCTGTGTCTTGATTGCTACTTTGGCTCTGGTTGACTTAACATACCCCCCCTTTTTTTTAGCAGTGTAGAGACACTGTTGGGGGTTTGGAAGAATCATAGAATGGTAGGACTAAAAGGAACCTCGAGAAGTCATCTAGTCCAGTCCCCTGCACTCGTGGTAGGACTAAATATTATCTTGACCAGTGGTTCTCAAAGCCGGTCCGCTGCTTGTTCAGGGAAAGCCCCTGCTGGGCCAGACTGGTTTGTTTACCTGCCGCTTCTGCAGGTTCGGCCAATCGCAGCTCCCACTGGCCGCGGTTTGCCGTTCCAGGCCAATGGGGGCTGTGGGAAGGGCTGCCAGCTCGTCCCTTGGCCCACGCGGCTTCCCGCAGCCTCCATTAGCCTGGAGCAGCGAACCGCAGCCAGTGGGAGCCGCGATCGACTGAACCTGCAGACGTGGCAGGTAAACAAACTGGTCCGTCCCGGCAGGGGCTTTCCCTAAACAAGCGGCAGACCGGCTTTGAGAACCACTGATCTAGACCATCCCTGACAGGTGTTTGTCTAACCTGCTCTTAAAAATCTCCAATGATGCAGATTCCACAACCTCCCTAGGCAATTTATACCAGTATTTAACTACCCTGACAGGAAGTTTTTCCTAATGTCCAAGCTAAACTTCCCCTGCTGCAAGTTAAGCGCATTGCTGCTTATCCTGTCCTCAGAGGTTAAGAACAATTTTTCTCCCTCCTCCTTGTAACAGGCTTTTATGTACTGTGACACCATTACTGCTCTACCTTGGTGGGTCTTGTGCTTATTGGCAGATTTGCTCACCTTGGAGCTTCACGGCAGCCCTCAGCTTGGCCGTTTTTCTGAACTCACAGTCCAGGTAGACTCCTCCTGTGTCTGACCAGGAGTTGGGAGGATTTGGGGGGAACCCAGGCCTGCCCTGGAACCCGGGTTCCAGCCCAGGGCCCTGTGGAATGCAGCTGTCTAGAGTGCCTCCTGGAACAGCTGTGCGACAGCTACAACTCCCTGGGCTACTTCCCCATGGCCTCCTCCCAACACCTTCCTTATCCTCACCATAGGACCTTCCTCCTGGTGTCTGATAATGCTTGTACACCTCAGTCCTCCAACAGTCTGCATTCTCACTCTCAGCTCCTAGTGCCTCTTGCTCCCAGCTCCTCACAAGCACACCAGGTGCCCTGATTAGCCTGCCTTAATTGATTCTAGCAGCTTCTTGATTGGCTGCAGGTGTTCTAATCAACCTGTCTTAATTGTCTCCAGAAGGTTCCTGATTGTTCTGGAACCTTCCCTGTTACCTTACCCAGAGAAAAGGGACCTACTTAGCCTGGGGCTAATATATCTGCCTTCTATTACACTTCTATAGCCATCTGGCCCGATCCTGTCACAGTACTTAAAAACTAACCAATTTATTTGAGCATAAGCTTTCGTGAGCTACAGCTCACTTCATCGGATGCATAAAGTTGTAGCTCACGAAAGCTTATGCTCAAATAAATTGGTTAGTCTCTAAGGTGCCACAAGTCCTCCTTTTCTTTTTGCGAATACAGACTAACATGGCTGCTACTCTGAAACCTACTTAAAAACTGTTATGTCCCCTCTGTCTTATCTTCTCCAGACTAAACAAACCCAGTCTTCCCTCATAGGTCATGTTTTCTAGATCATTTTATTTAATCATTTTTGTTGCTCTTCTCTGGACTTTCTCCAATTCGTCCACATCCTTCCTGAAATGTGGCACCCAGAACTGGAGACAATACTCCAGTTGAGGCCAATCAGTGCAGAGTAGAGCAGAAGCAGCTTTGCCTTGGGGGCCAGTCATCCCATCACTTGCAGCATTGCTTGTACCTTCCAGCAGATATTGGCCTGGTCAGACAAGGTATTGGGCTAGGTGGACCCCTAGTCTAATGGGTATGATCATTCTTATTTTCTTATAACCTGTGGATGTATCCAGCTGGAGATCAGAGCTGCAGCCCCAACTCCCTTTTATAGATCCTGACAATCCGGCTCCTTCCACTACACTAAAGCAAAACGAAAAAGAGAGAGAAAAGTAACTTGCCTACAAAGAGCTATCAAAAATTCCTGGCATTCCCTGTATGTCTGGCTGCTGCTCTGGTCTTTTTGACATGACAGAAGTCAGTGGGCTGACAATATGTCTGCTTCCTTATCAATTTTTTAAATATTTAAATACATATAAATTATTTTAAAATCCCTTATATATAATGTAGTGATTGGACATTATTTATATTTCTTTGCAGTTTTCCTTTCTAAGTTAAGTTGTTACATGATTTGTGCCTTAAAAGCATGTGTTGATTTGTATTAAATATTAATTATGGACTATATTAGATGAGGCATGGGTGGAAAACAACCCTGTGTGAGAGAGAGTCTTGAATAATGCCTCTTAATTTTTTTCATAAAGAACAAACATCTACTGAAGTGGTGATGCAACAGCATCATGCACAACAGTTCCATAAAGCACGGCAGTAGGGGGCTAATGGGAATACTGTATCATTTTTTGCCACATGCCCAAACAACCAACTGGAAGAAGTTTGTGAGTGTTAGCAAGTTGCGGAAAAGTCTGTAACAAACAGTCAGTGTCACATAATAGAGAAGATAAATCTACAGAGGAAATTGTTCAGGCAGATGTGTAATTAGTTGAAGTCAGCCTGGATCAATCAGGGTATGAACTGCCTATGCAAGATATGTTCGTCTGCATCCCTTTCTCTAAGCTGGTTTCATTGTACTTAAAGCGAACTGTTCTTTTAGCTTAGTGAGGAAGAATCAAATGCAATCGCATAACCTGACTCTGATTGTAATGGATTCCCTGAGGTACACTCATAAAATAGAAAATGTAATTGATGTTTTCTTATGTTAATGAAAAATAACTAAGTAGAATACTTAATCTTCAATTTATTTAACGTATTGCATACTCAGCAGCATGTTTTGCAAATACATTTTCACATGGGACCTAGAGATAAAATATTCTTGGTTGAGGGGGTTTGGTCCGAGAGGAGGTCAGTCTAATCCAGAGTTAGACCCACCTTTAGGGGAATTAGCAAAACTCTCCTATTTAAGAAAGCATTCCCTTAGTAACCTGAAAGATAGAGGAAGGAAATGAAGAGAATTAGCTCACATTCCAAACAAAGCTCCTATAGCAAGGAAGAGAGAAGAGCTGAAGACTCCATTAAATTCAGTGGGCACCTCTGTGCATATCTAATTTACCTAGGCAGTGTTTGGGTACTGTGTTGATGGTACTATAGACCAGTGGTTTTTCAAACTCTTGCCCGCATGCGCACACACACCCAGCTCCCATTGGTCAGGAGTGCAGAGCCTGTGCTTGGGGCGGAGACAGCGCATGGAGCCCCGTGGCCCCCCCGCCTAGGAGCCAGACCTGCTGCTGGCCATTTCCGGGGCGCAGCACGGTGTCAGAACAGGTAGGGACTAGCCTGCCTTAGCCGGGCAGCACCGCCGACGGGATTTTTAACAGCCCAGTGGGTGGTGCTGACCAGAGCTGCCACAACCCAGTCCCTTCCATTCCGCGACCCAGTTCTGGGTCACAACCCACAGTTTGAAAACCACTGCTATGGAAAACGCTAATATAGGTAGATACATCCAGGACTGCTGTGGATGTAGTTGCTGTATTCAGAGCTCCTTGAAAGCTGCTTCCAGAAACATACACATCAGAACAATTAATGGATTAAACTGTCTTTTGTCACTAAACTGATATTTAATGACTCTTGTTGCATTTTGCTGGGTTGAAAGAGAAACCAAGACCATGATGGCCTTTTGTTTTTCTGTATAAAGCTCTGTTACTGTGGTGCATAGAGGGATCTTTGCGAGTTTGGATATATGCAATAAATTGCAAGCCTTGAGAAGCATTTGAAGGTGTTTTATTCATTGGAAGTAAACGGGAGTTTTACCATTGACTTCAAATGGGAGCAAGTTTAGTCCTGCACTGAGTGTTTTTGTTCCAAAAAGGGGACGAAAGAAATATAAATTATCCTCACTTAATTAATATACCATTATCTTTGTAAATGTTGATTGCCTTAAAAAATCAGCTTAGCAGTTGTTGCAAATCAGCCTGCTGCTTATTTCTGTTGAACTTACTTAACACTCCTTTACGATATGTCTACACTGCAATTAAATACCTGTGGCTGGCCTGTGCCAGCTGACTCACGCTTGGGCTAAAGGGCTGTTTAACTGCAGTGCAGACGTTGGGGTTCTAATGTCATTTGCAGAATATATGCATAGGTGAACTTTGCTAATATACAACTCAGAAGCATTAGCCACTGTTTGATGTCCTTTACCAAGTGATGGAGAGAAATCTGTAATCTGCTGCTACTTTGGGTGGCATACTCTTTACAGGAACAGTGCATCTAGTACAATGAAGCCCTTATTTACTAACTATGAGCAGATGAAGGATGAAAAGGAAGAAGTGGAAATGAATTGGGTTTAGAAGAATGATACCTTAATTCTGACTAGAAGGCCCCACTCAGAATGATAGGATTGTTCAGTCTCCTTTGTTTGGAACCATTGGTGACTCTGCTGAGACTTCCCACAAGGCTTCTAAGTCGCAATGGTGACCTTCTGAGATATCTAAGATTCCATCTAAACTCTTTCTCTCACTTTCTGTAAAGGTGTTCACAACTCTTTTCTGTCATCACTAGCAGTTCGACCATTGTAGCACCAGTTAAGGGAAATCATGATCCTTGTCTGCAATGGTTCATTTTCCAAGAGGCTTAAGAAATATATTCAGTTCATCAAATAATTTCACATAGGCCACCAAACAGATGGTAACAACTCTGGTCACTTTTGTTGTGAGCTGAATTTGAGTTGATGAAATGAGTGAGACTCCATTTTCCATTGCCATTCCCTTGAGCCTTCCACTTCTAATTCAGAATCATCAGGCTTGGGCTTGTTCCACTGGTACCTCCTCCTTCTCTCTTCCACCTACTGCTTCAGCCACCTTATGCATAATCACAAATGTAGAGTGCAAGTTCTCTGGGACAGCAGCTGTCTTTTTCTTCTGTCCATCGGACCAGAAGCTAGCCTAATGAGACCCTGATCAGACTATAGGCTACTGTAATGTGAATAATAAATAATAAGGCAAAGATGTTCAGTACACCAGGGTCTATTTTCAAACCAAGTACTCAGTTCAAACACTGGTGTCCAAATAAGAAACACTAGCACTCTTTGAAAGAAATGCAGCCCATGCTGGTTTTACCATAATTATAATTGTTGCTAAAAAAACAAACACAAAATGGTGCACCCTGAGAACAACCCTGCCCGTCTCTGCTGCCCATCATGTTCTGCTGTTCTGGTGTTCCTTGTGAACTGAGAAGCCTTAACTGTTTCATCTTGTCTGATTTTAAATAGAAATTCTTTGCAAGGCAAACATGCTACTGATCATTATTAAATAGCAGCTTTAAACTGTAAACATCCCAAACCAGAAATACTCAGTCCTTTTAAGACCAAAATGCTTTACAAGTCTAATTGTTATAAACAGTAACTTCTGCCAACATTTCATAGATGTGACCTGTATTTTCCATAGGTTAGAGCAAGAGCTACTGACTGAGTATTGTGTTCAGTTTGGAGAAAGAGTGATACCTTTTATATAAATGAAAACAGCTGCTTTATAATACCATTAAAGTCCCTAACAGCTGTCAGCCATTGCTTTTTCACATTTTTTAAAATGTGTAAATTTGTAAAGTTACCAAAAGTAATTTACAACATAATCTTACTAATCTAGATCATTCCCACAGGAAGCAGATAGAACATAAATATAAAACCATCCATATCATATTTCAGTCTCCATCATAGAATCAAGTGAATTGTAGTTGCAAAGGCCTGTTTAGGTCATCTATTTCAATCCCCCAGCTAATGCAGGATTATTCCCTGCAGTAGATCTGACTAATTCACAATTTATTTAAGGTAGTTTATTGTTCTATAATTAGTTTTCTTTTCAAAGACAATTATTCAGTCACCTAGCTGAACTTTGAGAACAATTGTACAAAATGAAGTAGTCTGAAATAAGTGAGACACCCTTAATTTAGAAAAACAATAAAGCGTAAGATGCAGATAGTTGAATTATATCCCAAAATATGAATATTCTTTTACTTGTTCTTTCAATGATTTCTAACCTAGTGGTTCTAACACCAGTTTTAATGTGTGGGATCACTTCTAAAGCACACCTCTGAAAGTCTGCACACACATGTGTTCGATCTGCAACACCCACTGGAGAGAAGCCAAAACCCTAATATAAAGGTACTATTTGTGTAAAGAGCTACTTGTTATTGTCTGTCATGTGTCTAGCTCCCAGGGAAATGCTAGGATACAATAAAACTGAAGAATTTAATTTCAGGTTGTTCAATTATCTCACTATTTCTGTGGTATTTCACCTCTTCTGTTTGTAAATACTTGGTCTTGATGCTGTGCTGCTGTCTTCAATGTACCTTCTCCCTTCCTCCTTGGATGTTAAGGAGACTGGCCTTCTCTGAAGTGTTGTGATGGGGCTGAACAGTTAAGCTATGTCTACACTAGGCACCTTTTAGCCACACAGCTCGGCCGCTATCCCTGTGTTGATAAAAGGTGTGCAGTGTAGCTGCTATTTGTTGGCGGGAGAGAGCTCTCCCGCCAACAAAGAAAAAAAAGTCCACCTCCAGCAAGCAGCGGTAGCTTTGTTGGTAGGAGAGAGCTGTCCTCCCAACAAAGCGCTGTTCACACCGGCACTTTTCGTCTGTAAAACTTTCGTCATTCAGAGATGTGTGTTTTTTTTCACACCCCTGAACGACAAAAGTTTTACCAACGAAAGTCCAGTGTAGACAAAGCCTTTTGTGTCGCTGCCCTCTGAAAGGAGAAGAGAAGAAAACAGTTCAGATGGTGGTAGAAGAAAGCAGTAGCTGGCAGCAAAGAAACAGGAGAGGAACCACTCTCCTTAAAGGCTGCTATGCTACTATGGGATATTGGTGAGTTTTGCACTTAAAACAGAGATTCAACAGGTGTGAAAAATGCAACATATCCTCCCCAAAATTACACCACCTGCTCATTGAGTACATAATGAATTTTTTGAGCATTTAAAAGTAAATCTTAATTTTAATTCCTAAACTAATTAAAATGGGTCCTTTAAGAAATTTAATATCTACAGTCAGCCTCCCTGCCCTCCCTCCTCCCATGATTTCAGTAATAGGATAACACACATTCTTCACACTTTCCATATAGTTAGAACTCTCTGGAATTCTGTGCATTGGTTACATTTGACTAATTAAAAAAATTAATGATAATTTTTCATGTTATTCTTCATAACTGAATATTTCTCCTTCAGCAGAGGTTGAAGGCTACAATAAAATGTTCTGCTGCCAAGAATTTTGCGAAGAACTGCCTTCTTTCATAGTAGTTGCCATCTCCTTTTCTTCTCAAAGTACTCCTGGGGGAATTCTGCAACAAAAAGTTAAATTAAAAATTCGGCTTACTATATTTTCAAATTCTGCAAAATTCTGCACCTTTTGTCAAAATAACACAGTAGAATCACACCAATTTTAATTATTTTGGACATTTATTTCAAAATACCTATCAGCAAGTGTGTCTGTAACAATACAGACAACAAAAAGATTCAGAAGCTGTTTTTTGACAAATAGATTCCCTACTAGGCATATTAATAAGGAACTCTGAATAATAATTCATTTAAGCTTCAATATAGAACCATATCTCCCCCCCTCCCCCCGAAGCAGTGCAAAGGCTTGGGGGAGTCAGGGGTAATGGAGGAGCTGAAGGAGAGGGAAGTAATTGCTGGGAAGGAGTCTGGCTGTGAACTTGGAGGGTTCTTGGATATGGATGGGAAAAGTATGGAATGGTGGAGGGGCTTTTGGGGGGGAGGGATTGTTAGGGAGCTTCCCCCATGCAGACCCTGGATGACCGCTAGCCTCTCCCATTCAGTCAGGCACATCTGCCCTGTGCCCACGTGTCCCTACACCCCTACTCAGACACCCCCCTGTTACTATGTGTCCCTGCACCCCCTCCCCATCCCTATGTGTCTCTGTGCCCCCACTCAGCCGCTCCCTGTCTCCATGTGTCTCTGTGCCCCCACTCAGCCACCCTCTCTCCCTATGTAGCTCTGCACTCCTTCCCCCATCACCATGTGGCATGTACCTCCCTCCCCCTGTGGCCGTGCGCCTCCATTCCCATTCAGTCCCTGCAGTGAAGAGGGCAGGCTCTTTCTCTTCCCTAGCTGGCTGTGCGTGGCTGCTGTGTTCTAGGATGTTCACAGCATGCTCCGGTGGGCAAAAGGCGGAACTGCAGCAACATACCAGCAGAAGCTTTTTTTTTTTTTTTCGCACAAAAAAATAAACATATCCATGGCTCATTAATTATGAATGTGCAGTGGTGCAAAATTCCCCCAGGAGTCTCAAAGGGACTGAAGCCACAGTTGGTGGCCGTTTTGAAAGGGTATCTCTCACACTGGGACAGTATCTCCATCTGCTTACTGATTTGGGGGGATCACTATCTCCCCTGAGGGTAGTTGTGACTTCAGTCCTATTGAGACCAATGGGAAGTGGTGGACATTTTGACTGAGGGCAATTCTTTATGGCAAGATAAACTTTCAGTTATGAAAAATTATGACCAAAAATTACCATTAGTCCTAAATATCTTTTCCAAAGCTACCCATTGCATCAGATGTACTCAGCGGGTAGGCCTGGAGAGGGAGGGGCAAACTAGGGTGTTCACATGCAGGCACCCATTCTGGATGTGAAGTCATCAAGAGACGGAGACTCCACCACTTCTCTTGGTACTTTGTTTTAATAGTTAATCACCATCACCATTAAACACTTGTGCCTTATTTGAATTTGGCTTCAGCTTCCAGCTGTTGGTTCTTGTTATGCCTATAGCACATAACCCGTGTATGCATGTGCGCACATGGGGTAACACAGGAAGGTGAAGAGGCGGTGGGATTACGGGGTGGTGGTGCAGGAGAATGCTGGGAAGTACAAGAAGAAGGGAGAATTTGGAGGACAGGAGAGATCACACAATTATGATTAAGGCATTTTAGTGCTAGTAGACCTGGATTAGATTAAACTGAGTTTTAAAGATGTATTAGATTTTTTTCGTATTTTCCCCTTATTGTGACACTAAAGGACAGAGTCAAGGTTTCTGCTGAAGAAGAAACGTTCAGTTATGAAGAATAACGGGGAAAATGGCCATTAAACTTTAAAAAAAAATTTAAAAAATAAACTGTACAAGATTTCAGTGAGTTGTAACTACATGGGAACTCTGTACAGTCTATGACAGGGAAGTATAAGAACATAAGAATGGCCATACCGGGTCAGACCAAAGGTCCATCCAGCCCAGTATTCTATCTACCAACAGTGGCCAACGCCAGGTGCCCCAGAGGGAGAGAACCTAACAGGCAATGATCAAGTGATCTCTCTCCATCTTCACCCTCTGACAAACAGAGGCTAGGGACACCATTCCTTACCCATCCCAGCTAATAGGATTAATGGACTTAACCTCCATGAATTTATCTAGTTCTCTTTTAAACCCTGTTATAGTCCTAGCCTTCACAACTTCCTCAGGCAAGGAGTTCCACAGGTTGACTGTGCTGAGTGAAGAAGAACTTCCTTTTATTTGTTTTAAACCTGCTGCCAATTAATTTCATTTTGTGGCCCCTAGTTCTTAAATTATGGGAACAAGGAAATAACTTTTCCTTATTCACTTTTCCGCACCACTCATGATTTTATATACCTCTATCATATCCCCCCTTAGTCTCCTCTTTTCCAAACTGAAAAGTCCTAGCCTCTTTAATCTCTCCTCATATGGGACCTGTTCCAAACCCCCAATCATTTTAGTTGCCCTTTTCTGAACCTTTTCTAATGCCAGTATCTCTTTTTTGAGATGAGGGGACCACATCTGTACACCGTATTCAAGATGTAGGTGTACCATGGATTTATATAAGGGCAATAAGATATTCTCTGTCTTATTCTCTATCCAGTTTTTAATGACTCCTAACATCCCATTTGCTTTTTTGACTGCCGCTGCACACTGCGTGAACGTCTTCAGAGAACTATCCACGATGACTCCGAGATCTTTTTCCTGATTATTTGTAGCTAAATTAGCCCCCATCATATTGTATGTATAATTGGGGTTATTTTTTCCAATGTGTATTATTTTACATTTATCCACATTAAATTTCATTTGCCATTTTGTTGCCCAATGACTTAGTTTTGTGAGATCTTTTTGAAGTTCTTCACAGTCTGCTTTGGTCTTAACTATCTTGAGCAGTTTAGTATCATCTTCAAATTTTGCCACCTCACTGTTTACCCCTTTCTCCAGATCATTTATAATAAGTTGAATAGGATTGGTCCTAGGAGTAACCCTTGGGGAACACCACTAGTTACCCCTCTCCATTCTGAAAATTTACCATTTATTCCTACCCTTTGTTCCCTGTCTTTTAACCAGTTCTCAATCCGTGAAAGGATCTTCCCTCTTATCCCAAGACAACTTAATTTATGTAAGAGCCTTTGGTGAGGGACCTTGTCAAAGGCTTTCTGGAAATCTAAGTACACTACGTCCACTGGATCCCCCTTGTCCATGTGTTTGTTGACCCTTTCAAAGAACTCTAATCGATTAGTAAGACATGATTTCCCTTTACAGAAACCATGTTGACTTTTGCCCAACAATTTGTGTTCTTCTATGTGTCTAACAATTTTATTCTTTACTATTGTTTCAACTAATTTGCCCAGTACTGACGTTAGACTTACCGGTCTGTAATTGCCGGGATCACCTCTAGAGCCCTTTTTAAATATTGGCGTTACATTAGCTATCTTCCAGTCATTGGGTACAGAAGCTGATTTAAAGGACAGGTTACAAACCATAGTTAATAGTTCTGCAATTTCACATTTGAGTTCTTTCAGAACTCTTTTGAGTGAATGCCATCTGGTCCCGGTGACTTGTTACTGTTAAGTTTCTCAATTAATTCCAAAACCTCCTCTAATGACGCTTCAGTCTGTGACAATGCTTCAGATTTGTGATCTACAAAAGACGGCTCAGGTTTGGGAATCTCCCTAACATCCTCAGCTGTGAAGACTGAAGCAAAGAATTCATTTAGTTTCTCTGCAGTGACTTTATCATCTTTAAGTGCTCCTTTTGTATCTCAATCGTCCAGGGGCCCCACTGGTTGCTTAGTAGGCTTCCTGCTTCTGATGTACTTAAAAAAACATTTTATTACCTTTTGAGTTTTTGGCTAGCTGGTCTTCAAACTCCTTTTTGCCTTTTCTTACTACATTTTTACATTTAATTTGGCAGTTTTTTATGCTCCTTTCTATTTACCTCACTAAGATTTGACTTTCACTTTTTAAAGGATGCCTTTTTATCTCTCACTGCTCCTTTTACATGGTTGTTAAGCCATGTTGGCTCTTCTTTAGTTCTTTTACTGTGTTTTTTTAGTTTGGGGTATACATTTAAGTACATATAAAGGTGGTTTGAGTGCCCTAATTCTGTATTTCTGTGTCTTTACATATTTGAACTTTTGTTAAGGTTAGCCTTAACTGTAAATATCTTGGGTTCATATTGCTTTTGTTTTCGATGATTACAACATCCCTGTAAAGTATTTTACCCTAAATTACTGGTATGTACTCTCCATTTTAGAATAGTTTTTGTCTGGGAATACTGGACTTCAGTAATTCTCTTATTAGTTTTTGTTTGTCTAAAGGGGTGTTCACACTAGAGCAGACATGATTAAAAGAACATTAATAGGCATAGTTCTCTTGGTCAGTTGTTTTTCTGTATACCTCTGGCCACTCCTCCACTGAGGAGGTGTAGCACAGAAGTTGCAGGGAAGAAAGGGACAAAAAGGTGGTTTTCTGCCTCCCAGGGCAACTGAGCAGCCTAGAATCCCCAGGAACAATCAGAACTACTCTGCCCTCTGTCTTGGTCTCTCCCTTTCCCACAAACCCCTGATGCAGGGAGCTGTTTGTCAGTCCTGCGCATCTCCCACATGGGGGATTTCTCCCCTGGCTATATGTGGCTGTTTTATAGCTCCCTTGTGCTGCAAGAGCCCCCGTTCACACATGTTCCTAGCTCTCCAAAAGTCACCTTCGGTCCCTGCCAGAAGGTGCCTTTTTAAGATTAGCAAAATCCCTTCAGCCATTTTGGTGTTCTGAGAGTATAAATATATCTTTAATTGCTGGAGACAGAACCATAGTGGCAAGCTCTTCCAAGTAATTCCCTCTGTCTACCTGCATCATCTCTGTTTTGCTAGGGTTGTAACTTCAGCCAGCTCTTCCTCACCTGATCTCAGCCAGACACTGGGATGGCTAGGTGATGTTGCCGTGTGTTGTGAACAGCTAACAGTGAATAAAGATTTTGGGACAATTTGCTAGTAGAAAAGCAGATTTTATTAGCCCAGTACGTTGAATTTGGTGGGATTTTGTACACTAACCAGTTTTGCTGATCAGATTATCTGGGCTCATCTCTGAGATGAACATGAAACAGACACTATGAAATCTCCCATTTTCTGATTTTTCCATAGTGGTAGAAAAACTGTAATTGATATGGCATGTTCTAAATTCCGCTCTCAGCATTTGGATGGGGAGTTGTATTTACTGTACTGAACGAAGGTCCTCTCCGGGTACCTGAGGCCTTTGAATGGAACAACCTGCTTGGTGTATATTCCTCATATAGCCTGAATAACTATTTATGTGGCTAGATTAGCCTGTATTGCAATCCTGTTACATTTCCTTGTCTGTAATCAGGAGAAGAATACCTTTCTTGTTTTGTTTTTTTTATAATTCAGGTCAACAATCTGAAGATCTTTTGCTGATGTACCAAGATCACAACTAACCCCACAGTCTGAATTATGGGATACAAAGTGCCTAGATGAGAGCTACCCATTAGATGGGAAGAGTATGGGGTGGGTTTAGCATATGCTGGCTGAGGTGTTTACTCCCCTCCCAGTGGCAGTAAAAGAGGATTATCTTGACAATTTTTAAAATTTCATTACAATATAATGTTCTTACCATGAGCTCGTTATATTCGGGATGAAAGCATCATGAGTTTGTACGTTTCCCAGTTATATTTAAGACGCATACTGTTTACGTACGAAGAATTAAAGCCTGTAACAATACACAAGGACTTGCTGTCTGCTGCAGCAGCATTGCCGCATGCTTTATACCCCCCAGAAGAACAGCTCAGAGATGAACCATCTTTATTTATTTTAAGGGGCTTTTGACTAAATTCTTAATTTCACTGGCTGTCAAGGTAGTGTTAAGTAAAATGGGTTTGAACTGCTGTAGTTTTTGTGTACTGGACTAGATGTCAGAAACCTTTGCCATCACTGGAAATTCTGTCACTCTGGATTTACTGTCTGTTTCCCACAGCTGAATTCTTAAGCAGTGTGATTTAACACCTTGGCTCTCCATCAACCAGTTCTGGCATTTATTTGAATGCATTACACCACTGGTTTCCATAAACTATTTTACAATTGTTTCAAATAAATGACTGTTTATTTCCACAAAAGCCATCTGTATTTCTGTGGAGAGCGACAGATAACTATATGTAAAATTTGGTAATGTCACAGCAGTGCAAGTTAAGAAAAACAGATTGGCTTGAAAAATCTGATGTAAGTGCATAATATTAAAGGTTTGTTTTCATCCTTTAAATGTCTTTATTTAACAAATGATATCTGAATCTGCAACTATCAAAATCTTTATTCCGCTTAGGACGTGTTGAGGGGCTTTGTTTGAGATTTTTAACAAATAAACAGAGTTTAAGATGTTCTCATAGCAGCAGGATTTGGAATTGTATATAAACATTCTTCCTTTTAACCTATTTCCTCTCAAATTGTTTACATATTTTTCTTTTGTCCTGTTGCTGTTGCCAAGCACATTGTGAAATACTCACTCTTCTCTAATGTTCCAAGAAGTCTTCCCCAGTAGGCCTGTATTATTGCCTCTGCCCGTTCACTTTTCTTTTCTTTACATTCTGGGTTCAGTACTCAAGCTGGTATGCTGCAGTCACGTTCTTCACTTTAGTGGCCAAACCAAACGCTCACCTATATTTCTAGGGAGCCACACTTTAATGTAGACTCTCCAGAAGATGAAGTAATGCCTTAGTTTGCATAGCTGCCTCTCAGTATTGAATGAGTATCCAGACTAAGGCCAGTTCCATGCTACAACGTTCTGTCGACATAACTGTATCTGTCTGGGACCTGAAAAGACCCACCCCAGCTGACACAGCTATGCCGGCAGAACCAGAGTAGACATTGCTGTGCTGTCAGAAAAATGCCACTGTTGTTTGAGGAGGCGGCGGCGTTACTGTAACCTCAGGAAAAACTCCTTCTGTCCGCATACGCTGCGTCCACACTAGGGGGATCTGCTGGCAAAGCCGGACTGGTGCGGCTGGATCAACGGAGCCTGGGTAGTGTGGACTAGCCCTAAACTACTTCAGTTCTTCCACATGCTGTACACGTGCCAGCAGAGCGAAGGCTAGAATCCAGTGGCCTTCTACTTAGTGCAATTGATACATTTTGACAGATTATTTGAAAAGAGAGAAATACATAAACTCTCTCCTTTTTTATGACCTTGTAATAGCTATCACATATTTCCAGCAAATGTTTTCTATAGCAATAATAAAAAAAAGTGGTAACAAGAATAATAAATATAGATGCAGTTTAAACTCAAAAGAAATCACACTTTCAAAACCTAGGGTTGGAGCAATAAAGTTATAAATCATCTTTACTTGGAAAAGGAGAAAATTAAAATGCGGAAATACCTCCGACATCGACACTGAATGTTTATCAACTGGTTTTCTGTGAAGGCTCTGCTCCACTGCCCCGCCTGCTCCACACAGATCCATCCCTTGTCTCTTCCACAAAGCTAGAGCAGAGCTGTGATGTGGAGGAAAATGCCTCTTGTTCGCAACTGACCATCCACTGTCTGTCATGCATCCGTTGCTTTGGCCAGCAGGAGATGATTGCAAACTTTCAATTTCTCGTTGTTTTCATGAGTACTTGTAGCAGCACAAATACATACAGTACTTTAAAGAACACTGGAAATAATCCTCCTGCCTCAGGCACACTCTGTCTCCCTGGGGCAGTTATGACATGGATGCTAGGTGTGGAAAGGTTTGAGGGGGTTGCAGGGAAAGGCTTTGCAAAAGGAGGGGAAATGACTCACTCCGTGCAGAGCAGGTGGCTGATCCAAGTGTGGATGGCGACCATGAATGAAGGTGAAAAGCCTTGGGAATGGTGATGCTCTTACAAAGAGGTCCCTTACAGAAAAGTGGGGTTTTGCCCCACCAACAAAATACCCCACACTTCTACTTGGGTTTTCACTGTAATCAGAGAGGGTGTATTGGCCAAAACCCTCTTCTCTTTATTTCATCACTCCTGCTGTCGCAGAGCTCATGGGATGCTATCGGGAACCATGTCTTCACCTCGCAGGAGAGTTATTGCAGCAAGACAAGCAGCCAGCCATTCAGCTTTACTCTTTCCCCTACAGGATGGTGGGGTTCTTCCTTTTTCATTCCTATTTCCTACTGAGCTACAGTAGAGGATGAGTGGAGAGAGTGTGTTTCCCCTTGGAATGCAGAATTTAACACTTGCCTGGGGTACTATGCTGCAGTCCAAGGGGATTAGCACAGAAGAACTGGTTTATAGTTAGTATGTGTGGTCCACTGGCTCAGATACAGGACTAGGAATCAGGAGTCTTGGGGTTCTAGACCCAGTTGCCACTGACCTCAGCAGGCTTAATAAACACAATGGTAAAAACACAAAGTACTGTAGCATTGTCAACACTAAAGCTCCCACTAAGCTGAATTGGGAATATTTTTGTAGAATTCCCTAGTGGAGACAGCATTATAGCGGGCACTATGAGAAAGGGAAGCAGTTGTGTGTGGAAGCAGAGAGGGAAGCACACAGGGTGAGCTAGGGCTTGTATAGGGAGGTAGGGGGCAAGTCAAGGTATGCAAAGCCTTGGAAATAAGGATGAGGGCTTTGGGATGTCACAGGGATCACAAGGCACTGCGGGACCTTGAAGAAACATGGTTCCAGTACCGGGTGAGGAGAATGATTGTAGCTGAAGCAAGCTGGCTAACCTGGGGCTGCAGGGTGCATATGGGGAAGATCAGGGACAAGGGGGTTGCATTAGTCAAGGCAAGAACTGACAGGGACATAGACCAGGGGTGGGCAAACTGGCTCGTGAGCCACATGTGGCTCTTTTACTGTTAAAGTGCAACTCACAGAGCCCCCCATGCCCATTCTCCACCTACCAGACTGGGGGTGAGGTAAGGACCTCTGCCTTGCAGCGGGGTGGTGGGATAGGGGCTTCCGCCCAGTGGGGAGGAGGTTCTCAGGGCTTCAGCAGGAGTGGGACTGAAGCCCCAAACCCCAGCAGGCACCTACTGAGGGCTGAAGCCCTGAGCGCTGGCTCTCAAACTTCTGAAGATTGTTGTATAGGGCTCGGAGGTCAGTAAGTTTGGCCACCCCTGGCATAGACCAAGGCTTTGGTGATAGGAATAAATAAGGGGAATGTTGTAGAGAGAGAAGTTCACTTAGTTCTTCAGTGACATTTTAATCTAGTCTGACTCTTTATTTCTACCTGTCTTTAAATAGTTGAATTGCTATTTGGCAGCAGAATTGCAGCTCTCAGCATTCCATACAGATTGAAACACTGAGCTAAGTCTTCCCACAAGCTCCATTTTTATCCTTATTGTAACATTTATTTGTTTGCACACACAGCTGGGGTTGGTTTGGTTTTTGTTTAAACACTTTAAAAAAATAAATGTTTGAGTTTGTTTATTGTGCACATTCAACCCCGGACCAGAGTATTTTTCATTGCTGTTGAAAGTTAATGGGGGCAAAATTGCATTCCAAAACATTTGAACCTGAAGTAGCCATGGCTGAACTTAGTTGATCTCTGGTGATCGGTTCAATTTAGTTACGATTTTTAGCCATTAGGCTGGGCCTGAATGATGGTGATTTGGTTGAGGCCAAATGTCTGCAGAAAATTGGCTCTTTGATAAGAGCCCTGTTATCAGAGGGGGATACTTTCTCATTTACATTTAGATGAGTATTGATTATTTATTTACTCAGAGAAGTGAGATTCGTTCCCAATCTTATCTCTCTCGTCTCTGCTTGTCAGCAGAAAGAGAGATAAAGCTCCTGACATCAGACCAAGATAACGGTACTTTGTAGGAAAGATAAAAGTTGGAATGGGCCTTTTTCTAGTCTTGACTGAAAGGATAAGTTTTAAAAATTAGAACTGATGGGTCAGGCTTTCGAAACCCTTTCTGAAGGCTTTGCAGTTTCACTAGGCAGCAGGCATGGTTTGTTGTAATAGGCATCGCCTTTCTCCTTTTGTGAGGGAATTGTTTAATTCAATTTTACTCTGCGGTTCTCATCACCAAGGGTAAATTTTATATTGTGCCATAGGAAGCTAAAGAGTGACTTTGTTGTGTGTAATTTTTTTTAAAATTCCTAATGATCCTCCTGCCATTTGAAGAGGCAGCTGCCTCAATGTTTAACACAATAACATAGTACAGTACAAATCTTTCTAGCAGCCACACCGAGGGGCAAATAAGCATTTTAACTGGTGGGATTGTACATTATATAATTATATACATTTAAATGTTGCATGCAAGTTCGATGTCTGCAGTCAAGATGTTTAGAGTATTGTTTTGTAAATAAATAGTTCTGCCTTTGTGATGAAGTTAGTACAGTTGTTTGACAGTAATTGATCAGTGCGTGTGTTAAAATCATTGCTAAAAGTGAAGAGTTGCTCTGTCTGTGCTAGCTTTTGCAATTCTTTGTGTTTAGGCACTTGCTCATATTTGCAGGATATTTTGCCCAGCAGTGTGGTCCAAAAATTAAGAAGATCAGTGTGCCCAAGGCAACTTGTCTGCAATGTCTGCTGGAATAGGGGTTCAACCTTAGCACCTCCTCCAAGAGCTAAAGAGAGCTTAGCCTATGGGTATGTATTGTACCCTTGAATTAATCTCTTCTAGTCTTTGAATGAAAAATTATTTGCTTTCAGGTACAACTGCTTCATCTCTTCCCATTTTGGCTTAGTTCAGATCACACTCCTGGTTCATACGCACCTCACTCCTTTTTCATTGGATGTATTAGTATGCCAGGTTTGGTTGCTCCACAACTGCCCTGCTTGCCCTTTTTCTGTGTAATTCCCTTGGGGTATTTTGGTGAAATAACTGAACAGGGATGGGGCTTGGAGGGGCTCAGAGTTGTCTTCTGCCCACAGCAGTTTTTCTCCTAGCACCTGAACTCCTAGTTTGATGGTGGGATGTCACGGAAATGACCGGCTCTCCATCTTTGCCCATGTTAATGGTAGTGTGAGAAAATATACTGAACCACTGTATCAACCAGCTGCAGTTAGACCTGAGCTGTATGCTAAAGCAATAGTCCTTGTAGTTAAAGGTAAGAGTTAAATAGTTAAATGGAGGTACAATGCCACTTACCTTTCATATGCCATGTTCTGAAGGTTTTCTTTTAAACTTGTGTGGAAATGTTTGCCTCAGAATTACAAAAATCTATAAAAATCCAACTTTGGTATTATAACTTGGAAATTCTCTTGAAATGCCCAGAGCAATATTTTGTTATTAGACCATTAAGTTACATGATATTTCCACTATAAATTCATCTTTTGAACATCTGAAATGAGGTTTCTATTTACTCAATACAATCGCTCCATAGACTCACCCTTACGTTTTTTGTTGTTGTTGTAACGTAGAGGTCATGTAGCTTTCTACAGGTTTTTGACATTTTAAACCTATTTCTAAAGGGTATGTACTGCCTAAAGACCCATTTACACTCTGAATTATATAATATTCACTTCTCTGAAGAATCTGTTCCAATAGAAATTGCCTCAGCAGCAATCCTGTAGTATTGCGGTTTTTCATTTGCTTAATCTTAAATTTAGTATCTCGTTTATAGTCAGACTGTATATTTATTAAGAATATTTTGGTATTTTACAGAATTGCAAAAATTCACAATTTGCTCCAAAATTGCCTCGCTACTGGCAAGATTACACCAAACGGTCTCCAGCTGCAATCGCTGGCAGCCTTCTGCTCCGTGCAGCTTGGCAGAGAGTGTGTAGAGCCTAGGGAAGACGACTTTGTCAGCCTGGATCCAGAGCCTGGGGAATCTGTGATCCATAGGGAGAGGATAAGCTGCTATCGAGCACATGATTTTTAATTCTCTCCCTCCATGATTCTTTATATCTGGTTCAGCAATAATTCTAAGGGGATGGAGTCAACTTAGAAATCATACTGTGTCTGCTTTTACCTGCTGTTGTCACTAGTCACACCTAAAATGGCAGTAACTGAGATGAAGAAAAAATACATTCTTGTCTGTAGTCTACATGCCACATCTAGACAATGTCACTGGGTTCCCCTGTTCTTTGTGTGCATCTTTCACACAGCCTCAGGCATAAGAAAGGTCCTCTAAGGAATTACCAAGTGATAGTGAAACCACAGCTTTGGGTAGGGGATGGTTGGGAGTGCGGTGTGTAAAACTACATTTAACCTATTTCTCAAAATTAACTTTTATTATTACTAACGTATCAGTGTGCCGGGCACCTCACCAGCAAACAAGAGCTTCTAATCTTAAACAGAAGGCAAGGGGTGTGAAGTGAGGTGTATACTGGTGTGGATCGCTCTGGGGGTAGATGAATTCAGTGTCTGAGGGCACCCTGGAGCTGTGCCCATGGAAAGCTCTGTGGTGGTGGGTGGGGGGCCCGGGTGGGACCCAGTGGAGGTGGGAAAAAAAGGGAGAATGAGGCTCAACTCTCCTCTCTGCCCTCTGCATCTGCTGGAAATCAAATAAACAAAGTCCCGTTAGCACACATGTAGCTTCAATTTAAAATTAAAATTAGGCCTTTGCGTATTTAGTAGCTGTTTGAGATCTTATTTAAAAAGGATCACAGATACTGATGCTGAGAGTTGAGGAATGCATTCCTTTTCCCAAAACATTTCCATTTGTGCATGGCCCTTGTACTAGTTTGCAGCACGTGGGAAAACTTAGTAAACCATACCAGGTTTGAAGTACTCATGGATCTGGGATTCATGTGATACTCTTTCAGTTCTCATTGTACAGATTATGGTCTGTTAAGAAAATTACAATAACCTTAATGCTGGTCTGATCTCTGCAGCACAGATCTCTCATGTCGTTTGCAAATAGAGAAGGATTTGAAAAATACATCTCTCTTATGCTGCAAGATTTTCTGTTTTGGAATCAGACAGTTGACATTAAGAACTAAGATTTGGATTTAAGCAGCCAGTTCATGGAAATTCAAATCAGAGGCTACAAATCTCTCTGCCCACTTTGTTCATTCTGTGTGTACTGCAGCAGCCAAATGTTGTTTGGGGACCATTGGAGATTATTGTCTACTGTCCTCTTACAGCAAGATGGACTAAGCAGGCAGTTTTTGCCCTCTGTCTGAATCTGCGTTACCTTGTCAGTTTAAACACCTACAACAACATTTAAATCCAGATCGATTGATTGATTTGATTTTGGTATTTATTTGAAGTTTATCCTCAGTAAGTTCCGCTTGTCCTTCTGTCTGACAAACCAGGCCTTATTTTTTTTCAGTTTTTGAGACAGATTTGCAATGATTCAAGTCTTGTAGAAGAAAGAAGATGGTGCCATACATACTTTGCTCCTTTTCCTATTTGTGCTTAGATAAAATATCTCTGCTTTTTCTTGGAGTGCAGTTTGTTTTATAAATGCTTGGAACCAGCTACATGTGCAATTGCTAATTGTGCTGCGCACAGAGGGAATAGTTGTGCTTTCCTCTTGTGGCCTGCAAATAGCCTGGCCCTGCATCTGTTCTGAAAGTCACCAGGAATAAGGAGACTCCATTTTACAGAAAAATAATGCACTGTTTCAAGAGCAAAATACACTCAGAACATGCGGTGTGCTCTTCACATGGCTTCTGGGGAAACAAAATGAGGAGCCATAATTGAAACTATGCTGTAGTAAATTTAAATGAATTGGCTAACAAATTCCTTCTCTGAGGCATGCCATCTGAGGCTAAAAGACTTGATTTTTTTATGTTTTAAATATTTCTGAATGCTTTACTGACTTTGAATTATGATAGTATATGATGAATATATTTCATTATTTCAGTGTTAATAGTTTTGCTTTATTAAGATCCTGTTTAGAGACCCTTCATATCACTAAAAAGACATAGTTGCGTAATCAGCCTGGTAGACCAGCTGCTATTTTTAGTGACTTGAGAAAACAATTTTTTATTGTGGACAGTTGTGCCTTGATGGGACGTATGCGTTGAGGGATATTGTGCTGTAAGGGTATTTCTATACTGCAGTTAGACACTCAGACTTGCAGGGCTTGGGCTAAAGGGCTGTTTAATTGCAGTCTAGATGTCCAGGTTCATTCTGGAGCCTGGGCTCTAGGATCCTGCGAGGTAGGAGGGTCCCAGAGCTTAAGCTATAGCCCAAGCCACAATTAAACAGCCGCTTAGCCAGAACCCTGTGAGCCTGAATCAGCTGGCATGCGCCAGTATATAGACCCTAAGTGCCTCAGGTATAGAGGCAGCTTTTCCTTGTTTAGATAGCTTTGGAGTATAAAAGCAGCTACTTTGAAATTTTTGCATGATCAAAGAGAGTTAATGAAAATAATGATTTAAACTATCATTTAAATGATAGTTACTGTTTGCCTTAGAAATTAAAGATGTTCTTTAAGTTATCAGTGGCATTTCTGGCCAGATTTTGGGGGCCAGAAGGAAGGACTTTAACAATAAGCACAAATGGGCTAATTAGCTTTTTAAAATACCAAAAGTCGTCTTAACATGTTTTTTTTCAGTGGAATCGTTTGAGAGATTTTTCCACTGGACTTTCACTACTCAGCTTTGTTACACAGCTGTAACGCTAACCTAAAGTACTAGTGTTGTAGCAGTCATTTGTATTGTAGTGACCCGATATCTGTCAAGGGGGACTCAACCACTGTGGCTGGTGCTATTCTTCATGTCATGTGTGTTAAGGGAATCAGGGTTTGAGTACATTCCTTATTAATTGAAAGGGTTTCTTGGATAAAATTATTTTCCTTGACCCACAGCAACTGTGCACCACACTATGTAATTATTGGCTCATCTTTTGAGAGAGAAAACAGAGGTCCTAGCCCAGTCGGACAGTCAATGTAAACAAACTGTCTCGCAGCCCACCAGCGGATTACCCTGATGGGCCACAGGTTGCCCACCACTGTCCTAGCCATTAGTGTTCATTAACACCCCAATGGTACTTTTTGCAAGAGTTAGGGGTATTAGCTGTGATGATTCAATCAATCTACTTAGGAAGAGACATTCTGCTGCTTACATTTCCTCTGCAGTTTCATTTACAGAAGTTACGTGTCTCATACTCTCCTAATTCGCTGCCTAGTGTTTCTGTGCACTGTTCAAACAGCCCCCCGTAACACCCCAGAAATGGCTTCATTTCACTAATGGGAGAAGTGTTCCCTGTATGTAGTTTTATTTCAGTGTAAGGTGTACAATAGTGAAAAGTATTTAGATCTCTGGTAGGACAATGGATTCGTATATATCCTGGTGACCCTTGCTGCTTCTTACAGCCATTGAGGTATTAACTGATATCAGACTCCATCAAGCATTGGGACCTGTTACCTGAAACTGTAGAAACAATGATAACTGGAAAGGCTCATTCCTGTGTACAAAGTCTGTCATGTTATCTTGAGCTAATGTGGAAAATAGCACTGGTCACCACCGCTAATGTCTAAAATGGCAGTGCCAGTCCTGTGAGCATTAGAAGTCTAGGCTGTCACAAGACCCAAAATGAGTAGGAAAAAGAAATACCCCAGCATTGTAGAGCTGAGTTTCACAATGAAATGAAATCCATAATATAAATTCTCTTGCAAACCGACCCTCACCCTTGCCTGCTTCCCAACTGTCTCAAAGTACAGCATACACTCTGAGTGCCTCTATTGTCCTGGTCATGGTCGCCTTTGCTTTAATGGCTCATCAATACAATCACAACCTTTCCTGCCATTTTAAATCCACTCGTGTGTGTGTGTGCGCACGCGTGACATCCATTTGAGCCTGCAATAAGGAATGCATCATTTTTTGTCCTGGGCTGGGAGTGGGAAGCACTCAGATAAGCAAAGTAACACTGTGTATCTTTAAATGGGAATTGTTTAGCTATACTGCAGTGCATCTGCCTTCTCTTCAGAATGTTCTTCAGCTTCCAGACAGCATGTGAGAATAGCTCCATTTCTGAGGCAAAGTGCAGGCCAGCTAACTTTCACAACAGGCCAGCTCCCACCAGATACAGAATGGCTGGGAATACTGAGTCAAAAAAAGCTGCATGTTACTTTTTCTAAGGACAATTTGAGGCCCAAATAAACAACTTTACTGCCAGTGAGAAAACATGGGTGGGGATACAGGCGGATACATAGAGCTAGTTGGGTGTAGGTCAGAAATGTTTGTTGATATCTTTTTGTTGTCAGTGAAGTAGGCAGGAAGTGTCAGGCTGTGGGCAGTGACTGGGACAGTCTGTGTTTCCATGCACTTTCCAAGCATACCATCCTCCACTACTTTATGACTGTTTTGTTTCCCTAGTGGACAGGTACTTCAGACATAAACAACCATTGACTTTACCTCTTGAGTTTAAGTATTGTTAACTGACTCTGATGAGCTGTCTTTTAATTAGAATCCAGAGAGTTTTACAAGGTTTTTTTTTTATCTTTCAGGTCCTCAGTATCGTCTGGAGAAGCAGAGTGAACCCAACGTCCCAGTAGACTTAGACTGTACCTTGGAGAGCCAGAGCACTTTGGAATTCTGCCTTGTCCGAGAGAACAGTATGTTTGCCCTTTTCACTTTTGCTCTTGTAAATTGCTTACGCTCACATAAGTTATGTATTCTGGAACACAGGCTGTACCGGCTGGGCGAGTAAGTTTTGAAGAGGCTCTGTTTCCTAAGGCACTTTTCAACTGTGCCAAAAGAATAATCCAAAGTGAAATGATTGATTTCATACCTTTTGGCAAATGGTCTGCATCCTGTTTATCACTTCTTGATTAATCTTTTCTGTTAAAACTCTGTTCTGTAAAGTTATGACCAACTGTGAAAAACACTTGAAATATAAAACTTTTTCTGTTGCAAGCACTATTCAGTGGATAAAATTATTGGTCTGTGATACGTTTTACCATGTCAATATTGCTGCCCAAGAAGCAGCAGCTTTTAAACCTCTAAAAGAAATTAATCATGTAGATGTAACTACAGCAGAGGTTTAGAGGTGGTGTTTATCTAAGTGTGGGGAAAAATTATTTTCTCTCCAGATATGCAAAAACATTACTTTTTGGGTTTGTTTTATTTTGTTTTTATAAGTTTCACAAAATTTGTTGGAGACAAATATAAAGTTTTCCCCCTTTTGGTTCATCCCTCTGTCTTTCCAACTTTCCCAGTGGCCAGGCTCTCCGTTTAGTTTTCTTCTCACTTCTATGCAACACTCATTTTTTTTTCTTCATTAGTCAGAAAACTGGTGGCATTTATGATCACAGTTAAACTCATGCTAAGAGGTTTTTTGTTGCCAAGAGTGGCGATTGGAGCCCTTGCTGTAGAGCATGGAATTTCTGGTTTCCTTTCCTTTATAAAGATTAAATCCTTTCATTTATGCTTAAAGGCTATAGCATTTCTTCTTCTTTCATTTCTTCCTGAATTTCCCCAAGAAGGATATGACATAGAAAAGTGATGGAGCATCAGTGGGGTAACTCCTACCTCATGTGCCAGGTATGTGGTGCTGTCCCCCATTTAATGAATGGCAAAACTGAAACTTTGAGCTGAAGTGATTTGACTAATAGCAACTCAGTGTCAGAGTTGAGATTAGAACTCATGTTCCTGGTTCCCATGTTCAGAGTGGATAGACTTCACTCCTGAGACCACCTTCATGCTTCACCTTTATTTCTGTGTCCTATTGTTCTAGGGTACTTCAGGGAGAAACCCTACAAAAGTTGGAAGAGCTTCTTTAAGGGCTTATCTTCACTATGGAGGTAAGTCGACCTAAGTTTTACGCTACTCCAGCTACGTGAATAACATAGCTGGAGTCGACCTAACTTAGGTCGACTTATCCCAGTGTCTTCACTGCACTGCATCGACAGGAGACGCTATCCAGTCGACTTCCCTAACATTCTCGGGGAGCTGGAGTACTGGAGTCAACTGGAGAGCACTCTGCCATCGATTTAGTGGGTCTTCACTAGACCCACTAAATTGATCCCTGCTGCATCGATCGCAGCAGCATAGGTCTGCCCGTAGAGAAGACCAGCCCTGAATGTGCAAACACAATAGTTTTAATCTTGTTAAGTAAATCAGACTGTTCCATAATCCTATCCTGGGGTGTATATATATGAATTGTTTAATATTTTTTGAGTATATCTCTTAACTGTTCCTTTTGTGTGAAAAGTAAATTTCATAAAGCAAACAGTGTAATATTAAATTGTTCTTACATGCACCAGTTTTCTTCCTGAACCAAAGCCAGCACTGATCATATTTTTGGCGATCTTGCCTATTTAATTTAAAATATAATCAAACTCTTGAACCTGGGCTGTCTGGTTCAAAGCTGAATACACACATTGCACTTCCAGGCCTATCTGTACAGTACCAGGCAAGGATGCATAGTATGCCCCGTAGCCATGAGAACTGTGGTGTGATCCTCTGAGTTCTCCCAAGCTAAGCAGGGTCATACCAAGTCAGTACTTGGATGGGAAGCCTCTAAGAAACATCTAGGTGTTGATGATCAGTAGGTGACCCTATTCTTCCCTCTAGTCAGCACTGAACCAGTACCCCAGCATGGTGCAGTGGTAACTCTCCCATTAGGACAGCTGCCCCAAAGAGAAAGTAAACTCACCTGGATTCCAGTTCTCTCAGCCACTATCAGCAGTCTAGTGGAACCCTGTCGCTTTTCCCTGAAAGATTTTTGTGGGGGCTGATGCTCCAGTGCACCTCCCCACACCTCAATGCCCATTCCTATAAGGAGCCCCAAGACCACAGCGAACTTAACAGAACAACTGAGCAGCCACGCTGTCGTTAATTAATGAGCTCATGGAGCCTCGCTGAAACCACATACGGTGCCCCACCTAAAACTGTGGCCTAGAACCACTACTTGGATGGCAGCGTTTGACCTTGGGGTGCTGCAGATGTTACCTTTTGGATGAGATGTTAAATACAGTCTGTGATTACTTGTGGTTGTTGATTAAATTATTATTTTATTATTGGTTTTTGTTAGCTCCAACTCTGATGTGTAGGGTGTAGGTCTCGGACAATGCAAAACAGAAAGTGATAGAAAGAAAAGGAGGACTTGTGGCACCTTAGAGACTAACAAATTTATTTGAGCATAAGCTTTCGTGAGCTACAGCTCACTTCATCGGCTGCATCCACTGAATGCAGCCGATGAAGTGAGCTGTAACTCACGAAAGCTTAAGCTCAAATAAATTTGCTAGTCTCTAAGGTGCCACAAGTCCTCCTTTTCTTTTTGTGGATACAGACTAACACGGCTGCTACTCTGAAACCAGAAATTGATAGGTGTAAATCAAAACTTGACATCAAATAGAATTAGCCATATTGTATGTTAGGTCTTATTTAAAATGATTTCTCTTTAACTTATTTACGTATTCGGACAGAGAAGAATCTCGATTAGAAGAGCTGTTTATTAAATGTGCTCATTTATTTTTTCACATGGCGCCAAACAGATGCTAGTAAAATAGATGCCAGTTTCCTTTGGACGAATGTATACTTCATATTTCATGGGATTAAGTGGAAACAGAAAACTTTTCATTAATAGAAATACACATGCAGAAAACTACTAAACATCTAACATTTACCTGAGATGCTCAAACTAATAAACCATCTCCCAAATTTGGAACTTTTTAACTTATATTCAGATTTATACTTAAACTGAATGCCTGCATTTTGCTATGTGAAATGTTTTTATGAAAAACAGCAAACACTTCATGGTTAATTTAGTTTATTTTCTCCATCCTGCTTCTGGAAAGTTCCTCTTTCTCATTTTACCATTTGGTAGTAATTAGTATTCAAGGGAAATTGGACTTAATATATTAAAATTGGTTAAGTGCCTTTAGACCCATACCAAAGCCAATGTCTTACTGGAAAATGTAATTGGGAACTGTGTGTATGTAGTTAATTGAATTACAATTAAGAACTTTCATTAAGCAATATACTAGTACATTAAAGTAATAAGGGGACATTTTTGCAATGGAGTTCATCATGTATTTTTGTTTCATTGAAGAAATACATATTTGCTTGCTCTTGAATATGCCACATCTATTTAATATTTTAAGTAGCCGTACTACAGCTGGTACTTCTGTAGTATCTTTGAGATTAGCAGTCTGTCATTTTCACATGCCAGCTAATGCCTCGTGTTCTGAGTCAGACTCCATGCTTTGTTCCTGGAGGCCATGTAGACACATCAGTAGAAATGTCTAGACCTGTGCCTCCATTTTGATGTTTCTTTTACTGTTTGATCTTTTTCATCATTTGAAAATCAGTTCTTCTTCTGATATACCTCATTCTGTTATCCATCGCCTGAACTAAGTGCAGTTATAGGGCTAGTGAGGGTGATCTTGCCAAACTAATCTCAGCTTTGCACGTGAACAAAGACCTTACTCTGGTCTGTGGTGGAGGGGTTGTCCCTGCATTCGCCCTGGTGGAGTGGCACAGCACTGAGCAGCTCTGCCTCACTTTCCCCGGTAGAGTCTTCAGCACTCTGTGGTTATGGAGGTGGCTTAGCCCTCCGGCCTAGTCACTGAGAGAGTTCAACCCCCTGCTGGGGTGATGGAGTCCGCATGTGAACATCCAAATTGGCCGTGCTAGGCTCTGTTTTCAGTCCCTTTCCTTTCTTGTGGACCCTAGCTGCAGCAGCTTGTCTTAATGCTCACCAATGGGTTCCTGGTAATAAATCAAATAGTCTGTATCATGCCTAGTTTCCATCAAGGCATGGAGACCTCCGTCTCCAGTCAGCTTCTGGGCCCACCAGGCTTCTCTCACACCATCAGAGGTACCAGTCTGCTCGTCTTCATGGTCCTCCCAAGCTGAGCTATGCTCCCTCCTTTGCCAGGCCAGACACCTAGCACAGCTATAGCTGCCCTCCTAGGCACTAATGCTCTACACATAATGAGAAGAATTAACCCAGCTCATAAGAGATTATCTGAGGTCTGTCTCATAGACCTCATGGTTCTTTCTGAGGGAAAAGCCACCTCCAGGGCTCTCAGATACACAATCCCTAAGGGGATGGTAGAATTTTTTCTTCTCTCAGGTATATAATTTGTGTTTTTATTGTGACATTTGGCCTGGCTCCTCAGAAGCAACAGACCCCTCTTTGTCTGGGTCATAAATAACTGTCCCCATCATGGGTGTGTCAGATCAGAATGACATGCCTCTGTCTTTCTGTCTGTCTTTCTTTCTTGCTAGAAACCATGATCAGGAGATGGGCAGCTGACCTCCCTGGAGCCCGTTTCCTCACATCTCCTGTTTTCAAGCACATAGTGAAAATATATTTGTTTTCCTTATTTCTTTTACTTCATACAGTTCTCATCTTTCTTGATGCTATGTTTCTGCAATATATGGTCTTAGCTTTTCTCACTTTTGATTTCTGCCTCTTTCGCACAGGAAATCCCTGTATCATTTGTAGGAACCTAACTTTACAGAGCAACATGATGGTGCTTTGCCTCTAGTGAAATAGATAATGAAAGAGCAAAAAATGCCACGGTAGTTGTGAACTTAACACCTTTGATCTTTAGTAGCCACTTTTTGGAATAGTATCTGTTTCCCCAGTGAGACACTTGGGCTATGTCTATACTGCACTCACTTTCTGAAGAAAAAACACCCCTGACTGATAAAAGTTTTACCAATGAAAAGCTCTAGCGTGGACAGCATTTTTGCCAGCAGGATCTTGCCAACAAAGCTACCGCCCCAGGTTGGGGGTGGCTTTATTTTGTGACAGGAGCGCTCTCTCATGCTGACAAAGAGTGGCTATACGGCATGCCTTACAATGGCGCAGCTTTGCTACTGTAAGGTGCACAGTATAGACATACCCTTGGTCTCTGACTTCAGAGCTGCTGAACAGACTCTTGGTCTAGGCCTGGAGTGTCCACTTGAGCTGATTGCTTTGCCAAGTAGACGCTTTTACGTTCAAAAACTACATTGTGATCTCCGTTTCAACACCTGACAGGCCTGTAAATATTTGACAGATTTATTCACAGCTGCTTATGTGGGGCAAGTATCTTTTACGATGATGTCTCCAGTCAGCGCTTGGAGATGATTCTTTCCTCTGTTGTTGAATTCTTTTGGTCTCCCCAACATTCTGATAAAGCTGCAGGTATAGGAGCAATATGGCAAGTTCTGCGGTCAGGATTTCATTTATCTCTGCTGTTACTGATATTACTGCTATTATCCAGTGCACCCTCAGGGGTCCTAATGTATTGCCATCTTTAGACAGATGATCTGTTCTGATGGTGGAATTCCTGGCTTCTCTCCCATGATATGCAACTAGAGAAATTCTACAAACCTCAAGCCGTCCTCTTCACATAGCCAAATAAAACAAGATTAGGAGAGGTTGTTCTGAATTACAGAGGATCTGAAATATTTCCAATATAGAATCCCCCAGTTTAATAATTTAAACTTTGTCCAAGTATTCAAATTTTAAATTCTAATGAAAATGTTATCTCTGAATCTGATTTTGGTGGCTACTAGTTAATCAGTCAAAGAATTAATAACACTACTAACGTGCCCTTCTATTCAGGCTTTTCATCTGAGGATCTGATATGAGTAAGTTCAGCCTCATAATACCCCTATGAGATAGACACTTATTATATCCATTTTACAAATGAGTAAACACAGATTGAGAGGCTATGACTTGTGGAAAGCCACCCATTGAAGCTGTGAATGGAAGATTAATACTCTACAAGGGTGTATTGTGAGTCTTAATTATAGAGTCATAGAAATGTCGGGCTGGAAAGGACCTTGAGAGGTCATCTAGTCCATTCCCCCGCGCTGAGCAGGACAAGTAAACCTAGACCATCCCCGACAGGGATTTGTCTAACCTGTTCTTAAAAGCCATCAGTGACAGGGATTCCACAGCCTTTCTTGGTAACCTTTCCTGTGCTTAACTATCCTTATAATTACAAAGTTTTTCTTAATATCGAATGTAACTTTTCCTTGCTGCAGATTATGCCAACTACTTCTTGTCCTACTTTCAGTGGACATAAAGAACAATTGATACAGTCTTCTTTACACCTCTTAACGTGTTCTTGAAGACTATCATCAGGTCGTCCCGTCCCCCCCGCAGTCTTCTTAAGTCTAAACATGCCAAGTTTTTTTTAACCTTAATTAGTTAATATTTATAAAGCACGTTAAGAAACCTTTGATTAAAGACTATAGAGGAGATCAGTATTTTATTTTTGGTACTACAAAATTTCTGACTAGGTACCAGATTGGATTGGCTATTAGTCCACACATTTCCTCTTTAGTGTAATATCCTCCTCCTGAACCAATTATTTCAAGTATTAAACTTCGGGGGACATAGGACTGTCTTCACCCACCACCAAAATGCAGCCACCTCTTGGGTAGAACATAACAAATAGCTAACTGTGAATTGTAAAATTACCCAATATCTTAGGTTAGGTAGTGCAATCCTTTGAGGTAATGCTGTACCTGTCTGAAAACTGCAGTAGGCAAAATGTTAGTTACCTCCCCAGGTGCAATTCAGACCAAACATGGAATAGGACAGGACACTGGGTTAACACCTCCGCACCTTCCAGGAAGAACCGCAGGTGGTCAGGATCTGTGCTTTATTCATTCCGAATGAAGAGTGCCAGTGTTGAATCCCCAGCATAATTTCCTGTGCCCTCTAAGTATTCCTTGGAGAGTTCTTATTCCAGTACTCACCCAGGCAGGTCGTGCTTAGCTAGAAATCTGATGCAAGGTGATATGACTGCAGGCTATATTATATATGACCACAGAATATTGCTATTGTATCATAACACTACACACAGTTTTATGGTTGAAACAGTGCAGTGTTAAAGCACAGTTGGGTAATTGAAGGAATGCATGACAGCCCTACATTGGCATTTCAGTAGTTTTATCTGTTGAACTCAGTCCTTTAACTTATATTCCTAGTCAGTTTTCTTTTGATCCTAAGGCAACCCATTCCATTATAGTCCTTGCTTTCCTTCCAGGCACCTCTATGCCATAGTGTTTCAAAATGCTTTTAAGTGCACCAAAAGTTTGACGTATCTCAGTGTATCTTTGAAATACTGCAGCATGGGTGTTTGACATGATACATTATGATAATCCATAGAATAGAGACATTAACACAGGGTCTTTGACAAAATACATTGTAATGTCTCTGAAGGAGCCGTTACAATTTATCTCCTCATTCTGTAGTGTGGAGTGGTTACACTGTTCAGATGGGTATGCACAAATTCACATGCTCATATACACTAGTTTACTGGAGTTAAAAAAAAATATTCAAATGGTACGGTCCAGTTTGCAGATTTAAAAAATACCTTTAGATTGTAATGCCAGGTAGCTGTTTTCTGTGTTGCCGAGGCGCACACAAGTCTAATCCTTTCTCTCATGGGGCAGATAGTTGGAAAGGTTCTTGTTAGGCTGATATCTTTGGAACATGTTTTTTCCACTGTATACTTTTAAGCATTTAGCTGTAGGCACTTAAGTTCTCTCAACACAGAGATGAGCATATGTACTGTAGACAAGAAAATCTGGGTGTGGATTTATACACTGAAAGGGGAAATTTTTTACAAGTGGGAAAAATTGAGCGTTGAGGTTTTATTGTTTCCCTCTAAGTTTACACTGCTCCTCTCCATGGCTGTGATCGCAGCACCTGCTGAGACAAATAGGATGCAGTTCTGAAACTCCAAATTATCTCTATTAAAAGGAAGCCTGCTTCTGTATCAGCAGTGTGTATTTGACTCAAGTGCCAGGGTTTTCCTCCCCCTGGTAACTGTTGTCCTTTCTAAAAAGCAAGTACTCCACTTGTTACTAGACTCCAGATATGGAAACTCTCTGTAGTTTCACTACAAGTTGAAATCCCCAAATGGGATATAAATTTACACCACCACAGTGTAGAAGGTCAATGCAGGAAGCATTAGTGTGTTGAGCAAGATCCAACCACATAAGTCTTGAACAATATTAATATATAGAAATTGACAAGCCTTTTGCTGGTTATACTATATTGTTAATACCTCTACTAAAATTCTATTGTCTCATCTGGCCATTATTAAAATTTCAGCAAAATATAAGTTTTCATTAATCTCCCACAGCAAATTTAGGACTGTGAACTGGCAGTTGTTTCAGCTTTTAGGACTACATTAGCTGGTGTATTAAACAAAATGTGTCATTCTTCAGTATCTTCTTCAAGAAGTTAAATCAATTTTCAACCATATTTATGCACCACTTTATCTAAAAGCATCTGAATTATCATTTACAGCTAAGATGAAATTACTCAGTAAAAAATTGTCACGTTATAGTAATTTTTAAATTGATATTAATCCAACATCATAAAATGTAAAAATTTTAAGGGTTTTTTTTTTTTTTCCCAGTAATTGGCATTTTGGCTTAATGAGATGTTACCTTTTCTAAAGCTAATACCTACAGTAGTAATAAGAATACTAATCAGTAGTGTATGCTTTTTATCTTAGAGCTGAGTATAAGAAACAAGATACCACTCACGTTGTTAAGAATAATAAAGTTTTAGTAGGTGAGGGGGGAAATATAAAGATGTTAATGCTACAGTTAAATCCCACTGTGGGAAAAATGTAGTAAAAAAGAGATAGTGATAGATACAGCCAAATGCTGCTTGTATCTATAAGTCACTGGTAAAGTACAATAACCGCAGACCTGGCCCGTAATTTTTCAATGAAACATATTTTTGTTGAAAAATGCTGATTTGCTTAAATCAAAATTTATTATGGGAAAGAGTCAATTTTGATAAATTCCTCAACTCTCACAAATTTGGGGGGGGGGAAATAAACTTGTCAGAATGTCCCATTTTGACATTTTTGAAAGAAATTAAGTGGTCAAAATCAAAATAAAACGTTTCAAAATTATCTAAACAATACATTTTAATTGACCCAAATTGAATTTCTTTTTGAAGATTTTCAAATTATGAGCAATGTTGACATTTTGTCCCAATTCAGGAGGGGGAAACCTTTCTGAAATCTTGAATGTATTCATAGGATGGGAAAATAGTTTCTTACCCACTTCTAGATAAGAGCTACTTCAGCCATCGCCATTTAGCAGAGCTCCTACTGGCTTAGTCATAGACACTCTCTTTTGGCAAAACTGTTCTTGGAACTGCAGCTGACTCGTGCAGTCTCTGTAGTTACTGCACACAGGGCATTCACAACATGCCTCCAACCAGTCGCTGTGGGATATCTGCGAGTTAGCAAAGTCTGTTCTAGGGCGTGGCCACATCTCTCTAGAATCCATCATCAGGATTTTCCACAGATTTTATGTGGCACCCTGATGTTTTTTTAATATATTAAGCTTGTAGTGAATGAAGAATTTTGCTTTCGATCTGACACTAAGGATTTCCTTCTAACCTCTGATGTGTGGGCACTGATATTGTGTATTTCCTTTAAAAAAAATAAAAATAAAAAACCAGCAGGCATGACTGACCAAACAATACATTTGTAATTGCAAAAGAGACAATAATATTTGTATTCCAGTTTAATTATATGTGCCACATTTTAATCCTTTTATTTTTTTGGCAGGTTCAAGAGGAGAAGAGATCTCAGAGGAAGATCCTCATATCGATATAGCTACAGTTCAAGATATGCTTAGTAGCCACCATTACAAGTCCTTCAAAGTCAGCATGATCCATAGGCTTCGGTTCACAACTGATGTTCAGTTAGGTAAATCAGTTTATACTGTAAGGCCAAGGAAAGTAGAGCAGTTCAAAACTTCAGCCACCTGAAATAGTTATCTGCCCACACAGGTGCATTAAAAATGCCCAATCACCACATTGTCTAGTTGACCATACGATATAGTGTTTAATATTGCTACTAATTGTTTACAGTCAAAAAGATCAAGTTAACATCATAAACCCACATACACTGTGTAAAATGGAATTAAATTAAAGGGGTTTTGATTGTTCTTCCCCACTTGTCAATCTGTGCTTCAGAGAAGTACAGTAACAGGGCATCTTTTCTCTCAAAATAAATATGAACTATGTCTCGTTTCTTAGCCCATCGGTTGACACTACTTAAGTATTTGTATTACCTTCAATCAGCTAGCACAAATTCCCTGTCCAAGAAGGCCATTATTTAGCGACTCTTTTCTCTGTGCTTTCCAAAGCAAAGGTTTTTGCTGACTAAGCATGCAGATTAATTTTCTTTTCTTAAAATCAGTCCATGCTAAATTAGGGAAGTTTTTTATTAAACCAGTAGATTTTAACGGTGTTCGTGGAATGGTAAAGTGGAACAGAATGTAGCTAGTGTTCTGTACGGGGTTTAACATTAGCCTTTCTAGCTTTCTCAATGTTCTGCAAAACCTGAAGGCTAAAAGATGACAGGATTTTAATAAAAAAGCTATTTACTAATTTTGAACAATAATAGGGCTTTTATAGTCTCTGGTTCAAATTGTGGAAATTTGATTAATGATGCATGAATAAGTGAACTATAATACTCTTGCAAATACTTTATATTAAAAATGATTCAGTACTAAAATATTTAATGCTGAAATGCTTACAAAATATTTTCTGTATTATTTAGTAGCATAGTTATAAGTTTGAAAATTTCTCCATTATTTACTACCATTAGTCTCCTTATTACTCCAATTCTGAACACGTAAAAAAAAATCATATTCTCCTGCAAATATGTACATTGGATGCTTTTTCAGTTTATTTTGAACTGTCTTGTTAGGGAAGGATTTATATGCTGGTGTTGAAGTAGGACAGTGTTAGGCATGTTTTCTGCTCTTGAGCAGACTATCTGGGTGTGATAGTTTGCTTCCAGTGAAGTTTGACTCACTGTGTCTGGAAGCTGTCAGAAATGAGAGCTTGAAAAGGTCATGACAGATCACTGAAGATAAATGGTTAAGGGAGAACAGCTGTTACAGGAAACAAATGGCCAAACTTGTTTCGTAGTGAAGGGACTGACTCCATCCACCAGTGTATGGACCATAAACTTTCCTTACTCACCTTCTGTAGCACCCTGTGCATGTGTCTATTTTTGATGGCTGCACAAATTGCATTATGTTTGTATATTCTAATTACGTACAAAACAAAAAAAACAAAAACCCAGTGAGGTGTTCAAGGTATGAATAAATGGAAAATATCAAAAACTCCCAAGTAAGGTCATAAAAACTATATGTATGTGGGATTTCTCCTACTGGAGCCTTTTCTGTTGTTCATGTATCAGTGCTTTTAAAAGTAAACAGTAACGGTCAATGCTGTTTAGCACTAATGGGAGTTAAATGTGTTAATTCTCTTGCTGTGTGGTGGTAGAATGGGCGCCATTGAATGTGAAATGTCAGAGCCAATACATATAGTAGTTTGTATTTATGGATTTTAGGGCATTCAGTGCCAAATAGCTTATGGCTGGTCAGCTACAATGAGTTTTCTTTGTAGCATTTTTATTTATCAGTCATATTACATATTAGCAGTAGTTAAGTGACAGTTTTCCTGGAAAAACCAGTTTCCTGAGGGTACTGTGAACCTGAAGTCATTAGATGACTTCGTTTATCGATTGTATTGATTACTCTCCGTGTACTGCAGGAATATACATGCTGGTCAGGAAACACTGGACTGTACAGTGGCCACACATAAAAACATCCTTCAAGATTGAGTAGGCGTACCGATTCCATCAGTACTCCCATTTTAAGTACAGGAGATCTCTCTCAAACTGGTAGAACCTTTCTAAGGGGAAGGATATTTTTATGTGCAACAGGGCCCCAACAGTAATGAAAAAAATCTTAGCACAATTTTACATTTGTTCTGTTAAATTTGCTAAAGATAGCAAATGTCCCTTTTGTTGGCTGGTTGATTCGTTTTAGATAATAGTGTAAGTGTCCCTGAAGGTTTTTCTCCCAGATGGTGGGAGACCATGGCCTTGCCCAGTTATGTTCACTGGGTGACTTAGACACCAGCCCCAGTTACTTATTTCTTACAAGGGGGATCCTACCCTTCGGGGTTTCCTTAAGACTCTTCTGATGGGGGATCAAAAGGAAAGTTAAATGTCCAGCGCACTCAAAAATAGTTTTTTTTCCCATAACCAGCTCAAAGGGAAAAAGGACAACAGTGCCATCTTACTTCGGGGCTGTCTGTGTAGCAGTCTTCAAGGAGTCTTTCTGGCTGGGCTGTTGAATGAGGTTTGCTCTGTCAGGCCTACCCTAGGGGATCACTGCACTCCAAGTAGGAGTGGGGCGGAGATGTCCTGGGTGGGAGTCTCTTCTGTGGCTTCAGGAGTCACTTCAGCACTTTACTGATCGGGGTGATCTCTTCCTCCAGCTGCCTGCAGTTTCCTCCCTTTTAAAGGCTGCCTCCCTACCATATCTGATTGACAGGGTCAGAGGGGCAGGGCTAGCCACGCACACAAGGCCTATCTGGCACCTTCCTTGGCAGTGTGGGGTCTATACACCCTGTCACAATAGGTTCTATGCGTTCGTATATAATGTAATAGATGCTCTGCTACAAAGAGTTTATGAAATTTGGCTATGGAGTAATGCCCCTGTCTAAAATTGCATAGCTTTATATTTGTAATAATGTGCTTGTCAATAAGTCCATTTTTAAAATTTTTTTTTTAACTATAACTGCCTGTACAAAGCCACCAATAAGGAAATAAACATTTTAAAGGAGCTGTTTTGATTATGTAAAGCAGGGTTACTAATGGTGATACTATAAGCCAGTGGGTCTCAACTAGGGGTCTGGGTCCCTTGGGGGGCCACCAAGCAGGGCCAGCATTAGACTCGCGGTAGCTCAGGGCAGAAAGTCGAACCCCCACTGCATGGGGCTGAAGCCCAGGGCCCTGAGCCCTGCCACCCGGGACAGAAGCCAAAGCCTGAGCAATGTAGCTTTGTGGGGGGGCCCCCTGTGGCTTGGGGCTATGAGCATTTGCCCTGCTTACTACCCCTAGTGCCGGCCCTGGCTTTTACCTACAGAAAAACAGCTGCTGTGGCACAGGGGGGCCGTGGAGTTTTTATAGCATGTTGTGGGGGGGCCTCAGAAAGAAAAAGGTTGAGAGCCCCTGCTATAAGCTACATTCTGTAAGTATCTGTGTATCCTGTCCTTGGGTTTTCTGAGAAACGCTGCACCTTATAAGGCTGGTTTCAGAGGAACAGCCGTGTTAGTCTGTATTCGCAAAAAGAAAAGGAGTACTTGTGGCACCTTAGAGACTAACCAATTTATTTGAGCATGAGCTTTCGTGAGCTACAGCTCACTTCATCAGATGTTTCCACGGTAAACATCTGATGAAGTGAGCTGTAGCTCACGAAAGCTCATGCTCAAATAAATTGGTTAGTCTCTAAGGTGCCACAAGTACTCCTTTTCTTATAAGGCTGGTGAGAGAATCCGGTTCTGGATGTATCCAGAGAGCTGAGAGGAATGGCCGGGAGTGTATACACCTGCGTGTAATTCTTATTGATGCTAAAAGGAGTTATATAAATATAGAGGGAAGCAATGACCACTCTGTGGCTGACTTTTTATTAGAGCTGAAGGCTTTAGTCACAGCGGTCACAGGGTCTGGGGTTTTATGATTAACTTGCGTTACATTATAATGCACATGTACCGTATTGTCAACATTTCTACTCCGTTTCCAGCATGCGGTAAGGAAAAGATGTATTTATTTGTGCACTATGTTATCAAAATTAAAGGAGGCATATTGATTTGAAAAATTATTGCTGGCAAAGTATGTTATTAAAATGGCCCATTCCAAACCCTAGCAAAGAAAACAGCAAGAACAAAACAGTAGTTCTGGGTTGTTGTATCTGTACCATTTGTTTTGATAAAATAGCTGCATTAAAAAAAATTGGAAAGGAATAATACATTTCACTTGATTGTGAATGTGACTAATTCAGACAGTAAAGCAGAAACTGCATAAGCTTTATGAACTAGCTAATACTCTACGGATTTTGGGTTCAAATACATGCATACTGGAGCACAATAACACAAAAAAGATAGCACTGACAAAGAATGTGCTCCTGTGGATGTGTGCAGGCTAAAGCAAATGATGCCGAGATACAGAAATAATAGATGAAGTATACAGCAACAATTTGCAGATAAAAATAATAGAAGTTAAAGTGTATTTTACATGATAAAGGAAAGATGAAAGAGGAGGAAAGTCTGTTACATCTGAGATGGTTACAAAATCCATGCGTTGTGAAGTAGCCTCTGTTGAAAAGATTGATGCAATGGGGAGTGACCTTGGCTTGGAGCAGGAGCTGGTGATGTATGTATGAGCATCTCTCTGCTAAATGGACCCAGATTTGTAGCACTAATATACATGGAAGCCCAGAACCAAACTCACTATGGCAATAAATCAACAGCCACTTTGGGTGTCATTTCTGGTTTATATTCCACTATTGTTCTATCACTTTAATTCATGTCACAATCATCTGTTCATCTGGAACAGTTTTATATAATTTTCCAGTGGAGTTACCTGACAAATCCTATCAAATTAACAAGGTACATTAACAATATTGACTGACTGTGTGGATTCTGGAGTTGCAGGACCAGAGAATGAAATTTTTAAAAGCTGTTTCCAGTGGCAATGATATTTTGTTTGCTTTAGGAAGGGAAGAAGAAAAGGGTTATTTCTACATAAAGGATTTGTACATTTATTTTGTATAATTTTTCTTGACTTTTTTGAGCATAAAAATAAAAACTTTCATCAACAACTTCAAATATAATTTTCGTTGAGAGGAAGAAAATGTTCAGATTTTGGACAATTATTGATTACATTGAAATAAAAAATAAAACTGGATTATAAAATGTTTCTAGAGTGAAATCTTCTAAAAAAGTAGATCTCCTGATGTAGTTTCAGTCTGCTCAAATTATCTAGGTCTAACACTTCTAGCATCAATTAAATTCTTGGCACTGTCTAATTGAAATATGGTATCTGTGATGTGAGGGATGTGTAAGGACAAATTGATGCATTTGCTGAATCAAAAAGTAAGAATTGTTTGGCATTCTGTAAACCATATTGTAATGACCAGGGTTAAAATGAAGGTTATTTTACATTGTGTGCAAAGGACCGTAGCAACATGCATGCTCTGTGCATCTGCCTTTTGCTATCTGTGCATTTTGGTTTTATAATTGAAACAGATTTGTAAGTATCAATTGGGGTTTCATTTTTGAGAAGGGAGAGGTAGAGGTTTTAGATAGTTTTAACCTAGTATCATCTTTTTCTTTTATCTCCGGTTTAAATAAGTTTTCCTTACACTCTAGCCAAACCTGGGATAGCATTTCCAAAGTAAGTGACCCAAAGGCCTTAGAAGGGAAATGTTTATCTCTGCTAGTTTCCCAGAGAAGCAGCAGCAACATGTTATAATTTTAAATACTTTTTATACGCTTGCTCCATTTTCCCTATTTCATTGTGACCTTGACCTATAACTCATGACCTAAAAATGTAATTACTTTTAAGGCTCCACACAGGCCTCCCTAGCAAAGGCATACTGAGATGCTTGTTCAGTCATGTCAACAGAGACTTGTAATTGTAAACTAACCAATGAGCTCCTGTACTCTTCAGTGCAGCGTGACAAGGCTGTTGCTTTGTAATACTGTGATAAAGACTGCCATAAATTACAGTGTGTATTCCAGGGTAGATTCCAGCGCAGTGTTAACTCTCCTTACTCCTTTGGTGTCTCGGATCAAAGGAAAGGGCTGTCTTTCACAAGTTCAGAAATAAAATTTGAAGTGATAATATAGTTAACATTTTCTGCAGTCACTCTCAGGATTTGTCTATTATAGGATTCTCTGTTCCATGTGTGTATCTAGGTTCACCTAGACACATAGTAGTGTAGTAAGCAGTCATCTGGGGAAGCCTATGCCCAAAAACAGGCACATTCTGTGCCAGGAGCTACAGAATCCATTACTTGCTTTCCAAGCTGCCTTATTAGGGTTGGCTCTAAATTGCTAGGAGAAGTGTAAAAATGTACACAATCTCCAGGACTGGACACCCTCCTTTGGAAGAATCTGTTTGGATAGCAAACAAGGTATTGATGCAATACTACCAATAGATGTTGTCTTTTGAGATAGTAAATATATATAATAGTGGTGATTAAAAAAAACACTGACACAGGAGGTCTCTGTTTCTATGAATCTTGTAATCCCTTTAGCAGCCGCTCTCAGGACAGCTGTGCTTTCATATTTGTGAAATGTGTTTCCTGACACTACTTTTTTTGCTATAGTGCTTCTTTTTAGCAAGCTAGGAGGGCAACATACAGGTTATGTATACAGTTTGATAATTACTTTGCTTTTGGCTTCAAACACTCCTGCTCTTTTGAAAAGCCCAAAAGGACAATATACTTTGATACGATTTATAACGTGTGTGAAATGGTTGATATGAAATCACTTACACAATCCACTGTTGTGGCTTTTTATTCCCTCTGATTCTCAGGTATCTCTGGAGACAAGGTAGAGATAGACCCTGTTACTAATCAGAAGGCCAGCACTAAGTTTTGGATTAAGCAGAAACCCATTTCGATCGATTCTGAACTCCTCTGCGCCTGTGACCTTGCGGAAGAAAAAAGCCCAAGTGAGTAGTGCTTTTTATTTATGTTCTCTGCTCTCTCCCTCTCTCTCGCTGTATGTGCTAGGTGCCAAGAGAATATATTGCCACCATGTCCTTTTCTTTCCATAGGTGTGTTTTATTCATTATATGAAATTTCTTTATATCGGACTTGGTTGTATTATAGTAGAGGGTGTTATGTACAGATATCATTTTAACGAGGGCATTTCAGTGCTACTTACTGTAGACTGAAGGTCTGACCCCATTTAAGTATTTCTTGTCTTGGCATCAGTATCCACCAATAGTGTTCCATCAGGAAATTGCTATTTCCTGTGATCCAAGGTTTAACCCCTTGGCTGTGATACATTTCCCAACGTTATTGCACTTGAACTTGAACTTTTATTGTAGCAGCCCTGTGGGTAGCAGCTTGAATGAATTTAAAGAACACATGTTCTTGGAGGTAGATTTTCATCTCAAATGTACACAGCACATCCCAAAATAGCTGCAGTCCTGGGGTCAGTACAGTTGAGATCATGACCTGACTCAGAGAATTCAGTTTCAGCAAAACAGTGGCCATATTTAAGAACTAGGGCAGTAAGTGGTTTCTTTGGTAATCAGAAAGCATGCAGTAGGAAACCAGGTGTTTCACCAGACAGCAAAGTGAGGTCTGGGTTGAGCAAAACACAGGTTACGAGTTTAAGGCCTGAATGTTTTGGTTGATTGCTTTGGTTGAATGCTGCATGGTGGTATTTATACTATCGATGATTTAAAGAACTAACAGGACAACAAGCTGTTTGTGCACAAGCGAAATATAGATAGTTGTTCATAGTGACCCCAAATCATGATGCAAAACGACAAAAGTTGTTGTATGTATTATAGATGTTATGACATATGTGCTTTGTTTGATGGTAGTAAAAGACCCTTAGCGTAGCAGTGAGAGAGAAAATGTAACGTGCACTTACTAGGGTAATGAGTTTGTCACATTACTTTGGAGGGATGAGAGTTTGGGTGCACAGATTTCATAAAGATTATGCTATTATCCTTGGAATCGCCGCTTCATTCGTCTCCCCTGTTTCTGTATCTCTGGTCAAGCCAATCTCTTTCTCCCCCATCCCTCCAGCAAGTTTTCACTGTACTCAGTGTGAGTGTGATCCTGAGGTACAGCTTCCTTAGTGGCCAGGCAGTCTGAAAATCCCTAGCCTTATCTTCAGAGTACTCCAGAGCAGAGCTTTAGCAGCAAGATTGGCCGGTCAGCAACAGGTGTGACAAAATGTGCAATTCTTGCCAAAATCCTTGAGGGCTTGACTTGCAGCCAGGTGTCAACCCAGCTTCATAAATACACTTATAGGTCTGCACCCACAATTTCAGTGGCAAAAAACTGAGGTTTCAAAATTGTGCACATTCCCAAACACAGGCTGTGTCTAAAAATCCAGTCCTGAAAGTCTAGGTTTTGGTCAGAGAAGTCATGGCCTGGGTACCACACTAGCCTAGCAGGTGTCATTATGCCCCTGAACTCATTTAGTATCCAAAAGATCTCCACTTGGTCTACAAGTGAAATAATGGGGAGAGTCTATTGGACTGTCAGCGCTGCAGAGGTAGCACATGCTGCTGCTGGAAGGGACGCTTGTGCCCAACTACAACAAACTGCAACTCCCTCCAGAGAAGTAAGGAGCCAACAAGAAGATGGCTTGGAGTGGCGGGCATTGGTAGGAAAGGCTGCGGATGGGAGATAGCAAAGACACCTTTGCAATATTGGAGATTTTGATTCTCTCTTTCACATGATAATCCCTACAGTTTCCATATTAAAATAGATTTTATCTACTTTTAAAGGGTGAAAATAATTCTTTCTTCTTCCTGAAATCTGCACCTCTACCAGTCCAGTCAAGATGTCCCAGAATGCATTATTTTAGAGCAATACAAGACAGTTGTGGTGTGACAGCCCAGGATGATACATTCTGGGGCACTCTTCGTGGCAGATCAGTATCTACTGAATTTTGAAAGACCAAAAGTTATTTTAGCAGAGTAAAGGAATGAAACTCACTATATTTCCTAAGTTTTGTCTGTGATTTTTATCAGCAGAGTGATATATGTTTGCAGCTGAGTTTACATCAAAAATTATTCTTGGGGCTTCCTAGAATGAATTATTACAATGAAAGAGAGGCTGAGAAAAGATAAGGTTTTTGAGTTCTGCAATATATTTTGTTTCCATGTTTTTATCTCTTGTAACACAAGCGTGCTCCATCTAGTCTTTCAGAAGCACACTGCAACATATTGCAGTGGTTGTACAGTGCCTTACAGTTATATTGTGTGAAAACATATTGGATGTTTTATTAAACTGACTGCTCTCTGTAGACATTAGCAGTTGGATTATAATGAAGTTGTTCACTGCACTGCTAGACTTACCTGTCATATCTCTGAACAGAAAGAGAGGTTTCTCAAAAACTTCCAACTATGGCCAGTTTTTCTTGTTAATGTGGAGTGCTACTGTCAGAGTAGTTTGGTCATTGTGATCAGTGTGACTGAAGATGTATGCAAAAATTTCCCAAAAGTGTGCAGATGTGTGCAGAGGTGGTTAGGGACTATTTAGAAAAGCTGGACGTGCACAAGTCCATGGGGCCGGACAAGTTGCATCCGAGAGTGCTGAAGGAATTGGCGGCTGTGATTGCAGAGCCATTGGCCATTATCTTTGAAAACTCGTGGTGAACCGGGGAAGTCCCGGATGACTGGAAAAAGGCTAATGTAGTGCCAATCTTTAAAAAAGGGAAGAAGGAGGATCCTGGGAACTACAGGCCAGTCAGCCTCACCTCAGTCCCTGGAAAAATCATGGAGCAGGTCCTCAAAGAATCAATCCTGAAGCACTTGCATGAGAGGAAAGTGATCAGGAACAGCCAGCATGGATTCACCAAGGGAAGGTCATGCCTGACTAATCTAATCGCCTTTTATGATGAGATTACTGGTTCTGTGGATGAAGGGAAAGCAGTGGATGTATTGTTTCTTGACTTTAGCAAAGCTTTTGACACGGTCTCCCACAGTATTCTTGTCAGCAAGTTAAGGAAGTATGGGCTGGATGAATGCACTATAAGGTGGATAGAAAGCTGGCTAGATTGTCGGGCTCAACGGGTAGTGATCAATGGCTCCATGTCTAGTTGGTATCAAGTGGAGTGCCCCAAGGGTCGGTCCTGGGGCTGGTTTTGTTCAATATCTTCATAAATAATCTGGAGGATGGTGTGGATTGCACTCTCAGCAAATTTGCGGATGATACTAAACTGGGAGGAGTGGTAGATACGCTGGAGGGGAGGGATAGGATACAGAAGGACCTAGACAAATTGGAGGATTGGGCCAAAAGAAATCTGATGAGGTTCAATAAGGATAAGTGCAGGGTCCTGCACTTAGGACGGAAGAACCCAATGCACAGCTACAGACTAGGGACCGAATGGCTAGGCAGCAGTTCTGCGGAAAAGGACCTAGGGGTGACAGTGAACGAGAAGCTGGATATGAGTCAGCAGTGTGCCCTTGTTGCCAAGAAGGCCAATGGCATTTTGGGATGTATAAGTAGGGGCATAGCGAGCAGATCGAGGGACGTGATCGTTCCCCTCTATTCGACATTGGTGAGGCCTCATCTGGAGTACTGTGTCCAGTTTTGGGCCCCACACTTCAAGAAGGATGTGGATAAATTGGAGAGAGTCCAGCGAAGGGCAACAAAAATGATTAGGGGACTGGAACACATGAGTTATGAGGAGAGGCTGAGGGAGCTGGGATTGTTTAGCCTGCAGAAGAGAAGAATGAGGGGGATTTGATAGCTGCTTTCAACTACCTGAAAGGGGGTTCCAAAGAGGATGGCTCTAGACTGTTCTCAATGGTAGCAGATGACAGAACGAGGAGTAATGGTCTCAAGTTGCAGTGGGGGAGGTTTAGATTGGATATTAGGAAAAACTTTTTCACTAAGAGGGTGGTGAAACACTGGAATGCGTTACCTAGGGAGGTGGTAGAATCTCCTTCCTTAGAGGTTTTTAAGGTCAGGCTTGACAAAGCCCTGGCTGGGATGATTTAACTGGGAATTGGTCCTGCTTCGAGCAGGGGGTTGGACTAGATGACCTTCTGGGGTCCCTTCCAACTCTGATATTCTATGATTCTATGAGATAACTAACATGGCTACTGTTACTGTGTCTTGCAGAGTATGGAGACCCTAGAGTTTGCAGAAGTAATTCTTTGAAAAGATGTCTAAATAGCAATGGGGTATAAAGGTGGGGGGGGGGAGAAAAGCTTCCTTTCCTTTCAACTCAAATGTGTCTCTCTCTCAAATAAAGGAGGACTTGTGGCACCTTAGAGACTAGCAAATTTATTTGAGCATAAGCTTTCGTGAGCTACAGCTCACTTCATCGGATGCAGTGAGCTGTAGCTCACGAAAGCTTATGCTCAAATAAATTTGTTAGTCTCTAAGGTGCCACAAGTCCTCCTTTTCTTTTTGCGAATACAGACTAACATGGCTGCTACTCTGAAACCTGTCAAATGTCTCACTATTTCCTCATGTTAAGTATCCTCACACCTTCTTGTCAACTGTCTAAATGGGCCATCTTGATTATCACTACAAAAGTTTTTTTTCTCCTGCTGATAATAGCTCATCTTAATTAATTAGCCTCTTACAGTTTGTATGGCAACTTCCACCTTCTCTGTATGTATATATATATCTTCTTACTATGTTTCCATTCTATGCATCTGATGAAGTGAGCTGTAGCCCACAATAGCTTATGCTCTAATAAATTTGTTAGTCTCTAAGGTGCCACAAGTTCTCCTGTTCTTTTTGCGGATACAGACTAACACGGCTGCTACTCTGAAAACTGTAAGGTTAGTTCATGCAGTGAAGATTTATAGCCATACCCCTGTGAGTGGTAAAGGACATGGAACTTTGCAACTTTAGAGATCAGGTTTTTGAATATTTACAGATGAATTTTGAGAGTTGGGGTAAGGAGTTGAAACTTTATCACAAGTTCACAAAACTTTGGGCTGCATCTAACTAAAGTCAATGTGCAAATGCATTGTTTTGCATTTTTGTTTTGCATAATTGTTTTGAAATAGCTTCAATATCTAGTTTGCTGTTAGTGCTGGGTATGTCTGAGAATTTTTGTGTGCCCTTGTACTAGGCCAGGGTTAGTGTCTTATTTCTGAATTAAGTCAGGCCTCTTGAATTCAAACAGGGAGAGGAGGCAATGGCCTTACTAGTTAAACCCAGTACCATTAGAATCTGCAAACACTGTATAAAGTGCTTGTTTAAATCAAGTTCAGTCTGATTATCACAAAAGATTCTGCAGGTTTTGAATCTTGAAAGGAAGCATCTTATCATTAAGAAATAAGATTTAAACCTTAATAAAGTAGCTGTCATTTTTATAGCTGAAAAGAGCTCTGTATCTCAATTAAGTGTACATAATATAAAGTCTTAAGGAAGCAACATAATAGGTTTAATTCAATTATATCTCCTTGCAATAGTGTAATTTAAAGGAAATCTGATTATGTTATTGTCTTACATCATTTGAACACAGGTAAAACTTCAGTGCCACAGACCCTTGCCTATTTTTAAAAAGTGCACTACAGACAATGTGTGGGTTGTGATCGATGCATGCAGTTGCTGTCCCTGGTAAGGTTTAGGGTTACCAGGTTACCACAACATCTACAGAAAGAAAACATTGATCAAGCACCGAAGCTTTGAGGGGATTAGTAGTTCCAAGAAAGGCCTTTTGGTAGAATTGAGGATAAATTAGTCCGGTAAAATTGTGGTCTCCAAATTGAATGAATCTTTTTTCCATTCCTAAGTACTTGCCAAGATCTGCAGAAATCTGTTTTATTTGCTAATTAAATTCAAACTACTGAATAATTATTCTTTATCATCCTATTGTTTATTAAACTAAAAGGATCGCTGTTGTTAGATCAAGTAGCCTTAATACTCAGGTAGGTTAAACACAAGCATTCTGTTCTGTAGGTCACAAATATATCGGTAATTTCAAGTTGTAATTTAATTGCCTGCTTTGCGCCCTGCAGTTTAAGATTTTCTTTAAATTCCTATTCCATTGTTGCACTGGGGCTTAACAGAATGTTAACCCGGTAATAGACATACGGCCTCCCCATTCTATGTCTTGCTATCGAGCGGTTCTGCATGACTAGTTAAAGAAGATGGCAAGAAGATTAATGAAAGCAGCCTGATACAGAAGGGGGTAGGTACCTTTGCAAGACTTCTAGCGAGAAGATATTAGAGCTGAACCAGAGCTTGGCTTTTTCTTTATCCTGTGACCTTTGAACCTGCCTTACTGTGGATAGCTGCCAACAGAGCCGACATTTTGATTGATGTTGCTACACGAGTCAGTCTTTCCCATTGAATTCCACATCTGCACGAAAATAGCTTTTCCAGCAGAATTCATACTGGCTGTAAGTGATAGCCAAATTGATGGCTGAAATGCTTTTATATAGTTTTCATTTAAAGCTAAATGTATTTGATGTTTTAATTAGGTATCATGTTCCTCCAGATTATACACATTGCATAATATTAAATTAATGATTTTATTGTTGGATTATGAAAGAACTGTATTAGAAGACCAACTAAAAACCTTAATACAAAGCATATAGAATGTTTTGTTTAAACAAGTGTAACAGCACATAGAGTTCTAAACAGTTTCTCACTTTTGTTTAAATGGAATGGAATGTTTGAATGATTTCTTTTAGCCAATGCATTCTTGCCATGAACATCCTGTGCTCAGATCTGCACCCAGCACCTTGTCAGCAAGTTTATCTAATATCTAGCACGTTGGGCCCTGGATCCCTTCAGTGGAGCGAGAGTAATTACTGGAGCTGTTTTGTGAATGATGTTACTGTGAATACAATATTGCTTATTTGCCGGTTACCAGAGCTATGGTCCTTTCAGAGATAACACGGCACCCACAATACATGGTGCAAGGTAATAGCTCAGCAATGTAATGAGCAAGGTAATAGGCTCAGCTGACGGGAAGTTTGCAAAAAATAAGTCTTGAGAAGACTATAACTGTAAGAAATAACAATTGTAATTCAACCTGGACAAAATTGTTTGCACCCATAAAATAGCTAGGTAGAGATCTAAATGGGTGCAAGTGCAGGTGTGAATAAGTGCACATGTGATTTTGTAGTTGTATCTGCAGGACACTGTGGGCTCAAATCATTGGAGGCTAGATGGGGACCTGGATAAAAATCAGAGCTATCCTAACGTACTGACCAACTGCGCTCCATATGTGGCATACTATAGGTCAGAGGCTGATGCTGCTTTTATTGTACCACTGGAAATGCCAGAAGGTCACCCCATGTAGGGTTGGCATTAATTGTGTAAAGCTTGATCCACCAGATCCATCCACCAGGTTGGTTGCAAGGCAAATAATAGGATTTTTGTCCATGCCTACGAATTAATGACTGTCATGGACAGCTATTTACTATAGCAAAGAATGGAGACTCAGTTTGCAGTGAGCAGTTTGTGATGTGTGATCTATTTCTGGTTATAGTTCCGTAGTTATAATATTGTAACTGTGGATTGTTAATTTAAGGATAACTCTTTATTAATAAATTCATCCCTGTGATTTATTAGTGTACGGTAAGATAAAGTCCTGCCTGAGTACAAAACAGAGCTTAGCTTTAACTCATTAAATACATCCGTTATTGAATAGCCTTCTCATAAAAGTACTCTGGAGCCCAATCAGGACGTGCATTGCCTCATCCTTTTAACAAATATGTTTCGTAGCCCTATTAAAAGGGGTCTTCATCTATCCTGTCAAAGCTAGTCTGCTGGGGTTTTTTAGTTTAATTACACTATCCAATTAAAACTCCTTGCTGCATTTTGATTCGCTTCTCCTTGGGCTTGAGTGGATATGACATTTACAAGGCTCGCCTTTCAAGCAGACAATAGCGTGATTGATGAGGTGCAGACGCAATGAAGGAGGCGATTGCCATGTGGAAGCACTGCTTAGTGCATTTTGATTTATTTATCATCTCTTTCCAAAACAAGGTTGCTGGGGAAGAGGTTTTGGGCAATCCTGGGTTCCACCTCACTTTTCATAGTTCATGCAAAAACCTTTATTAGATTTCTGCCTTTGATGTAATTTCTGAAAGGATAAAAACTGAAAAAATTCCCCATGTGTAAATAGCTAACACAATGTGACTTTAAAATGGTCACATGCAGCATATGTTTAATTGAAACTCTGCTTTCACTGATCCTGGAAAGGTGGCTTCCACTATAATAATGTTTCCTTAAACAGACTGTAATGGAATGTAAAGGGCCTGAGTTATGGAGAAAGTGTTCTCAGAATACGCAAGTCCCCAAAAGAACTGAATAAACCAGAAAAAGTACAGCTGCCTGTTTAAACTTTGTATTAGTGGGCATCATATTATACTCCATTGTCCTCACTTATGTAACTCCTTGTCAAGAGGTGTACTTTACAGCAGGCATGTTGGGTGACCTACTGGCCCACTGCAGTGAACGGTGGAAGTTTTGCCATTGACTCCAGTGGGGCCAAGATTTCACGCTGTTGTAGTCATTGCTTCTGAAATATGACTCTCCTTCTAACAGATGCACCTTTCCAGGGTGGGTGACTACATCCAGTTAAATAAACTGAAGAGCTGTCCAGATTATTATTATAATACTATAGTATTGGCATGTAGAGGCCCTGTCAGGGATGAAGGCACCGTTGTGCTAGGCATTATACATGGATATAACAGAAACACAGTTTGTGCTCCAAAGATATTAGCTTAAATATGAAGATTGCTGGGGAAGATAGGTCATATCATTATTACATTTGAAGTGTTTTAAATACTGTCTCTCTCTGCTTTAATTCCAGGCATGTTTACTTGTTTTTATTTAACACTTTATGGTCCCTTCTAAGTTTGTTTTGAGAAAAAGAGAATGCAGGGTTTGGTCCAGTTATATTAGTAACTTTTGAAATAATGAAAAACTTTGATAATGTCAAATTAGGTCATAAATATTTTTTCTTTGACTATTTCATTTCACTAATAACTTTTAATTGTTGATTCCTGCCTTCTGTCCCTGTAATGACAAATTTCAGAGTAGCAGCCATGTTAGTCTGTATTCGCAAAAAGAAAAGGACGACTTGTGGCACCTTAGAGACTAACAAATTTATTTGAGCATAAGCTTTCGTGAGCTACAGCTCACTTCATCGGATGCATCATCAAGCACTCATCAAGGTATAATGAAAATTTATCATAATTTCTTAGGTTTGTTTCTGTTTCCTCAAATTCATGAATATTATGTTATTTTTCACCTAACTGGTGGAGAATTTATGCGGCTCAGATAGTGCATAATTTTAAAAAGAGTAAAATTGGCAGTTGTTGGTAACATCTGAGCTCTGGGGAAAAAAACATTTCTGCTCAGAGTAGAACTGGTGAAAAATTGTTCCTCAGAAAAGGGCTTAATGTCTTTTTCTGTCAAAGTGAAAAGCTTATTTCTCTTATGTGAATGGAAGCAAGATGTATTTTACAAAGCTTTTATGTGTTTTTCCAAGCACAAATTGTATTTTCAAGAAATTCTAGGAAAAATTTCCCAACTACTGTAAAAACTGAAATTCTTCAGAATTTCATGGCACTGCACAGTCATTCCAGGAAGTGAAATTTGACAGCATGTCTCAGCTCTAGAATGTGAACAGGATCATAATAGAATGTTCTTTAAAGAGAACATATGTAAATAGCCATTTATATGAGTCTAGTATATTTTCCTCATCAAACGTGAGGGGGTACAGTGAAAATGTGGTGGTAACACAGCTGACTCCTGTTGGGCCAAACCAAGCTCTGAACATCTCTCCGTTCTGAGGGGTTTGGATGTCCAGACGTGAACGCTATGGCTCTTTAGGGTTTAACATTTCATTCATTTCTCTGGGATCTCAGGAGAAGGGAAGGGACGGGAAATGCTAGAGACAAGGGGCTGGAGTAGAACATATTCATTTCATTGAAGGGCAGCCAAGGCTTATTTAAAAGAATTGACTGTAACCAAGCTGTTCATAGGAGGCCCATGCTATCTGAATTCTACAGGGTACGTAGAGCTCATCTGTCTTCAGATGTTCTTTATATAGAAATGTAAAAATACTGAAATTTGTATTGATCTCTGAATTACTCAGCGTGACATTAGGAGGGGTTTAGTACATATTTAAGTACTCTTGGAAATGGAAATCAATCCATCCCTCACAATTCATAAATTCCATCTGGCCAGAATAGTAACAAAACAAAGTGCCAGTTGATTGTTTCAATGAACTAATATTTCACATAGTGAACAGTATAATGTGGACATGGAAGCACATAAGCATCATACTGTAATGTGACTTTCTAAAGGAATGTTTTGGGGGGCTATTGTTCTCTAAATCACCTATCAGAGAATATAAACCCATGGCATTACCTATATTGCTGATTATACAAATACTTTCCACAAACTAGCCATTGGGTGTTTATACTAAAATTTGGAGATAACTAGAGTTGCCATTTTATTAACCATATATAGTCCCAAATTTCTGGGGTTTCTTTTAGGGGCATGGGTCCATTTTGTTTCACTTCTTTCTGAAATTACCGATGTCTCAATTGGCGAACGCTTTCTGAAGCAGGAAATCGGGCTGCAGCCCTAACTGATGGAGCATGAACGAAATGTGCTGCACCTGCAAATGCTCCAGCCGGCTGCTCTCGGGGAACAGGCCTCATGGAACAAGCTGTCGTATGGTTAGGTTGCTATCTGCACTTTGTAGTTCTGGTTTGTGTTCTGTGCAGCCCATCATATTTTGTGCTGGGCTTTCTTATTAATTTTCTCTATTTCAGGAGAAGCTCAGTTCGTTTTATGGTGTTTTCAAGAGACCTTCACACCACAACATAAACTCTTTGTTCTCAGGGTAACCAATTACTTGTTTCCATCTTAGCTAACATGCCTCTTTTTAAAATATTACTTAGTGCTGCTAGTAGAAACAAGGTGGTGGTGGTCATAAAAGCTAGATCTCTCCTCCTTGTGCTCCTCCAGGAGGTCTTGGGGGCAGCCAGACGTCTCTGTGGTGATGGATTGAACTCTGCCTCCTGTTACACAGCACAATAAAAGTGTTATTGACATGTATTGCTCTGTAATTGTCGTTGAAAAGGCTGACTCTTTAAAATCCAAAAGTAAGTGCTTGAAATAAAGTTCTGTGTTCCGCTTCTGTCAGCTGTATAAATATTGCAGCTGAAAAAAAGGAATAAATCACGGGTTTAAACAAGAGGTGAGGGTGCTGGGGAAGGTTTCCCTGTGACGCTGGCCTGTTTTCCATATTTCAAGCAAGCCTATTGTCTCACTAATTTTTTTATTAATATTCTGCTGTATAGTGTTGTTGCTTATCATCTACTCTTGTTAATATACCGTAGGACTGCAGGGATTGAGAAAAACACATTCCTAGTGATTTTTTTAATTCTTTATATAATATGTAGTTTGTGCCTCTGCAATACAGAGTTGAAGTAGCAATTTAATGCTGCTCCTTCTCACTGAAGAGATGGGTGCGTGAGCAAGAAGAGATGTTGTGTTTGCAACTTGCATCTGAACCCATTGTGCATATTCACATGTGTTTTGAGAGGAAAACAGGAGGAAAAGCCCTTACATGGGTGGAAGGAGTTCAGGTCATTTGAGCTGGAGACAGGGTAAAGCTCACCCCCACTCCCGTCCCATCGTTCCGAATGCAGGCTGCTCTGCAGGGAGTTCCATACTCTTGATCCACTGGCGACACCATTGCTCCATCCTCAGCCTCCTGAATTTCCCCCAGGAGGGCCTCCTGCGGCCGTCCCCTGCTCTCTGCACAGCAGAACTGCCCCACTTGCCCTGTGTTCAGACCCATCTGTGACTATGGGACCGTGGAGGATTTAGCTTTTAAGCAGTCTGTACCCTGGGACTGTGTGATGGGCCAAGTGAGCAGGGGAAGAATTAATACAAGTTTTGATACATTGCAACTACTTATTGTTATTAGTAATATTTGGTGCCTGGAGATCCCAACCAAGATAGGAGCCCCACTAGAGTACAAGACAGTCCCCTGGTCACACAGCAGGTCAGTGGCAGATCTGGCAATAGAGCCCATGTCCTCTGATTGCCAGTCCATCACCCTATCCACTGACCGAGCTTCCTCTCCCACTACAAAATGGGGTTGAGCAATCATTTGTGTTTGTATTTGAGAACTGTTCAAAGGTGCTTTGAACACCCCAGAATAGCCTGTCTACATGATCACAGCCCATTACCTGGGAGAATATCCTATTGGGATAGGAGAGAAGCAAACCTAGAATGAAACATTCCAGGTGGGCTCGTGAAGTGACAGTTCCAGGGAGGACCAGTTTTGGTATGTGCATTCTCAGGAACTGTGAAGAAGACTAGCCCATTACCAGCAGTGAATAGAGCCCTTTGGATTCTTGGCCTGTAGCTTCTGCCATATTTTCAAATTCCAGTGTGTAACATCACCTTGTACCATAAAAAGCCATCAACATTGATAATTTACAAAGTTCTATCCTGTCTCCATGAATAGTGTGTGTGTAGCTGCACTCGGAGAATGTTAAAAGATGCTGAATTCAGTCCTTAGCAGTAGCCAGCCATGAATGAATTAACATACCAATTAGCCTGTAGCTGAGACTTCCAGCGTGTCTAATACCACCAAAGCTTCATTTGTCAAATGATTTAAAGTTTTTTTAATTATTAGCCAATTTTTCAATAGAGAATTTATATTCCTGATTAGTGCGTCATAATGGTGCTTAATTAACATGCCATGATAAAATACTGAGGTCTCAAATTTGTTGGCCAGGGTTTCCTAGCATATATCAGTTGATTTTTGAAGATCTGAAGAATTAGATAACGTAAATAAGATTGCAAATAAGGCTTCCTCCGGGAAAGAGGTGAATTTACAGTAATGTGGCTGTTACTTTATGGATTAGTAACTTTGACCTTTGAACTGAATAAATTAAATGAAAACTGATGAAAAAGCTTACATACAAAATGCATTGAGTTTTAATTTTGAAACCATTCATGTTCATACGGTAAAGGACATTTTGCCCTCCTGTGAGTTCTGCCATTAGGACATCTGCCCTGTTCACATTAATTTAAAGGTCACCAGCTTCCATGCCATTCCACTAGGCCAGCCACAGAGATTTGCCTACCTGCCACCAAAATGTTGCCAATTTAATCTATAAAACTCTTTTCTTTGGCTGAGCAGGGGTTAGGCCTGTCAGTCAGATGGTACATTAGTAAGAAGTATGACTAAATTTTGATTTCAACTATCCTAGAATAAAGAGCTAGTGTTTCTAACTGGGAAGATCTGTTTTGCAATATCATTGCTACAGAATTTTTTTCTTTAAAATTACAGTACTTTTTTTTATTTTTACAGTGATAATTCTGGGGTTAATTGGCCTTTTATCTTAAATATAACACTTATCTTCTACATGTGATGATTATACAGTGGGTAGTTTCATAAAGTAGTTCTAATGTGGTAATTTAACTGAAATATAGTCTAGGGCTGAATGGGACCTAACTATCCATTTGATAGATTTTTGCATTTCCTACAGTGGGAAAATGAACTTTATTGAAAAGAGTTCAGCTGCTCCTGTAAGCCACCACTTGCCTTAAATTGAAATGACATGAGAAGCCTGTCAGCATTTCATTACTTCCTTCTGCTGTGCGGATGGTATGCTAAGATCACCATCTGTGGTTTTCTTCTGTCGAGCACACGAGCTTTGCTAAAACTTTAGCGAAGTATTGTGAACACTGTATTTTTTATCTTTCCAGGTCATGCAATATTTAAACTTACATATCTAAGCAATCATGACTACAAACACCTCTACTTTGAATCAGATGCTGCTACCATCAATGAAATTGTCCTGAAGGTGGGTATTAAAATTTAATATAATCCAGAATTCTAGGTGTTTTATCGTTCGTTAGACATGAAAACTGAAAATATTCAGAAGGTTCGCAGTGCATGTGGATAATGCAAAGCATAAGCCATGCTGAGGGGCTTTTATTTGGTTACCACTGAATTTTCTGGACTTTGTATATTGAATCCATTTTTCAGACAACCCGACAGCAGGCTAGGAGTGTATACAATATATTTTGCTATAAGCACTGATGTAGCTCATAGTCTGGAAGATGTCAATTCTCTGTGGAATTGGAACCTACCAAATTTTTACTTTGTTAGGTAGTTTACCTTTAGATTTGTGGTGTATATTTAAATATTTAAGATACAAATTAACCCTTAAGAAACCGGCCAGTCCAGATGCATGTACCCTGTGTTTTAAATCCTTCTGGAGTTTCTCTGTCATCTATGGATTTTACTAACCAGGACATACAGTATGACTGCTAAACTTTAACTATTTACTTCCCATATCCTCCTCAGAATCATTCGAAAATATATTAGTGCTGGTAGCAGTATAACCAGTCTTCAGTAATTCCCCACGAGAACTTTGTTTCCCATGTTAGCCAGTTTTAAATCCAAGCCATGCGGGATGTGGCCTTGTGCCCAATGACTAATTTTTAAAAAAATACTACCAGGCCCTTGCAATAGTCCCTTCTTTTGGGGCAGATATTCCTGTCTGGCCAAGGTCTGCTCAATGCAAGTCCGGTGGGGGGAGGCAAAGATGGTTTTAAGTGACCTTATATTCCCCCACACTGGGGCCAGCCAGTGTGGGGGAATATAAGCTCTAAAGCCTGCCTGGCTGGCCAAGAGACAGTTATGGGTGCTGAGGGTCCTGGGGCATGGAGATATCCTGGTCAGACTCCTTTTCCTCTCTGAATGCTGGGAGCTGTGGGAATAGGGGTAGAGTAGGAACTAGTACAGTGGCTTTAGGTCATGGGAGGATCCCCCTGTGCAGAGAGAATTCACAGGGCACTGCCTCCACCGGCTTTCTGGTGGCTCTGCACCCAGAACAGCACAAACCAGATGCAGCAGGACTGCAGCTCAGTCCCTATGATTGTTGCTAGGGCCACCGTTTGTGTTCTGAGGAAAAGTGCCCTCTGAGTGGATGGGTGAATGGGAGCCTAGTCCATGCATGAAGATTTAATTGGGGATGGGTCCTGCTTTTGAGCAGGGGGTTGGACTAGATATCCTCCTGAGGTCCCTTCCAACCCTGATATTCTATGATTCTATGATTACAGGATTTGTCAGTAAGCTCTCACTTCAAGCACATAAACAGAGTTGATTAGGACTAAAGAAGTGGGGTTTTTACCCACGAATGCTTATGCCCAAATAAATCTGTTAGTCTTTAAGGTGCCACCAAACTCCTCGTTGTTTTTGTGGATACAGACTAACACGGCTACCTCTCTGATACAAGAATCTACAAGCATTTTATGAACATGGAGTTTAGCTTCCCTGCCCTGCGGCGAGGTTGCTAAATAGTTTATTATTATCTCCATTTTATAGGTGAGGTGCCTGAGCCCACACAGCGAGCAGTTTGTCCAACAGAGAAAAACTTCGAGTTATACCTGCAATTAAATAACTGAGCAATAGGAATCAACTTCACAGCAGTAGTGGCTTAGTTTAATACAAAGCTGGAAGAGTGCTTGATGATGGCGCTCTCTGAACTGCCTGGTGTATACGTACATCAGATGAGGAAAGGGGGGAACTCTAGCATTACTGGAAACAGTGAAGTTATTTAATAGTTACTTTCAAATAGCTTCCTGCAGTTTCTCAGTGTAGTTAACAAAAGGAACTTCCTCTAAGTAGAGATGGGGAATATTTAAACAAAACTTCCACTGCACTTCAGGCTTTTCTTAATAGCCAGTGTTAATATTATTCAAAGATTTCATGAGGACTCTAGTAGAATTATAAACCTGGATTTGACATCAAAATAATTTTCATGGTCACAGATTGATTCCAGGTTTATGACTTCAACAGGGGATCAAGCAGAGAATTGTAATTCTGGCAGGACAAACTTCTCTCGTTGCTCATTTAACAAATGTTTTCCCAAATGCATGTCTCAATACAAAGAGAACAAATTTTTCCACCCTACTATTTTATGTTTTAATAATATTTTATCATAACGGTTTGCTTTTATAATGACTTGTTGTTATATGCTCAGGTTGATTTACTTTCCGAAACAAACCATCATAATACTGTTGGAAGATTAAACTTAATTTTCTGCAGTCTATTATTTTTGTAGCAATTTAAAATCTTAAGTGATAACTTTTATATGCTATTCCCTATGCTTAATAGTATTTTCTGTGTAAAGGTTATGGAAGTGCTAAAATAACTGACGTGATAAAGCATTACCCGAAAATATGGGTTTAACTATTTTTGCACTAAAATTTTGAACTTTTACATTGGAACTTTTATCACTACTTGTCTTAAATTAAACGATTCCACTCCAGAAGTCTTGATATATCCAGGAGTATTAATATATTATTGGAAGACTAAAAGGACAGACTTGATATGGGTAAAATGAAAATTCAGGATACAGCTCTTATTGAACACAATAATATATTACCTTTCTGTACCTATGTTGTAACTTATTTATATAGAGCATTTTTCTGTTTCATAAATAAGTTTTCAAGTTAAGCCTTTATTTCTTTCTCATTCTGCAAGCATTAGAAGATGCAGAGAAATCAGACGTTTCAAATTAGATTCTTTACATGATCAAGTGACAAAGACTGAGGCTTTATTGACCATGAAAACTCGCTATATTTTTATGCCTTAAGCTGTAATATGCAATGAAAGTGAAACACTCTACAGTGCATAAAATTGTGCAAGTTTTAAGCCACAGCGTATTAACCAGCTAATGGCAGACCAAAGGGCATTTTTATCTTTTGATTCTTGCATTAACCTTCCATTAAAATTATCTATGTGATTATCAGAAAGCACTGGAGATAATAAATTTAGTGAATAGTAGGCTTGTTAAATATCATTTAAAAATGCTTTCATCAAGTAATATGTGCCAAAATACATGGAAAGTGTGAGATTAGCTGAGTATGCAAACGTCATAAAGAGAGACTGTTTTGTATTAAAGCTGATAAAACCTTTTATTGAAGCCTAGTAATGTATTAGACCAGCGCTGTGAGTCTTCCTGGCTTATTGCAGGCATCTGGCCATTTGGCTAGCAAGTGGCAGAACAACAGGGATCAAGTTCTGTGAGCCTGTGCACTTTTATTGTATCTCCTGTAGTCCAGGGATGGTGGAAGACTACAAGCAGTAACATTACACAGCCATTCCTGTAAGGTGACAAGACCGGAGGGTCAGCAAGCCCAAAATTAGAAGAGTACTTTCTTGTTCTGTGCCGTTCCTACCTTGTTCTTTTCATTGGCTTCACTCTGGGGATGGGTTTAAGTGAATCGTTGTTCAGTGATGTGAAGGTTTGTGTGTTCTCAGGCCATTCCACCTGAATGTGACTGAAACTAAATTTTGTTGTGGGTTTTCCAGGTTAACTATATTCTAGAATCCCGAGCAAGTACAGCCAGAGCAGATTATTTTGCTCAGAAACAAAGAAAACTGAGCAGGAGAACAAGCTTTAGCTTCCAGAAGGAGAAGAAATCAGGACAGCAGTAATGTCTAGCCTAGAGCAAAAAACTGTCCGCACAATTCGAAGGAGAAGCTCCCAACAGCCTGAGACAGGTGGGAGCCAGAACTATAGAGATATTGCTGCCAACAGCCAGGAGCAGCCAAGGAAGAGAATCAGTAATACACAGTTTCTCATGATGAACAGATGACCCCACTTTGGTTATGGGAAGTCTCCCTTACGACAAAAACAAAGAGCCATATCAGCTGGAAGGAGGGGACTGTGCCACTTACGAGCCCTTTGATTAGCAGCGAGGAGGACGTAGGCTGGCATCGTTTAAGAACTATATTATGCACAACCACAAGGAAAGATGTGGTTACAAATTATTTCACAGCCCGGCAAAGATAAATTCTAAACATCTGTTACACACACGCACACGCGCGCGCACAGGTACTGCTTGCGACATGATCAAATTTCTAAAAATGAAATGTATCCATTTTTACTGTTAATAAAGGTGTAACCTTTCTCCAGGTTTATCTCATGCACCGTTCTTTTGAGGGGTAGAGTTAAGCTGCAGCCTGTTTTGTCTCTTGTTTGCGTCCAGGGACAGGGGCGTAGTCACTGCACACAGTGGATTCTTGAGGAAATGTTGATACAGCCAAGTCTGGGTTTTTTTCAAGCACGTTTAGCAGCTGCATTTTTCTACTTTGAAGACACATCTTGTTGGAAGTTATTTACCTCCAGTAAACTTTGTGTTTTGAAAACCATGGCAGCTTTTCTGGAATGGAAGGCCAGGAATCTTTCTTCTTGGAGATGGGGTCTCCAGGAATTATGAGTTGCTGAATCAGCAGAGAAATTCCTGCTCATTGGGCTGGGTTTCTGGTTTGTCTCTCTGCGAGTTTTCACCTGAGGATTGAGAAATAACTTTGTTTTTTCTTTTGTATTAACATTAGTAAACGTTTTATAAATAGAAATGAAGACTTAGTTTGTACTGGGATTTGTAACTGTTCCAGTCTTCCCCATCTCTACAGAGTTGGGTGCCATATTTCTGAGGGTAGTGGGAATTGTAGCTGCCCTTTTGTTTTCATTTTGGTTCACCAGAAATGTCTTTTATGAATTTCTGTATGTTAAAGACAGATAAGAGCTCTGTGAACCTGTTGTTCTCAATTTTGTATCAAGTGGATGCATACAGCTGTGCTAAGAACACTTGGCAGGATTCTGCATGTAAGAATGAAGAAAAACCTCCTACAGAAATCTGCAACACAAACTGATTTCTGCTGGTTAGACCAAATATTTTCTCCATGTTCTACTGCCTTGCAGTGAGATTGACCTACAGACCATTTAACATGTTAGAACTCCTTTCTTTGTTTTTGTATTAACAAATTTTCTTTCTCTGAGCCTTAATGTATAGTTTAGGAATAAACACTAAGGCAGATAATTCTATATTTTGTCATTCATATGTTGCATTAAAGGTCTCAAATTTCTAAACTTTTAGCTTGTTCCATGGGAAGAACTGAGAATGAAACCCCGCCTGGAAAAGCTGTAGAATAGCATTTCCCCTTCATGAAGCATTCTGATCACCCTTGCTAGCTGGCAGAAAAGGCCTTTTCCTACCATGTTATTTTGACTTTGTGGAGAAGTAATAATGGAAGATGAATGTAAGGGGGACAAATCTTTTATTGTCTGGTATTTATGTTTTTAACTATTTACATGCACAAATGCAGCAAGAAGCAGTGGAGAAAGAAACTGCCAATCATGCAATGGAAATGGCTCATTCAATTAATTTTAACATGAAATAGTTCGCAAAGTGAAGTGAACGTGCTCTTTGTCAGCCAGTTTTCAGTCTTAGAATGGAGCTGCAAAGTGGCATGCTCCAGTAAGAGAAATAGCATAAGTTCGCCACGTTGTTTCTGACAATCACAGGACTGTTGTGCAAGAGCCAGTGAATCAAATTTGGTTGCTGTCAGCCTAGACACAGTTACTATAAAGGACCATTCCGTATGGGCAGTGGCTTGCTTTTATTAATCCCTCATGATGCTGAATTCATTAAAAATGTTTTACATGTACAAATTTTCAACCCCCTCTATGGGTATACAATCACTCATGTGCACAACATGACAATCTACACAGGCAAATGCCATTTGTGCCCCACTTGTGTGTTACAGTGGGGTTTGTGTGTGTGTAACTTCCCTGCAAACATGCGAGAGTGAAAAGCTTGCTCATGGAAGCTACTTGCAGTTGCACAAACAGGCTGAGGTCCCGCAGAAAACATGGCCCTAAAATTAAGTTCCTGGATGCCAAGCCCAAAAGGGATCATGTGATCATCCTGTCTGACCAGTATAACCTGGGTCACAGAACTTCCCCAGAATGGCAACGTTGTTCCCCAGCTACCATGGCGGTCTTGTCTGTGAGTTTATTTTAGTGGAGACCCTGCACCAGCTGCGCCCATGACACCATCAAGCCATGTCACAGAAATCATATGGGTTTGTACCATTCGTTTGCATCTGAATTGGGACAAGCTGGGAAACAGCATTCTCTAGTATGGCCAGTGAACATGGGAAGCAGTTAGCAAGTGTTTTTGTAGCCTAAAGTCCAATTTGAACATTGCTTAACCTCCAAATAGCATCAAACCACCAAGTCATCCCCTCTACTCGTCTGGGCCTAAACCTCAGGACAGGAATTCCCAAACTCCCTGAAACCATAGGATCAAATCCCAGCGGGATTAAGCTGTAGCCTTTAGCCATGCCAAAGTAGGGAAATGAATGCCAGGGTGTGGCTCAGGTGGATAATGCCAAGTAGATGGGCCTAGCAGCTGACTGTCAGGGCTCTGCATAATATTCTGTTTTGTAAGGTAATTGCATAGTTCTTGGAGAGAGACTTTGCAGAAGGTGTGTGGGCAGGGGTGCGAAATCACCGCTCTAATCAGCATGACAGTCACAGCTTCCTTTCCACCGAGACACAGCCTGGCAACAAAGGCTTTTTCTAAGGCGCTGGATTGAGTGGGGAGGGCCTTCGTGGTGAGAGGCACTGCCATTCTGCCCTAGCTACCTGAGAAAGCCTTGTCCCTGTGCAGTCATGACCGCCCAAGACAGCCACGTTCCTCTGCAACAAGAAGACTGTGGGCTGGGGGCAGACTTGTGCGGAGACAGACCTTGCACAGGAGCTGGACCTAGACTAGGGGTGGGCAAACTTTTTGGCCCGAGGGCCACATCAGCATTGCAAAACTGTATGGAGGGCCAGATAGGGAAGGCTATGCCTCCCCAAACAGCCTGGCCTCTGGCCCCTGACTGCCCCCCCTCAGAAGCCCTGACCCATCCAACCCCCCTGCTCCTTGTCCCCTGACTGCCCCCTCCTGGGACCCTGGCCCCTCACCCTCCCGGGACCCCACCCCGTATACAACCCCCCCTTCTCCCTGTCCCCTGACTGCCCCAGCCCCTATCTACACCCCCACCCCCAGACAGGCTCCCACGCCTATCCAACCCCCCTGTCCACTGACTGCCCCCTCGGACCCCTTGCCCTTTATCCAGCCCCCCTTTACCATGCTGCTCAGAGCAGCAAAGCCCCGCTGCCCAGCTGGAGCCAGCCACACCACCGCCACGCTGCCCGGGAGGAGCAGCGGGCCGGACCACTGCCCACGTGGTGGCATAGCTGCTGGGGAGAGAGAACAGAGGGGCAGGGGCGAGCCTCCCTGCCCGGGAGCTCAGAGGCTGGGCAGGACAGTCCCGCAGGCCAGATGTGGCCCACCTCTGATCTAGACTATGGAACTAGAAGAGAAGAATGACGCTGGATGTCACATTTTCAGAGCTAACTGCACCACTCACTTCTTCCACTTAATAACTCACCCTTAATGAATACTTCACATACACACCCACTCCGCTCACACACGCATTCAAAAACTCCTGAACCGCTGACTCTTTTCTACAAGCTGGGAATGAAGAGAGGGAGAGAATGCCAGTTACTTCTGGTTTGAAGTGCATGGTAGCTATCCAATGGGATGGGAATGGGGATTGAGCGGGATCATGTGTATTGATTCCAAACTGACTTGCTCCCAGTTATAAATTTACTTTAGAAACATCAGAGCCAACTTAACTCAGGGCCTGGAGCTGTAAGCTGTACGCCCTCCCTAGCTGTAGGAGACCTCACCCTCTCCCGCCGAGCAAGCATTTCTGCTTTTACAGCTTTGGAAAGAGTTAAATCAGGGCTCGTGATTGCAATATGCGCACAACTGAACACAGATCCATCACAGACTGGTCTTTCCCTAGTAGTTGCAGATTTAATTGATTCAGATGGGCATTCAAGTGGGTCAGAAAAGCAAGCTGTTCGTTCTTTGCCTTGTTGCTAGGTTTAGGCAGAATGCTGTAGCTGCTGACTTGTGACAAGGATGACTTCTCGCTTAAGTACGTTGGTATCTATTGGGTGCAACAAGATTTTTTTTATTATTATTACGGTCTGTTCTCAAAAGTGCTCAACCTATTTGTGTGTGCTAAGCTGTGCGCGTGACCGCTTGCACACCCAGGAGGTAAAACATACACATGCAAAAAAAAAAAAAATCACATGCGTCCACAAGTGACAGTGCTCGAGCTGCAACTGCACGTATAAAGTTTCATGTTCACAAATAGAAGGATGTCATGTTTTGGAATTGCCCCTTTTGAGTACGACCCTTACAAGGTAACCATTTCTTGCCTCACCGCCTGTAAGCCGGACCTCCAACTGACAATGAAACAATACAGGTGAACAGAGCTCATCAGATCACTACAGCATGTCCAAGGCGGTTAATAATATGTCACTTTTTAAAGTCCCTTTTCTTTTGCCTTTGTGGGCAACGCAAATACGTAATTCTTGTCAAAGGAAACATTGATTATTAGTGATGAGGAAGGGTCTTCCCTGCTTGTTCTAGGGGGAAGGGGACAGAAAACCCAACAGATGTTTTGTGGATGCCTGAGTCCTTTTCCCATCTTTCAATAATCATAAAAAGAAAAGGAGGACTTGTGGCACCTTAGAGACTAACCAATTTATTTGAGCATAAGCTTTCGTGAGTTACAGCTCACTTCATCGGATGCATTGGTTAGTCTCTAAGGTGCCACAAGTCCTCCTTTTCTTTTTGCGAATACAGCCTAACACGGCTGTTACTCTGAAACCTTTCAATAATCATGCCTTTGCTGCTTTACGGTTATTGGTCTGTCTCGGAGGAATTTCTGTTTGCCCACCTGGCAATATGTGACTTTTTACAACTGCATGAATTGCAGTGTCCCAGCATGCAGGACAGCTTCACCCAACTGGCCCAGCCTTTATCCCCAAGGCTGCATTATCCAACCGGTTTCAGCCAGCAGGGAACTCATTTTTCTGTCTCCTCCTTCCCAGACTATGCTTTGGGAAGGCGTAGCTGGGTTGGCTTTCACATTTGTCCATGTGCTTCACGTGGTCATTTGGGTGTGTTTTCAGATGAAGTTTCGGCATCAGTTATATTGTTTATCATCAAAAGAAAAGCCTCATTGGGGTAGCAGCTTGCAGATTCTGTACCTCAGTAAGTTTCAGTGGGATAGGTGGCATTGTGCAAACTGTTTTACTTCATAATGATCCTTCAAATGGTTCTGTTCCCTCACTGTTGTGCCAGCTTCTCAAGTAATGTGCAACCCACGTTTTGTTTTCCCAGTGATGAGATTCATCTTCCCAGCATTTAACTTACGGCTTGGTGCATTGCGCTGTGCCTGTCCTCCCTGTCTTCTCACACGCGGAGCTGCCACTGCTAGGGCGGTAGATAGGTGGTTCCAGTTGCAAATGGCTTGAAATACCACAGCAGCTTGCAAAAATGATCATGAGCATAAACGTGCTTTCAGCTTCATCGGCTGCCAGAGGGGCAGGGGGAATGTAGGTGAGCAGAAACTGAACGAGCCACCTGAAGATGAGCAGGGGCAGGCATGTGACACAGCTGACATTCCCCCCACCATCATCCTTGGAGAGAGGTTGCAGCTGGTGCAGAGACATCACATTCAAAGTTAAGCCTTCATATACACCACTTTCGTCTGCTGGGCACAAGGGCATGACTCCGCTTTTGATAGCGAGGGTCACACCTGGACCTGCTAGCAGCCTCCTGCAGTGCTGTACTTGGCTACCTTCATGACCATGAAGCGTGAAGATAGCATGCAGCTTATCAGGAAGCAGCAGCAGCATTAGACAAATGGAACCTAGAGCTGGTCTGTGATCAGTGTCCTTCAGAATTCATTAGGGGTGAAATCCCCAGCTCTGGGTAGAAAGCCAGCGCAAGCCCTGTGTGCTGCTTAAAGCTTGAGAAACTCAAATGGGACTGTGGTGGCCCTCTGAACAGGGCTGGATTTCACCCTGTAGCCCTGGTAGTATCCTGAGCTCTCCCACCAGCATGGCCTAGTGCTTGCTGCTGACCAGCTCTGGACTGAAGACTGGCTGGCTTTAGGGACTAGTGGAATTCTTGCTCACCCAAAGTTGTTAATGCTGTTCATCAGCGTGTGGCCTATATTTACCTGGGGACAGCTCTGGGCTCCTAAACCGAGCAGTATCCATCCCTGAGTTCTGGATGCCTGGTCCTGCTGCAGTTGAGCTTTCCTTGGAAAGCTTAATTTGTGCGTCAAGGCACCAGTGATCCAATCCACTAGTTGGAAACTTTTTGTCCAAACATCCCACTTCTAAAATCAGGGGAGGTATCCCAGGGCATTCTGGGATTGAAGAACTGGTTAGCAAGAGGAACTCAATGCAATTGCTAAACGAACTTGCTTTTTCTTAGTGAATTGTCTGAACACAGATAGCTAATAGCATTATGACTGAGTGTGCTGTCTGAGAAAATACCTGAAAATGTTTGCGCTGCGCTCTTAAGGTGGCCAAAGTGTTTAAGAGATTTGCAAAAGAATAAAAAATCGAATGAATACATGATCCATGGTGTATTCCTGTTCTTAGCAGCGCAAGGACACCTGGGCAGTGGTGACCGCGGTGTCCCATAGCCCGAACAGTGCAGCAGTGACTAATCCGTGTGTGACATCTGGTCTGTGCGGCTCTCATGCTAATGAGCCCTCGGCTTCAAACCGGATTGATACACTTTGTTTGCTTTCCAAGAAGATGAAAATGTAAGCATCTGCAGTTGCCCATTCAGATCAGTCTAAAGGTGCATCTACATTGCAATAAAACACCCACAGCTGGCCCGTGTCACCTAGCGTGGGCACGCAGGGCCTGGGCTGCCGAGCTCTAACATGGCAGTGTAGGGGTGATGCTCAGACTGGAGCCTGGGCTCTGGGGCTCTCCCCCTTGCAGAGATGCAAGGGGGCGGGGGGTGGGGGGGGAAGGAAAGAGCACTCTAGCTGACTGCTAGAGATTTCTACTGCAAGGCAGCACAGTACCCAAAAGTGTGAATATGCAGAGCCATCTCAAAGGACTTTGGGTACAAGTACCCTTCATTTGCCCTTTTCTATACCGTCCTAGACAGCCATGTTAGAATATGGGTGCTGGATTGCCTTGACATTTGTATTAGATCAGAGATTAATTATACTATTGTTTAATGACCTAGAGGCATAAAAATTGGTTACTTCAGTGTCTTTGCATGTGGCTGGTACTTAAGGATTCCACAGGAAGAACCCAGCTGTCAGGCTGCTTCCTACTGCCCTTCTAGCCACAAATTCCCATGGGAATAACTCCTGTTTTTCTGCAGTGCAGCCCATCCGAACGGACCTCTCCCCCAACCCCTGGGACTTGGGCCTTGGAATTGCAAAACAGTGACATCAAGCCTGGACGTGCCTCCCCCCATCTGCTCTGCCTGCACCCCCTTGCCACCCAGCATCTCTTGGAAACAGGAGGAGAAGGGTAAGGCTGCAGACCAAGTGAAGGGTTAAGCTCTGTCATGTTTTATTCTTGCCACACACCTCTGTTTAAATGCGAAATCTCAATAGGGTGTTCGCTATAAAAACCCTAAGCATGATTTGTGAACTCTCCCAGACTTGGTAATCTCATCAGAGTAATGGGATTATATTTCAAATCACCATGGCCTGTTCATTACACGTTTAAACTCCTTTGACAGAGGAAAAGTTAAATAAAACGTGCTCGCCAGCCCTGGCTGCCTTTCCCAGCTATCTCCTGATTACACAAACAGATGCTGCGCTCCAAAATGAAAAAACAATGTGCTCGTTTATTCATTTTTCTGACAAGTCACAGTAGATTTTTAACTACAAATGAGTGACCTCCCCTCGGTGTGGACGCGAAGGGGTTCCCAAGCACTCAGACTGCGGCACGGTGCAGGAAGCTAATGGGTTCTGAAACAGGCTGTTCAGAATAAAATGGCGCAAGTGGTCATTTCCCAGCCGCGAGCAGTGAATCCCCCTGAATCCCGGGCGGCTGCTGCCTGAGGAATTTCCCTGAGGGGTTGATGAACAGCGTTCGAATTCCTGCCCTAGCTGCCAGTGTCACTTTGGAGAGCAGTTTCTGGCTCTGCTGGAGGAGCTCAGCATGAGCCTGCCCTGGAGGCTGCATTGCAAAGGCCCCAGAGGCGCTGGGACACAGTTGGGCCAATGCTGTGTAATGAACGGCAGCATGGCTAGCACCATGTTTCCGCAGCTGTCTGAAATCAGAGGATAGCGACTCCCACTGCTGGGAGAGAGCTGCATCTGGGAGCCCAGCGGGGAGAGAGCTGGTTTCCATGCTGCTCTGGAATGAGCAAGAGAGCGCCCTCAGAGGCGATGTATGTCCACTGGGACAGGCAGGTTTTGGTCTCACAAGATGAACTCCTTCTCCAGCACCCACTTTGTCAGAAACAGCCATAGCTGCCTTGCTGGAGCGCCCAGCTCCAGCTGCTGCCTCGGGTTACTCTCCAGCGCCTTAAAGAATCAACTCATCAGCAATTGTCGTTATGTGGGGACGAGCTGGCCTTGCACTTGCCATGAAATGAGCGTGCTGCCGTGGAACTGACATGGCTTCCCTCTCTCGAGCTGTCTGCTGGGGAGGTGTCGCTCCCCCTGCCCGCCTGGGGCCAGTTTGCAGTGGCATGAAGCAAGTCTCTGAGTGGCATTGTGCAGCATGACATTGACATACTGCAGGGCCGCACCAGGGTGGGAGCACTTCTGTAGCAGGCAGTCTCAGTACCCTCTGGGCTGCTCCACTGGAAGGGTCTCTGGGCAATGGCTGGTGCAAACCTTCCCATCCCTGCAACATGCAGCTGAGAGTCCCCAGCACTTGTTCTCCAGCCTGCCGCCGTTGTTAATTGCTGGCCAAGACGCTTCTCACAGGGTGTGATCTCCAGAGTGTGATCTCAGCCTCTGCTCTACTCCAGGAGGTGTGGGCAGCTGGGCACCAAGTAGCTCTCCTCTTCCCTGCCAGCTGGGGGCCCTGGGCCAGTCACCTTGCAGAGCTCGCCGGGCTGCAGAGGGGGCCAGGCCCTGTTGAGCCCTGTCCGCTATTGCTCACCATCTGACTCCCTGTGCGTGCACCCAGGGCAGAAAGGAGGGGCTGGGGCCCAGCTGGGAGCTGCCCCTCTCAGCCCTGCCCAAAGGACTCTTCCCCCTCGAGGACAATTCCCGGGTTCTAGTGGGAAATCCATTGGGGGTTTGAGGACTCAGGTTCTCCATGTGCCATGAAGGAGACGTGCTCAGCTTGTGGGGGGCAGCGGCGCCCCCTCCCCAGCTCCAGGCGGCCGCAGGCGGGAGCGTTAGCCGAGCGGAGATTCCTGAAGCCCAAGGGCTCTGGGGAAGCAGAAAATTACCAACTCCCTGGTCATTAGCCAAGTTCACAGATAGCAGATTTCAGCCCATGCTGCTGCAGCTCTCTGGACAAGGCTCCTTGGAGCAGCAAATTAAGTCAGCCTTGGAGAGTCAGTCTGTGGCCAATGCTGCCAGAGCAGAGCTACCAGCTGTCCGTGGCACGGGGCAGGGGAGGGGGGTCATCTCCCACTCGTTGCCTCCTAGCCACACTCCCAACCACTCCCTCCTCCCCTCAGCACCACAGGAGCACCGGGTCCCGCTCTCCTGTGCCCAGCACCCACCAGTGGGGCCAGGCTTCCGCCAGGGCTCAGTGCCCAGTGAAACACCTACTCAAGGTCCACACACACAGTGGGCTGCAGCGCTAGAAAATCTGCCCCAGGTCAACCCCTCACCAGCCACCGCTGAGTGGCTGCTGGGCCCCTGAGGAGCCACTGGAGATGGGCTCGGGGCAGGGGAAGAGAGACAGGCAGCTGGACAGAGACCTGTTCCTCCCCAGGCCCCCGCTCCACCCCTGGATTCAGCCCCCCTGCCACACACACATGCTGCAAGCTCCCTGCAGGTGGCCCAGAGAAGTGGGTGTGTTTATTTCCCTTCGCCACGGCAGCGGTTTGGATGGTCGTAGGCAGCTGGCCGAGCGTAAATCCGTGGATGTAAATTAGTGTCCCCCCAGGCGGTGGCGAGCCTAGCCCATCGCTCTCAAATCCCAGTTCACACTTCTGCCCCTTTCAAACAGTGAGACAGACCGGAGGGCAAGTGTCCCACGGCCACTGAGGGCAGCAGCTGCATTTCACATCTCATCTCTTCCCTCCAAGCACCATGTTCGGATGACGGGAAGTGCTGGAATACAGAAAGCAGCATGGTAAAAGCCACTGGAAAAATGCTTTTGGCTAACCCTGGCGGGTCTCTTCACCAAGGGACCACACAGCTTCAAAGAGGATTCCCTTGAAGTTAGACACCAGCGAGGTTTTCAGAGGGGTGTGGTGGCTTCCCTTGGCATTGTGCCTGGAGCCAGGAGATTATGCCAAAACCTACGTGGCAGTGCAAAGCATCTGCTGCCCTTTTCTGCAGTCAGCCATGCCCGTCCTCCCCTTCCCCACAGGGTGCCCCTCAATGCCCACTGGCAGAGGGCTCCTCCCCATGTTGTAACTCACATCAGGCCTGACACTCTCACTACCCCCAACGGTTTGTTGTCATGTGTCATATGGAAACTGGGGCCATGCTGTGTGCATGACACCAGCCTGCACCAGACAAAGGAATGGGGACTTACCTGTCTGACCAGCTTGGTTGTAGGTTGAGGCCCATGAAAATTCAGCTACATATCAGGTAAACAAAATCCTCAAGCTAACAGCTGCAACCCAGTCTTCCCGGGTCTTGAGCAGAGACACCGGCCTTTGGGTAAAATACAGGGAGCAAAAAGAGAGTTTAGTTTAACATCACTGAAGGGCCAGAACAGGCCAGAGTGCTTGGCCCAGGCAAGGTGGTGCCTTCAGCCCTGTGGGTTGGGGGCGCTTGGTCCTGCCTCTCAGTGAGCCTGAGCCTGTAGTCCACGAAGCTTTAGACACTTCAGCATGTTTTATTTTGCTTTGTTTTTAACCAGACCTGGCCAGACCACCCTGACCCCCAGGCTGCCAGCCAGCCCGAGCTGAGCCGCGCCAGCTTTGGGGGTGAAGGGGAGCGAGGGCGGGGCCTTGGGTGGAGCTTGGGCAGGGCCATGGCCCGGCCTATGAGCCCCACCGCCCGTGCCTCTGGCCCCCATGATACTAGCAGAGCCTCAGGTGGCCTCGTCGCCGGCACAGGACGAAGACAATTCGCCTGGATCCCACCAGTGGTGTTAGCTGGCTCTAGCCACACGGCCGGGGGATCGTCTTTGACAAACACGTGGGGAGCAAACGGAGCACGAATGACATCTCCCACCAGCCAGCGCAGCCCGGGGGAGTTGGCTGCCAGTGGGATAGCGCGACCGCTCAGTCAGCAGCAAACTCGCTGGGTTTTCCTCCTCCACGCGCACACATCACGCTCGCGCGCCTCTCCTGGCAATCGTGCCATGAGCAGGGGGTTGGGGGTAAGTGCCGGGAGCAGCTTGTGTCCCCGCAGCAAAGTGAGACATTTGGGTGGCAGAGAGGCACACGTGCCCCACGGCTGCATGAGAACACGTGCGTGCACCAAGCAGGACACAGTCACGTTCCCGTCCCCCGGGCCGGCTGCTACTGGGAGCTGGGCCTCAGCTGTCGCAGGAGCGGCTGGGGCTCTGTCTGGGTAGAAGACTGTGACTGCCCCTGGCATGAGCGTGCGGGAGAACCAAGGCGCCTGTCTAGTCCCAGAACATCAGCAAGGGCAGGGGCCTGCTTCCCCATCCCTACCCCACTCCCTGTGCCCTGACGGGAGCTCCTTCAGGGTCTGGTGCTGAGTCTCGCCTGCCCTCCACTGCATCACACCTGTTGGCAGCCGGGTTATTCCTGCTTCACACCCGGATGAGCAGGAGCAGGCCCCAACCCTCTCTTCCCAGGCTGAGCACCTGGTCAGGCCAGAAAGGCCCACAGCTGGAGCATGCATGCAGGGGAAAGGTGGGGCGTGCCAGAGGCTGGCCCTGCAAGGACAGCGGCTGTTCTCTTGGAGGAAAGCTGGCCGAGAGCATGCCTGTGTGGGTGGGTCTGTTTAATGCCTGACCATGCTGGTTCTGCACAGCAGGGAGCTTTGCAGCCACAGGGCAAGTCAAAGAGCAACAGGGCCACAGCGATGGGCCGGGGGACAGTCTGAGCAGCTGTAGGGGGGAGTCGGGAGATGGCAGGGCCTGGCTGAGAAGTTCTGCAGCCTGGCAGAGAGGGATGCTGGGTTTGAAGCAGGGCATGGCGAGCTCGGCAGAGCCAGACAAAGCCCGCGGGTCCCAGGAACGTGAGTTTAACAATGCTTGGTGCCATGGTACCAGTGTCATAGATGAGATTTTAACGGCTTTGGGCCTGCCCCTTTAATGAAGTGCAAGCCTCTTTCCTAGGCCTAGTAATAGACAAAGCCATGGAGCTTGGGAGATGTAGCAAGAGGCTGGGTGCTGCCCACACCTTGGGAGAGGCTGCTCTCACCTGAAGGCATTCTGGGGCCCTCTCAGGAAGCTGAAGGGCCAGATAATTAGAACTACACCAGCAAACACCACTATTGTCAAGAGAATGCAGTCGCGTACAGTAATGAAGCAATTATTAATGAGCAACTGCAAGGTTGTCATTAATTTAAGCTTTTAAGGAACACAGACTAAGGCAAGTGAAATGTGAACGCAGTGCAAGGGCGGCTAAGATTTATACACACGCAGAGCAAGGGGTTATTAGTTATGTAGTTAGCATTTTCTTTCTTTTCAGGAGCTAATCCAGTGCCAAGAGGGGCTTCAAGATCTCATTGGTTCTGGCTCCAAGGGCATCAGGGAGGCTCACCCATATGCTGCACCTCTCCCTTCTCTCCAGTTCACTCAGGGTCAGTATCGCTCTGCCTGTACACAGCGGTGTGCAGAAAAAAAAGGCCCCATCACCGAGAGAAACACATGGCCTAAAACCTGCCTCTCTCAGACTTCCATTTGACAGGATTGGCGCAGGCTGGGTGCAGCAAGCTCTGGGGAGGTGAGTTTGGCACTTCCTATACATCATTACGAGTGAATGCCTGACTAGGAGGCAGGGGAACAGACACAAGCACGTAGTTGATCTCATCGTCCTTTTGTTTGCAAGGATCCAGCAAGCTGGAGTAGGGGCTGGAGAGGCTGCAACAGAAAACAGTCCATGTGGACTTGAAACTAGAAATCTAAGGAAGGTCCCGGTGTGTGATGTGCGAGACAGTCCTCACTCCAGTGCCTGGCGTTGGTGCTCCCGGCACACAGAGCCACACCGAAGGGCATACAGCGCGAATGCAGCACTCAAATCCAGCTCCATTCAGCAAACGATGCCTGTGAAAAAAATCACCGTTCAAGGCAGTGAATGCAGCTAGGAAGGCCAAGAAATGCAGCAGAGCAGCGACCAGGAGCCCCCACCACCACCACCAAACATTAGAGCTACATGGCGCCGGGACTGAAGGCTTACTGTAGACACACCCTACTGTAAATTGCATCAGAACAACAAGAAAGAACTAGCCCTGCCATAGGTTTCCACTGCCACTGTAACACACGGGCTCCCATGAGAACTGTGTCCAGGTAGGGCGTGGATGAAAGAGACCAGCCTGGTGCCCGCTCCTCCCCCTGGGCCCTGGATGGGCACTGTCTCCAAAGGATCTTCTTCCCCCTTCATCAAAACAGGACACTCCTGCTGCACTATGTCCCCCTCCAGCTGAATGTTCATTGGTGCCTTGAGCTCCCCCCGGCAAGCCTGGCCCATGGTCCAGCCTCAGCAGAGCCACTATGAAAGTATGAGGAATGGCAGGTTAGCCAAGGAACCAGGCAGCATGTGAGAGTGCAGGGCCCAAGCCAGGCTCAGCAGCTATGCTCAGGCCCACGTGCTTTGGGTCCTATATTCCTGTTCCCCTACTGGACATTTGTGTCTTTAGCCCCCTTGGAAATGGTGCTTGTCTGTGCAGCTGAGGTAGGCAAATGGCCTCTGCCAGTGAGACCCAGCTAATGAACCAGTCACCTGGCAAGCACACAGCACAGCGCACCGTTCCAGCCTGACACACTTGTTGTTGCCTTCGCCCAGGGGAGAACTGCTGGCTCCTCCTGCAGCCTTTGTCAGCCCTAATTACCTGCAGAAATGTCACCCAGCCCCTGCGCACACGCGCGGCGGCCAGGTGGGCTGTTTGCACACTGCACAGCCCTGTTGTTTGCTTCTCCTCTAGACGAAGTGGTGCCTGGAGGGGAGAGAGGTTGGCCTTAAATCTTCCAGCCTTGCTGCCTTCCCTAAGGTGCCCTGTGGCTCCCACAGCCCTTTCTCCATTTCATTAGCCTGGGGCCAAACCCTCCCCTGGTCACTAGCATTAAACCAGAGCGTGAGATTTCCCATTTGACAGACGCCTGCTCTGCCCAGCACAGGGCTGCCTCGCGCCCTGCTCTCAGCACTGGGCGGGGAGTAGAGCCGTGGCCAAAGGCAGGTCCCACGGAGTACGGGGTCGTCACAGAGCGCATGGCAGGGGAGGTTTTGGAAAGACGCAGGATGGGGGGGCAGCAGTAACTCATGGCTTGAGGCTTGGCTCAGCCTGTGAGCTAGCTGAGCAGTTGAATACATCTCCAGCTCAACAGAGCCAGCAGCAGCTGAGTGAAGAGCGGTCGCATGGTCCCTGGAAACACCTGCAGGAACCTAGAGCCGTGAGGTTATCTGCTGGATTCCCAGGCTCAGCTCAGAGCAGTGCAGCCTGGAGCCCACACAGTAAAGGAGCTGCCAGAAAGTCCGTCCCTGGCGCTAGTACAAAGCTGGAGCAAGGCAGGGAGGCTGAGGCGCTGGGACAGGCCAGAGGCACTGGTGGGCGTGTTTCCCTCGCTGCCCCAGTACACTTGCCAGGACAGTTTAAATGGTGGGTTCAGAAGCGAGTCCCATCAGCCGCCACAGTCCGACTCGCTGGCTGCGCATCAGGCCCCAGTCTCAGCCCCCTGCTCCCTCGCTCGCACGGGGCTGGACCTGTGCTCATAGGCCACTGGGAGCAAGGCCCCATAGCCAAGCCCAGCTCCTGCTCACCGCTTCGTGCCCTGGCCGTGGTGCTGAATTCGGGCAGGCACCTTCCCCCCAGTTATAAGGCACTGACAGCAACTGGGTTTTCTGCCTATGGATCTGCAGTCAAAAGGTAAAATCCCCCTGTAGCCTGGGAGACTTGCCCCGTGCAGCTGGAAGGGAGAGAGCCATTGACCAGTGAAGGTGCAGATCCGGCCCTACGGCTCTGCCAGGGCGGTGTAACCCCAGCAGTTACAGCCCTAGGACAGCTCTGCCAGTGCCCCGAGACTGGGCCTGCAGCCCTAGCACCCCCTTGAGCAGGGCATGCCAGCCATGGGTTTGTTTTGTGCTCTAGACAAACCACCAGGGACTAGACAAGAACCCGTCCAAATCCTAGCCCCGCAGGCTGCTCCATGGGCATTGCACAGAACCCCGCTGCAGTCCCCTCACTGTGGGTCTCAGCCATGTCTACAGCCTCCCAGTTGGGTGTTGTTCATCCCAGCGTTGGCCCAAACCTCCTCTGATATCTGCTGGACGGTTCATTCTGGGGAACCCCATCAAACCTGCTCGAGCCGGCTGCCATGCCAGAAGTTAGCCTGTCGGTAGCTACCTGCTCCTGCCTCCCACCTCCCCCCACAGCAACCAGGTCTCCCCTCCGCGTTTGCCATACAAGGATTGTGAGAGCAGCCAGGCTGATGGCCCCTGGTGCACAGCACTTCCTGCGGGCAGGCCTGGACCTGTTTTGGGCCCTGCGCTGGCTGGAGAGGCAGGCTATGACCTGGAGAACAGGTTCACTCTGTTGGTGGAGTCTGCGGCTGCCATGAGCAGAGCGCGCACTGCCAGAGTGGTCTAGGAATGGCGTGGGCTGGAATTGAAGGACAGATTCGCTAGCCTCTCCCAGCTGCGGGGAGACAAGCGAGAGCATTTCAGGTACAGACGTCCCAGGCAGCTAACTGGAGAATGGGGCTACCTGGGGATTGCAAATCTCTTGGGCTGGGAGGAGGAGGACACCTGTGAGGGATGCGGCCTGTAGGCGCCATGGGGACAGGGTGTCCTGCGGCGGGAGTGGGAGAGAACGCTGGGCCCTTTGCAATAAGAGTCAAAATGAGGCTGAAGTGGCTAAATCGCAACAAATCCTTTACCCGGCCAGTGCTGCCTCGTTCTCCGCTCAAGGAACATCTGTGACCAGGCCTCGATTTCCTCCCATTCCTTCAGCATCCCTCAGTACCTGGGGAATTCTCTGGAAAACATAGATTAGCTCTGCACAGGATGGTTATCTCTGTGGCCTGAACAGGGCTCTGCAATGGTTGATTGCTCGTTCTCACTCTCTGAGTGCTGTTGCAAGGGTTGGTCAGATAAGTCGCCTGCTCCCCGATAGCCACGCCCGCACCACTGCACACCTGAAAACGTGCAGCCCGGGTGGGCAGTAACCAGCGCTGCCCAGGCACTCTCCGCGCATGACTGCGGAAGGGGCTCTGCAAAATTATGGCAGAACTCAAGGTAATATTCATTCCACTTGAACATGCTGGATCTCCCATGCCCATGGCCCACCGGCCTCCCTCACTGAGCTTCCTCCTCTGGCTTCTTTGCCAGCTCCCCAGCAAGCTGGGCCATGGCGTAGGCTGCTTTCTGGGGCCCAGATTCCACCTTCAGTCTCACAACACCACACGCAGCCCTTCCTTAGCCTGGAATCAGAGGCTGAGGCCCCAAACAGCCCCGCCAATGCCTTTGCCATGTTCAGGGCTTGGAGGGCCCTGGGGTCTGCACGCTCACACATGCGTCAGATCGTTGCCCAGCTGCTGCTATTCAATCCCGTTTGCAGCACAACAGCGTGAATGTGAACGGCTGAGGGACATGACTGTTGTGTCCCCTCTGTGCTGCACCAAAGAGCGAACCCCTCCCCAAAATGGATTTCCAAACCCTGAGCCTGGGGGTGCCCGGGCTGTGTTGCATGGCTGCATGGGGATAGCACAGTGCGAGAACTGCTTCCCCTCACCTAGCTCAGCAGCACCTTGCTGCAATTTGTCAAGGAGGCTCAGGCCGCTTCGGTTCTGCAATATGTACCTCATGTCTGTGCTGTCAGCTGACATCATTCCTCCTTGCTGGCATCTTGCTGATTTGTGCATAAGTGATGTATGCAATCCACCCGCGTTAGGAGTTAGGAGTTTCTTGATCTGGGACTGTCAGGGCAGAGTGTTTCAGAGCCTCCTGTGATTAGGTGGAGTTGACAGGCCCTGAAAGCCGTGGGTTGCACAATGTGTGAAATTAACAGCAAGGGACTGAAGTGGCGGGTGGCAGTCATTTAATCGGCAGTGTATCAGTTTACACGGCTTCTTGTAGCAGGTGAGAGATTACACTCCAAAAAAGAATGTTCTCGCCCTTTTTAATGTCACCTAACCAGGGAAGGAAGAGCAATATTTAGCTGCCTTCAGCATGCCTCTTGGGTTACTAACTTGCTTTATGATGTGCATTGCTTCTCTGGTACGGAAACGCGTTCATGGTTAAGGCTATGAAGGGTGGGCAGGGCTGGCACGCAGAGATAGACACAGCCGTATGCGATCAGGGGAGTTTGCTTTGCTGTCAACATCCCTGACACCGTCCCATTCTCTCCTTGTAGAACATGATGCATGAGAGCAGCCTCGCTGCATGGGGCTTTGTATTGGTACGAACCATGGGCCCCAGCAGTGCCAACATTTGCTGACGCCACACGGGGGCATTTGACGTACTGCACTTTGCCTCTATAAGGGCAGGAAATAACGCCCATGGCGTGAGACATGGCACCAGCAGGGCTGGCAAATGCTGGCACTTTCCTGGCAATCCCTGTAACATCCACCCAGCAGCGAGCTTGGCAGCAGCCTCCTACTGAGTGCTGGGCTTGGGCCTAAAGTCCAGGCCTGTCTGCTGGGTACATGAGGGGATAGCACAGCCTTCTGTCACGTGGCAGAACCCTGCGCTGGAGGGTGGACATGGGGGAATCCAAGAGGGCCGATTCTGCAATTTTATTCTCTCAAACGCAAGACCTGCCACAGAACAACAGCCAGGTTTGTGTGTGTCGCTCGCTCCCGCTGCGCACTCCTGTGTATGGCGTGTCGCACGCACAGGCAGAAACCAGGGTGACAAACATGATCCCAGCACTGTGATCCTGAGGGTATTTATAGGACACCAGCAGCTTCCATGCACTGGATTGTGCTGCAGATTATCCATCCGTCCACTCTGCCAGCCCTATGCACACCCCTCTATCCATCCATCCACCCACTCACCCACCCATCCCTATTCACACCCCTCTATCCTCCCATCCCTACCCCTATACACACACTCCCCCGCCAGCCACCACACCATAAACACCCTCTGTCCATCCATTCAGCCCCATCATGTAACTGTCTAGCCAGTTATTTATGTGGCCCTCATTGAAGTATCTCAGTGCCTCTCATGTTGGTGGCATAATGAGACCACAATCATTAAAGGGCTTGAGATCCTACAAGGCTGGAGAGGCCGGGTGCCTTGTGGGCTGAGCACAAGGCTAGAAGCCAGAAATACCCTCATCCTGATTTCTTGTGTGGCCTTGGGCCACTCACTGACCCTCTGTGCCTCAGTTTCCCCATGTGACAAATGCTCATGATGAAACGCAAACCCTCGGGATTTTCTTAACAAAGGCATGTTAAAGCCCCTGTGCTACACAGGGGCACTGTCCTAACGAAACGGCACCATGCTGCTCCACAGCCCCTTCGGCCCCCCAGCCCCTTCTGCCTGTATCAGGAGCACATTCTACCCTCTGGCTCTATTTTGGGGTGCTTGAACTGCCTTCCAGGCAGCTGGGGCATGTTGCCCTCCCACAGCACCCCGTTACCAGAACCACAGCACCCATTGCTGTGCGGGCTGGCACAGTGCACGGCCACAAACAGCGTCGTCTCTGCGAGCTTAGCAGAATCAGAAATCCACAGCGCCACTCGCTGCCGGCTCCGTGCTGATCGAATGGCTGGCCTTTAGGCTGGCCCTACGGGAGTGGTTCCGGGAACCAGGCTTCACATCAGCATTTCCTAGCTTGCTGAAGACCATTCTTGTCCCTGGTCCAAAGCAGGACTTGAATCCTTTCCGGGGAGCGCTCCAGGCCAACTGCTCACGCAGCACGCTGTAAAGAGCAACCAAGTGCCACGGGTTGGATGGCAGCTCAGCGGCAAGAGCAAATCCTGAGCCAGACAGAGCTGGGACAACTCTTCCGATCTCTCGAGGGCACACCCCGAAAGAAGGGGAGGGACCCCCAGAACGCATGAGGAGGGTCGCTAGCTACACTGCTGACCTTGCCTCCCTAGTATGGCCCAAGGTCCCAAACTGTCCACGCAGCAACAAGGAGACCCCATGACGCTGTCCATCCCTCGGTTCCCACCTGGGATCCGCGCAGCCGGAAGGGCGCCTGCCTGGGGCGCAGAACCCAGCTTGAAAAGAGAGCCCAGCAACATGCTCCACAGCCCCAGAAATGACAATTTGGGGGCCTGGAGTCGGGGAGGCGGGAGATGTGGGGCATTCTGGGCCCCTCAGCTTCATCTCACACCCATAGCAGGAAAGGGCCTGGGAGAAAGTCATCGTCCAATTTCAAGTGTTCGCCCCCAGACAAATACCCCAACAAATTGGACAGAAATGCCACACAGGGCCAGCCTTTCCCCCTGGCCTGCCTGGGGAGCCCTCCTGGTCCCTTCCCAGGCCCCCACTGACTGTGCTGGAGAACCAGACCCAGCACGGCCTGCTATTTGCAGCTGGACCAATGCTACAGAATCGAAGATGCTGCTCCCCAGTTTGACTCAGGTTTGCCCAGTCCTCAGCTGCCAGCTCGTAGGAACCAAATGCTCCCCAAGAGCTTCCTATGCCCTGGCAGCTGTGGCCGGGCGTCACCAGCGCTGTCCCACCCAGGTTCGGAAGGGAGGCATTGCTCGGCACCGGCATGCAGCCGCTCCTGCCGTCTGCAGTTTGGCGCGTCCTAAAGCAGCGCTCCCGCCGCACTGGAGTCTGAACGAGAGCGGACCCGCGCCGCCCCCCGCCACCTTCGGCGCTTAGCTGGACAGTCGGCTGCAGCGGTCGCTCGCCATTTGGGCTGGTCCCTTGCGGCCGCAAGGGCTTGAGGGGCCGACAGTCCAATGGCAGAACAAGTGATGGGGCGTCTGCCTCTGGGCCGCCGCTGCCCCTCGGTTGGTGGAATTTTATCCGGCTGTTACAAGTCACCTGGCGAATGGCATTGGCTGGAACGTCTTGTGGCATTCCTGTGCCGTGTCCGAAAAGCGCAAGACGCCGGCGGCGAACAAGGCCTCAGTAATTAGGGTGACCAGACGTCCCAATTTTATAGGGACAGTCCTGATTTTTTGGGGCTTTGTCTTATACAGGTACCTTATTACCCCCGTCCCGATTTTTCACACCTGCTGTCTGGTCACCCTACCAGTAGTCCGTAGACCGGAGTGACCGCAACGTCTGCGTTGCCAGTGAAGTTGTTCCGCTTTATGCCCAATAGCCGACGTTGGTATTTTGTGTGGAAAACCTCCGGCTTTGCCCACTGAGCAGCACGGTGTCCCTGTTTCACAGCCATCCAGCAGTACAGAGAGGATCCAGCTCAAATAGATCCTGAACTTGGTTGCTGAGGCGAGATGATGTTGAGTCCATAAGGGTTGTGAACACCCCCTGGCAGACGCTGCAGTGCTGATCCAGTGCAGAACCGCCATGTAAGAGGTGGAGGGACTGGTGAGTGTAGCACCCCAATAGCAAAAGCCGCGACTGCTTCAACAGGCTCGTTACTCAAAGAGATTGGGGGTCACGGTGGTTTTGCAGCTTTGTCTTTGACCATGAAACATGGCAGCTGAGCTTGCACCTTGGGCTTCACTTTTACCCGGGGCCAAACGTTAGTATTGGAGCATTGGGCACTCGCGCTGTACTGGCACAAGAGCACAAGACTCAGGGCAAGAGGGACCTGGGTCCCAGGATGACACAAACCCGAGCGATGGACCAATGGGACCATGGAACATGGGTCCACAAAGCTCAGCCTCCTGGCAGGCTGCAGCAGAACGAGCCCAGGAACCAAACCCAGCGGGAGCCTGGCTGTTAGAGCAGCTGGTCTAATGTTCGACATTCCCAGGCCCCAGAACGGACTGACAAGAAGCCAGCGTGAGCCCCCAAGCACGCAGCTCGGGCTGGGCAGAAGGGTCCCATGGACCATATGATGCCACCGCCACGCTAACAGCACCCTGCACTTTCCCAGCTCTCCGCACTCACGAAGCGCTCGTCACCTGCCACTGGCGAACTCGGCAGTGCTTCTGGGTGCTGGGTCTTGAGCTCTGTCCTGCTTTACACCTGGGCCGGGAAGCACCTGACGCCTCCGTGACACTGAGATGGAGGCAAGCCGCACTGGGGGAAGGGGAAGAACCAGCCGAGATGCAAACTAGCCACAAGCTCAGAGCGCAACAGGAAAAGCTGATTGGCCATAGGAGCAAGGTCCCGTTATCTGTGCCCTCTCCTCAACCTCCTACTCCAGGGAGCATCCAGGCTGTGACAGGCCTCTGGGCCCACCACATCTTGCTCCAGGCCTTGGGGGGCCAGATCCTGCTGCAGCAGGACCACACTCATTGGGCAGGACACGGGAGCTGTTTGGTGCTGCCTGCATGACAGGCTCCCTGGGCCGAGGTGTAGCAGGGAGGATGAGCATTCGTATCAAACTATGCTCACAATGCGGGGAGACAGGACGCCAGCATCCCAAACCCATCTCTGCTACTGACGCACTTAGGCAAGTCATTTGACTCCTCTGCCTCAGGTTCCCCGCCTGTAAAATGCCAATAATAACGTGGCCCTTGCTCACAAGAGTAATTTGGGTGCCGAAGTTCCAGTCTGCAACATGCTTTGAGCTCCCCGGATTGAAGGAGGCCCTGGAGAGAAGGGGAAAATGTCCCCCTGGCCTGCTGGCTCCCAGCCTTCGTGGGGGCTTGAGGGGAAGAGAGACAGTGCGATATGAGGCCAGAGACGCTCGTGCTCCTCCTCCCAGGCTCCCCAGCAGCCTTCCCGCACAGCACAGGCCAACGGGGATACTATCATTAGCGTCGGGTAATGGTTTCCTGGAACGCTGCAGCCTTTCTGTGAGGTGACAGCCTGCAAAGGCAGCATGACAGATCATATATTCTGCAAGGGTACAATAACACGACTCCAAGCACATTAAACTCCTTTAATGCGAGTGACACACACCTTCCTTTTCACATACGTTATCATCCTTGGGTCACGCGTCACACGCTGACACAGGAGCGCCAGACCCCGGGCGCACACGTGGGCCAGGTACACTTTTCACCAAGCATCTCCAACGCCCACACCTCATACCTCAGCTTCTCTCAGCCAGCCCCGGGACCCCACGGCAGCCAGTAGCCCCGCAGGTGGGCACAGACGTACTGGCCATGAGCAGGGAGCATCGTGCACACACACTGCCTCAGACACCAACTGACATGACGGGTTTAAAGCCCAACACCTGCCTGTGTCTCCTTCCGCCCAGTGCAGTCGCTGGGGGGCTATGGAGGTACACCATGGCCACTGAGGCCTCCCCAGGTTCCACCTGTGCCCGCCAGAGCTCCCCTCAGGACCAGAGCACAGCTTCAGACAAAGCCTGTCTCCAGCTCGTCTGGGGCTTTTCAGTGCTTGGAGTTGGCCTAGTAACAGATGGGCAGCACTTAAACTAAGAGCCGGGAGTGTCCTCTGCTCTTCCCAAGTCGGGGCTCATGCCAAACCCAGGGCCTGTGTAAGTCAGTGTTATCTCGTTTACACTTCAGTAGCACCCACAGTGTGCAAAGCCTCCCCACACACACACAGACTCTAGGGCACAGCCAAAGGATGCTGCAGGGACATGTGACATTCAACATAAGCTTCTGAGGGAGACTCCTGTGCCAAATTGTGTGGCCCATGGCTAGGCCGTGCAATGCCAAGCCCCCAGCGTGGTGTGCTGGCCAGCATGGGTCACAGATGCCCATCACAGCCCATTCTCCAGCAGTCCCTCTAGTTTAGAACTCTGCCCTTTCCCCAGAGAGCTGAGTCTGTCCCCAGGCTTAGCCTGGATTTCCCCCTCCCTCAATTCCAGTCGGTTACCCCGAGTTAAACTCACTCCGCTGTGCTGTCCCGCGGTGTCTGCAGACCTGCGTTCCTCCCCCATCAGTATTGCTTAGCACTTTACGAGGCCCAGCAGGATGGAGCAAAGGCTGCTCCCAATGTTTGGAAATTCATTTGTGTGTGACACACACCCCTCTGCAGAGTGCCACCCAAGGGCTAGGCCCCTAAATCCCTTTGACACCACTAGGGTGGAGCCCCCGGCCTTGCCCCTGGGCCCTTCCTTCTGCAGGGCCATAGCCACAGGCTGGGTGTGAGAGGCAAGCACTGTGGCTCCCAAATGACACCGCAGCGGGCAGACACAGTTTCATACACCAGCCTCGTTCCTTTTTAACCCCGATCTCCAGAGGTTAAATTGTTTGATGTAAATGCTTTCATTGCTTACGAGCAAGCTCCTTGGCCTTCCTTGGCGGCCTGTTCTGATACTGTAAACCTTTATCCAACCTTATGGTATCAAAGATTATTTATAATGAATTAAATATGTTTTTAGCAGCTTCTTTCCACACTTACTGCCGCACTTTCACTGCCACTTCAACTTAATTAGGGAGGCCTCACTAAAGAGAGGGGAATAAATGCATCCATAGAAATATATCTATGTATAAGTGAAAAAAGCAGCCACCATGGGTCAAACCCGTACTTTCAATTTATTGCCCTGGTACATTCATTTGTAAATAGCTTTGCCTTGCTGGTTTCTGAGTGCAAGGCTAATGTTGGAGTGCTTAAATTAATAGTGACGCACACCTTTCATTATTGCTATTAAATTAGGTGCTGGGCTTTGATGGATTCACTTGTTGCTGAACTAAAAGCCTTATGGATGTGGGTGTGCATATCCATTTGCTTTTACAGCAAATTTAGGGCTTAATGTCAAGCCAGCCAGACCTGAGAGAGTTTCTCTGCACCACACTTTAATTAGCAACATGGGCACCTCACACGGCTTGTTTCCTTTGCTCCTCCAGGGGCTCTGAAGGAAACACCCTGGCCCTGCGATACAGAGCACATTTAAAAATCTTCTTGTGAGGCAGCTGTAAAGACCAACAAAGCTAGATTCAGACAAAAAGCATGAGATGTTTATACAGCTCTGCACAGCCTCAGCAGCAAAGATGGAATTAACCATGGATCATCAGTAGCCCTTATGCTTGGGGCATTGGACCAGCCCTGGGGTTGGGAAGAACCTTCCCCATGGCCATGTTATTACAGAATTCTCCACCCTGGGGAGCTTGTGTCTTCCAGAAAAGCATCTAGAACTGGCCACTCGCAGAGAGAGGGCCCTCTAATAGATGGCTCACTGATCTGGTCTGGTCTGAGGTAAATGGGTTCCAGCTTGCAGGCTCCTACCAAAGGGGGATCAGAGCAAGGCAGGGGAATTAACAAAATGCTGTCACCATGGTTCAAAGACTTAACAACAAGGAAACAGGTCCAGCACCCTGCGCAGGGTGGCCTGACTCCTCAAAGAGGGGAGTCTCAGGACAGGTGCCAAGAAGAGTTTGTTTAGTAGAAGATGCTCTGAGGTTTCCAGACAGACAATTGCATGTGGCACAGAGTGAAGGGACAGACCGCAAGAGCTAAAACCAAGAGCGAACGGCTCGCTAGGAAATGGGGCTGCTCCATTCCAGGACTTTATTCCGGCGCTAGCTCAGGAACATTGGCTGTCAGACCCCTCGCAATGCCTGTTTTTGTCCCATTAAGTGGAAGCCAGCTACACCACTGAGTCATTGAAATTCATAGAAATCACAGCAATTGTTACAGAGGAAACAGAGCTAATAGTAACTTCACTGACACCTGCAGGAGCCAGATGAATTTTAAGTGCTAGACTTATAATCAGGTACCAGCAGTTCACTGGAGCTGGCCCTGAACATTAGCTCTGGCGTAATAGACTAAACCCGGCGCACCTCTCACGCACACTTCGCTGGGATGCTTCATCCTGGCCTAGGCTCATGCCCACATCTCGAGATCAAAGTTCTGGGGGAGGCTCCCAGCTCAGGCACCTACGGCCGATCTCTGCAGGAGTCAGGAGCACGGTGTTGGAGGTAAACTGCGTGAGACCCACGGGCTGCTCAGGGGGAATCACAGAGGCAGCAACACATTTCAAGTGTCTGAGCCTTTGTGGGAGAGGAGAGGCCACCACAATTCCAGAGAGCTGCTCTGTCTGCAGCTCCAGAGGCTGAACCTGCAGAGCTAGGCATGTTGTCATTTGTGGCTCCCCTTGTAGCTGTGCATGCGGGAAGAGTTGGCTTTGCTCTGGTCGCTTCTGTCCGGTGCCTGGTCTCAGAATGGCTGAGGAGCTGGCACTGGAAGGGTCACCGAGCCGCCAGCTGGCTTTGGGCTTGTTAAATACCTGTAGGTCAGGGCCTGCAGAAATTCATGTTAAGCCAGCATTAGCCACACATCACGCCCTTCTCCCGGGGAAGGTGGCTGCAAGCCGCTGGAGGTGTTTCCACCAGCGCTCACTCGCTTGGCAGCCTCAGCGTTTGGGCGCCCAACCAGAGGCACCTGGGGCCTGATTTCCCGTATTGCTGAGCGCCCACCGCTCCTGATGACGTCAGTTCAAATGGTGGGTGCTCAGCACTGCCAGAAATCAGGCCCAGGGTGCTTCCAATTGCGCAGCCTAATCCAAGAGCAGTTTGGCAGCACTGGCCTTATTCTGTCTAGCTGGATGACAGCCCCACCCTGGGCTGAGCCCAGAACCGAGTCCCTGTTATGGGAAGGGGGGACTGGAAGGAATGGGCTTTTTCTGCATCTTTACAGCCCGGGAAGGTTTCTCCTCCTCTTTCTCTCTTTAAAAAGAGTGACTGCGGCTTGTTTTTTCCCTTAGAAATATCAGGAACATCAGGCTTCTCTCTGGATGGAGTCCCACACAGCTGAGTCAGAGCTCCTGCGGGGACCTTTCCCAGACCTGAGTTGGAGGGCTAAACAGCTGGTTCTTTACCAAAGAACTTTTCCTCCATGTGCACTGGCATGTTTTTGAGTGTTTTAAAACAATCAGAATGTGATGCCTTTCCTCCTCAGTTAACCAGCAAAGAAAGCTGGGAGGTCTTCAGCAAGAGACACCTTGTCCCTCTAAACCGCCAAAGGTCGTAGTTTCAGCCTCATGCGCAACAGGAAAAATTTTGAAATCTCCAAAATGTTCACAGGCCAGGAATAACGTTTCCCAGGCAGATCTCTGAATCAGGTTTCACTTCACTGGTCCAGTAAGGTTATAAATCCTGAGGCTAGTTCTCCAGGGCCTCATAGAGTGTTAGAGAGTCAGAAAAAGAGACCTGAATTTCTAATGTAAATATAAGAAAAAAATTCCTTAGGGACCATAAAGATTCAAGAAAAGGCACAAGGTCTGGTTTAAATTAGTCCTTTGCAGCTCACCTTTAATGAGCTGGAACTGAACAGCCAGTCTCTACTTCGTGGGTTTGTACCTAACATAGGACCTGATTCAGCATGGCCTGGAAGCGTATGCTTAAAGTTAATCACTTTTCACTTAAGGGCTTTGCTTGAGAGGGACTGGCTGCTGAGCCGGGACCATTGGGCTAACATGCTGAAAGCACCTCCTACCGCTGGTTCAGTTTGGTAGTGGGGAGGGGACAACCAGTTTTCCCAGAAGTGATGCAGGCTACCAATTAACCCTAACATTTTGGGGAGCAGACAACTCCTTAGCCCTCACCCCAGGCCTCTTGTGCATTGTCAGCAGGCCTGAGCCATGGCCTCCGTGCCCCGCCGCCTCGCCGTGCCAGGAACAGTGCTTGGGAGACGATTACATTTTTTTTAAATGTCCCTGCAGACACGTCGTGTTATGACACATAACATCAGTCTTGTCACGCCCCTGAGCTTCGTGACTGACGCAACCTGATGTGACATGCTCCCATGTGACACATGGCACAAAAGCAGGGAAATTCTCTAAACTGTGGTGTTTATAGGAAAGCATATCAGTGGTAGGGAAGGGTAGGGGACTCCGAGTTTGTTTGCATTTCAAACCTATTTGTGCCCTCAAAGCATTCAGGTTGTCTGTGTCTAGTACCCAGCTATTTCCATAAGTCATTGTCAAGTTCGCCGTTCGCTGGCCACTCCCCGTGTGGCTGCCAGACAGCTCTGGAGCTCACAGCGCTCCTTCCCGCCATTCAGCTCTGGCTTCTCCATTTGGTCTAATTAATCCTGATGTTCTGCCAGAGGTATTATGACGTTACTCAGCAGAGAGAAAGAGCAGCTTGCCTCCCTGACAGCAAAGAAAAGGGAAAGAAATCGAACCACCAGCACTTAGTCCCTTCTTCTGTCAGATGGATAAGTTGTTTTTATCTTCCCCCTAAAGATCATAGTAGGATGAGCCAAACTTGAGTTAAAGAGCCAGAGCAAGCAATCCCCCTGCAGAAAGGCCTGCTATCCTGCCTGGGAATTTGTTTGTAAGCCTGCAAGCCCTTTCAGAGACTAGCTATATAAGGAGATATTTATGGAGCTAATAACTCACCTTTAATAGGCAGTGTAATTTAGAATCGGCACACTGGAGATGATGTACACGCAGGACGGGTTTAAATTCAGTATTGTAACAGTACAAATTGTGGCTGCTTACAGACACCCTCAGTAGTTTGGAGTCAATTTTATAATAGACCATGCTAGACGGTTTCTAATAGTCTTGGTATTTATTGTATTAATGTAGCCCATTTATGACTTAATATCATTCGAGCAATCAGGTCATTTGGTTACCAATGCTGCACCATTTCCCTGCCAAGCAGCAACAGTGGTTGTCTAGAGTAGCAAGATGTGGAATTTCCGAGGATCGACATTGAAAAAGCACCGATTCCTGTCATTTTGCCAAGGTGTCTGAGTGGTTGCTCTTGGGAGTGTCGGTCTGATTCCATTGCTGGAAGGACACAATTTTCAAATGCCGCATGGTGATGAAAAATGAAATAAGCCTGAATTCGATAACGAAATAGCATCTTTTCTTTCTGAACCTGGAGTTCCCTCCATTGTGTTTGAAAAATAAACATGCTGGTTTTCGTCTGAGTCAGGCTTGTGCCCCAATAATTAAAGTTTTTGAAACGGCTCCTGCAAGCCTCGGTTTATATGGGATAGAGAGTATGTTCAAGCCCAGAGGTGATGGGCTAATGTGTCTTTGTTCTGCAAACAGATCAGAGCCGGGCTTGCTTTACAGACTTCGCTTGCCATCTTGAGGCCATGGGAAGTAAACCAGCTGATGTGCACTTGCTCTGAGCCCACGCTGCTCAGAGGCGGCATCTGCCTTCGGAATGGTTATTTACTTACTGAAAAACAAACCAAAGAGGAGAGAATTGGCACAGTGCTCCCTGGCAGAGGGAGACCTTTGCAGTGGTCTGCCACTCTCTGCCCGTTAATCGCCTGGGATTTTACGGCAGCCATGACTCATGAGTGGCAGAATTCCCCATCAGCCTCTTGTTTGGAGAATGAGGGGTTTAGTTCTGAACTCTTTTGCTCACAGTAAGCAGCCTGGAAATGGGGTGTGGCTGTTCTCGAGATACAACACTCTGGCCTGACTCTGAGCCCCAGCTGTTCAGAGAGTTGGAGCTCAGCACAGGTCTTGACCTCCTTTTGCTATTTACCAGCTTTACGCCCATATCCCGAATGCCTCAGAGGGCTACTTACAAAGAGGGGCTGCTATAAAATTTGTTTTTACACCACCGATGATTAGCTGCAATGTATCATCCGGCGTGTATTCTCTCCGTGCTGAAAGAATGCGAAAAGGCCCATTAGCGGATTTAGCCCACTCGGTTCCTCTTGCCATCTCAGACGCTGTTTAGCTGGCTCCCGTTTAGCATGACGCTATGGTGCTATGGTAGGATTTCTTCCCATTAACCCTAATCTCAGATTTATCTCCTATGAGCCCTGCATTGGCACCTGTCGGAGCCTCCATGTTACGCAACAGCTAGAATAAGTGATCTCCTGCCCTCAACACCCACCTGCCTTTGGTTTGCTTGGGAATCCCACACTGCCTTGATGTGCAGGATAAAATGGGGGCATGTCTGCGGCTAAGGTTTATAAAGCACTGCCGGGTTGGGAAGAAGGAGCAATTGGAAGAGCCGGCAAGGAGGCCAGACAACGCAGTCTCCCAACACAGCTCAGTAGGGTGCAGATTCTTGGCCTATCCCTCCCCTGCCCCCCAAGTACAAACTCACAGGACACGATTTCACAAAGCACCTCAGAGAAATGAAATGTGGGACCTATGTGGAAGTGCCACGAACAGCCCGCCTCATAGGACCCCCACACCTGACGACGGGCTGAAGGCCTCACACAAGCCAGGGTGCTCGCGCCGCATGACCTTAGGCCATGGACGTAGGCCTCCTGAATCTGTGCTGCACCAGTGGGCCTTTTGCCTCAGGAAGGACTGAGCAAAAAGCCTGGAGAGATTTCAAGACCGGGCCGTACACCAGCAACTGAAAACTAGGACGTTTCTCAGCTTCTAGAGCAGAGGATTTGAGGGGTGGTTGTTGCCTGGAGGTAATGGGGGGAAAAGCAAATGTTGCCATGATCCTGCAGAGGGGGTTACGTCTCTGACCAACTGGAACAGTATAAACTGCAGACTAGAACTCGAGCGACCCCAGTTCTACCAGCCTGGCAAAGAAGAACCAGTGTGCACAGTGAGCCGGCTGGAATGCAGCTCTGTTCAGGGAGTATCCTCAGTCAAGTCAGAATTACTCCCCCTTGCTCTGGCAGCCCTGATCAGACAGCACCAGTGTAAAACTCTGAGATAAAACATGGGCCAGAGACCACAATCAGTCACAACTTCCAGACTCGCCCCTCATTGTCTGACATGGGGAAGAGATTCGCTGCCTTAAAGAACATTACAACGGTGCTGCTGGGTTTACTGGGCGTTCACAGCCAGCCTTTAGAGGAGCCTCTAGAACTATTACAGCTGAGTCAAGCCCAGGTCAGGTCAGCTTTATGCCAAATGGGACACGTCCTTCTTTGGACCGAGTCCCTCGGGGAATCTGCCTGGTGGCGGAGAGGGCTTACGCTGTGTCACAATTGTGTGAGATGCCCCCGGCACTCACATGGACCTGAGGGGCCCTTCAAGACTGAATCTTCACCCGTGCACTGCATGCCTTCAGCAGGGATGTGTACACCATGCACTCCACAGCCTTTCCGATATCACCTGCACCGGTGTTGGGGTTCCTGGCCTTTTTTGGAATGTTCATCTTGTTTGGCTTTTTCTTACAAAGACTAGTTATGATTCCAAGCTGGCGGGACTGTGGGCTCTTTCAATGTGACCAAACACCAGCTGGCTACAGTGTATCAGTGCCCAGAAACCCTCTAGAAATAGTCTGCATTGACTAACTGCTTTTCAGGAGCAGCCATCTCATTAGGAGGTCAGCGGTGAGAGGGCCTCAGCTGAACAGATGCCCAGCCCCTCCCAAAGATTCTGGGTCCTCACTCCATTTCTAATTTCATGGCATTTCTTCCAGAGAGAGGGTTTAGTTACTTGGAAAACAGAACTGTCAGTGTAACAGAAACAGCCGTCCAGAGTTTAAAGTCTTCAGATTATGTTATCTAAAGCCACAAGCTCTGGGCTGGATTCAGGAATCACTGGGAGAAATTTCCTGGCCTGGGATAGACCGGAGGTCAGACCAGAGGATCATATTGGTCTCCTGTGGCCTTAAAAATCTATGATCATACATGCAGGTCCTCCCAAGACTTCCTTTTGGCCACAGTGTGAGAGGGCTCCAGCATTTGAGAGGTTAAACTTCCATTTGGGCCTCCAGAGTTTACAGGCTATAATAAACAGCTTCCCCCAAGCACCCAGAACACCTGAAATAATACCTCCAGGAAAGAAGAAACCTAAAACGATCAAGCGTCGCACTCCCACGTGATTGCAATTCTACAGCTGCTTTCATTCTGCTGGGCTCTTGTAGCATAGCAAGAGGGGGCTGTGGCCATCAGATGAACCTTTTAAATCTCTATAACGTGATTTCATTGAACACTTTTAGTACTATCCATTTAATACCCTCTGCTAACCGTTACAGTGAACACATTCATCCCTGCAACATGGATATGGAATTAAAAAAAACCCAGACTATTAAAGCCACACTCAGTCACAGGGCTCCGGACAGGACTGGAATGCCATGTACCACGTTGTCTTTCCGTTTAGGAAACCCCGCTTTCCTTCTTTCCAGGCTGGCCATGTGCTTCAGAGTCACGCAATGTGAGCCTTGCTGGTTTTACACAGTATGTGATTTCCGTGTCATCTGCATAACTGCCTCAGGCTGTTTTCAGATCTTTATGCATTAACTCAACATGGAGATACAAGAAATATTTCAATGCTAATTCTTTTTAAAATGATAAAATTTGTCTGTAGTATAAAATTTAAGCCCCCAGATTCCTGAAAGCTAAAAAATATTTAAATGTCATATTTCCATATAAATTTTGGTTTAGAATTTAATACCCTTTTAACATACATTAAAATTTCAACATTTCTCAAGCACTTGACTACTTTAAGGGATTAGTTGTATGTGCTGGATAAAAGGGCTTGCCGGCAGATTATGCTGGGAGGTAAGGGGGTGGGAGAAGTCAGCTAGACAAAGTTAGCCAGCACTGCTGTGTTTTCATTATTTTGCTAGGTACTTCAAAGCACCCCTTGCTGCATTGGCTGGTGCATTTTGGGTGCCTAGAGAGTTCTCTTGCAGACATTCATTGTGTATGGGTTTGTTTAGTGGTCAAAAGAAAGTTTCACAGCTATTCCAACTCTCCCATGTGTGGGTCTGTCACTTGCCTATTACTGCAGCGGAATGACTGTCCAGTGTGGGACAATCCTGTGTATCAACCAAGAGCACTTGAGTAAAAGAGAGATTATAATAAAAACCCTAAAGTTAATTAGACACTCAATGATTTGGGAGGAACTGGCTGAATGGGCTTCCGTTTCCCCACCAGATAAATAAGCTGCATAGACTGGGTAATCAGTGATAAAGGGGAAGCGTTAGCAGTTACAACAAACTTTTTGGTAAACAATTCCCTTTTTCAAAGGGTCTATTTTCCAATCAGGCTCTCAGGGTCCATTTTCTCTTGTGAAAGTTCAGACAATCAGAGCCGTAAAGAAAACCATCTTCTCCTAACATAACAATTTGCATTCTGGCTTGATTAGTTTAGTCTCTTTGTTGCTAGAGGACTAAAATCATCTCAGTGCTAAGCAATACAATAAAAATCAAAATCAAAATATCGCTGTGAGCTGGTCTCTTTTCCTGACGCTCAGGCACGTTCCTTTGGCTTGTGTCCCTGGTTCTCTCTCTGTAAAACATTGTTATTAGTCAATAAAAGTTAAACCCCTTAGATAAAATGACACCCCCTGTGGAGGAACAGAAGGCACCCCCTGGCCTTGCTGATTAACTCTCTGCAGCCCCAGGACTGCTCACGCCTCCCTCTACAAACAGAAAGATCAAATAAAGATCTAATCCAATTATATCTCCCTGCTCCCCAGTATTCTTCTGTTTTAATGGGACTTTGTTTCTCCGGAAGAATCTTCCATCTTTCCCTGGGTCTATTTTGGAGAAAATCTGGAGGACAGAATGGTGCCAGAAATCTGAGAATTCCAATCCAGTGGAGGGAATGGCCAGGGCTAAGGGTCAGATGCTGCAGCGTCCCAGTGAAGTGAATAAGAGTTTGCAGGATTGTTCCTGAGGTCTGGGCCTAAGCTAACTTTGGTCAATAGCTTGGTATTGAGGTGGCTTAGGATTGTGTAGTGGACAGGCCAGACTTCCCTCTGGCATGAGTGATCCCCGCTCCATGGACTGCAGAAGAGAAGCACCACTTCACACCAGTGTGGGTCTATCCCAATGACCTGACGATCTGTGCTCGTGCGGACGATGTGCCTTTGATGTATCTTCCAAAACCAACATTGCCCCCAAAGGGCCAGTTAGTTATTGCCTGGGCTTTGTTTTGTCTCTTTGAACATTCTTTTCCTGCCTTCTTGCCTTGTTAGAGTTTGGCACATAAACACCCTCGTACTGAACAATACACCCCGCTGTAGGCTGTACGCAGGTGGGTAGGAGCTATGGCACCAGCAAGTGTCTAATAATTCAGCAATCACTGCTGGGTCCCAGAATACGCAAGGAAAGCAAGATTGCGGAGGTTACTGGGAGAGTGTGAGAGAACTAATGACCTTGTCCAAGAACTTCTGATGGACCTGTGCACAAGGGGGCCAGGAATGTAGAACATGAGTCTGAGCATCCTCAGATAGATTGCACCCCACCCGCATCGAAGAACCCACTAGTAGTTTTGGTGTGTGTACAGTCTTCTCCACAAAAGTTCTACAACTTTTCCAAAGATCCTGACAACTGTACGCTCCTTCTGGAGACCTGTGCAATATGCACAGGCAACCTTTAGTGTTGGCACCAAACTTAAATTCCCCACGTCCCTCATAAAAAACGACCACGTGCCAATAGACATGGGAATAACCTGTCTCTTGAGAAGTGTCCTGTTCTCACTACACCACTCAGCCAGGGCCCTCAGTGCAACCTTCACAGCAATTTAACATCCCAGATTCCATCCACGTCCTTACTAGCCGGTTCCTTGACTCAGTAGCTCCAAGGCATTACCAAAGAGCTTGTCGAGACCCTGAGCTAATGCCAGGCTGCCAGGGAGTCACCCGAGCATCACTCTCAGAGGTGACTCTCTTGATGTTTTCTAGCATGTCTTTTCTTGCAGAATGCTGCAGGCCTATCGACGGTACTCACACATGCCCATCATGGCAGGGTCCAGCACCTCACAGTCTCTAGCATTGTTACCCTCACAGCCCCATCAGGAAGGGAAAGGAAGCGCTGGGAGGACGGATCCACGGCCACACAGATGGTGTAAGGAACGAAATCAGGTCTCAAGTGCCAGTCCTGCCTGGGTCACCCTGCCTCTCTGGGCCTGTCCTTGTGACAGGGCTATTGCCAGCTTGCCACACCGCAGTGGCCTCACTCAATCCCTAATGCAGGCAGCTACAAGAACCATCCTGCTGCAGGTCAATCCACTCGCTGTGCCAGAGCAGCCTCCCCGCTGCAGGGGCTAGGCAATGCCGTTCTCAAACCCTCCCCAGCTCCTCCCTTGGCTGCACGGAGCACGGCTCCCACCAGCCTGCATGCTCCAGGCCGCCAGCATGACCCTCTGTGGCCACAGGCCGTGAACTAACACTGGGAAGCTGGGAAAAGCAAACCCCGAGTGCTTGGATTGATTAAATGAAAACCCGGGATATTGCAGGTGCCCCCAGGGTGTTCCTGGCGCACTGAGCTATCCCCCACAAAGCCAGGACCAACCCTGGGAAACCCGGTTCCTTTACCCACCTGTGTCCTTCAGGAGGAGGTCGCTTATGAGACACAGCACACACATGCTCACTGTGGGGTCCCAGCTTGTGACACTCCCAGCCTCGTCCCAGACGAGCTGGAGCCCAAACTCACCTGGCCATCCCCAGAGTCCTCCCCTTGCAGTACCTTGTTGGGGTTCCCATGACAAAGGCATTCGTCGGGCTTGGATCCCCTCCCTGCTGGTGACCTTGTGACAGCTGCTAAGAGCTGATCAGGACTCCCCCCAAAACTGGGCAATGCAGCTCCTGGATGGGCCAAGACAAGTCACTACAGACCAAGACAAAGGTCCTGCTAACAACCCTGCTGGCCAAGGCGGTGACAGACAGGATGTGGAACCAGGACTCTGGCGCATAGCAGAGAGTCTCTGGACGCCTCTGCATTTAGTTGCTTTACAGCTAGTCCAGCACAGCCCAGTCTTTGATCTACACCTCACAAGTTGCTCCAGCACACAACTGCACAGCCTGGGAACTGCTCTGTCTTACACACGTGCTAGCCACGGAGTCTGGTAGAGAGGGTGCTGGAACGTGAGGGGGAACAGAGAAGACACGTTCAAAGGCCAACTCAAGTCTCTGCCCAGCTCTCAGACGGGTGCATGAAGCAGCAGAGGGCTGCCCTGGACGAGCTGATCACAGCCCTCCCTCACAGGTAACACAGAGGAGCGTCGGTACGGAAACGGGAAGTCACTTCATTTTAGTCGAGTCGCCGCTTTGGAGCGGGTACTGGCCTCCCCAGCGAGACAGTCATCGTACTCGTCTCACCAGTGGCACTGCAAGCAGCTGTTGCTACTCCTTCGTTTGCAACCAGGTCACCATATAGCCTGAGGGACCCAACAGCTGATGTCCATAGTTGGTACTGAAGGCATCTGTTCATCTCAGTGGGTTGGGAGTTAAAAGACCACTGTCATCCTGGACAACATTCCTTGCAAACAACAGGTCCTGGGAGCCAGCAGAATGCCAGGGGGCAGAGCAGCCCCACCGAAGTCAGCTCGACTTGGAAGAGCTGCAGAGACTGCGGTGAAGCTGACACAGGGGTGATGTTACATGCAGCACAATAAAAATGGCAGAGCTCAGCAAACGTTTGGATTCCTTGCATTTCCATGCCGGAGCAGGAATTATTTGGAGAGGAGCAGCTGCATGGGGGGGGGCGTCACAGCGCGTGGGATCGGGACGGCGCAGCTGGCCTTGCTTTGGAAGTTCCGGTGCACGGCAGTTCACCAGTGTATTAGGGCAGGAGGGAGGTGGGTACCAACAGTGCCATAGACAACATGGCTTATTACAACCTGAATACCCCTGTGCCAGAGCCGCACTGTTCCCAAACGAGATCCCAGAGCAAACAGCACGGCCAGCCCGTTCCCTACACACACATTGTATGGACAGGCTCCTCTCAGGCTGCAGTTCCACACCCTCATGGTGTTGACGAGGGCCGTTCTCCATCACTAACAGCCCGGTATTGTACCGGGGTGAATAGTCTGAGCAGGCCTGTGGAGGGAACAGGCTCAGCCAACAGCACAGAAGTGACATTTCCCAGAGAGCAAGCGCTAATGAGCAGGGTCTGACTCTTCGGGGGAGCCAGGTGTTTGCAGGGGAACCGGGGACCAGCACCAGCCCAGTTCTACTCTTGGGACTTAACAGCCAGCACCTGGAGGAGCCGCCCCAGTTTGTCTCTCATAATGGGGGGCACAATAGATGGCCTCACGCTGCCCCCTCTCCTCCCAGGGTCAGTCTGGCTGTGACCCTCTGGCCCAGATCTGCCCACCACTCCCCCGGGCAGCTCCCCTCACCCTGCATGGAAGCCGGCAGACATGCAGCGAGGGAGCAGGCTCCAGCAGGACGGGAGGGTTTTGCAGGTAACTGAACATTCTCAGGCAGTTTGACGTGTCGTTCCCAAGGCCAGGGCTGATCACTAGTCCCTGGGTATTATCTGTACAGCTGGGGAGCTGGGGGCCCTGAGTCTCGCTCTCACCCACACCCTGGGACGAGCCAGAGGGCACCACGGAACAGCAGTGCTCCTCCTACACAGCGCAGGCCTTGGTTCCTCTGGGCAGCAAGGAGAGCGCAGGGCCAGCCGAGCCTTGCTGTACAGCCTGGGCCTTACAGCCAGGGAATGACTGTATGCCCAGCTGTCTGCTAGGACACCATACCTGGTTGCGTGCATGTCCCATCCCAAACACCTTCCTGATCCGGGCTGCCTCTTCTCCAACAGCTCCCCACAGCACCTCCTGCAGATTTCATGCTGCTGGGCTCATTTTGGAAGCATTTTCCATATCCGAGTTTAAACTATGTGCTGTTTACTATTATTTGTATTTGCTCGCATTCTCTGAACACAAACGATCATTCCAGGCTAACTGCCTGCAATATTGCTTGTATAATGCATCTGCATTCTGATTAACCAGCTTGAACATTGCCCTCTTAGCAGGTATCTGAGCAGGATGAGCAAGCAGAGTGGATCAGTTTTTATGGAGCTGGGCACATGGAGAGTGAGGGGGATTTGGCTGTGGCCATTACTCTGCGCAAGAAGCAGACAGTGGGTTCATTACAGCAGCCACCGGCCCAGCTCCTGCCTCCTCCTGCCAGGGAACTCACCTGGGATGAGGCTCAAAGCACCTTCACACTTGCATTTCGAGGGCTGTGTTACTGTGCATCTAAGATGAGCAGCGCAGTTGCCTCCAGTTCTGGCTGCGAGCCGCAGGCAAGGCTATGCTGGCCCCAGCTGATGCCCTTGGCTCCTAGCCCATGGTGTGGATGCTCAGATATCAGGTGTCTGAAGGGGGAATGTGAGAGGCCTAGGATTAACTCTTGGCATTTTCCCAGCTGCCAGCCAGATGAACCACGAGGGGGATGCTCCTATAGAACAGGCAGGCTTCCAGGGACGATGCAGCCCCTTGCTCTAGGAGGCCTGCAGCCCTAGACTCTGCAGAGACCCCACAGACGTCCCCCCAAGCTGGTGCATCCTGCTGCCCTGTCTCCTGCACTGCAGTTAGGGAAACCCAACACTGTGTTCAAAGACAACTGACCAGCCCAGAGAAGGCACCCGGTCCCCAGGCAAAGGGGCTGGGGAGACCCAAATGCCTTGAAAGAGAAGGCAGAGACCCAGCCAGGCAGGCCACCCCAGGGATAGAGGGCAAGCAGTGGCCAGTTTAGGTGGAGGTGGAATACAGCACAAAGAGTAGAAAGACCAAAGCCAGGCCAGGCAGCCTCTGCTCCCCCGGGCATGGATCTCCACTGCTACTGTCACCCCACACAGCCGCCCCCCTGCCTGTGTAACCCACACACCTCCTGGGTATGGTGTTCTGTCCCATCTAGTGGCACCGAGGAGAGAGAGAGAGACAGAGAGAGAGAGTTAGTAGTTAGTTAGTTAGGTAAATGAATCTGCTCTACAGCCTTAGCTAAGAGCCAGTTGGCTTTTAGCTCATGCTGTATAGGCTCATGCACTAAGCTCCAGAGGTCCCCGGTTCGATCCTGCCCACTGACAACTGGGGATCTGTCAGCATTACACCTGCAGCCTGAGAGTGTGTTCTTTCCACTGGGTAGCCCAGACAGACCACACCATTCAATCTTGCTGCACCACTCTGCTTCTTTGGTGGCCACAGGGACAGCACCCTTACTGGCCAAGACTATAGTAACCTGAGAACATAGGAACCGACAGACTGGATCAGACCCAGGGCCTGTCTAGCCCAGTGTCCTGTCTCGGACAGTGGCCAGCACCAGCTGCTTCAGTGAAGGTGCAAGAACTCTGCATTGGGCAACCTGCCCCCAGCTTACATTTCATCCTGATATTCAACTGCTCGAGCGGGGCGTAGGCCCTTGCTCTGAGGGTAGCAACGTCAAGCATGGGGAAGACACTGACAGTCCTGCGTTGCGCCCATGACCCCCCACAAGTCAACTTCAAACAACAAATGAAATTTACTGTTTTCAATTTCAAATTGCTCCTTTGGTGTTTTAAAAATAATAAATTACTAATCAGCAGCCACCCCCTCTCCTGCGTCCTTTGCAGCGACGCTCCAATAATTAATTACAAACTACAATACTGATCAGCTTGCATGTACTCAGTCTTTGCTGACAATCATTAACCATAATATGAAATTTATAATGTCGAGACATGAAACCCCGGTGAGATGAACTGCTCTGCTTTTTAATCAGTTTTATGGGATGATATAATGCATTGATCGACAAAGACAAGATACAGTACGTGTTCCTACGTCTATAGCTGTGCAATCTTATTAATTTAGATTTACAGACGGTGTCTTGCTGCAAAGGGGAGGACAAGGCTCAGCCACCTTGCGCAGGATGGCTCATTCCCAGCCAGTGGAGACATCCGCTGCTCGGTGAGCATCCCAGGCTCTGAGTGCTTACTGCTTGGGATTCCCTCCAGGCACGTCACGGGGCAGAGAAAGCTCTCCACGGCTCCTCACGGCCACGGACAACTGAGGGCAGGGCACGCACGCTGCAGCACCCGCATCCATAGATGGGGCAGGCCAAGCTTTTACAGATGTTTTGTGTCCCAGAGCAATGAGAGTTTCTATGTGCACCCTCCAGCTACCTACACAGGGCAAAGGACAAGTGGCTAAACCAACAAAGTGGCAACAGCCCAGCAACAAAGTCCCTGGGCAGTGAGTTAATCGGACTTGCAGCGTAAGCCTATGACAGCCAACCCATCAGACATCCCAAAGACTGAGGCCTGTGCAAGGCCTGCAGTGGCAAAGGGCTGACTGGTTAGAGGAGAGTGAATTTAAATCACACAGAGGCCACAGGGTGAAGGGTAGCAAGAGCCCTTGCAGGATGGAAAGAGGAACCAATAGACATGGTGGGATGTTTGGCCAAAGACTGGATGCGTGTCATGGCCGTGGCTAAGCCCAGAATCTGGGTGGGAGACACCCCCCTCTGTGTGCACAGCAGAGTGCTGTCTTGCTCGGCATGGTTCTGAACACACTGAGTGCTTTGTTCTGTATAAGAAAGCACAACCTGCTTCATAACCCCAGAGACACCAGTGCACCAGCCTCAGATAGGGCGTGGAGATAGCAGCAGGCTTCCAGAATCTGGTCCCTGGAGATAAGTCAGTTTCAAACTCACATTGAGATCAGATCCCCCCCAAAATTGGCTTTGGGCCAAATCCTAAAGTCCTAACTCCTGTAAAACTCTAGTGGATTTCAATGGGAGCTTAGTCCAAGTGAGGACAGCGGGGTTTGGCCCTGCATTAGTGTGATGCAGATATCAGAGAGACGATCAAGTAACTGAGACTTTAACGTGACATTTTTAGTGTAATTATGTGAAAAACAGGGCTTTTCAGGGGGTGCAGGGGCCAGCATGGATGTGCTGCCAAAGTGATCCAAGAGCCCCTTTCCTTTGCAGGATAAAAGCTGATCATACATCTCCTCACAGAAACATATGAGGGGAGCCCAATGTGCACAAGGTGGCTGAGTGGGAAGAGTCCCTCTGTGTGTGCACACATCTATGAGGCTCTGTGCATGTGAGGGGGTGGCATTTTGACACACTTGCATAGCTCATCATAGTCTCATTGAACTGCATGTGCTTGCTAGTCTCTCCCCCGCTCCCGGCCAGTGCATCTGTGGCTGGGACATTCCCTTCTCAAGCAGTGCTGCCCCATGAAGCCCAGACAGCTGGTAACCATATTTGTGTGTTACACTGTCATATCCTATTTGCAAGCATGTTCCTGTGCTACATTCATGAGAGGCTGAGCTGGGTTTTTTCAGGTCAGATGTGTCCAATACAAGCAAAGTCTCCACTTTCCCCAACAGGTCGTTAACTGGGAAGTGGTTCGTGTTTCATTCTCTGCTTCTGAGAGCAGCGAGGGGACTATGGGGCTGCTCGATTACACTCATCCCATCCTCACCAAGGGACTAGGTCAGCCATGACCTGTCCCTGAGGCTCTCCCAGCCCTGCATTACTCCCGGCGAGGGGGGAGTGCTGGTGTAAACCACGCTCTGGTCTTTTAGCAACCGTGTCATCTCACCTTGCTCCGGGCTCGTGTGGGCAACATAGTGATTAACACCCCAGAAGCCTGTCTACACCAGGCCCCCATATCTTTGCCATCACCACCCGAGCTGCCCCAATAACAGGACACGCTCCTGAAGACAAGTTCCTTTGTTCCTGGTCCTTTGAAAGCCCCACAATCCCTTCCGAAGAGGTTCTGGGGGGCTCAGAGTCCTGCAGTTCATCGTCACAGCTGCATTCAGGCTTCACTGTCTCCTCGTCCCCCTTTCTCCTCGTCCCCGAGCCAGTGCCAGGAGCTCTCCTCAATGCCCTCTGGTCTCTCGACAGAGGCTGCAGCGCTTCCTGCCAAACGGAAACGGTGTCTTTTACAAGAGTGGGCTTTGAGTGCTGCAGCCGGGCGCCGGGGCCAGGGAGGTGACCCAGGGTGGGACAGGCCAGCTGCAACTCCCACTGAGCCCCTGAAGCAGAGGGTCCAGGGGGCTCTGCCCAGCTGCAGGAGCAGCAGCCCGCAGGCCTGGGGTGTGTGTGTGGGGGGGGGGGTGTTGCCACGCTCTTGCTGAGTCACTTGAAAAGATTTAGCTATTTGTTGGGGGTGGGGTTAAGTTCTGCTGAGAGCCCTGCCTGGCTGCTCAGGTGAGCTGGGGGCCAAGGCTGTGACAGGCACTCACCTTGCCAGGTGGTGGTTTGGGAAAGGAGCCCCGCCTTGTGCAGCTCTCACTTTGGGGGAAGCTCAGTGCTGACTGGGAGCAGGCACGAATTCATACAGGGAACGCATGATGCAGACCTTTAACAGGTAAACTACAGTTTCACGGCAAGGTGAAGACATATCAGAGCAGGAGGTTTCCTGTCACTGCCTGGAGAAGCCTGAGAGTGCCAGGGAAATCTGCCAGCTGCACCTAGCCAGAGCGTTGGGCAGAGAACCCCTGGGACGACGCACAATCCAGAGGCATGGTGGGTGCTGCACAGAATATAACATCAGGACACCAGGGGGCTCTCGTGGGGCTGTTCCCCAGAACAACCCCACGAGAGCCCCCTGAAGAGCTGAGGAAGGGTGGGGGTGGAACAACACCCATCAGTGTGGCTGAGACTTAGAACAAGGGCTGTGTCCCCACAGTACTATATTTGTTTTTAATTTCATGTGATCCATTGTGTTCTCACTTGTGTGAAGGGAGCAGCGAAGAGCGATGCTTAAAGACGTGGTGGCAGAAGGGGAGGGATGAGGTGTGAGAGCTGCTGAGGGAGGGGGACGCAGGTGTCCAGGGCTGCATGGAAGAAGGCATGGAGATGAGAAGGGGTGTGGGGGAAAAATCCACCTCTCCATCACTGCAAGCCAAGAGGGGCCAAGAGAAGATGAATGGCCCCTGCTGCAAAGAGATGGACTCTGCCATCGAGCTCAGGGCGGGAACACCTCAGAGCCAGCCCCTGCCACAGGGCTGCCCAGGTGGACAAGAGAGAGCAGCCACAATCCCAGTGCCTTGGGAGCTGGCTCGTACAGGTTAACTCTTGATGCATCCACACCATTGGCCCTACACTCGCAAAACTTTGCACGTTCTCCCAGCCTGGGGTCCACAATTCATCAGCAGAAGGGTTTTTAGGCCTCTTCTCTAGATGACCTTAGCAGGCTCACGTAGGCCAGCAACCCTCCGCAGCAAGTTCAGAACAGCACAGCCCCTGCCCACTGCCAGGGCTAAGGCGAACTGGCTGAAGTTTTTGACCTCACAAAGGAAATGACAGTAGCATCACGTCGGGCTGCCTGTGTTAGCTGCTGACATTAAAGGACAGAGAAGACACCTCTTCGGTAAACTCAGCGCTTCGTTTAATAGACAAAGTGCCTGGGCTATGTACAGATACCACAGAAGAGAAAAAATATGTCAGATTCTTGAGGCTCCCAAAGCAGCTGGTGTACGTTCCTTGCCCTTCTTGCCTGACAGGCTGCCCATGCAGGTGGTGTTCTGCATCACTTGAGATCATCAGTAGTTCTAATGAATTCAACTGCTGCTACAAACAACCTCAGCCAATGGGAAGGGGCTGCGCACACCCGGCTGGCACAGAAATTATTAATGTTCTGCACAGTGGACAGCAGGCAGGGTGGGTTAGCCTGGGGGAAGTAGCCAGGGAAGGCATGGTTACCAAGGCTGTGATGAACAACTGAAGGACTGGTTACCTGGTGCAGTGCAGGCTGATTTCAGCAGAGAGCATAGCTCTGACCTGTGCACAAGGGCAGGATGGCATTCAGGGCAGATCTGAGACACTGGGGAGCAGGCTTCGGTGTGGAAATGTAGGTCGGATATTTCTGGGCATGATACCACGGCTGCTGACTTACACAAAAACATGCAGCAGAAAAGCAGTTTCAGCATCGTGAGAGTCCTGATGAGCCTTCGGCGGGGTCTAATGTGTCGGCGTGGCGGGAAGGGGCAGGGCCGTTAGGCTCTTACTCCTAATGACCAGTCCCCGCACGACTCCTCCAGGAACCAGGGGCGCTGGGAGCACAGCAAAGGGTGGGTGAGCACGCGTGACAAGTTTTCACCAAGTAGAAGGCCTCCAGCCTGGCAGGGTTTAAAATACAGCTGGGATTTCCAGCAGACCCTAAGGGCGCTGGGCAGCTGAATTTAGAGAATTGCTAAATCCCTCAGACTACTTGGAAATTCCCAGCTGAAATCACCAAGTACAATTTTTGATGGACACATTTTTAAAAGTGTTGTTTAATGGAAGTTACTGAGGAGAGTTATTTTGGATTTCATTACCACACTGGTTTTAATGCCTAGGAGTTGCTGGGGGCCGGAAGTAAGCACTGAAATCACTTTATAAAGTACTGCTGCAGACCACTGTGCAGGAGGCAGGTGGGCACACAGAAAGGCAGCCACGTCCATTCCTAGCACCAAGTCCCAGGAGCAGACTCCTTTCTCGAGCACTTCCGTGCCCAGGGATGCCACGCAACGGTTTCCTGACTGACCTCAGTGTGGTCCCCTTGGTGACCTTGCCTGGGAACCGTTCAACACAGTTCTGATTCTTGGGCTTCAAAAGAAGCTATTCTCCAACTTCCTCGGCCTCCACATGTCTGTCCCGTAGCCAGGATGGTGACCCCCGAAAAGTCACCTGCACCACTCTGGGCCCGGCTCCCTCAGCTGAACTCATTTGCTAGGCATGGTGGTTCTCAGGCACCAGCAGAGCTGCTGCGCACAGAGCAGAATAAACGTTTGCTCAGGAGAAAAAGGCGAGGAAGGGAGAATCCGCAGCTGGCAGAGGAGGAAGCCTGCTCCCCTCGGGGCTCCCTTCGCTGCCCACCCCGGCACTTACAGGAGAAGGACATTTTAAAAACAGAACTTTAAAGTCTTGCCTCTCCCAGGCAAAGGCTTTCACATCCCCCAGCTCTGACAGGAATTAGCGGGCTGGCCCCGCAGCCATGGGCGGGGAGTATTCTGTTCAATTTACACCTGAAATAACCAAGAGGTGGGATTTCCAGAGGTGCTGAGCAGCCCCAGCTCCCGCTGACACCAGCAACCAAACCCAGGGAGTCAGTGGAAGAGCCAGGACTAAGGCCGAAGGGGCTGCTACCTGCTCAGCCTGGCACAGAAGCTAAGGACGCAGGGGAGGGAGTGCAGGCAGAAGGAGAAGCCGTCTCTCAGGTTGGAGGCCTGTCAGAGTGCAGACCCTAGGGAGCCCATCTTCCTTCCCAGGCTCAGCACATTCATAATGGGGAACCGCGTTTGCAGAATGCACTGAATTGGGTCTCTTGGGGCCCTGGCGAGCGCTGATTGTTTGAAATCCAGCCTGAACAGATGGCTGTGGAGCCACCTTCAGATACACCTGGAGCGTGGGAGGACACGTCCTGTCATTTAACTCTCTGCAGGTGGGGGAAACAAAACCAACCAGGCTGCAACTTCTCTGTAGGAGCCAACAGCCCACATCCCCCTGCTTGCAAGGCTCAGTATTAAAAGGCAAAGTGAGCCACAGCCAGAGGGAAAGATCTGCCTCTGCGTCCCGGCCTGCTCAGAGCTTGCCATTGCCGGCTCTTCTTTCCTGGAGAGCTGCTCCCCTTGCTTTGTGGATTCTTAAAACCAGCTCCCAAGGGGGGCCGTGAGAGCAGGCAGGCTGCAGCACCGCTGCAAGCTCCCCCCCTCTAGCAGACCCCTGCCAACCCTAACAATTGATTCAGCACCATGTGCCAGCTTAACAGGGAGAAGTGCTGTAGTTCCCTCCCTCAGCCTCCTCCCCAGGGGAGCGAGAGAACACATGCCCAAGAGCGGCCTTGGCTTTGAACGGCGTGATAGGGAAACGTGCAAAGAACAAACGCAGCTGCATGAGAAGATTGCCCGGGTTCAGCCGGCACTGCAGACGCATTGCCAAGCCGCGAGCTCTACCTGGGCTCAGCCTTGGGAGGAAGATTTACTTCCCTGGGCATCAGTCATTATATGGAAGGGGGAGGGAGAAGGAGAAATATTGGTTTGCCTTGCCAGGCTCTTCACTGGGAGCCGGTGATGGTCTGGGCAAGTTTCTAGCTCTGAGCGCCTGTGACAGCCCTTTAACGACGCTGCGCTTCCACAAGGCTCTGCTGGTCCAATAAACGATTATCAGCTAAATAAAACAAGAAGTGAGTGATGCCACTGTGCCCTGCTGGACTGACATTGTGTGAGCAAAGTGGTTTTCTCAGGGAGATTTATTTCCGCTGCCGGCTGCAGGCAGCCAGCCCAGCAGAAAGCACGAGCGGCTCACTCCGTGTTGGTGGGGTGGGAGCCGGGTTTTTATTTCCTTTGCAAGGGAATCAGAAGAATAAAGCCAGTACAAACAGACATTCACTCTGCCACAGGAGGATTAACCTGGCCCAGGGCAGCCTGTGGCCCAGGCTCACCCCCTTCTCCCACTGCAGCCCTCGCGCCAGGCGCACCCCAGCCAGTTCTACAATACCGGCCATGTGCAAAGTTTTGCGAGTGTAGGGCCAATGGTGTGGATGCACCGGAGCTGCAGAATCACCTCAGAGGACATCGTCCATTCCAAGGGTTCCACTGCCACCCCACTGTCCTGTCTGCGCACGCCTGACTGCCCCGGCGCCATGTGCCCACCTGCTAGGCTGCCAGAGCTCCCACATGCCTCCGGGTGCTGCTTTGAACTCCCAGCCAGCCTGGTGCTGAACCAGCAGCCCAAGGGTTAGCGGTCATTGGTCAGAGGAGAGAGCTGATTGTACGGATCAGTTCTGAGCAGGAGCACCGGGTCAGAGCTGGCAGGAGGAGGATTGATTTAAAAGCAGGTGGTACCAGGTAGCCTGGTGACAGATCGAAGAGCCATGCAGTACCCTGCAATGTCCTGGGGGCAGTTAGTAGAGGAGGAGAAGATGTGTTTCCCTGGCGTTTGCAGGAAGAGTTACAGTCCCGGCTGTGATTGATGCACTCACAGACAGGACTGTTTGGGCTAAAGCAGGACCAGCTGTTATAATATTTTAAATGTCAACAAACTAAAACTCAGCTTATGCTGAATTACGAGGGAACGTTCCTGAACCTCAGCCAGATCCACGCTCACTCAGGGGGTTGGGGCCAGTTGTGCTCAGCGAATGTTAGGGGGGGCTTGACAGTGCCTGGAAAATCTAACCGCAAAGGAACAAGCTGTCAAAGCACCTTCTAAATCTGCAGCCAGGCAGACGACTCGGACCCAGCAAGTCCCAGAGGGAGAGGGGCTGAAGGGACGGATGAGTCAGCACCCCCTCCCATTTGCCACCCCAAACTGGTAAGGGGGATTCAGGCAAAGGCTTCTTCAGCCAGTTCAACAAACAACCCCAACCAAGCACTTCTCAGCATCACCCAGGCCTCAGGAATCCCCAGCTGCACCCAACGGACAGGCTTCCCCGTGGAGAGAATCTTCTCAAGACAGCTCTTCAGCGAATGCCCTGGCTCTGCGGGCATGGCAGGCTGTCCTGTCCCTAGGTGCACAGACAGTGACCAGGAAGCTCAGGGATGCCGCTTATCAGCTGCAGCCTGGGAAGATGCAAGCACAGAGCCGCTTCCAGCCTGCATCCACCCATGATACAGCACAAGAGGGACAAAGGGAGTTCAATCAGCATGTTATCTTCCCTCCGTGGGGCAAGAGACACCTCCTCAACACCATCCTACCGGGCAGAATTCAGAATGGAAACCACCTCTCCCGTTGGGTCCATGCAGCCAGCCTTGCGCACACCTCTCCTGTCAGAACTCGCTTGCTCCACAAAGATCGCTCGCTCCACAAAGGCAAAGTGAAGGTGGCAAAGAGAGAGGGGATACATAGTGATCAAAGGGAAGTAATTACATTCCCAGTCCAAGAACAATCATGGGTAGAACCAGCGAACATTGATTTTCTGTTCTCTGTCAGGAATTGACTATTTTGCCATGAGCCCATTTGCACTGGTTTGTTGTGTGTATGCTCAGATGCCTCTGGGGAGCAACATGCTGTGTGAAGACAATTCAGTGTAAATGTCGATTCATGTGGGCATAACCTTCTTTGGGCAGGAAGAAACAGCTCCAGCAAAAACCCCTAGCTTCAACAGATCCCGCCCCATCTGTAACTGTGTGGGCTAAATACCACCATTCCCTCTGGACATGGGACCTACCATCCGAGGCTGCTGTGATTATACACTGCACACTTTGGGTTCCACAGAGTTACTGGGCAGGGCAAGAAAACAAATGGCTCTGCTGGAGAGAGCAGCTGGGATGTTCAAGAGGTTAAAAAACATCCTCCTAGCAGGGCAGACAGAGCCACTGGGATCCTGTCTTCATATGTGTCCATGCAGCACCTAGCACCACCAAGCCCAGTGGGAACCTGGGCACTCCCACAGTACAGAAAAAAAGCACGGTAGGACCATCCAGCTGCCATTAACTATCTCGTATCTCAGTGCTGAGCTCTCTATGGCTGGACAGCTGGGTGACTGGAAGGGTTTTCCTCTGCTTTTATTTTTGCTGGAAAGGAGCTGAGGGTTATTGGTGTTTTAAGGAACTTCTGGAAGTTGGTGGCTGTTTAATTTACGCTTCAAACTGGTGGCTTTTGTCCACAGTTTTTACCATGCAGATAAACAGGATAATTACACACACAGCCCAGGTATCCGAGCACAAAAACAGATAGGGCAGTATTGTTTTCTATGGCCACATTACACACAGTAACTCAACCTATAAATCAAATATCAAATTCACTGTGCAAAGAGGTTTTAAAGATAGCTCACTCGTGCCATCTAGGGGCTAGAGCACACCAATGGATGCACCTGAAAACTAACCAACCTCACGGTATTGTTACAACCAAATGGATCTTCCCCCCCGCCCCCCTCAGCCTGTTCTCAGTAGCAGAGTAACCACTAGCGAGTGGCAATGTAAACAAAGACAAGATGTTAAGGCCGGAAGGGAGCATGGTGACCCTCTAGTCTCACCTATGGCATAACACAGGCCTGAGAATCTCACTGCACCGAGTGATTCCTGCCTCCAGCCCAGAACCTCTGGCTGAGCTGGACCCGCTCCTGTAGGAAAGTGTCCATGCTTGGCAGTGGTTGTGTCATTGGAATGAATTAAAGGATTCTGGGAAGCTACATAAACTAATGAGGCCCAAGCCTGAGTCCACATGCAGCTCAATGCCAGACTGGAAATATGGCAGCTTTCTGAAGAGGTACGAGCACAAACTGCCTGGTCTTGCTGGGAACGGGATCCCTTGCCCTTAATCTCTCCCTTTGCCTGCGTGCCAGTTAAATGCCCAGCATAAAGAGCCTTTGCCCTGATGGGCACCTCTAGTGAGTTACGTAGCACAGTCCTGCCAGAGTGTCATTAGCCCTGAGCTACCCGCAGAGACGGGGATGCAGTCTCAGCCATGACTCTCCTTGCGGTGATGGGGACTGCACAGCCCCTCCGGCAGCTCAGTCGGGAGACTCATGCCAGCATTTAACCGGCCTCGTTCCTCTTGCTGTTTAACCCTGTTCCTCTGTCCCCATTGGCTAGTGAGAAAATCACAGCTCTGGCCAACGGCCAACACGGCCAACCCCAACTGCTCAAAAACCCTGGGTCTGAGCCCCCAAAATCATGAAACCGCACATGAGAGTCCTTTACAAATAATAAACATTGGTCTCGTTTTCCCTCCTCTGCTCTCTGAGCCACAAGAGGACAAGGGGGGCACATTTCCCAGCTTTTCTCTGCCACCAGGAGGGTCTGACGCTCGCTGCTGCTTGAAATGAAAGCTGAGATTTGCAAATAATCACCTGGCTGCAGGTGCTGGGGCTTTAAGACAAATAGCAGCTCTTGGGAGACTCCTGATAAAGTCACAAGGGTCAGCAACACTGAACATCTCTGCACCTCTCTTTGGAGACCGCTGTCCTGTCTCTCCCACATGCACCCAACAAGCTGGGAGAGAGACTGCATTGAAGGCCAGAATGTGCCCTTTGGCTCCATGCAGAGCTGGTGTGTTGCATTCTCCCATGTTATACACCAGCGAGACACGATGAATCAGCTGATTTATAACTGCAACCTGGGTAGACAGCAAGGTGTTTATCCCTCACTCACCACCATGGGGGCTGAACCCTGAGGTCCTCTCGCACGCACTGTCTGAGTTACCCACCACACCATGCGCCGTTCCTGGAAGTGCCGCTTCCCTGAGAGACCCTGTGGGGCAGGGCCCAGCATGGTGATGGCTCTGCAGCTCAGGGGCTCGGACACACTCAGGCCAGGCCGCAGCCTGTCTGGTGCAGCATCACCGACTGGCTTCCAAATAAGGGAAGGACTAGCTGCTGAGAAATGGCCAACTGCTCCTTCACATAGCACTCACACAAGGGAGAAGGGAACAGATCCTCTGCAATGTGCTCCTCTTGCACAGGGGCTGGTAGATGAGCAGAGGAACATGGGGGGGCCACTCCCTTGTGCCCCCACAAGGCAGAGATGGCATGTAACCAAAACTTTGCTGCCTTTTCTGCACAGAGAGCCATTACTCCCACCATGTGGAATACAACGTCCTGCCAAACAATTCAGGGAACAGATCCCCGGGGGGGAACGGATAGCTCAGTAGTTTGAGCATTGGCCTGCTAAACCCAGGGTTGTGAGTTCAATCCTTGAGGGGGCCATTTAGGGATCTGGGGCAAAAATTGGGGATTGGTCCTGCTTTCAGCAGGGGGTTGGACTAGATGACCTCCTGAGGTTCCTTCCAACCTTGATAGTCTATGATTCTATGATAGGCCGCCTGGCCATTGGGAGGTGCTACTCCGAGTGGGAGATTCGTCACAGAGACTGATAAATGGTTAGCGTCCATCTTGCCCCATGGGCCAGGGATTGCTCCCCAAGTCTGTTCCCCAGGGCTCGCTAGACTGCAGCTCTTCACTCTCCAAGTTACACGCAGACACACTTTTGATGGGTCCTATCTGGGCACACAAACCCACTCCAGCCATTTCTCCCGCAGGCACCATACAAGACAGGTCTCTGGAAACCCCACAGAAGGGCCTTTATTCAAGGTCACAGCCTTTCCCTCCCACGGCCACTTCACCAAGCCGACGGGGACCCTGCAACCAATCCTTCATCAGCCCCCCACATAATCTCCCAGCCTATTACTACCTGTCCCCAGGGTCACACCTCCCCCATCCCCAGCACACAGGCTCTGGGGAAACCTCCCAAAACTGAGTCAACTCCCCTTTCACCACAAGCTGTCCATAATGAGTGACTCTGGCTGCCCCCTTAGGGGGAAAATACAAGAGCATTGTCATTTCTATTCCCTTCTGAATATACGCGCACCATCTATTACTGCCACATTGGGGTGGGAGGGCAGGTGTGTAAACACAGCTACGGATCCTCCCCTGAACAACACTTCTCTCCCAGCCCAGGGCTTCCCAGGGACACCGCAGGAAGAGGGAGCAGCGCCCTTGAAAGATTCCCCAACAAAAGGGTGCATGTGTCTACAAATGCCCCATCAGAGCCCTACCCGGCGTGCCAGAGGCCTACCTCTTGGTATGGGATAGATGGTGCTGTCTTACCAGCAATGACTTCCTCCACCTCCGCCAACTCTCCACCAACGCCTGACTGCACCAGCAGAAGGACACCAAGTCCTGGCACAAGGACTCCTTAGGCTTCAGCTTTGCATCTGGAAAGAACAATGCTCTGGAGACAGCCTGGTAGAAAGGGCCCAGACCTGCATGCATACACATGTGAAGAGCTTTCCTCTCCTAGACACCTGCCTTTGCCCACACCCAGCCATTCAGCAGCTGAGCTGAACCAACTGGGACCTGTAACCACCCAACCCGTTGATGGGACACACAGTTATCACTGGATTCACCTCCTGCCATGAGAAAGCCTCCTGACTCCTCTGGGACTTCTGCTGTGTACAAGGGAGGAAACTTCGCCAGAAACCCCAAAGCTCCAGGCCAGGGCCCGAGCCTGTGGGAGCCAGCGACAGATCAGAGAACAATGCACTTGGGGCATACGACTTTAAAGGAGAAGGGACCACAGCAATCTGGATCTGGCACCAGGTTACATCAGTTCACACACAAAACTCCTTCGGTTCCTTTGCTACAATCTCTCAGCCGTGAACAGTTGCTGCCAGACCTATAAACTCTGCCATATCCCAGTCCACAGGAAGCAAATTTGGGCTTCCAAACACTGTATTTTAGATGATCCAATTTCTACTGCACAGTCACCCCCCCACCCCCAGCCCCAAACACACACTCACCCTCTGCAGATCTCATTACAAAAATGGGATCTGAAACCACTATCTATCGCCTCCTCTGCTGAGAGCTTCGATTTCAGATACCATCACCCAGAATAACTGGGCACCGGTATCTACTCCTGAACAAGCCCCATTCATTGGAAAGCATGCCATTATCCCGCCAGTAATTGTATGTGCTGCAAAGTGCTTGAGTCAGCAGTCCTGCTGGATTTTGCTTTCGACATCTGCAACCCTATAAATCTTTGTCTCCTTCAGGTGACCTGTAGGCTCCCTGAGCTCTGCGCAGGCTCCTGTTTACTGCAGTCTGCGTGGTGTCTGACTCCCGAGGGGTCACTGCCCTTCTGAGTGGCTGCTTGATTTGTAACCTCCCGGGGGAGAATGTTACCTGGGCTCGTCCCCAGAGGCTCACAGGTATGCTGTACTTCAGAGACGCCATCAGGGAGAGCAGATTCCCCAAAGCTCTGCTCCCATCTATACGGTGGGGTTTGCCAAAGCAGGGTGCAAACCCTTGGGGAGGGGAGATGGCCCCCTGAACTGTCCCATTTCCTACACTCTGCTGTCGTGGGCTGACAAAATGGTGCCAAGTTACAGCGCTACGAGATCGGATGCCAGCACAGTGCTAGGTGCTGCTCTCGGGGTCACAGGCCAGTTTGCTGTGTTGGACAAACTGTTTAGAATGGACAGCCCCCCCCCTGGCTGTACTGAGCCCAGGGCAGGATGCCAGGGGCCCAGACACCACAGTGATGGTCCCAGTAAATGACCTGAATAGAGGATTCTCCCAGGCGGTCACCAGCACCGTGTAGAGTTCAGTGTGATGGCCAGGTCTGTTTAGCGAGGCAGCAAGTCCCCAGCCACAGGGCCGGAGGGGAGGTTCTGGAAAAATGCAGGAGGCCTTAGCAGCTCCCCTATGACAGAGGGGAGAGATGGGCCGTGTCCATCCTTGTGGACCACCTGTTGCCAAGGGCAGCTGGGATGCACCGTGCCCCCTTGGCTAGCTCCCAGCTCACTTTGCGGATGAAGCCTTCCATTTACCAGGCCTGAGCTGGGCTTTTTTTTTAAATTGTTTTCAAAACAGATTTCATGTGGTCCCAAAATGAGACCATAATTGTAAATTAAAGTGTAATTAGCCTTTACGCTTTTATATTCATTAACTCTTCTCTGTTAATGATGCAGAGGCTGCAGCACAAACCCAGCATTATGAAACCACATCCAGGAAATAAAATAGTGATTTAGATAATGGCCAGAATGTATTGCTACTTACACATAATTAAACAAATGCTCCATTTAAACTTGGAAACATGAATGAATGTTGATTAACCCCAGCCCAATGATTCTGTCCATGGTTTCGTTAAGTGACTGTGCTGCTAACGGGGGCTGGCAGGAGGAAGCAGGCTTGCGCCAGCCGTCAAACACACCTGCCAGGTGCAGGAGCTGCAATGTGCTCGTGGGGCACAGGTGGGAAAGCACCAGGCGAGTCTAGCAAGGACTAGCCATTGAAATGGGTGTGAGGCTCCTGCTGTGAGGGGGACAGACGAGCTCAGTAGCTGCAGGGGCGGCCCTCCAGCGTGCAGCTCCAAAAGAGACCCACCTCTTGCAGCTTCCCGGGCTCCACGACTGCTCTTGTGCCCACATGCTGCTGTGTAAAGGGTCAGGGTTAAATCCCTGCAGAGACAGCAGGGTCTGGCGCCCTGCAGCGGAGCTCCAGGTCCTGCTGGCCCCTTTCTGCTCACATTTCAGGAGGCTGCAGGAGTTCAGATCCTGCCTCACATTTTTACGACCCTGTTGCATTACCAGGCAGGAAACTAGCTGTCTTGGTATTCTGGGGTGCAGCTCAAGAGGAAATACTAGTGTACTAGGAGACCAGCAACCCTTGGGTTTTGCTATGTACATTTGGAACAAAGAGATTCAACCCAAAAAAGGAGAAGAGTGTCTGGCCAGAGACAGCCAGGAGGGTGCTGCCCAATGCAGCAGCACACTGCAGGGCATTCACCTTCTAGCATCACACAGGGAGGCCGTGACACATGAAAGGACGCACCCAAGCCACCAGGAGATTCGAGCTCAGCAGGGAGAAGTTTGTGACATTTAGTCAGACGGGAAGGGGGCTCGTTGCATTGCCCTGGGCAGCTGTGGTTTTCATGACGGCCCCCGGAGGCACAGCACCATTTCCCCACCACCCCAGAGGCCATAAAATAGGGCTAGATCATGGACTGCGAGCCAAAGGGACAGCGAACCGTGTGGCATCCGGGGGCTCAGCAGAGCGGCTGTCCCAGCCAACTCGCTCAAAGCCCTTCATGGCGCTGGCCCCTCTCACAGTGACACTCCCCCACTCAAGGGCTGCCTCTCCCCAGCATACTCCCCAGACCCCTGGGGTGGGGCAGGCTGCAGAGTGGCGGCCAGCGATGGAAGCTCGCAGCTCCACCCCCAAGGCCAGCACCCCACTGAAGGCTACACGCCCGGGATCAGCCCAGCCCTGGCTCTAACTCAGCCGTTTGCATTTTAATCTACCTCAGCCTCCCCATTAGTTACTATGGAAACAACCTCATCATTAGTTTGGGAGGAGCTTTGTGAAGTCCACTAGTGCCATATAAAATTAATTTCTGCAGCGTATACAAATCCCACCCCCAGTCAGAGAGAGCAGGTGGGGGAGAGACGGGAGGACCCCCCCCCCCCGCCCACATCCCCACCACGCCCAGCACTGTCCTTAGGTCTCTGCTGGCTCCATCCCGCCTCTCACAGGCAGCCCCCAGCCGAACAGGCAGTGCCCACCCCTCCCATGAAGCTGTATCGGCCCCAGCCCACTGGGCACTGCACAAGGGACCCACGTGTGCTGGGGCAGTGGTGGCTGCTCAGCACATCTGCACTCGTTAGCAAGCCTCTGTGCGGCGATACGAATACCGGCCCCCCTGGCCCCCACTCCTCCTCTCCCTCCCCAGTCCGCTCCTGCTACCGTGTGTAGCTCCGGGCTGGGTGGGGAGAGAGCGCGGGGCCCACGGCCAGATGCCCCAAGGGCCAGTCACAGATTGGAAGAAGGGGCTGGTGCCAGGCAGTGAAGTGACTGTGAAGTCAGACATGGGCCAGAAGCCAGCACGACTGTGCCTGGCTATTGCCAGCGGCTTGCAGAGTTCCCTGCACTTCCTGCGTCGGGCATGGGGACCTGGCCCGCACAAAGGCTTTTCCCCCAAGTCTCAGACATTTAGAACCAAGTGTTGCTCCCACTCCAATGGGCTGGACTTGGCCTTTGGGGAAGGGCCGGCTGTCCGATCCCTGCTGTCAGAGCAGGCATGAATGAGATTTCTGTGCCACGGGACACTGCGTCCCAGGTAACTCTTCCCCCCAGCTCCGCTCTTCCCAGGGACCGTTCCAGAGCCACAGGGCTAAGGCACCCGTGGCTCCTCGGGGGGTAGCCCTGGAGCCACAGAGAGCAGGCCGTGGCTTGTGTTGCCAGCCACCTGTCCCTCCTTTCCCCTCCGTCTCTGTGGTGCTGTTCCAGGAGCAGCAGGGCAGAGGGGGGATTTCGCAGCCGGCAGAGAAGGCAGAGAAGGGCACGGGGGCAGCTTCCCCATAGGACGGTGAACCAGTGACCGGGGAAAGCCTGGAGACCACCTCTTCTCCTCAGTGCTGAGTCCCCTGGTCTGGGGCTGTTCTCAGGGTGGCCACTTAGCACCGGCCGCTGCCCAGTGGGCACTTCTGGCCCCACACGCAGCAATACATCACGCCAGCGCTCGCTGTGACCCACCTCATGCCCCAGGCCTGGGAATGTCTGTTTTTAGACACCAAGATTCCTGAATATTTCCCCTGTTCATCCTCTCTGAGGGGGCAGCCTGAGCATCCTGCCCACATTCAGCGAGCGCAGGAGGAATTCTGCTCGCGCAAGCCCAGGCAGTGGCAGGGGCCAGCCAGAATCTAATCCTGAGGACGCACTTGGCATCCAGTCACGGCAAACACAGCCCTAGAGACCGACGAACACGGGAACAGTTAGTGTGGAAAGGTCAAAGGGAACAATGGAAACCAAACTGGAGGAGGGCGTCAGAGGGGACATGGAGGCAGGCAGCAAAGGGGCTGTCCAGAGGAGGTAGCAGGAGGGACAATTGGTCTGTCCCCTGACGATTTTCAAGAGTTTGAAAAATGTTTCCCCATCTTGAATCGGGACGAAAAAAAGTAGACATATTGAAAATTTTCGAGAACCAAAAAACTGAAACGCTTTTAGTTTGGGTCAATCAAAATGTTTCACTTCGATTTTTGACCTTTTTTTCTTTTTCTTTATAACCGTTTATTCAGTCTAATTAGCTTATATTTCAAAATGCAAACTCCTGCTGAGCCAGACAAACAGAATGGTTTGTTTAAAAAATGTTGAAACAAAACAGTTTGACCATTTCAAAACATGTTTCAAGTGGGGCGATTGAGTGACGCTGACCTTGTTTTGTGAACAACTGCAATTTTGACAAAATGGCATTTTTTCATTGAAAAAGGAGCAGGGCATGCGTGCGCTGTGTCTCAGACCCACCCCTTCGTTAGAGGATATGCTGCACCTTAGCATTGTTCTACAAGCAACAAATTATGGGAAAGAAAATCTTTTCAGGGACACCCCGGTGAAACCCTAGCCAGGGCCAGGATTAATCTTTTGTGGGCCTGGTGCCAAACATATTTGTGGGCCCCCATTGAGGCAATGGAGCATGGCACAGGGAAGTCAGTCCCCAGACCAAGGGGCCAGCCAGGGGCATGACATGGCAGGGGTGGCCCCACTCCGCCCAGCCCAGTGCAAGGGCACTCTTTACAAACCGGCTGTTGCCAGACGCACAGTGGCCCTGTGATGCCAGCATATCCTTTCCCCTGGGGGGGGCGGGCCCATGCCACAGCACAGAGGTCCCCACCCAGCACCCCCTCGACTCCCTATGATGAGAGCCCCCCCAGACCCACGATGCCCAGCGCCCCCCCAGACCTCCCCCACAAATGCACAGTGCCCTGCACAACATCACCCCTGCCCACAGCCCCACACAACTGCCCAGCACCCGCCACAGAACCCCCACTCCCTAGTGCCCCAACCCACACATCTTCCCTGCCCCCTCACAGCCCAGAACCCCCCTCAGACTCCCCAGAGACCCGCTCCCCCAAGCCCTGCCTCCCGGCCGCACTCACCGGCCCTGCTGGGAGGTGAGCGTGTCTGCTGGGGTGAGCCGGCAGCGCAGCCAGGCTGCTGGTCCCGGGGCCTGGAATCACTCTGGCCCCAGGAGTGGTGCAATCAGCCAGGCCAAGGCCTGCCCTGAACGGGCTCCCTCAAGACACACTTGCCTGGAGGGGCCCAGCCAAGCCCCCCAACACTGTCCACACAGGCCTGAAGCCAGAGGTGCACTGGGGTCCTGCCAGGGGGCAGAGAGGAGCAGGGGGGTGGGGTGGGGGTGGAGAGGAGCCCTTGGCCAGCTGGCGGGCAGGCCGAGAGGAGCACGTGGACAGCGGGGGGAGGAGTGGGGTCTCGGGGCGCAGTGCAAGTGGAGCAGGCTGGGGCCTCTTCTGAGCATGAGCCCGGCTCCATGGAGCCGCTGGTGCCATTGTAAACCCGGCGCTGTATCCAGCCAGTGATAAATTGGTTGGATATTAGGAAAAACTTTTTCACTAGGAGGGTGGTGAAGCACTGGAATGCGTTACCTCGGGAGGTGGTGGAATCTCCTTCCTTAGAAGTTTTTAAGATCAGGCTTGACAAAGCCCTGGCTGGGATGATTTCATTGGGGTTGGTCCTGCTTTGAGCAGGGGGTGGGACTAGATACCTCCTGAGGTCCCTTCCAACCCTGATCTTCTATGATTCTATGAAACGCACTGTTCTGGTTCAAAGAAAAGGAGTACTAGTGGCACCTTAGAGACTAAGCCATTTGTTTGAGCGTAAGCTTTCGTGGCTGCATCCGATGAAGTGAGCTGTAGCTCACGAAAGCTCATGCTCAAATAAATTGGTTAGTCTCTAAGGTGCCACAAGTCCTCCTGTTCTTTTTGCGCATACAGACTAACACGGCTGCTCCTCTGAAACCGGTTCTAGTTCAGGGGATGGTGTAAAACCACTGATTTCAGCAATTACATATGATTAGGCAGGTGGCTTGTGTGTATCTCAGCGTTATTACATGCTGCGCCTTACCAGCACTTACAGCAACGACTTGGCAAAGGCACGTTGGCAGCTTAGATTAAATTAGACCCTTCTGCAGCCCTGATGTTTGCATCTTAAATGTTTTAGCAGCTCTCAGCAGCCTTATGGCTATAATAAGCGTTATAATCCAAGGAGGAACTATAGAAGATAAGGAAGAAGGAAAGGTTAAGATGAGGCGTCAGGAAAGAGCAATAAAAGCCAGGGAGAGGTTGGGTCCCTTGTGGTGCTTTACAGCGCATCAAAGTGCAGGAAGTTTCAGGCCCTGGACTGGCTGGGGTTCTCCTCGCCCTGCATCGCCTTGTGACACTCTAGTGTTGGTCAGTGTAGGGTGTGGGTCTCCCCAGAAAGCCTCGTGGGAGAGTCAGTCCCAGCAATGGCTGGTGTCCGATGACAAGGAACACCCAACCAACCAGGCAGAACCCACTCTGCTCCCCTTCCACATGGGACCCTCCACCCCAGTTACCCAGCTGCATTGCCTGTCTGCCCTGTGGGCTCAATTCACCCTCCCACCAGAACACCGGGCCCATGGGGAGCCCAGGCCTGGCGCTCTGGAGCATTTAAACCAGTGGGTCAGCCAGTGAGGAGCTACTCGTGGATACTGATCTGATAGCTCCCTCGGGCTGCCCCCTGGCTCCCTCCCATCAGCAGGTGCCAGGACACAGGCTATTCTCCCGTCCACGTAGCTCTCACTGCGCCCCAGCATCAGTGTCAGGAGCCCCCAGTGCCCAGACAGTGGGGCTGCCTGACCCATGCAGAGAAGAGGGACAATGCAGTGGATCCTCCCAGAAGCCCGGACATTTCTAATCACCAGCGATCCACGGCAGCAGCTGGAGAACGACGCGCAGCTGAGGAGGCACTGAATGCACCTGTGCCTTCCAACAAGGTGTCCAGGGTCCTGAGTCTCCCAGGGCATGAACGAGCAGGTCCCCAAAGCAGGCAGGCTGTGTCACTTTGCCCCAGCACAGTGATGGAGCAGCAGCTCAACTGAGTATGGCTTTGAGGGAAGCCAGGTGCTTTAAGGAAAGTGCTCCCCTGTGTGAAAGACAGAAAAGAAGCTGGAGAAGACCAAAAGCCCCCTGAAGCTGGCATGCTGCCAGAGCATGGCTTTGTATGCGGCCAACTCCCAAGCCTCAGAGCCACAGGCCTTGGGATCAGATAGTGGCACTGGCAAGAACATGCGTTGAGGGAGAATGGAAACACGGCCACCAACCCTCCCGCACACACCACCTCGGGAATGGCAGCGGGTGGGCTCCTGGGCCAGGCCAGCAGCCACTGGGTGTTGGGGACTAATGCAATGGGGCCCAGTGCAGGATACCGGGAAAGGAGCTGCAGGTCGTCCTCACCACACTCCCAGCAAGTCTGCTTAAAACCCCAGCTCAGAATCCATGTTACCCTGACGTGACGGAAATAAATTGGCTCTAACGCATAGGAACCTCAGGCTGCTCCACTGTCCCAGGCCTGCCAGGGCACGAGTTCAAGGCTCGACACGCCCGCCATGGCTGCCAATGGCATCTCTGGTACCTAGAGGCGAGCAGAGAGCATTCTGATTGGCTGCTCCTGAAAGAGCCCTGGGCTTTCTCACAGCCCCCAGCACCAGGGGCTGGACTTAGCCACAGAGCCCCGACCGCTGGGGGACTCGCAAGGGAGGGAGCCTCCACACCCAAGTGACAGAGCTTCCCGCAAGGTGGGGTCAGCCCATGTGCTGGTGTTATAATGGGCCTGGCCCTGCTGGAAGCACATGCTTGAAAAGGGTCATTCTACTCTACAGGCAGCTCCTGTTGCTGAGTGGAGCGAAACAGGCTGGGGCCAACACACCGCCTGGAACAAAAATCCCAGCAACCTGTAACCCTAGACTGGTTAGGGAGACCCAGGTGTGGGTCGGGGGGGCAAGACTGCACACGCTCACACATGCTCACTCGCACAGACACACTCGTGCACAGACACACACACTCTCAGTCACACACGCACACACAGACATGCACACACGCACACAGAGACACACACCCTGTCACTCTCCCTCCCTCCCCCGAGGCCACAGAGACGCCTCCCACCCAGCTCCAGCACTTGCTGACTGTGCGAACAGGCCCTGGCTATATGCGCCTCTTCCTGGGTGACCTGCCCAAGGGGAGCACGAGCTCTACACAGAGACCTCGGAGCCAGGTGCCCTCGTCAGCAGCAGTGGCTGTGGGTGTCTGTCCTGGGCTCAGGCCAGGTGCACACCCAGCACCGCAGCGAGTGCTAAAGGTGAGGCTTTGCACCGGTTTAATCAAACCTGCGCAGCTGCGTGTGTGAACCCTCCTCTTGGGTCACCCTGGCTCGTAGCCATCTAGCCTGCATTGGTAAGTGCACAGGCTAAACCCACAGAACCAGATTCGAACCAACCAGAGAGCGTTCACACACAAATGTTGCTCCGGTTTAACTAAACCAGTTTCATTTAAATCAGTGCAACCTCCATTTGCAGCTGGGCCCTCAGCCTAGGCAGCCAGGTAGAGAGTGGGCAGAGACCACCAAAGCCATGTGATGTCTCCCACTCCTGGCTGCTCCCAGCCAGCACCTGGCAGCGTGCAGGATGCCTCACTCAAACCACATGGAGACGGGCCCTGCCCCATCTGTCAGGCACGTCAAGGAGCAAGAGCAACCAAGGAAAGCCAGACCCAATGGCAAAGGGGCACCAGGGCTGCATGTATTACTCAGCACAGCAAGCTGACTCAACGCTCAGGGAGCAGGAAGGATTTGATTGGCAGCACCATAGGAGGAGGAGGATGTGATTGGCCGGGAGATAGGACTTCATTGCAAGAAGAGGCACAGGCTGGCCTGTTATTGGTAGCGAGTGTTTGTATCAGACCCATGCACCCTAAATCCAGCCTTTGACTCAGGTTTCAGCCCCAGCCCACACACAGATCAGTCTGACTTGGGTCAGCCAGCACTCAGGTCCTGGGTTCTGGGATCCTGCTAGTGCATCAGAAGCCAAGTCCTGCTGGACTCGGGTCCAAGCCTGTCATGCAGTGTGGATGCAGCTCAAGCCGCAGACCCGAGTCAGAAGGACTGCGTAGTGCAGTGTGGACATGTTAGCATGGCTGTGAGACCAGGATCCAGTCCATGTAAACCCAGGTTTCCAATGCAGTTTGGATGCTCAAGCTCGGAGTTGGAAATACCAAGTCTACCAGCCCGGGTCCCACAGACTCGGGTGTGGTGTCCAGTGTAGAGATGCCCACAGAGGCAAGAGGCCTGGCTATAAGGACCCAGCCCAAGGTAGCTCCCTGCAGTCTTTTCCCCAAGGTCTGCCCCAACCCAGTGCTAAGTGGCTGGAGCGGTTTGGTGCTACCGCCTCTCCCCCCCCCTTGAATGATTCCGCCAGGGAAGGTCCCTCAGTCTCAATCCGGGAGCCTGGCTGCATCACACACGGTGTGTTTGGAAGCACAGATTATAGCCCCCCTTGGCTCTGCCTAGACGAGGGATAGAGGAACCACGGCAATGCAGGCCAGACACCCCTCTCCCGCCCCGCACACGGCTAGTCATGTTACTCCCTTACTGGGACTTTATCTTGTTCAGCACGCGGGAGCTGGTGCCATCTAACCTCCCGATCCCAGCCCAGGTGGACCCTGAGTGGAGGCCTGGCCTGGAGCCCAGAGCCTCTCTGGTAGCTCATATGTAACAGATACACTAGACATGATAGACGGGGCCGTTATGGCCCACTGTGTCAAGACCTTCATCCCAGGGACTCCCCCATTCACGGACCATTGACTCAACAGACCATAATGGCTCCATCTATCGGGGTCACTATGGGCGCCTTTGACACATGACAGACAATAATTGCTCCTGCTTAGAGACCTTTTAGTTCATGGATCATTGACCTGATGGGCCAGAACAGCTCTGAAGGAGGCTGCACACCCGCTGCACACCCCTGTGCTCAATCAGCTGTAGGAAAGAATGTCTGGGTTGAGGCCCAGCATATGCATAGGCTCATGCACATTCAGGCCTGGCCTGACACTCGTGGCATTCACCCTCGTACAGGAGAATCACCAGGAACCGCTTCTGTTTCGCGTCCTCTTTGGAAGCGAGGTTATTGGAGCAAAGAGTGCTGACGCTGAGGAGCCGAGCCCCCACAACCCTGGCCACTCGCAGGTGAAGACCCTCAGAGACATCCCTCCCGGCAGCCACATGGAGGGCGTTGTTGTAGCACAGACAGGGCCAGCATCTCTCTCCAGTGGCAACTAACGTGCCACGGCTTTAGCCACGCAGGTGCACAGCTCCCTATAGCCCCAGGCTTCCTCTTCGGGGCCCCACCTTCCACCCAGACAGCTGCTGTAGGGCACAGGAGTCAGGCCCTGCTCCTCTCACCTGCCATGGAGCTGGGAGCTTTGGGCTGAGGCCAGCTACCTTGAAGCACCCTGTCTAGAGCCTGGCGGGGCTGGATGATGGGGCTGGGCTGGAGCCAAGCAGGGCAGCTGGATGGTTTCACTCCACAGTCAGAGATGCCCAAGTTCCGCCCAGAGGAGGAGACACTGGAGGGTAGACCCACAGGAGCAGAAAGTACTCCCATCAGGGAAAGACCACAAGCTCCTGTGACCCAGGCTGGAGGTGGGAGCAGGACACCAAAGCGGGGCCAGAGGCCTGGGGCTCCATGGGAAACGGAGGGACTGAGTGTGGAAGTTACATGGTTAAACTGGGCCACAGCTCTCCTAGAGCCATGGGGAAGGCAGGACGTAGAAGCATCGGGATGCACCAGGGACCTACCACTGCTTGGCAGGGAGCTTATTCTTCAGTGTCTTTAACCCTAAGAAAAGCTTTTTCTTGTCCCCTATGTGCAGGGACTGAGGTGAGCCGAGATGGCCTGTCAGCAGCAACACGTCAACCCAGGTGGGGCCATGCCAGGGTAACAAACCTTGTGGAAAGGGGGGAACCGGTAGACATGGTATATCTTGACTTTAGTAAGGCTTTTGATACTGTCTCACACGACCTTCTCATAAACAAACTAGGGAAATGCAACCTAGATGGAGCGTAACTGGTTGGAAAACCATTCCCAGAGGGTAGTTATCAGTGGTTCACAGTCATGCTGTAAGGGCATAACGAGTGGGGTCCCACAGGGATCCGTTCTGGGTCTGGTTCTGTTCAATATCTTCATCAATGATTTAGATAATGGCATAGAGACTACACTTATAAAGTCTGCGGACGATACCAAGCTGAGAGGGGTTGCAAGTGCTTTGGAGGATAGGATTAAAATTCAAAATGATCTGGACAAACTGGAGAAATGGTCTGAAGTAAATAGGATGAAATTCAATAAGGGCACATGCAAAGTACTCCACTTAGGAAGAAACTATCAGTTGTACACAACAAAATGGGAAATGGCTGTGTACTGTGTAAAAGTATCTGGGGGTCATAGTGGATCACAAGCTCAATGTGAGTCAACAGTGTAACACTGTTGCAAAAAAAGCGAACATTGTTCTGGGAAGTATTAGCAGGAGTATTCCTGTGCTCTACTCCACGCTTATTAGGCCTCAGCTGGAGTATTGTGGCCAGTTCTGGGCACCATGTTTCAGGAAAGATGTGGACAAATTGGAGAAAGTCCAGAGAAGAGCAACAAAAATGATTAAAGGTCTGGAAAACATGACCTCTGAGGAAAGATTGGAAAAATTGGGTTTTAGTCTGGGGAAGAGAAGACTGAGAGGGGACATGGTAACAGTTTTCAAGTACATAAAAGGTTGTTACAAGGAGGAGGGAGAAGAATTGTTCTTCTTAACCTCTGAGGATACGACAAGAAGCAATGGGCTTAAATTGCAGCAAGGGTGATTTAGGTTGGACATTAAGAAAAACTTCCTGTCAGGGTGGTTAAGCACTGGAATAAATTGCCTAGGGAGGCTGTGGAATCTCCATCATTGGAGATTTTTAAGAGCAGGTTAGACGAACACCTGTCAGGGATGGTCTAGATAATACTTAGTCCTGCCGTGAGTGCAGGGGACTGGACTAGATGACTTCTCGAGGTCCCTTCCAGTGCTACGATTCTATGAGCTCTACCCAAGGGGAAATCACTGCTCCCGAGATGGTGTGGAGCTGAGCAATGTCCCAGCCAGCAACGTGGGCCGCGAGAACAGAGTGGGGAGAGAGGAGAGGATGGATACAGTCGTGAAAGAGAAGGGGAAGGAAAGAAAGACGGTGGGATTGAGAGGAAGAAGAGGTGAGTGTCAGAGCAGAGACATCCCTTTCTGTGAAGAGACTTGTCCCACGCGGGTAGTGCGGGTGGTACAGTGGGGAGCTGGGCTGCTAGGAGCGGTGTGCTCGGGGCCACAGCCAGTCACCCCAGCAGAGTGAGGCTCACCAGTGACATGCGTCTGTTAGCCCCAACCTGATGACTATTTATCAACGTTGCAAAGACTCCTTGGCAGAGGCGGGCGTGCAGGCTCCGACAAAGGGGGACTTGGTAGGTCTAGCTCAGGAGCAGGGGCAGAACTGCCTGCGATACCCCAGACTGGAATTGCAGGGGATGGGGGCTACAGGTCGGGCCTGCGGGACATCAGCAGAGCTGTGTGTGAGGGAGCCCAGGGCTGTATCATAGAATCATAGAATCATAGAATATCAGGGTTGGAAGGGACCCCTGAAGGTCATCTAGTCCAACCCCCTGCTCGAAGCAGGACCAATTCCCAGTTAAATCATCCCAGCCAGGGCTTTGTCAAGCGTGACCTTAAAAACCTCTAAGGAAGGAGATTCTACCACCTCCCTAGCTAACGCATTCCAGTGTTTCATCACCCTCTTAGTGAAAAAGTTTTTCCTAATATCCAATCTAAACCTCCCCCACTGCAACTTGAGACCATTACTCCTCGTTCTGTCATCTGCTACCATTGAGAACAGTCTAGAGCCATCCTCTTTGGAACCCCCTTTCAGGTAGTTGAAAGCAGCTATCAAATCCCCCCTCATTCTTCTCTTCTGCAGGCTAAACAATCCCAGCTCCCTCAGCCTCTCCTCATAAGTCATGTGTTCTAGACCCCTAATAATTTTTGTTGCCCTTCGCTGGACTCTCTCCAATTTATCCACATCCTTCTTGTAGTGTGGGGCCCAAAACTGGACACAGTACTCCAGATGAGGCCTCACCAATGTCGAATAGAGGGGAACGATCACGTCCCTCGATCTGCTCGCTATGCCCCTACTTATACATCCCAAAATGCCATTGGCCTTCTTGGCAACAAGGGCACACTGCTGACTCATATCCAGCTTCTCGTCCACTGTCACCCCTAGGTCCTTTTCCACAGAACTGCTGCCTAGCCATTCGGTCCCTAGTCTGTAGCTGTGCATTGGGTTCTTCCATCCTAAGTGCAGGACCCTGCACTTATCCTTATTGAACCTCATCAGATTTCTTTTGGCCCAATCCTCCAATTTGTCTAGGTCCTTCTGTATCCTATCCCTCCCCTCCAGCGTATCTGTAGGTTGGGACAGAGTGGCACCAGCTGAGATGTGGGGAGCCCAGGGCCCAGAGCAGCAGGGAGGTTTGCTTCAGGGTGGAGGGGCAGAGGTGGGGAGGGGAGAGCATGATTCGGGTAGCAGGGGGGCTGCTGGCCAGGACTGAGGGACAGCAGAGCCACTTGCATGGTGCCTGCCCTGTGTGAAAGCCAGAGAGGCCTGCTGGTTACGCAGGCCTAACACTGCCCAGGAGAGGAATTAAACACAATGTCATTGCCTGCTCTGCAGAGCCCAGGCCAAGGGCCGCCTGCGCTCCAGGCTGGGGGCCGTGCAGTTCAGCGGGGGGCAGAGTTTCTGGGGATCTGGCTTGAGCGCGACAGCTCTGAGCAGATTCACTCCCAGCTCCCCGGCACGCCCGCTGCCGGTTCTATGCTGCCGGTCCGGAAGCCGTGCCGGGGTCAAGCCGCCTGCTCCCAGCCTGGCAGAGGCAGTCGACAGCCCAGCATGTGCTCTGCCGCAGCAGCTGCATAAGCCTTCGGGAGCAAGTCATTAATGACAGAGCTCGTTATTCGGCCAGCAGGCAACATTCCACAGGGCCAGGGTGAAAAATAGTGATCTCCAACCCACTCCTCTCTCCACCAGCTGAAAAGCCACGATTAGTATGAGCGTCTGTTGAGCCCCACATTGCACAAACTTTAGCCAAGGAAGGGGAACAAGGGGGACTCGAGAACAAAGCCTCAAAGATCCAGCCCACCCCACACCCCGCCCCAGCACTTGGACTCCCGACAAGCTGCATTCATGAGGCCTCCTCAGTAACTCCATGCCCTGGGCCCGGTGCATGCACAGCTGCCAGGGCAGTGGCAGCCCTAGTGAGCAAGGAGAGAAAGTCGCTCCAGCAGTTTGCTTTTGGGCAATTCCTGAATCTGAAGTGCAAACCCAGGAACAGGCTTTCTGACGTTCTAAGAGCCTCAGGGGTTCACAGGGTGATGGGACTGGACGACCCAGTGAATGGGGCGCTGGGCTGATCCCTCTGGAAACCCAAGCCCCGCTCTGGGGTGAGGATGTGGCGAGCAGTAAGTTGAGTGTGTATCCTGCTGAGTTCAGTGGAGATTTCTGCCAGTCACAGAACCACCACGGATTTGACCGTCTCTGCCCAAGCAGGGCCCAGGAACAGCAGGTCCAGGTGCTGCTGTCAGGCCTGAGGTGTACTGGCGGAGCTACGGGGGAACCCTACTGGGGACTCTGGGGGAGACCCCCCATCCCTGGCGGGTCTGATGCCTGGAAGTCTCTCTTCCAACAGCACCTGCTTCCCACACAATTTCAACTATACACTATGAAAAATCCAAGGGAGCAGCCTACCCAGGAGAAACCACCAGCTGGCCCAGCACATGCTCGTCCCTCGTCCCTCGGGAGAGGCAGCCGGCTGCAGAATAAACTGCTCCTGACCCCAGGGCCAGAACACAGGGCCTGGCTATTTCCCAGACACATGCTGGGGGGCGGGAGGGGGGGCGGCAGACGCAGCCCTCCTAGCAGCCAGGACTCTTCTCTGGGTGTGTCGGTTCCTGCTGCCCCGGTTGTCAGGGAATCTGCAGAGGCTTAGCTGCCATTGCTCAGAGTCCATGAAAGGGGAGCAGGCTTCCTGGGCCCGGAGCAGCTGGTGAGTGAAACGCAGAGAGACGCTCTCAGGAAACACAGGCAGGTTTGAGGCCGTCTGCACTGGGCTCTGTCTAGCCGAGGCAGGACCCAGTTTCTGCTGTGCCCAGGACTGTGCTGAGCATGAGGCTGGTCTGAAGTGACGTTTGCAGCACACAAGGGCCTCTCCTCAGCCTTTCATTCTAGCTCCAGGCAGGGTCACAAACCTCTAATCAAAGGCCTCCCATCACCTTTTCTTGAACCTTCCTTTTCGTTTTAACCTGGTGCCTTCAACTCTTGTTCGAATGAGCCCTCCTGGGCCCGACAGCCCGGCGAGCTGACTGCGGTGCAGTCCTGGCAGTCTGCTCAGACTCGCAGGCGATGGGAGAATGGAGACAAGGAGGGGTGAGCCCAGCTCTTGCGCTTGTCCACACCAGCAATGTGCGGGACTCTGCTATAAGCACCATAAGAGCCATCGATAACCAGCATTCCCTGGCTAGGGGCTCTTGGATCAGGACACGCTGCACCCGGGACTGTCCCGTGAAATCCCTCGCAGATGCTAGATGCAGCCCATGCTGGGACTCAACTCACAAGGTCTGGAGGCTGAAAATCTCTCTCATGCTAACTTCCAGGTATATGATTTAATGAAAGGCACAATAAGAAGTGAAACAATTAGAATTTCTGCCTCATTATCATGGTAATCTTATCAGTCAGATAATGAGGTATTAATGGAGATTTAATGTGCCTCTCATAACAGAATCCCTTGGAGAAAACACATAAGGAAATTGCTGTAAATCCACTTAATGATGGAAAGGTCCCCAAACACCATATTCCAAAGGATGAAAAATGCTGGATGCAAATGAGCGAGAATCAAGGTCAATAACACTGCAGGGACTGAGCTAATGGTGGGCCTGGATACAGATAATAAAAATTGCATGTTGCTTTTTAAACCTCAGCCTTTGTTGTTTTCAAGTGTGCATTTCAGCTAATGAACTAACAGAACTGAACAGGGTGAATTGTGTGTTTTAGAAATGACTGAAAAACTCTGTCTGAACTGGTCTGTCCAGGCGGGATGGACTCTCACCCTCCCACCATCTGCTGGGGGGTAGGAGTCACGAGTCCAGGCAGCTAGTGAGGAAAGAGGCATTTGTACCCAACATGACACCAAAGGGCAGGTGCAGCCCAAGGAAGAGCAAGGCAGGTTCATCCACCAATCGGGGAGGGTGAGTGGGGGACTCAGTGGAATAAGGTGGTGTCTAAAGGCCCAGGGTCACTCCAAGCATGGCTTCCTCTCCCGTCACAAATGGTGCAGGGCAAGGAGCTTCTCCAGCCAGCAGCAGATGTGGAGGAGCTGAGTCCACTCCTGCAGGCCAGGGTCTTTGTGCCAATGCAGCAGAGGAAGCCGCAGGAATACTCTGAGCCTCTCCTTTACATTGACCATCTGGGGTCTGCAGGTGCTTTGCACCTATCAGTTACTCCCAAGAATCTGAGCCCCAGTCCTCTGCTCTAGCTGCTACTGATGCAGCTCTGCAGCAATGGCTCTGCACTGCACCATGCCGGGGTGTCCCCTTGGTGCCCGACACACCTTCCGCTTTGGGACTCACTGGGCCTTCAGTGATTCCGATCAGCCCCTGAGCTGCAGCCCATGCCCCATTTGTGGGCCAGGTGCCTCCTTTCCCCTGCTGTTTCCAGGCCTCAGTGAGTGATCCCAGGGCTGTCACTCAAAGCACAGCGGAGCAGGGACCCGGGGAGCTGGCCACAAGGTTTGCAGCAAGGCAGGTGTCAGTGAAATATGGCCGCACTGCCACAAGGCATGGGTTGGGTTTCTTGTTAATGGAAATGGCTGGGAATGGAAACTCCCGCTCTCCAACTTCTTACTTTGCCAAGGGGGGCAGGGCTCAGGCTCACAGGTCCCGGCAGGTGGGCTCCTTAGCTCCTCTGACCAAAACCCCAGTGCTGCTGGGGACAGGAGGTTTTCCCATGGTGGAAATGCCCCGCATGGGGCCCAACAGACTGAGACTCAGCTCTTTGCTCAGGGCTCCACCTTGCCAGAGGGTGATCAGGGCCTGCTCGCTTGCACCTGCGGGCTAGCATCACAGCTGAGGGAGGGGAGGACAGGTGGAGGACACGACAGAAGGGGCTGCTGGAGTCCAGGCAGCCTCCCCCAACTGTTAGAAGCTGCTAGGCTTAACCTCTTGACAGTACAGGCCTGGACAAAGATCAGTGACCCTCACTAAGAGCCTGGCAGCTGACCTGGGGTGCCTTGAACTGCGGGACCACTGCCAGCACCCAGTGCTGGTGCTTTAGACCCCACAGCTGCTGCCTCTCCCTCCTTGCCCCCTTGGCTGAGATGGGGGAACGAGGGGCTCCCCTCATAGGAGTGAGGCTCCGGGCCCGGGGGTGGGGGCTGGTGTTGCCTCTCCCTGGGGCAGTAGCTGGAGCTGGCATGTCCCACCATAACAGCTGCAGTGGCTATTGGGCAGGTGCCTGGCTTTATCGGCCACAGATTTCCCAGGGAGGGGCTCCCCATTTATCTTCATCATGGCTCCAAGCTGCAGCGTGTGGTGGCAATGGGCTGCCCGCGTACCACCCACCAGGGGTCCACCTCGCTCATCTGTTTTCTCCTGTTTACAGGGACATTCACATGCCAGTGGGGAGCTGCCTCTCCTCACAGCCTGTCACAGGCCCCGTCTCCATAGCCCCCTTCTGCGGGCAGCGTGCGCTACCCCCGAGCCCCTAGGCAGGCAGCCCCCCACCCTGCCCTCAGGGACTCCGGCTGCCCTGGGATGGTCCCTCAGGTTGCTGCACGTGCCCGGGTTGTCTAGCTCCTCAGGCCAGGCCCTCCCAGCCCCACCGTCGAGGATGTGCTTTGCTCTGGGCCAGCCCAGCGGAAGTATGTACGTGGGAGTAATGAAGGTCCTGTTCTCTGAATGCCTGAAGAGCCCTCCTGGGGTGTCTGAAGAAGGTGCAGAGCTGTCCCTGCATGAACTCTGACCAGCCCCATGCTGCCCCAGGACCAGGCAGGAAGGGGGCCGGGAAGGGTGGCCGCAGGGTGGCTGTTGCACTCTCCAGGCTGCTGTCTGACCGGCACTCCTAGCGGCACTTCCCTGGGCCCCTCCTGAGGCTCTCGCGCTCTCTGTCCCGGCTCCCAGTTGACCCTCCCCAGCATAGTGTCAGTGCAGGTGGCATCTGGACAGAGAGCTGGGCTCACGTGCAGCCTTTCCCATGGTGAGCACAGGGCATTCGCCCACTGAGGACAGAACAGCCTCCTTGGGGAGCTCTGCTGTAGCTGTCTTTGGCAAGTATCATCAGACCTCTTAGTTACAGTTAGCAGCTGGACAGAAGAGCGGGGAGCCAGCCCCCTGCGTCCAGCCAGCTTTCCACAGGGCTCTGCAATAAGGCATTGCATGTCTCACAGTGCCGGGGTGGGCGGCCCCAGAGGCGGGCTGCAGGAGGAGGGGGCATGGGTGGGTTTTCATTGCACGGTTCCTGTGTTCTCTGCTCTCCGATAACCCACGGTGACAGCTAGAAGCATTGAGCCTTGCGGGGGCATGGGGAGGGGAGAGGGGCAGTCAGAGATTGTGGGACAAACGCATTCGCCGGATGCTTCTACCAGAACGGTCTCTGGAGGGAGTTGAGTGGGTGATGCGCCATGCTTCTCCTCTGGCACATGCTCCCATCTGGACCGGGCGGCTAGGGGCTCAGCTGTTATCAGCCAGGCAGGGGCTCGGGCCAGTTCCTAGTGGGAGCTGCCAGGTGCCCTGGAGGTGGAAGGGCCCTGGGGGATGAGCATGGGGCTCTCAGCCACTAGATGTCAGCCTTGGAAAGGGAACAAGAAAGGCCAGGCAGGGCTTGCAGCCAGGGGCTGCCTGCCAGCATCTCCCCTCCCCCGCCCAGAGTCAGGCCGGTGCAATGCTCCCTTGCCGCAGGCTATCAGCACACGATGCTCTCGTGGTGGGTGCAGGGCCTCCTCTGCAGAGGGCCCCTCGCTGCTCCAGTCCCCTCCTCACCTGGGGCCGGGGGCAGTGCCAGACAGGTAGCATGGCGCTGAATGGGCCCAGTGCATGGCAGGCTTTGGCTCACTGCACCGCCTGGTGTGGCCATGTCGGAGCCAGGCTCTGGCTGGGCTCTGGAGCCGGAGGACAGAGGCAGGGCTGGTGCAAGTCACTTGCCGGCTCTCGCCCAGCCAGATGAGGGGTGAAAAGGTCAGCCCGCCCTGTGCAGAGGCAGCTCCCCTTCCCAGTGCGCTGCCTTCTGGCTGGGATTCGCAGGTGTCCACAGGCTGCAGTCACAGGGCCGGAGAGGCCAGCTCACATGGAGAATATGGCACGGCTCTGTCAGCAGCATGGGTAAGTGACCCCTGCCTCCTCCAGGGCTCTAGGAACCCAGGGTGGGGCTCGGCCCCTTGGTCTGCGAGGCCGCTGGTAACTCAGTGCCATAGGGACACCCACAGTGAGGGGCCCTCCAGCCACCCAGAGGTGGGGCTGGCATGGCAGTGCCCTTTCCATGCCCACCCAGCTTCCCTTGCTCCCCAGAGCATGCTGGGATGAAGGACCCTGCCCTGGACCAAGATAGGAACTGCTGTGGCAAAGTGCCTGCCTGACGCTAAAGCCGGTGGCATAGGGGCTGTGCTCACATGCACCCCCTTGTAAGCACACACAAAGCCAGGAAACGTGCCTGTATTTTTCCTCCCAGCCATTGGGCTCCTCTCACTGCTCCGTCAGCCTGTTGGCCGTGAAGGTTGGTTTCCCGGTTAGGGAGGAAACCCAGACACGCTGCGCACGTAGCACAAGCCAGGGGAACTCTTTGCAGGGGCCAGATAAACCAGCTAAGAACTGGAGGTGGCCGGGGAGCGTTGTCTAAGGGATCCGAGCTGTTGGGACTGGGAGTCAGGGCTCCTGGGCTGCATTCTTGGCTGTGGGAGGAGGTGGCGTCTAGTGGATTAAAGCAGGGGTGACTGGATTCCTGGGGCTTGGTCACAGGCCTGAGTTTTCTGCCCTGTAAAATGTCTATAAGAATCCTGGAGGGTGAGTTCATGCTTGGGGGTCCTCAGTGGAAAAGCGAGAGGGCAAGACAAAGCTCTGTCCAGCGATAGCTGTGTTGTTAGGCCCGGGTGCCAGTCTCTGCTGTGTGCTGGGCTCTCATGAGTGGTCTGTTGCAGGATCCCACTCTGGGTGGCACCTGTCCTGGAGCAAGCAGCAACAATGAAGTGTGATAGGAGCAGGAGGCACCAGGCCTACAGACTCATCCGCCGGCGGCTGGTGAGAGGAAGGGAGGTGGGGAAGGAGCCCAGCCTTTTGCTTCAGGCTCCCCTCGAAGAGAGGGGGCCTTGGGAGCGAAGGGGAGGCTAACGTAAACCTGGCTCTAGTGTTACATCGGGTACATGTCTACGTGGCACGTGTGCGGCGCAGTGGGCTTCCAGGGACTACAGAGCTGCACGGCTAGCTCGGGCATGGACAGTGGGTTTGCAATAAAGTAAAGGCAGCTTCCACTGGGCCTGAATTTACAGCACCGGTACCAGGGACGGTCCGCAGCCTTACGCTGTAGTGATTTCCATGATCTACATGTGGTGCCAAAGTTCATGGCAAAGAGGCATGTGATGGGGCCCTTTTCACATCTGCTTTGGGGAGGAAATGGTTGTGTACAATGCGCCCATTTTGTATTATTGTCCAGCGTAACCTGTCTGCTTGTATTTAAAGTGGGAAGGAGGAATAGGCCTGGAGAAAACAAAGTATCCAACTTACATTTACCCAAAGGAGCTGAAGAACTTAATGAGATCTGCCTTCCCAGCAGGGGTCTGCAACTATCCCGACCCAGGCCACAGCAAGGTACGTGCCTGGAAAGCCCTTTCCTGCTGCATCGGGCAGCCTCTCTGAGGTCACAGCATTAGAGAGGGTTAATGATCAGAGAAAGGGAAGTGTTAAAGCTTCATCTCATGTTTCTGTGCTTGGGGCAGGATGCAGAAAGCTAATAAACCAGGGATGGTGAGTAAAAAAAACCTGCTGCTCATGCCTGCATCCATCCCAGCTCCCAAGTCAGGCAGGGAGGGACATCACCCAGTATTAATAATTTTCTGCCTGCACAGCCAATTAATTATTGGTGAGAAAGCACAGTGGCCACTCAGAGCAGGGGCTGAGGACGAATCTGTCTTGCCGTTTCTTGCAAAAATCCAGGCCTGGATCTCCTAAGAGGGGATTCTAATGCCCTGGCAATTCTAGGCTAGTCATCCTGGCAGCCCACGTGCCTCTGCTCTGCAGTTGCAACAGGCAGGACCAGGCCTGTCAATTGCTTGGGGTGGGACTTGGCTCTCCACAGCAACCGGTGGGCTCCTAGTCCCTGGCTTTCCCTGAGCGAGAGAGCTCAGGCCATCCACAGAAGAATCCCAGTTTGGCTCCAGAGTGACTCTCTTTCTGCTCTTCTTTGGGGTAAGGGGACTTTGCGCCCCACGCAGAAGTAAAGAGCTGCTCTGCATGCCCCTCCCTTGCAGCTGAGCCCAGCAAGGCAGCTGCCCTTCCAGTGTCTCTGTGAAGCCCTCCCTCCAGGGCACACTAGCTCTGCTCATGAGCTTCAGCTACAGCTGTTGGCAGCTCAGCTCCATGAGGCCTGATCCTGGCTCCTGCAGCTGCAGAGCAGAAAGCTCCATTATGGGAACCATGAGCCTGGCTGCAAGAGACCAGCATCCCAGCACAAAGACTCCCCGCCGGCCTGGCTCTCTTCCTTTGCGGTAGCACTGAGGGCCCCTTCTTGTGCTTACAAGGGGTAAGACGGGAGCTTTGTGATTCTCCCCCGCCCAGCTAAACCATAAGCGTCTAAGGGCATAACAGGGGGCCAGAGTCTCACTAGCGTAACTTGGCGCAGTTCACCCACTCCCATGGAGCCAGGCAGCATTGGTGTGGTTGTGTCGGTCCCAGGATATTAGAGACAGGGTGGAGGAGATGTAATCTCTTTTGAGCTATCCCGGGCTCTTCCTGAAGCTTTATCTTCCTGAAGAAGAGCTCAGGGTAGCTCAAAAGCTTGTCTCTCTCCCCAAGAGAAGTTGGCCCAGTAAAAGATGTTACACCTCCCCCCTCTGGTCTCTCTCCCACAGACCAGGAATTACAGCAGCTGGGGATCTGACCCAGAACCATGTTGTGGGGCCTGTCCGCAGGTGGGGTGGGGGAGAACACACCTCTACCGCTCACGCGGTGGGCTGTAACTTTCTGCATCGTCCTGTTCGAAGGTGGTACATGTGACGCTTGAAGACCTGCGCCTGCTCGACCACCCTGGGGCAGGGAGCGCGCAGCCGTTTGCAATAGAACCTCCTCCCCCGGCAGCAGAGCATTTACTGGAACAGGAGGGAATGAGGCAGCAGCAGGAGCCACATGGTTAATCTCACCCTGCTTTGGCACCGTACCCCAGGGCTCCAGCCACACCCCTCCCCCCAAACAGTCCTCCCAACTCACTCCATTACAGCCACGTCTCACTGGCAGGTCTCAAGCTCTCTCCCCAGGAGCCCACCCTACAAGCAAAAACACCTTTGTACCCACCTGCAGCCAGCCCACTTCCCCCAAAGGGCAAAATGCTGAGTTCATTCCCATTTCTCTTACCTATCACTATGGCCCTGGCTTGATTTTCCACCCAGCTACTATTCCCCTCGTGAGATCTCCTGCCAGAAGAAACCAGCACAGCTTGTCTGTCACTCCACCCTGGAAAGAGAGGTTCTTGACTGTCCCCAAAAGGTTTTGCATACAAGTGTCAACAGAAGAGCTGTGTGGTGATGGGGGTGAATGCTTTTCCAGCAGCCCCAAGCCCAGGGAGCAAAATAGGCCCCATAGATGTACAGTATACCCTTTCCCCTGACACAGGAGGTGAGGTAGGTCTGAGGGAGAGCCTTAAGCTGTGAACACTCATTTCCATTGTCCTGGTCTAGGAATTGCCATTGGTACAGCTATGCTCTCAGGGGGTGTGAAAAGTCTACTCCCCTGAAAGACGTAGTTATACTGACCTAACCCCCAGTGTAGTCAGTGCTAGGTCACTAGAAGAAATCTTCTGTTGACCTAGCTACTGCCTCTCAGAGAGATGGATTACTGACACTGATGAGAAGCCCTCCCTGTGGCATAGGTAGCAGCCAAGTAGTGCATCCCTTTCCAGCCATTACAGAGTGACCATGGGCAAGTCATTTCACCCTTCTGTGTTTGTTTCCTCAATCACAATTATCTGACAAAAGTGGTTCATGCTTTGAGAGCCTTATATGAAAAATGCTGGAGAAGTGCAGCGCTAAGTATTCCCTACTCATTTCTGTTCTGACAGGAGGATGTGTTGTGAATTTCATTTTTGTTAATAAAGGCTTTATGAAACCAGATCTCTTACTGAGGCTGCTGTAAGTGGACAAAATGTGAACAAAATTAACTCCTGCTGAACTCTTTTCAGAAGCACATTTAAGCTAACGACTTCACTTTTGACATTAAATTATATTGCTGGGAAAATGTTCTCTGTAATGGACAAACACCTCTGCCCAGGAATGTGAAGACAGGCTGCAGAAGGGAGCCTGCTGGGGAGGCTTAGTTTCAGTTTGGTGCTGGGTGGAGGAATGCAGGGAACCCCAGGGCTGGGGTCTAAGCTCCCTGCTCCCCAGAAGGACTTGACTGAGGGGTCCTGGTTGTACCCACAACCTCTGTTTTGGACTGTGTTCCTGTTGTCCAATAAACCTTCTGTTTTACTGGCTGGCTGAGAGTCTCAGTGAATCCCAGGAAGAGGGGTGCAGGGCCTGGACTCCCCCACACTCCGTGACAATTACCATGTAAATGTTTTCAGCTGCAAACCACAGCACTGTCTCATAATCCATAAGAGCTGCAGGATTCTTGCTGTATAAGATCTGGTGTTAGGCTGTTGCAAATTATTCCACTCTGCTAGTCAAATTAAATGGATAAGAACAGAGCCTAGCAAAATCTACCCTGTAGCGGCTAGATAATGTTAAATGAGGTTACTAGTAGATTAACCTGTTTAAAATAGTTCGTCTATTCATCTTTCAGGCAGCAGTATGTTAATCTGAACCATTTGTTATGGTCTTAAATTTTCAATAGGAGACATTTTTAAAAAGGAAAGAAAAACTGAAGTGACTTTAGTGCTTATGGACTTGAGAGTCATGGTGAATGAAATCCTCTATCCACTGATCAGGTATAGTACAGGTAACAAAGGTCTTCCTCCAGTGTGTCCTGCCCAGGTTACAAAGCCATCACCCGCACAGGGCTAGGAATGACTTCACTACAAACGTAGCTGATCGTTTGCTCCATGTGGAGATTGGCAACAGGGCCAATTAGCTTCAGTAGTGATGGTGGACCTTGTGAGAGTTGGAATGCAATACTATGCTCAGGACTGTACAAACAGTGATGTAGACCTCTGTCCATCACACTGCAGTGCAAGTCCCCAAACTCATTTCACACATGCCACCAACTGGCCACTTGGTAACTGCATCTGAGGAAGTGAGCTGTAGCTCACGAAAGCTTATGCTCTAATAAATTGGTTAGTCTCTAAGGTGCCACAAGTACACGGCTGTTACTCTGAAACTTGGTAACTACCATCACTATTAACCAGTGCCCTAGAAGTGGAGAGCTCCTTTTCCTGGCACTGGGGTCTTGTTTCCTTTCTGCCCCTCCCCACACCACACCCTTTGAGCTGTACATGTGTATAGATGGGAGGAGTCTACAGATGCAACATTACAGAACAGTGCTGAATTGAAAACAAAGTGCAAAAATTAGTGGAAACAAAGTTGTATATATTACAATAAAATAAGCTTCCAATGCTGGCTTCAGTGCCATTGCAGAATTATACAGAACATGACATGAATGTTACAATGCACAGACATGAAACCCAGTCACGGTTAAACTGCTCTCCTTTTTAATCAGTTTTTACAGAATGATATAATACATTAATAATCACAGTAGAGACAAGATGGGTTTCCTGTATACAAGATTGTGCAAGCTCATTAATTTAAATTTTTAAAGGCTTTACCAGTTTCAAGAGAGGCAGTACAAAGCTTTTAAATAGAGGTGAAGCACAATTAAAGGTACAGAACACACAACAGTAACTCAGCGATTAATTCTCAAGTAGTACAGGCTCAACCAAGCTATCAGCTGTTACCCAAATAAAAGGAGTACTTTTCCTTCCCAACAGTCCACCATGTTTTCTGCTGCTCCAGGTCTCCTGCCACACAGCTAGCCTAAGGCTGCTTTATTTATATGCCTCATAAATTACTAGACTTTAGACAAATATCTTCACTTTCATGCAGCTTTGAGAAGTGGGACTGCTCTTGACTGCTTCCCCTTTCTTAGCCTACTAATTTCCCTCTACGAACTATTCAGCATTAACATGGCAATGAAATCGCAAATTTCTGCTAGAATTTGGCTTCACAGAACATCAGCATTTTCAAACAAACAATCTGATCCAACACTTGGTGTGCCCCACAAACTCACCTACAGTAAAGAGGATTGTGTTTGTGGCTTCTTCCTAAAATTTATGGCAGTTACATTCAGTATTTGGTAGTACCAAAAAAAAAATAAAATAGGCCATACATTGCAATTCTTCTTAAAGAACAAGCTTTAAAAAGATAAATGATCAGGGGTTAGAAGTAAAAGGGGATTCCCCTGAAGAAGAACGAACCAAGCCTCTTCCCTCCTGCTCCCCATCCCAACAGAGGAAAATAATGCCTTTGTAACATGTATGGGCCCAATCATATGAAATCACAGACAGGTGAGTACTCCTTACTCATATAGGCAGCACCCTGAACTTCAATAATTGTGCCTTGAGTCTGCATATATGATCTGCTATTAATAACCTCCACTCCCCACCTCCCAAAACATTTCTCAGTTCACCGTTAAATGGCTGAAGTAATTCTAACAGCAAGCACTGAAGTCATGAGTACTGATTCAATGCAATGTGTGCGCATGGCTGGTTGGAGCCTTTTGGCAAAACAGTTCTTTTACTGTTTGGTCCTTAATGTGCTTTCCCTCTTTATTTTCTTACTATTGCACAACAGAAAACTTAAAGTCATCTTCCTGTACATATAATTTAACATTTTAAAACAAAATCAGAACACTAGGAAAAAATAGAGACATACACTACCATAAGATTCCTAATTCTTTGGAAAGCCAAATTCTTTTACTACATTTATAACATTGTATAAAAGGCTTTTATAGCAGGTTAAAAAAGAAGCAACGGACCATTCTGCTGTGAAGATTCTCACCTACGTTGGGGTGTATACAAATATTAACCATTTTTAAAATAATTTTATTTAAAAAATTGTTCAAGTTCTTCAATAACTTTTCTATACAGAAAAGCAGTGAAGTGATACAAATGTAAAGAAAATGTTTTTTGCCAGGAGAAAGAACTTTCCAGTAAAGAGAATAAATCCTGAAGACCCGATCAAGCTGATCAACTCCTTTGTGTCCAGACGGCTCATAATTAAAAGGTAAGATGCATGATAACCATTGACTATCATTTGCTCCCCCTTAGACAGCTTATATGTTAAATATAAGAAAACAGTTTAGAATAAGACAGGTTTTAGAGACCAAATATTCTCTGTTACTAAAACCAAAAATTGCAGAATTAAGGGTACGTCAGTAGTTTGATATCAACACAGCAAATACTCAGTGATAATTTAACACAACAGAACGCTTCTGAATTGTGGTATAACAAATGTACATTGCTTTTAGATGTAATTCTGACTCTCTCTTAAAGGGCAATATTGTGCTTTGCTGCTGAATGTTATTGGTCAGGGCTGTGAATGCAATATATTAGCACCAAAAAACCATGACGACTACACAACTAGAGTATTACAATGCCATTCAGACTCAAGATCACAGTAAAGCAGACTACAGCAACTCCATTGCTACTAGAAAGTATTGCTGTACCCTGTAAGTCTATAATAGAGGAGAAAGACTATAAACAAAACTTAAAAAAAAAAAATCTCACTTGAATCCCCATGATTTATTTAACATGATAAAAATGATATACTGAATTACACATTAACGATTAAGTCCTTGAAAACAAAGGTTTCTTTCACTGAATTATGCCTAGACGGGTAACACAGTCACATCTCAATTACTTAATACTGTACATAGATTGTTCTAATTTCAGTTAATGACTTTCAGAAGTAATAGTTTCTTAGATTTTTATGGATTCCCTTTTTAAACAGCTCATGTGGCCTCTAACATGTGGTATGTTGGCCTTTTTAAGTACACAAAAAAATCTTCAACCCATTTTTGAGCAGTGTTTAGAAATATAAACAGTTCTTCTATTTAAAGAAGGGATGCAAATTATGTCATTTCTTTTACTGCTCAAAGCCAGCAAATCTGGCTCACCTCACTGCCAGGAAAGTGATGGGCACTGGTAGGAAGAGGAGAGAGCGAGGAGTAATGCTGGCATCAAGGGGTTAAGCAGTGTGCCTTTTAAAAAATAAATTGATTGCAGTCCTTTTTTTAAGATAGATCTACAATGACAACGGCCAGTGACCACTCACACAAGTATCAGAAATGGCTTGGGCCAGCTATGGGAATGCTACTATTTCACTCGTCAAGGAAGTGCACCTGCTCTTCTCGTAATTGTCAGTGTCAAAAGGGAGAGGGGGTGAGACATCTGCAAAGATTCCCTGAACTAATTTCATGATGTGTTTTATAAAGGACAATGTGGTACTTTAACATATTTTATATGAATAGTAAAACCTGCACTGCTAGAGAAGATGATACAAAGAACACATAGTAAAAAAAACATTCACTGAAACCCCTGGCATGTGTATTTAATGTGAATAATCAAAATATATATTACAGTTTCAGGTTCTGTAAGGAATTCTGTTTGGGGTTTGTACAGTATACACAGTATTTCAGATGAAAAATATTACAATAAGGTATATACTATTCCTTTTTATATTAGAACTTATCTATTGAAACTTACAGCCCCTCTCCTCTATAAATCCAAACTATTTATTTAAAACGCTCTAATTCCCGACCCCAAAATTTTAAACTTTCAAGTGAGAGCCCTGTGAATTGTAAATTCCAGTTTCAGAAAGTTCTGTAAACTTTATTAAAATTTTAATAAATATTTAGGTTTGCCCTTTTTAAATTTATCCTATTGAGGAAGTCATCTCATTACCCAATACAGTATGTCACAACCTGCTGTAGGAGAGAGAAACTGCTTGTTTGCTGGTTGAAAAGATAATGAGTCCAAAGATGACTGCAGTTTATTAAATATTCTATAATATATTTACATTGTCCTCAGGTTTTAATTTTACCATAGGTGAAGTACAATTAATAATTATGTCAACTGCTACAAATTTTCAGTGCAGCTGGTGTTTTCTTACAAAAGGTGTATTAAGCTAGAAAGGCTCTTAAAAGTGCTTGCCATGATCTTTTTGGTTGGAAACAAAGAAAATGAATGAATTTACATCAACAGAAGTCTAAGGGAAAAATAGTGTCCGTGTGAAAGGGGCAGTGACAGCAGAGTTTCCTAAATGATTTTGAGGATCCACAATACCTGAAAAATGTGGTCCCTTTTTCCCGGGCTAATCTCTATCGGGGGAAAAGATGCAACCAAAATCTGTTAAATTAATTAATCTGATTAGTAAAAAAATTTTTAAATGCTTCCACTTTGTACAATATTATACAAGGAAAGTATTTCTTCAGCCTTTGAAAGGGTTGATATACATTCTTAGAGGCTCTCTGCTGCTAACAGTCTGTCTACATAGGTGCCCTTTCGGGTCACTTGCGATCATCAATGGTTTTAATAAATTCAACTGCTGCTGTGAACTGCATCCACCAGTAAGATTCTTCTCCAGTTAAACAGTTAGCATAGAAGCTACTAATGTACTGAACTGTGGACAACAAGCAGGGCGGGTTTGCCTGGGAGTGAAAAAGAAAAGGTACATGCCACAATTAAGTTTGAGACCGATGTTTTAAAGATAAGTGTTACAAATGTAACAGAACAGAAATGGAATGTTATGTATATAGCACCCCTCAGCCTAGGTTTTGAATATTACACACTGGTACAGCAATGACTGTACAGACAAATACAGATTCCACACTCAGCAGCAGCTCCTTGAGCACTGTGTGCAAGAACTGGCTTTGCTAAGGAGGCATGCTGACTAATGCACTAGGGTTAACACTTACTCTCTCCTGAAAGAGTCCCCAGGATCTTTAAAATTCCCTCCAGTCACCACTGACTTCCACAGGTACAAAGGACTCTGATTTTATCAGCTCACACAGGTGAGAGCAGCCTCCAGTTCCTAGTTCTTTTGAGTCAGCAAATGGGTGCAGAGTTCTGATGAGGAACCTGGCCCTAGGCAAGGCTGCTCTCAGTACCAGCTGAGCCATAGGCCAATGTTGAGGCACAGCACGCTAGCTGATCGTTCTGATTATATGCAAATCTGGGAGTCAATGTCCCATCTGTGACTAACTTCCTGGTTCAAGTTGTGCCATACAGATGAAGTCTGCACTTTAAATCAGCTATACAGTCAACAGAATGCATAACATCTCTTCAGAGCATTTGATGGTTTACCACAAGAATTAAAGGAAAAACATATCTATATCGATCTATAAAGTATCTATGTTCTCTGATAGAAGACTCACCTTTATCAGAACAAACACCAAAACAGGAACAAAGTCATCTGCCCCAGGGACTGAATCTTCATTGGCCAAACTCAGCAGGTTCATGATGGTTGAACACATTCGCAGAATGCACTGCACTTTGTCCCGTGGGGTTTTGTAAGCGCTGATTGTGCGGATTTCGGACTGTGCAGATGGCCATGGGGCCTCCCGGAGATACACCTAAAAAGAAGAAAAACATTTCCAATTCTAGTCAGCCCAAGCGATTAAGGATCTTCTGCAGTGCACTCTAATACTGGAGACTTAAAGGCGGGAGCAGCACACTGAGGAATGGGAAATGAAGGGACAACATCAATACAGTACACATGTATCAGGAAGCCTCCCTCATTCCATGTGTATAAAAACAACACAACACTGATAAGAAGTAATATTAATGGTGTGACTCGCACACCATCAGCTTGTTCTGTTATTGATTTTCCCCAAGATAATGTTTCAGAAGAAGACAGAGACATGAGGTTCTAGCTTCCATATAAAATGATTTACTGACCCTCACCTGTTCAGAGTGCGGACCTTGAACTTAACTGGAAGCCAGGAATGTATGAGTTCTAGACCTGCCTCTGACAGGGACTTTTTCCTGCGACACTGGACTACTCACTTATAGGGATAATAACACTCTCCCTCCTACGTGGGGGCGCTGTGAGGATTTACTGTTGTAAAGCAATTTGAGGAAGAAACATGCTGCATAAAGGGCGAAGTATTATCCAGGTTAAAAACCATTATGCTAGGACTAGGAGCTAAAATTCTGTGCTCTTGCACAGGTATAATTCTTAAAGTCATGTGTGTAAAAAAGCTGAAAATAGCTGACAACTCAAAAATTAGATGGTAACAAACCACAAGTCCCAGTGATGATTGACGCTGGTGATACTCTAAACAAAATTAGCTCTCAGCCATTTGTGGCTATTTCCACTGCTCCACGCTGACTCAACAAACATTCTAGGCTTCAGAGTGAGACCTAGACAGTGACAATCCTGGAATCTTATTAGGAAGATAGGGAAGGCAGTATCAGCAGCCACGGGAAGACGAAGAATTATCTTCATTAGAGACACCCAAGGTTGAACTTGATATCTGTCCATCAGGGATTGCTTGGGAATAATAGAATTATCCCTGCATTGATGCAGGGATATAGATTACTAGGAGTACTTTCCAACCTAGGTAATACGAAGAGATTTTAGTTTACCTGGTGAATATAAACCACAACTACGATGTACATGAATCTTGAGCCCTTTACCTAAGTCACCTTTTTTTTCCTTTAACAGAGTTACTGCTTGTCAGTTCAGGTGGGTTGGATATTGTTCGTGGCATTTTTTTTAAACAAAGGACCCTTCATATTAGTTTAATATTAATCAGTGCACAAGTGACAAATGGTAAATACATCTTCAGACTTGTTTAATCAGTGAAATATAACAGTATCACCCAGTGACAAGGAGTAAACTGTACAGCTACGTCGCCTGCTTTAGGAAGAGGAGAAGTGCTGTTATTTCCTCTAATTTTAAATACAAAAATAGAGGGAAGAAGCAGTTGTTACCTCTGGTATCTGAAGGGCTCGGTGGTTTGCAGTCACTACCTTAGACAACCTTTGGATATGCTCATGAAGGACCCTGAAAAAGAAGGGAACAAAAGTGAAGTGAGAAAAGGAGAGACACAGCCAAACAAATGTAGTTTTCATAGAAGAGGTAAAACCCGCTTTTCGATTTCCCATGCAATAAGACAAGTTTATAAATTAGACCTATCTGAACGATACACTGCGACATAAGAGTGAACAACAGGAACACCATCTACAAATAATAATCATGGTCAGTTTGCATTGGCCTCACTAACAGCAGGACTTGCCTTATGGTACACCAAATTCAATACCATGCTGGCTGCAGCAATCAAAAACCTGGTGCCTTTCAGAAGATGAAGAACCAGGAGGCACGTGGCCAACTGCACCAAAACTGTAAATGGAGGGTGTGTGCCCTGACAAAGGTTTTAATTAGCCACTGTGGAACACAAAACTACAGGGGTTATCACCTAGTTCCTACATCATACAGTTAGGATTATTTTCCTCTGGTTTTAGTAGCTTGCTGTGACTGCAGATCTTTGCATAGGATGCTAAAGTAAAAACCTAAAATAGTTTCTCTCTCATACAGAAAACCCATTTAAAGTAAACAATTAATTAAGGCAAAACAAAGGGGTTGTGTGGTAAGGCTAGCTTATCTGCCTAGGCAGTCAAGTTTGTTTCCTGGAAAGAGCAGTGCTTCTCCCTTTACAAACTGTGAGATAACTCAGGAACATCTAGTGTTGTTCACTTACTGGTCACGCAAAATGTCTCCATCCTGATTAGGGTAGAATGAGAGTTTGAAAATGCGATTCATCACACTGCGTTCTATGGCTAGCTGTGCATCCTGGAGCTGCTCTTCACTGGCATTTTGCCAGATGACATCCTGGGCCATGGCCCCATATAAAAACTGAAGAAAGTCTTCTACTTGGGCTGTTTTATCATCTGCTGCAGTGAGTTTCTGGAAATCTGAATACAAAGCAAAAGCAGGAAACTCAACTAAAAAGGCAAATTAAAGCAGTTTCCTATGGCACTTCCAGAAAGTAGAGCCAGAAACTGGTCAACGGTGGTAAGGATTCTTGTTTGTAGCTTTGTGGGTCGGTGGGGGAGTATGGGGAGGAACACGGTCATTCCAATGAAGAAATTAGAAAAAAGTAGAGAATACATTTTGCAGACTGTGTGGTCTAAGCACTCTGGTTGGCACTGCACTACTCACTTCATCTGAGGCCCTGAGCAAGTTATCTAATTCTCATGACTCACCCCTTCCCCCCCCAAATATTGATACTTGTCTACCTCCCTCACTGGGCACTAGGAAGAGGAACAGTGCTAAGTATAATTACTGTAAAGGTCACCAACAGGGACCAATAGCATTAAGGCTGCCAGACATTATCACTAGGAAGGGAGGAGATTAAGAAAGCCCACGTGTACCATTTTCCAGTCTTGTATTTGATTAAATATGCATTGTTACTATAGTCATATTCATGTAACAAAACGTATACTAAAATACAGGGCGTGCAATGCAGCCAAGGTAATGCAATGCAACAGGACCACTGGCCACCGCTCTCGGTTCCTCCCACTCAGGAAGCACAGCTATCAATTCCACCCCCCTGCAGCCACCATTGCTAGTTCTGCTCTCCAGCCTAGCAGCTCAGACGTTCTTTCAGGACCAAATTTCTCCTTTCCACTCAGTGAAAATGTTTATTAAGCTGCAGCACAGCAAAGCCCGAAACCATGGAGTGACTATGCATCGCTTTTTTCCTCTATCTTTCTCTGCTCAGATTACTTTCAGATTCTATATGTGGATAGATTTTTAAAAGCAGTTACTTTAAGGCAGTAGTTCTCTAGACTAAGGTACCCTGTGTCAAGATGAATCCCATGTATAAGCTTTCCAAACACCAATTGTTCCCTGTATCCTCTGAGACGCAGTCAGACTTGGTTTCAACCAGTAAACAAATCTATTCTAGAAGTCTAACTTGAGGCACAGTCTATTTATTTTTAAATACTGAACACAAAAAGGTACAGATGACCCACATGCTACATTAAATTACCTTGAATGAATTCCCTTATCTTTTTTTCTTTGCTTTCCAGAAGTAACCTCACACAAACTGTGGTGAAATATCTGTTGGCCACTTCCTTATCACGTAGAACCCTCTGCAGGAGCCTTTCCAGATGGGCGTGTGTGGTCTGCAGGCCTTGGCGACATCGAGTTAAATAAGCAATGTATGGAGCCCTTTTCCTAAAATTAAAAATGTTTCTCTCATTAGCGATTCCACAATAAAGACAGAAGTAGGACACTAGCTACCTAACCTGGTTACAGACTGACATGAGAGGAGTCCTCAACTCTCCTAGGTTTTATGGAAGAGCAAGTCCTGAATTCAAGCTACCGTACAACCTTCTGTTCAGTGCCTCAGCCTATGCAGTAAGACACAACTATCCAAATTCCACTGCTGGTTCACTGCCACCACAGCCCTCCCACTCCAAGAAGTGAGAGATTGCAGTGGAATCTAAATGCAGGTCTCCTGTACGCCAATGCAGAGCAGCACCCTCAGGCTGGCCTACCAACATTCTGACTGGAGTTTGTTACTAGTTGGGAGTGATTTAAGATTCAAGCCTTTTATGGTTCAATTCCCAGAAAGGAGAGAATTTTAGCATTTGGTGGGAAAGTGGAGATGTAAAAAGTTGTCTTTTGCTAAGCCAAGTTGGACACTTCCATCTGCACATGGCAACTGCTTAATAATGATACACAAAACAAATTACCTATAATCCTCTGCAATGGAGGCCAGCAGCTTTCGACATGTCCGGTTATCAAAGCGGCTTACACAGCGCATTGTCTCCTGCAGTTGGGCCATCAAATTCTTATCTTGGAGGTTAATAGCTTCAGCTAACTGAACTTTCAGGAAGCACACAATTTCATTGTCTGACCAAAAACATGACAGAATTAGTATACTGCCTACATGGTTTTTTCCCCACAGACAGAAATGAGGTGGAAGAGTGCTTTTATCTGAGAGAGCTGCATGGAAAAGCTGGTGCACATAATACTTTCAAACCATTACACTTATGTATGTTAAGTAATATCCAGCACTCGTGTTATTTTGATATACATTTGCCACAATTATTTAGGAAGGGCCTTTAAATGCCCTAGATAAGAGATAAGTAAAGGAAAAACCGCAAGTAAAAAACTTAGAACTGCATGTACATGTATTACATACATGCAAATGTACACATGTGCATACTTTTCTTAAGAAAAAAGCTGAGTTAATCTGAAAAGACACTAACTCATCTAGTGCATCCTTTCTCATTTTCCTACAGTTTCTCTGCAGCTCCGTTTTATAACGTTTTAACAGGAGGCTATTCCCTGGGAGACTCAGATTCTGCCTACACTACAACTTTGCCAAGGTACCTTGTTACAACATACTGGAAACTGGGATTTGGCAGGTTGTCCCATATTTGGGGGAAGCATGCAAGAACATATGATGAGGGTAGGAGTAGGAAAAGCAATGCAAAATAGAGATGTGTGTGTTTGTACATGTAAGAGGATTTACCTTCAGGGTCGGTGTGATCCGGTAGGCCGTTTCTTGTCGAATGGGACAACATTGGGAAGGCAATGGAATCTGCTGAACAAAGAGCCAGTCTCAGTTTCTTCTTTGCATCCCTAAAGAGAACAAGTGTTATTTTCTCTAAATACAGTGTTGCTTAAAACACACTTGCAATGACAAGTATTTACATCTTTAAAATCTCCTAGAAACTTTTTAATGCAATCTTAACAGACTCAGATGGTAAAGATTTAATATTTTCAAATAGTGCCAACAGCACTAACGCTTTTGACGATACGCTAGTTCAGCTCTTCCAACAGACTGCTCTCATTCAACACTTAGCTTTGGAAAAGGTATCTTTCAGTAAGTACTGGAATACAACTTCATGAAACTTAGTCCAGACCTTGGTTCTTTCAGAATCTTTACCAACTAAAATTAATGACATCTTTTCAGTGAATTTCATGCTCGTGAAAGGTGTCCAGCTTAGCAACCCTGAAGACTGACATTCTCCTTCCATAACAGGCACAGCATACAGACCTTATCACGCTGCTTTGGCAATGTTCCTCAACACTGATCTGGAGCGGCCTCCCACAATTCTCGGACTATGAACACTAATCTTTGGCCTTTCCACTGGGACTGTCAAGGTTGCTAATAATTGGCCAACTGAAGTGAAGCCCTACATTCAACTCACTGGCATTTCTGTTTGTCTGTAACCAGTAACTTTTGAACACTGCATTCAATCAATTCCCGAATTTCAGGAAACGTTTTAAGCATTAATGGACAGAATCCTTTTGATTTTGGTGAAAGATGGACAATTAGAGAAGCCTGATTTTCACAAAATCAGGCCCACACAATGCCCATTTGGTGCTGCAGGCAGAAGAATCTCTCTAGTGCTACTGCTGCCTACAGACATCACATGCAACAGCGACAGGCTGCTCTCTTTCACTGGGTGCACAGCTTGGCCTACATAAGCAACAGAGCATTTTCAGTTCCAAAGTGCCAGACATGTTTGTACCAAAAGTGCAGAACTGTATTGGAAAAGCTGCAGCTGGCACAAAAGAAAACAGTCCCTGCCCCAAAGAACTTACAATACAGGATGCTCTAATTATTTAGGCATAAGTCCACAAATAACTGGACCAATACCAAAAAATCATGTAATTTACTGAAGCGATATTGGTAGTAACTACTTTCAGTTACTATTAAGCAGGGCTGAATTCAAAGCAATGACCTAGAAGCCATAGATAAAATATACCAGTACCAACCCCCTGAGCAATCCAGACACCTTGTGTATATTAGCTAATGCATAGTTTAATGTATAATATTTAAGCATCTCTACATCAACCCTGTATTATATTAGGCATGCGGCCCAGATGTCTGGGATCTTCATTAGGGAATTACCTTTCAGTGCTTTCTACCAAAACAAACTAAATATCTTAATTCCTTTAGCAAACACGAATCCACATGAATATATACAATTCTGGGAGTTTTTTCAAGCGTCAGTCCTAAATGGTATATGCACAGAGACAGATGGAATCAATTGCTTCAGTCCAAAAGTTAAACAGGTTCATTAAAATAAGTATGAGATCCTTTATCACAGGAGGTTCAAATGCTAGAAGAAACTGGAGGTAGAACAAAAAGGAGAAACCTAGAATGCAGTAAAGCTGAATAAAAAAGATGATAGGTGAAAAAGGGCATATGGTTACATATGCTTGTAACATGATATAGCAGCAAAAAGCCAATGCAACTTTGGACTGCATTCGTGGAGGCATCACATCATGGGAAAGGCGTGTAGGTCCTTCTCTATACAGCTGTGGTGCAACTGCACCTGGGCAGGTGTATTCAGTTCTTAGGCCCCTAATTTCCAAAAAGAGACAGGAGGAAGTTCGGAGGAGAACAACAGAAATGATCAGGGAGCTGGAAAGAAGGACAAAGAAGAAACCCAGAGAAAGAGAGAAGTTATTTGGCATACTAAAAAGTATAAGTGGGAGGAAAAGAGTGGGACTAAGCAGAGGGAAATATAGGTGGAACATCAGGAAAACCTTCTTGAGAGTGTGCTCCAACAGCCTGAAAAATACACTCAGTAGAAGTGGTGGAGATCCTATCATTTAACTACATATTTTAAACTACACTGGACAAAACATCTGGAAGTGTACAGTAAGAAACAATACTACTGGTCCCCAGGAGACTAATTCTTTTCCACTATTAAGATTTAGGATATCTACAGTATATATCATGATTTCTCTGCAGATCAACCACATGGCTTCAGCTTTTGTGTTAATCCAACACCAAAATCAAAGTTACACACACAAATATTATGTTTACCTGTAAGAGAAAGCAGAGTCTTGTGGCTGTGCTACTTGACTTGCAGAATCTGGGAGGTCATCAGCTGACATATTCTGCAGGGCTTCATCACGTGGAGAGTCGTGTATACTTTCACCATCTCCAATTACCTCTAAGCAAACATTCCAACAGAGAATTCATAGAAAGGAACTTGACTGTCTAGTACTATATTGTTTATTTGCTTTTTCTCATTTTTAATTTCCAAGAAGATTTTTTAATTATATGGAAAAGAAACGTAAGTCAATCCATCCATCCATCAAATAAATAAATAAATAAGGAATTTTAGAGTAAATTAAAAACAATTCAAAAGATGTAATGTACAATTTGCTTTTAAAAGGAATCATATAATTCTGTTTTAGATCTCAATGTCCTCTTATTGTTTTCCAGTTTTTCTAAAAAATTGGTAATATGAGATGCATAAGCTAACGACACTGAGAAATCCCAATTGATTCAAATCAAGGAGTTCTGGCCTTGGAGATTATCGCTTAGCTCCCACTATCAGCGTGGATGCAATTATAAATTAAACAAAAAGAGAAACCTCCTTGCACTAGAGAGAGTGTTAATACAGTTCAGGTGTTGGTACTATCATTTGACTAGAATATTTAAGAGGTGCTCAACATTACCACCGAGAGGTTTTCTGTTGCCCATTTTTTAATGTTGTAGCTGCAGCACTGGAAAAGTTCTTACCTGCACTTTCATAATTTACTATAGCTCCTTCGCTTGGGCTGGTTCGCTTAATAGCATTCCTGTATTTGTCCAGGATATCCTCTGCAGCCTGTGCCTGTGCACTTAGCCTGGGACTGGGATCATCTGAACAATGAGGAAAATATAACAGGAATTAGCTCCATGTGGTGCTGAGGTCAATGCTAAGTGTAAACAACACTGCATAACAAGTTTAAAACCCATTAAGTCTTCAGGGCAAGTACTGACTAACCACAATAACCTCCTCAGTTAGGAAGCTAATTTTGAATATTAAAATGTTCTCTCTATACTAGTATATACATTTCTGTAAAAGGTAATGTTTTGGCTCTTCCAGGAGAGCATTTGGGGTGCATAGTCTTAGTAACGGAGCTCCAAGGGCAATATCATTTACAAACCTTGAAGTGTTGAGAATCTCTCAGACACAAAGTCATCTTTGTCTTTTTCTTGTTTTTCTTTTTTTCTAAATGGTATAGGAGCTGGAAATTACAGAAAGTCTGTATAAGACACATTATACATGGAGACAATACAGCATGGAATTACAAACTACGTTGAGAAACTGTAAGAAACAGGAAGTTTAACATCAAATAAAGGCTCCATGAAGGGCATTTAGATGTGTAAGAAACTGCAAAAGTGATGTCTGAAGCTTCTCAGTAACACAAGTTCTCTTTAAATACAAAAGTTAATGACACCCAAGCCTGTGGGTTGAAACAGGAAGCCTATTGTGATCATATTACAAATTATGTCCTTAATAGCTACTAAACTAAGCCAGACAATCAGCACCCCCAAAAAGCATTGAAGCATAGTGCCTTCTGAGTTCAGTATTTTTCATTTACTGATTAGGAATTGAAACTGGCTAGTTTCACAAATTTACTCTAGCCATATGTCCACAGATCCAGAGTTATGCATTGATTATAGCAATGTCAATTGTTTCTGGCAACAACTTCCAATTAATGGTTCCTGATAAAAGTCACAATCCACTATACAATACTAAAACTTGTAGAAAAATAAAATTCAGTTGTATAAAAGTAGTTAAGTCCAATTCATTTAAGAAGAGTTTCCCCTCTGTAAACTGGGGACAATGCGGTTCTGTTTTCACAAGGGTGTTGTGATGTTTAACATTTAGATAATATTTTATGTATGCAAAGTCTTAAATACTAGAGATTATCTTTTAGACTGAATGTATACTTAATATCCTTTACTTCTAAAACAGTACCAATACCCATAAATTCAAAGACTCTTTTGTGATCTACTGGACAGATTGAATCATTTACAAGATCTCCAACTGTGCACTACCTGATTTTGTTAAGTAATTAGCATAACAATCTTGGATTAAAACATAGAAAGGGAAGACAGTACTGTGAGCCGGGACTGGTTGCAACCTTCATGTAGTCAACTACTCAGACTGACCATTTAATATATGATCTCACAGTAACTGGAGAGTTACAGAAGTCACAGAAGTTTTCCTACCAAAGTGCAGATTTATTGAAAGCAATGTGCAGCATTTCTAAAAGCGCCAAGAATGTGTAAATGTGAGACTCTGTTACCTTTGGGCATGGCAGAAACGAAACGCTTTCTCCACCAGGGTTTGTTCCTGTCAGATTTCTCATCATCACTATCTTTTCGTTCCTCAATCTATAGGGAAAGTGAGCTTTTTATTTCAATCTACACTATGCTGAAATCATTACATGATTTTGTAAAATGGAAGACTGAAAAATATTTTCTTGATTACCATCAACAGATCATCTCACATTACCTGCAAAACAGCACTACAACAGAGTAAAATAACCTGCTCCTGAAAGTTTAAGTCCTCCCTTGGAGGAGTGTTTATAAGTTTGAGTGTAACCCTTTGTTCTGGACTAAAAGTTGGTCTACAACAATCCAAGAAAATCTCTTACATCTTAGCTTTGACTTTTATAAGTCATACTACAGGCCACCTTTCAGAAGGTGCCAGAATTGCACTATGCTTCCCTAATTAATATATTTAATGCTAACAACACTAAACACACATTTCTACTCAAAAATGACAAGAAAGAAAAACAAACATGCAAAATCAGTCCAGCTTCATAACGAATGCCTTACCTCTCCTCTAGAGGAGTCTTTACTGGGGGATGATGAAGAGGACTGAGGTGCAACCACTGAAGCAGCTGCCCCAATGTTGGGTGTTTGTGTAGGAAGCTCCCTTTCTTCATTACCAGGCCGCCTGTTCCAGCCAGGATCACTCATAGGTCTCCGAACTGATGACACTATGTCAGAGCTTCTGCTGCGGACCAGTCTTTCTGGGTAGGAATGCCTTTGTTTGAACGCCTCCAAATCGGTTGGGATTAAGATGTGGGAGCCAAAATTTGGTAATCTGGCCTCATTACCTCCCATAGTCCCTTCCAAGATTGGGGGATCTGGTGGCGGATGAGCGGGTCTTGCATAGTGCACTTTAGGCCGAACCACTGCTGATACACCTGAAGCAATGACACATTACATAATTGAACCAAACATTAGAATTATACCGTGGTGGTTATGTGTGGTGGTACAAGCATTTCTCAAATGGGTAAGATTTTTTCCCAGCTAAAATGGACAGCAGCCTTTGATGTATAGATCTTAAAAACAAGAATAGCCCATTCTTTACAATTTACCTTCGTGTGATGACAAAGGGTCAAACAATGCAAGCAAAGAGTCCGACTGAGAAGGGGGAGAAGTCAACTGACTGGCTCCTGAAACAATACAGAAAGTGGGTCTGCATGTACCATGCACTATTCACGGCTTCTTAGCTAGAGTGCTGCACAATACAAATGCATTCACAGAGCTTATGAAACAGGCAGCATTTAGATCCTTTTACAATGTTAATGAATAGTTAACACACTTCAAAATGTACTGACAGGAAGGCACCTGAAAGCACTCACAGGACTGAACAGTCAAATTATTATAAAAACTTTAAAAAAAGAGAGCACAGCGAGGGGAGAGAGTCTCAAACGCAAAAGAGCAGTCAACCTAACTTAGTAGAATTAGATAGAATAAAGACTCAGATCTCAGACTCTGCAGTATGTCATCACCTCCTCTTTCTAGTCATAAGCATAAACACTTCTGATCAACAAATATGGAGAGAATATTTGTAAGCCGTTTCTCAAAAACCAAAAAATACATTTTCTAAATATAAGTGAACTTTTCTTCTACGCAGAATTTACCGCACTTTTTCTTACTGGCATGTAAAGTGTTAAAAGGTTTTACAGTTGCAAGTTTAACAATTCCTGATGAGCTCTCATCTAAGACACAGTATATTTTTCACTTACTATCCAAGGGCTTTACTTACCATGAGCTGTTTCATCCATATCAGGACTTGTCACAGAATCTTTCCCTCCAAAGTCAGAGCTACACTCAGACCTAAGGTCCTCGATCTTATTAGGAATATCCTCAGAGGTTGCACTAATACCTTACAAATAACAAAAGAAGGATCTGTGAGGATCTTTGAGACAAAAAGAATACAGAAATAAAAAACATTAAACTTTTTTGTGACAGTTGCAATGAGCTGAGGTGTTCTTGCTGCCAACTCCCAAACACTGAATTCAAGAGAAATGGCAGCTTGACATTCTGAAAGCCATGACTTTAGAAATGTTCTGGTATACGGTTTTGTAATCTTTGGGTTCCATCTTTTTATTCCACTATTAAATATACACAATATATTCTTTGATGCTATGACTGGCAATATAAAGGACCTTAAGACTGACAAATAATTTACACAAATCTATGACCGGAAATTTAAGGAAGATGCAGCAACAGAGATTACAGAGGTGTGCTACACAAAATGGGATGAAGATAAGCTGAAGGCAGGTGTCCATAGTGAAATGCAAGGAAACATTAGGCGATTTCTTAGATTCAGATACCCTATTGCAAGTCTCTGCTTCTGTACAAACAGATTCTCTGGATTTCACTCTATTTTTAGTAAGATGAAGAGTATGGTACTGCCACTCCGGAAATCAGAGTATGAGCACCAGACAAAAAAAATCCTTTTATGGATGAGAGTAAATATGATGAAACTAAGCACATGGCAAAACATACTGGTTATCATCTAACAAAGCAGAACTTGTTCCTGAAAATAAAAACACACCTGACACGACGCTGAGGCCTGGTGTACTGGGACGAGAACTGACCTCCCTCACATCTGTGTCATCAGAGGTGCTGCCCAGTCCAGAACAGCTTTCCAGCTCCTGCAGTCTTTCCTCCTGCTTTAGGTCTGGGGCCTCTAAATAGGAAATGGTGTGCATGCATTACTGCCGGCTGTTATATTCTCTTACAATTCACATGCAAAAAGGTGGTGTAGGGATTTAGATTTTAATGTAAAAAGAGAGTCTAGCTAACTTTATGAAATGTACTCTGAAATGGCAACAAATAATTTGAGCTATTTCAGCCAATTCTACTTTGCTGTACTGCAGGCAAGACAATGCAGACAGTCCTTTATATCTGCAGGGGCATTTTGCTACATCTATTTTTACTCTAACAAAAACCAAAATTTAAATTATTGAGTTTCCTAGCCAGAGACTATGGAATCATATATTAAATGCTCATGAAAACATTGAAACTATGTAAAAATTCTGCCTAGAAAGATTCCCATAGTTCTACGATACACCTTTTATTCTTAGTTTTTCCAGAAGACTAAACAGTCACCAAGCCATGCTAGATCTGCTCTCACATTATAATCTAGTCTTCTGGCTTACGTCTTCTATCCATCGCGGTAAGGTTAATGGAGTCACAAAGCTTAGCCTCTCCTGTGCATTAGAAATCCTTGTGCACTGCACCTAACTCACCCAAACTAATTAAAAACAAGACACATCACATCACATCTGCCATCCTCCTAGTCATTGCTCATCATACACCCTTCCACCCACCTTACAGCATACTACCCATCCAAAGAGAATGGCTATAAAACGGCTTATTTTGTGCAGCCTGAGTGCTATATTGGGAATCTATATTCACAATATGTCAATCTTAAAGACTTCCATAATTCTCATAGTTTTACTTTGGAATCATAAGCAATCATCTTTGTTTGAAAAAGGACCACTCGGATTATCACCTGTCCTTTGAAATAGCTTGTGTTGTCTTTGGGCAGGTAATATTCCCTCTCAAAGTGATGGTTTCAAGTGATGCACTTATCTAAAACTATTTATGAAATAATGCTTTGCAGTTCATGTCAAAGACCAATCTAAAGAGGATTTGTGGGATTCTGACCTGAATCACTTGGCAATACCTCCACACTCCAAGCTTCACTGGTGGTTTCGGATATGGTTGACCCTGTGCAGGGGTCAAGCAGCACAGATCCTGAACCCGGCAAACACAGCAAGCTGCCAAGCATGTTCTCTGCAGCTGCACCTGTACAACCAAGAGGAAAGAAAGGATCAGGTAGGAAAGATGAAAGGATTCTAGTAAGACAGACACCATAAACTGGGTGTCCAGTATTAAGTCATTATAAAAAAGACACACAACAACTATTGGGGAAAAACAAAAACAAAACAAACCAGAAGAAAGTACCCATAACAAAGGCAGGACAGAGGTCTAAAGTTTTCCTACAAAGAAACTAAGATTTAACAACACATTTATTTCATAACTACAGAGAGACTGAATGAGAGCTCCAAAAGCCTCCTTGCTTTGCAGAAAGCTTAAAGTAGTTTTCAGTTTCAGTAGCTGTCAGTTACCTGCAATTTCTTGCAAACGGTCTTCATCAATATTTGGATCAAAGTCACTGCCCAAGACATCTGTGCTCCAGGTCTCACTCACAGTTTCTGATATGTCCCTATCATCAGTCAATCCCATCATATCACGAATTTCAAATTTACGGAGCTTGTCATCAAGATTATCCTGAGTCGTAGCTATGTAAAAATAAAAGGTTTCTCAAAAATTCTCCAATACGCTATAGGACAGGAAACTAATTCTGTCAAGTAAAATGCAGTTTTAAATAACTGTACAGCACTTTAATAATAAACACAATATTTTGTATAGTCAAATAGATGCAATGTGGTGACACTCTTTATTCCTATTTGAGAAAAACACTAGAGATTGATTTATGAGAGAAGGTTTAAAAAGTGTATATATTTGCCAAACATAGAGCTATCATAATGGTCTACAACTATGAATGACAGACACCAAGGAGTGATTAATTTATGGAAGGGAGATTAGTTTGTGGAAGGGAAGAGGTTGAATTCCTATCAGTTGGAACACTTTGCCCTCTCCAGTTAAATTGTCGGTAACTACAAAAAATATCTACGGTCTAACATTTCCAATTGGTACAATTCAAATCATCCTTTTCCCTCTTGAAAAGGAAGGCATAATAAAACAAAAATTTAAAAATATTTTATTATAGTGACTGAGATTTCAAAATACAATACCAGTTCTCTGTTCTGAGAATAACGTTAACATTGTTTTAGTGGACAACAATAGCTGGCTAATGAAAAAAATAAATGAAAATGTGAGAGATTCAAAAAAGTGTGGAAGTAATTAAATGATGTAGAAAGCCCCTTTATTCATCTCTGACATATCTAAATTAGATATGTCAAACTGATGGATTTAGAGAAATTGTAACAGTCTACACACTTTGAACTGTTTATCTGCACCTACCTTGTTCATGTTCTAACAGCTGCAGGGCTTCAACACCATTGCTCCCAGAAGGCCCTGCACCAAGCTCTGACACAGACTCTCCTTCTAAATCCAAAGAGGACACAGAATTGGAGCGATTTGAAGGACCTGATGAAAATTGATTTTTCTGTTAGGTTCGTTCAGATCAAGCTATTTGTTTTCCAAACTCGTAGCATGAACAGTACAAGATGCAACTTACTTGCAAGACTGCAAAAAACTGAGCTGAAGCCTGTCATTTTCAATACAAATTAGCCACTTATGTGAAATACTGAACTGAGGAACTCAAAAATTCTTCTCAATATGGTGAATTTAGAAAGTGTGTTAAATACCAACATCTCAATTATCTTGTAGAATTAGAAACTGGAACACTTAGCACTCCAGTAATTAACACTTTACAACTTCGTAGTGCCACAAAACAACATTAACTAATCTTTAGATACCTTGTCACTCATGGTTAGCACATCATTAGTGTACTAGCTTTTAGCCAAATTCAAATACAAACTTTTGTAATTATTTGTTTTCTCTAATATCTTGATTTTGTTTATCTTGAAAAACAAGAAGGAGAGAAAAAACTAATTACGGAAAGTTAAATAAAACAACATATTACCTGGAACATTTGAACAGCTTGTAATTTTCAATATTTTCAATATCCCATATAATTCAATATCCCATATAAACCCTTCTTTGCTGTATGTGATGCTCATATAAAAGAGCTGTTGTTCTAGGCTCCTAACATTTTGGCATACAAAAAAAATTGATGAAAATAAGATTAAAAGTCAGTATGTGAACTAGAAATTTATGGACAATTTAGATTGCAGTTATGCCAATAACATGCACCAAGTTGAAAACCCTTTTATCCTTTTTTCAACTACAGTCAATTTTTGTTCATCCTTTCCAGTACAAAATTATCTTCAGCAACCTGTATGTCAAAGTTTCAGCCAAGAGTGACTTTTTAGGGCCAAACATGAAAGCAGGCTTTCAGGGGAAAATGGGACAGCCTTTACAAAGGCAGATATGACATGCTGTATATAACAGTAGCGTCTTTTAGAATTAAAATCTGACACAAAACTTTCTGAATTACTTAAGTATCCCTTCACCTTCAGATATTCCTTCCAGATTATCACTGCAGAGGGAAAAGCGCAAGGTTTTATCAGGTTTACCATGGAGTTTGGTTTCATCAACAGGGACATCTCCTTGTCCTCCATCGGCAAGCTGCATGTTCAAGACCTATGGGGGAGAGGGAGAGGAAGAGAATCAACATGTTTAATTGACCCAGAAAAAAATTAATTAATTTTATTTACAATCAGTCTAACAACTGAAACCAGATTTTTTTTCAACTTTTCTAGATCTTTAATGGCACAGTCAATATCTAACATCTCACATTTAAGGAAAGGTCATTTGAATAAAAAAACTGAGCACTTTTCTAAGTAACAGCCTGGTGAGATTTTAAAATAGCCAAGATTTAGACATGCCGTAGATCATGAAAATGGAACCTCAACTGACTTTTTTCTCTAATGCCACTTTAATATCACATAGCAATCGGTAAGTACAGGACTCCAAGAGGAGGGAATCTGAACTATTGGGGCAAGACACTAATAGACGTAAGGAAGTATATTGTCCTCTTATTCAAAGGACACCTTATGCCAACAGTTGGAGATGGGTAACGTAATACTTGGATATTCAGCCTTTACAAGCTCTGATATGGCAGCTCAAGTTTGCTCCCAAGCAATGTAACGTGGAGTAACATCTCCACAGGCTTGGCAGAATTAACTCTTCATGATTTATTATGCTGCAGTAGTTAAGTCTGTTTCATCACTTTCATTCTAAATACTACGTTTCAAGAGTTTATAACTTGGGCATGCACAGTAACTTCAGGCTACAAAATTTTTCCAGAGGATTAGCATAAGACATAATATGCTTGCAAAGCACAGAACAAACCAGTTCCTTCGGAGACACTAAAATCTCTTGGATCTATGAATCAGAAGGTTTTACCCTACTAAGAAAGATGAGGCATGTCTCTGCGCCGAATGACAAGGCAGGGATGGCTTAATGAAGGTGGTGTTTATCTGCTTTCAAAATCCAACTGCAGACATCACACGTTTACCTGGCAGCAGAGATACACCAAAGCCATATAAAACACAATACTTACTTTACAGTTGTCCTCCATGGCTTCTTCAGAGTCATTAAAATTGACCATGTGTCAACTTTACACACACACACACACACACACACAATCATGGAGGGAAGATGGATAAGTACTCTGTTAATTTACTACTTAAGTACTTAAAATATCCAAGCAACCTTCTCTGAGATCCTTCCTGTCCCACAACAGCAGAAAATTCAGGAAGTGAACCATTGGCTAGGTAAGTGGTGGAAGGTTTTGGTTTTGTTAAAGACTAGTCTAACTTCTGTTGGGAGAGGGGTCCATATAGTTTGAATGGCCTCCACCTCAGTAAAAAGGAAACAAAGCTCCTTGGGTACAGGATGGCTAGAGTAATCAGGAGGGCATTAAACTTACAGCAAAAGGGGATAGTAAAAAGAGGTAAGAACTCATCACAAAATCAAGATGTTGAGAACAAAATCAATCAAGGACCCAAAGGACACAGACGAAATTCCTCAATTGCCTATACACCAATGCTAGGAGCCTGTAACAAAAAGAACTGGAATTGCTCATTTGTGAGCATAAATTCGATCTACTTGGTATTACTGAAACCTGGTGGGATGCATCACTATTGGAATGTTAAAATCAATGGTTATAACCTATTTAGGAAGGATCAAGTAAGCAAAAGGGAGAGGGAGCAGCATGATATGTCAAAAATGTTTGAGTCACAGATAACTCGGAAGAAAGTGATGGTGAATGATTATGGACCAACGTCCTAAGGGATAAAGCATAAGATGGGATATTAGTTGGTGTCTGCTACAGACCACCAGCTCACACTAGGGAACAGGATGATAGCCTCCTTATGTGCCTATCTATAAACTGTAGGCAAAAAAACATGTCAGGGGGGATTTCAATTTGAGTGTCATATGCTGGAGGTCTCATCCTGCCAGTATTAAAACATCCTTACAATTTGTAAACATTATAGATGACAATTTCCTAACTTAAAAAGTATTGCATCCAAGTCAGGGGAATTCTTTATTAGATCTTAACAGATAAAGAGGAACCGACCACAGAACTAAAATTAATGGTAGCTTCAAGACAAGTGATCATTCCTTGATCACCTTTATAATCTGCAGAATAAAGTCCAGACCAGCAATACATATATACTTGGTGCTTTAATAGGGCCAAATTACAAAGCTGAAAACAATTACGAGCCAAATCAGCTGGGAGGAAGAATTTAATCAGAAAAGTGTGAATGATAATTGGGAATCATTTAAGAACATCTTACTAGATGCCCAAAAATATATAACCAATGGAAGGAAAGCGAAGCAGACAAAAATGAATATACATCAGAAGTTAGGAATTGTAGAAAACGGATATGGGAAGTAAAGGAACCCAAGAATAAATATATGGCAAACAGCATTAAGGACAATAAGGAGTATTTAAAACACATTAGGAACAAAGAGAATCCTGACAAAGGTATTGGTCCATTGCTAGATGGAAATGGTAGAATCATCAATAATAATGCGAAAAAACAGACAAGGTAGTTTAATAAATATTTCTGTTCTTTATTTGGTGAAAAAACAGATGATATAATCTCAACATACGGTCATGATGCTCCTCCTTCCATTCCACTAGTATCTCTGCAGCATGTTAAACAGAAGCTACTGAAGTTAGACATTTTTAAATCAGCAGGGCCAGATAATTCTTTGATGCAAGAGTTTTAAAAGAGCTGTATGAGGAGCTTGCTGGACCATTAATGATTATTTTCAATATGTCCTGGAACCACCCCAGTTCTCCAAAGGGCTGTAAGATAGGTAATGTTGTGCTAATTTTTAAAAAGAATAGCAGGATGACCTGGGAAATTATAGACCAGCCAGCCAGACACTGATGTCAGTCTCACTTGAGACTTAAAGGAGGGCAATGTAATTAATGCAAGTCAACACGGGTTCATGGTAAACAGACCCTGTCAAACTAACTTGATATCTTTTCTTGATGAATTTACAAATCTGGTTGATAAAAGTAATAGTGTTGATGTAATATACTTAGACTTCTGAAGGGTGTTGGACTTGGCACCCCACAATATTTTAATAAAAAACTAGAACAATATATGGCACACATTAAATGGATTACAACTGGCTAACTGACAGATCTCAAAATGTAACTGTAAACTGTGAATTTTCATTGAGAGGCTGTGTTTCCAGTGGGGTCCTGTAGGAACAGTTCTTGGCCCTATGCTATTTAACATTTTTATCAATGACCTGGAAGAAAACATAAAACCATCACTGATAAAGTTTGCAGACGACACAAAAATTGGAGATGTGGTAAATAATGAAGAAGATAGGTTCTGATTCAGATTATCTAGATTGCTTGATAAACTGGATGCAAGAGAACAATGTGTGTTTTAAAACAGCTAAATGTAAATGTATACATCTAGAAACAAAGGATGTAGGCAATACTTACAAAATGGGGGACTATCCTGAGAAGCAGTGATGGAAAACAGATTTAGGGGTCATGGCGGATAATCATTTGAATATGAGCTCCAAGTGTGATGCTGTGGGCAAAAGTGCTAACGCAATCCTGGGATGGATAAACAGGGGAATCTTGATTAGGAACACAGAGGTTATTTTACCTCTTTATTTGGCACTGGTGCGACTGTTGCTGGAATACTGTGTCCAGTTCTGGTGCTCACAATTCAAGGATGGTGATAAATTGAAGAGGGTTCAGAGAAGAGCCATGAGAAGGATTACAGGGTTAGAAAGTATGCCTTATAGCGATGGCCTCAAAGACAGCAATTTATTTAGATTAACACAGCCAAGGTTAAAGGGTTACTTGATTACAATATCTAAATATCTATATGCAGAACAAATATTTAATAATGGGCTCTTCAATCTAGCAGAGAAAGATATAACATGGTCTAGTGGCTAGACGTTGAAACTAGACAAATTCAGACTGAAAATTAAGCATAAAATTTTTCACAGTAAGAGTAAATAACCATTGGAACAATTTACCAAGGGGTGTGGTACATCCTCCATCACTGGCGATTTTTAAACCAAGACCAGATATTGTTCTAACAGATGTTATTTTAAAAGGTTCTAGGAATTATTTTGAGGAAGTTCTATGGCCTGTGTTATACAGGAGGTCAATCTACATCACAATGGTCCCTTCTGGCCTTGGAATCTATGAATGGAAGGCTGTGGTACACCCACCTACCTGTTTAATCTGGATGCTGAATTAATCATTATAAACAGAAATCAGTTGTGGTTTGGAGAACATTTCTAACACCTAAATACGATGAAACAAATAAAGGGTTTTCGCCCTAATTCTCCAATTTAAACCTTGTCTTAGTTTAATCACAAATTTAGTATTATTTCATTGTCTGAATATACTTTCTTCATTTCTCAAAGCATGTGATTTATATTGGACACCTAGTTCATACCTCATTTTCTGACATCATACCAGGAGTAAGCTGCGGACCTGTTCCCAAAGAAATAACCAGTACTTCTTCTGGCTGAACTTCCTGTATAGAATCCTGGGAGGATCCTTCATGGTCTCCATGTTGGTCCATTGGAATATTTGATCTATTTCTGCTACGGGTAGCTAATGATACATGTTAAAATAGAGAGTGTTATGAAGGTTTACAATATTTAAACTCTCACATTATCTACAAATACACAAGTGTGATGTTAGCGCATGCATATCAAAGAATGGACAAAATGCAGAATACAATTTACAACTTTCTGGAAAGGTGGAAATTGGTATTGGGGATGTGTAGAACTGACACTGGGGCTGTGTAAGTATTTAAATATTGCACTACTGTGAAAATATCAGACTTGTAGCATAGTGGCTTAAGAAGCATATAATGTACCATGCTTCTCCATTAACCCACAGATATTCCTGCCCCAGATGGGCAGGACAGCTTTCCCTTTAGGTTATCTGAACACATTTTTCCTCTGCAAGAGAGACTCCCCTCTGCTTCTGTACCATTGCAAAAACAGAGCACCACCAGAAAGGCACTTTAGTTCCCATGTTTAAAATACCTTTTAAGTAGTGGCGTTTTTATTCCCTACAAACTGCAGTCATTCCAAACTCACAGCCTCATGACCTAAAGGCACCTTACATTGATAAGAGATCTCTGTTGCATTAAATAATAGGAAAATGCTCATCAAAAAGCACCAGGAGACCAAGACAAACAAACCAACACCTGGAAAAGCCATTTTTTGCATTTATGCAATGAACCATTTATGGGTTCTGGCTGAGCCCTTGTTGAATTCAACGAGCATAGAAACTCAAAGACCCTATGGCTGCCAGCTAGAAGGACATCAAGCTCCTTATGGCTAAGAGGTCTGTTTGGAAACAATGCAGAGGGTGGATATGGGGGAAGGGGGGGAGGAAGGAGAAAAATGAAGTGGGGAAGAGACTTTTTTTTTTTTTTTTTTTTAAACTTGAACATCCAAGAACCAGCATTTAAAATTCTAATCTCCAAGACCTCTGACCAGAACGATTATTTGATGCTATGCACTAGGCCGTGAAATAATGATTAGATTATAAATCAAGTTTTTTAGGGCATCATCTGCTACTATTTGTTTGTATAGTGCTGAAAGCCCAGATCCTTAATAAGAACTGTTAAAGCACTACTGTAAGAACATAAGAACAGCCATACTGGGTCAGACCAAAGGTCCATTTAGCCCAGTATCCTGTCTTCCAACAGTGACCAGTGCCAGGTGCCCCAGAGGGAACAAACAGAACAGGGAATTATCAAGTGATCCATCCCCTGTCCCCCATTTCCAGCTTCTGGCAAACAGAGGTTAGGAACATCATACAAATAAATAAAACGTATCCCTTCAGCATTCACCAGCAAACTCTATGGACTACACCCAGACATCGGAATAAATCCGATGAAGTGAGCTGTAGCTCACGAAAGCTTATGCTCGAATAAATTTGTTAGTCTCTAAGGTGCCACAAGTACTCCTTTTCTTTTTACCCAGACATCAGTGATAGTTACTCAAAATATGTTAGCTGATGCCAAACCCTAAATGCCTGAAAGAACAGGCAGAGAACTCATAGGAGACACACACCTCTCATTGTAAGGGAAGGCACAGTGGCAGCAATTCAGACAGTGCTGTTTAGAGCAGCTACCTGAATTCTTACTTAAAAACAAACCAACATATAAAACTTTCTAGCCAAATGTACAGCACTACAAAAGAATGAAGGCCCTGCATCCCATGAGTTGCTGAGCACTTTCCAATAAAGTCAACAGAAGTTGGAGGCACACAGCCCCTTGTACGACTAGGTTCTAAAGCAGCATTATTGAAGGGTTTCAATGTTTTGTAGAGTAAACCTTTTATTAAGGCATTTAAGACAGTTTTGGACTTTACCGAGCAAGTCCTTTTCAGCAAAAACTGATATAAAAGGGGATTCAAGCGTACACTAGACGGAATGTGTCAAACACTTATAAGCAAAAGCTGGTAAGCCCTCATTTTTTTTTATCTCTTGGGCATGCTAATTTATAATTTTTGTGATGGTATAAATAAAATGGAAAATGCCACTCTAAGCCTGGCCTTGGGTGGTTCTTCCCTATTCAGAGCAGGTGCTGGTAACAGAAACAAGTCATTCAGAACAGTGGTGAGCCACCCAGCAAGAACTGCAGGAAGGCACACAAAAATCACAAACTTGAAGACCCAATGTTACATCATCAGGAACTGACAAACACATGGCAAAGCAATATCATAACCCCATCCTGATTATTTTGTGGTTCTCTGTAACTCCTTTTAATATAATCTTCTCTTCCTCTCCCCATTCTAGACACCTTAGAGAAAAAGAGTCAAAGACCTGAAGTTCCTTTTCTTGTCTAGCATGGCATCAACTCCCTCAGTTGAAACATGGGAGCTGAGGCCAAATGTGCAAATTGAGAGTGAAACTTTTACCTTCAATTATCATGCATCAAAGGGAGAGGAGGCTTTTTAGGTTACTACATTTTTCTAGCTATTTAAGTAGGAATTGGCCTTTGTAATGGAATAAACGAAGAAGCCTGGCACAAAGCAAATTAAAAACAAGCATGAAAAGCATGGTTTTATGAAGTAAATAAAAGTTTTGCATAGAGGAAGAAGAGAAAGAGTCCATTACCCACCAAATGGGGTTACTAGATTAATGTGAGCTGTGAGATTGGTGGTAGAAGTATCCCAGGCAGTAATGGCTGCCAACTGTTGTCCTGGGTTTCGACAGCATTAAACAGAAACAAAATCAAGCCTTTGAACAACAAAAATATTTTAAACTGTAAAATAAATACAAACGAGTTATTACTTCACTAATGTAAACTTAAAATAGCAGTTGTGCACAGAGAGGTAAGGATAACTCAGGATACCAAAATGAGGTTTTAGCACTTACTATCTTTAATTTACTATTTTAAGTATAATATTTTTGCCCTATGTTACAGATAAATACCAAGCTCTTTTTCTACTGAATACCAATATTCCAATCATATAAGTAAACACTAGAACAGAGTACAATACTTTAGGATCTAGAGGAAAAAGTGTCACATTTTGAAATGGGATATTTTTGAGCTGAAAAGGTATAAGATCCTGAAAATTTAATACTTCAGAAAAGTATGTGCTACATTACATCAGTAGCCATATTTAAGACAGCGTAATTACAAGGCAATCTCCCTCTTCCACTGCTTAGCACTTTTTTTAGCATTATCTTCAATGGATCCCCTTCCTCCCATTTTTCATACTGATGTTGCCAAATGTCTGCACCCTTGCTTTCTTCCCCACTCCACTCTCATCGCTCGAGTTATCTTCTCCACTCTCATCACCTCCACGGTGATGATTTAAATCTACCTTCCCATGCCTAACCTCTCCCCAACTGACCAGATTCCCATCTCTTCCTGTCTCTCCAGCACTTTATTACAAACATCCTGCCACTTCTCTAAATACTGCAAAACCTGAACATCCTTCTTTCCTTCTACTCTCTCCTCATATCCAAACCCTCTCTGTATCAATGTTGACAACTGCACTATCCTCACCACCACTCAATCTCTGACTCTTCCCTTTCATTCTCTCCTATCCACTGGCCTGCACCATTTCACTACCATATGCTGATTAGATTATATTAAATCTACATTACATGTAAACTGGGAACCCTACAACTTCATTTACTATATGAATACACTAAAATTCAGTCGGGTGTAAGTAGGATTAAGGGAAAAATTATAGTATGAATTGGAACTATTAGATTATTGAATATTCTTCCAAGGAAAGTGGTGGAAACATCGTTGGAGAAATTTCAAACTTGACTAGACAAGGCACTAGAAAAAAATATGGTAAAAGTACAGTCCTGCTAGAGTGGTTACACCAGAAAGACGATCCAACAGATATTTTCATTACATAAAGTCTGATTCAATGACAACTATGCTACACACAAACACACACACAGTGGAAGTGGTGTGAAGAAAACTTAAGCATATCCTACAAGAGGACTGAAGAAATGCTGAGGCAGCATATATAGGGTGCAGGAAAGCCTATGAAAAAAAAGCCTTTGCTGTAAGAATTTCTCTCAATCTTCCTCACCTATAGGCAGTCGATTTTTTTTGTTGGCTGGAGTAGTTGCAGGGGAGAGTTGTGGAGTATTGTAAGGAGTCATTTCAAGGCTGCTACTTTTCCCGGGTTTGTTCTGGGGTAAGTTTGCCAACAAGTTTTCCAGAGCCATCCGATCTTCCTTCAGTTGGTCACTTGACATTACATTTCGCATAAAACCAACCTACAAAATTAGAGTTTGTATCATTAAGAAAGGAGCATGAAGCTACATATTAACCTACTACACCCACTTCTCTCTCTCTTGCAAGTGTGTGCAGGAAAATATTACTCCTATTGAAGAATCAGGATATTACCAGATTAGTAAGTTGGCTGTATGTCATATAAACCACAGTCCTACTCAACCCTTCTAGAAGGTTAACTGAGGACATCGGAGGGGTTTCCACAGCGCGCCCACTAATAACAACATCCAGGAAAGCAGCAACACAGCTCTGCAAGGAGAAGACATAGGTTTTTTAGTGAATGTTTTCAAATTTTAGAGCTACAGAAGAACATAAAGGTACAAGAGGTATATCAGTTTTGCTGCTTCTTATATATATAGCAAATCAAACATATTTTAGCCAAATAAGAGTAAGTACAAAATTATGCAAAAAATTTAGAGATCCCTTCACTCCATATCTGCATTTGAAAGTGTCACTTATTTAAATAGATTCTGAAGTCCTCATTATTTAAGTACAGTTTTTAAAATGTTATGCAATGGCACTTGATGACTTAAACTAGCTCACAGTAATGAACTTGTACTTAAATTGTTCCTTCCTCAGGAAACAGCTGAGCATAGCTTACAAGTGAAACAAAACTATAGGGCACAGGGACAGGCAAATAAGGAAACTGTCAATTTAAAAGTCACACCTGACTGAATGTTTACCTAGTTTCATTACAAGTAGCAAGAGAGATTGAAAGAAATGAGCAAAAAAGTTTTTGTTAGTTTGCTTTCTGCATTTGACAGCATATCGTGTATAGTTAGTTTCACTGTTTCCTCCGTAGAGTCAGTTTCCCCATTGTGTGTACATCCTTCATACAGTAAGAAAGGAGAGTAAACTATTTACTTAAAAAAAAAGGGGGGGGGTGAGGGGAGAGACAGGAAAGGAGGCAAAAAACTGACAGGAAGCTCCATGGGCAGGTGTGCAATTTTTTTTTTTTTTTAAATTGACTACATGGTGTCCCCTTAAATGAAAGTAGTTTATGCTAGATTCAGCAGAGAAAATTATAAAAAAATCACATAGTATCAGTTTTAGAAAGTGCCATATTTTGACATTTTGTTAATGTTTTCATTTAAGCAGCAAGGTACTATGTGTCTAGTAGTCAGGAAGCATGACTCCAAGTTCTATTCCCAGCTCTGACCCCAACTGTATGCGACCATGCAGATGTCACTTAACCTGTACCTCCGTTTACCTATCCATAAATTAGATGTACTGCTCACTTACCTCATAAGAGGGCTGTGGAGCTTATTTGTTTGTGAAGTGCTTTGAGATTCTCAGATGACAGGGGCTACAGAAAGGCAAAGTGTCAAATATGTACATAAGTACTGTTTTGTGACTCTTACTTTGTCGAATTTGCCAAGGTTGCTCTTCATGTGCGGATCTCCCTCTTCAGAGCCTGTCATTGCCAACTGCTGCAAAAGTCTCCCGACCTAAAATGGAAAAAGAACACTTCGGGCAAATATTTCAGAAACCATTACAGAACAACAAGATAGATCGTAATACAGGAATCAAATGAGAAAGCGCTTCCATTTTAAAATACTATTTTAATTTACATATAAAAACTTTCCCAAAGTTACTTTTGGGGCTAAAAATTCTCAGACTTGTTCTTGGGCTCTAAGTAAAATGTTCTATGTGGAAATATACTCAGTCCTATCATGAGTGCAGGGGACTAGACTAGATGACCTCTTGAGGTCCCTTCCAGTCCTATGATTCTATGAAAGTTTCACTAAAAGCTATTTGAGTTATCTAAACAGGAAGAGTACTTTCTCCTATGACAAAAACTGTACTTTTTTCCTCTCCCAACTCAAAGGCTTCTTTGTTTTAATTCCATCTTTCATTCACTGAACAATGTATATAATCGTACCTTATTTGAAATTATTTCATTATTTGTAAAAGAAATCCTAGCCATTTGTTTGAATATTGCATGTGAAGCAGTTATTTTCCGTGTGTTTTTAAACCTATGCTAGATTATTAGGTTCTGATTCTTCACAGCAAATATGGAAGGGATGAGGGTTGAACCTAGAGGTCTTAGGTCTGAAGATTTTTAAAGGCCATGTAAATTTTTCTAGACACACATGGAAAAAAACACAAACCTCTGACTCAGTTTGTACACGGCTTAACATGTTTTTCCTGAAAAATAACTCTCCTTAACTTTTTAACCTGTCACCAAGAGGTTTATAAAATTGTGAGTCCTATAAGAATATACAAAAAATGATACAGCAGGTGAATAAGTGATCCCTTGTTTTACAGAAGCATCTAAAGAACCCAGTCAGGATTAAGGCCCCCTTCTGCTAGGCACACTCTTTCTGCTCTATGAAACTTACTGAAATGAATTTCAGTCAGTCAGTATACCAGTTACACTTGGCACCCATGTAGGTATGTTTTGCCCCAGGTACATGGAACATGCAGTAGTTTTTTAGTTAAATGGGTGCTGTGTAATACCAGTAATGAATATTAAGTTCCCAAAACATTTGCACAAAGACAATGAATTCTGTCACCTGAAGGCATATTCTAAAGCATTAATACAGCGAGTAGTTGCCCAATAAGCAACATGGTGTACATCCATTCAGAGGACAAAAGAGACAGACATTTAGCAGAAGTGCTAAATGACTTTGTTTCAGTTTTCACCAAAAAGTTTAGTAGCAACTGAACATCTAACTTAGTGAATGTCAGTGAAGAACAGGTAGGATCATAGGCTAAAATAGGGAAAGAACAAGTTAAAAATTACTTAGACAAGTTAGATGTCTTCAAGTCACCAGGGCCTAATGAAATACAACTTAGAATACTCAAAGAGCTGACTGAGGCGATATCCGAGCCATTGGCGATTATCTTCGAAAAGTCATGGAACATGGGAGATTCCAGAGGGCTGGAAAAAGGCAAATATAGTGCCAATCTAAAAAAGGGGAATAAGGACAACCTGGAGAATTACAGACCTGTCAGCTTGACTTCAGTACCCGGAAACATAATTAAGCAAATAATCAAGCAATCAATTTGCAGACACCTAGAAGGTGATAAGTAACAGTCAGCATAGATTTGTCAAGACCAAATCATGTCAAACCAACCTAATAGCTTTCTTTGACAGGGTAGCAAACCTTGTGGAATGTGGGGGGGAGGAGTAGTAGATGTGGTATATCTTGACTTTAAGTAAGGCTTTTGATACTGTATTGCATGACCATCTCATAAACAAAGTAGGGAAACACAACCTAGATGGAGCTACTATAAGGTGGGTGCATAACTGGTTGGAAAACCACTCCCAGAGGGTAGTTATCAGGGGTTCACAATCAAGCTGGAAGGGCATATCGAGTGGGTCCCACAGGGATCAGTTCTGGTCTAGTTCTGTTCAATATCTTCACCAATGATTTAGATAATGGCATTGAGAGTACACTTATCAAGTCTGCAGACAATACCAAGCTGAGAAGGGTTGCAAGTGTTTTGGAGGATAGGATTAAAATTCAAAATGGTCTGGACAAATTAGAGAAACTGCCTGAAGTAAATCAGATGAAGTTCAATAAGGACAAATGCAAAGTACTCCACTTCGGAAGAAACTATCAGTTGCACACAACAAAATGGGAAATGGCTGCTTAAGAAGAGGACTGTGGAAAGGGATCTGTGGGTCACAGTGGATCACAAGCTAAATATGAGTTAACAGTATAAGACTCTTCCCCTCCCCCCCCAAAAAGGGAGGGCACGCAAATAATATTCTGGGATGTGTTAGTAGGAATGTTGTAAGCAAGACATGAGAAGTAATTCTTCCGCTCTACTCTACGCTGATACAGCTTCAGCTGGAGTAGTGTGTCCAGTTCTGGGTGCCACATTTTGGGAAAGATGTGGACAAATTAGAGAAAGTACAGAGAAGAGCAACAACAAAAAAGATTAAAGGCCTAGAAAACACAACCTATGAGGAGAGACTGAATAGGACAAGAAGCAATGGTCTTAAAATGCAGAAAGGGCTGTTTAGGTTAGACATTAGGAAAACTTCCTAACTGTCAGGTTAGTTAAGCACTGAAATAAATTGTCTAGGGATGTTGTGGAATCTCCCTCACTGGAGATTTTTAAGAGCATGTTAGACAAACACCTGTTAGGGATGGTCTAGATAAGACTTAGTTCTGCCTAGAATACAGGGGACTGGACTAGAAGACCTCTCGAGGTCCCTTCCAGTCCTACAATTGTACAAAATTCTATTATTTCAGTTAGTACAGATTAGCAAAAAATACAACTATGCTAGCAAAAGTGGAAGGATATTAAAATTTACAAGCGCTGTTAGACCAGTCTTACAAATATTTATACTTTACAGCTGTCACCCTTGTAAAAGCAGGTGTATTGCCTTTTAAAGCAGAATTTAGATGTTTGCTATATATTTCTTAACTTCAACAGCTGCTATCAAAAACACCAATAAATGTCTTTTAAAACTCAACATTTTAAAACAAATGGGTATTCAAGCTTTAAATTTTCCTCTTCAGGAATCATAATAAAAGAAATATTTTATATCAGTATTCATCATCTTATCCCTAGTTAAACCAGTAAAAATACTGTAACAATAGCCCCAATAAATGCTTAGAAGATCTCAGATATGAGGAGAGGTTGCAAAGGACTGTAGAGAATTTTTTTAAACTAAGGTTTGGGGGAAAGCTGACAGGCGTGGAGCAGAACATAGTTCAGGCAGAAAAATCCCTTAGGAATGAATTTATTAAAGGGGGATCTCTATGTCCTAGAAAAGACGATAGGAAAGAATTTGGTAAAGTACAGACAGGAGCTAGTAAGGAACAGTCAAATGTAGAAGAGCCCCATTTAAATACAAAATGTACAAGTGTTTATATACAACTGCTAGACAGCTAAATACTAAGATGGGTGAACTAGAGTGCCAGGTATTAAATGAGGATATTGACAGAATAGGCATTGCAAAAACTTAGTGGAAGAAGGAGAACTGATGGGACATGGTAATACCTGGATTCAAAATATAAAGGAATGACAGTAGGTCATACCGATGAGGCACTGTATGTGAAAGAAAGCACAGTGTCAAAGTAAAAATCTTAAATTAATAACACTGCCCCACAGAATCTCTCTGGATAGAAATTCTATGATTGAACAATTAGAGTATAGCTGTAGGAATATACTACCAACCACCAGATCAGGATGGTGATGGTGATTGTGAAATGCTCAGGGAGAGGCTACAAAGAGGCTATAAAGGTAGAAGACTCAATAATAATGGGGGATTTCTCATATTGACGTAGTACATATCACCTCAGGAAGGGATGGAGAGAAAAATTTCTAGACACCATAAATGACTGCTTCTTGGAATAGCTTGTCCTGGCACCTACAAGGAGAGAGGCACATCTTGATCTAGTCATAACTGGAAAATAGGATCTGGCCAGCAGTTAAATATAGCTGAACTACCCAATAATAGAGACCATAATGTAATTAAATTTAACATCCGTGTAGAGGGAAAAATGGCAAAGAAACCCACCACAGTCGCATTTAACTTCAAAAAGGGGAACTGTACAATAATGAGGAAGTTAGTTAAACAGAAATTAAAACGAACAGTCACAAGGGTGAAATGCCAGCAAACTATAGGGAGACTATTTAAAATCATCATAATAGGAGGCTCAAACAAAAATTTTACCCCAAATTTTAAAAACAAAACACAAAACCAAAAAATGCCACCATAGCTGAACAGTGAAGTAAAAGAAGAATAAGAGGCAAAAAAGGTATCCTTTAAAAATTGGAAATCAAATCCTAGTGAGGAAAACAGAAAGCAGCATACACTCTAGCAAGTCAATTATAAAGCAGGCCACGAAAGAATATGAAGAGCAACTAACTCAAGACACAAAAACTGACAACAAAAAAAGTTAAGTGCATCAGAAGTAGGAAGCCTGACAAAACTGTCAGTAGGACCACTGTATGATTGAAGTGCTAAAAGAGCACTCCAGGAAGACAAGGCTGTTGCAGCAAAGCTAATGAATTATTTGCGTTGTTTTCCCTGCAAAGGAGATGAGGGAGACCCCCCCGCACAAGCCATTCTTTTCAGGTAACAAATCTGAGGAACTGTCCCAGATTCAGGTGTCAATAGAGGAGGCTGGAACAAACAGATGAATACCATCTGGTCCTGGTGACTTATTACTATTAATTTTATCAGCGTTCTGAAGAAAGTCCAAAATGAAATTGCAGAACTATTAACTGTTGTACATAACCCATTGCTTAAAATCAGCCCCTGTACCAGATGACTGGAGGACAGCTAACGTAACATCAATTTTTAAAAAACCTCCAGAGGCAATCCTGGCAATTACAGGCCAATAAGCCTAACTTCAGTACCAGGCAAAATGCTTGAAACTATAGTAAAGAACAGAATTATCAGACACATGGATGAACACAATATGCTTTTGTAAAGGGAAATCATGCCTCATCTATCTATTAGAATTCCTGGGGGGGGGGGGGGGAAAGGGGTCAATAAGCATGTGTACAAGGGTGATCCAGTTGATAAGTATACCTGGACTTTGAGAAAGCCTTTGATAATATCCCTAACCAAAAGCTCTGAAGCAAACTAAGCAGTTATGGGATAAGAGGGAATGGTTCTCTCATGGATCAGTAAGTCATTAAAAGATAAGAAACAAAAGGTATGAAAAAAACAGTCAGTTTTCACAATAGTACGAAGTAAATAGTGGGGTCCCCCAGGGATCTGTACTGGGACCTATGCTGTGGAAAAGGGGGTGAATCGTGGGTTTGCAAAATTTGCAGATGATACAAAATTACTCAAGATAGTTAAGTCCAAAGCCAATTGTGAAGCGTTACAAAGGGATCTCACAAAACTGGGTGCCTAGGCAACAAAATAGCAGATGAAACTCGATGTTGCTAAGTGAAAAGTAATGCACACAGGAAAAAATAATCCCAACTATACATTAAAATGATGGGGTCTAAATTAGCTGTTACCACTCAAGAAAGAGATCTTGGAGTCATCATGGATAGTTCTCTGAAAACTTCCACTCAGCATGCAGTGTCAGTAAAAAACAAACTAACAAACAAACAACTAACAACGTTAGGAAATAGAAGACAGAAAATCCATGGTATGCCCAAACCTTGAATACCAGGTGCAGTTCTAGTTGCCCCATCTCAAAAAAGATACTAGAATTGTGAAAAGTGCTGAGCAAGGCAACCAAAATGACTGGGGTATCCAACGCCTTCCATATATAAGGAGAGACGGTTCAGTTTAGAAAAGAAACAACCAAGGGGGAATATGATAGAGGTCTATAAAATTATGAAAGGAAATTAATAGGCAGCAGGTTTAAAAACAAACAAAACTTCTTCACACAACACACAGTCAACGTATGGGACTCATTGCCATGGGATGCTCTGAAGGTAAAAGTACAGTAACTCCCCGCTTAATGTTGTAGTTAATATTCCTGAAAAATGCTACTTTAAGCAAAACAATGTTAAGCAAATCCAATTTCCCTATTAAGAATTAATGTAAATGGGGGAGTTGGTTCCAGGAAAATTTTGCCTGGTTGAGGTGGTGGAGGAGTCAGAGGGTAGAAGAGGGTGGGACATTTCCCAGTGAATGCCTTACTGCTAAATGATGAACGAGCACTCGGCTGAGCCCGTAAGAGTCAACACACTGCTGTTAATGTAGCCTCACACTGTACAAGGCAGCACAAAAGGAGGGAGGAGAAACAGCATGGCAGAGAGAGAGACACAGACACACACACCGTGTGTGTGTCAGACATGCGCACTGCCCCTTTAAGTACGCTGACCCCACTCTAAGTACATTGCCTTTTTAAGTAGATCAGCAAGTTGAGACAGCAGCTGCTGCCAGCAGGCTCCCTCCATCCTGTGCCCTGTCATGTCCTCCCTGCTCTGTGGAGATGGGGGGCAGGAGCAGGGGGAGGGGGACACCTTGACATTAGCTCCTGCCCCTGCACAGCAAGCAGGAGCAGCTCCAAGGCAGAGGGCAGAGCAGCACAGGGCAGTGGGGGCAGGGACAATTGAACTGCCCGGCAATTGATAGTCTGGTGGGCAGCTTAAAAAAGAATCAGATAAATTCCTGGAGGATAGATCCATCATGGCTATTAGCCAAGATGGTCAGGGACACAACAATATGCTCCTGGTGTCCCTAAACCTCCAACTGCTAGAAGCTGGGACTGGATGGCAGGATGCATCATTCAGAATTGCCCTGTTCATTCCCTCTGAAGCTTCTGTCATTGGACACTGTTGGAGGACAAAAAACTGGGCTAGATGGACCATTGGTCTGACCCAGTACGGCCATTCTTATCTGGTCCCATTTGTTTAGAGTAACAAAAAAAAGGAAGTCATACCTGCATCAGATTAAATCTTGCCACCTCATTTATTGGGGCATCGGAAATTATTCCATACTGTTCTGGGTTGACAACTGCAGGACAAATGAAACATGCAAGCAGAAGATCCGTGCACATTGCTCGCACCTCCCCAACTTCCAGCCGGTCTACACAGGAGAGTGTTTTATACATTTGTGATAAAATCCATCGCAAGCTATGCGGAAAGCAGTATGTGTTCTGCTTGAGATAACCAATGAATTTGTTTACCAACGCCACTAACTTAGCCTCATTGGAATCCACCATTTCTTGGACTTTTTGTTTGAACCTTTCTGTGCCTTTCTCCCCAAAGAGTTTTTCCTGTTGCGCGGGAGAGAACCTCTCGATCAATTTGTTTGCATCTGTTTCTAGGTGGTCTTCATCTTCCACCAGCAGCTGCATGATTGGCTCATGCAATGTTGCAGTAAGGAACAGTTTTGCAGAAAAGAGTCCCTCAGAAAAAAGTTTGAATAAAATGCTGAATGCACAGGTACCTCTCCTCAAAAGCCGTCTGGGATTGTCGCTTTCCTTCAGTTCAAATTCTATCAAGTAACGCAAAACTTGAAGGAGGTAACTCTCATCTTCCTGCATGATGCAATTGCCATAGATGGAGGTAAAGACCGTGTGAATGACACTTTGTGCGTTGTCCTGGCTGAGTTTCTCTCCAGCAACCAGAGAGGAAGCAATAAGCCTAGGGTTCTCTCTCAATCTGTTGAGGAATTCTCCATAAGCAGTCTCTTGAAATCCCAACTGCTTGTACCCATCAACAAACTGTGTGTCCTCCAAGACTTTGGCATGCTGGCAGCATTCAGCAGGAGAAGCTTCAGCACTTCAGAGAAAAAACAGTTAAATAATTTAATTATTTGTAACAGGGCTATCAAACCATTAAAAAATTAATTGCGATTAATCACGAGATAAAAAGTAGTCCCAATTAATCATAGTTTTAATCACGCTGTTAAACAATAACAGAATACCATTTATTTAAATATTTTTGGATGTTTTCTACATTTTCAAATATACTGATTTAAATTACAATACAGATTACCAAGCATACGGTGCTCACTTTGTATTGTTTTTTATAACAAGTATTTGCGTGTATGCGCGCGCGCTGGGGGAGTGCTGTCTCTTTAAGCAGAGCACTCAGGTGCTTGAATGCTTTTTTCAGCCAGCAGCAGCTGCTGTTGGCAGCACTCACGCCCGAGGCAGCGGCAGACAGGCACCCCGATCCCGCACCTCAGCGGTGACTGGGTACCCGGGCAGGAGCAGGGGGACACCCCGACATCAGTCCCTCACCCCCACTTTGCGCAGCAGACAGGAGGCAGGCTCCCCGGTCCAGAGCAGGTTGGCCAGAGGCAGCAGTGAAGCGCACAGGTATCCCTGCCCCAGAGGCATGTAGAAGCTTCCCCACTTCCCCCTACAGCACAGCGCCCTGGGTGGTGGCCTCCCTCGCACACCCCTACAGCCAGGCTCTTCTTTCCCGCCCCCACACCCCGGGAGGATGTTTAACCAGCTCTCCCAAATTGCTTCTCCCTGTCGGCCTCCTGCTCACTGGCGCAGGCGGTGCCTCCCTCCTAGCTGCATCCCATCTCCAGAGGTGTAAGATTAATGTTCATTTAAAAAAAACAACACGTTAATTTGTTTTGAGTTAATCGCAGTTACCACATGCAATTAATCGACAACCCTAATTTTTAATAGACAAATAATTAAATCTAAATGAAACAGCATTCTGAATCCATTAGCAGGAGCTCTAGACCAGTGTTTTTCAAACTTTTTTTCTGGGGACTCACTTGAGGAAAATTGTTGATGCCCGCGACCCAAGGGGCTGGGAATTGCGGAGGGAGAGGGGGCTCTGGGCTGGGGGTGCAGGCTCTGGGGTAGGGCCGGGGATGAGGGATTTGGGGTGCAGGAAAGTGTTCCAAGTTTGGGGGGGCTCAGGGCTGGGGATTGGGGTGCAGGGGCAGGCTTCCCGCCTGCCCTGGCACCACGAACTGCGCTGCACCTGAAGCAGCCAGCAGCTAGCATCGGCCTGGAACTGCCCAATGGGAGCGTGGAGCCAGTGCTCGGGGTGGGGGCAACACGCGGAGTCCCGTGGCTCCCCTGCCTAGAAGCCAGACCTGCTGCTGGCCGCTTCCAGGGTGCAGCATGGTGTCAGAACAGGTAGGCACTAGCCTGCCTTAGCTGGGTAGCACCGCTGACTGGACTTTTAATCTCCTGGTCAGAGGTGCTGACCACAGCATCCCAGTGCCTGACATGCCATGACCCAGTACTGGGTTGCTACCCAAATTTTGAAAAACGCTGCTCTAGACAACAGAGTAAAAAATACACTGCAAGAATTCTTCCTTTAAAAAAAGGTAGCAGTTAACATCTACAATCTTTATTTTAAGTTTCACCAAAAAAAATTTTTTTTTAATATTCCTCAATGTATGAGCTTCATTACAATAACAAATTCAAGTGTTTAATAATAAAAACCTCATTTCTTGCTATGAACTACAAATCAGAAAAGAGATGCAACATATGCACGCGCACACACACACAAAAGCCCCCCCCCCAAAAAAAGAGTAGAGAGTGAACTATTTCAGAGCAAATCTGAGACAACTCAGACTTCCTGTTCTAAAAAATTATTCTAAAATGGCTTTATATCCATTAAAATTTTGTAATTAGAATCACTTGTTGTGCTCAATATACAGTATGAAAAGAATCATGGAATTGTTTTAATTCACAGAGTTTAGGAGTTCAATTTCCCCCAAAGCATTTATCACCTTGTTATGATAAGTCTGTCCAAGTTAATCCTTTGCTGCTTGGAAATCCAGGCTGTGTGGTACAGTTTCTCAGCTGTCTTCAATACATCTGCATTTAATCTCTGAATAAGTTGCTTTTCTGAGTTTACATAGAGTCGTTCTTGCTTGAGGTGATGAGCCAGAGTGTGAATATCTAGCTTCACCATCTTTGAGGTTGAGAGGACTACACAGTACTCACTGCAAAAGGGAAAATACATGAAGAATTTCACATTATATATAGCTTCTATTTTTTAAAACTCCAACAGGCAAAAAGAATTTGGATACTGAAAAGTTATCAAAAAATTCCTGATAAAATTTAAGAACCAAGTAATAATTGTAAGTTTATGACTTACTGTAACTACAGTACCTACCTATCTTTGATCCCTATTTTCCTCATTGATCCCTACTTTCCTCATGGACTGTAATTTCTAAATGGACAACCAACCTAATTTTCAATTACTGAGGGAGAATCTCCACTCATTGATATATTTTGCTTTCCACTACCAAATCTCGGTACAACTTTTCATGAGTGATGTACCCGAGTATTTGGATTCTAATATCTAAACTGTATTGTTAAATCGATCCACTTAAATTTGGGTTATTGCTGATTATGTACTCTATGTATCATATGACTTTAAAAGCAAAACTTTGTATTTGTGGATAATCTAAGCACTATACCCAGATGTACAGACACTTTTTTCTTAACCTATGTATTATATAATTTTTTTTAACATTAGCTTTAATAAAAATGTTAAATCTAGCCCCAGCTTCCCAAACCCCAGGCGACAGCCCTAGTTATTAGACCATCCTTCCTTACTGTAAAACACTTCAAATTGATAATGTGATCTTCAAAATTTCTCACATGCACTTGCAGGGTTCAGTGACATCATATTGGCCAGTTCCACATAAATTAAAGCTGCCCTCAGCTCTGCTAACTTAAACATTACTCTGTTTTCACTAATAACAGTAAAGCTCTCCCCAAAGTGCCACACTGCGGTGCAGCAGGAGAAAAGAGAACACCCTCAGGATTACCCTTCTAATTTCTAATTGTGGAGGCCAGCATGACGACACTCAGAATCAGGGAAGTAGAAGAGGAAAAGGAGTCCCATTTTGACATATTATATGGCCAAGTCAGTGCTCAGTGAGCAAAGCAGTACGTGAGAGTAAGATGTATCAGAACACATGCTAAGCTATGCTGCAGTTTAAAATAAGTGTTTGGGTCTAGTAGCCCCTTGACTGACAGAAATTCCTGCTTCTATGTGAAATAAAGAGATTCGGTCTTCTACATTATTCAATTTGCCTTTTCTGCTAAAGATACTCATAACTAGCACCACCCATACATAAGCCAAATGCTGGAAACATGCATAGAATACATTGCTACTCAATAGTAGAACTCGTTCAACAATGTCTTCTTGAACGTCCCAACTCATAGGAATGTACTTGCGGGCCATGATCCAGAAATTCTCTAAATGACAAAACAAACTGAAGAAACCTCAAGTTGGAAAGGAAATCTGCACAGTCCATTACAGTACAACAGCAGCTAAGTTGTACTTTGTAAATACCTTATTTGCTTCTTAATGGCTAAATAAACCAAAAAAGTATCATAGTATTTAAAACCTGTCATTACGTTAGAAATTTAATGAAGGCTAGTAAGAAGTGTTTGCCAAATATGTAACTATATGATACTATAATCAGATATTGCAATATTAATCAGATGCAACTTGTCTAGTTTAGGATTTAAAGGTGTGATCTTTGCACCTGTTAGCTAACATGTGCTAACTACCCAATTTAAAAGTCTAGATAGATAAGGCATTCTGCTGTTGACATATTATAAAACGGTCAAGTTATTCAAAAGAAATTTCATTTTTTTCCTCTATTTATTTAAATTAAGATGTTGAGGAATCATTTGTGAAAACCATGTTAACAAAGACAATATAATTTATGTAAACATAATTACAGAGAAGAAAATTGAACAGCCATTAACCTCACCTGATTTCATACAAAGAAAATTACCTTAGCTGACCACTCATATCCTCACCATCAGAAGTAGCCCTTCTTGAGTGTTAGTTTGGTAGGAAGAATTATGACCAGCTCCACCACCCTGTATATGTTAGAGCACCCAAATACTATGGTAATGGGTACTTAAATACAATAATAAATGGAATGCTTGTCTGTTCCTTATCAGCTCTAGCACCTTCAGTGAAGCCTGATCTCACAATGCTACTTGCTCCCACACTCAGGGAACTAGAGTATGATTTATGATTTGCAGGCATATCACTCTCCTCTTTGTACTCTTTTAAAGATCTTCCCGGCCACACCAGGTACTAAACCACAGGATCCTTTCCAAATAATATTTATTAGCTTCCCTAACTGGGCACAGAATTTTTGAAGAAACCCTGATGGTTCAAGAGCATGGGTCACCAACAACTACTTACCCAAGCTCCCTCCTCTATGGTTCAACTTGACAAGCAAAACCCTATAATCCAATTGAAGATAAACCATGAATAGCTGTCATATCATCTTTTTATATAGAAAGGTTTAAACATCTAATGTCTGAACACCTCAACTTACAATGCATTTTCTAAGCTTGCAAAGGAGACTCAGAGTACCCTTAACAAAAATCAATCCAAAGGCTGTAGTTCATGCTGAGATCCTTGCTCTACTTGAAGGTGATATTAAATCAAAAGAACAACAAGGAGTCCGGAGGCACCTTAAAGACTAAGATTTATTTGGGCATCAGTTTTCATAGGTAAAAAACCCCACTTCTTCAGTTGCATCTGAAGTGGGGTTTTTTACCCACAAAAGTTTATAAATCTGTTAGTCTTTAAGGTGCCACTGGACTCCTCATTGTTTTTGTGGATACAGATTAACACGGCTACCCCTCTGACACATTAAACCAAAAGGACTCCAAGAAGAATACAAAGTACCTTTACAAAACATTTTAAAGGTGACTGCCTCATTAAATGAATGGAGAAGTGCTACTGATGTGACAGAACTGTGCCAGCAGTATAAGGTTTTTAACAAATGATGTCATGCAACAAATTATTCTTACAATAAAAATCAAGAAACAGATTATAAATATCTATGTTAAAGCAACTTTCAGGTGACCAGAAAAAATGATGTATATAGTGACATACATCATTGTATTCCTCCGTTTTCACAAGGAATCCAAGCACATGGATCTAAAACAAGCTAGCTATAACATACAAATGTTGATACATAGAAGCACATCAGGATGAGTTAAGGAGCTGCCTAGGTACTTTTATGGCCCTCATCTCTACAGTATCCAGGCACCATGGCGTAGAATTATTAATTCATTTTAACTCATTCTGGATGAGAGACAATGCAGTGTACGTTTTGAGGGGAGACAAGTTCCTAGTTTTGCAAAGTTCCCCTATTATAGATGACATTTTATAATTAACCTGCATCTGATGAGTTTCAGATCCTTAAAATAAAATTACATCTCAAATACTTGCATATGGTTTCACAAAGTCTTTGTTTTTAATAGTGAAAACAATCTCTTGTTGAGCTTGTTTTTTTTCTTGGACATGCACTACAAAAGGTTTTTTTGTTCAAAAGGGCACTGTACAGCAAGTGCGTGTAAATATAGAAAAAAGTAAGGAACATTTTCATTAGATTTTACAAATTATTAGGGAGAAGTTTTACTTTGCAAAGGCAACCTCTTTCACAATGGAAACTGAAATACAGGAAGACTAATCAATGCTTTTCACCACCCATTAATAGTTGGTATAATTTAAAAATGGGGCTAGTATGCCTTTACTCAATATTAAAGACTGCAACTTTCAAATGGATCTCTTTATCCTACATTTTCAATTATGTAAAGACATGCTATTTGGAACCTGGAGTAGATCAAAACACTTTTAAAATGTTTTTTTATGAAACTAAACATTTTTGCTATGTTATTTGGAAAGCTATTCATTATTCTAAGGACTTCATTTGCTCACCTTTTGAATAGGAGTTTTATTTTTGTGACTAAAACATGAGGTTTTTTTTATATGATAAAATCCCTGCAGTTAGATTTAGTAGTTGGAGGCAATAATGCAAATTCAGCTCTGTTAAGAAGGAAGCCAGCTCTCTCTTCACACGTCCCTTTTGTTTGCTAGTCACAACATTACCTTCAACTGTGGAGGAAATGAGAAAGTATAACCAGAAAGTTATTTATGAAGAAAAGACTGCCTATGATAGATCTCTAAAAAGCTAAAAGACCAGTGCACTCATCTTTCCTTCACAAAATGGTACTAAAAAAAAGCAAGAAATATCCTTTAACTAGCTTTAGAAAGGTGAATCAGGATTTCAAACGAGTTAAACAACATTAAGGCAACTCTGAGAATTTGCATACAATAAAAAAAAAAAATCTTCTGACAGTCCTAAATTCCTGGGGTCCCTTGATATAGAACAGAGGACAAAGTGACAACAGCATTTTAATTAACTCAAGCACAAGGCGAGCTAGCGTTCAGACTGACATATTTAACCACATTTTCTCTGGAAACATACCTGGACAAATTCAGTGCCAACTTGATTTGATTTTGAAACAGCAAAAATATAGGAAACAAATAATATTTTAGACTTAAGGCCAAATTCCAATTATTCACTCTGGAGTTCCATGGCACACAGGAATGCAGAATTTGGACCCAGAATGCTTTCAAGTGCAAGAGCTTTCAAACATACTTTCCAAAAAAGACAGGCAGCATATTTTAAATCCCACTAGCTTAGTTATAAGAAAAGGAGTACTTGTGGCACGTCAGAGACTAACCAATTTATTTGAGCATGAGCTTTCGTGAGCTACAGCCCACTTCATCAGTTGCATCCGATGAAGTGAGCTGTAGCTCAGGAAAGCTCATGCTCAAATAAATTGGTTAGTCTCTAAGGTGCCACAAGTACTCCTTTTCTTTTTGCGAAGACAGACTAACACGGCTGTTACTCTGAAACCTAGCTTAGTTATGAGGCAGGAAAAGAAAGCATTTACAAAAGTCATTTGTCCATAGCTTGAAAGCCAGGACTGCAAGTTAATCAATATGAAACTGGTCATATCAACTTATTTATTTGGTTGGGGGGGGGGGTGGAGAGAAGGAGTGAGGTGGATACTTCAGAAAACAGGAAAATTTATCTCCTCCTTTCTTTATCCTCCTGCACCTCAGGTGCATAGGATTTCTACCAGTTTCCACTATTTATGTTTGTCTTGTGCTGGTCAGTCAGGCTTCTGAGTACCATATTCACGGGCTTCTTTTTCTACCGTTCTACATAATATTTCTCTAGATTGCCCTCTTTTTCTTTCCAGGTGGTGTCCATATTATCACTTAATATGAAGTCACGTAGGGAGTCATTTTTTCAACTCCTGTTAGCTCTTCAGAGCCAGTACAGCAATGGGAGAAAAAGCTGAATTTTATTCTGGCTCATATATCAGACTTATTAAACTAAATTCCAATTTCAAGATCAACTTCTGACCTAAGTTATACCTGATGTACAGTACCATTTGAAGACAATGGAGTTCTATAGGTAAAACCCAGGCAGAATATAGCCTTAAGAATCTTCAATACTTATTATGATGCATGTGCCTGAAAGAACTCAGCTTGACTTTCAACTCCTAAACTGAGTTTTCAGGGCTGACAGTTTAAAAGAAATTAATTACAAACAGAACAAGCAAGAAGAACGCAATCATTTTTAAAATCAGTTTTCAGACTATAACTAAAATTTGAATTCAAAAGATATTTTAATACTTAACACTTATATAGGACTTTTTATCTTCAAGAAATGTCACAATCATCAAATAAAATTACTTGAGAGGAGACTGGATAGTAAAGAATTATAATTTTATAGACTGGAAAAAACAGAGAGAGGTAAAGTTGTTTGCCCAGTACTACAAGGATGAGTCAGTAGCAGAGCTCAGTTTACGATACTTCAGACTCAGACCATGCCTCACTTCTCCCCACACCCTCATTCACTAACCTACAAGTTCCAAAAACCTGATCAGCAAACCTGGAAGGGAAAAACTTGTTTCTCCTTACAATCATCCCAAATTCATGAACAATGCTGGGAAGTAGCTTTAAATTCATTTGTCTCATCTTCCTTGTATGGGAAAAATCAAGAGGCATTGCCTTGAACTAGCTAACTTGAGGTAAAATCCTAATGAAGATAAGGCATTTCGTAGATTTTACACACAGCAGGTGAGGTGAGTCTTTTAACTTGACCTGCTAATCTGTGTAAAAGTATTATTTATTTATATATATGTAAATCATTTTATCTTCATTTAGTTTTCACCTCAAGTTAGCTCACTTACATTAACACATTTCTTTTCCCAGTAAAAACCAGGCCAAAAAGATCAGTCAATAAAAGTCTTTCAGATAATAGCTACTGCCTTCTCAGAGGGCTTGCCTAACACTGGAGTTTTAAACTGGATCCAATCTAGTTAATCTGGTTTGAAAACGCTTGCATACAAATGACACAACCCATCACTGAGCACTAACTCTGCATTTATCAGGAACACCAGAACCCTCTTGCATTATGGACTAGGACTACTTTAAATGGATTTTGTTTGGTGTTTTATGCGCTCACAATGCTGTGCACCACTTTTTGCATGCTTTCAAAGGCTACCTCACAATGCTTTGCAGGTCGACCATTACTGACCTATCCATTTACATGTGTGCCCTCCCTTTCCTGATACCAAGTTTCCAGGGTGACCCTTCTCCCTTTGAAAGATGGTGTAGGGCAAGATGTTGCCCATTTGCTCTTGGATCCTATTGTACCATTATATTGGTGATACAACCACAATAGCCCTCCAAAAGCCCCACAACATGCCGCATACAGCTGTGCTGACACTTTGGACTTCCTCACCATCTGGAGTGAAGCATAAGTTCAGGAAACTCTTGTGGCCAGCTACGGACATAAGGACCTTTTCATGGACACTGCAAATCAGATATCCACAAGATGCCAACCAGTGCCGGATAAAGACTTAGCAGCTCACAAGAAAGTATGTTGACACAAGGTATAAAAGGACACAATCCGGTAGGGGAATGTGATCTGTCCATTTTTTTTTATTAACTGGACAAGATTCTGCTTAACTATAGTACAACCCAACCCACACACTTTTTCAGTGGTTCTCAAGTCTGGTCCACCGCTTGCTCAGGGAAAGCCCCTGGCATGCCGGGCCGGTTTGTTTACCTGCCGCAGCCGCAGGTTCGGCCAATTGAGGCTCCCACTTGCCGCGGTTCGCTGCTCCAGGCCAACAGGGGCTACAGGAAGCAGCGCGGGCCGAGGGATGTGCTGGCCGCCCTTCCCGCAGCCCCCATTGGCCTGGAGAGGCAAACCACGGCCAGTGGGAGCCGCAATGGGCCGAACCTGCAGATGCGACAGGTAAACAACCCGGCCTGGCGTGCCAGGGACTTTCCCTGAACAAGCGGTGGACCAGAGTTGAGAACCACTGCACTATCTGGAGCCTGCTGCCCGCACTGTCCCCCACAGCAAGGATGACCAGCTCGACAAATCAGAAGATGAACTGTCCCCTGAGAGCTGGGATCCTTTTGGGACTCAGAAACCCGACACAGCCAGCTGGAACGCCAGCCCCAGTCCTGACCTGCCCCAATGGACCATGATTTCTGCCCTGTGATGGATGAGACTGAATCCCCACCAAAAACTCAGGCCAGGATGGAAGTCAGACCTCCTGGTGGGAACTGCAGCATGTAAGTACCTATCTTTACAATTTATTACTCATTATTATTGTTGGCAGATGTTAGCTAAGAGCCTCTGCCTCCCTCCCCCCAACCTCTTTCTGTTGCTTCAAAATGGTGCCTGCCAGCATGGCGGAATTACAATGTATTCTCAACCCCCTCCTCTGCAGCAGATTTGAATAATGAAGGCATTCATTTGTGCAAAATTCAGTTTATTGAGACAGTGCCGATAGGAAAAGAAATGTGGTTAATTTACATGAGGTATAAGTACACTCTACCTGCCCACTCAAGGCACAAACAATATTGCTCCCCGCTGAGGTACGAATGCCCTGTAAGATGCATTGTAGCTGACAATTATTGTAGGATCCCTTCTATTTTTCTCTGCACTCTCTCCATGTCTGCAAGGGAGATACAGCAGAACTCAAGACTGAGAAATCCCTATAATATGCAAAACAAAATCAAGGTAATAGCCTCATGTCCATGCCCCCAACCCTCGTAGACTACAAGATCCTTCCACTCCTGCAGCACTTCTCAGGGAAGTGTCCTGGTGAATAACTTCTGAGCATCTCTCACTAGTCTTCCCTTTGTCTCTTTGAATAAGATCATTCTCTCCCCCTAGTCACCTGCCTCCATATAACATCGAGAATGAGGACAGCCCAAAGATTACTAACCAGCTCACCTTCCATAACCTCTCCCCTTTACATCTCCAATGCCACAGAAGCATCTCCAGCGCACACACTACAAAAACAAACCTGCAACATAGCTCCAGCCACCCCACCATAAACAGCTTGAAAGTAGATATGATAGACAAAGGCAAATGTACCCACTACCTTTTATACAAGCAGATCACTTCCCATTCTTTGGAGGAAGCTCAGAGAGATAAAGCCACACATACATACTTTAAAAAAAAAAAAAAAAAAAAGCTACCATGACTTGTCTGGGATATGAATAAGTGACTCTTTCCATCTCCTCCTCCCACAACCACAATGCCTGCAGCAGCCAGACCATCAAGGACTGGGCCTCTATTTACTTCCAGTAGGCTGGCTAACCTGAAGGGGAGAAAATAGGTTGAGAACCACTGCTGTAGACACTACACTTGTGTCCAGCTCTTTTGAGTCTTACAATGCCCATGAGAATTTTAAGCCACGACACTCAATCCCAGAATCCATGCAGACAAGAACCACCAGCAACAAGATGTATACTTGTCTTTAACTTTATGCACTCCTCTCCAACACTCCAAATTGTTATATTTGAAATGTCCTTACTATTGCACTTCGAGTTTTGTTTGCCCCATTGCAGTAATTAAAAGTTTGTGTGTATCTAGTCACTTAAGAAGATTAAACAAATGTATTTCCAAATACAAAGATATTTTTCCATTGGTTTCATTAAAACTGTTTTTTATTGTTATTTCCTAATAAAACAGTTTACAATGCATCCATTATGAGAAGTCATTTATTTTAACACAGAAAATCCTTTAAATAAAGCTGAAAATTCATAGGCTTTTACAATGCACATACGGAATGTTAAATTTCAATCAGCCACACAAAATACCCCAGTGCTCACAATGTCTGCATCCCAACACCTGCCCGCCCCCACCGTCCCATGGGCAACATCTTCAGGCATAAGATTCAAAACACAAACAAGAGGCATCCCAGACAGCATTCCCCTGGGTGTTTGTGTTCTCCATGGAACGTCTCGCTGGCTGCTTCAACCTTTGAGCAAGTCTCTAGACCTCAGCCTCCCACCCATCAGTAAGGCTTTCGCCCTCACAAATATTATGCAAAACAACATGCAGTTAGAATGGCTGAATCATTTTTTGCTTCTGCTTCCAAACTATATCATAAACAAATGTCTGCCTTTCAATGACCAAATGCACACTCAACTACTCAGGCAATAGTTAAAATGTTTCTTCCTTCTGTCCAAGCAGCCTGTGTATGGCTTCATTAGCCAAACTATCAAGGAATAAGCTGGGTCTCTTCAAACAACAGGACCAACCTCCACACCATTAATGTCCACAGTGCTCCTGAGCACAAACAGTTCTTTCTTCATAACTGAAATAGTACTGAGTTCTGAAAGATGCTAGCATCGTGGACCCTCTCAGTCCAACCTACATTTATGTCTGTAAACCTGCCACAGTGACACATGAGTCCTTGGAGCACAATCGGCAAATATCCTTTTTGCATTATAAATTCTGTGCCCTCATAGTGGGAAGGAAAGGGGAATGATGGCACACGGCTTCCATCAATTGCCATAATATAGTTTGGGAACTTCATATGTGCCAATCCATCAATAATCTCCTGAGCATTACCCAGCTTTATGACCCAATTAGAGAGCACCTTAACAATGGTACAGGAGATCTGCATGAGAATGCCCCCAACAGCTGATCTCCCAAAGCCAAATGGATTGGCTACAGACTGGTACATTTGGGGTGGCCAGCTTCCAGACAGCAATGGCAACCCAATTCTCCACAAGTATGGGACACCACCTGTTGGTGCGCTATCACTGAAGCTCCAGGGTCAGATTTGCACAGATCTCACAAAAAGTAGCCCTCTCCATTCTGAAGTTCTCTCACCACTGCTGATCATCCCAGCTTTGCAGAATGATCCTTTCCTGACACTCCACACTGGTCTCCCAGGATCAGAAACAGTGCTGAACACCGTGTAAATGATCCAAGAGCCATTCCTCTTGTTTTAACAGCTCAGCAGCATCCTGTTCTTTTCCCTCATCCTGCTGCCACCAATGCACAGTATCCTCCTGCTACTGCATCGTCTGCTCCACAGCGTGACAGGCGAAGTCCAATGCTGAATTCATCCAGCTCTGAATGCTGTCACACAGACCAAGCACTCTTTTTGTACTCCTGCTTGTCACCATACCATTTATGGGTCCATGCTGACCGACAGCAATTCGAAAATGGCATGTGCCCATCCAGAAAGGAAGTATTGGGTGAAGACAGGAGAGAAAGGATTTTTTTTTTTAAATGAATCCACCTGGCTTCCCACAATTCCCAGTGAAAACAATCCCAGGATGCAGACTGCTGAGCAGTGAAGCAAAGGATCAAGGGATACTCCTGGAGAACCATAGAATATCTGGGTTGGAAGGGACCTCAAGAGGTCATCTAGTCCAACCCCCTGCTGAAAGCAGGACCAATCCCCAATTTTTGCCCCAGATCCCTAAATGGCCCCCTCAAGGATTGAACTCACAACCCTGGGTTTAGCAGGCCAATGCTCAAACCACTGAGCGATCCCTCCCCCCTAGAATGCTATGCTCCGTTCACACAATGCAAACTGAAAATGGAACAGGGGTTCCACGTGCATACTATTGGTGCGACTTGCACACTGAGCCACCTGACATGCATCAGAAAAGCTTCAGTCTAAATCCCCTGTGGAGCCTCACTCTCGGAACTCCAGTAAATCATCCAACATACTGCAGCAAACATGACTTAGGAGATTTGGATTTGAAGATATGAATTCAAACTTTGCCAGTCACGGTTCTATAGGTGATCTAGCCATTCAAGAAAAACTTTTACAAGAAAGAAGATTCAATATACTTTACCCCCAAATCAGTCTGCTTTCTTATTTGTAGGATCATCATTGGTGGCTATGGAGAGGATTTGGATGGGGAAGTTTATTACTGAAGTAAGGCTTTACGGTGACATTGGTACATTTATACAGTCATTTGAAAATACAGGACAGGCTTAGATTAAAGACAGCAATTTAGGGTTAATTCTGATTATCAGAATAAAAGCACAGCATGTTTTTACTCCAAGAGTCCACAAAGAAGTGACTCCATATCAGGTGATGCTCAGAATCCAGATTAACACTCCCACACACATTTTTAATATCTTGACACACGAGTGCAATATATCTAAAAATAAGTTGACCAGTTAGAGTGCCACAACATGGCAGAACATATCAGGTTACCTCAATATAATCTTTTACAGAGTATTATGCTCTCAAGAGAAAAAAAATATTTATAAATATACAAATATTGTAGTTTCCCTAAGATACTACATTCATCAGCAGATGTCGGCATCAGACCAGCACCAGACCTGGCCTGTCAGGGCTTTGGATCCAACCAGTGGGATTGCCACAGGGGGGATGGGGTGGGGAGGGTTCCGCGCACAGCCCTCGCCTGCAAGCACCACCCATTGCAGCTCCCACTGGCTAGGAACGGGAAACTGTGGCCAATGGAAGCTTCAAGGGAGGTACCTGCAGGCAAGGGCAGTGGAGCCCTCTGCCTCCCTTCCCTCAGAGGCCACAGGGATGTGGTGCAGGCCACTTCCGGGAGTGGCACAAGGCCAGGGCAGGCAGGCAAGGAGCCTGTCTTAGCCCCGCTGCCACCCTGGAGCTGCTCAAGGTAAGTGACACCGGGCCAGAGCCTGCACCCAACCCCCTGCCACACCCCTCTTGCACCTCAACCCCCTGCCCTGAGCCCCCAGCTGCACCCCAAGCTGCTGTCCCAAGCCCCCAACCTTGAGCCTCCTCTCACACTCCACACCCCTCCCTGCACCCCAACCCCCTGCCCTGAGCCCCCTCCCACTCCACACCACCTCCTGCACCCCAACCCCTTGGCCTGAGCCTCTTCCTACACACCACACCCCCTCCCACACCCTGCACTCCCTCCCGCACCCCAACGCCCTGCTCCAGCCCTACATTCATGGCCCTGCATGCAATTTCCCCACCCAAATGTGGCCCTTTTGCCAAAAAGTTTGCCCACCCCTGCTCTAGCATTATGGTTCCTGAAATGAACACACAAAAGAAGTGCAAAATGTCTGTCTCTTTGTGGTGGAAATTCAAACACAATAGAAGACCACTCAAGGTCGAGATGGGTGGGACTAAGGGCTCGTCTACACTAGAATCGCTACGGTGGCGCAGCTGCCCCCATGTAGCTGCGGCGCTGCTAGTGGAGACGTTCTATGCCGATGGGGGAGAGCTCTCCTGTCAGCACAATTACTCCACCTCTCCGAGCAGCAGCAGCTATGGTGACGGGTAAGCGTCTCCTTCCGACAAAGCGTTGTCCACTCCGGCGCTTAGGTTGGTATAACTTACATCACTCGGGAGTAACTTTTCCACACCCCTAAGTGACTTGAGTTATATCGAAGTAAGCACTAGTGCGTACAAACCTAAAGCTGTGAACTGGTGAGTCGGTTGCCAGTACATACAACTGTGTTGACAACAAGTTTTAATTAATTTGGGTTTTCACATAGTGCAGTCAATCTTATCTCATCTGGAAAACAGCTTTTATGGTTTTATAGTCCTCTATAAATTAAGCTGATTGGCCTGCTAACAACTGCTACTGAACTCTCAGCCTCTGGAAAAAGCACTGCTTCAATGAGAGGCACTGCTCCCACTCACTAGTTTTCAACAATGCTTCTAAAGTCATGTGGAAGTCTGGAGTAACAGGGCAAACTGACTGGAAACTAAAGATGAAGACTCAGGGCTTGTCTAAACTGGCAATTTACAGGGCTGCAACTTTCTCACTCAGGCGTGTGAAAAAACACCCCCCTGAGCGCAAGTTTCAGCCCTGTAAAGAGCTAGTGTAGACAGCGCACCAGCCCTGGGGGCCATGTCCCCAGTGCTGGTAGCTACGCCCCTCGTGGAGCTCGCTTTTTTAGAGCGCTTCTGCTGCAACCACACAAGACACATTAAAGCGCTGCCATGGCACCACTTTAGCATTGCTAGTGTAGATTAGCCCTAAGATATAGCTTGTGAACCTTGGGTCTGGTCTACATCACAGAGTTAGCTCGACACAAGGCAGCTTAAGTCAACCTAACTAAGGAAGTCTTTACACTTAAATTTTGCTCCCACTGATGTAACTGCCCTGCTACTCCGACTTAATCATTCCACCTCCACGAGTGGCGTAGAGTCAAGGTCGATGTAGTTAGGTCAACACTTTGTCAGTGTAAACACTGCATTGTTTCCACCAACTGTTACTGGCTTTCAGGAGCCATCCCACAATGCCCCACACCGATAGTACAAACAATACAAATGCTGCTGGTGAGGAAGCACACTGCTGACCCAAGTAGCAAAGTGTAGACAGGCCAAGTGATGTAATTACTGCAGCGGCTATATGCCGGCATAAGGTAGGTCAACAATTTTGTAGACATGTCCTTATGAAAGTAAAGGAATGCATCTGATAGGTATGGCATGTCGGAAGGCTTCAAACTACTGCATAAAGAAACGTTACTAAATACTGCAAGTGACCAAATTAACCAACTCCAATTCAGCAAAAAGAGAAGCACGTGAATAACAATGTCAATAAATGACTGTGCTCAGTCTCACTTTCACTGCTCTAAATACAAATATTAGGAATACAGCCTGCTCAAACACCCAATGTGATGTTTCACTCCCTATTCTTTATGAAAATATGCTTATGAAATGAATATGACATAACTGATATATACTTTATACAAGATGGCTCATGTAGGGTACCATTGGAAAGGTTATGATTTACTGAATGTGATTATCCAATGTGTGTGCCTGTATCATTTCTGTATCTGAAGTTAGGAATATTGACTATGTATCTGTATTTCATACATGTTACTTTGGGTGTCACCCCCAACTAGCCCTTCAGGTACAACAATGGAAAATCCAGACAGGGCTAATGGCCTATTAGCAAAGACAATGGACGTGAAAGAGCTTAGTCTTCCTGTGGATGCTCCAGACAGCCTACGAGTAATGGCTGCCACAGTCCTCCAGAGACTTGGTCTGAGTCACCTTGTACTGGATCCACCCCTTGGAATGCCAGTGTTCTTCCACTGGAAAACAAAGGGTTCCCACCATACACAAGAGCAATATAAGGCAGGGGAGTGACATCATCATGGTTCTCCTCTGCCTCCCCATCCAAAGAGACACTGAAAAACACCTGGAAGCAAGAACTGAACTGAGGGGAGAAGGGCTGAATCCAGGCTGACAGGGTGTCCAGACTGTGAGTGGAACTACCTGAAGTCTCAAGCTGCAGGCCAGCGTAGCTGCCTTTCAAGACTTTCTGTAATCTACCTGTGACAATATTTAGGGAGAGAAATTACTATTTGTAACCAATTTCTTTAATGAAACAAGCTTCGTATGTGTGTTTTGTTTGCTTAGTCATCTGCTTTGTTCTGTTTGCTAACTCTTTAACCAGTTAAAATTCACCTTTTGTAGTTAATAAACTTATTTCTTGTTTATCATATAACCTCATTTGTGCAATTCATAATTGGGGGGGTAAGCAGCTATACATACCTTCCTCCACATTGAGGGAGGGGGTGGATTTCATAATATACCTTTGGGCCTGCACTCCAAGGGAGGTGGACACCTGAGTGCTGGGGCAAGTCCCTTAAGCTGAGGCTTCCCAGAGCTGATCTCAGTGTCTGTATCGTTCGGCAGTTGGGTGTGGCCCTGCCTGTGTGTATGCTGGAGGAGGCTTAATAGCCTGGCTCAGCAAGATAGGTAAAAAGGGGGCCCTGGCTGGCAGAACAGGCGGGTTCAGTGATATCCCAGCACATCAGGTGGCACCTTAAGGGGTCCAACCCGTCACACCCAGCTACTGTGAATACTTTAAAAAAAAAAAGAGACAAATCAAATAAAGTTCCTCCCTTCATACTTATCTAAAGAAATCATTATGAGCAAACAATTTTATGTCCTGTAACCTTCCTGTACTGGAGAGCAGTTCAATTCACTCCAGCATTCAGGACAAGAACTTTAAAGAATGTTCTTATTAACTTCTGTGGAATACAAAAGGTCATGATTGCCCAACTGTGTTAGCTTATAAGTGCTCATGAAATCACGTTATGGTCCCAGACAAAGAACCTATCGACTTGAATAGGTGAAAGATTATTTACAGTTGTCCAAAGGACAAAAGTTTATAAAATCCAGATATTTAAATAACTTCTGTGACAAACAGAAGTTTAAATTCCATGTGGCTGCAAAAACAATAGAATTTAAGCGAATACCTGGATTTTTCATATTAAATTCCTGCTATCTCCATAATTTCAATGTAGATACGCTGAAGTGGTTTTTTGGTATTGCAGCTGTAAATTATCATGATTAATGTTAATAATATACAACACATCATGATGCTCTTGGATAGCATGAGCTGAAATATGTTTTGGCATACCTGACTGACATGACATTTGACAACTGTTGTCACAACATAAGAAAAAGGGGATATGGTGCTTAGATACCAAGGTGATAAATGCCTAGGACAGACAGATAAAAAGCAATAAAATCCTAAAAACCACTATATTGAATTAGATGACTGAAAATTTAACCAATGCTTACTAAGAAATACGTCTGATTTTGTATTGCAATGTAAAGAAACAACCAGCTCTATAAAATATTTCTGTGCTTCACTAAAATAAGGCGTTAAACAAAATTCATAAGGATTATTTACCAAAGTGGTAAAGATCATTAGTAAGTTATAGTTTTCCTTTTCTTCTCTCTTGGAACATTTCTTGCTTCAGGTTATTTTTTTAGCATGGAGCCCACACAGGATTCAGCTTCCATAGCAAGTTTGGACAGGTCAAATCTAGGCAGGGCAAACCAAGACAAAATTGAACCATTCCATCAAACTGAAAAATATCTCCTAAGCAAGCTTGCTTGGTTTCCCTGCAAATTTGTCCCACATGAAAACATAAAATGTTTCCTGTGTCATTAACATTTACAGTAACAGCTAAAAAGCAACAGAATTTGGATTTAAATAAATGGCATGTGTCTCAAAGAGTTAGCTAAAAAGTTAAAAGCTGAAAATTTCATTTGTAAACAAAAGACAGCTAAATAAATTATATGAACTGAGTTCTAAACTTTAAAAACCAGCATCTCAAATTTTCAAACCTCTTCTTCAACAACAGACTAACCCAACTTTGCATTATAAATTTACCTGTGCCCACTGGCTTCACTGCAACACTGAATGTATTGTCTATTCAACAGGATTACTATTCCTGGGCACAATTTAGCACAACTAGTATCAGAATATAGTGGTGTTTGTAATCAAGTGTGTCCACATTAGCGTGGTAAAACAAAAAACTACCTGGTGACCTTTCGCATACATTTCCTATAGGCAAAAAGGCAAATGTCTTCCTCCTTTACCAACCACACACTACATTTTTAGTTTAGTTTCATCACCCTATCTCAGGAGTTTTTTTTTTTTTTTGGTTGGTTTTTTTTAAAGTGAGAGAGAGAGAACAACATATCTATCTAAACAATGTTTTAAAATCCAGAAAGCATACTTTCTTTAACAGAAGGCTAAATGTCTATACATGGTGCTTACATTCACATCTATCTCCAAGGTTTTTCTTACAGAATAGATGCTTGGTTTTTCCAAAGTATTGTCTTCGGTGGAAGCCTCAACCCATCTTGAAATCTAGGCTAATAATAATTTATAGTTTAAACTCTGAGGTGGGATTTTTTTTGTGCGAGGTAGGAAGTCCCTTAATTTTCAAAAAAAGGAGTATTTGTGGCACCTTAGAGACTAACCAATTTATTTGAGCATAAGCTTTCGTGAGCTACAGCTCACTTCATCGGATGCATGTAGCTCTCAAAAGCTTATGCTCAAATAAATTGGTTAGTCTCTAAGGTGCCACAAGTCCTCCTTTTCTTTTTGCGAATACAGACTAACACGGCTGCTACTCTGAAACCTTAATTTTCAGGATCCCTTTACAGAGTACATCGATCATTTGATGGATGGACTTATACAGTGTAACACTATGTCTACACTGCACACCTTTTACGGCGGCATGTAAATACATACACTGTTTGCCCCCCATGAAGTGGATAAACACCAGTGTAGATAGGGAGGCACTGCTTGGGCAAATAAAGGTATGCCTGAAGACTGTGGGTATATACCCTACAGGATTCTCTGCAGCCCAAGCAGTACCTCCCACATCTACACTATTTTTAACAGCTGCCTCCAGCTGACGGAGCCTTTCATTGACATGGGTAATAGCTACACTCTCTTGTGTGGATGCAACTTGCTTTTCATTGCTGCATGTTTCTACACTAACCCTACCCACTGCTGACACTGAGGGGCAGTGTAGACATAGCCATTTTTTCAGATGACTCATTTTGTGCTGCAAAAACTAAGAAGTGAGGGTATTACTAGAAAATGATCATTAACCCAATAGCTTGAACATTCTTACTTAAGGCATTGTCTCTCTTCTTATGCCATCCTACCACACTTGCAACAGCAAATATGCACAAGTTGGAATCCCTTGGATTTAAGGGAAAGGAGGCTGCCAATAGGTTGTTTTCCATGAGCAGCTTGCAACCTCCTCTCCCTGGTCCAAAGCATCCCAGGTCTGTTGAGCATCAAGGCACACTGCAGAGCATACCTATTTGCCAAGACCTCTGGAGTAAGAGGAACTTGATGGGGGTTAAGGATGGTGTGATGGTTGGGAATTCAGGGTTATTAGTTGCTAGCATTATCTGCCTCTAATTTATGTCAAACGCACCTACTGTTTTAAGAATGGCATCTTTTTATATTTCATGATGTCATCACACACAAACAGGTAGTTGTGGGGAATTAGTCCCTTTCTCCAAACATTTTTTTTTTTACTTATTAATAAATAAATAGTATCTGCGAAATGTAAACAAACAGCATGAAGGCTTTAGGTTTGATAACAGTTAAAAACAGATAAACTTAAGATTGTCTATATTTACAAGAGGAGACACAAACTTTCAGACTCCACAATTGCTAGCTTAATCCCAGAGGATCACTTTCACCTACTCAAAAAACCAAAAAGAATAAAAAACCCACTTCAAAACCACATTTGTAAACATACCATTTTCACGGGTTACTTAAATTTACAGAGAAAAACAAAAGTTCACAAGAAATATTTGACAAGGGGAAAGCAGGTGAACTTTTAGACAAACATTACAAAACTGTTTACTGAAACCACATCAAACTTTATAACTCTGAATACCACATGCCACTACATTTAATTTTTTCATGACATAAGCAAAAAACAAACAAAAAACACTACAATTGTCTGTTTCTTAAGTAATAACAAAGACAAGAGATGCTAAAAATGGCCATTAATAAAGGGTCAGCAATATCTTCATTAATAATATATTTCTAATGTGTATACATGATTATATTTTTAGGACATTTTACTAAGTGACGCTCTCCCCAAAAAATATAAGAGATTGGGAGGGTCTTAAAGTTATGAAGCAAAGAAGGGCTTATTTCACATTAGCAGGACTCAGCATCTGCTGGAAAGAGAAACTATATTTATATACAATCTCTTTAAAAGTGTGTATTTGCAAATAGGCTGTATATAACAAAATGTTAAAATAATTTTTCATATTAGGAAGGTTGTTTTCATGTCATGCAAATTTAGGTCCCTATCCTGTAAGCTATTTTGCATGGGTGGCCACTGAAGTCAGTGCGGCTCTATGCGAGCACTGGGGTCTGCTCACGTGGAACAGCATGCAGGATCACTGTGAATTAATGTGACTATATCCTCAGACACACACAATAAAAGCTATCTATTTTCCCAGCAATGTTGTGAAGATTAACCCCTGTAACGGGATTGGCACCCACCGCAAGTGCCCTCTTCTGGTTGGGCACGTCTGTGTTCTTTAGTGCTGGTGACCCCTTTTGGTGGTTCTCAGGCGGGTTTGTCAGCGACACAGTGCTCCAGCTGAGTCACACTGTCTGCATATTAACCAGCACAAACCCCTTTCGGATATATGGTCCACTGGGGCCAATCTCAGTACCCCTCTGGTGGTGTCTCTCTCTCTCTAGCCATCCCTGGGCTTTGGTCTTTAAGTAGCCCAGCCCTGGTATGGGGCTATATCGCCAGGGCTTCCTCCCTGGAGACACTATCTTCCAGTAGCCCTCCCCAGGCTGAGTTCTTACTCATTCCTAGCAACCAACCAGGAGCTCCCTCAATGCTCCCTCGGTCCCTGCTAGCAAACTGTCCGTGGCCCTGCAGCTCTTCCTTGGAGGACCTCTTCACTGCTCTTTCCCTGCGATGGATGTGGCAGAACCCTGAGGCCTCCAGCAGGGGGTCTTTGGGCCCAGTCCACTCCATCACAAACCCCTTTGAGAGTTTTGTATTGCATTTTGAGAATTGGAAGTAAACGGTGATTTAAAATATCCAATTAGGCTGAAACATTTAAGGACTATGAAATAGGAAAATAAAAGTATTGTGACAGACCCAGTTTCTACTGTACAAGGCTAAGTATTAAAAATGTTGAATTATGAGATCTTCTTGAAGAGGTTTGTAACTTGGAACAGGAAGATGTACAAATGAGTACCATCCTGCAGTCCTACCAGGATGCCGGGCACAAAGCAGGGAGATCTTAAGCGGGCAAGGTTTCTTTAAGAAAGCATTCAGTGAGGGACGAGTTCTGATGCAGGCTTCACATTAAAATTAGTAAGAAAGCCCGTAATGATATAAAGAGGTACAGGTTGAATCAGGAGTCCCCTTTAAGGAGACTGATGTAGGCAGACTGGCTAGACAGATAGGCAGTTGTCACAGTCTGATTAAAGAAGATGCAGATAAGGGGGAGCGTCAAACAGATTCTCACGCTTTGTCTACACTGGACTTTTGTCAGTATAACTTTTGTCCTCCAGAGGTGTGAAAAAAAACCACACCCCTTCCCCCGAACAACAAAAGTTTTACCGACGAAAAGCACCAGTGTGAACAGTGCTTTGTCGGCGGCAGAGCTCTCTCCTGCCGACAAAGAGGCTACACTGCGCATCTTTTAGGGGCATGGCTGTAGCATAAGAATGATCATATTGGATAGACCAAAGGTCCATCTAGCCCAGTATTCTGTCTTCCGATAGTGGTCAATGCCAGGTGCCCAGGAGGGAATGAACAGAAGAAGTAATCATCAAGTGATCCAATCCCCGTCACTCATTCCCAGCTTCTGGCAAACAGAGGTTAGGGATATCATCCCTGTCCATCCTGGCCAATAGCCATTGATTATCTAGTTCTTTTTTGAACTCTGTTATAGTCTTGGCCTTCACAACATCCTCTGGCAAAGAGTTCCACAGGTTGACTGTGCATTGTGTGAAAAAAACACTTCATTTTGTTTGTTTTAAATCTGCTGCCTGTTAATTTCATTTGGTGACCCCTAATTCTTGTGTTACGAGAAGGAGTATGTAACACTTCCTTATTTACTGTCTCCACATCAGTCATGATTTTATGACCTCTATCATATCCCCCTTAGTCGTCTCTTTTCCAAGCTGAAAAGTCCCAGTCTTATTAATCTCTCCTCATATGGCAGCCGTTCCATACCCCTAATGATTTTTGTTGCCCTTTTCTGAACCTTTTCCAATATATCTTTTTTGAGATGGGGCAACCACATTTGCACTCAGTATTCAAGATGTGGGCGTACCATGGATTTATATAGAGGCAATATGATATTTTCTGTCTTATCTATCTTAATGATTCCCAACATTCTGTTCGCTTTTTTGACTGCCCCTGCACATTTAGTGGATGTTTTTCAGAGAACTATTCACAATGACTCCAAGATCTCTTTCTTAAATGGTAATAGCTAATTTCGACCCCATCATTTAGCTGTGTCGCTAAAAGGTGCATAATGTAGACATAGCCTCGGACTCCATCAAAATACGACTGGGCAGTCTTTTCCCAAGGTACTTTTTGACAATAACACATTTATGACACATGAGCTTGATATCTAGCACATTTGTACAGTTAGAAGAAATCACTGTCATTGTTAGAGAGCATGTCTCACAGAAAACTTTGAAAAACATGCTATTTAGAAACAAATTTGTCTCTCTGTCCCATTCTTTAAGAATTAGGATGGCTGTCATAAGAATTCACCTATTTATTTCCCATATGAAGTCTCTAGAAATGACTGGTACTAAAACCAAAGATGAAGTGAAAACTAATTTCAATTAGGGAACAGAAAAACTCTCAGGACTCTGCCATATTTTCATACAAAGAAAGTAATAAAAAGATCAAATAAATAATGAAAATGGGATGTGTAAAAAGATGCCTAGACAGAATATTTTAAAGTTCTCCGTGAAGGAACAGCAGTTTACAATGTACAAGTCTCTTTTCTGAAGACTCCTGTCCATCTTCTTACCTAGTATACTGAGGTTCACTCTCAAAAACTTTCATACTTGTAGCATAATTAATTCATTCCCTATCATCTTCAGATGGTCTCTCTCACACATAGCAGGCCACAGTTTCATCCATCAAGAGGAAAAAGTGACCAATCCCTGTTAGTAAACAAAGGCTCATATGTTCAGTTATAAAGATCAGCAATTTTAACAGTGCCGTTTTCCTTAATGCCATAAAAGCTGGTCCTATAAAGAAGAATTCAATATCATGACTTAGCAAAGAATAAAGCATTCCATTCGAGCTGGTACATTCCATCAGTAACCAAGAGGTGGGAAAGTCAGGATACTCTTCCACGTAAAGCTTCTTAGTCCATGAATATATCCAAAACTTCTCTAGTAAAAGCTACCCAAATTCATTCTACAGCCCCTTGGTACTGCCACAGCGACTTAGCTCAGACAGGGCTATGGTCCCGCAGTACTTCTCTTTGGAATGCCCTGGGAGGGGAAGACTCATTCCTACTTCCAGGACTGCAGTTTGCTAGAGATTGACAGGCCAGGGAACAATGGCTCCGGGGAAGGCAAGAAGTCAAACGGGACCTTGAATGGTTCTGCACCGCAAATGCTGAACGTGTCTGAGAAGCTACATTCATCTGCCTAGACACAAGAGCAGCTCCTAAGATTGAATCGGACACACGCCCCAGCAAATACGTCCCGCTATCGCTCCTGTGTTCCCCTCCCTCTTCCCCCCGCGGCCCCAGGGCGCGGCTCTCCCCAGCACCCCCGGCCCTGCGCGGAAGGGGCGAGCTGCTCTGCCGCGGGGGCCCGCAGCGGGCGGGCGGCCGGGAGACGGGCTTGGCTGAGGGCACTGGACCGGCACCACAGCCCCGGGGCCCGTGACCTTGGGCCCCCCGCCCCCTTCCCAGGCGCGCGGGGGGGCCGCCGACGCGCCCCCACCCCCCCTCCGCGGGGCAGGCGCCGAGCCCGGCGCGGGGCCGCAGGCCGCCGGCCCAGGGAGTGGCGGCGAAGAGCAGGCAGCGGCCCGCGGCCCCGGCGCCGCCCCAGCAGGGGGCGCGAGGACTCGGCCCCCGGCCCCAGGGCTCCCCCGGCCCCAGGGCTCGCCGGGGCCGGCAGCCGCCGGAGGGGGAGGGGGAGGGGGCCCAACCTCTGCATGTGCCGCCGCCGCCTCCAGCCGCCGCCTCCAGCCGCCGCTCCACCGAGACCCCGCCGCGGCTCGCGTCCGTCTCCCTCAGCGAGAGCGAGCAGGCCCGTCACTGCGCATGCGGCGTGGGGCGCCGGGCCTTCTGGGAGCTGTAGTTCCAGGAGGGGGGCGGCGGGGCGGGGCGGGGCGGGGCCGGGGAGGAGCGAGGCGAGGGGGACGACCTCGGGCTGCCCTGGGGGGACACGGGCATAGGGCGCGCCGGCGGGGGGGCGGCCCGGCACGGAGCCCCAGCGTGCCTTCGCCCGCAGGCACGGCCGGGCAGGCGGTCTGCGCTGTATTTCTGATTTTAATGCTTTGGATTACTGTATGGCCTGGGCTGCAGGTGCTGGGCCTGCCAAGTGTACTAAACTACATAAAGCTCTTGCTTGCATAAGGAGCATGTATTATGTTACTTTTATTGTTTATTCCTATTAGTACCTAGAGGCCAGGGCCCTTTTGTGCTGGTCAGTGTGCCCCCATTTAGAAAAAGGACAGCCCCTGTCCCAAAGAGCTTGCAATCTAAGTGTAAAACTATAGAAAGCAGGTGAGTAAAACACACTGGCGGGGGAAGCTCAAGGGACCAAATTGTACTGGTCACCATCAAAAACAATGGTCATTGGCAAACCCTCTACTTAGCCACGACTGATTTTTTTGTAGGCACCACAAAAGAAGAGAGTTGTTTAAGTCAAATTTGTACCCTCTGACAAACGCCTCATAAACGTGCCTGCCTGAGACATATACCTTTGTATCTGTTACTATTCTGATTTTGTAACCATCAGTTCAGGATTTCAATTTCAACTTTTTATTGGACTCCTCATAAATGTAATTAAATATAAAGACTGGGTGTCTCAAATGAGATCATAAATGTATGAAGTAAAAACAGCAAAAGAAGCTGTAAGTCAGCCAACACGGACAACACCCTGCTCAACTAACAACACTGTCTCAGGATGAAATTGTCCTCAAGTAAGCTTTGAATGCTAGAGCTGAATTTGGTACAGTTCCTATGTTTAGCAGAAGTGTGGCATCTTGTTCTCTAATTCAGATTTGTAAAGAGAAAGGGATTTCTGCTTTTGAAAGTGCAAAGTTGCTGTAGATCCTTGAGACTACATATTTCCTCTTTTTGAAGAACTAATTATATCATAGTCTAGGTTCAAAACACATATGTTTGCTCATAAAAGATGCAACTAACCTCTGTCCCTGGCCTGAAAGGGGCAGGGAGACTTAAGAGGTTGTAGGCTCACTGCTGATTTTCAGAAGTGCTGAGTACCTTAGTTCCCACAATCCCATTGCAGCCAATAAGAGATCTGGGTGCTCAACACCTCTGAAATTAAGGCCATTAGCCACTAAGGTGGTGTAGCATGGGTGTAGAATCATAGAATATCAGGGTTGGAAGGGACCTCAAGAGATGATCTAGTCCAACCCCCTGCTCAAAGCAGGACCAACCCCAACTAAATCATCCCAACCAGGGCTTTGTCAAGTCTGACCTTAAAAACCTCAAAGGAAGGAGATTCCACCACCTCCCTAGGTAACCCATTCTAGTGCTTCACCACATTCCTAGTGAAAAGGTTTTTCCTAATATACAACCTAAACCTCCTCCACTGCAACTTGAGACCATTACTCCTTGTCCTGTCCTCTTCTACCACTGAGAATAGTCTAGATCCATTCTCTTTGGAACCCCCTTTCAGGTAGTTGAAAGCAGCTATCAAATCCCCCCTCATTCTTCTCTTCTGCAGATTAAATAATCCCAGTTCAATCAGCCTCTCCTTGTAAATCATGTGCTCCAGCCCCCTAATCATTTTTGTTGCCCTCTGCTGGACTCTTTCCAATTTTTCCACATCCTTCTAGTAGCGTGGGGCCCAAAGGTGGACACAGTACTCCAGATGAGGCCTCAACAGTGCCGAATAGAGGGGAACGATCACGTCCCTCGATCTGCTGGCAATGCCCCTACTTATACAGCTCAAAATGCCATTAGCCTTCTTGGCAACAAGGGCACACTGCTGACCCACATCCAGCTTCTCATCCACCATAACCCCTATGTTCTTTTCTGCAGAACTGCTGCCTAGCCACTTGGTCCCTAGTCTGTAGCGGTGCATGGGATTCTTCCGTCCTAAGTGCAGGACTCTGCACTTGTCCTTGTTGAACCTCATCAGATTTCTTTTGGCCCAATCCTCTAATTTGTCTAGGTCCCTCTGTATCCTATCCCTACCCTCCAGCATATCTACCACTCCTCCCAGTTTCGTGTCATCTGCAAACTTACTGAGGGTGCAATCCACACCATCCTCCAGATCATTAATGAAGATATTGAACAAAACCGGCACCAGGACTGACCCTTGGGGCACTCCACTTGATACTGGCTGTCAACTCGACATGGAGCCATTGATCACTACCCGTTGAGCCCGACGATCTAGCCAGCTTTCTATCCACCTTATAGTCCATTCATCCAGCCCATACTTCTTTAACTTGCTGGCAAGAATACTGTGGGAGACCGTGTCAAAAGCTTTGCTAAAATCAAGGAATAACACGTCCACTGCTTTCCCCTCATCCACAGAGCCAGTTATCTCATCATAGAAGGCAATTAGGTTAGCCAGGCATGACTTGCCCTTGGTGAATCCATGCTGACTGTTCCTGATCACTTTCCTCTCCACGGAGTGCTTCAGAATTGATTCCTTGAGGACCTGCTCCATGATTTTTCCAGGGACTGGGGTGAGGCTGACTGGCTTCTAGTTCCCTGGATCCTCCTTCTTCCCTTTTTTAAAGATGGGCACTACATTAGCCTTTTTCCAGTCATCCGGAATCTCGCCTGATCGCCATGAGTTTTCAAAGATAATTGCCCATGGCTCTGCAATCACATCCGCCAACTCCTTTAGCACCCTTGTGTACTACCCTTGTGTGAGACAAAGCTCGGGAATTTTTAAAATTCTATTTTGAACTTTTTTTTGTTTTTGTAGGTAAGAATGCCTGTTCACAACTGAGCTATATAAATGCATACTTGGATCAGACTGAGAACACCGCACACCACCGTCCCTAGACTGACCAGAAACACTGAGAGGAAACCAACTGATCTCTAACAGAAGAGTCTTTGACCTCTTTCAACAGTTAAGAAGCCACAGATCAATTGTACATTTGTGAAAATGGTTTTCTGGCTCAAGGAGGAGTGTCAGAAAAGCAGATGTCATGCCAAGATCGTACCTAGCACTGAATAGTTTCAGTACGCTATGTTTTGGATAGTTCTTACCCTGTAATTACACTGAATCAGACTTCCTGACCTTAGCCTTGTCATTTTTAAGTAATAAGATAAGATGTCTTACTATGTATGACACTTGTAGCAGCAGGACATTTTATCAACCTTCAGTACAAGCTATTGCTCAAGTCAAGCAATAAACCATGTTTAGATACAAGAAATAAAACACTAAACTCCTGTTGTTTGTATGCAACAATAGCCATGCTACTGTTTTGTTACTTATTGCAGCCTATAAATAGATCAGTTTATCTGGAAATTGAAAAATTTGAAGAGTAGCTGAAACTACAAGCAAACAATTGTGTTTACACATTAAGCCCATGATGGATTTTACATATTTTACCTTTTTATTCATATAAAAATAATTATTGATTTAAAGCAATTCTCCCTTCAATTTCTAACTGAGGGAGGTATCTAGGCACTATTTACATAATTGAAATCCATAATGAATCATGTTTGAAGTAGGACCTAACTGCTTCACTTCCCTCATCTCTTAGCCACTGGTGACCGTTATCCAGGAGACTGTTGCTACGCTCTCCCATTGATTCAGGATTGGAAAAAAGCCTGTGCAAAGAGATGGGTCATGCATTGTTATCTAAATACTGTATATAAAAGCTTTGTCTCATCCTGATTTCTACTTTAGGAAACTCCACAGACTATTTGCTGCACTTCCCATCTCTATTGTTTTACTATGGGAGACTGTCCTGGTCAATCTAGCTGTCACAGCAGAGAACAGAGGGAGAGATAGTCTCTGAGATAGTTTGGTCTTAGCCCATCAAAGGCTTTAAAGATCAAAACTAACAGTCTTAAGCAGGACTTCAGGACTATACACTACTTTGTGACTTGGTGATCAGATGCCCTCAAAATCCTCTCTCATTCCTGCTAATATAAGCTTCATCTTCTCCAAATTTAACTTGACCCACCTGTCTCATCTGGTTTCCAATTTCTTTCACACATAGTGGTTTGGGGTGGAGGCCCTGAGATTTGGCCATAAAGATATCACTAGAGGTCCTGGTGAGAGCAGTTTCAGTGTGGTGGAGAGGGTCAAACCCAGGTTGGAAAGGATCCAAGATGGAAGTGGAAGAAAGAAACTTTAGGTGATGAATTGGGAGGAACTAGGAAGAAGGAAGTTGGGGCAGTATTTGGGGAGGCTGGTGGGTGGGGTCAAGGGTGTTTGTTTTAGGATGGAGATGCTACGGTGTGCTTGCGTTCTGCATGAGTATGAGGATCATAAAGACAGAGAGAGATTAAGGATGAGATTGGAGGTAAAGGAAATGAGCTGAAGTAGGACAGCAGGCAAAAGACTATGGTGTTGGTGATTGGAGAGAAAGAGAAGGGTAATAATGGGGAGAAGGAGAGACAAGGTACGTGATGATGGATCTAGTCCATCTTCTCTTTAAAAAGTAGGCAAGATTTTTTTATGGAGCTGGAGGAGGCAGAGATAAGAGAGGGTTTGAAGAGGGAATCAAAGGTGGTGCATAGGCAGCTGGAATTATATAGTCAAGGAGAATGGAGAAGTAGTGTGGCTTGGCCAAGAGGATGAAAGACCTGAAAGAGGATAACTTTGCAGTGAAGAAAGTTTACATGATCATGGGACTTTCTCCAGAAACATTCAGCAGACTGGGAGAAAGAGCAAAGAAAGAGGATGGGGAAAGTTATCCAATCAGGATGGATTCTGAAATAGGAGAGAGGGGCAGAGAAGTGGAAGGTGATGGAAAGAGTGCTGTGGATAGATTCAGTGACTGAGTCAGTAAAGGGTGGGGGAGGAAAGAAGGGGGTTTTACAGCTTTTCGGTTTTTATTATTTTACATTTCAGTGGTTGCTAAATTCTGTGCATCTCCAGAGAATATAAATCTGTGACTACCAAGTCTCCAGGGGGGAATGAAATTTCACCAATGATCTGTCTTTTTTTGATTAATCACTATTTGGATAATATCCTCTAATATCCTGGGATCGACAGGGCTACAACTACACTGTATATTTGGATAACAGACATTTTACTAAGATGCAGAGTTGTCAGGCTAGGGTAAGGGAAGCAGCATCTTCAATTCAGGTAAGCAAGTGGCATGGAGTGGTTTAAATCCTGACATACAGTAAAGTGTAAGATTTAGGTCAGCCAGATCACATGACTGATGATATTTGAAGTCACTGTTCCTGTAGTTGTATGCTTTGTGCCTTTTCATCCAATACATTCCAATTTCTCAAGATGCAGTCTGATTTTGATAGGTTTAAATAAATAATAACTGCTCAGCTTCTGATAGCTAGAGTCTAAAAGACTCATCAGACCAAGAACTAGTTATTTCTTCCCCATTTGAAGGAGTTGAGGATGTGGAAACTCGTCCTATTAGAACTTGTCAAAGTTTGACTCAAAATCACAGTTTATCAGACCACTCTGTTTTATTAGCAAAGCTGCTCTGCTAATACATTTAGAAGTGAGCCCCCCGAGTGGGGCTTGTGTCTTTTAATTTATACAGTTTTTTGGAGAACAAGTTACAGAGAAGTTACAGACAAAAGAAGAAAAAGACTTTAGTCACCACCCTTCGAGATCCCTGAGACCAGTCACGTATCTTCAATTACCTGCCACCCTTAACAATCTCCTTTAACAGCTTCCAGTTAACTTAACTAATTGCCCTTCACACCTTCCATTCTGATGCCTGCTTCTTAGATGTGCTGGCTCTATCTTAATTGCTTCTCCATTCAAAAGCTAACTGTCCCTAGGTGTGCTCCCTCAGATACTTTGTAACATGTTTTGGCATGCCCTCTCATATACAATGTATCCAGCATGTCCCCTTATGCAACGTTATACTTCCACAAACTGAATATGAGACTAGCAACCCACCTTGTGGCAACTGGGAGTAAAAAATATTTTTGAACTCAGTCACATACTGCAACTGCATATCTTGTGCTTCCTCTGACCCACATCCCCTCGCCTCCAAATCAATGGGTTTACAGTCCTTCTCCTTCCCCAACTGTGATGATTTTTAAATGGCACCAATAACATTTTCTTTATAATGAGGAGTCCTTGTGGCACTTTAGATACTAACAAATTTATTTGGGCATAAGCTTTCATGGATAGCACTTGCTAACCTGCCTATTCTGAACACTTTTTCCCTGTCTTCTATTTTTTGAGGCACCTGAGTTGTAGAAGCTACTAGAATCTTGAAAGGCAACTTGTCTGTGAACTGAGGGAAAAGCCCAGTGGAGACATCTCTCTGATCTGAAGTGACTATCTAATGAGGATAGCAAACCTTCAGTGTTTATTGTGAACTGGCTTTATCACATATGTCTATGAAATATAAACAACTATGTGAAAAATCAGTCATGTATTATATATTATATATCTGCTTTCAACTACCCTGTTCACAGCTTCTGCAGAGTTCACCTCTATAAATTATGCAATTTAGATAACTAGCATCATTCTCTATAATGCCTCTAGATAATCTCTTGCACTTCTATAGTGCCTTTCACCCCAAAGTACTTTACAAACAGGTGGTATATCCTGCTCTAAGGAGTCAGAGCCACACAGGGGATAGGATGGAGTGGTACTGTATATGGAATGTGATCCAGAGCAGAGCAGAGCAGAATTACTCAGTACAGCCACCTCTAGGATGGAACAAAGCAGTTGATTAACAGTGAACAGCAACGTTACATAACAGTTTAGGATAGGAAATTAATAATAATCATACTATCATAGTAATAATATTACTTGGTCCTTCTTTAGGACCTTACAACTCAAAGAACTTTACAGACATTAATTTAACTTCACAACTACCCTGTGAGATAGAGAAGCATTATCAACATTTAACAGATGAGGAAACTGAGGCACAGAAAGATTAAATAATTTGCTAAAGGTCACAAAGTGAGTTAGTTGCAGAGCTAGAAATAGAACCCAGAGCTCCTGACTCTCAGCCTACCGCCCCGACAATCCTCACTGATGAAAGAGAATCTTGTATCCAATTGACACAGCAGGGAGAATTCAGTGTGGTGGAATGTAATTACTCACACAAAAAGTTATTAGGACAGCAGGTTTCACACATTTACTCTTCTGAAAAATGCTAAAGGATTTTTAATAACCAAATGTTGTTGGTAACTCTATTTAATATCTCATTTACATTTGGAAGCATTTGGAAGCTCTAGTAATAATAATAAATTAATTAATAATGCTACCTAACACTAAGAACCTTCCATTCCAGGACCTCAAACGTTTTTGCAAATATTAGTATGGTGTCCCCTAGCATCATGATTGGATGTGGGGATCAGTACTGATCGAGGGACAGTAGCCTTTACTGAATCACCAGCACCATTTTCCTGCAGCACCTGAGTTATCCTTCGAGATTTCCCTTCCAAGCAACCTTTCATGATATAACATGAAAAATTTGCCTATCTACAACCTCCAAAGCTCTATCCACCAGTCTTTTTGTGAATCATCACACCCTAACTCCTTCAGGCCTAAATGTAGCAAATTGAAATATGCCCAATAATGGCAGTCAAGCAAAAACACACAGCATATTACACGCTGTTAAGCTTGGGTGCAATACAGTCAGCTGCCATCTTGTATTCCAAAAAGAAACTCAGAACATTTGCTATTATTATGAGATTGCTTCCTCTAGAGCTAAACAAACATACAGAAAGATTAGATTTATACAAAGAGAATGTTTGTACAGTGTTCTAAACATGAAAATGCTATATCAAGCCTGGTTATTGTTGCATGAGCTGCACTCTGCTTAAGTGGACAGCTTTCTTCAGGGGTTCTCAAACTTCGTTGCACTGCGACCCCCTTCTGACAACCAAAATTACTACACAACCCCAGGAGGGGGAACAAAGCCTGAGCCCGCCCGAGCCCCACCACCTCAGGCCAGGGGGCCAAAGCCGAAGCTCCAGGGCTGCAGCCCCATGCAATGGGCCTGTAACCTGAGCCCTGCCACCCAGGTTCTCAGCTAGGAAGAGAAAAACATTCCCCTTATATATACAAGTTTTGCCTAAGGAGAAATAGAGTATCCAGATTCTATCCAACTCCCAGGAAGCATAGGTATATGCCAGGAGAGAGTCCTCTTCTGAAGATTAAGTACAGTAATTTGAATCAGTAACTTAAGGTCCCTTTAAAGAAGGAAATTAAATAACAACACTGTGTCAACACAAATTCAAAATAATGGCAAAGAAAGAAAAAAATCAAGTGCATATATATAAACTACCCAAATCCTCCAAAGTCAAAGACTGTTTAATGCAGTGATGAGCAACCTGTGGCCAGCTGGCCACACGTGGCCCGTCCAGGTAATCTGCTGGCAGGCCACAAGACAGTTTGTTTACATTGATCATCCGCAGGCACAGCCGCCCGCAGCTCCCAGTGGCCGCAGTTCGCCATTCCCGGGCAATGGGAGCTGCGGGAAGCAGCAGCCAGCACGTCGCTGCAGATTACCCTGCTAGGCCGTGTGCGGGCCATGGTCTGCAGGTTGCCCACCACTGGTATAATGTAAAGGTTAAAAGGAGATATTTGAAAAAGGGTGAGTGGGGAATAAAAATGGCAGTGACTTACTCACGAAGGGACAGCACAGCATACTGTAGTTATGGCCTCTTTGTCTCTCCTGATGGTCTCCTGGCACGGTTTGAACCAGTGTAGTTCACTTAATGGTGTTAAGCAGTGGTTCTCAACCTGTGGGTTGGGACCCCAAAGTGGGTCGCGACCCTGTTTTAATGGCGTTGCCAGGGCTTCTGTTAGACTTGCTGGGGTCCGGGGCTGAAGCCAAAGCCTGAGCCCCACCGCCTGGTACTGAAGCTGAAGCCTGAGGGCTTCAGCCTGGGTGGCAGGGCTCAGGTTACAGGCCCATTGCATGGGGCTGCAGCCCTGGAGCTTCGGCTTTGGCCCCCTGGCCTGAGGTAGTGGGGCTCGGGCGGGCTCAGGCTTTGGTCCCCCTCCTGGGGTAGTAATTTTGGTTGTCAGAAGGCGGTCGCAGTGCAACGAAGTTTGAGAACCCCTGAAGAAAGCTGTCCACTTAAGCAGAGTGCAGCTCATGCAACAAAAACCAGGCTTGATATAGCATTTTCACGTTTAGAACACTGTACAAACATTCTCTTTGTATAAATCTAATCTTTCTGTATATATGCTTATATGGCCTCCTGCACTGTGAGCGCTTCTCAGTTATTTAAAAATATATATATAACAATCCCTCTCCTCTTCAACTTGTGAAAATAGCTTCTTTAGTATGTATTTTTGGATTTTTGGTTGTGTGTGTGTGTGTGAGAAACAGAGAGAGAGAGAGCGAGAGAGAATGTTGAATGTCTGTGTAAAGAATTTATGAAGGGAAAGAAAAATGGAAGAAATGAGTTTTGTATTTAGTTTAGTCTCAGTCCAGCTCCTCTGAAAGATTTGTCTCCTCACTTACAAGTCAACAGTTTAATTGTTCTAGAATGTTACTTTCTTGGGCATCATTTGCTTCGGTCTTTCACAGAACTATAGGAGAAAAACAAACAATATCAGAAAATGTGATTGTAAAAGTGCAGAAATTGGCAGGAGGACTTTTTTGAAGCAGGTACAATACCTGAAACTTCATTTAACTTAGGTTTCCAAACTGATTAGGTCCCGAGCTTAATGCCTTTTAAAGGATGCATAACAGTTTTCATTCTAGCCTTTTGTTTTGTCATATATAACTTCCTGAAAACTTTCCTCTTTCAGCTGAAACTTGCCAGACATAGATTTTGCCTGAAGGTGATTTTTTGTAAAGTTTAGCTACATATATATAGAATAGATAGGAGGGCACACAAATCTACTATATCAGTAGTTCAAGGGAGTTAAATGTGTAGTGACAGTTTATTTTATAAAAAGAAAAGGAGGACTTGTGGCACCTTAGAGACTAACCAATTTATTTGACTTGCTCTTGGGACTGAGAGGCCAGGCAGAAATCCATCTTCTCCAACCCATCCTAATCCAAGCCTCCAATATTGCAACCAGTATAGTATGCATCCGATGAAGTGAGCTGTAGCTCACGAAAGCTTATGCTCAAATAAATTGGTTAGTCTCTAAGGTGCCACAAGTACTCCTTTTCTTTTTGCGAATACAAACTAACACGGCTGTTACTCTGAAACCAGTTTATTTTATGACTAACTATAGAATTTCCACCTATCCTGAGATATCTTTAGGCTGACATTATGCGAGGGAGTGAATGATATTTGTGTCATGATGTGGTGGTGCAATAACAAGCCATTGTGACTCAATAACAAAGCCTAAAAAGGGCCAAACCCAATAGGAAGGACCTGTTCATTTTCCAATTTGAATGGAGCAACAAAAAACAAAAGGGTGAGATTATATCAGCAAACAGACCTCTTTTTTGTTTAGAAAGACCTGAAGCTGAGAATTAACACCCAGTTCTTCACAAGTTAATGCTTATTATATATTCCACATTTCATCCCAGATCCAGTCTTATTTCTGAACAACTCCTTGATGAGAGCCAGAAATTGATGTTATGAGTGGTCTAATTTAGAGTAAATGTCTATTTATTCCGGCTTAATTTTTAAGGCAGTTTTACATGGAAATGAAGGGTTTTGTTTTACTCTATGTCAATGTACAATGCAGATAACACACTGACACCTGAAGTGTTTTCATCCCTAACTTTCTCTATGGGACGCATACAATAACATCAGAGGAGTTGTGTTGTGACATAACGTCCCACCATGCCCTCTGCATGGGGGCATCACATCACACCATCCCAGCTTCCACGTGGGTAGTCACATTGCTCTGCTGTTCCTTCCTTGCAGGGCTTCTCGTCATGGCCTCCATGGCGGGATGTCATCCTGCCACCAGTTGTGACCTCTGCGGTGGGACGTCACGCCGTCCTCTGGCCCATCGAGCGCCAGGCCATCCCCTGCTCCGATGAGGCTGCCGTGTGGAGAGGTCACACCGTCTCCAGACCCGCCGTGACCTCTGCATTGGGACGTCATCCTCTGGCCCATCGAGGCCCCGTGGGGAGAGCCTCACCGAGCCCCAGGCCCCGGCTCCTAGCAGTGGGTACAGGCGCGGTGACCATTAGCTCCTTGGTCTCTCCTGACAACCGCTGGCCCCCACTTCCCCAGCCCACTCCCCTGGCTCCCCCATCCCCAGCTCCCTCCCCAGGGGCTGGTAACCATAGAAACTTCCAGAATGGACCAGCCCTGCCTCTCTTCTTTCAGCGTGACCACTGCTCCTAACCAATAGGCTCACTCCGCTTGGCTGTCCCTTCGAAGCTGATTGGTCCGCGACACGGGTCAAGCGGACCAATGGAACGACGACGGAGGGGCGCGACGCCACACGTCATTGCGGAGAGGTTGATCTCCGCCAATCAAGAGTAGCCAGCTTAGTCGGCGCCAACCAATGGAAAGGTTCCAGCGCAGGTTCCGCAACCAATAGCTAGCCTCCACGAAGCCATGAGGGAGGGTATATAAGGGTGGGAGGCCGGGGTGGCCTAGGCATAGCGCCGGCAGTAGCGAGCGGAGCGGGTCTGTGTGTGTGGCGCGGTAACGGTGAGTGGGGCGTGCGGCCTAGTGTGTGGGGCCGCGGTGCCGGCGCCCCGGGCGATGGAGGGCCCTAGTCTCCGGGCGGGCGGATGCGGCGGGGCCGGGCCGGGCCGGGGGCCTGAGGCGCGGCGGGCGGGCGGGCGGATGCGGCGGGGCCGGGCCGGGCCGGGGGCCTGAGGCGCGGCGGGCGGGCGGATGCGGCGGGGCCGGGCCGGGCCGGGGGCCTGAGGCGCGGCGGGCGGGCGGATGCGGCGGGGCCGGGCCGGGCCGGGGGCCTGAGGCGTTTCCCTTGCGCTGCCAGGTTCCCGGCGGACGGCATGAGGCGGGCGCTGCTGGTGGTGCTGCTGCTGCTGGGCAGCGGGCGCGGCGAGGAGGAGAAGAAGGAGGACGTGGGCACCGTGGTGGGCATCGACCTGGGAACCACGTACTCATGGTGCGTAGAGCGCGGGCTGCCCGGCCAGGGCCGCCGCGGCCCCTTCTCCCCACGCGGGGCCGGGGCCCTGTCCCGCACGGCTGACCCCGGCTTTGCTCTCACAGCGTTGGCGTCTTTAAGAACGGCCGCGTGGAAATCATTGCGAATGACCAGGGCAACCGGATCACGCCGTCCTACGTCGCGTTCACCCCCGAAGGGGAGCGTCTCATCGGCGATGCTGCGAAGAATCAGCTCACCTCCAATCCCGAGAATACGGTGTTCGATGCCAAACGCCTGATTGGCCGCACGTGGAATGATCCCTCAGTGCAACAGGATATCAAATATCTGCCTTTCAAGGTATGTGCCAAAATTCACACTGCAAACTGCTTAACTTGGCAGGCCACTCTTATGTTGGAGAAGAGTGACTTGTGGACTCAGATTCTGTGTCAAAGCCTATGGGATTGAGGGTCTGCTACATCAGACTGTGGCATAATAAAAGTCTTTGTGGATATTACAGATCTAAACTCCAGTAGGTGACTTGTGTTTTCATTGTATCTTCCCCTTATTCATAATCGCAAAATGAAGTCTCTTGGACATCCAAAAATCATTAATTGCTGTCCAATAAACCCTAATTTTTTTACTAATTAGGGAGGGTGATTAAGATGGAAACAGTTACTATTATTCACATAGTCTGTCCCATAACTGGAGTAGTTCAGAATGCTAAATATCTTGCCTTGAATAAAAAATGTATGGATTGTGGAAATGGAACTGACATGTAATATCCATGTACATAATTGTAATCAATGTGGGCTCTCGGCATAAAATATTACTGGAGAGAACATCTATTGTCTGCTCTTCTCTCCTTTCTTGACTTTTTTGAGTAGTGAGTATTGTTCAGGTTCCAGTTCTCTTCAAAGATTTAAAATTACTAGAAATACATTCTTTAAACTTAAGTGTTCATGTTCTTAAAGGTTCTTGAAAAGAAGACCAAGCCATATATACAAGTTGATGTTGGTGGTGGACAGACAAAGACATTTGCTCCAGAAGAAATTTCTGCTATGGTTTTGACAAAGATGAAGGAAACTGCTGAGGCCTACTTGGGAAAGAAGGTAGGTAACATAACAAATGGTCAACTGTGACATCTTGTAGAAGCAGCAGTTTTCCAAAGTGATAGCAGCAGGTGATCTCCCAAGCTGCAGACCAAAGTTTGACTCTCAATTTCTACCCAGTTTGGCTGGGAGCACTTGAAGAGCTCAGACAGGACCCATTGAGCTTTGCTTAATTCTTGTCTGCCCACTCTAGGGGTACCATTAAAGGAAGCCATTCTTCACCTGGAAGGGTGAGAAGGCACTCAAGGCAGTGGCAGTTCCTCTAACACTTGGAAATTGTCAAGCTTTCATTTGTGTTGTTGCTGCTGATTATTGAAGTTGTTACATTAATCCTCATCCTGCTCTTCTAGGTTACCCATGCTGTTGTCACTGTCCCAGCTTATTTCAATGATGCTCAGCGTCAAGCTACAAAGGATGCTGGTACCATTGCTGGATTGAATGTAATGAGAATAATCAATGAACCGTGAGTAGTTTTGTAACTGTTCTGCAATGTCATGCTGTACTAGGCCTTGTGAGTTGTCTAACTACTATTTCTTCATCACAGTACTGCTGCCGCCATTGCTTATGGACTGGATAAGCGGGAGGGTGAGAAGAACATCCTTGTATTTGATCTAGGTGGTGGAACCTTTGATGTCTCTCTCCTCACAATTGATAATGGTGTCTTTGAAGTTGTGGCTACAAATGGAGATACTCACTTGGGTGGAGAGGACTTTGACCAACGTGTTATGGAACACTTCATCAAGTTATACAAGAAGAAAACTGGAAAAGATGTTAGGAAGGACAACAGATCTGTACAGAAGCTACGTCGGGAAGTAGAGAAAGCAAAGCGAGCTTTGTCCTCTCAGCATCAGGCTAGAATTGAAATAGAGTCCTTCTTTGAAGGAGAGGACTTCTCTGAGACACTGACTCGCGCAAAGTTTGAAGAACTGAATATGGTTAGTATTTGAAGCTAGAGTTACAATTGCTTTGTGGTAAATCAGTGTCTTGCAGTTACTTGCATGTTTAGTATGTTCAGCTATTGCTTATGCTGCATTAAATTTACAAAACACAATAAACATAACTCTGCTATGAAGCAATAACTCCCTAGCTGACATGGGAATAGGGAGGAGAAACTAAGGCAAGAGATTTGCCCAAGGTCATGTGGTAAGATGACATCTGGCTGGAGTCAATGCTTGGTGTGTGTTTTGGCTTGCTCATGGTCATTTGTCCAGACCACACTTTGCTGAGATTTCTCCAGCATAGGGGAGAAGTAGTGCCTTACCTTACTTTTGTCACTTTTTGCCTTTTAGGATCTGTTCCGTTCCACCATGAAGCCTGTGCAGAAAGTTCTAGAAGATTCTGACCTGAAGAAATCCGACATTGATGAGATTGTACTTGTGGGTGGCTCTACTCGAATCCCCAAGATACAACAGCTTGTTAAAGAGTTCTTCAATGGTAAAGAGCCTTCTCGTGGCATCAATCCAGATGAGGCTGTTGCTTATGGTGCCGCTGTTCAGGCTGGTGTCCTTTCGGGTGACCAAGATACTGGTAGGTGCAAACCTAAACTAGTAACTTTCAGAGTTTTTACACTTCTAGTATTGGAGCAGGTTTTTGGAGGCCTGATCCAAGTTGAGAACAGAAATCATGTATGTTAAATTCTAATTAACATTGTTACTAGGAACACTCTACTTGCCATACTTTCATAAGGCTACAGTAATTATGGGCCCTTGTCATTTCTAGTCTAACAATAGAATCTCTAACTGTGAATAGGAGTAAAGCTAGAAACATGTCTCTTTTAGGTGACCTGGTGTTACTTGATGTGTGTCCTCTGACACTTGGCATTGAAACTGTTGGGGGTGTTATGACCAAGCTCATCCCAAGAAATACTGTTGTCCCCACCAAGAAATCGCAGATTTTCTCCACAGCTTCTGATAACCAGCCAACTGTAACAATCAAGGTCTATGAAGGTAAGTGTCCTGTATCACTGAACTAAAATAGGATGTATCCTGTACACCACTTTTTTGTGAAAACTTAGTAAAGTTCTTAAAGTTAGACGTGGAGCAATGAATGACCATGCCTCAAAAGTCATCTCAGAATTCCTCATTATAGCCCTTAAGAAACAACTCTAGTGGGGAGACCTTGGTAACAGACCAACTCAAAAGGCTACTTGTAGCATCTTAAAGAATACTAGTGTTCCAGTAATAGAGTGCTTGATTGGATTGTCCAGTGTTCCCCTCCTCCCTTTGCATGAGGGCACTAATCTTGTGGTCTCTGGAGGGAGAAGTCTAAATCACCCTCATTCAGTTTAAAATAAACTGATATTGTAAAGCCCTTTTTACTACGAACCTGGGTGTCTCAGTATTTCTCTTTGCTGTTACAGGCAAAGATACATGCTGCTCCAGGCAATTAAAGTCAAATAACACTTAAAACATTTCTTGTTTTGGGAGTAGGCCATCTGGTCATCATTCAGAGATTCAAGTGTTCCCACACTTGAGCTGGGCTTTCACCTCCCCTTAAAGTGAAACAAAATATAGGTTCAAAACCTAAGATTAGTCATGTCAAACCACATGTAACACCACTTTTAAGTACAAGTACAAACTAAAACTCTTACCTCTGTAGGTGAACGTCCTCTCACCAAGGATAACCATCTCCTGGGTACTTTTGACTTGACTGGAATCCCTCCTGCTCCTCGTGGTGTCCCACAGATTGAAGTTACCTTTGAGATAGATGTGAATGGAATCCTCCGTGTTACAGCGGAAGACAAGGGCACAGGAAATAAAAACAAGATTACAATTACCAATGACCAGAACCGTCTGACACCAGAGGAGATTGAGAGAATGGTTAATGATGCTGAGAAGTTTGCAGAGGAAGACAAAAAGCTTAAAGAACGTATTGATACCAGAAATGAGTTGGAAAGCTATGCTTATTCACTGAAGAATCAGATTGGGGACAAAGAGAAACTAGGTGGCAAACTCTCATCTGAAGACAAGGAAACAATAGAGAAGGCAGTAGAGGAAAAGATTGAATGGCTTGAAAGCCACCAAGATGCTGAAATTGAAGATTTCAAAGCTAAAAAGAAGGAGCTGGAGGAGGTTGTCCAGCCAATTGTTAGCAAGCTTTATGGAAGTGCAGGACCTCCCCCTGAAGAGGAAGCAGGAGAGAAGGATGAATTGTAAATCTTGATTTCTGAATGTTACCTTGTAAATACTGGACTCAGGAACTCTTCTGTTAAGATAATATTGAACTCTAATCTGGAATGTAATTGGAATCTTCACTTCTGAGTGGAGATGGAAATGTTAGCCCAAAGTGGCTGTTTACTGCTTTTCATTAGCAGTTGCTTGATGTCTGTGGGGAGGTGGGAGGGAAGGGTAGTGGGGTGGGACTGTAAAATGAGTTGTGGGTTTAGAAATTTTCCAGTTGAAAACATTCTAACTGGTCATGTGCATTCTGTGTAGAACTTTTTTCTACCCAAGTGACCACAATAAATTTGTTATTTACACTGGATCTAGCTTAATTTCATATTTCCTGTCATGTCTGTTTATAGACTATCAAACTCAGAGTGCAGTTCACTTACTTAAAATGTTCTCTTCAACTAAAGTTCTGTTCATCCTGCAAATAGTCCAAGTACTTCAGTGTGTAAGCATTTAATCTGAAGTGCTACTAGGCACAACAGTTGTCAGGTCCTTTTTCCTAGCAAGTTAGCAGTTTATCTCCCTTGTCACAGTTTTGGATTACATTCCAAACCTGTTGTACGTAGAAGTATATCCTAACGTGATAAAACATGCTGTTCATGTAGCTTGGCTTTGACAGGCTTTCTATTTTCTAATGCTAAAGCTGATTTCAGCCTTGGAAAATGATGTGACACCCAAAGGTGTCCTTTGACTTTGTAGCTTCCTCTTGAGAGATCTTAAAAGCTATTGAATGTGTGCAGCTTTGAGGCAGAGATGTAGCAGAGGCTTAGCAAACAGTATAGCATAGGAAATGCCTGGCTGAACCATGCACCTAATTATCATGCTCCTAGGCTCTCTGACAGTATTGACTTAGCTCCAGTGTTCTGTATGGCACTTGCCAGGAATAAGTTTCCTTACCCAGAGCTTGCATTCTAATGGCCCAATCAAAGTCACTAAAAGCAGTGGTATGACTTGACTAGAAAGTTGTCATTAGGTCCAGAAGACAAATCTTCTATATGCATTTTCAGATGAGCAGACTGTTTAAATGTGCAAAGTCCTGCACAAATATACATGATCCTAAAAAGCAGTATTTCATTCTACACTACAGGGATTTTCCTCTAAGTGTAAATACTTCACTGGAATAGCCTCCTCCATTACTGTGACAAGGCTATATCTAGCTTTTACTAGATCCTGAGTTTTTGATGCCCCAGTTACATTACCTCTTATTTCCACATTAAACTCTATTCAACCTAACCACTTCTTGGCCTCTAACACACTAAGGGTGTAGTGAAACAGCCAAACTTGGACACAGTTCTGTCAAATGTGTGGTTACTTTGTTCATAATACCATACTTTTAATCCCTTAATGCAGCCACTCACCCAGTTCCTTTCATTTGCTGAACCATGGGAAAAAGCTTCATGAGTCAGTACTGGGCAAATTAGTTGAAACAATAGTAAAGAATTTTTGTTGGGCAAAAGTCAACATGGTTTCTGTAAAGAGAGATCATATCTTAGTAATCTATTAGCTCTTTGAAGAGGTCAACAAATGTGGACATAGTGTCATTAGATTTCCTGGCAGCCTTTGAGAAGGTCCCTTTGCAAAGTTTATGTAAATTAAGTTGTCATGAGATAAAAGGGAAGATCCTGTCATGGATTGAGAACTAGTTAAAAGACAGGGAATAAAGAATAGGAATAAATGGTAAATTCTCAGAATGGAGAGGGGTAACTAGTAGTGTTCCGCAAGAGTCAGTCCTAAGGACCAATTCTATTCAATTTATTCATAAATGAACTGGAGATGGGTAAACAGGTAGCAAAGTTTGCAGATACTACTAAACTGCTCAAGATAGTTTAGACCAAAGCAGACTGAAGAATTTCACAAAACTAAGTGATTGGGCAACAAAATGGCAGATGAAATTTAATGAGACTAAAAGTAATGCACATTGGAAAAAATAACCCCAACTATACATAGCATATGACAGGCTAGTTTAGCTACAACTAATCAGGAGACAGATCTTGAGTCATTGTGAATAGTTCTCTGAAGACATCCACAGTGTTGTGTACCAGTCAAAATAGCAAATGTGATGTTAGGAATAATTAAAGGGATAGAGAATATCTTATTTCTCATATAAATCCATGGTACACCCACAGCTTGAATACTGCTTACAGATGTGGTCCCCTCAACCCAAAAAAGATACATTAGCATTAGAAAAAAGCAACTAAAATCATTAGGGGTTTAGAACGGGTCTCATGTGAGGAGAGATTAAAGAGGCTAGGACTTTTCAGCTTGGAAAAGAGGACACATGATAGAGGTCTATAAAATCATGAGTGGTGTGGAGAAAGTGAATAAGGAAAAGTTATTTGTTCCCACCAAATGAAATTAATGGGCAGCAGGTCTAAAACAGATAAGGGGAAGTTCTTCACACACCATACAGTCAACCTGTGGAACTCCTTACCTGAGGAGGTTGTGAAGGCTAGGACTAAACAGGGTTTAAAAGAGAACTGGATAAATTCATGGAGGTTAAGTCTATTAATAGCTATTAGCCAGGATGGATAAGGAATGGTGTCCCAAGCCTCTGTTTGTCAGAGGGTGCAGATGGATGGCAGGAGAGAGATCACTAGATCATTACATGGTAGGTTCACTCCCTCTGGGGCACCTGGCATTGGCCACTGTCGGTAGACAGGATACTGGGTTGGATGGACCTTTGGCCTGACACAGTATTGCCATTCTTATGAACTGGCCTTCCCCCTTCATTCACTTACCTGAGCCACTACAAGAATTATTTGGGGCAGTGCATATTACCTTTGATTCAGATTAAAGTTTTATTTACCATCACTGTCCAATTATGTTATCTCAAATTTCCACTTCACTATCCATTTCCTAGTATTAAAATGTCCCACCTTCCACAGACCTAGCAACCAAGCATAGCTGAATAGTAGCATGGGCTTTGCCAAATTTCACTTAAACATTGATCTTTAAGACTAAGTTACAGGGAGAAAACCAACAAAATGATTGATTTCACAGAGGGCAGCTCTCAGCCCCTATTAATTTACAATTTAATTTTTGGCTTATCTAGGAACACATTTCAATTTTTTTAAATGACAAACCTTCCTAGTCCTTGATGTTAACTTTTAAAGGTACTAAATGAAAGGCTCACAGGCATAAGCATTAGATTTAGAATAATTAAACTTCCACCCACTAGTTTTCAACCTCAGCTGCATAAATGTAGCTTGAGCAGTAGATAAAAATAAGGTGACTGCCCACATGGATACTGTACCTGTCACTAGTATCAAGTTAAATCCAGGAACTTTACACTTCAGTATCATAAAAGGATTGTAGATACCTAGTGCTCCCACCTGAGGCGAGCTTTCTAGGGGCTTATCTACACAGCCAATTTTAGTGCTAGTTATACCACTGTGAACACCCTTGTGTAAAAGTGCTTTTTTCAAGTTTAATTTATACAGTAGAACCTCAGTTACAAACTGATCAGTCAACCACACACCTCATTTGGAACCAGAGGTACACAATCAGGCACCAGCAGAGATCAAAAAATAAAAGCAAACACAGTACTCTTAACATGTAAAATAAAAGGAAAGCAGCATTTTTCTCTTGCACAGTAAAGTTTCAAAGCTGTATGAAGTCAGTGTTGGGTTGTAAACTTTTGAAAGAATAACTTTTGTTCAGAGTTGAACAACCTCCATTCCTGAGATGTTCATAACTGAGGTTCTACTGTATACTACTTCCAAACTAAGAAGAAAAACTGGAATAAGAGGCAATCTAGGGATTAGAGCAGCATTTCCCACACTGTGTTCTGTGGAACACTGGTGTTCCACACGATGTGAATAGGTGTTCCGTAAAAGAATCTAGAATTTAATTTTGACTCTTGCATTTTATTTTTGTACTACTTTATACGTGCTTTCCAGTTAGAAATTGTTAGTTCAAGTTATTTTAAATTGTATTTTTGCTTTGTTTTATAAAATAAAATATATTTGAGCATAAATATCACCATTTTCTATTTGAAAACCAAACGACTACAAAATAATATTATAAGTGTTCCGTAATAGTCTAAAAAGTGTTCCGTGGCCAAAAAAGTTTGGGAAACACTGGATTAGACCAATACAGCAACAGTTTTAACTATGCTGGCATATTTATGCCAAACTTTCTCCATGGAGACCAGTCTTGAGAAGTTAGAGATGGAGAGAACTCGCTAATCAGAAGGCTGCTATGGAAAGGTTACCTCAAAGAGATGAAATTTAGTTTGTTTCCTTCAAAGCACATTCCATCAGCTCATCTTGATCACAAGGCAGATTCCAGAGCCAGCCACCCAGGCTTCAGCTCCACTCTTGCCAACAGCAAAATGTGCATCAAATCTACCTATTAGTTACATATCCCCTGAAGGAGGCTATAAAAGGTAGCTGTACACATTTCTGGAGTTTGTGACCTTTAAAGTGAAGGACATTACATACATGTAAATATACACAGCAGCCCAGGAAGGCAAAGTAATAAACATTCATCTATAACAAGAGAATTTTAATAAATAAGGTTTTCTGCTTAGCACAACACTGTCAGTTCATGCCAGGATTTAATTTCTTGGAGTGATCTTGTCAGTTATAAACTGAAAAAAGAATTAGATTTATACAAATGGAAAGTTTGAGTACTATGGTTTTATTACTTAATCAGATTCACAATACAGTCCCTGTGAATCTCCCCTTGAGTATCCATCCCACCAAATATTAAAAACAAATACATCAATTTGTCTTCTGTGCAGCCTTTTCCTATTTGTTTTTCCTGATCAGAGTCACCTTCATCACTGACTGTTTCAGTTGCTTCCTTCCCAATTGTATTTCTGCTGGTTACAGCTTCTGAATCACTGTTCTTAACATTGACACATACTTGCCACGGAACGATGCACATGGAATGGTCCAACCTTCCAGGGGGCAAAGGAGAATCAAATTCTAATAGTGTCCATTGTTGGTTTTCTGCAATTCAAAAAAGACAGAAAACTCACTGTGAAATCAGTTTCAAATTTACAGAATTGGAAAGAAGAATGAGGATAGTGGCATCATCATAAATTATGGACTAGTCTGCAATGTTATAAGCCCCTTAAAAAAAAAAAAAAAAAAGAAGAGCGTGGGGTGGGGTGGGGTGGGGAGGTGGCTCTGTTTAACCATAACATTATACCAGGATAGAATTGAATTTCAACCAACACACGCTGGTGTAAAGTTGTGGTAACCAAGAAGGGAATTGGGTTTGAAATTTCCAGGGAAGATGTAATAATAATTCCTATTATAAAACTGAATATAAAAGTTTCATACAGTAATTAAGGGTAGAAACCTTTAAAAAAAAAAACTTCCCACCTATGTGATATTTATACATTGTATCCAGTGCCCCAGTTGGGTCCATACCACCAAAAATGTACAAATGGTTTCCAAAGGCAGCAGCTGAGTGGGCTGCCCGTCCTCCTGGGACATCACCAGCAGCTGGTAACTTTTCCCATGTCATAACATCTACAAACAGAAAAATAAATCAATGGCTACGTTTTAGAGAATGAAATAAACTGCTGTTTATTATCATCAAAAGGCCAACAGTTGGGCAGGGCCTGAAATTCTCTAAATCAGACCCATCTTTGGGTTTGCTTTTGTTTTAAAGCAGTCACACTTGGGCTTTGCTTGTAAGACCTCAGGCTGGTAACGAGACTGCTGTTGTTTTTGGATGGGAACAACAGTTGCAGGTACTTAGCACTTTCCTGCATCAGAGGAACTGTCCTTTTGGGGAGGTGGCATTGAGGGAAGCACAAAGATTTTCCTTCTATGGGGATGTGCTAGATTTCTTCTTTCCATTGCATGGGAGTTCCTGGTGGTACCAACAGCCATCAAGCAGCAGGAGTACACTTGGTTGAGGATGTTCTCCCATATATAATAGGGGAGCAACCAGTTCATGGACACCAGTCTGAAACTACAGTAGAACCTCGGAATTACAAACTGACTGGTCAACCATGCATCTCATTTGGAGCTGGAAGTACGCAATCAGGCAGAAGCAGAGATTTTTAAAAAAGCAAATACTGTCCAGTACTGTGTTAAATGTAAAATTACTAAAAAAAAAATAAAGGGAAAATTTAAAGATATGAGAAGGTAAGGAAAATTTTTCTGTGCTTGTTTCATTTAAATTAAGATGATTAAAAGCAGCATATTTCCTCTGCATAGTAAAGTTTCAAAGCTGTATTAAGTCAATGTTGTAAACATGAAAGAATCACCATAACGTTTTGTTCAAAGTTACGAACAAGTTCCATTCTCAAGGTGCTGGTAACTCCGAGGTTCTACTTGTATAGAGCATCACTAGAATGGATAGTGCTTTCACTGCCATTCTAACTCATGAGAGTGCCTTACACAGTAAAGACAGAGCATTGTTTTAATTAATATTTATAGAATATGCTATTGCAGTCATTTATGAAAGAAACGTTGGGTGCCAGTCTTTCAGATACTTTGTGGTAACTAATCACTGTCAGGTAGTTTTTCATCAGAAGAACCCCCACAGCAACATACATTCAGCTCTTGGATACGTTGAATAGTAATTATCTCCATAGCCATATTACAGAAGTGCCCCATATTTCTCAGCTTGTAACCAGCCGCATAGGGGAGGCCCTCCACACACACTATTGCATTGTCACCACAAATCCCAGTCCCTTAGACCTGTAGACAAATCTCTCGCTGAAGCCAATAGGATTTCTGCCTGCTTAAGACCTGCAAGATCAGCATGACACATGACAAAAGCAACATGCCCCAGCACCAACCAGCCACACTGGAGCATATTTATTGCACGTATCCAATAGTTATTTTAGTGGTTCTGTAAGAGGTGGTCTCTCTCAAAGCAGACCACATCACATTACTTATTAATGCAGCTATAGCTACTTCATATACTTACTTGTATCAATGCAGAACAGATCATTGTAAAATTTATCACCAGATAACCCACCATGTATGAAAAGCTTGGTCCCAACTGCAACCACCACATGGCCATGCCGAGGTGAGGGAGGATTACCATGTACTTCTGGCTGTGACCAAGTCAAAGTGGCTAGAAATGGGAGTACATATGATTATGTGGTGTGTTGTTGGAGCTCTGTAAAGACATTAAACCAGAAACCCTGGTCTAGGGACATCTAGACCAAGTCTGACAAGGTGATTTTTAAATCAATAACAAAAGCCTCAAGCATCTAGTTTCTGGGATTATTGCAAGAGGCAATGCAAATACACACTCAGCAAAAAAATGCAGCTATTTGTACATCTCCTCTGGAAGTAATTACACACTGCTGATGTAGTAGAAAAAAAATCATTGTTCTTGCTCTACATATTGTCCTTTCGTAGCGAAGTGACCAACATATGTTCCCACTTCTGAAAGAGAATGGCTACTAGCAGCAAATTGTGGTAGAAGTTGGAGGATTCTGACAGTACACCTCAATCCCGTACCACAATGCCAATGATACTCTTAGATCTTTCCACTGAAGATACTACCAACTTTCCAAGTGACTGTGTGGTGTTGATAAGCTTCAGGTAGGGGGGACAGCTCATCCATCTAATTTAAACCTATCGCCAAAAACCGGTGTCTAATAATACACTATACCACATTACCTAATTCTTTATGTACAATTTGTATTTCCAGGCCTTTCTTCATCTCTGTGCCACGCAACCTTTCAGTCCAAGTGGACAATGAATCATTTAACTCACTGTAACAAAACATTAGTTATTTAGCGGTACCTGTGTCAAACACGTGAAGTTGTGGATCTTTAACAGGCTCTGCTCCTTTATCTCCCCCTCCAAGCACATAAAGCTGGTCTCCTATAGCCGCTGATGACGTGTGGAACGTCCTAGGGAGTGGTTGAGTCCCAATCACTTTAGGACTTTCCCAGATTCCTGTTTCTAATTAAAAGATGAAATGATAATTATTCACAAATATATAACAAGCAGTTACCTTATTCATATGAATTCTTCAGAGCGGAGGTTGACTTGAGTAGGGAGTTATTAAACACATAAAACACAGTGTTAAGAAAAAAAGTCAAAAGTGGCAAAAAATGACTTTTGGGAAATGAGTGAAAAATCCAAGTTGCAAGTGAAAGCTTGGTCTGTTGCATGCATCTAATTCAGGTTTGTTTACACCACCTGATAAAGTGCTATGTCCATTCTACGTTAGCCACATAGGATTTTGTGGAATGTATTTATATGCTAAAATCAAACATGGTTCCTGGGATTTCCCACTAATGCTAAGAGCTCTTTTATTTATTCCACACCTAGAGATTTTTACAGGGAATCTGTCATTATAGAAGTTAAGACTTTTAAAAAAAGCTCTTTACAAGCAATATATGCAGCACCACTGAAATGCAGTCACCTGTGTAGTGGAGGGCAACAGACAGGTAAACAACAGGCACATGAGACAACAGAGAAGGGAGATGAATTTTTGGTTAACTCCTCCAGGGCAAATGCCTAGTCTCTTAAGAATCTTTAATATACATGCAGAACAGACCACACTACATCTCATTCAAATGGCCCACACACATGGAACTGCATGGTGGGTTTATACGGCTCTGGTAGGATCCACTCATTTGGCACAAGAATGCTCCCGTTAATGCCAAGCATGGGATTCATTGCCGTGAAGCGCTAGTGTACAGTGCATTCCCTGCGGCAAGGAACCTGAGGGGCACGCTGCAGAAGTCACCACAGCATTTTAGAAAGTCATAGATTTGATTCTACCTAGTCTTTAATGCTCCTAGGAGGACACAAAGGAAATCATTTGCCTGTAAATACAGATTTTGGAGGTGTAACCTGTACTTTACAAATGTAACAAAGTAATTCGAACAGTTTCTCACATGTATAACAGGTGCACAGCCAACTGTCCAACAAAGGAAGAGAAAAGGCTCGGATGAGTAGATTCTACCACACACTTACCTAGATTCAGCACTTGAACACAGTTTCTATTTCCAGACTGGTCAGCCCCTCCAAACACCCAGAGGCTAGTGGGGCTGCTTGTGGGAATGAAGGTGGCATGTTCATATCGAGGCAACAGGCCCACCCAACCAGGCATTGCCCACTGGTGTTTATCTGCAATGGAGGGAGTAAGTGCTGAGTTCCATTTGCAACAACACTGGTGTTTCCAGGACAGCTGCAGTTACCTTAGGCTGACTGAGGTATAGTGTAATCCATGAACAAATTTCAGCTAAATACAAATGCTACTTGAGGACAATCAGACATAGATAGATGGTAGATGGCCACCTCCTCAAGGGGTAAGTCCCAAGGCAGTTAGTCCTTTCAATATAAGACAAAATAATTCAACCGAGGTGAGCTACTTTAGTCTATCAACACTGCCCCTTGATGTTAGCCCATATTCCCATTATGACAGGAGTGTGGAGACCAATACTTGAAAGTGCCCCATAAATGCACCCCAGCAGAGAAGCATGTGACAGATCACCTAATATCTTTCTTAGCTCACCCCTCCCACCCCCAACAAAATGACTATGGATGTCCATAGCTCAGGACACAGACATGAGATTCAAGTCCAGAATAAGCAGAAACTTGAAACGCTATTTCCTTCTAGGCTCTGATCCTTCAACGACATCCACAGCCATATGCAGACCCATGCAGCTGCAGGATTGGGTCCTTTATCCATCTGGACAGGTTGTAACACTCAATACTAAGGCTTGGTCTACACTACATATTTACTTTAATAGAACTACATCGCTCAGGGGTGTGAAAAATCCACACCCCCGAGCAATGTTGTTATGCCGACCTTTCAGCTCGGGTGTAGACAGTGCTATGTTGCTGGCCAAGCATCTCCTGCCTCCCATGGAGGAGAAGTTAAGCTGATGGGAGAGCTCTCTCCCATTGGCTTAGACTGAGCATCTTCACCAGATGCGGTGCAGCTGCGCCAATGTAAATTTGTAGCGTAGACCTGCTGTAAGTAGCTGTGTCACTGTTTCTAGGCCTTATCATCACAGTTTTTGCTGTCCCATTGAGGTGTTTGCATGGATCTGGTCTGACCTCCCCAAGCACAGCGAAGATTAAACAGACTTTTTGGTTTCCAAGGACAGACAGCGTAACAGGCAACAAAACTACTAAATATTTCCTGTTCTTACCCAGATCTATGATGTGGGCATCGGAGAAGCTGCCATTGGGGTCTGCTCCCCCGATGATGACCACTTTGCCTTTCCCAGCGGTTGGGGCTGGAGGCAAATATAAGCAGTTATGGCCAACGCGTGCACTCGGGCTTTCTCCGAGGGGGACAAGTGTATACCTAGAGTAGGGAGATATAGGCATGAATCAGGCCTGGAGAGCACATAAAGGTTTGGGGAGGAAAGGACAGGGATATTTGTAGTGCCTTCAATGGGGAAGTGCTGTGCTAGAGAAGAAGAGTGTGAATCCCTCCTGGAACAGGGGAATGAGGGGAAAAATGAAAGTTTAGAATACAGATTAAGTGAAAAAACTGTGCCATTTATTGATGGGAAGAATGTAAAAAACACTCCCCATATTCTAATATGAACTCCAGAGTTATCAAAGAAGCTGGTGCTATATCAGGCTTTAATGCGGGAATCTGATGCCACTCTGACTCTAGTGGGGGCATTGGGCTCATCATGGTCATGCTGTAATAACACATTATAGCCACGGTGGGGGGACTGAGGATGAACGGGGAATGCTGGGGTGCACTAACCATGTGGCCCTTTGGGGGACAGCTCCAGGCTCCAGAACCGGCAGCAGCTTTGGCCTCATGAATCTTGAGCAAAGGAAGGCAAAGCCAGAGTCATGGAAATCCCCCCAGAGTCCCCCTCCTTGCAGGACCCCTCCGAACCCCTCCCAGTGCCTGCGGGGAAATCTCCCCCCCCCACTCCCTCAGTGCCTGCGGGGAAATCTCCCCCCCCTCCCCCAGTGCCTGCGGGGAAATCTCCCCCCACTCCCCCAGTGCCTGCGGGGAAATCTCCCCCCCCTCCCCCAGTGCCTGCGGGGAAATCTCCCCCCACTCCCCCAGTGCCTGCGGGGAAATCTCCCCCCCCTCCCCCAGTGCCTGCGGGGAAATCTCCCCCCTCCCCCAGTGCCTGCGGGGAAATCCCCCCGGAGTCCCTCCCCCGCAGGCAGGACCCGTCCCGTCCCGACGTCTCCACAAGGTGCTCGGCGCTGCCCAGGCGGAGGGGCGGCCGCGCCGGCGGGCTGGAGGACTGGGCGACCAGCCGTCTGCGGGGCACCGCCCGGCTCCAGTCCCAGCCCCTTCGGCCCTCGCCCTCCCGCAGGCCCCGGCCCCGGCCCCGGCTCACCGCCGCTGCCCCCGGGGGCAGAGAACCCCCGAGCGGGGAGACGTGACGGCGCCCGGCCCGGCCCGGCCTCGCTCCGCTTTTCTCCTCCCGCCCACCCCCAATGTAGAGGGGGCCCACAGAAACTACACTGCCCAGCATGCACCGCAGCCCGGGGCCCCTGGTTCCCAGCATGCTTTGCGCAGCGCGCCACGGGCTGACGCAGAGCGCGCTGGGAGGGGAGGCGGAGGCACCCCCTGGCGGCAGTCTGTAGGGGGCGCCTCCGCTTCCTGTGCCTGGCTAGAACGGACTGAGTTCCGGCGTCCTCCCCGAGCGCAGGGGGTCAGCGGCGCTCGCCCCGGAAGTTCCCCTCGTTTCCGGCTTGTGGCCGCGGCAGCGGGGCTTCACCGCCCCCGGAAGTTGCCGGTCCCCCGCAGCTGCTCCGCCAAGATGGCGCCTCTGGACTTGGATAAGTACGTTGAGATTGCGCGGCTCTGCAAGTACCTGCCCGAGAACGACCTCAAGGTGAGGGGCGGCGCGGGGCCGGGGCCGCGGGGAGCCCAGAGGGAAGAGCCGGGGCTTGGCCCCCTGCCTGGCGCACACAGGGCTGCGGGTGCTGGGGCCCCTCCGCCCTGGGGGGCGGCAGCAGCGCTGTTCCCGGCCTGCTGCCCCCTTCTGGGTTTGGGCTCACGCCCCTGGCGCCGGCAGCGGCCTGGCCGCGGGCAGAGGCGGGGACAAGCGGGTGCGAGTGATCCCCGCCTCGGGGGCCGGCCGTTCGGTCAGGCGCCCTGCCCGGAGGTCCCGTCGGACGCACGGGCTCGTTGCTACGGTGGTCCTGCACGTTTAGTGTCAGCTCTTCGGGGCTGGGACGGGCATGATGCCAAACCAGCCCAGGCTAATGCAGGCAATTCTGCAGATTGCTTTGACTAGGTAGAGGTTGGAAGAAATATCCTTGTCTCAGTGTGGTTCTGCTCTGAAAAGTGACTGGCCTCTTCTAACGCTGCAGACCTCACACGATTGTACCTTTGAGAGACAAACTAGTGTAAGGTAATATCTTTTACTGGACTAACTTTGGTTGGTGAAAGAGACCAGTTTTTGTGCTACTGAGCTCTTTTTCAAGTGTGGGAAAGATACTCCGAGGGTAGTCTATGCGAGAATCACCACAATGGCATAGCTGCACCAGTGTAGTGCATCTGGTGAAGACACACTATGTCAGTGGGAGAGCTGGCATAAGAAAACCACACTGCCACTTACAGTGTAACTTACATCACTCAGGGGGTGGCCTAGTCATACTCCATAGTGACATAAGTTACACCAACAGAAGTGTTCGTGTGTACAAGCCCTAAATAGGAAGTGGGAACAGCTTGTTTAACGTAAGTAGTTAAACATTGTGAGACCATTAAAAGTGAAGTGGACCATTACCCATTGTATATGGAGAGTCATGCAAAAATAAATGTGGTACTCTCTGCTTCTGTGACTCAGTGGAGTCAATTTCCCTGAGTGTGTGAGTAGGATTCTATTCTTTTTTGTACATCATCAATGGAATTCTTTTCTAAGTTCCAGCCAGCTATATCTATGTACCCCCAGTGAAGAGCATGGCATTGTTCATGGGGTTGCACAGGTGTAACTGAGACCTCACTTACTGATAAGTGAGAAGGAAAGAATCCAGTTTGAGTCTTTGATCCCAGGATGAGTTTTTAGGGTTTGCAGTTGGAAATTAACGTTTTTCCTTGTAAACTGAGCATATCTAATACAGAAATAATTGATACAATAAACATAAAATAACCACAGTGGTCATCTAATTTTTAAGAGCAAAACTGCAATTTAATGTAGCATTTAAATAATGTAAATTACACTTACTCTGTGAACTGCTGCTCTGAGCCTCATTGGGACTATAGTTAAACTGTATGAGTCTGTGGTGGCGCTTTAAAACATTAATTCAAGTGTAACCAAACTTTCTTACACATTTTTCATCCCAAGTCATTTCAGCATGGTTTCTCATTGATGTCTAGAGAATTTGGTAACTGAATACATCCTAAAGCAAATAACTTAGTTCATTAGTTTACAAATATGTTAGTCCTTGATATTACAATGCACAAAAACCACAGGCTGATCAGTGTAAACTTTTTCCTCTGTAGCGCTTATGTGATTATGTGTGTGACCTACTGCTGGAAGAGTCAAATGTGCAGCCAGTATCTACACCAGTTACAGTTTGTGGAGATATACATGGACAGGTAAAATGGCATGAATACTTGCACGTTATACCCCTGGAGAGCAAGCAGAGTCTGTCACTTGCAAACATTTCTATAAAGGTTGATGGTGAATAGTATTTTAAATATGACAGGTTTCAGAGTAACAGCCGTGTTGTTAAATATATGGTTGGGGAAGCATAGTTCAGGGAAGCAGAACCATCTACTGAATGTTCAGTAATTTGCAGTATTCTGTATGCTCTGCTTTTGTGCAGTGGAAGGAAAGCATACTGTTTTTTAACTTTCCCAGAGTGTGCTTTTGGGAAGTCAGCCTCACAGATTAAGAAGCATTGCTGAATTATCCTCTCTTACTTAGGGCTTGGCTGTGTCGAGACAGCCTTGTTGCTAAAAGTCAGTGTGTGTGAACACACTTTTGTGGTATTTTGTTGGCACTTTTGCCAACAAAATACTTCCAGCCCCGTGAGCGGCATAAGCTTTGTCAGCAGGAGAGTTCTGCTGACAAAGCCGTATTCACGCTGCCGCTTGTGTTGGCAAAACTTTTGTCTTTCACTGGGGGGGCTTTTTTAAGTACCCACGAAAGACACAAGTTTTGGCGACAACTATGCAGTGTAGACATACCCTTAGACTGCAGTTGTTGAGCTGTTCAATGTTAATAGGGGCCTCATCCTAGAAGGAGGGAACTCCATTTGAAGTTGATGGGTGTTATGCATACAAAGAGCTTGCACACTGTAAAGCTGCTCTGGAGAAGTAAGACCTAATCAGTATTTCAGCAGTTTAAATGTGGCTTTTTAACACCAAGTGGATGAATGGGAAATCTGTCCATTGAGGCCATAATTGTTCAGTTGAGCTTTTTCAGATCTACTTTTATCTTGTTCTTGAAAATAAGGATTACTTCTCTCTAAACCTAGATAAATTCCAATTAATTGTGCTAACACACTCTTAACTAACAATAACAGAACCCTTAATATGGACAAACTCTTTTTTGCAGTTTTATGACTTATGTGAACTGTTCAGAACTGGAGGTCAGGTTCCTGACACAAACTACATATTTATGGTATGTATATATTAGATGTTAGTTCATCATTCAAAAAAAGTGTAAGGAAAGCACTTCTACAATTACGCTGATTTAAAAAAAAATTCAGACTTTTTGTTTTAGTTTCCATTTTAACTCTCTTGCTTGTAAACATCTTTTCCACTCCCAAATTTACTCTCTTCCACTTGGTTAATGGGTGTGGTTTTTATTTTGCCTATCTAAAATTTGAAATAGATAATGCTGGTTCTCATGAAAGGAAATACAATTTATAGCCTGCTATCTAAAAGCTCTAGCTTATGTTGGCAGTAGAAGGGAAGTAGAATATTTTAGTGGCTAATAAAGGACCTCCTGAAATGTTTCTTGGATGAATGGGAACATGAGAATCACAGAAGTAATGTTTCAATTTTAAATTATGAAATTTCAAATACCCATTTAAATGTTTTTGTTTTTTAAATATATTTTCAGAATTCATATAGCAATGGTGCTATGGTGCCTCGTGGTGTTGGGCCTCTTCGCAAATTGAGGAATTAGAAGTAGATATGTTACTGTGTGCACTCCTGAAACCATTTTTCCATTTATTATGTAAAAATATTTTTAATTTGCAGGGTGACTTTGTAGACAGAGGTTACTATAGTCTTGAGACTTTCACCTACCTTCTTGCACTAAAAGCTAAATGGCCTGACCGTATCACACTCCTGCGAGGGAATCATGAGAGCAGGCAGATAACACAAGTGTATGGATTTTATGGTAAGTCTTTATAAACTGTTTCTGAATTGTGGTTAACTAACATAAAAATGCAGTGAACTGATTCTCTGTCCTTTGGTAAATTTGACTTTGAATACATGTATAGCTTTTCTAGAGGCCAAGTGGATCATGAAGTAGGATTCATCAGAGCAATAAGCCAATCTGAATTTATGCACTGTCAAATAGTGAAGTAATGTAGCATAGTATGGGGAACAGTAATTAGTCTTGAAAAGGACTGTGCTCTAATCTACTGGGTAGAGTTCTATTTTCAGCTCTGTCACTGACTTGCAATATAACCACAGGTCTTCACGTCTATGCCTCAGACTTCTTATCTGTGAAACTGTGTGATAAGGAGCTTAATCTGGGAGTTGAGGCTTAATATTTGAAGTACGTTGGGATTGTCTGATAAGTGCTGTAGAAAAACAAAATATAGAGAAGTCTCTCTTTATGACTTAGGTCATAGCTTTTAATTCTACCAACTTGGTAACAAAGATGGCTTATCTGGTAAGTCACTGCTGGTGCAGTAGATGTGGAAATATTAGTGAATGAACACATGATTAGTACTAGGCATTAACGCAAACAATATAAACTGAGGGAGTGGGTTTGCCTGAAAACTTAATTGTAGTTCCAAAGCTATGAGAAGACTTGGAGAAATCTTTCAAGGATCTAATAGTTGCCCCAAGGAATATGTAATCAAAAATGGACTTGCTTTTGGATCCCTCTGGAAATGAGGAGAAATGGGTATAAATCTTGATCTCTTAATCCATTATGCCTAAGGAATCCTTGCTTGTTAGGTCTGACTTATCCAGATCTGTTCGAACCTAGTTACTTACAACTGCATTGAGGCTCCATCCTCTTTGACCCAAAAAAGTGTTGCATGGTTTGGTTCTGCCTGTATAGATAGGGCCATGCTGTGGCACTGTGACTGCTTTAGGGCAGTAGCAGAGGCTAATTGTGAGGGGTTTTCTTTGCGTCTCACAGTACGATCTTCAGCAACTCAAACGTGGAAATGACTTCTTTATTTAAAAAACAAAACAAAAAACACCTAAGATTTGTCTGTTCGGTTTCCTTAGTGGCCTAATGTGGGGTATTAATTCCTATAGCACAATTTGGACAGGGTTGATTTCTAAACCAAACAAAGCAACCATAACTCTCTTCCTCTGCTTTGGAAAGAGCATCTTCAGAAGCATGTGGCCTATTTAATCATCTCAGTAGCATCTGACGACTTTTCATAGCGCAAGAATTGAACCAAGGACTTGTTCATGATGAACTAAATTGAGATTTGAGTTGTGGAGGGCGTGAAGAAGCTTTTCATAGAGGCAGCACCTTTAGTCACACTAAGATGGGAGGAAACCTTTTCCAAAATATTGCTTGAGTATGCAAGAAATTGGAAAACCGCTCCCAATGGGGTGGACAGATGGCCATAAGAAAAATCCTCTCTCATTGTATTACAGTCAGTGTTCCTATCTGATGGACCAGCATATTTCTTTGCTCATCTATTTATTGAGATTTCAAGTTCTAGTGTAAATATCTGGGATACTTTTCCTTAACAGAATCGGAGAAAATGTCAAACAATAAAATGATTTCTCTATTTAACAGATGAGTGCCAAACCAAATACGGAAATGCAAATGCCTGGAGATACTGTACCAAAGTCTTTGATATGCTGACAGTAGCAGCTGTAAGTTTTTTAAACTCAATAAAAACAGATAAAACAGATTATTTTGCATCATTGTTTCACTAGGCACATATTTAAGTGGCCTTTAATTGTCATAGTGTCTAGAGACAAACTGAAATTACAAGTAAAAATATTCCAGGCTTTATACATGAATCCTGGACTAGTGGGTGGGGGAGAAGTAGACATGATGTATCTTGACTTTTTAGAAAGTCTTTTTTATACTGTCCTGTATGACCTTCTCATAAGAAGACTAGGGAAATATGGTCTAGATGAAATTATTATAAGGTGGGTACACAACTGGTTGAAAGACAGTACTCAGAGTAGTTATCAATGGTTTGCTATCAAAAGGCGGGTGAGGGGGAGGATCTAGAGTGGTCCTGCAGGGGGGTCTGTCCTGGGTCCAGTACTAGTCAATACTTTCATTAGTGACTTGAATAATAGAGTGAAGAGTGTGCTGCTACAACTTGCAGATGACACCAATCTGGGATAGGGTACAAGCAACTGGAGGATAGGATTATAATTCAAAATGATCTTGATAAATTGTTGAATTAGTCTGAATTCAACAAGATGAAATTCAACAAAGACAAGTGCAAGTACTCAGAAAATCAAACAGAACTACAAAATGTGGAATAATTGGCAGGCAGTCATACTGTTGAAAAGGATTTGGGGATTATAGTGGATTGCAAATTGAATGAGTCAGCATAAGAACAGCCATACTGGGTCAGACCAAAGGTCCATCTAGCCTAGTATCCTGTATTCTGACAGTGGCCAATGCCAGGTGCCCCCAAGGGAATGAACAGAACAGGCAATCAAGTGATCCATCCCCTGTTGCCCATTCTTGGCTTCTGGCAAACAGAGGTTAGAGATACCATCCCTATCCATCCTGGCTAATAGCCGTTGATGGACCTATCCTCCATGAATTTATCTAGTTCTTTTTTGAGCCCTGTTATAGTCTTGGATTTCACAACATCCTCTGGCAAGGAGTTCCGCAGGTTGACTGTGTTGTGTGAAAAAATATTTCCCTTTTTTTGTTTTAAACCTGCTGCCTATTAATTTCATTTGGTGACCCCTAGCTTTTGTGTTGAGAAGGAATAAACAACACTTTCTCCACACCAGTCATGATTTTATAGACCTATCAATGTGATACAATTGTGAAAAAGACTAATGCACGGCAGAATTTTATTAACAGGAGTGTCATATGAGAGATACAGGAAGTATTTTCCTGTTCTGCTTGGCACTGGTGAGGCCTTACCTGGAGTTCTGACTAATTCTGGGCACCACATTTTAAGAAAGATGTAGAGAAACTGGAGAGTCCAGAAGAGCAGCAAAAATAATAAAAGGCTTAGAAAACCTGACCCATTAGGAAGGGCTAAAAAAAAACCCTGGAATGTTTCTTCTTGAGGAAAGACTGAAAGGGGACATAAGTCTTCAATTCGGTTAAGGGCTGTTATAAGGAGGATGGTGATCAGTTGTTCTCCATGTCCACTGAAGGAAGGACAAGAAGTATTGGGCTTAATTTTCAACAAGGAAGATTTAGATTAGATAGGGAAAATTTACTAATTTTGAGGATAGTTAAGCACTGGAATAGGCTTCCAATGGAAGCAGAGGAATCCCTGTCATTGGAGGATTTTAAGAATGTTAGTCACATATCAGGGATTGTCTAGGTATGCTTAGTCCTGCCTCCACATGGGTGGATGAACTAGATAACCTCTCGTGGTCCCTTCCAGCCCTACATTTCTATGATTCTATTCTTTCTCTCAGTTAATAGATGAGCAGATTCTCTGTGTACATGGTGGCCTATCTCCTGACATCAAGACACTGGATCAAATTCGAACCATTGAACGCAATCAAGAAATTCCTCACAAAGGAGCCTTTTGTGACCTTGTCTGGTCTGATCCAGAGGATGTTGATACCTGGGCAATTAGTCCCCGCGGAGCAGGCTGGCTGTTTGGTGCAAAGGTCACAAATGAGGTAAAATCACCATCATAGAATGTAAAATTGAGGGACCAGATAAACTAAAACCTTGCTTAGCTTTAAGTTTGATGCTCTAATGGCATAACAGAAATAACATTGTGTGATCTGATGACTATGCACAGTGCAATTGTTTAACAAGGGAGACCAGTAAAGTAAGCTGGGATGGTTGCTTTTAATACTAATCCATAATAAAAGGTCTCAAGACAATCGTAGTAACAAGCCATTTCAACTTCTAAAACAACCTGCACATCTGCCACTGTTTTGTTTGTGAACTCCCTCTTTTGCTCTTGTGGTGAGATGGTGATCAATCTTTCTAGCTGGTGGCTATCCTAGTACAGGAGGTGATTGTTTCCAGCCAAGTATTCTCCCAAAGCTATTCTTCTTTTCTCTTTCTCAACAAAGTTCATGCTTTAGTCTTCCACTGAACAAAAGCTTCAGTAAGTCTGGGAAAACCCATTCACTAAAACATGTCAACCTTTCAGGTTATTGAAATACCCAAACTAGTAGTGTCTGACTTGTTGTTGTATTACCTGGCCTTTGGAGCTGTGATAGTGTCATCATCTGAAAAGCCTGAACATATTACATGAGCCTTAAAATATGCAAATAGAGGTGGTGTTTGTGTAGCCATTTTACTTGGGGTGATGCCCCCCCTCCCCCCCGCGCAACAAGGTATCTCCATGTCCATTTATGGCACGACTGGTTGTGCGAACACATTCTTGACCGGTTGACTAGTTTCTAAGCTTCTGACTGACTAGCATTTTCTGCTGTGAAAGAACTACTATCTCAGTTTGGTAGGTCTCAGGAGTTAGAGGCAAAAGCCAGGGGTCTGAAATGAATGGTATCTCATCTGCAGTTAAAACTCCGTGGTGATTCCCGTAGAAGGCTTTTATCTGCAGGTTTACCCAGCAGACCTCTTCTCCTTGAGTAAAATATTGAAATCTTGAGACAGAGCAATGTTCTAAGTAGTAAAGAGCTGTTATGTACTAAGCATATGTAACTACTTACTGTAAATATTTATATATTTTTAAATTACAGTTTGTTCATATCAACAACTTGAAACTCATCTGCAGAGCGCATCAGCTAGTGCATGAAGGCTATAAATTCATGTTTGATGAGAAGTTGGTAACAGTATGGTCTGCTCCAAATTACTGTTACCGTTGTGGAAATATTGCATCAATCATGGTCTTTAAAGATGTAAATACAAGAGAACCAAAGTTATTCCGTGCAGTTCCAGACTCAGAACGCGTAATTCCTCCTAGAACAACTACACCCTATTTCCTTTGAGATCTTTTCCCATCCTGCTGTTTCCCCATTTCCTTGTACTATCCCTCTGTACTTTTTATTGAGCACTTTGCTGCTGAAATGCTGCCTCTTGCCTTTTTTATTTTTAAATTATCTAAATGTATTGTGTATTATGGTGTCTGTAGCAGTGTGTCTCTATTTGCTCCTCTCCGCCCCCACATGCCCTCCATTTGAGAATGCTTGTGAAATGTCTGACATTTATTTATCCCACTGGATGTAGTTCTTGCATATGTCTGTTTTTAGGTTGAACATTTTCCCTTTACAAAAAAATCATAATACATTGGCACTCTTTTGATCCCATTCGATCATTCAACTTTTTGTTCGGTAAGTTTTAAGAAATTTCAGCAGCAAAGTTATTACCTAGTGTGCACGATGGGACTGTAAATGCGTTGTGTTGTGTACACATGTCCAAGATGTAAAATTGAATTGTCCTTGTTAGATCTTGTTTTAAGTGAATATAAAAGTGGTCTAAAGGGCTGTCCCTTCCTCTCCCCCCACCTTTTTTTTTTTAGGATTCCAATAAAAATACAAAACTGCTACAGCTATTGAATTTGTACATTATAATAATTGTTCTGATTTTTCAGATACCTTGTATTTTTAATAAAGTCATATCTTAAATAAAACCCACCTAGGTTAAATATTGCAAATAAAAATCCTACTTTGTTGATGTGAGCATGTTTTTTTTTTTTTCTATTCAGTAAGAACTACTTAACCCTTTGGCTATCAATTATAGAACTGACCTTAGTTTTAACAATAGTGTGTGTGTTTTTTTGTTTGTTGTTGTTTTTTTTGGAAGCAATCCTTGAGTGGTTCTCTTCTGAAAAGTGACTATGTAGAAATGATATGATTCAGTACATCTGCTCCTTGAATATATTTGAGTCATTTACTCACTAAAATAAGTTTCTGCTTGTCATTCCTGTTAGTATTTGCAGAGTCAGTACAGCTGCAGGAGCCTTGAACTTGGTCTGGTTCTTGCTTGTAAATCAACAAAATTGTTAAGCCATATTCTGACTGTAATATTTTAAGCTATTTCTGGATACACCAAGCTTGAGTTTGATTTTAGGTTGTAGGTGGCTGGAAGGTGGAGGGGTAGGAGGGATACTTGTAAACCAAGTGGATTTGATCGAGAAACAGGGAAGTCCACAAATTCACTTTTACAGTTACTTTTCAGAAAACCAAACTTCAAACTGTGCTTAAACTACCTAATTACATATTGAAATTTTGGCAAAAGCCTCAGTAGTAAAATTGCAGTGTTGAATATCTGTAATTGTGTCAGCACAGATTCCACAGGTGGAAAGTGATACACAGTTGGTCATGGATAACCTGGTACCTACCAAAGAAAACTGATCTAGAATTTAATTCTTGAGTGCAAGTAAAAACATTTCTGAATCCAAGACTTCTGTCTTGAAACAAAATCTCTCATTTTTGGCGGGGATTTTTGGTGCTGCCTGGATGTGTTAGGCAGACAAAAGGATTCTGTTGCATTCTTATTCTGTTTAGTTTCTGTATTAAAGACTAGTAGCATCTTTAATGGCTCTAGTTAACAATTTAGCTGGGATTTATCAATCTGCTATTTCCCTTTCACTTCAACTGCTTTCTGAACATTCCAGAAATATTCTGGCAAAGCTAGTCAGCACTAAAGCACTTTAGTTTTTTAATGTAGTTTTGAGCATCCAATACATTTACAGAGGATAAAACTTTCTGGCTTCTGGAAATGTAAAAAACAGTTTTCTACTAAATTTTCAGTTCTTGTTAACTTCATGTAAAATGAAGAGCAAGATATTAATTTGACTAGATCTGGCAAAGAGCACTGGGCAGGTAGACTCATTAGCCTCCTATTGACTTCACTGCTGTTACAGCAACCCACAAGTGCAGTTTTTCCTTGAGTCTGGACTTTTTTTTTTAATGGTATAAACTGAAATAGGAGAAGCACACACTTCTCTGCAGACATTCTTGAGCTCTATTTGGGTCAACAGCTGAAATATCCATGTCTTGAACCCTGGAATAATTTGGAAGTGGGAGGAAGATTTTTGTTTTACAAGAATGTGAATCTAATTACTAATGTAATTGTGGAACACTGGAAATTCATTTAATTCTTGCTACGTGATTAAAATAATCCACTTTATTTACTTTAAAACTCCTCTGGCAGCAGTTCTTCCATTGTGTATTTAATGACGGTCTTTAATGCTTTTGAGTTGTACTGATTACCTACGTAATATCAAAAACCCTTTAACTCCCCTCTCATGTTGGTATATAGCATATTTTGATGTTTTAAAGCTCCTTTGGTGGTGGAGGTTCCCTCTTTTCCCCCCACACCTTTCATGGCACTAATCTTGTTTCTGTCTCTGGTTGAAGGAAACCTGTTGATGAAAATCCAATATAACAGAAAATATTACACTTGACAATGTGCTGATTTATTTTAAATAAACTCGAGCAAGCTGTTCAGCAGCAGTATTAAAACTACTGCCTTCCTACCTTTGGGAAGAGCACTCTACCCCAAGAGGCATCATCCCTGTCAATTATCACTGATCGCACTACGGAGGAAAAGCAACCCTGAAATATGTAGTTCTAGGCATTAGTTTAATGGCTGGGGTAGAGAATAAATCAAAGAGTGTGACTTGTTATAAACTAATTTCGGCAGAGTAAGGGATTCTCTGTATCAAATCCTTATTGTCAGGTAAAAAATTAGTAGGAAATCAATATTTTTCTGACAAACTGCATTTCTGCTAAATGACATCTACCTTGGCACATACTAGGATTAACCCTACCACAATCTTTGTTGCATTTTTCTATGACTAATGAATCAAGTCTCATAGTTCCTTTCTGAGGTAGGGAAATATCCCCATTTTTAGATGAAGGGGTTTTCATTTAATTTCTTTATACCTCAATTACATCTGAAGTTGTGCTAAATCTGATAGTGCTGGAAATACAACTAAGTTCACTTGGGTATCTCTAAACAATCTTTCCCTTTTAATGATTCACTCCACTAGCATGGTGCAGCCATTCAACCATGGAACTTTGCTCCTAGAGCAACCTCTCAAAATTTTGTAGTGCTCAACCTCTAACAGTCTTTCTGTAAATTCAGCTTGGTGGAAGGAAGTGGTGGTGTGATTATTCTAGGTACCACCACACTGTCATAGCACTTGTGTGTAGTATCATACTAACCAATCCATTAATCTAGTAGATACACTTCATTTACAGCAGGTTCTTTTTTAGTGCAGTAGTTGCATTAAAATCAAAGCTTTAAAATCTTGATTAAAACTGTACTGACTGGTAGCTGCTCTTGTTTCCCTGCAGTGTCCAACTATGCCTTTTCTATTACAAAAAAAGTGTTTGCATGAAAAAATGTTGGAAAAACAATTCATCTTGATTGCATTGATAAATGTTCCTTAGACTGACATGAACTTAACTATTCCCTCAGAGCTCCAAAAGACAACTTATTCTCTCAAGAACTGATACTCCTGGGGGAATTTTGCACAATTGTATGACCACAGAATTCATATCCCCCACAGATTTCTTTGCTTCCCTGCAGAAAAATCACAGGTGCATTGTTTTGGGTGCCAGGAGCAGCCAATGGAGAGATAAATAACAGGGTGCAGCTGGGGCTGCCTCAGCCAGTGGCTTCTATCCTGTGCTAGGCTAAGCTACTAGTCCTGGCCGGGCTGGGGAGGATGGGACTTCCTCTTTGCCTGCAAGGAACAGCCAGTGCTGGGTCAGACCCACCCCCAGAAACCTCTCCGGTTGCAGGAAGCTCTGCATCATCCCCCCACTTCCTGTCCCCTTTGTTCCTCAGCTGTGGGGGGGAAGGGGTCAGTGTACAGGGAACAGCTCCCCCATCCCCCCAACCCTCATGCATCTGGACCCACCTCATACCCAGATCACCCTGCCAAGCCTCACCCCCTGCACCCAGAACCCAAACCCACAGCTGAACAAGCCTTACTCTCTGCATCTGGAGCCCCACTGCACCCAGACCCCCCTGACAAGCCCCCCACCCCTGCACTCAAACCACCTCCCTACCAAACCTCACTGCACCTGGACCACCCTGACTAGCTCCCCCCCCCAATCCGCACCCCACTAAGCCAGCATCTGGACCCTCCTGCTGATCACTGCACACCCAGACCCCCCCACAGCTGAGCCCTGACCACCTGCAGAGTCCCATTATGTCTGCACCCCTGTTCATCCAGATCCTCCCCACACCAAGACCCCCCACCAAGCTGCCCACACCCAGACTACCCCCCCACAGAACCCTATTACTTCACAGTTGGATCTCCCCACACTAAGCCCCTCCACACTTGGATCCTGCTGGCCTGAACCTGCCTGCCTACATCTAGTGTGCTTGGCATAGAGGGGCAGGGCCCCAGTGTGTTCCTGGGGCAGGCCTGGTCCTTGTGCTGTGTCAGGGTTGGGTGCAACTTTTGCGTTGAGTCCATAGCTGGATGGGGGGAGGAGGGGACACAGGGTGATCTCACAGCTCTGTAGTCAGTGGCCTGTGCTCCTCATTGCCATGGTGGAATCTCCACATTTATTTATTGACAAATACAATTTGCAGCTTTTTAAAATACTGTGTGTAGAATTTTTTTATTTTTTTGGCACAATTTCCTCAGGACTCATGAGAAGCAAACGGAAATGCTTGAAAGGAAGGGTGTGGAGGAGCTTTACTGGTACTGAAACATAGGGTGGGGTGGGTGGGGAGTCTAAGCAATGGGGAACAGCATGTAATTTCTTAATGCATAATTCTAGCTGTAGGAAATCAGACATCCTCCTTCCACATCTTAAAATGAAATGCCAGTTTAGGAGATGGTTGAACCCAGTCTCGTAACTTGAAGAGGAGGTGGGAGTACAAATAGTTTGTCATGCAAGTACAATATTTGGTACGTGGACCTGATGTGTAGGGGCTGGGCTACACTAGCCCTAGATTTATTATGGTTTAGAACAGGGGGTCTCAACCTTTTTCTTTCCAAGCCCCTCCTCAGCATGCTATGAAAATTCCACGGCCCCCTGGGCCACAGCAGCTGTTTTTCTGTGTATAAAAGCCAGGGCCAGCATTAGGGGGTAGCAACCAGGGCAACTTCTCAGGGCTGCATGCCACAGCGGGCCCGCAAAGCCAAGCTGCTCAGGCTTTAGCTCCCACCCTCGGGGGCGGGGGTGAAGGCAGGGTGGCTTCAGCTTTCTGCCCCTGAGTCTAATGCCAGCCCTGCTTGGTGGACCCCCTGAAACCTGCTCATGGCCCCCCAGGGGGCCTTGGGCCCCTAGTTGAGAACTGCTGATTCAGAACAAAGTGAGGGCACTCACCTGTTTAGAGCAGCTTTTAGCCCACTTCTCGTTCGACCGACCACAAGAAGGGCAAGGGCTGGAGCTGACTGTGGCTGTGCAATATGCTGTAGCCAGCCAAGCCCTGACCTCGCGCCTCTGGGCCCTGCTCTACTACAGGAGCTGTGGGGAGGCCTCGCTCCGGGCTGCCGCCGGGACAAGCACCTGCTTGCCCCAGTTGCAGGTGTTTTTAGGCAGGGCTCTGGTGCTGGGGGCTGCAAAGCTCCCAGGGCGGGGCAAACAGCACCTGCTTCGGGTAGGCTTGCCAACCCTCCAGGATTCTCCTGGAGCTCCCAGCAATTAAAGACAGTCATGTGATGAAACCTCCAGGAACCGGGCAAACCTGAGAACCCGCCTCTGGCCCCACCCTGCGACAGGCCCTGCATGGAGCTGGAGAGGGGGCCAGCCCCCCCTGGAGTCCCTGGCTCTCCCCGACCCCCTCCTCAGAGTCCCAGCCCCGCCCCTCACGTCTGCTCAGCCCCGCCCCTCCCCCACGCCCGCTCAGCCCCGCCTCCCCAGAGTCCCTCCCCCGCCCCCTCGCCCGCTCAGCCCCGCCTCCCCAGAGTCCCTCCCCCTCCCCCGCTCAGCCCCGCCTCCCCAGAGTCCCTCCCCCTCCCCCACACCCGCTCAGCCCCGCCTCCCCGAGGCCCCGCCCCTCTCCCACGCCCGCTCAGCCCCGCCTCCCCAGAGTCCCTCCCCCTCCCCCGCTCAGCCCCGCCTCCCCAGAGTCCCTCCCCCTCCCCCACACCCGCTCAGCCCCGCCTCCCCAGCGTCCCTCCCCCTCCCCCACGCCCGCTCAGCCCCGCCTCCCCAGAGTCCCTCCCCCTCCCCCACGCCCGCTCAGCCCCGCCTCCCCAGAGTCCCTCCCCCACCCCCACGCCCGCTCAGCCCCGCCTCCCGAGTCCCTCCCCCTCCCCCACGCCCGCTCAGCCCCGCCTCCCCAGAGTCCCTCCCCCTCCCCCACGCCCGCTCAGCCCCGCCTCCCCAGAGTCCCTCCCCCTCCCCCACGCCCGCTCAGCCCCGCCTCCCGAGTCCCTCCCCCTCCCCCACGCCCGCTCAGCCCCGCCTCCCCAGAGTCCCTCCCCCTCCCCCACGCCCGCTCAGCCCCGCCTCCCCAGCGTCCCTCCCCCTCCCCCACGCCCGCTCAGCCCCGCCTCCCCAGAGTCCCTCCCCCGCCCCCACGCCCGCTCAGCCCCGCCTCCCCAGCGTCCCTCCCCCTCCCCCACGCCCGCTCAGCCCCGCCTCCCCAGCGTCCCTCCCCCTCCCCCACGCCCGCTCAGCCCCGCCTCCCCAGCGTCCCTCCCCCTCCCCCACGCCCGCTCAGCCCCGCCTCCCGAGTCCCTCCCCCTCCCCCACGCCCGCTCAGCCCCGCCTCCCCAGAGTCCCTCCCCCGCCCCCACGCCCGCTCAGCCCCGCCTCCCCAGCGTCCCTCCCCCTCCCCCACGCCCGCTCAGCCCCGCCTCCCCAGCGTCCCTCCCCCTCCCCCACGCCCGCTCAGCCCCGCCTCCCGAGTCCCTCCCCCTCCCCCACGCCCGCTCAGCCCCGCCTCCCGAGTCCCTCCCCCTCCCCCACGCCCGCTCAGCCCCGCCTCCCGAGTCCCTCCCCCTCCCCCACGCCCGCTCAGCCCCGCCTCCCGAGTCCCTCCCCCTCCCCCACGCCCGCTCAGCCCCGCCTCCCCAGCGTCCCTCCCCCTCCCCCACGCCCGCTCAGCCCCGCCCTCCAGCTCCGAGTCTCGCCTCACAGCCAAGCTCCGCCTCTGTCCTTCCGGCTCCTCCCCGACTTCTCCGGCGGCGGGCGGGGTTTCCGGTTCCGCCCCTTGCCGGAAGCGGCGCGCGGGGGCTCGCGGCTGTGAGGCGCGGCGCGGCGGCGGCGGCCTCTCCGCCGGCATGGCCCGGAACACGCTCTCCTCGCGCTTCCGCCGCCTGGACATCGACGAGTACGACGAGAACAAGTTCGTGGAGGAGCCGGAGGAGGCGGCGGCGGCGGCCGAGCCGGACCCGGCTCCCGAGGTGGAGGCGCTGCTGAGGCAATATCCTTCGGGGAGTCCTGGGCCCGGCCCCGCCGGCGGGGAGAGCCGCGCCGGGCGGGCCCACAGGCCCCAGGGCCGCGTCCTGGGAGCCGGCCGGGCCGCTGTCGTCCCGGGGGGCGGCTCTGGTGCGGGCGCGGCGGCGGGGGCTTGGCGGGCGGGAGCGGCGCGGGCCCTGCGCCGGGCTGCTGCAGGCGGGGGGCTGGAGAGCCCCCGTCTCCGCGGAGCGAGGGCAGGAGTCGGGGCTTGACGCGGCGGCGCCCGCCTCGCCGCTGCCCGCCCGGGCTGGCGCGCTCCAACCCGGGTCCGTCCGTTCCTTGCAGCGGCGGCCCAGGCGAGCCCTGCGGGGGTGCGGAGAGCAAGCTGGTGGAGGGGCGGGCAGACAGAGCCAGTGGCGGATTTTTACAGACGTGGTCTCTGCTATACTTGGGACGGAAACTGTGAACCTATGCAGAGCTTAATCCAGGCAGCGATGTCTGCCCGAGGGCGCAGAAAGCCCGGAACAGTCGCTCTGATGTGTGAACTGAGGCATTCCTTTCACTGGCCCCTACTCGGGTGACACGGAGGATACTTTAAAAGTCAACGTTGTTAGCTGTTACTTCGCTCAGAAAAGCTTGTATCAGAGCATGTATCGTGTTATGAAGATTTACAGTTACTCTGAGGGGGACTTTCAAAGGAACAGTTGGCAAAAAACCATCTAACTCCCAGTTGACTTTCAATCAGTATAGGGTGCCTAACTACCATTTGTACTGTTGAAAATCTCTCCTTTAACAGCAGTTTATATTGCATATGTCTTTTAACACCACGTGGCCCATGGTTGCAGTGTGGGCATTATTGGTGTTATAGCCTTAAAGGGGGTGGGGTCTCTTCTTTCAAAAGGTAGTATGAAACATGCATGTCCCCCAGTGCTTTGTAAATTTAGTCATGAATATAAATTTGGTGAGATTAAGTAGCTGTGCATAACTGAAAATACCTACAATTGGAGATGTGTTAAAAGTATAATTTTTGATCTGTTCTGAGGTATTCCTTAATGCTCCTAGGTGTGACTAATTTACATAGTTCCCTTATAACATCTATTAAAATGCTAAAAACACTTGGCTCCCCAAAATGTTATCTTAACCCATCTCTCCTTTTTTCATCTTTGCCTTTTTGCTGTCCAGTTTCATGAGTTCTAATCTCATCACACTTTCTGTTTACAAGAAATAAACATGTTCCTTTGCTTATCTTTATATGATACAGTGGACAAAATTGAAAAAACTCCACTTGGCTGATAAAGAAAAGAAAGCAGCAAACATGGGAAATGAAAGCAAGTCCCAGACTGTGCTTTAACTTTAAGATTGGTATCTCTTTGTCTGTGGAATTCTAACCAGGTCCTGAAATCTGAAATAACCTGATTTATAGTTGTGGGTCCAAGCTGTGCATATTGCACCACCAACAATTGTCATTTTTTTAGCAGTTTATGAAAGGGGATTATGTGGGATCTGATCTCAATTTTTGTAGCAGTTGATTGTAATTCATAGTTTATATTGGATTGTTGATAAAAACACTGGAAGCAAATTAAGTTACCTAATTAGGGGTTGCAGACAGAAGTGGACAGAGAGCCTTATATAGAAGGAGAATGTTCCATTGCCTCATCCCATTTCTGAAATAATTTTTCAAGTAGGACAGTGTGTTTTGAAGTGAGTTAATTGAGCCAAACTGATGTAAATGTGCTTAAAATAACTCTGCCACCAGCCACACTGGGACCTAACCCAGATTATTCCTTTTATTAAGGTTCCTGTTCAGAAGATGAAAGCAAGGAGGCTCCTTGACACAATGTATTTTTAAAATGAAGCCTACAACAAGTGTGTGTGTGGGGGGGGAGCAGGATAGCCTCTTACTGGGAGGATCTGCAGGAGAAATAGTTTTAGTTTGTCTGTGGATCTTAGAAAATATCAGTTGGAGTTGTGCAGATCTTTTTTCACAGTGTAACCTAGAGTAAAGTGCTTGATAGCCTGGGAGGTTTATATCGTCCACCCACAAAAAGGGTACAGGTTTGCTCCCATCACTAATACATATCAGTAGTGTCCGCTTTACCACGTGGAGATGACAAAGTTCATTCTCCCCATTTGCTGCTTGGATTCTCTGGTCAATCTGTTAAAAGGTGGTGATGTGGGACTTTTCTCCATTAGGGGGCTGGACTAAGCCCCACCAGATGATTTCAGATTGGTCCGAACAGCCATCAGACTTGATGTTGACCTGGGCTGGATTCTAGTCTGTCATCTAAAGGTGACAGAATCTATATCTCATTACCAATCCTCTGAGCTATCTTGTACCCATACTATGTAGTTAAGATTCCTTCACTGTAAAAATTAAATTGGGCAGAAGGCCAATAACTGTTCTAAGTTTGTATAATTTGATCAGAATTCTTCCTGAGTGGAAGCTGTCACTTGGGCTGCTCTTCCACACCAAATAAGATCATTCATGAAGTCCTCCAAGATGCACATTTCTATCTGAACAAGTGTTGGGAATGACTGAATTAACTATTTTATGGCAGCATTATTTTTTAAATCCCAATATGAAGTTGCGGGTAACAAGTTAAGGACTTGCATGTATTTCAGAGAGGGGCTCTCCTATTAATTAAGGAAGTAGATTAGTTCATTACCATCCTGCTGTTACTTCTATTTATAAGCATAATAGAAATGAATAGTAAATGATTTGAGAGTTTTCCAGTTATAGCTGCCAGTATACCAAGTTACTTTTTAGGTGACTTGTTCCCCTGGATGCCATTCTTGTTACTTGGCATCCCTTGAACTAAGCAAATGAGAATGTTGGGTTGTAAGATTAGATGGTTCCATAGCTCAGTTTGAGTAACTGAGAGCAAAGCTTTGCTGATTTGCAAAGTTTTAAGTTTTGTGGTAAATGAGGAGGTCTCTGCTTCTATAACAGTGAAGTCTTGTCAACTTTAGTTTAACTGACACAGGATTTCCTGTCAACTCAGATGTGAACAATTGCTTTAAAAATAAGTGAAGAGGAAATTGACCTTGGAGCAGAATGAGCACTTGTTTGCAATCCTTCTTGCTGTGCTGTCGGGCTTTAACAATCTTACTCTTGCTGTGTAGTTTCAGGGCTTGGGATCACAAAGTTAATTAAAATCATTGTGAAACATAAAACTGGTGCTGATTTCTTTGGCATCTTTTATTCAAGTTTTTAAATTTATATTTAATTGCCTGATCCTTGTGACTGTTCTTACTATACAGTATAGAATTCCCCAAACTACCTTGCTCCATTACCACAATTTAACTTATGTAGAAAAGATAACATCTCTTCATTGGCAAAGCTCAGGTTTCCACACTCTCCTCCTATAGAAGGAGAAACTATAGCTACGCTTAGGATTTGCAGGAGACAGGATTGGATGTTTCCCAGATGGGGTATGCATGCATTCCCTTTCATAAATAGATGTGTGTAATCTGAATCTTTCCCATGCTTTCAGATATCACTTAGGATACAACCAAGGCTCTGCTATCTCTGTGTAGCTTGGACTGCTTCTTGCATGTCTTCTATGTTGTTAAATCTCATAATTTTCTCTCTACATACTGTTCAATGGAGCGATTCTTTTGGTTGACTCCTCTTACATGTTTCTTGAGTTGTCCATAGCAGATGCTCAGGCTTCATTCTTAACACATTCAATATTTTCATCATCTTCTATGGGTAACTTTGGAGATAAGGAGTTGTTCAACTGTGATGGCAGTTGCAATAAATTCATTCCATTTAATACTTAGTATTTTCCTGGGGCATTTGCTTTCAAAGGCATTTAGATATTTGTCTGTAAGTTTGGTGGATTTCCAGCCTCCAGAACCATATGCAAGGTGAAAATGACATTTTAGTTGAAGTCGTAGTTTGGTTTTTAAAAGACTACATCTTGTTTAAGCTGGTGAATGCAGCAGCCATCTTGCCAATTTGATATTTTCTTCTGGATATCCCCAGTGGACTTGTTTATATTTTTACAGCTAATCTAACAGGTCTTCCTTCTGGACGCTGAGTTGTTACCCACCTACTTTGTGAATTCTAGCTTTAGGAGCTGTGGAATCCTACACGTCTTTTCACAGCAAAACCCCTCTTGAAAGAATTGGGAACGCTTTCTGATTGAAGACAGGATAAGACTCTCTTTTTTGGATCGTGTGTGTGTGTGTGCAGGTTATGTGGACCCTGAACTCCATAATGCTATTTTGGAATTTCAGTGACTACACTGGGGTCTCAAACATCCGGCCCGCAGAGTTATTTGCTGATGCCCGCCAAGCTCCCCGCTTCCCCCTGGAGTTATTTCCTGTGGTTGCCAAGCTCCCCTCACCTGCCGCTGCATCCATGCTCCTCTGCCTACCTCCAAGTGCTTCCCACTGCCAAAGAGGTGTTTGGTGGCACTTAGCGCTTTTCAGGAGGGACGGGGAGCTGTGCGCTCAGGGGAGGAGGTGGGGCGGGGATTTGGGGAAGGGGTTGGAATGGGAGCGGGGGAAGAGGTGGAGTGGGGGCTGGACCGGGGGGAGTGTGTGTGTGTGCGTGCGCGGGGGGGACGGGGACTTCTGTACCTTTATATGAAAAGGTGTCAGTAATGCGGCCCTCGGGCCAATGTACTAGTCCTCATGTGGCCCTCGTGGTTTGGGTTTGAGATCCCTAGTCTACACAGTATCCACAGTATCTGAGGAAGTGAGCTGTAGCTCACAAAAGCTTATGCTCTAATAAATTGGTTAGTCTCTAAGGTGCCACAAGTACTCCTTTTCTTTTTGCGAATACAGACTAACACGGCTGTTACTCTGAAACAGTATCCACTGTACTCTTTATCAGTAATGTAATTTTTGTGACAAGCTGGGATACCTCTGAGTTCATGGTGATGCTCAGCCATTGTGTACATTATGTATAGTATTTAAAAACAGTGGTAAGTGTAAAGATCTACTGACCATGAACTGAGTTTCCTTTTGATGTGCACAAGTTGACACTCTACTTTGCTACTACACCATCTTTTAGAAATCCTGTATTTTGTATTACAAAGCACATTGTGGTGATCTTTAGAGTACTCAAAAGGCTATTCACAATAGTCTTAGCTATATTAAAAATGAGGGTTATGTCAGCTTGATCAAAAGGTGTGGTATGTTGCTACAGTTTGTCCTTGCTTCCTGATTCCACTATCTTGAGTTAGGTGTTTTAGAAAATCCAGTGCTCTAATCTGTCCTTTATAGAATGCTTATTAATCATCTTTAAGAATATCTAAACAATTTGGGTCCTTAACTTGCTGTGCCGCACAGGTGATATGCTCCAAGCTTTCCACACAGCTTTAAGGAATTCTCCTTTGAACACGAAGAACCAAGCAATAAAGGTAAATAGAGTCTTTGGGTTTCTAATGGTGTGACTGTTAGTTCACCTTAAGTGCTGACACACTGATCCTTAAGGACCTAGCTATGGAGTGTTAATACGCTTTAAAATAACATTTATCTGAAAATATAAATAGCTGATTGTTAATAGTCTAGTATATGAACGACTTGTAAAATGTATATGCTATATATTTCTACTTAGACACCCTTGATTAGTAACTGCTTCTGTTCAGTGGCTGGACCTTTACCATGCAAACTCTAGGAGAAGAATATTAGAAGCTATCCAGTATATGTGGCTTCTCCACCTTGGTGCACATACCTGGCTCGATGGAGTGGGATAGCAAGTTTATGCTAGGGCATAGCAGTGCGGGAAACATGCTGCTAAGATACTTACAAGTCTGGTCCACTGACCCACCAAATCCCATCATCTTCTCAGAAGGAAAGACTGACCCTTTTCAATCCTTCTAATGTTTAAAGAAGTTGGTTCTTAAATGCTTCTAAGTACTCAAATTTAAAATGGTAAAATTAAAGCCTAATTGTTCACAGACTGACATGGCCTTTTATATCCAGCTGAGAGTTCCATTGCATGTTATCTGTTAGGCAGAAGTCATTTGCTGAGTACATGTGCATTTTGGACACAGTTAAAATTTTGCTGTTTCTGCTCTTTGAGGCAGTAGGTTCTGATGTCATTTTATTTCTCTTGTCGTTGCAGGAACGGGCCCAGGGAGTGGTGCTTAAGGTCCTCACATCCTTTAAAAGCAGTGAGATAGAACAGGCAGTAAACTCGTTAGACAGAAATGGTATTGACTTGTTAATGAAGTACGTTTATAAAGGATTTGAAAAGCCAACAGAAAATAGCAGTGCAATATTACTTCAGTGGCATGAAAAGGTAAGTCTCTCTTCCAGTGCTGCCGAAGCTTGAAGTCACGGTTCAGTAGGATCATTGGTGAAAATCTTCTGAGTGGCTACATGCTCTATGTAACAGTACCTCTTGCAGAATCGTATGATATTATTGTAGTCAGTGGAGGTGCTGGTGGAGGAGTCTGAGAGGGCATTTTCCCTAAGGGCTACACTATTTGGGAATTTATTTCCCTACTGGTCTGCCAGAGTTTGGATTCATTAACTTTTAGTAGGCTTCAAAGTCTATCTTTTCTTGCAGCCATTTATAAAGGTTGGGAGTCCATGGAAGGAGGAATAAGGTGGAAGTATTATGATGTAGTTGGGTAGAGTGGTGTGATTTTCTTTGGTAGAATCTACCAACTTGTAAACTGAGAGTTGATTATTCAAAGTATTAAAGTGATTAGAAAAAAATCAATCAGGCGTATATGCAGAGGTGCATAGGCCTCTGGATATGTGCTAGAGAAATACATGCCTCAGAGCTTTCGTGTGTCATACTCCCATAAATTGGCAACTGGATGTACAAAACTGAGCAGTGATTGTTATACAATTCTAACTTGCAAGAGAAACTCTTGTGAAGTCTTGCAACTGAAAAGCTCCTACTTGGACCACATTCTACCTTAGAGTTCAAGTGTGGAATGACTGCTCTGATGTGTACTATCCTGAGGCAAAGGTCCCCTATCGAATGGTTGTTCTGTGATCCTATGAGGGTGTGGTGAGGGCCTTGCTGCCAATAGACTGTTTTGATACTTTCCTTTCTGCCACCCTGAGTAGGGTGCATGTTTGAGCAGGCAGAGGTCTGTAGGGAATGATTGTTCTGCCCCCCTCCTGAGTGTAGGTCTGAGTGTGGAACAACTGTCAAAGTCTTTTTAAAGGAAGAAATTTTTTAAAATTCAGCGTACATCTACAACCGCACAAGGATGTGTTCAGACATTAAAGACAACACAGCAGGGATACTTAATAACTGCACTGAAGACTTCTGCAGCTGCTGCTTGCTTTGCAGAATGTCAGTTCAGATGTGGGGGTGGGAGGAGAGAACTGTTCTCTTGACAGCAAGGAACATATTTCTGCTTGTTTTTTGTTTCCAATGAACATGATGGTTTCTGGCCATTATGGATTGGTGGCCCATGGTGTATGAAATTACCCAGCATACTGCGTTGGCTGGGGAAATGTCACCATGCAGCGTATGCAGCAAAGCATAACGAGCTTACATGCTCATCACTAGACTTGGAAAGGAATGAGGCAGTACTACAGTAGTCTTGGCACTGTTTCCAAACTGAAGCTTTGCTCGCATTCCGCTTCATGGCACTACTGGTATGAAGAGTGACTCGTGCATGGTGAGAGGAGGAGTCATCTGTCTAGTCCTTTGAGATCTAGCACTTCCTTTCAGGACCTTTTTAAATTAGTGTCAGAGCCAGCTGCCCAGCTTTAGCAACAGATATAGAAACAAGTCTCAGTTGTGACTTGGGTGCAAGTGGGTAAAAACATGAATTCTTACACACCCAGCTTGTGCAATTACACACACTCCCACACCTCTCAGATAAGAGGACTCAGTTATAACATTGCACTTCCTAAGAGCAGCAGGATGTTTTACATGAGTATTCCCTGCTCAGGTTGTAATACTTCATAGGTTGCATTTTTATTGCATCTAGCAGATAAACTTGTAAGCTGTCAATTTAGTCTCTTAGTATATAGCTGCTTCTCCTAATCACTAGTATATCTACATTTTAGACCCTAATGTAGGTACATTTTGGTTTACTGTTTGTATGCAGGATATTGAACTTAGACTAAAAACAAAAGAACCTTGTTTCCAGTCAGAACTATGGCAGGTGATAGAGATTCTGTAGTTGTGGTAATGTCATACAAAGTTTTAATACCATCTTCAGTGGAACTGGTGATAGCTTTGTTCTGTGTCCTAGAGTCTTTCTGCACCATCCCCTTAAATTTGAATGGTTTACAAGATGTCACTAGGTTACTGTCTGACAGTAATGTCTCCCTCAAGTGTCCTTGGGTGCTCTGATATAATACAATAGCTTGTCTTACAGAACCATGTTGCCTCAGATACTTGAGAACCTCAGTCTTTATTCTACCTATCACTCTTGTGAAGAGTGAGATTATTATCCCCATAGTACAGATGTGGGAACTGAGGCATAGAGACTAAAGATTTGCCTAAGGTCCTGAAGGAAGTCAGGGCAGATCTGGGAATTGAATCCAGGTCAAAAATCCCAGTTTAGCACCCTAACCATTAGCTCCTCTCTTCTGGTGGTCAGCCATAGGTTATACTCTTTAGTCCCTGATACAACTTATTCCCCAAATCACCAAGAAGTTAAATTGTTCTGTAAGATTACAACTGCAGAAGGTACCTGCACAGACTTTAGGGGAAAGATTAATGTATCTTAAACAGTTCTTCTAGGGTTAAATAATTTCCTGTTTCTATTAATGCTGTTAAGAAGTTGGGATAAACTGTCTAGTAATACATTCCCAATGTTTGACTTTAGAGTGTCTTTTCCAAAAATGGCTGCAGTTGCTGCTGACTATTGGAATGTTCAACTCTTGAACCAGTAGCATAATGCCAAATGGTTCCAGTTCCTTAGTAACACTAATACTTGATCATGTGGGCATATTTCTTTTCTAATGTGTCTGAAAGTGAGATTCCACAAAATGAAAACTGCTGTTTCTGCTTCATGTTCATTTGCAGATTTGTTACCCTATCATTTTCAGAAGAATTAACTTATTCAAACAGTAATGTTAATTCCAGCACCTCTTCAGGAAATCTATTTTTCATTAAAGAGCCTTTTTTAAACAATGACTTCAAAGGTTTAAGAGCAAGAAAATGTAAAATAAGAAGTAAATGCTTAAATAGTGTCTGAATTTTAGGAGCTCTAGCAACAAATGGAGAAGTGAACTATATACTGCTTAGTGTTACAATTAAGTACAGAAATGTTAGCTAATATCTGCTGTTATGTCTGGGATGCCTTGTGTGTAATATCTATCTCCCTTTCCCACCCTCACAGGCACTAGCGGTAGGTGGACTAGGTTCCATAGTAAGAGTTCTTACAGCAAGAAAGACTATTTAAAAGACTTAACTTGAACCAAGATGAACAGTTTTGGAATCAGAAGAAAGAATTAGCTGAAGTGACGCTGGTCCATCTTTCTAGACATTGCAATCTACTGAAATACTTTGGAAACCTCTGGAATGCTTCTAATTCTAAAGGTTGGGGGAAAAGGGTAAATATTACTGTGCTTTCTGACTATCAAATACAGAAGCTGAGACATTCAATCCCTTGTTTAAAGGTAAAGCAGAAGGCAGAAATTCTGCTCCCATTACGGTAAGGGGAGAGGTCATTAAGAGCCTGTGTGTATTGCTTATTTAAAAGAAGAGGTGCTATGGCTTCAGTAGACACAGAATTCTGACTGGTTTCTGGGTGGGGGAAATGTTTTTGAAAGGGGATTTTGTACATACAATCAGAGGACTAGCTGGACTACTGGTTTGTAAAGTGCCTGCTGCATCAATAAAGCTCTTGAATTGTAAGAGTCAAACTGCCCTTGCTTCAAAGGCAAATTAGTATTGAAATATTCCTGGTGTAGGATCCTCCACGTAGCAGCATGCTCTTGTTTACACATATACCACCTTGACTGACATGCTTTAAACTAGAGCACCTTTTCCTAAATGGACTGAATGAGCACCTGTAACTGCACCTTGGCCTCACTCTGTGTTTACTTGAATGTTTTCTTTCTAGCCCTGCTGTAATTTGTATGTATAAACAGAGGATTAAGTTAAGTGCCAAATATAATATATGGTGTATTAAGGTGTCTGAGGGTTTAGTTTCTCCTCATGCCAGCTGAGCAAGGAACTACTTCAAAGCTTCATGTATAACTAATGCTGTTATGGAAAATGTGTCCTTGCATTTAAGTATGGTGAGTACTTGCTTGTCTTCTGAATCAGAGCTCTGATATGTTCACCTGTAAGCAGAAGTATATTCACTCCTTTTGAAGGGGACTTTTTCTGAGTGGAGTCCTGCTAATAAACTAACAGCACATCTTTAATGTACAATGCTGTATAGTCATCTGTGTGGGAGAAGATCCTGGCATGTTGTGTTAATGCTATGGATAACATAGCACCAGTCAAAAGAAGGGGACTGTAGTTTAGCTTTAGGTAAAAAAACAAAACACACAACAGCAGTGCATCATTGAGTTAAGTATAACAGTTCCCCCACAGAGGTCAGTTAGCTCCTTTACATGTTAACTACCTGGTCCATTGACACTGGAATACCATTGAGCTAACCACGTAAGGTGACTAGAAGGAAGTCCAGAGTTTTAATCAAAAATATTGCACCACAAATTAGTTCAGTTGTTTGATAGTGTTATATAATACAATCCATATTTACAACACCAAAGGAATAGATTAAAATCCACTGGCAAATGTTCATAGAAAGGATTACACATACCCAGGAGCTTCTATAGAAGGAAGTAGTACATTAATTATTTTTATATATACACCATAGATTATTCTTGCTGTGATAGTTACAGAAAATTCAACACAGGAAAACTAGCTCATGGCAAATTAAGGACCTTAAATTCCTATAGGATCAAACTGAAGTTATGCTATTCAACAGATACTGTAAATTTCTCTAGCATACAGCCCACCTTGTTCCCTTTACCCTGATCCCCTAACCAGCTGAGGAGACTGCTTTCCTTCAGGTTAAGCAGCAACCCACAGCAGATTAAAGGAACAACTCAAACCAGCTTTTAAATAAATCCTTAAGCAGCATGCTGGTGGACAAGAACAGTACGAGGGGCATCGCCATACTGGAATTTACCTGCCCTAGATCCACTGTCATCAAGAGACACTAGCAAGGGTCGCTACTGCAATTGAGAATGTTTGAATTTCTTTGATATCTTATGGAAAGGAGCCATTTATCCTAAAGTAATTTTTTTAATCACAGTAAAATGAAAGCTTTAGTTCTAAGTACACACAGGCATAGCCCTCATTGCTCCATTTGGAGAGGGAAGAATAATGGACTTGAGATTCATTAAATTTTCTAATATGAAAGCTTTTACATTTGTTCGTATGTTGTAAGTTAACTGTGGTAACAGCAGCCCTTGAGCCCCTCCATTGAGAGTAATGCTGTAGGTGAAGCTAAAGCCATTAAAGGTGTTTACTTAGGTGTAAGGACAGAGCCTGTTTATTGAAAATCTTATTGCTATTCTTCCACAATGGAAGGGTAACTTGATTTATACAACTCCTTTTGACATTACTCCTACTAGCACAGGCCAACTCCTACACCCTCAGTGAGGTTAAAATACTACAGTGACTATGAATGTCTTATCAAGAAACATTTGGTCTAAAATTCTATCTTAAGAATATGTTGAATTTTCTTTAACAAGATGTATTTGATAAAAATACTGTTGTTCAGCAATACCCAAGAGCCTTTTTGCCAAAGAATGACTAAACTTGCTGCCCGTGTAAGTTCTATATTTTCTATGTAGCTTTTATAAATACTTCAGTTTTTTTAAACAAAGCCAGACAAATTGCTGCTTCCTATTTTTAATGTAGTTTGTGGTTAGTAACTAAGGGCAAAATTCTACTCCAGCTCTGTATGGCAGATCAGGACTTACTCTGTCCTTCCTCTCCAGGGAAGTTCATAGTATTCAAGCCACAAGCTGCTGTGTACAAACTGAATTCTGCCTTTACATTAAAAGGACTAACATGCTCCAACTAAAGAATAGGAGGACAGGAAAGAGCTAATAAGCCCACCACCTTAAAATCAAAGCAAATTTAGTTGAAGGTAAATGTAAAGTCTGAAATAGAACCAATCAATACTGCTTTAGAGGGAAGCAGGTGTTAGTTATAAAAGTCTGCTGCTAGCAAACTTGTAAAGAAAAAAAAAAACCCAAAGGTTTTATACTGACATTCTTTGCCCTTTGTATCACTAAGATTTTTTTTTCCTTTCAGTAAGAACTATGGAACTCTTAATTATGTTTACAATAAACTGAAATTCAGCTTTAAAAAGTATTTAAAATGGTTTACTACCTTTCTTCCCACCACTAACAACCTATGATACAGACTAGTACATTAGTTTAAAAGGTGATTGAGTATTAGGTACTATAATTAAGACCATTTTAAATATTAATTTTTTTCTTTAAGAAAAGTAAAAATCAGACAACTATAAAGTTGTGCTCTCTCTCTGAAAATTAAATAAATGTCATCTGTGCAGTTTTCATGACCGCAGGCCAGGATCTATGCACAGTAAAATTTACACAGTGATATGAACAAATGCTAACAAGTTAGGTCAGTATAACAAGGCAAGACTTTGTTTTTGGTTATACCCCTTGTTCGTGTTCTCCAAAGAGCTTTTATAACTGTTAGGAATTGAACACAGTACCACCAGCAAACCCCCCTTCATTGCCACCTGTGCACAATGAAAAAGGGAAGCTTTACTGTATGTACCTAGAGTTATAGAACTCTAGTATTTCGTGACAACAGAAGCTGGGATTCCCCCATCATGACAAATGTAACTGTCAAAATCCTGAACTGCCACCAATGTTTAGTGAAATTAATATAACCCTTTGGTGCCAAGACACAGGATTTATGAGCATAAGGAGATAGCTGTTACACAGCTAACAGGCCATTGAGACAGAGTCCCTGAATCCACCCCAGAGAGAAAATTTCAATTTGCAGTGAAGGATGCTGCTTGTACAGTATATCTTTGTAAACAATTTGTCAAAATTCTTGTACAAAATACTGCAATGACAGTGATTAAGACACACCTGAACTAGTGTGTGAAGTGTCCTTTTCACAGAAAAAAAAAGAGGCTAGAAGCTGATTGCCCATTTTCCAGTTCCCTTAAGACCATGCTGTCCTGGGATTCGAGATGGATGGCCGGATACTGCCTTTGGGAGATGGCTTTGACCCAAACCACGACATCTGGCATGGGAAAACACAACACACATTAACCTAGACTCTTCTTTTAAATCATGAAGATTTAACAAGGGACATCAGCCCTTTGGTTAAAGGTTAAAAAGATTTGGTTAAAAAAACAAGCATTTATACAACATAAGCAGCAACAGTATTTGCATCCCACACACCTCAGAACTAAGATTCCAATGAAACTGGTTTCACTGATTTTCATTGTCTAAACAGCACATATTCCTTCTGCTTTCATAAAATTTAGCTGATTATGTATAACAGGATTATTTGTTTAAATTATTTCAACTGACTGTTTCTTTAACTTCACACAGTTTAATTTGTAATCACAGAACCCTGATTAAAGTCAAATGTAAAATACCCACTGTGAAATGGCACCCCATATCCCTCCTGTATACTCAGATATCTAGTCTGAACATGGTTAACTTAACTCTTGATCCAACTAGGAACAGAATGACAGAACAGTGGGCCTTGGGGTAACACCAGGTAGCCCTTTACAAACATCCATTAGTAAAATCTCCCTTATGCCCCTCGGTGAGAATTCTCATTTTACAGAATGGGAAACAAGCAAAAACAGGTTATGCGACTTCCATGGTCATACAACAAATCAGTGGCAAAGGCAAGAGTAGAACGCAAGAATTCTGACTCAGCCCCTTGGTCTGAACACTTAAGCACTTCCTCTGGGAGCCAGGATTAGAACTAAGGAGGTACTAGCTTCCTACCCAATACTGAGTCCACTGCTGCCCTTAGTACTTTTCTGGTGCATGGGAAAGTTGTCCTGTACTTGCCTTTGCTGTCTTATACATCACTTCCAGCAATACTACGAGAAGAGTTTATCATTGTGAGCAGAAACAGAGCGAGTACAAATCACTAATAACCATGTAATGCAAATTGCAGCTTGCTATGCCCTTGAGTACAGCAGCCAGTGATCACTACTGCATGAGAAGAGCGGAGACTAAAACAGTTAGAGATTAAACACCACAGATCATCTATGGGGAGGTAAAAAGAAAAGGAGGACTTGTGGCACCTTAGAGACTAACCAGTTTATTTGAGCATGAGCTTTCGTGAGCTACAGCTCACTTCATCGGATGCATACCGTGGAAATGCATCCGATGAAGTGAGCTGTAGCTCACGAAAGCTCATGCTCAAATAAATTGGTTAGTCTCTAAGGTGCCAAAAGTCCTCCTTTTCTTTTTGCGAATACAGACTAACACGGCTGTTACTCTGAAACCTGTCATTATGGGGAGGTAGTGGGTCACTATTAAATGAGATTTAGGCACAAAACAGGAAGCTGGCGGGGCTCTGCCGATAGAAAATAAAAATGAGGATGAAAAGGCAAACTACTCAAAAGATATGTTCTTGTTTAAGCACCATGTAATTTATCTGCTGTAAACATATTTAAATGTTTGTAAACACACTAGTCTGCTAATTGCATGAAAACAGCAATTGTCATTAGATACAGAAGCTAAAATTTGGGAAATATGTTGCTGAACATCCTCACTGTTCTATGCTGGGACATCTAGGAGAGGACACACATAAAAACAAATCTTACCTTGTATTCCAATGTTTCTTTGAGCATATTTTCTTCCTCTTGCGAAAAGTTAAGTAACACAGACACAGCTTTAATTAGGTGGAATGCCTGAAATAAAAACAGATGAGTTGATATTTTGCAAAACTCTCAGGTCTCTAGGTCCACTCTGGGATTATGGGGTAGCATTGAGGATCTGTGCAGGTTTGGTATGAAGCCTTTATCCTATCCCATTCACAGGTGTGGATTGTGTCAGCTCTAGGGAACTGCGTTCCATAAAATCACTGAGGTGGCTTACTTCCTCTGTGTTTGGCAGGTAGCTTTTCTTGATTCTTCAGTCTCTGTTGTGGTTTGCATAATTTGGGGGAAGCACTTAATTTACCTGGTTTATTTGAATGAAGAATGCAGTTGGTTCCCATGGTAACCCTGAATAGTTCCTAGGGTTAACCAGGCTGGTGTATAGGCAGAATGGAGACATACAATATCCTAATGTATCTTTAGTGTTGAGTGTCTGTTCAAACCCGCGGTACTAATATTTTAAATGGATGCATCTTACCAGATCAACAGGACACCAGGATGCAGCTGGTGCTTCAAACACTAAAGCAGTTAAACATAACACTGTGCAGTTGCAATTCTCTTTCTAGATCTTAATTACAGTTGGAGTTTTTGTTTATTTTAGTAAGCATGAGTGACTGTGGTGTGCAGGGAGGAGAAGAAAGCTGTCAAACGTAGATGTGAGAACAAGTCTTTACCTCAGATTCCCGGCAGGACATGAACTTTAGTACAACATGTTTAAGGTATTCAAAATTGATCTCCCGTGAGTCGTTTAAATCAGAGTTGTTTGTGACAGTCATGGCAGCATTAGGCACTTCAGAATTTGGTTTCTCACGTACTTCAGGGATCTCGCTGTCAGGCCTTATTTTCTGAAAAGGAAAAACTGCATTTTATATTTAACAGTGATATGAATTTAGTACTGGAGGAAGGTGCTATCCTGATACCACTGGAGACTAAAGTCCTCTATCCACAAGACAAGTGTAGCCAGGCAGGAATACTCAAGCAAAAGCTTCTCCCCACCTTACCCCGAAAGAGCCACTTGTAAGGAGAAGATGGTGATTGTCTCCATATCCACTAAATCCTTGGTCCCTCTACCCAGACTGCCAGCACAGAAGCTGCTAATGGTGTCTACATCACACAAACCACTTCTGGAACTGGACCGAAACCAAAAAGAGTGTTGTCTCTAGCCTGAGCAGGATTTGCCTTGGTATTGTAGAGGGGAAGGCTCTGTATCCCATTAGCAACATCAGAGCCATCCAATTCTAACAAAAGAACATTTAAAACCTTTAAAGGCAGGTAAATTATCAAATTTAATAAAAATGACTTCTTAGATGACTGCACCAAGTTGATCTAATGCTGATTGAGACAGGGGCTCACCATTTCATCCCCTCTACCCTCCCCTCCCTCTACCTAGATTGCAGGGTAGAGTCTTTCCCAAAGATGGATACCACTAAGGCTGCAAGATTGACCCGCAGAGGCAGCTAAATAGCAATTAAATCTCAATTCTTCCATCTCCAAGGAGAAGCATCAGGAAATCCTCAGTCCCCCTGGAGCCAGGTCTTCTATAACCCACTAACTATCAAGCAAAAGAAAAAAACAAGATGTGCCCAAACCCTGTTCTGCATCCTTTTATTCACTGTGAAGTGACCACAAGGAAGAGTCTATGAAGGAATACCTCATCTCTCTTGTTTTCTAGTGCAGGTTTCCAGAGATGAAAAAAGTAACCCTAGATTACTGCAAAGTGCAATGAACCAATCCTCAGCCCTTACATCAGAGGAACTACAGTGACCTGGCCACACCAGCTCTGGATGCTACCCTGGATTTCCCCTAGATGCAAAAGAAGAGATCAGGGTTGGCAATAATTATTTACTTGTGCTGAAATTACTGATTGACGCGGTACTCACATCCTGATTAACACCTCTTAGAGCTGTGAAGCATCTGTGGGATTAATGAATATTTATATCCCCAGACTGGGGATTCATTTTGCTGGGCACTCTGTAAACATATATGAAGACAGTCCCTACCCCAAAGGGTTTACAATCCAGATGGCAGGAAGTTTTTAAAAACTGGCAGCATAAGTACCTTGTCAATATCAGGGGGCTGGAAAGGTTCAAGACTTACCAACTCTTTCTGCAGGGTCTTTTTGAGCTCTGCCATTCTCTGCTGTAACTGTTTTATCATCTACACACACAAGACAGAGAAACTGATATTAGCTTAACAGCATGGAAGCTTCATATTTGAACATGCTCAGACCTACAAGTTTCAAATGAAAAAAACCCCAACAATTAAAGTGTAGCTAATGGGGCAGACATTGAACAAAGTTAATGGCTCTGGGAGAAGGAATCTGACAAGCCTGAATACTCTGCTCTTTCAGTCACACAGTGCAGCAGGAATGGGATGAGGAGACTATTCTTTAACTCCTGGTGCAGATTAACGTGACAACATTAGAGAGAAGATGTGAGGTTAACAGAAAACAAAGGGAACATGGCTGCAATGAGGGGAAAGATACTGCATCAGATACTGAATCTTCTCAGACAAAGAAGCAGGATTTTCTGTTATGTATATGGCTCCATAAGACTGCAGAGTGCTAAGCTACAATGGATAACTGTGCATGCACAAGGAAATATGGAGACATGTCCTAGGTCTGGAACGATCCCCTTAAAGCCAGTGGGTCAATCCCCACTTTGAAGAGCCACTTCTTCCTTAAGGCACACCCTAAACGAAAAATACTAGAATAAGGGGTTAAAAAAATAAGGTAACTTCTTCCCCTGTATGTCTTGTCTTTCCAGCACTGTATTCTAGACTAATCTTTCCATGGAAGGCTCTGCCTTGACACTGTATCTTGTACAACACCAAGCATATTGTCATCACTTAATAATGAGGCTTCTTAGAAGAAGTGGGTCTAGAGAAAGAAGGCAGAGCAGTGAACCATGGTATGGGAAGCTGTTCCAGAGATAGGAGGGGACAGGAAATCCTTTGGCAGCAGCAGGTTTTGCAAGAGGAGGGCGGGACATTAGTACCTAGGGTCACATATTACCTGTAATTTCATGCTTTTCTGCAGGCCTGATGGCCCTCACTGACACACGGTGGGCTGCTGAATCAGGAATACAAGCCACATGAGCCAAATGGAGAAAAGCCATTTCCACTGTATTTCAGTTACCTTGTTTTTCTCAGAAATTTGCTGCTCCAAGTCTCTATTGTCTTTCTTAAGTTGAATAATGTCTGCAGCTGCCACCTCTCCATTTTGTTCCACCTCACGGTCTTCTGGAGGATACAAGTGCTTATTAAAGGCTCTTGCTGCTTCTAATGCCAAAACCTTCAAAGGTAAAGAGCAAAGCAAATCTCAGAGACCACAACTTTGGCAGGCAGGTGCCACTGCCCGAAGATAAAGCTCCACTGTGTTTTTACATGGTGAGTTTGGGCAGGACCACCTCTCATTTGTGAAATTACCCAAGACAGACACCCAAAGGGACATGGTAGCTGTCTAACAGAAGTGCTGCTTTTCATAGGACACTTAAAAACTGAAGGAGACTGGGTTCCTCTAGGCCAAGTGCACAGTGACAGATACAGACAGCTCTGGTGATGTTTTGAGGCAGCAGGTAGGTTGATGGGGTGACCAATTCAAAGCCCATCACATCCCATGGAGAGGTTTTGTTTGCTTTCAGGCACAGCAGGGTGAGCTGAAGTCTCTGCACATTGTGATTTTCCAGACAAGACTGGAGGAAGCTGCCCTGCAACTTCACTCACATTTCTCCCACTGGCCAACAGGTGCTCTTGCTGCTCCTGCATCTTCAACCTCAAAGCACTGATCTGCTTTCCTGCAGTTTCTTCCCTCTCTGCTGCTTGGCTCTTACATGCTTCTATGTCAGACTGCAACAGGTGCATTTGCAGCAGGAGAGCTTCATGACCTGGGTCAGGACAGACATGGTTAGTGCCATTCTACAGAAGAAAACAATAACGTCTATTAATTTTCTGCAAACAAAGTGAGTTGCACAGAAGGCAAGTGGGAGAGCCTCAGGCCTATTTCCCCTCTCCAGTGATGCAGGAGGCAAATACAATGGGGACTGAACATCAATGCAAGCTGCCGCAGAGCTTTAACCAGGTGACTCCTAGTTCTTGCATTATGAGAAGGGGTAAACAACACATCCTTACTCACTTTCTCCACACCAGTCATGATTTTATAGACCTCTACAATATCCCCCACCCCTAGTTATCTCTTTACTAGGACTAAGACAGTCCCAGTCTTTAATCTCTCCTTATATGGAAGCTATTTGGTACCCCAAATCATTTTAGATGCTCTTCTCTGCACTTTTTCCAATTAAAAACGCTAGCATTTTTATAAACTATAGAGTCAAGCAATCCCTAAAGCTACAGAGACTTTACCAAAGTAAAGCAGTTTGGGATGAGTGGACTCCTTTGGTCTAACCTTGATTGAGTTGGTTTAGCTCCTCCTCTTTTTTTAGAATCACATCAGTTTTTTCATTGATCAACTGGTCCTTTCCCTTTATCAGTAAGATCAGATCTGTAACCTTGAAGACAGACAAAAGAAGGTAAACAGGAATAGTCAATATATAGAACCCACAAATGCTAAAATCTTTCTGTGGCCTAGCCAAAGGGTTACAGAGTATCACCACCTCAGCCAATGCTGGTCCCTCATTAAGAGAGGTAGGGTTTGAAAGCAGGACAAGATCTTTAATGGAAAAAAGATACAGCTTTGGGTGAACTCTACATTGGAATTGCAACTTCTGTCATGGCCAGCAGATGGCACCTATGAAATAATTACCCATTTAAAACCATACAGGACTGCAGCTTAAAACGCTCTGCAGTGGGTGGACCTAGGAAGCAGGATGATGAATACTGATCAGCACCACTGTGCATTTACGGTGATTTCCTAGAACAAGGGTCAGCTTAGTGGGCTGGCTCCTCAGCACTGGGAGAAGTAAGTTCAGTGGCTGCTTGAGATGTGTGCTGGGATAGGTAGAAGAGTTTGCTGTTGGCTGTAGCTGCTAGTGGCTCTTTGCTCCCAAATAAGATTTTAAAGACACATATGCTAGTTCCAGGTCACACAGAATGTGGGTTAGAGGTCTGGGAGTACAGATTAGTTTACACAGCTAATTACTACAATGCCTAGCAAAATAATACAACTAATGGCCAAAATTGATCAAAATCACATGAAGACTGCTGAAGCCTCCTGACCATCACTTTTTTCAGACAACAGAACGGGGCTCACTTTGGATTACAGCAAACCAAGTCTTTTGTGTTAGGAGAGAACAGCTCTGAATGTGCAATAGATGCTGCTGTTCTTCAATCTGTTTTTAAGCTGCAGACACTCACCATCCAGGAAAGGAAAATGTCATGTTCTATGTACGCACACTTGGTTTATAATCCCATAGGGTCAACACAAACCCATTCAGAATCCTGTCTGTTTGCATTCCAGGACATAGGAATGTAGAAAGCATCACTTCCATCCAGAACTTGGGCATTCTGTGTGACCCTGACTGATTCATCTGACTGATTCATGAAGAGTCAGATCTGCAACTCACTCCCAAGAGCAAAGAACCCTGAAGAGGTGGTTCTGAAGGCTGGGGTTCAGTGAGACCTGCACCATTTGCTTAGCTGACAACACACAGCTCCCAGCAACAAACAAGCATTGGCCTACGTTGTCCAGTAACACTTTTCTAGACAAAATAACTTGGACTTGACAGTGGGTTCTTGAATGCCAAGTTGCCAGCACACAGCAAACATTTCTGGGTTAAGTTGGGACCACCTTCTAACAGCATAAACAAGGCTGTGATCCAGTAGAAAAAAAGGACTGCAAGAAGTGTATTGTGATGCTTACGGAAAACTGTCAAAAAATGGAGAACCTTAGCACTGGGCTCTCAGCTAGCCTGTAAGCCATGTGTTCCTATCACTGGCCCCTAGCCCTCCCTCTCCTCTTCAGCTGCTTAATATACTCACCTGCTGCATCCTGCCGTAATCTCTGATCCTGCAAACGAACACTTACGCACATACCTAACTTTGAGCATATGCACAGTTCTATTGACTTCAGGGGAACATCTCCCATGGGTAAAGTTACACATCTGTGTAAGCATTAACAGGAAGTCCTTAGACTGGAAACTTTTTGGGGTAGAGACTCTTCCTGGATGTTTGGGGCCTAATCCTGATTTGGGCCCCTGGGTACTAGGATAATTACTAAAACAGGGTCCAGACTGTTTTGTGTGGATTAGGGCAATCCAAGGGTTCAAGCAATAAACCTACCTGATGAAGTGAGCTGTAGCTCACGAAAGCTTATGCTCAAATAAATTGGTTAGTCTCTAAGGTGCCACAAGTCCTCCTTTTCTTTTTGTGAATACAGACTAACACAGCTGTCACTCTGAAACCTACCTGCTGCTGTAATTCCTCCCTTTGTTTCCGTGTTTCTTCCAGTGCTTTGGCAATTTCGACACTGACTGTTTCTCTGCTACTTAATTCCTTCTGCAAACCAGTGATAATTCAATAATTACTTACGAGGAGAAAATTCAGTATGAAGCTTTCACAGGAACAAGACTCAAAGCCAGTGGTTTCTCAACTCTAAGATCCAAATCCATTAACAAATGGAATTTATAAGTTATTAGCACACACAGTAATCTCATCCCTCAAATCAGACTTCTTGTTAAGTCAATGCTAACTTAAGACTGGCAGGGAGCCCATTTCTTGGAACTTTTCACGAACTCAGGCAATTGCATTCAGCTTACCTAAAATCTAACACTTTTTTGGTTTCTATTGAAGTAGTCCGTCAGTCTTCACTGCTCTTCCGCTGAAGAATTGTTGCCACATCCCACTCCAGAGGAATCTGCATTTCAGTGATGGGTGAGTGACCCCTAAGCGTTAGCTGTAGTGGTTTGGGATTCTTTTTAAAATATATGTGGACGAGAGGATTGATACTGGCACCATTTTTGCATTGGCACTGCTGACAGGAGCACAGTTCTGGTATGCAAAGTCAAACCTGACCACCACATGAAATGTTTCATACCTGCCAATTCCACTTTTTCTTTTTTCAATTTAAAAAGACACCAACAAGGAAATAGAAAAGGAGTACTTGTGGCACCTTGGAGACTAACCAATTTATTTGAGCATAAGCTTTCGTGAGCTACAGCTCACTTCATCGGATGCATTCAGTGCTCAAATGCTTATGCTCAAATAAATTTGTTAGTTTCTAAGGTGCCACAAGTACTCCTTTTCTTTTTGCGAATACAGACTAACATGGCTGCTACTCTGAAACCTAACAAGGAAACGACTCCCTCCAGTGGCCAATTCTTAAATTCTACATCGCACACACGAAGGCTGATATTTAATGTTCAGAGTTTTCTATGAGATTATAATCTTAAAGGAGAGAAGGTTTAGGCTTTAAATGACTGAACAGGGTTTTATTTAGTAGTCAACTAATTTAGATGCAGTAGCTGTTAAAGGAATGAAATGATGTATTGCTAATACTATTCTATGCTTTTATTAGTGCTTTTCTTCCTCAGAGGATTTCAAAGCTATTCATACTTGACAGTATCCCTTTAAGTACTGGAATGTATTGTTTATGCCAGTATTTAGTAAGACCTAAGCATTTTGTGTCAAGAAAGTACCAGCCATTGGAAATGCATCTTGAATGGTTTGTATTCTGTGTAGGATTTTACTTCCAGAGGAAGGTGTGTGGCAGTAATTAACCATGATCTGAACCTAATGTGGCTTTAAGTATGGACAAGAGGGTACAGTTTGCCATTAGCTGTTTATCAAACTTAGTTCTTTACTCAAGCATAGTCATCAACACACAGTTAGGCCCATACCTTTAGTCTTTCCAGTTCAGACTCTTGTTTTTTTAAAGAACTTTCATATTCTTGTCTGCTTTCATTAAAATCTTCATTTTCCTGTTCCAACTGGCTCTGTAAAATGGAAATATCTTGTGTGCCAAGAACCAGTATTTTAACATTTACAGTGTAAATAAACATCCATACACCCCACCCCCAAAGAGATATTGATTTATGCATATTTCAGTGCCTCTGAACATTGTTGCTTGGAGAAAGATCTTCACCTTCAACTTCAAACCACCACCGAATGAACAGCTTTGAACCTGCAGTTATACATGAATTTAGTATTTTCAGACAATACACAGAAGGGTTACAGGTGATGCCAGAGGCAGAATCTGGGGATTCAATATCCCTCTAAAGAATGGTTTCTATACTTACTATCCTCTGTTGAGAAGTTGTTTTATCAAACTCTCGAGCTGTTTCAAGGACAGCTATTTGAGCCTCCAGCCTGCTAATCCGTTCCGCACACTGATGCTTTACAGTTGAGATATGCTGTTGTAATTTGCTGCTCTCAACCTCTAGATCTGTTTGCTTCAGGAAAAAACATTACTGTAAGTTAACACTATATTAACCCTATGGTTACTGTGGAGGGCAGAGTACGTGGAGCTTGCAGTCAGAGTCAGGCATAACTTCATATTGCTCATCCCCATCCTTATCGCCAAAGAATGACAATGCTATGCTTTATTTCTGTGGCCATCTGGCACCTACCCTCACATACAAATACATTTACTCATCTCGGAGCCAATGTCGCAGTATTAGCAGGAAGAATTCTGACAACTGCAGCCTTATCAATAATGAAACGGAACTGGTTGTCACTGAAAATGGTGGAGACTGCTTTAGCATGAGTAGCCTGAGTGATTAGAGGATTCTCACCAGCTTTTGGATCTGTAGTTCCCTCTCACCGATTTCTTCTTTGCTCTTCTCTAGTGCCCCATTAGCAAGCTGTAGTGCTTGTTCAAGTTCTTTCAGCTAAAACAGGAGAGTAAGTTACTCCCTTGTCCATAAAGATGGATATTACTGGAGAGCAGCACATAAAATAGTAATATGGGGTAGCGAAGGAACTAGCCGAGGAGGCTAAACACAGAAACCCTTAGACTGCACCTTTCAGGAAAGGGCCTACCTGGCACACGTTGCTTTCTTTAAAATTCTTCAGAAACTCTTCTCTCTCGCAGAGTGATCCCTGTGCTTCAGTTACTTTGCTGTTCAGTTTAGTGACCTAGCAATAGGAATCAAAATGTAAATAAATTAGATAAGGGAATGTGTCATACCATGGCCCCTGCCTCAGACGCCCTCCAGCGGCTGGCTGTGGCATGACAAGTGCACCTGCTTCCCTCTGTCCTTTATTCACCCATGCAAAGAAACGTTCCCTCTCAATGACAAATTCGAACTCTTTTATTCATATAAAATGCCGAGTCCACAGGTTCCTTGTAGTAAAAACAGTTTCTCCCAACCCCCAAAAGTAAAACTTGACTACAAGAGCTCTTCAATCCCAGTGAAAGGTCACTGGTTGCCCGGTCACCCACCCATTAATCACTCTATCAGAACTCGGTTATTCCCACTCCAGGGCCCCACCCTCAGAGGTTCAAGACGCACTTTTCTACCACAAGTCTCTTCCTGGAGCCCAGAGTCAGCCCCTCACTTGTAAGTCCTACCCCTGCTCAGCGGAACCTCCCTCCAGGACCAACCCCTTTTTCCTGGGCACTTTTCACAGCCCCCAGAGCTCTCAGTGCAGTGCTACATTCCCCAGGCCTCCTTGTCTGTGCGTCCTACCCCCGCTCCTGGGGGCCTCCCTCCAGAGTTAACCCCTTGCTTCTGAGCCAGGCTTACGCTGACCACTCTGGCTCTTCCCTTTTTCCTAGGGACCACTGTACAAGTCTTCCTGAACCTTTGCAGGGTTCCCAAGCTCCAGCCAGTCCTTCAACTGTTTTCCTCAGAACTCATCACCTGCAGCTCACTGTTACTACTCTCCTGGTTTCCTGCAGCTCTTTCCTTCAGACAACTCTCTGCTGCTCTCTCCTCTGCGGGAAGGAGGCTCTGATAGGCCCCTTCCTATCTTCCTTCAGGGACCTAGAAGGGTCTAGGGCACAGGTGCCATCTTTTAAGCAACACTAGGGGTTGGGTGTGTGTGGGAGAGTCAGTCAACTGGCCAGTCACCAGTGCACTGGCCTCGTACCTCTAAAAGGCCAGTGTCACCCTGTGACGGAAGGGTTAGTATGAAATCAGGGCTACAAAATCTCTAGGTAAAACACACACATGGATATGGTAAGATAAGCTTTCCTTTCAAAGCTCAATGTTATATTCAGTCTCAAATCTTCTGAAAAAAAGATTGAAAGGTTGGCAATTTGTATTGGGTTTTAAATAAAATTATTTGGATGCTAAAACACACCTAATCCATCCAGACGGCCAAAAGTGCCAACCCCACTGAGTGCATTGGTGAAGGAGGAGGAAATACCTGGGCTTCCAGTAGGTTCACAGTCTCAGCATGATTGGTTCTAGCTGTCAATAGCTGCTGTCTGGTGTCATCCAGTTTCTGCTCCAGAGCAGTTTTCTGAAGATTAACACACCATCACAGATCATACAGGGGGACTCAGAAGTTTTATCTCTAAAAATTGATTTTATGGTGAAGTCATGATGGCCAGAATCTAAACAGCAGTTACTAGGACTTGTAACACACCTTTGCACCTAGGGGCTGACACTGAGTGAAGCTACTGATCACCTCCGCACAGCATTTGTACTGAAAATGGGAGACCTGGAGATGCTTGACTGAAGTCCAAGTTGAGGATGTAATCAGCATCTGTGACCAACTTCAGGGAGTCAGAGAAACTACAATGTTGCAACAGAAATACCTCCTCTACTGCCCTTTAGAGCCACTGTGCTGGGACACTACAGAACGCGCATGCAAAGGGTGAAATGTTTACTGGTTGTAGCATTTACTCTCTAAAAGGACATTGTGCTGCCTCTAGAAGTAGCTTTCAAACTGGACTTGGATTTATTTAAGCCAGGTTCATTTACTAGATGTATCAGGCTAGGGTGCTGTGCACTGCAGGCGAGTGCTATCAGGGAAAAGCAGGTGTCCCTGTCTGCAGACCTAGGCTGGGGGAGCTTGCCTCTGTTCAGAAACAATATGGTATATCAGTGCTGCGGAACGGGGTCAGGAAGTAACGGGAGATATTGGCTGTCCTCAGTTCCCCTATGTGCTCTCTCAATTTAGAGCTATTTCTCATCAGTGCTTGGGTCTTAGCTCTGTGGATACAATGGATTGTTTGGACTTTGCTTAAGAGTGCCCAGGGTTCTTTCCCATGTGCTTTGCAAGCCCTTTTAGCAACTAGAGCACAGAAGAGGAGGCATATACATTAGTGTTAACTCTTTGGTTACTGGTATTATGGCTTGCAATCTCTGTGTGCTACCCTCACTAAACACATGATCTTGAACACAGTTGAGCAGGTATAAGATTCCATCCAGCAGGAGCATAGTGCAAATACACACTGGAGGAACATGTAGGATATTAGATATTTCTTCCATTACATGACAGATACAGTAATAGCCAGACAGTTCTTAAGGGATTTAAAGCAGTCTAAAAATGTTACCTCTTTGAGTAGCTCCCACACATGTTCATCCCCTGAAAAATTCCCTTCTAGTCTCTTTTCCAGGGAAGACACTTTTTCCTGCAGATGTTCAATGAGTTTATTTTTCTCATCAACTTCAACAGTCATCTGTTGGAACAAAAAGCCAGTGTCATCTTTATAGCCAAGCTCTTAGTATATAGTGGTTTCACTTGGGGGGGAAAACACACCCACCCCCACAAACAGACGTCAAAAAGAAATTCTCTTTTATGAAAACCACCCTATGTTATCTTAGGGTATGTCTAGGCTGGGGAAGAAAAAAAAAAAAAAGGACCGACCCACGGCAGCGAGTCTCAGAGCCCGGGTCAACTGGCTTAAGAACACGGGGCTCGTGCTACAAGGCTACAAATAATATTGTAGACATTGAGACTCGGGCTCTAAAACCCAACAAGGGGTAGCTCTCAGAACCTGGGCTCAAGCCTGAGTGTAAACATCTACACTGGAATTTTAGCCCCATAACATGAGCCCACGTCCGTTAACCCAGGCTCTAAGTCCTGCTGCCATGGGTCTCTTTCTTTTTGGCAGTGCAGATAGACCCATAACAGCATTAAATATATACAAACGCAACTTGAAGCTAGGTAAGTAGATAGATTACTCCCCTTTTCAGCATTGTGGCTGCCATTTCTGAAGCTTCACTGAATCTACCCATCCATTCAACACTGGCCTACATAAATTTGTATTTTAATTATTTATTAGACCTATATAAAACTTATTGTCCCAAATAAAGCATAAAATAGAGAATGTATTTTAATATCTTGAGTTGGGATTTCTATAGGAAGTGTTTGAAATAAAAATGTAATCTGGAAGAGAAAGGTCATTTTAACTATTGCAGTTCTACCAATCCATGTTATTTGCTTGGTCCATTCAGCCTTTCCATTACAGGTCTGCAATTTTATTACTTCCCATCTGGAAAAATTATGCAGTATGGACCCATAATTAACTTACTAAGTTGTATGTCCAACAGAAGCTAGATTTTCTTGTGATGATTTCTGGATGTCTTTGGTATTAATATTTTGGACTTAGTATGACTATTGCCAAAGATTTCTCCGATACCTAATTTTGTTACACGTTTCCCTTCCCTCAGCACTTCCCCAATTTGTTAACATTGTCCACAGATAGCAAAGCTCCATTATGCAAGCTTCTTGAATTTATTCACAAGATTGCCAGTTGGGGTATCCTGGCTGGCAATTCTCACACATTTACCCCACTTTCCAGGCATTTATAACTCTCCTGGTGATAGTCCTAAATAGGGCAGAAACATGCTATAAAGGTACTTACAAAAAATTAAGTCTCGCTCCAAGATTACATTTACTAGCTTTGTGTGTTTTTACCTGCTGGTAGCAGGTCACATGCCTAGTTCATAATTCAACTGAGGAAGTTAATATAAAAATCTCTGCTTAAACAATTCAGGAGCTATGTTGCACTGCATTCATGCCTTTCAGACTGATTAAATACAATCCTCCATCTCAGATGTGGGAGCTTGGGAACACTAAAACCTAACCAACTTCTGAGTGCCCTCAGATCACACACATAAGAACAGCTATAGTGGGACAGACCAAAGGTCCCCACACTTTCACCTTTAGTTTGTGTTGTTCATATTCCAGTTTGAGAGATCCATGCTCCATCTGTAAAGTTTCCAATCTCTTCTCACAACCAGAGGCAGCAACTCGAGCCTATGGCATATAGGAAAATAGTTTTCAATTCCAAACTCAGTTTTTACGAAGCAAATGCGAACAAACATTTCAATGAAGGTCCAGTTTGAACTGTCGCATGAACTGACAGAAAGGAAGGTATCAGACACCAATTATCTCAGCTTACGTTTTGCAAGTCTGCTGAAAGATGCTGAATGAAGGTTTGTAGCTCTTGTCCTCTCTGCTCCAGGACAGTGATCTTATTTTCTGCATTCGCCTCAGCTGCCACTAGTTCATCCCTTCACAGAAAGAAAAGCAGTAACTCAAGCAGAACGCATCTGCCAAGGGAAGGAGGATAGACTAAGAAACCTATGATTTGTTTCTAACCTTAACAGCAGCCATTCTGGCCTGGAACAACTATTCACAGGAGCTTAAAACTAAGTTACTGCATACTCCAGCACTCATAACCAGGCGGAAGAATGGTAGTGACTGATCACAGAGAACTCTGCTAAGTGATCCAGGTTGCATACAAACAAACCAAAAGTTCCAATTTAACTGTAAAAGGGTAGGTTTAGCAAATCAATTAAATAAATAAATAGTGTATTCTTCGTCACACACTAGTATGCAAATACTGACTGAGCATTGCGCCTACTGTACATGCAGACCCTTCGAGGGGAGCTAGAGTTAAGTGGGAAATCAATCAGAATATCTAGGTATTGCTGACAGACTCCTCTACCCCACCACACACACACCTCTGTGCTTCCAGCTCTGAGTCCTGCTGCCGCAACTCTTGCACTTCATTGCTCAGAAGCGAGGACAGGTGGTTTGTCACCTGCAGCTCTTCTTTAGCACGGGTTAGCTCTCGACTGCATGCCTCCAGCTCCTGTTCTGCTCTGCTTAGAGACTCTTCCTTTTTCAAAAGCTGAACATTAGAACATTATCTTTGACAAAGATGAACTGATACAGTTAATAAAGGCTTCTGAAGGAGGTGTCTTGCTCCCTTTATCAAAGTTATAAGATAAATTAGATTAAATTTTACACAGAGAAAGCTGAAAATTCAGTGCCAACTGGGAGTTTACATGATATTGCATGCAGACACATACTGTAAAGAGTCTAACCTTCAGTGAATTAACAAAAACAGTAGAACCTCAGCGTTACGAACTGACCAGTCACCACAACCCTCATTTGGAGCTGGTAATATGCAATCAGGCAGCAGCAGATACAGTAATATACTGTGTTAAAGGTAAAATACTAAAAAAATAAAGGGAAAGTTTAAAAAAAAAAAGATATGACAAGGTAAAAAAAACCTCTGTTCTTGTTTCATTTAAATTAAGGTGGTAAAAAGCAGCATTTGTCTTCTGCACAGTAAAATTTCAAAGCTGTAGTAAATCAATGTTCAGTTGTAAACTTTTGAATAGGGCTATTGATTAACAGTGCAATTAAAACTACGATTAAACAGAATACCAACTGAAATTTATTAAATATTTTGGATGTTTTTCCACATTTTCAAATATAGTGATTTCAATTACAACACAGAATACAAAGTGCACAGTGCTCACTTCGTATTATTTTTATTACAAATATTTGCACTGTAAAAATGATAAACGAATAGTATTTTTCGATTCACCTCATACAAGTACTGTAGTGCAATCTCTTTATCATGAAAGTGCAACTTACAAACGTAGATATTTTGTTTTGTTACATAACTGCACTCAAAAATAAAACAATGTAAAACTTTAGCGCCTACAAGTCCATTCAGTCCCACTTCTTGTTCAGCCAACTGTTCAGACAAACAAGTTTGTTTAGGTTCACGGAAGATAATGCTGCCCACTTCTTGTTTACGTCGTCACCTGAAAGTGAGAACAGGCATTTGCATGGCACTGTTGTAGCCCATGTCACAAAATATTTATGTGCCAGATGCGCTAAAGATTCATATGCCTCTTCATCTTTCAGCCACCATTCCAGAGGAAGTGCTTCCATGCTGATGATGCTCATTAAAAAAATAATGCATTAATTAAATTTGTGACTGAACTCCTTGAGGGAGAATTGTATGCCTCCTGCTCTGTTTTACCCTCATTCTGCTATACATTTCATGTTATAGCAGTCTTGGATATGACCCAGCACGTTTATTTTAAGAACACTTTCACTGCAAGTTTGACAAAATGCAAAGAAAGTACCAATGTGAAATTTCTAAAGATAGCTACAGCACTCACCCCAAGGTTTAAGAATCTGAAATGTCTTCCAAAATCTGAGAGGGATAAGGTGTGGAGCATGTTTCGGAAGTCTTAAAGAGCAACTCTCCGATGCGGAAACTACACAACCCAACAGCCAAAAAAGAAAATCAACCTCCTGCTGGTGGCATCTGACTCATAAGGAAAATGAACATGTGTCAGTCCGTACTGCTTTGGATTGTTATCAAGCAGAACTCGTCATTAGTATGGATGCATGTCCTCTGGAACGGTGGTTGAGGCATGAAGGGACATACAAAACTTTAGCGCATCTGGCATGTAAATATCTTGCGACGCCAGCTACAACAGTGCTATGCGAATGCCTGTTCTCACTTTCAGGTGACGCTGTAAACAAGAAGGAGGCAACATAATCTTCTGCAAATGTAACCAAACTTGTTTGTCTGAGTGATTGGCTGAACAAGGAGTAGGACTGATTGGACTTATAGGCTCTAAAGTTTTACATTGTCTTGTTTTTGAGTGCAATTATGTAACAAAACAAAATATCTACATTTGTAAGTTGCACTTTCATGATAAAGAGATCGCACTACAGTACTTGTATTAGATGAACTGAAAAATACTATTTCTTTTGTTTACAGTGCAAATATTTGTAATCAAAGATAAAGTGAGCACTGTACACTTTGTATTCTGTGTTGTAATTGAAATCAATATCTTTGAAAATGCAAAAAAGATCCAAAAATATTTAAATAAATGATATTCTATTATTGTTTAACAGCGCAACTGATTGCGCAATTAACCTTTTTGAGCACATGGTTAACCTTGTCGAGCACTCTCCTGCTGACAAAGCTGCTGCTGCTCGTTGGGGGTGGAAGTTTTGTCAGCTCTCTCCTGCCGACAAACAGCAGCGACACTACGTGCCTTTTAATGACACAGCTGTAGCAGCGGTGTCACTGAAAGGTGGATAGTGCAGACAAAGCCTTAATGTTTAGCCACCAAGTAGTATATATTCTAGCACCAAAAAGAAGAGAGACTATAAAATAATCTCACCATGTGTTTGACTTTGGCCAGTTCCTGCTGTTGAAAGCCCTCCAGTTCATCAATTTCATCTCTCTTTTGGAAAAGATTCAAACTCTGCTCCCTCATTTCTTGTAACTGAGCTGAAAGCATCTCTTTTTCCTATTGAACAACCATCAAAATTAAACAAGGAATCCAAAATGTCTGTCACTCAATTTCAGGTCAGCAACGTATTAAATTAAGCTTCTTGGGAACAGGATCTTGTTTTATGTTTATATCTGCAAATCACCATGCACTCTTACGGTGCTATATAAATAACAGACTTCTTGTATATGTATTTTTAGAATGCATGTGTCTCAGTAACCAACACAGCTTACATTACTGAACTTTGGAAACTTTCAGGACTGTGCTGTGAACAAGACAAATAACTTTCATTTAAGAAGAAATTATATAGAAAGCTCTTTACACCCACCATTCAAATATGCCGTGATAGGCAATTAATACTTGAAACACTTGACAGCAAATCTAAACATCTGTTTAACGCTTCTATGGTAAAAGATGCCTGGAGCAGAGACTGCTGGACAGCTGGAACAATTACAGCAAGAATGAAATCCTTTACGAAAAATTACTGAAGTGGAACTAATTTCTGCTATGATGCTGACAGCACAAGATTGAAGTCAACATATGCCTGTTTTTGGACAATAACTTTACAATATGGCCATGGCTGCACTCACAGTTACAGCTCTTTTGGCAAAGACTACTCTCCTTTTTATAACGAAGATACTCTCTGGTAGTGAAGAGCCTCACGTCAAACCCCCAGTGGGGTAGGTGACCTCAACAGGGAAACTGGTATTGCTGTCACACTTATTTAATTTGCACGCATCCGTGGCTGTGAGCCAATAGGATTTTTCTCCAGCCAGATATAAATTCCCTTATGCGAGTAAAGCTCTGGTCTATAGTTATTACAGTGATCACCAGCTACTTTGGTGACAAGGCTAGAAAGGCTCTTAACAAATCTCACCAAGTCAGTGCTACACAGAAAAATAAGGGGAGCAGTAATAAAGTCATTCCGCAGCTCTCTGTTGAGCAGTTGCCATAGCAAATGCATATAATATTCATGGCAGGAAATGAGCATCAACAGCAGACAGCAAAAGTTAAAGATCAACTGCAGCAGCACACAAAGGAAGAGGGAGCGTTTGCAAGTAGCCACTACATAGTCTATACTAGTGAGGGTTTTGTTTATACAGTGCCAAAAGAGCGCTAAATGCTTCACAGACAGGCACGAAGACATGGTCACTGTCCCAATCAGTTTATAGTCTGAAAATAGAAGATTTTGCTTTCTTTTTTTAAATGTATCAGCTTACATATAAAGATCTTCCTCACCCCAGGACCACTCTGCTCTCCCTTTCACCACAGAGGGATAAGAGATTAAATCAGTTCCTGGCATACAGTGCGATTTTGGAGTCCCTGACTCCCAATCTCCATGATCAGACCACAGAGCTCTCACACTGACTCTGAAAGGAATAGCTGCGAGACCTTAGCACTCACATCTCTCTGTCCCTCAGCAGTCGCCTCTGTAAAATACGGATGATAATGCCTCAGCAGCACGGGATTAAATTAGTAATACTTGAAAGTGTAAAGCAAGAAATGTAAGTGCTATCTCAACCCTCCATTAACAAGACACAAGCCATCTGGGTAAAGACTGAGCTTTTACATCTATGCTGGCTGGTGTGCCAATCTTTCATCTCGTGCTTGCGTCTGAAGTCTGTGATTTGCTATTTCCTCTCCAAAACTAGTTCCAGGTTTAACTTCTGTGGTGATGAAGTGGAGAATGAAACATGACTATCAGGTCTCAGTAAGAGACCAAGGGATCAGATACTCTCGATAATTACATTTTCTGTATAACCCTCTGCTTGCCCAGTCCCAGTCTGCGCGTAGCCCTACATTTAACAGAGAGATCAAAGGAGACTTGCCTTTTCAAGATGAACCAACTTTCCCCTCCATTCCTGTGAAGGGGAAGGACAGAAAAAAGGGCAAATAAAAATCTAAACACCAACTTTGAAATGCAACAATAAATGTGACTGAAGGTATTAAAATTAGGGTAATTGTTATCAAATGGAATGAGTAAAAGTAAAATTAACCAGAGAGGATTTTAATATACCAGTAAAGCCTAAGACAGGTTCATTTATGACATCAGAGCATATCTGCTCTATGCAAACAAAAATGCATCATCTACAGCAGTGGTTCTCAACGTATTTACCATGGTGGGCTGTAGAGGCAGCTCTCTCTGCGTTATGTGGGCCACATTCACATGGTATTTATGCTACCTGTATCGCCCTAAGGATGTCACATGGGCTGCAGCTGTGTGCTGATTGGACCGCAAGCAGCCCACAGGTTGAGAACGACCTATCTACAGATATTTTAATTATGTGACAACAGAGTTGTACCTAGACAGCAACTGTGAATTTGAGTTCACATTAGACTTTCACAAACTCTTTTGAAGTAAAAAGAGCGAGTTCTGTACGTTGTCTCAGAATGAACGGTCGGCAACACTGACCCTTGCACCATATCCCTCTTCTTTTCCTTCCACCCAGATAAGAATAAATCCAGGTAGTCTCCAGGCAGGAGACTGCTTGTGACACAGGCAAACAAATGCTGCATCTCAGCAGTGATTCTCCAGTACTACAACATGTTGACTATGCCAAGATCACTGCACTCAGAAGCCTCCCACTATTAGTCAATTGTTTCATCATGTCAACCTTGTGTTTATTACCTGGTCCTTTTTTTCTAATGCCAAAGCCATTCCTTCAGCCATCTTTGCTCTGTTAGCCTGGTAAGCCTCATTCTGCTCCTGAAATTTCTTCATGGAAGCTGTCAGAGAATCACTAGTTAAAAAGTCAGGGTATGCAAATGCCCACACTGTGTATTCACTTCTGTAAATATTGTAGGTCACACTAAAATTTAGAACCACCACTGTCAAGATGGTCAAGCCTCCCTTTATGTTCGCACAATGCCTAGCAGTATGGGAGTGCTACCACAAACAACAAAGATATCAGTAGAGCCGCATCTGGACTGCAATAATTCTGTAGATTTTTTTTAAAATGCCAGTCATAAGTTCAGCAAAAGTGCTTGCTGGTAACTGTCAGACCAACAGCAAACAAATCAGAGCTGCTTTGTTCACTATAAATCAGGCAGGAAGTTGTGTGCTATTTTTACAACCAATATGTACTCAATATGAAGAGAAACACATTTTTAACTGTACAGCTTTTTACACTCCATCTGCATTCAAGGCAGAACAGTTTTAAATTAAAAAAAGGAAAAAATAAAAGTACGTACAATCCTGATGCTTTTCTAATGCAATTTCAAGCTTCTCTTTTATCTTCTGCAAGTTTCGGACCTGTTCAGCATAATCTTGGGTGAGGAGGGAGAAGCAGCACAGACCAGGAATGGACAGACATTAGGGAAAGAAATTTAAAAAAATTTTTAAAGTGGTGAGTGGAAAATGACAATGATTTTCTTAACTAGAAAATCATTCCTGTTAAGGAAAACTAGGCTGACCTTAACAATGAACACCACAAGCAAATCATTCTACCACACCATCCATGGGGTAAATGGTTGGTACAAACAGAAGGGCCTAATTACACTAAAGACAGGGAAACGGCACTAAATCCAGCACAAGAAAAGGGAACATTGGCTACAGCAGAATGTGGTGACAAGCACGAGGATTTGGTTTGATTTCTGCTTGTGAAGAATCGCCCCAATGAGATAAAGCGAAGGAGGGTCGGAGAAATCCAAAAGCAGTTGATTTCCTTGTTCCATATTACACCTTACCATAGCTGTGCAATGTTGCAGAGATAGTGCATTTTGGCTAGCTGCCCTGCTTAGCCAACAGTATCACACTCTTCCCTTTAAAATCCAGGTCTTAATGATACAGAAGAGGCAATGAAAGTCATATCTGCTCAAAAAATGGCAGAAATACACAAACAGGCCAGATTAAAGGAAGAAAATACCTTGAACAAGTGTATTTAGAAGCCCACAGGAGGATTTGTTTACAGATCTTGGAGTCTGGTCAAAGTTTCAGGTATTTGTAAAACTTCTGTCTCTATGGCAGCTAAGCATTGAGACCTCAAATGCCCCTAACAATACTTAGGGGTTATTCCTTTAGGAACAGGTGAGCACTTTACAATTCCAATTGCACCATAAGCCTCCTTTGCACTTCCCATATTTGAGAGCTGAGCAGGGGCCTGCCCAGCCCCCAGTTCACATCAGAACAGCCTTGAGGCTGCTCCAAGTTATGCTTTGTTTCCTATGACCCCCTATGAGCCCCGGGAAGCAGAAGATAGCAAAGGACATAGTGCATTCTAGCCATGCCCCAATCTACTCCCTACGCACAGGACTGGGAGCAGAATCCCTTTGCCAGCTATGCGCCAGCCAGGGAGGACCCCATTACGGGGACAGTCTCCAAGGGTCATTTCTGTCCAGTTTAAGCTGCATCAAGATCCAGGCCCCCGCCCCCATCCCCACTCTTCCCTTTTCGGGGAGACAGGTCTTTTTAGACCATTAGTCTCTGCCCTGAAAGAGTTATGTCATCTTAAGTACTGTACAGTGCTGAACACCAGGGAGCCCTGACCCTAACTGGGGTCTCTGGATGCTACTGCAATAGTAAATAAGAAAGCAAACAGAGGACTGGAGGGTTCACATCCAAAAAGAAGTGTTCTGGTTGGAGCATGGGGACAGAGAAAACTATACTGAACATTTGGGAAGATCACACAGATGTGCCAAGAGAACAGCAGGAAGACAGGAAGTCATAAATCTTTATTTCTTATTTTAACATTCTGTATGGATTTTGTATTGATTGTATTGTACAGCTCTCAGATGCTGACTAACAGGCTTATTATAAATGGATTAAATACAAAGTTAGCTAGGCAAACAAAATTCCTTTTGTAAATAAAAAAATATATAAGCACGAAGGAAAATATTTCCCAGCATTGTAAGTTATCGTTTACATACTCAGGAAACATACCAGATAGTTTGGCCTCCAGTTTTCTTATTTGTTCATTTCTTCTAAGTAGCTGGGATGAGAGATCTTCTCTGGAGCTGCTTCCATCAGAGGCCTTGGCAGGTTAGAGAGAGACAGGTCTGAACTACAGAAAGAACAATCCTGCCACACTCAAATTTTAATGACTGCAAACATTATAAGGACTAGAAATAATTAATGGTTTCCTTTTTCCCATAGAAAGGAGAACAGATTTACATATTCTACTGGCTAAGTCAGTGCATACGGCACTTGGGAAGAAGAAAGAGGGTTTAAATGTCAGCTCTGCAACATGGGCCTGTGACACAGAATACAATATTTTTGAAAACAAATAGTTGCTGAAAACAAGTAGCTCAAATTACTGGACTGACCATGTAATAGGATGACTGGAAAGAGGTAAATTAAGCCACACAGGTTGGAAGGTTCCCAGCAGGGGAGAGGGTGAATAGGTAAGCAGCAGGAAAAGGGAAACTGTAAACCTTTCATCTGGGATAAACAGTTTGCAAACACTGATACAATGTTAATTTCTGACAATAATATTCATTTAATTAGTTTTTATTCTCTACAGTCCTCTTATTTTTTGCTTGGTATGGAAACAAAATTAAAAGCAATTAAGTGCCTACTGCTAAAGCATAGAATTCTTGAAAGATGAACAACAAATCCTGAACTGTTACACATATTTTATTGTATGCAACATAGTTGTAGCTGGGTCATTCCCACAATATTAGAGAGACAAGATGGTTGAGGTAATAGCTTTTATTTATGGCTTATTACAACAATCTGTAACCCATTAACCCCCTCTTTTTGTCCTATGACTGCAGAGATGTTAATGGTCCACTCTGCCTTGACTAGTCCCTTACAATATACGCTAACTACTTATGCTAAACAATCGGTTCCACCTTGCGTTTAGCTGTGATGCTCCAAGTACCTTTCCCAGGCCAGGTCTATACTACAGACCTATACAGGTATAACTACATCGCTCAGGGGTGTGAAAAATCTACACCCTTGAGTGACAGTTACACTGACCTAACCCTCTGTGTAGACAGCACTATATCGATAGGCGAGCTTCTCCCGTTGATATAGCTACAGCCTCTCAAGGAGATGGATTAACTACACCGATGGGATTAACTCTCCCATCAGCACAGGAACATCTTCACTTAAGTGCTGGGGCAGCTGTGCCGATGCAGTGTTTTAAGTGTAGACCTGCCCCAGACCAGAAGAAGAGCTGTGGATGGCTAGAAAGCTCATCTCCCTCACCAGCAGAAGTTGGTCCAATAAGAGACATTACTTCACCCACCTTTTCTCACATACATTTTAATGTCTCCCTCCACCATAGTTCTTTCTGTTCTCTACACCAGCAATGCAACAGCCACAATGTTTCTCAATCCTGTATCAATTGCTATGTGAAAATGAGCTGAGTGCGGGTGGGGGGAATGAAAAACGGAGTGTAGTAACCACAGTATTTTCCCATTGATTATTTGAGATCAAGATTTCCTGCCTAGCTCAGCAACCCATGTCTACGTGGTTGAGATTCAGAAACATATTACAGCATCCCTCTTTGGGAAAATCTCTCTATTTTACAGATGATGGAATGAAGATACAGGGGAACCTGCTGCTCTACAGCAACACAGCATACAGTAACTGCAGGTTCTGAAAGTGATGCTGCTGTACAATCTAATCCAGGGTTTGGGTGACATAAAATCCTCCAAAAGGCATGACTTTCAGCCAAAGCACTAACAGGTTTTATTTAATTTATACACACCTAAAATTATTAATATATAATCTATGTATACTATAGTTTCAAATGAAAAATTGTTTATCTAGACATTCCAGTAACAACCTACAAGTTTTTCCAATGCTACACAAACATAAGCATCCTATGTAGGTATGTAAACAATATGCCTGACCAGTAACTGCACCAGAACCCTAAGGGGTTAACAGAGAATCAGAACACTACAATTTAAGACTTGGATTGCTTTCTTGTAATCTTCAGCATTACATTTACATACAGTATCTTGTGTTTTGCTGTAACATTGTTTGTTATTTTATACCTTAATTTGCCATGTTCTGCACTTAGAATAATTATGTAATTTATATTCTTAACATGAAAAAAATAATTATGTTTAATATTTATTCTCATCCACTAACACTTGACTATGCTTACTTCAATTTCCAAAAACTATTCTGATTAGAGATACATTTGCACATCACACATCTCTCTCTGCCATGCACTTGGTTTTTCAGTCAGTCAAGATTCTTGCGAGGCTTTTTGTAACCTTGTGTTAAAAATGCTGTAGTAAAATACAAAGTACAATACTTACAAAGTCATCTCCAGAATCTGCTCCCATAGATGTGATTGACTCTTTGCTGACTGATCTGGGAATTCTGGCAGCCCCTCCTGGCCGAGGAGCAATTGCTGCTTCCTCTGCTATCTTTTTCTTCAGTTTTGCAAACATTTTACTGCAGCTGCCGTTCTATGGCACCTAAAGAGCCCGGTATTTTGAGACAACTGTCGCCAAATTACACAGTTGATAAGTTTGATGCTCTATTTAAAGTTCCAAAAGTCAAGATTTAATTTTAACTCAGCCAGTTTTACTCCTGTTCCAGTTTCTTCAAAGGGCTCATAACCTAACAGTGCCTGTGAATCAAAGAGAGATCAAGTTTCAACACCAAACCAGACAATAGACTGAAACCAATACAGCATTAAAAGACATTTTTATTACCCTTATTATAAAAGGTTCATATCTGTCAGACTGCACAATTAAATTTTTTTTAAAAAATTACCTACTGAATTGAGCGGAAACGCTCAAATTTGTTATCATTAATTGTCAAAAGTGGATTTGGAATTATCACTGGTGACAAGTTATGCAGATTTCTTCCCAGAAAGATATTTAATTTACTTTGTTTACACAATTTTCCTTAGCAAAGCTGTGGATAAGAGGCAAGAAGTTTGGTGAGGGGAATTTTCTGTCAACTCCCCAGATTGCATTTCCTCATTTTGATGGAAACAAAGAAATTCTTTAATTTTGCTGTTCAAATTTAATATTTTCTGTAAGTATTATTGCAAACACTGTACATTTTATTAACTTGAGACTGTTATGCTCTGGTTCAAACCGTTACTGCACAGTTCCATGTTTATAATCTCAATAATCCCAGCCAAATATTGCTTAGATTTTGTAATGGCTAATGCTATGAACAAAACATGTGATGTGAGAATAAAGTTGGGTTCTTTCTGGGTCATTCACACTGGTAATTTCTCAATGTTTTCTCATATCTGTTTTGGCTCTCTAGAGCTCACAGGAATAAAAATTCATTTGCAGTTATTAACTACACTAATCAAGGATCCTAGTAGGAGCATATTGACATGACAATGATAGACACACATCTCACAGTAAATTTCTCTCTTGCTTCCCACTTCTGGTGGTTTGAGTTCTTACTATACCCTTTGATGCAGGGAATTATTACTGAGTTCTGCTAAACTCTAAATTTGGTGGCTCAGTTTAGAGGACCTAGCAATTGGAAATAAATCTTTCCCCATTTCTTCACCTAAGTTTTAAGCAATTCTACAGAAATTTGACAATATATTCAACAATTCTGCTTTGCAACAATTCTGCAATGTCAACTTTCTCACATATTCTTCTGCTAATTCATCTGTTTGTCTTGTGTTTTGAGGAAAGTCCTAGAAGAGCAGCACCTACTGTCATCATTCAAGTGTCAAGTAGAAATACTGAATATTTATCACACTCCTCCACCCACCAAACCCTTGTTTAACAATCCACTGATTTACCACGCTGACGTGCAACCTCAAACAAGTCTTTGTTCTCAACTCACCTGGAGGTCCCTCCTCTATGCTCTTACAACCCCTTCTAGTGTTGAAAGTAGCAGCGTAATCCCACTGTGAAATCAGCATTCCAAGTAGTGACATGAATACAATTAGTTACTCAGAACTCTCCTGCTTATTTTGTATTAATTACTTCACTTCCAATCAGAGTTAACATCACTTATTCCAGCATAAGGAGTCCACAGAGGGACAGTTATTCCAAAATGTCCTCCCTGTAGACAATGCCAAAGAGACCTGGAAAGAGCTTTGGGCTCCTGTAGTTTCTGAAGTTCCACACAGTGCATGGGGACCATCTGGACTGTGCACCTGACACCGGGTCATGAGAGAAGGTGGAAGGAGAGCAAAGCAGAGCCGAACGGCTCCCTCGTAGGCCAAAAGAGGCTCCCCCAGGCAATGCGCTGCAAAGCCCTCCAGCTGACAATCTGGAAGTCAGAGACGTTTCCGGGGTGCTCCAAGAACGCCTTGTCCCCTCACCGGGCCTGGGCTCCACCCCCCAACACGCACCCCCCGCCCCACCGGGGCTGGGCCCCACCTCACCGGGTTCCACCCCTGCCCCAAACACCCCCGCCTCCGGGCCTGGGCCCCGCCGGCCTCCACCCGCCCCCGGGCCTGGGCTGCACGGTATTATTGCTTCCTCAGCAACGTGGCCCACGGACACGGCGGCCGCGACTTTCCCTTCCAGCTCCTGCCAGCGGCGCCCCAGGAGCCCGGCTCCGGAGCGGTCCCAGCCCCGGCCCGCGAGCCGCCTCCTCCTCGGCAGCCCCTCAGCAGCGGCGGCCGCGCTCCCCGGCCCGCCCGGCCCCTCAGCAGCCGCGGCGCGCCCCGCTCAGAGCGGGCCGGGGCCGCAGGGCGGGGCCCCCAGCCCCCCCCGCACAGGGCGCCTCAACGTCTCACTCACCGCGCGGCCCCGCGGCCCCTCCGCCCATCCCCCATCGCCCCCCACCGGCGACACCGCGGCAGCTGCTTCCGGAGCCGAAGGTGACGCTCCCAACACCGGGAAGGAGCTGTCAAGGCGCCAACCCGGAAACATAACTCAGCAGCCGGAAGTGACGAGAGAAAGCGACGCGGGGAGAGGGAGTCCGGCACCAGGCGCGTGCGCACCGCGGGGAGTGGCGGGCGCGCGGGCCGTTCCTCGCCGCCCGGGCTCGAGCCCTCCCCGCAGCCTCGTTCCCGGCTGGGCAGCCGTTAGCCCCGGCCCGCGCGCCGGCCGCCAGGGGCGGGGCCGACCCGCACGGAGCTGGCGGCGGCTAGACCGTGACGTCTGCGGTTCCGTGGCCCGGCCTAGCTCGGGGGAGCGCCCGCGGCAGGCCGCGCCGACCCCGGGGGCCGCCGGCAACCGGGGCCCTGCCGCCCCATGGCGCCGCTGGAGGAGGAGGAGGAGGAGGAGGAGGGCAGGCGGCTGGCCCGGAGCGGGCAGGCGGCTGGCCCCGGGGGCGGCGGGGAGAGGCAGGCCGCAGCCCCGGAGGCCAGGCCAGGTTGCGGCTGGAGGATTAGACGCCGCTGCTCGCCTGCCTCCAGCCTGGCCTCTGCCGCCCGTCCCCGAGCGCGGTCCCTTCTCCCCCCCCTCTCTCGGCCTGGCCGCCCGCTTCTCCAGGCTGCCAGCCAGGGAACGACCCGGCCCAGGGCTGGTGCGCGGCAGCCCGCCCGAGAGGCTCGCGGCCAGGCGGCGCGAGAGCGAGGAAAGTGCCGTTCGGCCCTCGAGGCTTGGAGCGGAGCACGCTCAGGGCACAGGGAAGCCGGGGAGAACGGGGCAGCCGAACTAACAAAGGCCGAGCGTGCCGCTGGTCCGAGCAATTTTGAGAGACTCACCTCAGCCCAAATTTGCTTCCTCTATAACCCCAGGAGCAGCCACTAAATTTCAAGTTCCCGCTCCCAAGAATAAAGGTGCAGAAGTTTTTCCTCAAGACAGAGGGATTTTTTTTTTAATAGGCGTAAAACATTTTCCCCTTCTCTTGCCAAAAATGCCATGGAACCTTTAAATGACCATAAAGGGTTTCACTTGACACCACAACGTCAATGAGCATAAGCTCACCAAGAGCGGATACAGATGTACACAAGGAAAACCAGAAATGTTTAAGCAAATATGTTTATTTTATATTGGTCATACACAATTTGAGTGGATTTCAGATACAAAAATTCATGTACAATAGTTCACAACTGATTAATGTAGTCACATTGAGAGAACATTTACCAATGTGAAAATGTCATCAACACGCTAACAGCAAAAAACCCACACTTTTCATATTGTCATTCAATGCAACACACATTGTTACAGTATTTCGTTCCCTTGGTGCTGTATCAGCTCTGTGCAGAATCACAGTGTTAAATTGGAAAGTCGGTTTAGTGGAATAAGTCTTCCCAGCAGCAGCAAGCAAAAGGACAGCACACACACACTCTACGCTTTTGAGGAACAAGTTGCCACTGGCTATTAGGCAGTCCTAAACCCACTATTGCCATCTTGCTGGGGTATTTGCCATTGAAACCCACATAATCTCTCTCACAGTTTTGCACAAACTACTGCATGAAGTATCATCAATATCAACAGACTAAAGCTGGGAAGAGATTTATCAGATGGGATGAAACAAATGAGAAAACTTCCATGGTTGAGATATTATGGTGTAAGCAATTCAGATGCGTTAAACACAGACAACAGCTTATAAGTATTGCACAAAACAGACATCAGGTTTCGACATCAACCATGTAAACCGTTGTTTATGTGTATTATCATCTTGGTAGCACTTTGCAGAAAAATGTCCTTTCTAACATTGTGAAACCAAAATGACCTCAGATTCCCTCAGCACCAGAAAGGTTTCTCACTGCACTGGTCAGATCAGGACTATTTTCTCTTTAGTATTTTCTTTTTTTAAACCTCAAGTCATAACAGACTGATAAACTGGCAACAAGACACATGGTTATGTAACAAAGGGAAACAGAGACTTTGTGAACCATTACAGAGGTTTGTCACCCAACAGCATCATCACATGCACTACCGACTAGCTGCACTTGGAACAGGATACGTACATGTAAAACTCTTGTGCTTCCATCTCTTCAAAAGAGAGCGCCTATTAGAAATACAACGGTATATTCCCTACAAATGGCATCACAGTTCAACAACATTTTAGTTACATACAAGCATTGGCCACAGTTTATTAAAATTCCTTTCATACCACTAAGGCCGCAAGTTATGACCTCCAAACAATACATGTTAAAAAACAAGCATGTTACTTTCTAATAACAATACAAAGCTATAAAAAAAGTTACATAAATCATTTGTCTCCATGGGAAAAAAAAAAGTCAGATACTAAGTGCAGACATGCTTGTTCCACACATGGCTGATTTCAGCATTACTTAGGATCGTAATATAGAGAGTAAATGTATACTCACTTGAATTACAGTAGGGATTCCATCTGGCTAAGATGGCATTATTGAGTCCAAATATATCATGATTTACATATTCATATCCCTTCTTGACATAAAACGCTGCTGTTGCTATCTGATTAAAAGCTCGGCTTGTATCTTGTAAACTAGAGTGGATCATCCCATTTAAGTTGGGTGGTTTAGGCATTTTAGTTGCATGCAGTTTCCATTCATGGACATTTCAATATGCCTTCCACCTGGATTATCCAAACATCTCCTTATGACTCTCTATTCTCTTAAAGTTGTCTAGTCACCACAACTATGAGAGACTAAGGTTTGTGTATAGCTAAACCAAGAGAAAAATCTGGAGCGCCACTGGTTCATCAAAGGCCAGCTGGCAGAAGCAAAAGCATGCAAGAAATCTGCTTGCAAAATGGCACTGAAAGAGGCTTAGAACTGATAATGGAAGCAATAAACAGGCCTTGGTGTTATTTAATTCTAATTACTAATAAGAATTAAGGTGGAAACTGAATTTTTTTTAAATGAAGTAACTTCAATTCTCACTTTAATCTTAGAAGCTCTAACTTCTTCCTGAAATGTCCAGTGGTCATATATATGTCATAATATCTAATATATATATGTCATAATATATTCCTTTCCTCCCAAAGACAATAGACTATTTTCTGGAATTACATTGCTTTGGTGAGTTACAGATACCTTGCAAGAAAAGTCCATTTGCTCCAAAAATTTTCTCTTTATATACTTTTAAGTAAAATAGGTTTTGTTTTGGTTTTTTTTTTTTTTTTTTTTACCAAAATAGGATATACAGGCACCTGGCTGTAAAATAATTTTGAACCAATTCAATATAAAATTATTTTTAACAATAAATATTCTGATTCCCAGACAAGGCAGAAAGCTCCCATTTTGTGCATGGATGGGCTGCCTGAGGTGGAGTTCATCTTTCTGAATTTCCATCCCCATTTTCCTTGTACTATTTGCTGATCCTAGGGGAGGGGCAGGAGAAGGTAGTGGCACCTTGTGCTTTTTTAGAAGTACATGCTCCAGCAAATCAGCTGAGCGCTGCTACTGAGAAGTGGTAGTAACAGAGTCCTGGGGGTTCCTTCTTGTAAGCAAATATTAGGGAACACAGTCTGAAGAGAAAATGCAAAACAGAATTTCTGCAGCTTCAGCTTGCATGGCAGGCTTTGTTAGCCCTGCAGGAATACGTGCAGAGGAATGACCTCTGAATAAGATCTGAAAACTGCTTCAGTATCTGAACTGAACAAGTAAGCAGTATTTGAAGTCTGTGGCTCAAGTCTCAAAAGCAGGAGGTGAAGTTGGGATCTAAGAGCAATGCACCTACAGGAAGACAGCTGATTGGCAGAAAGACTGAGAAGGAATGGAAATTGATTCCTTCAATCTTCTGAAAGACCACTCTAATTCAGAAATTCTCAACTCTCTTCATCTGGGCGGGGGGGGAGTTACAAAACAACAAGGCAGGGTCTTTTTAAGATGAAGGGTCTGAAGAGCAATGGCAATACAGAGGCCCCATTATGACGATCCTCCAAGCCTCCACACAGCATCCTCAAACACAGACCCAGACTGTACCACAGTCCAGTTGCACCAAGTTTGATGGCATGGTCTGTACTAGACTTTTCCCATAAGATTACCATGGTTCTTATAGGTGCAGCTCTACCAGTTGTAGCATTGGAGAGAGCCCTGGTATGGATCAATTGTAATGTTTTAACTGCTATGTTGCCTAGTCCTGCCAACTCTATATGAAGGCTTCTAGTATACCACTGCTACCACTACTGAGTTTTAATGGTGAGAAAGTCTAGGGTAGACAAAGCCTATTTAAGAAAAGTATTAAGACAGAAGGGCTATTCAGAGAGGTCACAGGTTTTTAACTTCCAGGAAGGAGTTTGGTTCAAAGGTTTATGTACAAGTCTGGATATGGTTCTGATGCTAATGAAAGGATAAAGAAATCAAGCCTTTTCCATGAAGCCTTTTCCACTCTCCAATATCTGCAACATTGTATGGAATTTGGGCTTCTATGTATGCGCCCTCACAATACAAAGAGCAGCCATAGATTCACACACAGGTATTAGCATCTCCTCCCATCCTCACAGGGTCAGTTTTTACAGAGCTGCTAAAATTTTAAGATCTCCAAAGATTAACAAGGGCTCCTGCTGAAGTCTGAATTCCCATTCCTATATGCTCCATTTGACTCTTAGGAGAGAAATATCCTCATTTTCTCTCCCTGAAAAGGTTTCCTAGTAGCCATTACTTCAGCACTATTTGCCAAACATTATTTTAAATCCATCAGGACAAAACCTGAGACTTCTCCAGAATTCATTCCAGAGTTCAACTCAATTTTTCACAGGTGTTCATGCACCTTCATTTCTGTCAGAGTCTAATCCACAAGCAGCAAAGTGGTGGCACCTTTTTATACTTGGAGGGGTTAGAAATTACTGAATTCATAAGAAGCTTCACAGCTCTGTTTGTTGCTGTTAAGCTGAGACACCTAGAAAAAAAAAGGCAACAACAGTAACCTTGGCCAGATGTTTTAAAGCCCAGATAGCAGAGGAGTACAAGGCAAGAGGGTTGCCACCAATGGAGGTAAATTACACCATACCCACTATGTTATCATAGGCAGAACGTAGGAGCTCTGACAGAAGAAATCTGCAAAGCAGGCACTTAGTCAAGTTTGCATATTTTCCTCTAAACATTACAGGCTCAGCTTGCTGTCTTCATAGGACCTTTCCTGCACTTGGAAGGCAAGTTCTCTCCACTGTTGTAAGCAAGTGAAACACCCGTGTGTGTTTGTTTTTTTAAAAAAGGTCTGACAAGAGTGGGTCCATTACTTCTCCCATGCCTCTCTCATAACTGTGATACTCCCAGATCAATCTTTCTTTCACTACTATTCACTTCCTAGCCGTGAGGATTTCTGAACATGAAATGAACAGGAGAACATTTTTCTGTTATGTACAAGCGTGCTGTATGTACACAGAGGTATCCACAACCATATCCACGTGCCTATGCATACAGTAGGTATACACATGTTGAGGACAACTCAGACTTTAAGGTCAGAAGGTACCATCATGTCCATGTAGTTTGCTCTCCTGCACATTACACACCACAGAACTTCACCCACCCACCTACTCCTGGAATAGACCGCTTAGTCCCTGGCTGAGTTACTGAAGTCCAAGTAACAGAGAATCCACCATTTACAATGGATGAGTTAAAGTAAGTTTGAATGGGACAAACTGTTGGAACAAGATAAATGAAGTTCACTCTTTGAAAATCCCTGTTGTCAAGTTTGATTAATAGCAAGAATTCTGAACAAGACCAACCAGGTATGATAGAATAGCAAAGAAGAGAATAAGAGACTCCTTTAAAAAGTGCATCTCTGACTTTTTAGATTCAGGCAGAGTAGATGACATGTTTCGATTTTGACTTAAAGTTCTCATTCTTTTCAGATTCTAAACCAGCCTCTTCTACCAGTCCTCTCTTCATGTGCCTGTCTGACTGGACCTACAGCAAACTCCAGCTAATGGGGAGGAAGGACCAAATACATCACTTGGTCCTGTAGACATAGAAGTCACACAGATACACCATAAGCAGAGAGACTCTTCTTCATCCAGGCTGAGCAGAAGAAAAGCATCAGGGCTTCCCCATCAGCTCACAAACCACATTCCACAAGGGTTCACCAGGACACAAGGAGGGTATGCTAATGGAATCCTTTCTTCCAAGCTCATGTACACATGCTATTCCCAGCTGCAGGGAAGTGAAATGGAACCACAACAGTCAAAGCTAAACATGGGATTTCATTACAGTCACAGTGCAGTGACTTGGGACTGAGCTTCTAGCTTATTTAATGTTGAAGTGCAGGAGGGGGAAGGTAACACAGATGCTGTGTTCCCTCCCTTTGTGCTGCAACTACAAAGATTTCCATATTCCTACATGGCTTCCCCTACGCATCTGCATATAAAGGATGCTCCATGAAAGTTATGACAAAAGAAAAACTAAACATTAATGCAAACACTCCATTGTGTGATTGGGACTTCATGCCCATGGGAAAGGGCAAATCAGCCTCAAGCTTCACATTTCCTGGATTCTGTTGGTTCACGTCACAAAATTACTATAATTTCAGTGTGAATTGGAATATTTACATTTATAAAAACCCCCCTGCTCACTGGATGAGGCCTGCTGCACCTAGTTTTAGCCCCAAATTATTTTATTTACCAAACATAAGCCCCTGAAAATAGAGGATTACAATGTAATGCAATCACAAACTTAACTACAGCATCTTGAATAATGCTTCTAAAACACCCTCATAGAATGCAATCCAATTGGCGTACGTGTGTATATATAATATTTATATATACATTTATTATCTCAAGACCTTCCTATATACAAATATCTATACATATTTACAAGCACACCCAACAGGTAGGTGGGTGTGTACTGTACATAAACACACAAACACTGAGTATATACATATTTATTTTAAAATAAACTCAATCTCAAAGAAGGGTGACAGAAGAACCACAGCTCCACAGAAAAGAACTGCATCATCAACTAGAGGTCTGCTAAAATAAATTCTTCTCATAATGTTCCATTGATTTGTAGTGCCCATGGGAGTGAAGGACTTGGCTACAGCCCAGCCCAGTGCCAGCAAGTGCTATGGAAGCTCCATGCCTGCCACCTACTCTGTAACACCCACTGCTGTTCTGACTGGACTCCCCTACAACAGTGCTGATGGGCACCAATCCTGACCTGTAGCACCCTCAGCCCCTGGCTATTCCAAACAAGAAGATGGTCACATCACTGTGTGATTCTGTGAAGAGGCCCACTGAAGTAGGCTCCAAGGTAAGGAAGCTACCAAAAACTCATTTTAAAAATTGAAACACTGGACTAGACCTCAAAATTAAAGGGCTACTCAGACTCCTCCCCATTTTCCAGCATTGGAACAATGAACGCAGAACAAAACCGCTTTCATGTAACAGCTTAAAACATTCCCACTGTGGTACCATATACTACATTCTGTAAGGACACAACAGAGTCCAGCATGGTGTCCTTGCTCCATTACAGGTTTCGGCATTACAGTACAGGGAGCACTCCACGGGACTTCACTTCACACAGCAATACAGCCATGCAGAACAAAAAGCCAAAAGGCAGCCTTTCCAGCACCATACACCTTATATTCACACAGAAACAAGATGACCACAGTTTGCTTTGCTATCATTATTTCTAGACCTGTCATTTCAGGCCATTTGACAATCTGTTGTACAATTTCAGATACAAAAATTACAATCCATATCTCCATAGACTTGCCTTTCACTGGATTTAAAGTAAACACCTTCTTGGTAGAATGAGTATTTTCAGTTAAAAGCCCACTATTCATTTTACAGATCTTTAAAAACCAAACACTGGAGCCTACAAAAATCAGTTGTGCTTCAGTCTTGGCTTTGGGACAAGCTGGCTTTTACACTGCCAGCAACTGAAGTGGAGCCAGTCTCAAAGCTGAGTGTCTACAGGCTATTAGATTGGGTGTTTAGAACATTTGCTTCATAGAAGCCAAAATCCTTCTACTGTTCCAGTGCTTCCCTCCTCCATGCCTCCTTTCTGTAAAGGGGTGCAAGAGCTCCTGGAGCCTGTTCTGAAGCTAGGAGGGCATTGCTTTGGTAGCTTTACCCTCCTACTTCTCCAGCAAACACCTTCTCTACCTTAGCTTTGAATTTCGTACAAATCATTATGTTCCTTGATGCAGACTTTATAGAGCCCTGCTGGATATTGTCTAGGTCTGGGTGGAATAACTGTGCAATTAAAGGGGCACAGCAGAAGCGGTGATACCTATAAACCAATCCCCACTAGCTGTGTTTTGGGGTTTGTTGGTGACTATGTGCCTCACACACCTTCCCTCTGCTCAGCCTCCCAGTGGCTCATTTGAAAAATGCTGTCAGAGCACGACTCGGAGCAGACATGTAGGGAGTGGGGTGGAGTGATGGGCCCTCACCATACTCATGAAGGGCTACAGTGCTCTGTGGCAGCACTTATTAACCATTATAACATAAGAAAAAAGCACTTCCAGGGTCACAAGGATCCCATGAAAGATCATCCCATTGTTAAAGCAGGCAACAGCACACCAACCCCAAGAGGCTTCCTGCCAGGTGTTTCTCTGTTGGGAAGGGCTGGAACTCAGTACTACTATGGGAGACTGGTTTGATTTCCAGGCAGAGACTCACCAAGGGCTGAGAATACTGCAGAAGCCACTCACTTCATTCACTCTACGAGGTAAGAAGGGAGACACCCTCCACCCCCTGCCCCGGTGATTAAGAAGCTCTACTGACTGACTCAAGAGGAGTTATGGACCAGCATCCTCAGCCAAAAGGGTGGTGGCTCTGACAAGACATGGAGGTGTGACAGACCTTGCTATACTGAGGAAATGGGGCCAAGTTTGTTAATTTTGTAATATATGCCACCAGCCTGCTATCTACACCCAAGCAGGCAGGAGGGGACTTGTGTTCTTGGCCAGAAGTGCTGCTCAGTAGAAGATTTAAATTACTAATTTACATGGAACACTAGATGTCAGGAGATCCCTCTATAGCATCGCTCTAACTGCCATTTGTTCTAGCACAACTTTGTCTAATTACTCACCTAAGATTGAAAAAAATATATTTGTTATGAAGGGCTGTTTCTTTTATTGCTCTTGCTGGTTTGCATTATGTGTTTCCAGCTTTATCATTTCAAATCCAAACTCTTTGGGGATAAAAAATTGGTTTTCTATTGGGTTTTTGCTTCCAATTTTTTAAAACTGTATAAAAATAAAGGATTTCCATAAAGTGGGCTAAAATTGACCAATAATATTTTTATGCTTAGGATCTAGATATGGTTGCTTTCAACCACCAAAACAAAAATAAAACTCCAGGGATTCCTTAGTTTAACATTTAAAAGATGTGAAAAGATTAGTTTAGAAAATTGACCCCATACAGAATGAGGCAGCTGGGCTAATTTAAAAAAAAGAAAAAAAATCCCAAATTTTAAAATAAAATCAAGTAACTCCTTTTGTGGATTTTCACATTAGAAAACTGCACCATTCAAAGTCTGTGGCTAGGCAAATCCTGTTGCAGTAAGGAAGTGTTTCTTTTAATAGTCATCAATGGTGTTTTCCAGGAACACATTTCTAACATCTAGGATGGAAGCCAGCTCCAGAATGTGTTTTTGGAGGTGAGGGTTCTCCACGGTTTCATCTCGTGGCAGTTGGGGATAAGATTCAGGGTAATTTCGAGTTTCCTGCTAGATGAAGAGAAAAAGAGTACAATTATTTTTATAATCTAACAGTACAGAACAAAAAGTATAAAAAGATAATTCATTAAAAAACACACGCTGATCTGTTTGACAGGCCGCAAAAGTGGCCAGATCTTGGCAGAAATGATGAAGTTGATCTTCACAGCCATCTGCCTTGACACACAGGGAGTGGCCTCGTTTTCAAATTATGGCAATTTGGTGCCTACAGGTGACTGTGGCAGTAGCAAAGCCTCATTAACCCAAGATGGCCAGGTGTGTTTAAGTGAACACATGATTAAAATAGAACAGGCCAAAGAAGGAGATTTTATACATGTGCTGAATACACTGCTAATAATATTTTTCTGCAATGCTCAAGCAGCAAACAGGTAAGTTAGATCTGTGCGCCAACATCCACAGTATACTTCACAGTGGACATGTATAATCGCGTAATCCTAGAGGCAACACTTCATTCCTGGCAACAGAGGAACCATCTTTCTGCCCACTGTAATGATCTGCAGGCTTCAAGGTCACAGAAGCGCAGAAGTGTAGGGCTAAAAGGGACTGCAAGAGGCCAAGTCCAGCTTCCTGCAGTGAGACAGGACCCAGTAAATCTAGATCATCCCTGGTGGGTGTCTGTCCAGCCTTTTCTTAAAAGCCTCCAGCACTGGAGATTCCACAGACTCCCCTAGAAGCCTACTCCAGAACTGAGCTACCCTTAGAGTTAAGAAGTTTTTCCTAATATCTAACCTAAATCTCCCATTACTTCTTGTCCTCCTTCAGTGCACATGGAAAACAACTAATCACATTCCTCTTTATAGCAGCCCTTAACATATCTGAAGACTTATCAGCTTCCTCCCTGCGGCTTTTCTCAAGGCTATACGTGCCCAGTTTTTTTTAAACCTGTCCTCAGGGGGTCAGGTTTTCCAAAACTTAACATTTTTGTTGCTCTCCTCTGGACCCTCTCCAGTTTGTCAATATCTTTCCTGAAGCGTGGCACCCTCACACTCCTCAAAAACTCCCACCCACCCACCCCACTTTGGAAATCATGAATTCTGTGATGCTTTCCAATTTGAAAGCCCACCCACCACTCTTGTTTATAAACTTTCCAGGCTGTGTGCCAAGAGGTCTTCTGACTATATTTTTTGACATAGCACTCTTAGTATACACAGCTGTGTACAATTACAGTGCTATATAAATGAATATGTACGTGAACAGGCTCCATACTAGAATGTGTATTTCAGAAATGGAGGGATGTGTCCAAACTCAGATAAATTGTTTCATGCTCTACATGGAAACAGAAGACAGATGCACTACATTGTTAAAACTTGTTTTGATCATTTGTATACAAAGGCCTTTCCACCTGTAAGAATAGTTAACATTACCCGCTACATGCTTCACACATACATTAATGAATACTCATTTAAGCATGTGAGGAGTCCTTATGAGCAGTATTAACGAAGCCCACGAGCAGAAGAGCCACAGAAGTTAGATAGAAAATCCCTTTAATCCCCAACCAAGGCAATTTTGCATGAAAACAGAATTTGTCTGGTGACTCTTTCTCAGAGGGAAAGTTCCCTGCATACCCGGAAAATTTTGTGCATCCTCATGGTGGCTGAGCAGAAGACGAATCTTGTTAGAAGTAAACGAAGAAATTCATCCCCAAAAAACTGAAGAAATGCCTGATCTGCAGAGGAAGAAGGTGACACTTAAAGAAAACTGAATTCAGAAAGGCATTTTTGAGGCAAAAGACCTTTGGGAAAACACCACATGGAATAGCTGTGTATTTCACCCACAAACTGTATTATTCTTTGGCACAGCGGAGCATTGAGAAACAGAAAAGAAACCCAGCTCAAGTTGTGCCAGTAAGTTTTCTGTTGAGTGCGTGTAGGTCTTTAAGGACATACCTATGGAGCGAGAATGGGTCAGCAGCTGGGCGATATCCCGGTTGATTTTTCTAAGGTAATCTTGACACTTCTCCCACAATCCTCTGCGCATGCTTGATAATCCAGAGACAAATAGGAATGCCATTAAAGGATTGTTCAGAAAGAGGGTGAAGAGGCTACCCCGCTGAGACTGATCTAAAAGCCAATAATAAACAACAACATGATGCATTCGGTGTGTGAAACAGGAGCGCTGTCCCTGCCAGAGTAGACCCCTGGACCCCTCCAATCCTCTCCAACTGCGGCAGTAACCTGCCGTGTTTATGGAAAGATCTTCCCAGCCTTTATGATGGGGGCCAGTTCTCCTGGTAATGCACTCACTAATTCCAGTCAAGGTTCATGAGAGGTATGTGCATGATGGGAGCACAGGAGACCCCACATACTTCTGAGTGGTTTAGATCTTTCCAGTTCTGTGCATGGTTTTAATACAATTAGTGTTAATCTTACAATGTAAGATGTTGTATAAGAAGATCATAACTGAACCCACCATATAACATTTCTTTCTTTTACAGTTTATCAGCATTACCAAAAACCCACAGAAACGTCTTTAGTCTGGTAAGAAGTAGGCAAGCAACACAACACTTGGATATATATGGTCCCCCTCCCAAAACAGACATAATGCCCCTTTGTTTTTTCCAGTTACTCTCCAGAAACCTACTCCTTTCCTTGGGAGTGCTGCTGGCTCTATTTAACAGCTTACAACAGAAAGAAGAGAAGCTAGAGAAGTCTTTTACTGTGGGAACCCCCTTTTGGTCACTGGTCAGTGTCTTAACAGAGTTACAACAGATATTTACGGGTGCATTACTAACACTAAACAGGAACCCCACTGGAGACATTGTTTTAATAGGTAAGTTCTATTATTTAATCCGAATTCCTCTGTTAACAGTTTTCACTTGAACAAAAAACTTTTAATATTTTCTACTCAAAAGTTTCTAGCAAATAATAGAACTTACCTTAAAGCAATTGTGAAGTCTCCAGCTTCTCTCATGCATTCATTTGCTGAGCACCACTTCCTGTGTCTCAAACTATGTCAGCAGACTGGACTTCATGCTGGGAAGTAGCGGTAAAATTGGCAGCCCTCACAGATACACACCAGAACCATTCACAGTTACAGGTATTGGAAAGTTAATACGTATATATTCTTATTTAGCAAATATTTATTTTGCTACCTAAAGTAATGGCTGCAGTTGTTTCCGTTAAACTCTGACAAGTAGACCTCCTGACCATAGTGCAGGCCACACTGTAAACTCTGTTCTAATGGAAAAAGGCAGATGGGAATCTGACCATGGTCATCTTTAACCTAGAAACTGGCAGAAGTATTCTGGTCTCTGACTTGCCCATTCTGAAAACCCATTTTCCCATGAGATGCACGAATTGTTTTCTTTAAGAAACCCTCCAAAATCTACACTGGTGCCAGAGAGATTCTGCAGACTAGATATTGATGCAGATTCTACAGCTGGCCTTTAGAACTGCTCCTGGAATAGAGTGGGCAACTTTATCTTAGTGACATTCCATTTGTAGTAAAGATTCTCTCAAATGCTAATAGAAAAAGTGAATTATGACCCCAGCACTGTGATGGCAACTTTCTGGGTCTCTGCTCCTGCAAACTGAGTTTCCTCTCTGGCACTTGGTGAAGCTGCTTGGACAGACTCCAGCTGAATCATGCCATGTTAAAGTCATTCGTCATGAACTGTCAGTAAACTCTGGGCATGCTACACCGCTTCAAGCACTGCTCACCCCCGGCTGGGGTCATCATCAAGTGAAGAGAAAGCATCAGAAGGTGATAATTTTGGAAGCTGATAAATGTTAAGTTTTTTAAAATAATACAAGTGAAGCTGTGAGGAAAGGCAACCCCTTTGTACCTTGTAATGCTTTTGGATACACTGTTGGAGAAAGCAAGCACACCAGTGGCTGTCCAAATAAGTTTGTGAAATTCTGTAACAGAACAGTTAAAACATCAGTTGTTATTTTGTCTTGTTGGTTGGAACCTCAATATATGTTTAATACATACAACTAAGGAGGGGATGAGTGGGGAAGGAAGGGACACACACAATAACTGAAAGTAGGCACTAGTTTCATAGAAACAAATTGCTTTTAGGTAGTAACCCATCACCGTAATGGACTTACTTTAATAACATATTCTGTACTCCAAACAACAAGTTTGTTTGTTTTCAGGCCAAAGACCAACCTGGATTAGCCCTTTCAATTACTTTCCTTGCCATTAGTTTGGCTGTCCAATGAAGGTAAAAATATTGCTTTTTCCTAGCAGTAGGACTGTTCACACTGGAATAGGACAGCCACAGGTAGGATGAGTATTAAAATTGGCTCCATTTAAAAACAAATGTGAACCATTAAGCAGCTGCTATGCGAAAATACTGTTTCAAGTTAATTGCTTAATCAATTTTCCTTCAATATTAGTAAAAGCACACCATATTTTACAAGAATTCATCTGCAATTCAGAGCACTGCATTGTTCTACACTGACACACACAAGGAGCAGAAGATGCATTCTAGAATCTACTTCTTATAGAAAAAGAGGTCATGAAACATTTGTCCAGTTTAGTTACTAATCTGAGTTGTTCTTTTCCTGCTAGCAATCTTTCTAAAACTGAAGAGTTGCAATGCCTTATAAGAGAGAGATCAGGATGTCGGTATGACACCAGCGCACACATTCACACTAATGAAACAGCGGCCAGTTCAGTGCAATTCATAGTTCCCTTCAGATTACATATTATAAACCTAAAATGCACGTTAATGATCTTGGGTTCAAGCCCCAAAAGGATCATTTACCTACTGTAGAACCATCAGTCCCTCAGCTCAAAAAAGAAGGGAGGTCCCAATTCTGGATTCTTTCTGATTTCTGCCTAACAAGCTGATATTTAAACTCCTTGCAAAAGTACTTTAATTAAACTAATTCCTTTTAAACATGTCAAAATACTAACAGTGGCCAGGTCTAATCAAAGTAATATACATTTCCCATGCCTAGAAAAATACTGACTAGGCTAAAAGCTCTGTTCCAAGAAGAGCCCAAGTGAGATTTATGGACTAGATATTAAGATTTTGGTGTCTAATGAAGAATCATCAGAAACTATTACTGTGCAGATGACTGCAAGGCAAAAAGAAACGGATACGATTGAACTATATAGCACGGGTGGCTGAACTGCGGCTCACAAGCCATACGTGGCTCTTTTACAGTTACAATGCAGCTCGCAGACACCCCACCCGTTCTTCACCTCCCACACTGGGGACAGCGGGGAGGAGGGAAAGCTCTGGGCTTCTACCCTGTGGCCGGGTGGTGGGTTCAGGAGCTTCTGCTAGAGATGAAGGGCGGGGGGGGGGGGCGTGGCAGCGCACACAATTTAACGCCCCCCCCCCCCCCCCCCAACAGCTCGAGTCATGCCCCCTCAGGCAAATCCCCCTTATCCTCAGCAGAACCTCCCTGCAGCTCCCAGCTGTTGGCTCCATGCGGCAAGGCAGCAGCAAATCCCTGGGAGCAGCCGCTACCTTAGCTCCCTGGGAAGACACAGCAGCAAAAGCAGCAACTCTCCCTGCTGTTTGCTGCTGCCTTTCGCCATGGCCTCAGCTTGCCAGCTCCAATGAGCGGGGCTAGCAAACCCTGGCAAAAACATGAGGGGGAGGGGCACGGGCACATGACCACCCCCCCCCACATACATATCGCCTATAGCTTCTGCCCAGCAGGGAGGGGGGGCGACTCAGGGCTTCAGCAGCAGTGGGGCCCCAGCTCTCAAACTTCTGAAGATTGTCGTATGCATAGAGTCAGTATATTTAGCTACCCCTGCTATTTAGGAACCATTTAGAACTCCAGGGGTATGTCTACACAGCCCACTAAGCTTGGGGCTTTGTGACCCGGGCCTGCTCTGGTGTTCCACGTCCAGGAGCGCCTGACTGATAAGTAACACCACCCTGGAGGGTATTGCTGACTGCAGGATATCCAGCAGCTTGTGCTGCAAATCCCTGACCTCAAGGAGTGGAATCAGAAGAGCGCCAGCTACCTCTTTGTGAGGTCTGGAAATTTCCGAAGATCATCGGCCCTGGATGGTGGCAGAGGCATAACTGCCTCATCTGGAGAAGAGGTTGAAACAGGTGTTTGACAGTGGCTTCATTATCTGCCCTGGCCTCCTGCTCCTCAAAAGTCTCCTCCTAGTGGTGGGCCAGTTGGGGAGGAGAGGGCTGTGCAACTCTGGCCTCCCTATGGAGGAGAGTACCGATGGTCTGGCAAACTCATCAATAGGCAGTCCAGAGTATAGCCATGGGACGGGGTGGGGACGGGGGCACAATATGGAAGGGGGGGTGGAATACAGGGTTGGTTCTGCTACCCTTGATTAGGAACCTGATCTTTACCTATGACTGTCTAAGAATGGGCTCCTGAAGGGATATGTTGGAGAACCCTGAACAGAAATAGAGAAGACCAATTAGAAGTTCCAGGCAATGGAGGAGCACCCACAGAAAATAATGGAGAGTCCTGCGGTACCAGAAGACAGTAGTCTGGAGATTGGGGTCTCAGCCAAATTATACCAGCTGGCTCAGCCTTCCACCATTCTACCATCCCTCTCAGCCCTCTGTGTAATTACTTAATTGCTTCCCATTATGTGGTATAAAATCGACTCACATGCATTTGTTCTAGATAGGCTTTTCTGCCTTCTCCAGACTTAAGATATGACGATACCCCAGTTCCTCGATTCCAAATTCCGCATTCTCTAATTGGCAGAGGCCCAGATCACTGCACTTCCAACCCACCCTACAGGCTACATTCATTGGCACACAAGAGAGCTCGCACGAGATGAGGACAAAGCACTTTTGGTAGTCAGCCTGCTCCTCTGGAGCTTGCCCCCAATAGAAACAGTGAAGCACAAACCTGTCTCTACTTAGAGCTGCAAGATGACTCTTGGTCCAGGTTTCTCCAGTGGACTAACTATGAAAACCTGCTCTCACAACTGACTGGCCAGATTCCTCCTCTGTCCCTGTGGAAAAACTGTGAGCTGCAGAGGAGCTCTTATAATGTTAATTACTCAATCTAAGCCATGCAAAGTGCACACTTGTCATGGTGATGGGCACCTACTAAATGTTCCTAAATAAAGCAATCCCCAGCTTTGGATGGGTACAACCCAGATATAAATATCAGAGGCATTCCTCTGTCCTTTTTGCCTCCCACTCTACCCCCATAAGAGCACAGTGGTCAGCTCTCTTGCTTAAGTGCCCTGCTTGAGGAGGAACCAGGCGATTTCTCTACAGCATGTTGTTCAGTGTGACTATGCATGCTGCGTTGATAGAGAAGAGATACAAGAAAATGAACGTTTTCTTTTCAAGACCTATTAGCAGGTCTCCTTTTTCCTAAGACCGTGGATGCAAAAATGTTTTAAGACCAGACACCTTTCCTAGAGATAACCTCTGCTGGCTAAGGAATAAGGGACAGTGCCTACATCCCTCAGAGGGCCAGTCCAAAGTCGAGTAGAGTATTTCACAGAGGTGCTGAGTCTCTCTAAGAGCATGACATCACTTCACGGCAGGACTCCCTCCCTGTCATCACCATTTAAATTCTTCAGGAGGAGAAGGAATGACAGAGTGCACATGAGCAGAAAGCAGCTTTTGGGAGAAGTACTATGAGCAATTCATGTTACTGTCAATACGGCTAAGTAGTGCCATTTAAATGTCAAACTAGCGACTGTCCTCTCTGAAAGGATCAGAGCAGTAGCGTGGAAAGAAGTCACTACACTGGCTCTGACTTTTCACAGTTGCACAGAACCTCTCTCTGCGCTGACATGCTTTGACTACAAAGCATTTCATCTCCACTCACAACTCACCCAGGGACATTTGCCAACAGCACTAGTTACATATTCTTACTGCAAGTCACCAAGCACACTTGCAGAGCAATAACATGGGACTTGCATTTACCGAGGGCTGGGAAACACTACCACAGCTGGGCACTCCACTATTTGCCTCTCATTGAAAACTATATACATATTTATGAATGGTGATAGTTTTGTAAACAGTGTTAAGGACCTCATGTCTGAACTTCAGGAAATCTATTTCAAACGCTCACACTAACTTTCCTGAGTTCTCTCCAGAAAGTCACAAACAATGGAGTCCATCTAATCACCAATGTCCTACAAGTTCCTAGCAGTTAACACAATTCCAAGGAAGACCAAAGTATCCACTTTTCCCCTTGCACACAAGCTGGGGGTAGAGGTTTCTCTCTGCTCTTTTCTTCTGCTGGCTGGTTCGTGAGCTTTGGCATAACAACTAATGTACTGGATAAGAAGTTAGAGGTTTGGATCACTGACCAAACAAAGTAAAATGAGGAGCAGAACTCAGGCCAAGACAGGTGTTTGTCTTATTTACGCATAGAAATTCTACAGTCTCCACTTGGATAGGACCGAGTTATTCCTGAGTTTACAAAGCAACTTACTTCCAAAAATATTGTTTATGACTCATGAGAGATGCATGCCCAAATGAGGGAATCCATGACCTCCACCTGCAGATCCCCTGGGCAGAGAACATGCATGTCCAGAGTTGCAGGTGTACCGAGGTTCCCTAATTCTGCCCTCTCCCATACCAGGCCTACATGTTTTTTCAGAAGCTGTAATAGGAAGGGAGGAAGAACGGTCTTGTGGCTAAGCTGGAATGAAAATAAAGAGATCTGGGTTTATTTCCATCTCAGTCACCGATTTCCTTGTGGCTGTGATCAAATAATTTATCCTCCTTTCTGTAAATTGGGATAATATCTACAAGCAAAGCATCATGGTGAAACCAGTTGCATTAGTGATTGCAAAATCCTTCAAGATGCTTTGACAAAAAGGCACTAGAGAAAAGCAGTGCAGTGTTACAACATTTAGGTCAAAGTGTTCCCAAATTGATGATAGACTCATTTTGAATTATATGATTACTGATATGCTGAGTCTTGTTCTCTATCACCCCTCTCTAAACAGGTGAAACAGACAATGGACACTGGAGAGAGAACAAGCATATTTGGCCACTAGACATCCCTAATGCTCCTTAGAAATACAGCTGCATATGTCCATTTGTCTAATTGTAAATAAGTCAAGTTGTAAGAGGAAGGCATCAGGAAGTGACAGTTTTGCATACCCAGCATGTTTCTGAACATTACATTCATTAATGAAATAATGTCATCCAGAAGTGATTGGTACCTCTGGAATTAATCACACTTGCTTCCACATTAACAATCTACAATTCAGGTAATGAGGATTTGGCACTGAATAATTCTACTATGTCTTTACAGCAAACAGTTACAGGAATTTGTCATTTTTCTAGCACATATTATACAAGAGGAGATGCTAAATGTATATCTGATTTTTGTAGCACATTTGTCTTTTAATTTCTCTTTTTTTTTCTCATTCAGATTTTTTTTTTTCAGATAAATGAACACACCTATTTACAAGGCAAAACTCTATTCATTGACACTTTTCTGCCATTTAAAGCAGCTCAGAGTAGGAGGGTTAGATATCTGGAGTAGAAAAGCAGATGAAGTAATCCCCACCAAAAAAGAAACTATCTTTGATATATAACAAAAATAAACCTCCCACCAGTCCCAATTTTAAACTGTTTTCTTACTCCAGGAGGATTTGTTACTTTCCAATGAGCAGCCATTCATGTGCTTCTGTTCTTGTTCCTATTCAAAAGATCAGATCCTGCCCAGCATGCACAACCTCGACAGAAAAGACTAAATACAACCCATTTATAGTTGGTTTGTTTAAACTGTAGACTACCTGTAAGCACTGTACTCCACCACACGTCTGTTTTCAGAAACCTTACCTTATAGGCAACACTGTTTGAGGAGTCCACAATGATAAATAGGGGCTTTCTTGTGAAAGGGTAGAGATCACCAGGGTGAAGGCTAAAAAAGAGAAAGATGAGACAATTCACACAGCACTAGAACTTTCTGTGAAGCTGCTACAGAGGTCATACTGTCCTGCTCTGAGCGAGGAGGTTTCTCCCTAGGCACATAGCTGCCCACATCAAAGGGATAACAGTAGGATGGAACAAGGCAGCCCAATACTCAAGTTGTAGCTCACTTTACAGGAAAAAACAAACAGAATATTTAAGCGGAAATTTTTTTTGCAGTCACCCACAGAGTATTAGCCCCAAACTAGAGAGGATTTAAAGAGGTGATATAAAACATTAGAAATAGCTGGAAAACACAGTGGACATCCAGGATGATTTAGTACAAGTCGGGCCCGACCAAATTCATGGCCATGAAAAACATGTCACAGACTGTGAAACCTGGTCTTGTGTGCTTTTACCCTATACTACACAGATTTCACAGGGGAGACGAGCATTTCTTAAATTGGGGGTCCTGACCCAAAAGGGAGTTGCAGTGGGGTTGCAACATTATTTTAGGGGGGTAGTGGTATTGCCACCCTTACTTCTGCGCTGCCTTCAGGGCTGGGTGGCTGTTGGCCGGGTGCCCAGCTCTGAAGGCAGCCCCCCGCCAGCAGCAGCGCAGAAGTAAGCGTAGCAGTACTGAAACCACCCTACAATAACTTTGTGACCCCCCCCCCCACAGCTCCTTTTTGGGTCAGAACCCTGACAATTACAACACTGAAATTTCAGATTTAAGTACCTGAAATAATGAAATTTATTTTTAAAATCCCATGACCATTAAATTGACCAAAATGGACCGTGAATTTGGTAGCGTCCTAAGTATGAGGCAACAATCTTTTCTAGCCTTTCAGGAAAATAACCGGGGGGGAGAGAATGGGAATGTTCATAGGTAGTATGCAGCAGAGGTATCAGCCAGTGTTTCACCAGTTCATAGTTATCTTACCCTCTATTAGGGGAGTGAGTCTACCTGAACCCCAAATGTCAGAAACAAAGTGAGAGCCCCTGATGTCATCAAGCCCTTAATGATTTGGGGCTACGACCCCATGGAAAAGCAGTCTGATCCTTACCCAGTTATTTCCTGGGTTGAAAATACTCAATTGGAGTCCTCGTTCTGCTGCTGCCCAGAGCTCCACTACTGCCTCAGTTCAAGGGGCAGAAGAGCAGTCAGTGGTCTCCTGGCTGGGCCTGAAGGGGTGCAGGTCCTCTCCTCCCCCTTGACCACACAGGACAGGGGGAGGGAAGGATGGATCCATTCAGTCAGCAAAGAGCTCCAATAAGAGTCCTGATCCTGTTCCTCCTGAACATCCAGGATTTGGGGAAGGAATGGGGGCTTTTTTTTTTTTAAACTAAGATAGCTATGTCAGTGCAAGCACTAGCATAGCTGCAATTTACACTGGTAAAAAATAGCTACACCACCAAAAAACTTTTCTAGTGTAGACAAGTGTCATCTAGATGCAAGTGGAGATGATGGGCAGTAAATACAGCTCAACAGAAGTTAAGCAGCTCAGTCAGACTGACTCCTTCCGGGGTGCATTCTCTTGCCCTCGCACTCCTAGTTCAACAGACAGGAAACTCACCCATCTCTGAAGTTTTGTGACCTATGCATTTGATAAAAAATAAAAAATAAAAGAGCACACATTTTTTCAGAAAAGTTAAACAGGGTTTGGGGCATCTTTATCAAGAAGAAAAACTTGCTTGCCACTTACTTCCCCTTGAGCTGAACTCATGAAACTCACCAGTGCATCTCCTTGTAAGATTGGTTCCGTTTGTGGATAGCATCACCATTTATAATGTCCCGGTTACTGTTTGTAAGGACACCACCAAAATCATAAGGACCTACAAATGTCAAAAAAGAGATAAGATTAGCTGTCATGCCACAACTTGGATAAAGTGATTATAGGTGTAGCACAAAAAAAAAAAGTAATGAATCTGAACTACTACAGTTTCGAGAAAAAGTGATTATGGAGAGTTTACAATTTACTAGCCATGCAACTTAAAATGTGTGTGTTTTGGTAATTTCAGTGACTAACCTTCTGGTTTGATATTACTGAGCATGTTGTAACTTCTACACTATTCACTTATTCTTCAAAACACTGTAGAAATCATAAGACATATACTGTAACTCATTAGGCTATGTAGTAAAAGGAATGCACATCTAGGTCAATAGATGCATCTCCAGGGACAAGAAAAGAACTTTACATATATTTCATACAGGACAATCAATACTAATTTTAAAAACCACTTGTATCAATACATTCTAGAATCAGAATTTGTCCTTCTAAGGAGTTAAGATAAATCAATTTCAAAATTTTAACTTTTCCAGGGCAGCCATAATGCCAGGCTTTGCAGCCATCAGAGCTCTATTAGGAGCACTGTAAACAAAGCTCATAAGTTGAATAGTTGGTTTTTAAACCTAGTGACAATCCAACATTATCAGTCAGGTTTCAGAGCCAAAGTGATGGCTAGCTAGTCTTTGGAATTCTGTTGTTTCTGAAGTTCTAATAAAATATTATACACTTTTCAAAGCTATGTTGCTCTTTTTTGTCTGGTCCTGATGCAGGCTTAGTGATTATTCCACTAGGCATAGCATCTGGGCTGGCAGTTTAACTGACTAGTGGACAGTGTAGAAGTTTTAAAAATTGCTGTCTCCACAGAAATATCAATGGTCCCTGCAAGAGTGTGCTGGTACAGACAAGTATATATTTCTCAGTTTAGTGGGAGTAATGGAACTCCTCTAGCATTAATGGGATAATTGCATATATACTGAGACTTCCTAATTCTGCACAGTTGGATTTCATCTCCAGTATTTCATTTGCAGATAGTCCTTTCCTGTCTACACCTAAAAACCCCTTCCCTCAATAAACAATTACTTTTCACTTGTAAGAGAAGCTTTAAGGGGTCAGGAACAGAGCAAACTCATTTAGTGCTGTCACAGGTGGCTTAAGTGTGACCTATCAGCCAAATCTGGTCTGTATAATTTAACAATGCAACCTGCAGCTCCCGCTTTTTTAATACAGAGCACTACATGCTGGGAATTTAGTTTTTGCAGGCCACACTTTCCTATTTAAAAACCACCCCCACCCACCCACCTGTGACTGCAATCTGATTCATCATGCAAGCCCCTGGGACCTGAAAAGCTGCCTGTGGAGCTCTCCAGAGGACAAAGATTGGGTGCCTCTACAGTAGAGTAGTAAGTTAGAACAAGGCATGCAGTGAAGTTAGCTACAAAGCAGGTTGCAAGGGACACAATATCGTTAAAACCAAACTGTCCAGTTACACCACACTGTAAAATGTTAAAAGCAATTAAAAAAATCACTGCCACAATAGAAAGTTTGAAGGGATTTTTTTTTCTTTTAGCATTTTGAAAGATTCACAAGTCATGCAAGGAGGATGGAACAAGCATGCATCTTATAAAGGAATGCAAGTCTCAAACAGATGAAGGGCAGACAATATTTAGGATGTTTCAAATAATTTCTTCCTTTAAAGTATTATACAAAAGTAACAATCTTTTGACTGCATTTGCACCAGTTGGCCAGTTTTAGATTTTTAGACTGGATCTGCATCCCAATATTCTGCTGGGTTGAACAACAGGGGAAGATGAGGTGAGGGGAATTATTAAAATCATGACAAGAGCTTGAATTGTCACAACAAACGTATAAGGAGTACAACAATCTCTGCAGAGACCCCTTCAGCCCCTTTACCACCATTTTCCTGAACATCTATTTTGATACTTCAGATTGGGAAGAAATGCCAGATGATGTTGAACCATTTTATTACAATAGCTCTTCACTGACGGGCCAATTGACCCATGGGTCTTCAAAACTCATGACATTTTTAATATTTCAGATCTTTCAAAAACTTAGTCGTCCTTTGAAAAGATTTCAAGTCAGTAGATTGTGTGCTAAACACAGAATTGGCTGTTGTGTGTCCAAAAGAAAGCAAGTCTTGGTAGGTAGATGGGCATATGAAATTGGACTTGTCCTTTAAAAGGAGTGTTGCGAGATCTCTGTGGGCCACTTATCCTGAAATATAAAGCAAATTCAAGCCCTGCTCATGACAGGGAGCATTCCTTTATTGTACCTTCACTATCCGAACGACCTGAGGGAAACACGCCAGTGGCCGACAAGTAGATTAGCAGCACACTGTTCGCAGGCAGCTCCTGAAATTCAAGCAAAGGAAAGGGGCAGGAAGAAAATTCAGACATTTCTTGTAACATGCAACATACATTCTGTATCAGCCTGATAAAATCATTGGTATTTACTGGTGCAATTCCCCTGCCCCAGTTGCCCTTCAGCCTTATGTGGCTCCTTTGCATGTATCTATATCGCTTACGCAGACACTTCTTGAATCAATGGGCATTTGGGATAAGAGCGGCCAGACTGGGTCAGACCAACAGTTCATCTAAGCCCAGTATCCTGTCTTCCAACAGTGGCCAATGCCAGGTGCTTCAGAGGGAATGAACAGAACAGGCAATCAAGCGATCCATATGGGTACACACAGTGATGTATGCTGCAGAGGTACTCAGTTGTATCTTTTTAAATATCTGTGATACGCTGGGTTCAGAGGCTGTAACAGCACCATTTCCCGCACATCCCCTCTTCCCTAATATCTAGTGAGAGACAGACTTCCTGGAACGTGGAATCTAAGAAACTCTCCAGCTGGCCCAGAATTCTGAAGGAGGTCTTAGCTCCCAGCCCCTCCTTCCCCCGCAAAAAAGGGCCTACAACAAAAATAATATCCCAAAACTACTCAGTTGGGCAACTTGCCAAAAAACAACCCAGGGTGCTGGATCCTGCATGGGTCTGTGCAAGAAACTCATATGCATCCATGTGCCACCTTTCCGTTCACTCCCTGCATGGGAGCACCGACATATCAGAGACCCCTGCTTTCTGGGGGAGAGACTGAGCATGCAGGCACGCACAACACCAAACACAGCCAGGAAGTTTCATTTTAGGCTCATCAGCTGTGAGACTGCTTCCTCTGTAAAGAAACAAGTTGTTTTTAGCAACTAAATCCCCAGGTTGCTGCTGGTACAAACAAATATACTGGGCCCTACAGCTATATTAACTGGAAATGAATTTAGCCACTGTACCTTTGTAGAATTCTTAGTAAAGATACTTATATATTTAGATCAGATAATCTGCCACTGAGACAGAGAAGTCATTAAAACTTCCATCCTATGAAGAGGATGGAGATTAACCCTTTGCCATTTACTTTACAATTTAAAAAGGCTACTAAAGGCTTAGTTTTCGGGAGGGGGGGAGTGAGGGGGATCTTCTTGACTCAAGTCACTTTTCTTTAGCAAAATGTACCATTCTAGAGATTTTTTTTTTTAAATCAACTGACAAATACACCTGATTTTACAAACCTTAAACGCTGCTGCTAAGAACGTATACAGCTGGCTGAAGGTAGGTTTATACAGCAAGTACTTATGGGGATTTTCCCGCCTAGCAGGTTTCTCAGTCGACTCCTATTTGAAAAAAAAAAAAAAAGCACACCATGTATATTCCTAATATAGCTTTATCTTTAAACTTCCATTTATCTGAATATTCATCTTCAATGTGCTTCCCCAACGTATTGGTCTGCCCATGTAGCATTCTCTACTGAGTACCACAGTAACAAAGTTCATGTCAGAAACCGTTTGACAGTCCGTATTCAAGCTTACAACTCAATGCAACTTGCCACCCAAATCCTGCTTTTATCCTGGATTATAATTTAGAGAGAACAAGGTGAGAAAATGCAGTCTCCAATTCAGTTAATTCCCAATCCCTTAATAAAGCTCCTTGACCATATCGTCAAGGACACAATGTGAATATAGCACACGTCCGCTTCAGTCTAGTGCCTCGTTTTTTACTTTATTCTCCCAAGACAAACATTTTCTTCCATTTTATTTGTACCTCAACACGCTGCTGTGAAGTGTGCCGACAAAAAACAAGGACTGGCAATTCTTCCCTTTGTCTACAGATGAAACACAAAATGCATCCTAAATATCTAGACTACACTAACAGGGATGACCCAAATGAGAGGGACAAACTGCAAGTCCAATAAGCAGAAAGAAAAGAGAGGGGCTTTTGGGAGGACAGCAAACAAAATAAAGTCTTTCCGTTATAACCAAACAATACTTGCGACTGAAGCTTCCACATATAATAGAGAAGCTATCCTTACCCAAGTCCAACTCTAGAGTTTGAACTCCCTTTCTGTAAGTATCAGAATAATCGTTATAACAACGTAACTGCCATGCTCTATGTATAGAGCAGAGAGAAGATCACCTAAAGTTAACAGAATTCTGTTGCCAAGTTTGCAACTGAATATGAAACTCACCTGCATTCCAGGTTTGTTCATTTGTGAAGCCAAGTTCATTGGTTCCCTTTCCAGTGCTTGCAACATTCGGAACATGTCAACCGTTAATTCACTGAACTTTACCTGCAAGAGGAACGCTGCCATCACTAATGCATCCTGTCTGGCATAGGGTAAATAGGTACTCTGCTTCCTAAGAATTACCCAGGTAAGAGCATTGAACGGTGTACTGAAAAGATTAGAGTGCAAGACTATACAATGTCTAAAAGCACCCAACATTTGGTTAAGATACTCGTAACCCCACTGCTGACATGGAAGTATAGAGGTAAGATACGAAAACCACTTGACCTCATTGTTAGCTAAAGACAGACAAATTCCCCAGTCTTTTTGAAAAGATGTTCGTCTGTTGCATTACCCGTGCTCCAATACGTCTGTTAGTCTGTAAGGTGCCACAGGACTCTAACCACCTGTGATGTGACCCTCATATGTGCAAGTGTCACATAACAAGCAATGCAACAGATTGGGTTTCTCCAGACTGTCCCACAAAAGACATGGCACTAGCATGTTTTAAATGTGCACAACAGGCTTCAGGTGTCAGAGAGAGATCATTCTTAACTAGCATAATGGATACAAGTGGTAAAAAAAGGTGTGTGTCAATGGGCTGATATGGAGAGGTCACTTACCTTGCAGTAACTTGAGTTTGAGCAGTTTTGTCGCTACGGGTACTCTTTCGTAGGAGGTGCCCATGCACTCTTGACTAAAGAATGCAAAGTACTGTGTGCAGGGCTGCACCTAACAGCACCTTGTGCCTCCAAATGAGGGCATATAACAAGAGGCACGGACCTGCAGTCACTCAGTTCCTTCTTGACTGTGAAGCAGAGCTCCACAGCTGAGAGAAAGGGGGAAGGGAAGTAGAGCACCCATAGGAACAAAACAACTTGAACTCAAAGTTACTGCAAGATAACTAACCTCTTCTTCAGGTATGTGTCCCTATAGGTGCTCCACCATAGGAGACTCCCAGCAGTAACTCAACAAGGAGACCAGTCCAAGACATTTCAAAGGATCACCACCAAAGGTAGCATCATCCCTGGAAGCAGGTAAAATGGCACAATGCTCGGCTAAGGAATGAACAGAAGACAAATTGCAGTCCTACAAGTTTCTGTTACGGGAACGTCTTTCAGGAGAGCTACAGATGTGGACTGCGCTATAGTGGAATATGCTGTCACTCCGTGAAGGGGCTGCATCCCAGCAGATTCATAACAGGTTAAACAGAAACCCGAAACCCATTTCAAGAGTCTGAGTGTAAATCGGTTGTCCCTTCCTCTTCTGTGCAGTCTACAAATAATCTGGGAGAGGCCCAAAACGTCTTAGTCCTGTCCACGTAGAAGGCAAGAGCCGTTTGGACATCTAGTGTATGTAGGCTGGCCACCACTCTGGAAGCATGAGGCTTTGAGTTCCTGGTATGTGGATCTCTTGATTAACATGATATTCCAAAGAGCTTTGGAAGAAGTAAGGATGTGCTACAGCATAACCATATTTCTATAGAAGGTAGTAAATGGTGTGTCTGCCATCAGAGCACTGAGCTCTCTCAGAGGTTCTATAAAGAACCAAGTCTTGAAGGAGAAGTGGAGGAGAGAACAGGTAGCCATCAGTTCAAAGGGGGTTTTCCTCAGGGCACTGAGATCCAAATTAAAAATTCGCATTGGGGGGGCCAGAGGCCATACCAGGGAAACAAGTCATGTAAACCCTGGAGGAATCTGGCTGTACTGGGATGGGCAAAAAACTGAGAAGCCATCAAAACGTCGAAGGCAGTGATAATGGGCAAATGTACTCATTGCTAGACAGCATGTCCACAAATCCAATAGTTAGTCTAGGATTTTAGAGAGCAGAACACCTCTTTAGTCTATACAAGCACCAGAGAACACCAGGAATGCAAGTATTTCTAGTTTTGAAGGTAAGTTTTGCAAGTACTAAGTTTCCTGCTAGATAGGAGAACTGACTAGACCTTATCCAAACATATTAGCTCCATGCTCAAGAACCATCTAGGAACCATGCTCTCAGATTCGGGGGGGAGGGGGTTCGGACAGACCAGGGTCCCAGAGTTCTGGGACAGGAGATCCTTCGTGAGAGAAAGTCTGGGAGGCATTGCCAAAAAGAGGTGAAAGAGGTTCAAGTACCACACTTGTCTTGGCCAGAATGGCGTTATGAGAATAACCATCCCTTTCCTGTTGCAGTTTAAGGTCTTCAGGATCAGAGGTAGAGCAGGTAAGCACATCACAGGATATGGGGCCACAGTTTTATCAGGGCAGTCTCTATCCCCCTGCTGATTCATATGTAAATAAGTCTCCCCCTGTTTTGATTCCACACTGCTCAATTTACATCGGAGACAGGTCGATAGCTGCCTTCCCTCGAGTTCAGGAGAAAATCTGTTTCTCCCTGGGTTTGGTCACAGACTTTGAAGCATATCAGCAAGTATCCATAATTTCTCATATAGTACTTCCAAAATATATGTATTATGATATTAATCACCAGTAAGTCACAGGCTTTCATAAAAGACCTTACTAAATAAAATTTTTTAATACAGTAATTTGGATTCAGTTGAGTCAATTACTTATCATCTGAGGTTCAGACCCTCATCATTAACAGTTAAGAGATATCTCCCCCCGCCTTGCTAGTTTGATGGCTTTGTTTATCTTTAAAGTAAGTATACCTTCATTATCTCTGCTTGTCTGACCAACCTGCTTGTCAGGCAAATACGCATTCCTTTGTCCAAAGTGTGTTTGGCAAGCAATGCATAAGAACATAACTAGCCTATATGTATAGCTTTGTACACACAACATACAAGAATATTAATGATCAGCCAGAGCCTGCCACCTAAGGGCTGAAGCCCAAAGCCTGAGCCCCACCGCCCCTCGGAAGGTGGGGAACTCACTGGCTGCTTGCTCCTCCAGCGTTGTGTCCCAGGTGACTTCAGAGGGGTCAGGGTCCAATCCCTGCTGGCAGCCCCAAGGCAGGGCATCTAGGAGTGGTGCTTTGCTACTTTGCCCTCCCTGCCAGCCCAGGAGGCTGTGGCCACAAGAAAAGTCCCTGGTGGCCCCATGCGGCCACAGTGGTCGCATTCGAGAAAAACTGGTCTAGATCTCCTCCTCTGAAAGCTCAAATATATGGGAAAAGTCTGCTGCGGATGGTACCGTAACAGTTTAAAGAGCTCACATTTGGGACCTACTAAACTGTCTCTGTTGCAGAAACCAAGTTCCCAGAGACCCTTGAGTCCTTCAGGGTGTGGATGACTGAGTCTGTCAGCACTGAAGAGCTTGGACCCTTTAAAGGGAAGGTCATTTTCAACCATACTCTGCACCTTTCTCTGGAGACCAGAAGACTGGAACCAGGATGCTCTTTGCATAACCACAGGCAGGTATGTGGCAGCCCAGAGGGAGGTTTTAGCTATAAACTGACCTTCTGAAATGAGGGTCTGAAATTGTTCCCGCTGATCCCGTGGCAGATGGTCAGTAAAATGTGTGAACTTGAAATATGTATTAAAATCGCATTTCACCACAGGGCTTGGTAGTTTGCCACCTGAAATTGGAGAGATGCAGAGGAGTAGTTTTTTCTACCCAGGTCTAAGACTCCTTATCATAAGGAGAGAGTCTAGAGTGGGTTTGTTGATTTCTCTATTAGCCGCATCCACCTCCAGGGAATTGGGAAGGAGGAGGAAAAACAAATATTCCATTCCCTTGCTCATTTACAGGTGGGTTGGATAGTAGCAGGTGTTTGCTAGACTGCGCAAATAGGCAATAATAGAGCCTCATTGATTGGGAGAACAATTTTCTCGAGAAGTGATATTTAAAATGTCCACCAAGGAGTGTTGAGTCTCCTGGACCTCTTCTCATAGGATCTGGAGGGATGGTGCCAGGCATTTCAGGGGGGTTTGGAAAGCCCAAAAGTCATCAGCATAAGATTGCTCTCAGTAGACGGACGCAGCGGGGTGTGATGGTATGGTGCCAAAAAGAAAGCCCTGTACCAGGACCTTAGAATCGAAAGCAGGATCATCCCTCGGGCTGAAAGGGGAAACATAAGATATAGGTGCCGGTACTGGAGTCCAGCTGGGGTTCAATCTGGGAGGATTGTGGTTGGAGATGTTCACGCAGTACCAGGGATGGAACGTTTATAGAGGTCCATAACAGGGGAGATTCCAGTTCTTCCAGTTATATAAGTGGTCCTCTGTGGAGAGAAATGTGGAGAGTGCTCGTGGGCTATGGTATCCAGAAGTCTGGTCAGTACTGGAACCTGGAGAAGGGGTCTGTGCTGGAAAGAAAAGCATGGTACCAGAGAGGCTTGTAGAGGAACTTCTGACATCAGAGCTCTGGTGCAGGGAAGGCCCTGACAGTGGAACGTGAGTGGGAGGCCAGCATGCATCTCAGTGCACAAGACATGCGAGTCGGTATCCAGGGAGATGGCTGCTTGTACTGTTTATTAGAAGACTTCTCCTCATGCTGCTTCTTGTGCAGTACTGGCGGCTTGGTACCGAAATCAGACAGAGGCCCAGCTGTACCCCTGGAGGAATGTGAGGTCTCCTGAGAGTGGGATTAATGAGGCTTCTTCTTGGAAATCCGAGCCTCTGGAGGTGCTGCTGGAGCTGCAACAGCCACCGGAGCACCCTGGGATGTTGAGGTTGACATACAGTGGGGGAGTGAACAAACTCCACTGGGGCTTCCGAGTGTGCCATTAGCAGGTGCTTCAGCCTACTCTCTGCCTTTGCAAGGACTACTTTGAAATACTGCACAGACCCTACACCTTGATGGGACGTGGGTGGCTCTGAAGCAGCTCAATTGCCCATCACTATGGTGAAAAAGACTTGAAGCAGGTCTGGCAGGACTTAAATCCCAGGGTCTTCAGCATCACCCAGAGCGCTAATGGACCAAAACAGAGGACTGAGATATGGGGGGAGGCGCGAAGCGGCTCAGAGAAGAGTAACCACCCTTCTAAGCACAACTGTGTTAAAACTAAGAGGAGAAATAAAATAAAACAAATAAAGGAAACACTAAGAATTGCTACATTTAAGTAAGGCAGGAGGCTGAGAATGAGTGGATGTGCATATCTCCATATTGAGCTGCAGCCGGTTGAGAAAGAACTGAGTGGCGGTCGGTCCAGGCTCCTTATATGCCCTCATTTGGAGTCACAAGGTGCTGCTCTGCTTTGCATTCTCCAGTCAAGAGCACTTGGATGCGAGCGTATCCTATGGTGGAGTACCCATAGGGACATACACTCGAAAGAACAGGACAGAAAGGATAGTTCTTGTTGGTTATCACTCAGGTTTTGCCAAACTCTCAGCTAATTTACTGTCACTCTTAACATCATTGCTAAAGGATTTTATATTTGCCTCTTTTGGACTCTGCAATTTCCTTTAGTAGAATCAGAAAAAACCTAACTGTTTTCAATTCCAATTGAAGACTGAACATACAATGCCTTGTCTCCTTTACCTGGTTATTGCAATTCCCAATAATTAATGCATCTGCAAGAGTGAGCTGTCCCACGATCATTCCCTGCTCCAGCAATGGGGCCCCTGTTTCAGCCAGTCGGTTGGAGGTGATTACAATGGTATTGTCATCATTTAAAACCATCACAGGATCTGCCTGGAAAGAGAACCAGCACAGACCATGAATTCCAAGGAAACCTACAGAGTCAACGACCACAAGCAAAAGGGACTATATCCTGTCACTCATAACAGACATCCCATAGCTGAAGTGAAGACTACTTTATGGTGTCTTAATAATGTGCCTTTTATATCCTATGGCTGCAGAGCAATTCCAGCTTGGAAAAGGAGCTGCTCTTAGGGACTAGAAGAAAGTACCTTGGATATTTAAACACAAATATTTGTGTGGCAGCACTTTAAGTGCAGTTGAAAGGAGAACGTACCATTCAGGATAAGCCATCTGACTTAGTTTCCCAGAATCAGAGGAAACAAACTTCACTAACACAAGCGCAGCAGGCAATCCACATGCAGCCCATGCAGATAATTGGTAACACTTTACATGGCAGAAAAGACTTGCATTATTTACATTTCTCTTCTTTCCTAAAGAGAAATAAGGACGGAAACAAGCCAACAGTAGTCCAGCATTTCAATCTAATAATGATTAAATACTGGAGCATAGGTCTTCGTACACATGTGTGTGCATACACATTGTACAAATGAGGTGATCAGGAAACTGTCTCCTATTTTAGAGAAGAAATCCTCATTTTTCTTTGTAGCAAGACATAAAAAGGGCAATATTACAGCTATGCCAAGACATACTGTCAGTATAACTGTTAAGATTATACTGTATTTTCCATTACATATTGCTTATGCATTGCCAGAATAATATGCCAATACTGCAAGCATCAAAATATACTTATTTGGAAGTTACTAACAATACAGTCAGAAGCAGGCCTCCCACAAAGATGGGCCTGTAGCTGGCAGACCTTCTATAGCAGTTACTATGCCAATGGCTATGTTCTGACCCCAATGTCACCTGAACACCAGGTGTAAGAAGAGAGGTGGTGGATTGCTGAGAGATAGCAGGTCACAACCTCAAGTTTCCACTAGCTGCTAGCTTTCTATTGCTTGAGCAGATCTGGCTCTGATGTCACAGGAGCCTCCTTAACAGCTCAGCTAATGCAGAATATTTCATCAGCAGACTGGAGAGGTGTGTGACACACCTGCACACAAGACTGTTCCTTACTAGCTCGCTCCCCATGGCATGGCCTCAGAACAATCTGCAGTGAAGAGTTCCCATGTTTTACTTTTAAAACAAGAGCGGGTTTTTTTGGACACTTTCCAACAAACTGCAGAGACCAAAGTTTCCTTCACTCTCACCTCAACAAAAGCCGCCACCTCTTGAAGAACCAGGTTCCACTCCACCTGGTCCTCAGTGTTAAAGCGGTGAGTGTAATCTTCAATTTCATCTGACAATTCCTGAGGTAGAAAGTCCAAAGGAAGAGGAATAATGAATAACTCTTTTGGAAGGTAAGGCAGTCACCTCTCATAAATAAGGCGGTCTCAGCACTTCAGGGATGAGACATCTAAGCAATCTAATTATGGAAGTTTTGATGGTCATTACCCACATGACCATATCCAATCTGGAACATGGCCAAAAAGTTGGCCAGCATGTGCTACTTCAGGAGCCAGGACTCCAGGTACCCTTACTTTGCCCTCTGAGAACACAAATACCTTTCAACAAACCCAAGAGCAAGGGATGGCACTCATTTACTATCACAAGTGCTGACTCAAATCTAAGGTTACAGATAACTTTCAACAAGTTCAGGAAGTGAATGCCCTGTCCTTTCCCGATGCCTCCTCTGCTAGTTTGTGCTGTGCAGCCCTTTGGTGTCTGTCCCACTGGATCCAGACAGGCAAAGAGCAATGCAGCCTACATAAAACAGTCAACAGCAGGATATGGCTTGCAGCAGCGTAGGAAGGTTTGTAGTGGTAAACACCCATTTTTTCATGCTTTGTGTGTATAAAAAGATCTTCTATACTTTCCACAGTATGCATCCGATGAAGTGAGCTGTAGCTCACGAAAGCTTATGCTCAAATAAATTGGTTCGTCTCTAAGGTGCCGCAAGTACTCCTTTTCTTTTTGCGAATACAGACTAACACGGCTGTTACTCTGAAACTTGGGAAAGTTTGGTGTTCCTGTCATTACTCTTTGGAAAGCAAGACTGTCGTGAGAAACAGCCATCCAACTGCAGACACCCATGCCTACTTGGATGGTTTTCCCTTAATATGAAGTCTCTTCAAGTGGAAATCAGCAGGTCACTGGAGCGTAACGTTTTCCCTAAACACAATAAAGTATCTAATTTGGTCCTGGATATTCCCTCAACTCTAAACATACTGAAGATGGATTACTGCTTGATGACATACCCTGGACTGTATCCTAATCCCTATGTATCTATTGTCCCCCAAAGTCTGAAGCAGTTCTGAAAGGTAAGTCTTTCCCTCACCCCCACCATGCGCATACACAGACTAACCTTCCTGTCCCTTAAAGTCTCAAGCCTTTCCCAATCTGGTTTCTGGAAGTGCACAATAGATTCTTCTCATTTGCAAGAAACACCTCACAGACTCCAGGTACCAGATTGGAAAGGAACACAGCACTGTTCCGAGCAGAAGGACTAGAATCAAAATGGGAGGGATTTCATGGAGACTTTTGAGGTCAGAGAGAGGTGGGAGCTACTGGCAGGGGAGGAGGGAGATGCACAAGGCTAGAGAGAAGACCCCCAAAGCATTCAGACAGCTGAAACAAGTGTTATATTCACATCCACACTGTCTGGGGTTTATCCAAACCCCACTTAATGAGATCTGCCTTCCACCAATAGCAAAAACCACTCTTTGGTCAAGGGCTCGGGTCATTTACGTCTACATGATGCACAGAACACCAAAACACATAAGGATGTTGTTCCTCCCACTGCAGCTCCCAAGGCCAGATTTAGTTAAAGCTGTATGATTAACAGGAACAGCAGCAGCTGAGATCTTGCGTGTGAGATTTCAACTGAAAGAGACATATCCTGCATGCCATAATATCCTACTACATGCAGGAAGAATAGCTCTCCGTGACTAGTGGCCTGTATTGCATGGGCATGTACACTTTCCATTGTCCTCATATCATTAATTTACCTTTACGAGGTCCTTCACAACATCCATTTTGTTGAGCAAAAGACAAACCACTATAAACCTTGCATAGTAACGCAGCTTCTTAACCACCAGTTCAGGCCTGAAAAATAAAAATAAAACACCAATGCAGTGGTCATGGAAAGACGATCTGTGCTAACCCAAGCATGAATTCAAGCAATGTAGGAGCTGCTCTAATTTAGACCTGCTGGGCATAATCCCTAAAGGGCCCCACACATCAGCTAAGGACCAGCAGAGCTCTGTGCTGCCTTGCACACATCCCCTACTCAAATGTGGGATGTGGATGGGTAGTGCAGGAGTTGGCTCTACTGGCTTTCTGCCAGTTTATGGTCAGAACCTGTCTCCTTTGAGTTATCTGCTGAGGGATGACAAATGAGAATCTGGACCACTGAGTCCAACCATCAGAGAGAACAAAAGATTAAATATCTGTAAGTTCAACTATGGGACATAACGTCTGATCACATTTTCACCTTTGTAAAATAAATCTGCCACAGTATTTAAAGGAGACATCTCTGCCAAGCACATCTAGTCTGAAGGAGCTCTGACACCCCAACCGGAGCGAGGAGATTCTCCAAGGAAAAATAAGCTAAGATCTGAGGCCAACAATAAGAGACACTAAAATGGTTGTTTAGTCTATCTGCAGATTTTCAGAGGGTATGCTCAGAAAATCAGTAAGTCTAGGCTCTGCTAACCAAGTCCAAAATGCTTGAGTGCCTGTAACAAACTTGGCAGGCAATTCTATATTGCAGTGATCATCAGTATAAAACTCACAAAAATCAATCCAGATCACTTCTTCTCCAATTCTAACTAGCCACTGACCTCACCTCCCAGCCAGAGCACAGGACTGACAGCCAGAACCTCCTGAGTTCAGTGTCTGCTAATACTGAAAAAAGAAAAGCAGGATGAGGCACCTTAGAGACTAACCAATTTATTTGAGCATAAGCTTTCGTGAGCTACAGCTCACTTCATTGGATGCACTCAGTGGAAAATACCCACTGAATGCATCCGATGAAGTGAGCTGTAGCTCATGAAAGCTTATGCTCAAATAAATTGGTTAGTCTCTAAGCTGCCACAAGTCCTCCTTTTCTTTTTGCGGATACAGACTAACACAGCTGTTACTCTGAAACCTGCTAATACTGAATCCTCCTAGTCTCTTGGGAGCCTGACGTGTTAGACAACACCTCACAGCATCCTTCTGAATGAGCCCTGCTCCGGATGGCTCCCCATAAGAACGCATCTCTCAGGCTTTCTGGAATAGTTAATGGACAGGGAAGACACATTACCCTAGTCAAGTGTGGTAAGGCTGCCAAACTGCCAACATCACTGCACTTCAGAGAAGTAAAAATAAAATGACCTGTTATTTCCTCTACTTTGCTTCTGGATGAGCAAGTTAATCTCCCAGCTCTAGAACATTACGGGGGTATTTCCAGTGACAGCACTGATAACAAGGGTTGGGAAGAACACAGATGAGCAGCTGAAGGTCTTCCTTGCTGCTGAACCCAATTGCTAATCCTGCTAGTCTCCAAACATGGCTGGTGGTTCTACAATAAAGTGTTTAATCAGGGTTGTTAGGATTAACAACGACTTCCTCTGAGGAGCTGCTCTTACACCAGTTATTTTCCCTTAATCACACTTTAAAATTCAAGGTTGCTTCTGCTCATCGCTCTAATCCTTGAAAACAAAACAAAAAAAAAGGGCAAGATGCTGGTGCAGTCATACCTGTCCTCTTTATTGACTTGGGAGTAATATGATCTCTGTCTAATAGCTGAATAGAAGGAGAAGGCCTCATTCAGGTAGCTGGTTTCAGACGTCCGCAGGCTACGGGAGAAACATATTACCTCACGGCTCCATGTATAGGTTCCTGTCACCCATACCTCCCGCCACTGACACACAAGATGATTGAGTGGATAAAACATGCTCTCTCTCAAGTGAGTGCCACATTAAAAAAAGCAAGTTTCCCAACCCCAGCACATGATTGAAGGAGATTCCAGAGCTTCAATTTTGTTTCAGTCTAAGGAAGTAGCCAGCAACAAAGACCAGATGTCAGTACCTCATGCCCATATGTACAGGTGATATATTAACATGGAAGATTTAAAGGGAACAACAGTTTAAAAACCCAAACTAGTAACTAAATCTCTATGCAAAGTCAATGCAACATATATGGAAGACTTTAAAGTGACCCTTGAGGTCGAAGAAGCAGACTTTAGCACTGTCAGTAAAACTAGCAGAATAATATTTGGGCATGAGGGTCATCTTTGGGATCCACTTTTTGATTCTGCAATGAATCTTTTTGGGCAACAAATGCTGTGAGTGGCCCCTCCTGAGGCCTTCTTGTACCACGCCTGAGGGCATGCCTACACTAGAAATATAAGTCGACCTAAGTAAGGTCGACTTACAACTACTGCAGTAATTACTATGGTGGTTCACATCCACAATATCCTCTTTCTGTTGGTGGTGCACATCCTCACTAGGAGTGTTTCCACAGACTAGAGAGGGGCAGTGAGGGGGGCTGAGAGCCTGGCCAGCAAGGAGCCGGGCCAGCTGTTGGTCTGGGAACCAGAAGCGGGGATCCAGGGGGCACCTGTGCTCCGAGCTGGGAGGACACAGCCTGACTGGGAGCAGGGAACCCGGAGAACAGCTGGGCTCTAGCTGGAAACCCCCACGACCCCAGTGACAACTGGGCTTTCTTGTCAATTTCATGGTTCCAGTATGGAGCTGCAAAATTGACAAGAATGAGAGCCAATAGCAGATGTAAGTAATGCAGTGTCAACATGGACACTGCGACACCCTAACTACACGACATACACCCTCCATTTCTCGGGGAGGCAGAGTTATTATGTGGGTGTAAGAGGGCACTTACATCAGAGGGAGGAAGGCTGTAGTGTGTACCCTGACTAATTAGGTTGACGTAAGCTGCCTTATATCAACCCAACTCTGCAGTACAGACCAAGGCTCAGTCACCTGAGAGTACACGATTCCTCCCAACCCCATCCTTCGCCACTGGCTCAGGAAGGAAATTGTTCTGGAACTATCACCATGTATGCTGCATGGGGCCATGAGCAATACCACTTGTCTCCAGCAGACACAGAAATAGATTCACTTACTAATAATGGTAGTAGAGCTGCCCAATCTTGGAGGCAATTTCCCCAATCTGCCACCTCTTCAATCCATATCGATTGTCCAGTACTTGTCTATTTCAAGCAAGAGAAAAAGAAGAGTATTAATATATCCCATGATTTTCCCAGAACAGCGACCCATCCAAATCCAAGTCAAGACACCATTCTAAGACCAAATCCTGCTTGCCTTATTTACATGGGTATTCATAACAGCCCATAGAGAAAGTTTTATAATCTAACATGGCATTTACAAGCCAGCTCTGGCAGAGTTGTGCACACATTAGAAGGGGCACATTGCAAAACAAGGGATTTCACAGCCCCAAAAATGTGTGACAGCTGGCGGGATAGTGTTTCACAAATAACGTGAAAGAGGGTCACAGCTTCCTGAGAACACTCAAGAGAGCCGGGTACAGTTAGGTGTAAAAGATCAGCTTGAGTAGCAGCAAGACATTGCACCCATTCTACATGGGCACACAGGTGCACTGCAGAGACCCTCAGCAGGTTAAGGCAGCGTGCATGTAAGCAGCCTGGGAGTTTTTGGTTTTGTTTTTTAAAAAAAGGTTACAATAAGAAAAGATTATATGCAACATTTTTTGGTTTAAATTTTAAATTTAAACTCTTCAGGGCAGGGACTGTCCCTATTGTGCTGTCCCAGCACAGGATGAAACTCAGTCCAGGCCTCTGGGCACTACCATAATACAAAAAGAACACTGCAGAATTATTTGAAGATGGTTCTCAGGAGCATTTTCTTACCTATGCTGCTGTTGAAATTTCCAGAGTTTAGTGTAAACATCAAAGGTTCGCCCAAAATAGGACTGCCACTGCTTCTGCCCATACTGAGGCAAATCTCTGCAACAGACAAATGCAGAAGAATTGCAGAATACATCAATCAGCCCAGAATATGAGATGCAAACTCGGTCAGAGATTTTTGTTTGGGTGGGGTGTTTTTTTTTGTTTGTTTTAAAGTTAACATTTGTATTCTTAAAAAAAGGCTTGTGATTTTCTATGACCAGTCTACACCTGCAAGTTCATGTTCTGCCTCTGTGGGTAGACCAAATACACCACAGGCAGAAGAGGTCCTGGGTTCAGGCTGCAGGCCAGTACTTGGGTTCATACTTCCTACTGGCACTGCAGAGTTAGGGCAGGGGCACTTTGCTGGAGACACCACACTAAACTGGGTCAACTCATGAAGCAGCTTCTGTGAGTGCGTCAGACAGACACGTATTCCCACACCCCTTATGCTCAGGCAGAATTATTTGGCCCCTGCATAGACAAGACTGGGCATTTCATTAACACTAACAATTCCCAGACAAACTTGGACAACAACATGAATATTTGCTAACGGTCAGTTTGTCACTGATTGAGAATGGGAGAGAAGGGCAGAGTAATGCAGAGATCTGGTGCCTTTAACTGCCTGGCATCATTACCACCCACCCCATGCAATGTCATATAATCTACAAGGCAACACTAGAATCAGAGGCAGGAGGAGGATACGCTGGCATCAGCTAGCATTCATCAGTACTTGGGACATAGCCTTTTGGTGGCTAAGAAGGTATTTTTGCCTCTGAGAGCAAAGAATAGTAGCAAAGAGCTGCTACCTTTCTTCAAAATCACCCACACACCACCACTCCAAACACACTGCCCTGCACTGCAGTATAAACTCATTTTCACCTGCACAAACACACACAACTCTCCCAGCACAACACATCCCACACACAAATCAAACCACCAGTATACATAATAACCCCCAAAATCACTCTGAAGCCTAGAATGTTTATTGGGTCACCATGAAGTGATGGAAAACAGCTACCAATACAGCTGAGAGCTTTTTTTGCTCAGAATATCACCAGATTCAGTCTTCACTAGGATTCAGTCTGTTACCACCCAATTTTAAGTTCTCGGTCATTTTTGTTTTTTTTGTTGTTTTTAAACTCAACTTTATAAATTACACCTGTGCAACAGCAAAGGCTTTTATCTACTAGAACATCACTATAGACTGTGCATTTATAATACATACAACATATTATTATGATGTACTTGCCTCATCCTGCTATGCCTGGAATTAGGGGATGGCTGCCACAATATGCAAGTACAGCAACAGCTGGAGGGAGCTAATGCCATGTGTGAATTCACAGAATGTGTTTACATGAAGTAGGCTGGTGGGCTGTGCAGATGCAGACACACATGTGCATGTGTATAGATGCATGATTTGGAGTGGAAAGGAATTCATGTTTTCCAAGCTCCGTGACTGTGCCTTTTTACCACAAGGTGTCAGGTCTCTTGACATCAGCAAAACACAAGACACTCTCTACATATTTACTGTAACCCTGAAAACAACTCCCAAAGGAAACGGCAGAGTTCTTGCAGCTCCTATGCTCACAAGCAGGCAACTGGAAACTGCAACAAAAGCAGTTATATGCACCAAATACTAAATATCATCCACAGTCAGGAACATACTGCGGAGACTTCAGTTGTACCAAAATCTCCTCTTTTTTTGGGCAGAACACATCATTGTTTGGTTACTCTTAGACACTATGTTACGCAGCCTCTATTACTGTTGGCAGAAATGGGAAGTTAATGGTCAGTGGAATAAAATTAAATGGTCCCCAGTGATTGCCCCATAAGCCAAATCTCCTTGGAGCTTGTGCTGTGTAAGGGCAACTTTGGTATGAAACAATTGTTTATAGACCCCTCCCTAAATTACAAAAGGCAGGCCCATTTTCCTAAAGCCTGTTCTATTCCAAGGCAGAGAGAATACTGATTTAATTCAAAGCTCCTGTAGATATCAGACTGCATTTTTTAATACACAAAAGGGATTTAAGAGGTTACACAGAGAAATTGCCCTATATTTCCTCCGGGGAACTTCTGCTATAAAATGCTATAACAGGCTATCAAAGCCAGTTCACCTGGAGCCTCTATTCCCACTTCCCCATAGCACTAAAGGAGATTCACCCTTCTAGTTGCAGACATACACTAACTGGCTGGGAGCACAATGCTTAGTGTACACAAAAGGACATGGAATGTCAGATAGAATGAGGGGGCCACAAATCGCATTTCACTGAGATTTAATGTGACAACAATATTTTGGGATGCCATGACAATGTCTCCAAAAATAAGCAGTTAGGGCAAATCAAGCATAATCCAATTCAAATCTTGGATTAGACAAATGGCTCTCTCCATTCTTCATCAAGGGCTCAATCCTGCAAGGTGACTGAGGCAGTTGAATACCTCTCAGTCTTAGGCCCTACGATTCCATACGCAAACCAGTTATCCAAGAGTCACTGGAGTCAGCTGGCATGTGCCCGTGCCCAACCCTCATCAGCTCACACTGTAACACTACAGCACTTATATGAACAGAGCAAAGGTGAGTGGGGAGACAAAGCATCACACTTACTACTGGAGACACCTATGCAAGAAACAAAATGGCAGAACTTACATTCCATGGGACATTCTTTGGAGGCAGAGTTAAGGTGGTTTTGCTACCTTTACTGTGAATTTCCATGTTTTTGAATATATTTGTTTGTAGCTACATTAAGGATTTTAAATCTTTAAATTCCCTAGACATGCTCCCAACCTTACTTTCACCCTAACAAAGAGCCTTTTGTAAGGGTATCACAAGCAGCTTGGCATGAACTCCATGGAGAAGACAAAAATATCCTAGCTCCTTGAAGTCAACACATTCAACACAAACCTAGGGTAGAATTTCAAGACAGGCATACAGCCCACATTTCAAGAAGGCATTACATTTAGTTGTTTTTGAATCAGGTCAAGAATTTTCTTCAGGAGAACCCTATCCCAGATCAGTAAATTGGCTCACCTACTTACTCTACATACTGAATAGCCGATCATATCTTCTATAAACAGACATTCTGAAGCCCCACCCCCAATAACAACTTCAAAAAGAAGGACAATTGCAACCTCCCAGGACCAAAGATCTTTAACAGAGTCCAGCAATGCCCCTGAGATGGGCTATTGCAACATGAGAAGGAAACCCCCTCACTTCTCCCTTGCCACTACTTGGCCGATGACTACTTTTTACAGGAAGTCCCCCTCCCCTCACAGGAGCAGAGCTGTGCCAGAAGGCACCAGGGGAAGGGATGGCTACAGGAATGCAGCCTCTTGCTGATCATGCCAGGCTCTTTAGAGGAATAAAAAGGAATAAGGCAGCAGAGTGGTATTTCCACAGCAGAAAGGAGCAACATTGTTGTCTAATCTCTTTAACAGAACTCCAAGTGGGTTAGGAAATTAATATTGCTGTGCTTATCTGCCAGCTCTATTTCCCACACAACATGAGGGAAACTGGCTGACTCATTTTATGCAAAGTGAATCAGTTATTGGCGTTATCCCTACCAGCCTGGAAAACCATTTCAACAGCTGTTGCTATCGTGATGCTGCTGATGCCTGAGAAGTTACACAGGAATTGGCCAGAAAGCAGGTCCTGCCAGACTCCAGCTAGCTGCTCCTAGGGTCTGAAGCAAGTGGATGGAGTCAGGTCTGAATGGGATTCCATATGGTCGCAGGGCCTACTGTGAGAAACGTCATGAGCTTCGGGACACCTCATGCAATAAACAGAACAAGTTTGCTTCAGGAAGTCTTAATGAATCTTAACATTTGTTTTCTGAAGCATCATAATCCTTCCAAACTTTAAAGCATTCTCTCTGGCCACAGACTCCCCAGGTTGTCAAAGAATAGCTGTGGAGCATCAAAGCAAGCCCCTTGCTGCAATCCTCATGCTGCTTTATCCCCAGCCCCATCCTCCTCAGGGTTGAGAACATTCCTCACACCTATTGCAGTGACCGCCCCCAGTTCCAGCTGACTCAGCCGCAATTCTGCTCTACCAGATCAGGATGACAGGTTAGTTTAAGCAAGAGGCTAAAGTGGGGAGATCCTAGAAGAAGCCCCCCTCTTCCTCCCCTCCCCCAAGTAGTCTTCACATTATTTTGGCCATTTCACATCCACCACAAAGTGAGCGGAAAATGTAGCTTTAAACAAGGGAAAAATCAGGCATTCACATACTACATTCTTTACTTGTAACACCCTGAATGTGTGGGTCACCCCTCACTTTTCTGTACATGTTGCATCTCTGTGCAAGTCTAAGAATTCCTATAAAATCCAAAGTTTCCTGGTTACTTCCGTGCTTTGGATTCCCTCTGATTAATGGCCTATTACAATACTTCTGTCCTTACAGCATGTACATGTTGGGCCACTATTACTTACAGAAACTCCTGTGTAGCTGCACATTTACATTTCAAGCAGCAGGCAAGCCTAATCACAGCTGGCATAGCCAGGTACCATGCCGTTCCTGGGTTCCCCTGGGAACAAGGAGGGTCTCCATGGAAACAGACACCAGCACTTTTGATAACACCCTAACAGCATAATAAAATTTCATTTGTGACAGTACATCACCACAGCACCACCAAACACTGTTGGGCAGGGAAGGGCAGCTCTTTGCCATCGCCACCCTCTCACCCATTTGTTGCCTTGTGATCTGCACATCATTCATGCTGCCTTCCTCAGGAACTGCTCTCATCAGTTTCATCAGGAACTTTTTGTTTGGGTGTGCAAGACAGGAAAGAGGAGGATAAGTACTATTTAATTACACACAACTATTATGGTAATCTCTTTTGAATATTATGAAATCTCAGAACGTGCAGATTTGCCTTATTTGCTGAGAAAGGATTAGATATTCTGATGTTTAATCAATCTTAATATTCTGTGGACGGGCTGTTTGGTAGTTCCTCCTTCTCCCCTACCCACTCAAGCAGATAGGGACTATGTGACCCAGCTAAAAGAGAGATACACAATACGAAAGAAAACTGGATACATTATGGAAAGATGCTGTGCTATTTCAGGTCCTATAACAGGATAATGGCCCTTAGCAAAGGGAAGGCATAATGGGAAACAACAACCTGTTACTTTCCTTCCCCATAGCCATCTCCCTCTTCTCCTCCTCACCTCTCTCCAGGCACCTAACCCTGAAATGCAAGCCATCCAAATCACAGTGCAGGATGCAGAAGTGACAGACAGATTTGCCATATGGGATGGATAGTGCAAAGAAAGGAGTATCCCAGCCACTGAAGGATAGGCAAAATATGCTGAAGGGATTGACTAAGAGAACAGTGAAAAGACATTCAGTCATTATCTAGAGTTTGCTACTAAGCCCTCCAATTTTAATGGTAAACAAATGCCTTTAAAAATTCAGATTTTAACTCTCTCTAATGTTAAATAGGAATGAGTGAAATCCCACAATTGCTCCTGGGGCATGGCACACACTATGGGTGTAGTCTGTTGGTCCATGTACTGCACTGAGACAGATGATGGATAAAGCTGCAGTGAACTTTCAGCCCCATGTGGAAGTTTTCCCCAGTTCTTGCTATGACCTGCTTTACGAGGTATATCACTTCATCTTGTGTGTTCAATAATTCATTTTCCATCAGTGGTTCCAACCACATTGCTGACAGAGGCCAGAGCTGCACTGGTTGAAAACAAGTTAAGGAATATTCCTTTTGGGTAACCCCACATGGAAGCTGTCACAGAGGGACATGTCTCAGACTGAATAGAAGACCTACAAAATCCAGGGAGATTCTCAGCAGGCCTACAGCAGCAATGCGAGGAGCAAATGCTACACTTGAATTTAACAGAGAAGCTTTCCAGAATGATGTGTAACTTTTTTGGGGGGGGGGGGCGCGGGGGGAGTGTGTGAAGGTTTATGTCCTTGTGCTTGTCTGTTCACAATCATACAGTCACTCAGCCAGGACCACCTCTTACCTCCCATACCCAGATACCAGGACTGTGCAGTAACTCGCCAAGGGGCACAACCTCCTTACCAACAAGCCACTGTGAGCTAGAAACTGCACCAGAAACCTCCTCAACAGCACTGCTTCAGTGGGGCGGGGGCAGCACCCCAGATCAGAGGCTGGCAAGACCCCGATTCCATAATTTCACAGGGGGAGGAAGGTTCAGACAGTAGAAGTACTACAGCCTGACCCTTCTGCACCACACAAGCAAAGGGCCCTCCTCCTGAGACACACGGCCAGCCGGCTTACGGAGGATGATCTGGAAGGGGAAGACAGGAGCACAGCCTTTGATGGGCCCACATCAGGAGCAACTTAGGGAGGAGACGGACCTGTATGAAGGTGAGGGGTGGAGTGTTTGCAAGATTCATAGATACTAAGGTCAGAAGGGACCATTATGATCATCTAGTCCGACCTCCTGCACAACGCAGGCCACAGAATCTCACCCATCCACTCCTGCAATAAACCTCTCACCTATGTCTGAGCTATTGAAGTCCTCAAATCGTGGTTTAAAGACTTCAAGGTGCAGAGAATCCTCCAGCAAGTGACCCGTGCCCCATGCTACAGAGGAAGGCGAAAAACCTGGAAGAGGCCCTGGAATCTGCCCTAGAGGAAAATTCCTTCCCGACCCCAAATATGGAGATCAGCTAAACCCTGAGCATATGGGCAAGACTCACCAGCCAGATACCCAGGAAAGAATTCTCTGTAGTAACTCAGATCCCACCCCATCTAACATTGGTCCTATTTATCATGAATAGTTAAAAGATCAATTAATTGCCAAAATCATGTTATCCCATCATACCATCTCCTCCATAAACTTATCATCGAGTTTAATCCTGAAGCCAGATAGGTCTTTTGCCCCCACTGCTTCCCTTGGAAGGCTGTTCCAGAACTTCACTCTTCTGATGGTTAGAAACCTTCGTCTAATTTCAAGTCTAAACTTCCTGATGGCCAATTTATATCCATTTGTTCTTGTGTCCACATTGGTACTGAGCTTACGTAATTCCTCTCCCTCTCTGGTATTTATCCCTCTGATATATTTATAGAGAGCAATCATATCTCCCCTCAACCTTCTTTTGGTTGGGCTAAACAAGCCAAACTCCTTAAGTCCCCTTTCATAAGGCATGTTTTCCATTCCTCGGATCATCCTAGTAGCCCTTCTCTGTACCTGTTCCAGTTTGAATTCATCCTCCTTAAACATGGGGGACGAGAACTGCACACAGTATTCCAGATGAGATCTCACCAGTGCCTTGTAGAACGGTACTAACTCCTCCTTCTCTCCACTGGAAATATCTCACCTGATGCATCCCAAGGCCGCATTAGCTTTTTTCACGGCCATATCTCGGTCTCTCTCCTCCTCCGCTACTTCTAATTGATGCTTCCCCAGCTTATAACTAAAATTCCTGTTATTAATCCCTAAATGAATGACCTTACACTTCTCACTATTAAATTTCATCTGATTACTCCAGTTTACAAGGTCATCTAGATCCTCCTGTATGATATCCCGGGCCTTCTCTGAATTGGCAATACCTCCCAGCTTCGTGTCATCCTCAAACTTTATTAACACACTCCCGCTTTTTGTACCGAGCTCAGAAATAAAAAGTTTAAATAAGACTGGTCCCAAAACTGATCCCTGAAGAACTCCACTGGTAACCTCCCTCCAGCCTGACAGGTCACCTTTCAGTAGGACCCGCTGTAGTCTCCCTGTTAACCAATTCCTGATCCACCTTTCAATTTTCATATTGATTCCCCCATCTTTTCCAATTTAACTAATAATTCCCCATGTGGCACTGTATCAAATGCCTTACTGAAATCTAGGTAATTTAGATCCACTGCGTTTCCTTTGTCTAAAAAAATCTGTTACTATCTCAAAGAAGGAGTTTGGCACGATCTACCTTTTTTAAAACCATGTTGTATTTTGTCCCATTTACCATTGACCTCAATGTCCTTAACTACTTTCTCCTTCAAATTCTTTTCCAAGACCTTGCATACTACAGATGTCAAACTAACAGGCCTGTAGTTACCCGGATCACTTTTTTTTCCCCCTTTCTTAAAAATAGGAATTGTGTTAGCAATCCTCCAACCATACGGTACAACCCCTAAGTTTACATATTCATTAAAAATTCTTGCTAATTTTGTGTGCCAATTCCTTTAATATTCTTGGAAGAAGATTATCTGGGCCCCCCGATTTAGTCCCATTAAGCTGTTCGAGTTTCGCTTCTACCTCAGATATGGTAATATCTGCCTCCATAGCCTCATTCCCATTTGTCATGCTACCATTATCCCTAAGATCCTCTTTAACCTTATTAAAGACTGAGGCAAAGTATTCGTTTAGATATTGGGCCATACCTAGATTATCCTTAACCTCCATTCCAACCTCAGTGTTTAGCGGTCCCACTTCTTTCTTTGTTTTCTTCTTATTTATATGGCTATAGAACCTTTTACTATTGGTTTTAATTCCCTTTGCAAGGTCCAACTCTACTTGACTTTTAGCCTGTCTCACTTTATCCCTACATGTTCTGACCTCAATAAGGTAGCTTTCCTTGCTGATCCCTCCCTTCTTCCACTCCCTGTATGCTGTCTGCTTTTTCTTAATCACCTCTCTGAGATGCTTGCTCATCCAGCTTGGTCTACGACTCCTGCCTATGAATTTTTTCCCCTTTCTTGGGATGCAGGCTTCCGACAGCTTCTGCAGCTTTGATTTAAAGTAATCCCAGGCATCCTCTGCCTTTAGATCCATAAATTCTTCAGTCCAATCCACTTCCCTAACGAATTTCCTTAATTTTTGAAAGTCAGCCCTTTTGAATTCAAAAACCCTAGTCGCAGATTTATTTTTGTTTATCCTTCCGTTCAGTTTGAACTGAATTAGCTCATGATCACTTGAACCAAGATTATCCCCTACAACCATTTCTTCTATGAGGTCTGCACTACTCACCAAAACCAAATCTAAAATGGCATTCCCTCTAGTCGGTTCAGCAACTACTTGATGAAGGAATCCATCAGCTATCGCATCGAGAAAAATTTGAGCCCTATTATTATTACTAGCACTCATCCTCCAGTCTATATCTGGGATGTTAAAGTCTCCCATGATCACGCAGTTTCCATTAGTATTTACTTCATTAAAAACATTAAAAAGGGCTCTATCCATATCAGATCCCAGAGGTCTACAGCACACCCCAAGCTCTATCCCAGGGGAGGCTCTAATAGTTTTCTTCCCCAATGTAATTTTTGCCCAGACAGACTGTCTTATCCATTTCATCGCTTCTTATTGCTTTACATTCTACCTCATCACTGATAGACAACGCTACTCCACCACCTTTACCTCTATTTGGGTCTTTCCTAAACAGCACAGACCCTTCAATACCCGTAGCCCAGTCCTGACGACTCTTCCACCCTGTTTCTGTTCCCCCGAGAATAGCTGGTTTCACTTCCTGCACCAGTCGCTCTAGTTCCTCCATTTTGTTACCCAGGCTCCTCGCACTGGGGTACAAACATCTTCATTTTTGCTGTTTGGCCTCCCTCACATTCTGTACCCGATTAGGCACGGTCATTCTGCAGCCAGTATAATCTATTAGACTGGTATCCACATTGCCCTTCCTCCTTATATACACATTCTCCTACCCACAGCTGTATCCTTTCTTACTTCATTTTCTTCCCTCTCAATGCTAAAATCCGGTGTGGAGATTACCTGGACATCTCCCAACCATCTCCCCCAAATTCCTAGTTTAAAGCTCTCTTAATCAGTTGTGCCAGCCTCCATCCTAGAAGTCTATTTCCTTCCCTACTCAGATGAAGTCCATCCCGAGAGAACTGTCCTCTGTCCATGAAGGCCTCCCAGTGGCCATACATCCCAAACCCTCCTTATAGCACCACTGCCTGAGCCATCTGTTGATAGTCATAATCTTGTCACACCTTTGTTGCCCTTCTCTAGGAACAGGCAGAATCCCACAAAAGATCACAGGTTTCAGAGTAACAGCCGTGTTAGTCTGTATTCGCAAAAAGAAAAGGAGGACTTGTGGCACCTTAGAGACTAACCAATTTATTTGAGCATAAGCTTTCGTGAGCTACAGCTCACTTCCTCAGATGCATATCGTGGAAACTGCAGCAGGCTTTATATATACACAGAGAATATGAAACAATACCTCCTCCCACCCCACTGTCCTGCTGGTAATAGCTTATCTAAAGTGATTTCCAGCACAAATCCAGGTTTTCTCACCCTCCACCCCACCCCCCCCACAAATTCACTCTCCTGCTGGTGATAGCCCATCCAAAGTGATAACTCTTTACACAATGTGCATGACAATCAAGCTGGGCTATTTCCTGCGCTGGATTTATGCAGGAAATAGCCCAGCTTGATTGTCATGCACATTGTGTAAAGAGTTATCACTTTGGATGGGCTATCACCAGCAGGAGAGTGAATTTGTGGGGGGGGGGGGGGTGGAGGGTGAGAAAACCTGGATTTGTGCTGGAAATCACTTTAGATAAGCTATTACCAGCAGGACAGTGGGGTGGGAATAGGTATTGTTTCATATTCTCTGTGTATATATAAAGCCTGCTGCAGTTTCCACGATATGCATCTGAGGAAGTGAGCTGTAGCTCACGAAAGCTTATGCTCTAATAAATTGGTTAGTCTCTAAGGTGCCACAAGTCCTCCTTTTCTTTTTACAAAAGATCACCTGAGCCTCAATTTCCTTAAGCGTCTTCCCCGGCCTAGCATAGTCTCCCTTAATACTTTCCAGCGAGAATCTAGCCGTATCATTTGTTCCCACATGAAGGTTAATTAGGGGATTCTTTCCTGCTCCCTTTAGGATCCTTTTCAACCTCAGGTCTACATCCCGTATCTTAGCACCTGGAAGACAGCATACCCTTCTATTCTCTGGATCAGCTCTGGTTACAGGCCTGTCTATTCTTCTCAGTAAAGAGTCCCCGATCACATAGACCTGCCTTTTCCTGGTGACGGTGCTATTCTCCAGTCTATCCCCTGTTCCCTCTGGCTGCAAGTTCTTTCCATTCCTATTCTCCCTTGTAATCCTCTTCAACCCATCCTGTATCCTCCTGGGGCACACATTTGGTTTAGTCTCCATTGACTCTTCCCCTTTTCGTAAAGGACTAGCCGTTCTTCTCTTCTTCCTTGCCCTTCCACCTTCAGTGACCACCTGCTGAGCCCCTTCTTCATTTTCCAACTCTGCAAACCTGTTCTTGAGCTCTATTTCTCCTTCACTAGCCCATCTTTTCCTCTGCCTGGTTCTTTTAGTCACATGCTTCCACTGACCACTTTCCTCACCCAGTCTCCCCTCAGAATTCCTCAGTCCTGCTACCATCTGCAAATCTGAGCTTTTCCCTTCAGATACCTCATGTCTTTGCTCCATAATCTGCTCGAATCCTTTTCTAAACTCAACCAGATTTTCCACCTGCATCTCCAAACTTCCGATCTTTTCCTCCATCAGCTCTATCAGACAGCATTTCATGCAGACAAAACGCTTACCAGGTATCCCCTCCAGGATCATGTACATACCGCAGCTTCTACATCCAGTCATCCTCATTGTGTCTTCCACTACATGGGTCACTCCCACTGCTGCCTCTGTATCTGTCATAGCCTTCCCACCTAATCCCTGTTAATCTGGGAAACACAAACCACACCAAAACACGACCACCACCTACAGCAAAAACAACCCCCCAACAAGCACCACAAGACAAACTCCCCCTCAAACTCCCCTGTTTACAGCTCTGTTTGCTGTATCCTGTGCCGCTGCCTGACTGGCTGGCTCCCTTTTTGGGTCCCTAGTCAGAGAAGCCAAGGGTTGTCAAGTGGAGTGAGGACAAAGTAGATGGAGGAGTGTTGCACAGCATGCAGCTTAGGCTCAGAATGGGAAACAGAGAGACAGTTGGGGATGGGGGTTGGATAGTGAGGGAGTGAAGTTTGATTTTGGAAGGAAGCGGGAACTGGAAGGGATTTTGATGGGGTGGGAGTTGTATACACTTAGCAGCTCTGCACACAATTTAGTCACGTCTAGTTCTATCACCCTTGCCCACCTATCTCACTGGATTCCCTTCCCCACCCCAACACACACACACACACACACAGTTGTATTCTCATGTCCATCATTAGATTGAGCTTTGGGAGAAGGGCTCTGCCTTCCTAATACATTTACACAGCAAATATGAGGAAATATCATAATATTAAGAGCCACAGCAGACAGTATAGAACAAAATCAAAGAGGGTTTGATCTGAGTCCCTGAAAAGCAGTGTGCATCTTACTGGAATTCTGGGAGAAACAGGAAAATGCTACCATCTCTTCCAGTAAAGCATGTTCTTGCAGGCCACACAGTGAGCAAAACATTATTGCTAGACTGCAAGCTCCTCCAGGACAGCATCTTCTCACTTTCCATAGCACTGAACTCAACAGTTAACAAGTGAGACTACTAGAAGCAATGAAGAGGCTGGAAATCCCACAGCTAGGCACTTCCTAGCACGTTCCTTCATTATTCCAAGACAAGGGAAAGCAAAGGGGATACAGACTGGGACATCTGCAATTAATTCTGTTTTTAAACGTATAGCTAAGGATGTTTATTAAGGGAGGTAAGTGCTACAGACATATCTCCTCCCCCCCCCACTCAAATACAAATAATTCTAGCAGCTATAGTCACAAAAAGGAAGCAACACCCTTACCCACTGCTAAGAGCATAATATATACTTGGGAGCAACAACCTTTATAACAGGTTTTTCTCAATGCTGTATTTGGCAACTGAATTAGGAAGAGAGGAAGGAAATACTATAGAAACAAAGAGGTGGCAGGCTGGGCTCTTGCCATTCTGGCAGCAGAAAGAGTGAAACAGCTGCCAACACACAGCCATAGGCTTGGCTTTCTGCAGTTCGAACGCCCAGAAGAATTTTCAGGAAGGAAACCCCCAGCATGAAACATTGTGTGGGTTAAGCCCCTGTCCACAAAGCAGCAGAAACCATTACCTTAGTCAAACAGGTCAGGCATTTACCGATGCATACATTAACCTACAGGGAGGAGCCAGTGGTGAGATCAGGAATCAGGAGGACACTCTGCCTTTTCCAGGCAAGCCAGAACGGGACAGGTAACTTGCTCAGGAGGTATCATGCAGAGATATGTTATAGCAATGCTTCACCACAAACCCTAAGCCAACAGAAACTGCAGCTGTGAGGAGCACTATGGGTGAAATGGTGATTGATTTCTGTGCAAGGGGAGACTGCATTAGTTGTGTATTTTACTTCAGATGAACCCATGAAGTGGCATATTCAAATACGACCAATGGTCACCTTGAGAAACAGTCTGAGCCTGGTGACTGGAGTCCATCCTCTTACATTGATTGCTGAAACCCATTGGTATTTTTCTACTTCCTAGCTGGGTGAGAAATAATTCTTTCCCCCTGCATACCAGTTACAGTATCAAAATCCTGATCCTCTTTCAATCAGCTGGAAATTTAACACAGCATGTAGCTGTACCAAAGGCTTTTTCAAAGAAAAGACACTTAATGGTACTGTAGCAGATCCCAGCATCCGTCAGGTTCTGAGCCTGAACTTTCCTCAAGCACCAAGACACAAGAAGTTCTGATTTATTCCCTACAGGCTCCAAGGGCTACAGCCACAAGCATGCTATGACCTGAGCATGACAGGATGGGACATATGGTGCCAGAAGCCAACTGAGAAACCTGGGACTCAGGATCTTTCAGTCCTGGTGTACCAGAGTATGCTTCCTTAGGGTGCTGCATAAGGTCAGTGAGGACTTTTGCTGGTCTGCTTCCCATTTGCTTTATCACTCACATTTTGCAGCACAGGCTGTTTGGAGTTTGGAAATCCAATTAACACAGCAAATTGTAGGATTATCAATAGTTTATGAGAAAAGGGAAGAGAACATCTTTACTAACCATCTGTGTTTGCGTATCAGCAGTCCATGCAGCCCCCAACACACAGTATTACTCAGACCAGTAAGATGCTGAATTGCCAGGGAAATAGTGGCTGTGGTAAGTGTTGCTCAAGAGATTCTACAAAGAAGTTAAGAAATAAAGCTTCTAACACAAACATCAGCCTAGAGGGAATTCCCTACATTCTGGAACAAGCATGCCCATGTCACATTGTGAGTGCTTGAACCACTATCCCACAAGCACCTCAAAATTCCTGAAGCATCTTTCACTGGCTTGGACAAGATGGCAAGACTTTCAACTTTACTAGCTGCTTTGGATAATTCTAGATTTGACCCTTGTCAGGGCTTGCTCTACAGATAAGGTTAGCTTGAGCAATGACCTTAAGCTGTGTCCTGGGCATGACAATGAATCTGTGCCAGCAGGAAATAACTCTGTACCCCTTAAAAACAAAGTAATCTCAAACATGGCCTGCATGTTATCTGAGGCACAAAAGAAAGTGGCTTGTTCCAAGGTCACATGGGAGTCATTAACAGAGCAGAGAATAGAACTTGGGATTCATGACTCCTGTTTCACCAACGTTTTAACTATTCACCACCACCACCGGATTCAAGATTGCCTCTCTGGGTTGTGCAATTCTCTGCTACTGCAGACAGCCATTTAGGGTGAAGGTATAAAGTGAGGAATCTGAAGTCCACCGTCAGCCACCATCCTAGGCAAGGACTGGCGGAGATTCACTCTGAAGCTATTTATTCGGCTAAAGGGGTCCCTGTTAAGTTGCACAAGCAGCTTTCCCCAAGGGTTGGGCTGAGAGCACTGATTCTCAGTTTGGATGGCCCAAGAAAAAAAACAAACGAACAAGTGGGGTTAGCTTCTGAACCCAGATAATTTGCATAGAAGTGCAGTTCCAATCCACCACCCAGCCCTTTACTCCACCTGGCTAGCTTCATGTTTGGGGATCTTAAGGTGTATTGTTAACGTGTTGGGGGAAACCCCAGAAAGATGCAAGGCATAACCCCATTAAATCCAATTTAGGAGGCATAAATGCTGCTTTGCTAATTCGTTCTAACAACTGCTGAAAGGGACCCCCATCTTTGCAATCTGCCTGCTCTCAGATCCCTCATACATTTGCTCAAGTTGTCCTGAACAATGCTGCTCACGTAACATCTCTTCCTGAAGGCACTGAAGACTGCCTCAGTAAGACTTGTATCAAATGTTTCACCAGACCTTCTTAGTGTCTGCATATTGGCTCCCCAGATTGAACCAGCTAGTATGCTGGTCAGGCTGTGTGTTTTGTTTTTTCAGTGAGGTCTTGGTAAGGTGTTCTTGAATGTCCAGGTGTGGTTCAGTGTAACACCTAAATACACAACTTTAGGTCATGGTCAAGCTATGTCATTCAGTAAAATGTCAAGCTGAACGTTGGCCTTTGTGTGGTTTATATGGAAACAGCTGGAATCTGTCTTTTTGGTACTTGGTTTAAAAGTTTCCATCTTTGATAACAGTGGGCCATCTCTCTCATCATCGCATTCAGGATTTCTTCTAAGTGACTGAAATCCTGGTCCCGCACAGCCAGACAGATATTCTGTAGCAGAGCATCATTCCCTGTGTGGCTCATCTCATCTCACAAAGGATAGTCAACAGTCAGCTAAATGAAACTATGCACACAATCACTAGTATCATGAGACCGACCAACCCAGGCTCGCTGCTGGTCCTGTCCCACCTTGCCCCTTCTGACAGGAGGTGACAAGCTGCCTTGCAGAATCTGCTCCTTAAGGTGCAAGACATGCCACATCTACCTGTTTAAAAGTGTGTCTAATCCACCAATCTACTGTCTTAGCTCATGGCACGGCCCTTTGGACAATTCATTTAAAGAACCTCAAAGTCACCTCCAGATGGTGTACTAGGTGGCAAGGTTTCAAACACAGCCATTGTTTATCTTGTGAGACATCTGAAGCCCAATCCCCCCAATTTTGACCTCCCACACCACCTATAGACAAAACACAATAGTTTTCAATGTAGAGTTAACAAATAGGCTGCAAATAACTACTAGTGGGACCTTTTTGACTCTCTTTTACCACGGTTTCCAGTTAGAAGATTTTGATCATAAACTTGCAGGCTGCATCTGTTGGCAATGGCTGCTTGATGCCCTTCCCTCAGCTACTGAACAGTTAAGACATTTAGACATAAGAACATAAGAATGGCCATACTGGGTCAGACTGTTATATTGGATCATATTAAAGAAGTTCTGTATTAAAATCACAAATGAGTTTAATTCCCCATAGTTTAAATTCCAGGGTATTACTAATTAAGAGGCCTCTTGGTTTTTGGTCTCTTGTTTTTACTGTTTCTCCCCCTCTCTGTATGAAACTTGCAAGTTAATTGTGTTAGTACATCCTAAGACGGAGTCTTTTCTCAAACCAATACTTTGTAACTACTCATACAGAGAGACTCAAAGCAATACTTTGAAACAGAAACAGTACACAGACTCCCCGCCCTTTTGTTGTATTTATCTCGCTTTGTTAACAATTGTGATTAAAATAGAGATAGAGCATGTATGTGATGGATGCTTGGTGTGGATAATAAATGAATGATCAGGGAGGTGGGAGCCTAAGAATCCAGTGTCGATCGGCCAAAGGCAGCCTCAAGTGGAAACAACCTGAGGACCCCCAGAGGGCAGACTGGAATCCACCCAACAGCCTCAAGGATGGGAGAACTGAACAACAAGGTAACATCTGGCAGCACGGAGCTGTCAGGAATGTGCCATCTGCTGATTGATTCAGCAACAGCATGATGAAGCAATTTCCATAGACTGGCATAGGAATAAATTCCTATAAAAATGGACTCTAGAAAGTGAGAACTTTGGGGTCTGATTCTGCAAACCAACTTCCAGGAGCATCAGATGAGCATCTGACAAGGCCCTGCTCCCTCCTCATGTCCAGGCCACCTGGCCAGTGGCTTGGCACGAGCAACTCTAAGGCTGGTAACTATGATAACAACCTTGCAGAACCTGTGTGTGTATGAATGAATGTGTGAATAAATATGAAATTTAATTAAATGTTATAGCTATAACTGCTTACTATGATTCTTTCTGTATTCACGATAAATGTGGCATTTTGCCTTATTCCCTTTAATAAGATCCTGCTGGTTTTTATTTTATTGGTATAACAAGATCAAAGGTCCATCCAACCCAGTATCCTGTCTACCAACAGTGGCCAATGCCAGGTGCCCAAGAGGGAGTGAACCTAACAGGTAATGATCAAGTGATCTCTCTCCTGCCATCCATCTCCACCCTCTGACAAACAGAGGCTAGGGATACCATTCCTTACCCATCCTGGCTAATAGCAATTAATGGCCTTAAACTCCATGAATTTATCCAGTTCTCTTTTAAACCCTGTTATAGTCCTAGTCTTCACAACCTCCTCAGGCAAGGAGTTCCACAGGTTGACTGTGCGCTGAATGAACAACTTCCTTTTATTTGTTTTAAACCTGCTGCCCATTAATTTCATTTGGTGGCCCCTAGTTCTTATATTATAGGACCAAGTAAATCACTTCTCCTTATTCACTTTCTCTATACCACTCATGATTTTATAGACCTCTATCATATCCCCCCTTAGTCTCCTCTTTTCCAAGCTGAAAAGTCCTAGCCTCTAATCTCTCCTCATATGGGACCCGTTCCAAACCTCTAATAATTTTAGTTGCCCTTTTCTGAACCTTTTCTAATGCCAGTATAGACGAACATGGTTGACTTCAATATATGTAAATGCAATCAATAAAAAAAAATGGACCTTCAAATACATCCCCGACCTGCTATATGTCAGCTGCTTTACCACACACTAGAGAAGCGGAAGCCACACATTCTTCAGACTATGCAATCAGCCTAACTTTCACTTAAACCAGCAGACAAGGGTGTCAATTAGCAACATGCTTTCACTCTTGAAATACAGTCAGGCTCAAAAGGCATGTTGTCAGCTAGCAGAGACAGACATTATTCCTGAATTCATGTTACCTAAATCACAGTCTACAATTATTGCCTTTAACAACAAAACTCTGCAGCCTTGACCCTTAAAGCTGCACCCAGCTCACTTTTACACACACACACAATGAGAAGATTGCTTTATATACTAATCAAAATGGTTTAAGAAGGTCAACACTAATAGAGTAGCCTAAGAAAAATATTTTAAAAAGCAAAGAAACTTGCTTTAGAAGAGAGCGGCAGTACAGTCTCATGTAATACTTCTCAGTCTGTCTGGGTCCGCAACCTAAAAAAGGCTGAGGTCATCTTGCAAGCCACTGTGTCCAAAATCCTTTGGAGTCCGATTGTGGGATCTTGGTCTTAGAAAGAAGCAACAGGCTGTTTTTGGGTGCTGAAGCTTGAGCATTGTGGAAAATGTCGATAGAGTATTGGGAGCTGTTGCTTTGGGGGTGGAGTATCAGTCTGCTGGAGTGGAATGGGGTGCTTGTTGCCTGTTCAGGTGCAGGAGAATAATACTTTCAGTGGTTGCAGAATTGGCTCTACAGTTCCTTGCAAATGCATTTCTGAGCCCTAGTGCAGAGCAATGGGTGGTGTGAGGGAAGAAGAGAGCAAAGACAGATCGTTGTATGATTGGGTAGGAATCAGTGAAAGCACAGAGCCAAGGTGGTGGTGGCAAAGGCGGCAGCAAGATCGGAGAGGGAGTGCCTGCAGGATTTCATTGCTCATGCAACTTTACTCCTTTGGTACCCACTTCCCACATTGCATCCTACTGACTGAGAAGTGCTGGGTTAGTGGTTACTGCACAGAACAAGGTGTCAAGGAGTCTAGGTTCTATTTCTGGTTCTGCCCCAGACACAATGGGTGGCCTTCAGCAAGACCCTTACCCCCCCCGTGCCCCACTTTCCCCCTCCAACAAGGGCAATATTTAGCTTCCACAGGTGTTGTGATGATTAATTCACTGACATTTGTTAAGCACTCTTTGATACTTATATATGCTGACTCAGAGAAAGACAAAGCATTAACACATTTGTTTCTGGCTTGTAAGTTGGAGCTAACAGTGTTTTATTGCTGATGTGCTAGGCAAACAGTAGACACTGGAGAAGATGTAACTAACCAGCAGACTGCTCCAACAGGAGGTTATAGATTCCACCTGGCAAAAGTCATGTAGCAGTCACCAGCTCTAATCAGATCTGTCAAAATGGAGCTTCAGCTGGCCAGATCAGTAAAAGAGATGCTGACCCATCTTAGAAGAAGGCTGCTCTGTGTGGCTCTCACACCCCTGTAATATTAATCTATGCTCCCGATATTTGGAGGATTGCTACATAAGGGCTTGCCTACATGGGAAAGTTAGTGTGAAATATGGTAGGGTGTGAATTTAAAGCAGAATAACTATTGTGCACTAACTCCCCATGTAGACACCCATTCCACAATAAGTGCCTTTTTGCAATGTATGCTATGTAATAGATTTAAATTCACACCCTACCTAATTCCATGCTAACTTTCCAAACAGACAAGCCCTAAGCTCTTTCCGAGAAGTACAGGATGTGCAAATCTCACATTAGCAAGACAACCTGCTCAACTTCACAGAGTGTTTTTAGCTAATGTTTCAGAACTGGTGTGTACCAGAGTTTCTTGGGAGCAAGGTGAGTGGAGCCGCTTTGCAAGATATTAGAGTCATTTCCAGTATAGTGCACCTGCCACCTTATTACCACAGGGTTGTCAGCTACATTATTAAATTAGAATGGTGCCAGGGCAGCATGCAGGTGATCTTGTAAGAGACAGTTGCTTAACTGCCCATAGGTCCACTGTTGGAGAGGGGGTGGAGGGAGGGGTAGTTTGCACTTGTAAGGAAAATGGCTGAAGGTTTGTTTTTAAAACATGTAATATACTGAATAAACACTACAAATAGACATGAAAAGGCAAGTCAGAATTCAGAGCCATTAACCCTGACAGGCTCTTTTACTCAACAGCATAGCTAGAAATCTTTTCAGTTACGGCTTTAGGAAGAAAGATAGTTAGTGCCACTGATGCAGCCAACAACATGCAGGAGGAAGACTATATATGTAAAGCAGGCTTTGAAAGTCACCTTGGCAATCGGGAGAAAACTGAGCATATTCCATAAGATACACTGCTAGCACACAGTGGACTCTCCAGTACACATCTTCTACCTGAGCTGACTTAAAGAACAGAACTTATCAGTAACTAGCTTTTCATGGATTCCGATTAAGCTTTATACTGCAGCTATAACACTTAGCACTCATTCAGTGCTTCACTTCCTAAGAGCACTTTACAAAAACACCACCTAATACACCACCACAACTCCCCTGGGAGGTAGGCAAAAAATATTATTGCTCTCCTTTTATAGCTGGAGAACCTTGAGGCACAGAGAGATGATCTGACTTGTCCAAGGTCATACTAGAATCCTATGGCAGAGCTAGATAAGATTCTATTCCTATGTTCAAGCCATTAGACCACACTGCCTCTCTGATTGCCATACGCCAGATCGGGAAAGAATTTTCCCCTGCAGGCCAGATTGGCAGTGACCTTTGGGTGTTTTAACCTCTCTCTGCAAGTGTATGGGTGTGGATCACTTACTAGGATTATTTGGGTATAACCCATTGCAGGGGCCTCAGGCATTGGTGCTCCTCGGTGTCTTCTATTCTCTACCTGTGGTACACAGTAGTTAGGCTCCTGTGGGTTGTAATACTTGGGTCTTAATTTCAGCTGCTGGAGGGTGTTAGTGGCCTGTGATGTAGAAGAGGTCAGACTAGATGATCTTGTAGTGTCTTCTGACCGTTAACTCTATGACTCTCTGGGTGGCAAACATTTGCAACACATAGTTTAATGCAAAAAAAATATCTATTTAGAGGTTTCAGAGTAACAGCCGTGTTAGTCTGCATTCGCAAAAAGAAAAGGAGTACTTGTGGCACCTTAGAGACTAACCAATTTATTTGAGCATGAGCTTTCGTGAGCTACAGCTCACTTCATCGGATGCATACCGTGGAAACTGCAGAAGACATTATATACACACAGAGACCATGAAACAATACCTCCTCCCGCCCCACTGTCCTGCTGGTAATAGCTTATCTAAAGTGATCATCAAGTTGGGCCATTTCCAGCACAAATCCAGGTTCTCTCACCCTCCGCTCCGCCCCCCCCCCCCAAACTCATTCTCCTGCTGGTAATAGCCCATCCAAAGTGACCACTCTTCACAATGTGTATGATAATCAAGGTGGGCCATTTCCTGCACAAATCCAGGTTCTCTCACCCCCTCACCCCCCTCCAAAAACCACACACACAAACTCACTCTCCTGCTGGTAATAGCTTATCCAAAGTGACCACTCTCTTCACAATGTGTATGATAATCAAGGTGGGCCATTTCCAGCACAAATCCAGGTTCTCTCACCCCCCCACCCCCATACACACACAAACTCACTCTCCTGCTGGTAACAGCTCATCCAAAGTGACCCCTCTCCCTACAATGTGCATGGTAATCAAGTGAAAGCGCACAACTGTTATGAGTCTCTTTAGTCAGGCTAGACTCCTAGAATTTGCCTGCACCTTTAAAAGTGTTCTGAACCCTGGGGTCAGTCAACAATCAGGCATGTGGAATTTCCACACCAGCAAGTTTTAGGCACACTTACCCAGATGGGCACTATAGAAAACCATAAGTGCTGCACATGGAAATTGGATCTGCAGCTTAGTAGCTTCTTAGGCAGTGTGCATTTTTGAACTAACCAAGTTATTCTTCATTTGTTGAGCTCCAACACCACATTTGGCAAGGTAGAGAATGGAGAGGAGATGAAAGTAAGCTCCTTGCGGGCAGGGTAATCTAAGCAAATACCAAAAAAAAAACAAAAAAAAACCACACCCCCAACACACCCCCAACACCAATAATAAATTCAAAGGTAAGGAACGCAGTTACTCAACCCCTCCGCCCCCGTGCAATCTTTGCTTTTATAAGGAGATTAAATATAAAGGGAATGGAAAAAAATAATGTCCCTGAATATAAAGAACTAGAACTGGAGAGAGGAGCCCACAAGTGTCAGTATTTCTTAGTTCAGTTTTATAACTGTCAATTCAGGAAGCCCACTCACAAAGACACTTGTTATATAGCAGGAAAGAACAGAATCCCATCTCCATCCACAGACTGTCAGTCATTTCCATTCCTGGCAACACACAAGAAACCCAAGTAGCCACACAGATTTCTGCAAAGGAATCTGTGGATGCAAGTTTATAGGCTGTCTTACTTAACAATAGGCCATTGGAGGGGAAGGTTAACACATTCCCACTTTAGTTCTGTAGTCCTACATCAGTAATATTTACATCACATCAATGCAACCACACTAATTTGTTCTGTATAGTTATGCTATGATAGACTAGCAGTGGCTTACAGCCGTGTACAAATTGCATCAGCTCACAAGTGAATACAGGGACTGTCTTCTTTGCAATTTGTCTACACAGTGCCTTGTGCAGTTGGGCCCATATTCTTTGCTGCAGGTCCTAAGCCCTACTATAATACAAGAAAAACTACGGCCTTTAGTCTTCAACCATCAGATGCCCAGTGTAAACGGAGATCTAAAATAAGGGACCCAACTACATGCAGTAGCCTTCCACAGATCTAACTCCTTCTCAGAAGCCCAAGAAATGGCTGTGCAGCACTCCAGAGTGCGCACTGTTGTAGGAATCTGGAAAAGAATTCTTACAACAATAGAAGAGATAAAGTGGCCTTATATAGGAACTGGTCTCAGCTCCTGCAACTCGGAACAAAAATGTATGCAAAACCATAATAAATGTGTATGCACAATCCTTTCCCTACCCCAACATAAACATTTTAATTATTTTGTTTTAAAAACAAGAAATTACCATTTACTTCTGGTTTGCTGTACGCACTGTATACTGTACAAACTTCAGCATTGTTCATGCACCAACATCTGGGTTACAATGTTGTCCCTAAGGAGAAAGAGGGTAATTTGCTTTCACTTGTGTAGCACTACAAATCCACTAACCTTAAGCCATTGAAGAGCTGTTTAGATTTATCCAGTAGGTAACAAAAGTCTGTGACCGTTTTCCTCTCTCCCTGAGGGATATCATCTTCAGCTCCTCCAGATGACATGATTTCTTTTAGGGCAAATTCAGTCCTAGAATAAAGGCAAGATCTATATGAGATAAAGATTGCATGCAACTAGGAACTCAGAAGACAGGTTTAAGCATGATGGTTTCACAGGGATAACGAAACATATCAAACATGCAACTCTCCCACAGGTTACTTTCTTTGAGGCTCACTGAAAGTCACAATAGGAATATCAACTCAGGATCAGAAAACCCTAACAAAGCATGGGGATATTTACAGCGTGGCTCACTAGTTAACAGAGCAAATGAAAATGGCATAATCATGAAATAAAATAACTTGTTGACAGGACTATTAACAACGAACCACAAATAAAAAGGATTGTGTGTAAACAAAACTTGATGTTGACAACTCCTCTCTCTAGGTTTGTCTATTAGCGAAGTGATGTGGTTGCCCCACAGCAATGTTTAGAGAGAGAAGAGACCCAGGCCCTAAATCTGTTTACTACATGTGTTGGGACACATTTCCTTTGCTTTTACATTTGTTGGAACCTGTAGTTCACTGTTCATCACTGTAGGACAGCATGAGGACATCAGCTGTGTTGTCAGGAAGACCTGCCCAAAATGATATCTGTTCCACCGCATTTCTTCTCTCTGTCAACTCTGTGGGCTGCAACCCCACAAGAAGACCTACACAAACACTGATTTTTTTTTAATTATTATTCATCTGTGCACAACTTCATATTGTGCAAGAACGGTGTTCGTACACACAGTTATACCATAGCAAGGATCTATAGTGTGGCTAGACTTAAAACTGAGTAAAGGTGTAAAAGAGTTATAAGGATACAGTGATCTTTTTGGGAAACCCGTTTGAAATTAATCCACAGCAAGATTGTTGCTATGATCATCCAAGAGTGAACAGGGAGCTACAGGTTCTAACACCTGCAATAAGATGTGCCGCACTTTAAATGGCTAACCACTTTGGGGCCCATCTATGCTCTTTAGAAACTTTGTGTTGTGTTGGGTAAACACATGCCATTATTAGGAAAACAGAGAGAGGACCAAGTCTTTTTGGCATCTCTATGGAATCTGGCAAACTAATGGGTTTATTTTGCGGGAAGGGCAGAGATTTAAGATAAATTCCATTTGCACAGGAGCATTGTGCAATGACTGTATATGAGCAGCCATCTGCAACCCCCAATTCAGGCCAAGAGGTAGCAGGGCCTGCCCTGTAAGTATGGCAAAAGGGAAGCTTATATGCAGACACTGGAAAGTAACTGCAATTATTTTCCCATCAACACCATGCCAAACCCTCAACTCAACCAGACTTTGGTTATACTTTCCTGTGACACCATTTCATGCATTGCCAAGTACTAAGCAAAATAGCAACTCCCTCCTTCACCTTTTAAGGATCCGTTAGTGAACATGTCCCACCAAACAAGGAACTTTGTGTCTGCCTGTGTTTGGCAAGGGGCAGCATAGCATGTATTCACTTTCCTCTCTCACATGCTGACATAATGACACACATAGCTTTATCACTAGAATGTGGTTTGCATTGCACAGACCAATTGCTGAAGAGATTCAGAGGGGAAAGTTAAGAAACATCTGTCCAACTGATTTTCAATTAATTACTCCTGTGTGATGCCAGACAATATGCAAGAGCTCAAAACATATCAATCACATATCAGTGGTTGCCAGTATGAACTAAGAAAGCAGGACCTGGGTGCAATGAAGAACCAGTTTGCATTTGAAGCCTGCAGCATCAAATATCTAACATTTTACGCACAATGAAACATGAGACAATAACTATTCCAAGCATCAGCATATGAAATTCACCCCCCAAAAACAAAAAAAAAACCCACACATGGTGAGAAGAGAGCTAGAAACAGATGAGCAAAGCAGCTGAGAGGTAAGTCAAGTATTTCAGGAAGATGGACTGTACCCCAGGTCCTCTGTGCTCCGCAGCAAGCTTGACCTAAATCCTGTGGCAAGGCCCCTGGATTCTGCAGTGCTCCACTGTGGCAGACAGGATACTCTACAACAGCTTCAGATAATTTTTTTTTTAAATGCAAGTTTGAATTACATATAAATCAGAGTAATACAGTCAGTACAGTATGTTTAACTCAGTGATGTATTCAGTTTATTTTATGCTGCCTCAAAAAATTCTTAATTTTTAATGTCCATATAGATACTACAAGATATCCAAACGGCTAACATTGGTTCAGCTCCATCAGAAGCCCTCGATTAGGCAAGCATGACAGCTATCCCTGTATTTAACATTTGCAATTAGACGCCCTCGGAGCAAAAGTGTGTTTTTCACTTTCACTCTTTAAGACACGAGTTTGAAAAATGATAAACTACAAAACTGTCAGCACAGAAAGGCCCCAAAAGACCAAAATCCTTCCTGTATGATAGAATATAATAATCCTTGAATCATAACAGCTTGTTAGGGCTGAGGGGAGAGAATTTATCAGAAAGTCAGACCAGGCAAGACCCGTAAATCATGAAGATACATTTGGGACAGCTATGCTCTATCCTGCTCCTGAATCTTTGTAATGATGTCTGGATCTCCTCCCCTTGTGGAATCTATTTCACTGCCCATTTGCTCTGTCTATTCTACTGATGCCATACTATATCTGGGGAGAGACTGTGTATATGTGTGCACACATGCTAGGAGGAGAGGGCTTAGATAGCAGGAACTCATGTTTTAATGATGTTTAAAATCATATATTTTTGTGCTCAATGGAGCAAGACTTTCACATTTTACAGTCACAGAAAGAAACTGTGAAAGCCAGCAGGATCTATCTGCCTTGATTACAGATTCTGTTGATGCAGAAGTGTAAGAAGGAAGAGGAGCACATTCCGGTGCTGTGCAGGGACCTGAAGAGTTATTACCATTGGGCCACTGCACTGTGACATTCAATTTATTACCTACCTGCAGCTTCAAAAACTTATGTATGCTGTAGCCAAGCCTGACACAGATGCTATCAAGCCCAACCAACAGCTCAACTTTTAGTCTAGGAGGAGGGATTATTATAAACTTTGGCTGGTTTCAGGGCACTGCTTTTCAGGACAAACAAGTCACAGGAAAACAGTCAAGCTTTAAATTAATGGGATGGGGGTCTTTTACATCATTAAAAGGTCTTAGAAAGCCCAATCCCTCAATATTGATATTTTGTGCTGTTTTGTACAATTCATGTGCAATGTATACTCAACTGACATCCACAGTCATTGTTTAGTCATTAAAGGTCACATTTAGATAGCTGCAGTGAAGCCTTAGGACAACAGTCTTCTCAGCTCTGTAAAATTTACATATGAAACTCCACAGGTCTACTCCAGAGCTGCCAGATCTCGCATGCCCTGCATGCTGCCACCCACCCTTATAAAATTCTGCACACTGTCCTAAATGCTCTCAGTAAAATTGGAGTACTTGTGGCACCTTAGAGACTAACAAATTTGAGCATAAGCTTTCATGAGCTACAGCTCACTTCATCAGATGCATCCATAGAATTGTAAGTTTGGGGGTGATTCCTGAAGTATTTGATAAAAAGTATTCAGAAAGGCAGAGTTCCCTTATCAGCCCTAATAAGTGCCCTCTTTTCCCAGGCACAGCAGGTAATGCTGCCTGGCCAGACACTGTTCCAGTCAGGGTTGCTGTATAACTCTCAGCAATGCAGTTTGTATGGACACCCAGACCTGTGGATAGGCCCACTTTAAATACAGATTAATAACCAAATCAGCCATACCCATTTGGTAGCCAATACCAAATGAGTTTCTAATCTCAATGCACTTCACAGAAAATCCTGGACACAGCACAAATACACATTGCTACAGTTAGCTACCCTACTGCTCATCAGCAGTCTCAGCAGAGAGGCCAAGCACCTAATGGATATGTAAAGAACCACCCCTCTCATCCACAGAGAGTCTTTCCACAAAAGGGGTTGAGACTGTACCTGCTCTGAAGAGTTGCTTTCAGCCTCCAATGCTGTTAACTCAGGACAAAATGTACTTTAAAAAACAAACTTAAAACAAACGAGTGATGTTAAAAAGTCAGTTGCAGTGAACAGATACTGCATTTTATGCAACAACCCTTCCTTGATCTCAGACTTGGGAAGGAACAAACTGGGTAGCTCTGAAAAGCATTCTGTAGCTCTGTCAACAATCCATATTTGCAAAATTAATACGTGGGCTAAAATACAGTGTAAGAGAACACAGTTTACATAGAGTTAAAGGGATTGAAAAAGGCTTAGCCCATGCCACCCCCACCCGCCCAGTCCACTGAACAGACACGGAGTGCAAGATCAAACGTGGAAAGGTCTGCCTTTGGGCAGGTTTGTTCTATTAAACCAAAACCAATATTTGGATAATGACCTGGAGTTGGGCAATAATAATTATATCCAATAAACAATCACTCATGCAGCAGGAACCATACTTGCAACACTATTCAAAACATTTAAAAAGGCGGGGGTGGGGGTGGGGGAAGGAATCATAGAATATCAGGGTTGGAAGGGACCTCAGGAGGTCATCTAATCCAACCCCCTGCTCAAAGCAGGACCAATCCCTAATTAAATCATCCCAGCCAAGGCTTTGTCAAGCCTGACCTTAAAAATATCTAAGGAAGGAGATTCCACCACCTCCCGAGGTAAAGCATTCCAGTGTTTCACCACCCTCCTAGGGAAAAAGTTTTTCCTAATATCCAATCTAAACCTCCCCCACTGCAACTTGAAACCATTACTCTTTGTTCTGTCATCAGCTACCACTGAGAACAGTCTAGATCCATCCTCTTTGGAACCCCCTTTCAAGTAGTTGAAAACAGCTATCAAATCCCCCCTCATTCTTCTCTTCCGCAGACTAAACAATCCCAGTTCCCTCAGCCTCTGCTAATAAGTCATGTGTTCCAGTCCCCTAATAATTTTTGTTGCCCTCCGCTGGACTCTTTCCAATTTTTCCACATCCTTCTTGTAGTGTGGGGCCCAAAACTGGACACAGTACTCCAGATGAGGCCTCACCAATGTCAAATAGAGGGGAACGATCACGTCCCTCGATCTGCTGGTAATGCCCCTACGTACACATCCCAAAATGCCATTGGCCTTCTTGGCAACAAGGGCACACTGGTGACTCATATCCAGCTTCTCGTCCACTGTAACCCCTAGGTCCTTTTCTGCAGAACTGCTGCCGAGCCATTCGGTCCCTAGTCTGTAGCGGTGCGTGGGATTCTTCCGTCCTAAGTGCAGGACTCTGCACTTGTCCTTGTGGAACCTCATCAGATTTCTTTTGGCCCAATCCTCTAATTTGTCTAGGGCTCTCTGTATCCTATCCCTACCCTCCAGCGTATCTACCTCTCCTCCCAGTTTAGTGTAATCTGCAAACTTGCAGAGGGTGCAATGCACACCATCCTCCAGATCATTTATGAAGATATTGAACAAAACCAGACCGAGGACCGACCCTTGGGGCCCTCCACTTGATACCGGCTGCCAACTAGACATGGAGCCATTGATCACTACCCGTTGAGCCCGACAATCTAGCCAACTTTCTTTCCACCTTATAGTCCATTCATCCAGCCCATACTTCCTTAACTTGCTGGCAAGAATACTGTGGGAGACCGTGTCAAAAGCTTTGCTAAAGTCAAGGAACAACACATCCACCGCTTTCCCCTTATCCACAGAACCAGCTATCTCGTCATAGAAGGCAATTAGATTAGTCAGGCATGACTTGCCCTTGGTGAATCCATGTTGACTGTTCCTGATCACTTTCCTCTCCTTTAAGTGCTTCAGTGCTATGGAGACAGGCAAAGAGAGACAACCCCTTATTCTGTGGCCAAATAGATGTTACTATTCCCTTCTGAGCCACTCTCTTTTTAAAGCTGTAATATTGCGCAACACTTCAGCAGAATAGACAGATGAAGATTTCCATTTGTAATCTTGCTTCCTGGGAAGTGAAGTTCATGAATATAATTTAACTTACACCCACCCACTCTGCAGCCTGTTCCATTCTTCATTGACTTTGGAGCTTGGTATTCTACCCTCACCTCAAACAAATCCACATTCCACCTGTTCATCCCAGCTCCCTGACCTTTACAAAACCCAATAACTGCATAAAAACAGACACTGGTAAGAGATTATTTGAGCTTCGGACACCATGTCAAGACTGCACTAGACACATGGTCTCAGCTCAGGCAGGAGAATGAGTACACTTTCCTAAAATCATTCTCCTCCACAGCCACCCCCTCAACCTCAATGAAGTTTCACTGGCTAGTTTGCTCTCTTCTGATCTCAGTCTCAGCCTCCTGACCCTCCAAATATTGTTGATATTTTAACTGTAAATAAATGTGGTGGGTGCCCCGGAAAGCTTGGATTATTTTTTTTAAATTAGGTAGTGAACATTTACAAACTATCCTGTGAACACAGGAGAGAGAGAGAGAGAGTATTCAGCTACTGTACACTGATCAAGTGGCTTGAACTAGTAAAATGGTTCATCATCTCTAAGTGGGGCTCGCTGGTTGAGCTCTTCCACTAACCATATCGAATGAGGGATTTCCCATAGGGATGCATTTTCCTCTCCAAGGGGCCAAATACATCCCCTTCACTACAGCATCACAATTCATCTAACAGGAGCCAGCAGGGAAGAATGATGAGTGGGGTAGTGGAGGAGTTTACTCCCAGTCACAGATCCTCAGGATCAGTCTCTTAGATGAACCCCTTCCACATGCCAGACTCCTAGGGTCTCTCTTCCTTCAGGGAAGGCCATGTGGCCTTACTGCCACCTGAGATGGAACCTCTGGGCAGACCCAGCTTTAGGGGAAACAGTGGCCTGGGTGAACTTGTATTTTGGTGCCTCTGGCCCCCACAGGCACCCCATCCCCCAATCACCCCTGACTCCCACAGCTCTCCCCATTCACCTCCAGGCCCTGATGACTCCCCCCCCCCCCCCATTGCTTAGTTTTTATTGAAAGAAGTGCTGGAGCTCAGCCCCAGCAAGAGCAAAGCACTGGCTGGGCGGCCAGTGCTGGCCAGGCACCCAGCTCTGAGTTTTGGGGGGGGGGAGTGTGTGTGTGTTGGGGGAGACAGATGGGGAGTGTGTGCACGCCTGAGTGAGAGTGTCAGTGGCTGTCTCTGTAAGAAGGGAATTCAGGAGTCTGAACAGCTGTGCTGGCAGCTCCCACTCCGGACCCAGAGGCACCAGCACAGACGCACTCCCCCCGACCCAGCTCAGTGGAGACTGGGTACATAAGTGGGGGGGGAGGGTACATCCCAACATCAGCACACACCCCTCTCCCGCACAGGAGACAGGCTCCAGGGGGGAAAGGAGAGGCAGAAGCAGGAGTGGCTGCAAACAGCAGTGGATCAGGGCAGCAGGGGAGATGGGGCACTCCTGCTTTAGAGCAGTTAGCTTGCTGGTCCAGCTGCACCCCTGGTGCTTGGTCCATCCGCCCTCTCCAGGCGCTGCCCCACCTGCCTGGCAGCCTCTAATCCTCACTGGCTGTCAGCAGGTCAGGAAGAAATAACATGGCGCCCCCTTGAGTACTGTGCCCTGGGCAGCAGCCCAGCATGCCCATCCCTAAGGCTTGCTCTGCCTCTGGGCCTTCAGCACTCCTGCTTCCCACCGTGAGCTCTGTTCAGCGAGCCCAACGGAGATACGCCCCTGATAGAGTCTTGTATGATGCTCAGGGATTAATAAACTATGGCCAGTAGTTACAGTGACACTCAAGGAGCATTTTCAAAAACAGTCAGGTTTATTAGTCAATAGGATCATAGCATAGGAAGTCCTTATGTTAGCACAGAGACATGAATGTATTCGAGCATAATCCATTCTGGTCCTACCAGAGCAATTCACCAGCCAAACTGTAGTGAACTTCATTTTCAGGCTGTCTCTGACTTCCCTCCTTCAATCAGTTCCCAAGTAAGAGAGCCTTCAAGATTCTTTCAGATCCCACACTTATCCCCCTCACCTCACAACTTCCAGTCCTTTGTGCTCAAGCTGGGGTCTATGCTCAGCTTCCATGATAACAGTTTCAGAGTAACAGCCGTGTTAGTCTGTATTCGCAAAAAGAAAAGGAGTACTTGTGGCACCTTAGAGACTAACCAATTTATTAGAGCATAAGCTTTCGTGAGCTACAGCTCTCTTCCTCAGATGCATAGCCTGCTGCAGTTTCCACGATATGCATCTGAGGAAGTGAGCTGTAGCTCACGAAAGCTTATGCTCTAATAAATTGGTTAGTCTCTAAGGTGCCACAAGTACTCCTTTTCTTTTTTCATGATAACAGTGTTGATCCATGAGTCACTGGAACTTACATCCTCTCTCTGGATTCCTTGTTGATCTGGGTCCGTTTCAACCAGTTTCTGAACAACTTCATTTCACCCAGACAGGGAAGCAACTCCCTGCCAATGTCTCTTAGGTTACCCTAAGAGCTAACTTAATCTGTTTTTCCTCCACTAGGTAGCAATGCAAAATACAGGGGAAACTCAGGCACACAGAATTCATAAAAAAAAATACTACAAAAATTCCCACTGTGTCACTCTCCCCCCATGCTTCAATCCACCTCAAGCCAGACTGTTCTCCTAGTTAGTGAGGAAGCTGTTCATGGTCTCCACCCATCCTGGGGAGGATGGAGCTGGCTGTGGAGAGACTGGTCCCTGCTGCTGGTAGTATTGAGAAGAGTCCTGTGCAGCCCAGCCCAGCAGGGAGAAGTGGCATAGGTAAAGGGAGAGTCTGTGCACCGCTGCTGCTGGGGTACCTTGTGCATACACACCACCTGTTCCCAGCTGTGATGGCAACTCCCTCCTGGAGATGCTAGAGGAAGGAGAGCGAGGGCTGAATGTGAAGTAGAGAAGGAAGACCCTAAAATCCCTTCCCGCAACACAAGGCCCCAGTGCTGAGTGTCTGCAATGTTGGGCACAGCCCCACATGCATACTTATTACTGAAATGTCACTTTAAAAATACCTTCCATATTTGTGGCTTCTTGTGTTAGTTTCTTAAGATGCTGCCTGGGAGATTTTGGTAAGATGGGCAAAGCTCAAGCCTCAAGGAAGGGCACAACATTTAGAGTTACTTCTTCCCCCCTTTCATTTCTGTTTAATGAGTTAAAACCATGTGGCTAATGTTCAGAAACTACTACAGCTGTGATTATGACACCAAAGCAATGGAGACAGGTATGCCTTGTTAGAAAATAAATCTCTCTTCCTCCATCCTCAAAGAGCTACTTAAGGACAAAAATGTAGTTAGTGTTCATTCACACACACCCCCAACACACACCCCAACCTTTAAAACAGCCTCATTTAAAAGGTCCTATGGGTAGAGCAATCTGGAGCCTGTAGGCCAGAGCAGTAGCTGCCATGAACAGATGGGTTCTGTTCAACTACCCTATTTCTTTAACTTGGAATGTACTGGTAGAAATTGCTTCACTATCATTGGCTAGTTTCTCCTAGTGTTTAAGAACAGCTCATATTCACTGCTAGCGAGGTTTATGCCCTAGTCTCCCTTTCAGAGTGTTATAAACACAGGACCTTTGCAGGGTATGCAGATCTCTACACTATGACAGCACTGAGAAATGCTGCTGTGTAACCAGTAGGAAAGAGCTTACACTTCAGACTTCATCCAGCTGGATTAAAAGTGAGATTCAAAAAGTGAGCACTTCTATAGAAATTACTGTATTACCACTTTTTTAGGCTCCAGGATGGTATTTGCAACTGGCACCATATAGGAAAAAGTTCACGTGCCCCCTCTAAATTGCCAGCTAAATATGTACTGTATTCCTACAGCCCTTCTCCAAAGCTAAATAAAATGATGTTTGTTCATTCTGCCAAAAGGCATTTTAGAAAAGTAACCGGAGAATTTTCTTAGCTCAGACATCTTGAGCACTTCTCCATAACAGAGAAGATCAGGACTATAGAGGCTTATGTAGACTTTAAGTCTCAAACAACAAGTTACAATACTTCATCAATATTTGTCACATCAGGTCCTAACAGTAAGATGGAATTTCACACAAGTGAGAGGAATGTCTCTCCTTTTGTCCTAGAGGCTGGACTGCCTGACTACCTGGCAGCTATAAAAACACACACTCTCTCACTACTCACATTTGTAAGTGCAAATACTAATGGTACTGCAAATTTCCCAAGAGATTAGATCATTCACCACTGCTCTTTTCAGGCCTGTTTACAGCAGGAAATTGACCTACCACTAACAGTTATCAGCAAAGGGTCCCTCTGAACTGTTGCCTTTAAAACTGTCTATAGTAGTAAATTGGAAAAAAAAAAAAAAAGTATTTTTCAGCTGCTTTTTATACTTACATATGGGACTGTGGTCACTCTTAACATAAAAAGTATTCTGTCACACCAGATACATACTAACATATCTTGATGGATTCCTTCAGGCTACATGATTTATACTTAGATTTATAGAGTATTGTGATAAAAGACAAGTAACAGGGATCTCATCAGGTACAGGTAAATAAATCAAAGCGCTAAAATGCCCATGAGCCCACAGCCTTCAGAAAGGGGGCACCTATTTTCCATTTTCTGGAACTTAATTCTTCCACCTTTTAATGACTATTTATTTTAATGACAGGGTCTTCACTTCCCATTGACACCAAGTTATCTGGCAGACCCAAGATGCAATTTACAATTTTCATTAAGTGGTAATTTAGATGAGAAAGAATATTAGAAACAGCTAAAGCAGGCATGGCCAAAGCCCGGCTCACGAGTCACACACAGCTCTTTTACAGTTAAAGTGCAGCTCATAGAGCCCCCCCAAACTCCCCTCCTTTTTCCACCTACCAGACTAGGAGGGGAGGGGGAAGGAGTTCAAGGCATCTGCCCTGCAGCACAGTGGTGGGACTAAGGGATTTAGCCATGCAGGGGTGGGGGGAGAGGGACATCAGGGCACAAGTCCTGTGTCCCAGCAGACACCGCCGTGCAGGGCAGAAACCCCACGGCCTGGCAGCCACCGTCCCACAGGGCATGTTGTGCATGTCTTGAAGCTCTTGAATGTCTGAAAAATTATTGTATGTGGCTCAGGAGGTTTGACTACCCCTGACCTAAAGTATCCAGCAATTGAATAAATGGAAACAGAATGTTTGTATTTTAGAAAAAGTACAGAGACAATATTGAAGCCTTTGTGTTTTAGCAATAGATGAACTTCCCTGTTGTAACCTTGAAGTTGGTATTCCCAACTTCACACTTTATTACTATTGTTACATTAATTTACACATGTACCACTTCCAAACACTATTTATAAACATTTGAACCTACAAATTTTGAGTGAGAACACCAGCTGCAGTTCCCTCTGCTTACCCAGAGAGAAATCAAAGACAACCTGGGTTTTGGTAATGCCAAATCAATAGTTGTGTGTTTTTTTGTTTTATTATGATGGATTGTTGGTTTCAATCATCTCTAATGGGTTTAGCTACAGCAAGTTTGAGCACAGTGGGAATGGTTTACTGAATTATATTGTTTGTAAGTGTTTCTTCGGAACTTCAGTAGAAATCCACTAGCAGGAAACCTATCCTCATCCCAGTAGGGGGGAGATGAGGGAGTACATTAGAAAGTAAAGAGGAGGGAAACACTGACAGGTGAGGTTGGTGGAAAGACTGGGATGGAAGGAGGAGGGTTAAGAAAAGAAGAATCAACTGCAAGAATTAACGTGTTAACAATCCAACAAAAACCCAGCCATTAGTAGGAAAAAACAGATATGGATAGAAAGAAGCAGAGTCAGAATAAGGACTTGCAGAAACGTGAGAAAAAAGTCAGAGTGAATGAGCACACTGAGAAAGACAAGTGTGGTAAAATGGGGGCACATGAAGAGTGCTACAGAGATGCATCACGACAGAGTAGGAAAATATGGCACTCAGAAAAGAGGAGAAAAAATGCACAGATGGACAAAGGAAGTATTTTTACAGAAAGTTAGCTTCTAAACATTCAAACAGTTATGACTAGCAGCACAGAAGCCATGCCCTCTGCAACAGTGGAATGCCCAAGAGAGTCAGCTATTATAAATTACATTAAATCAGTAAAAAGAAAATATAAGCTAGTTACTATTGTGTTGCAAATTTCAGAGCAGAACTGAATGTTTCCATAGCTACAATCTTTTCTCTTATTTTCATGCTCCCCCCCCAACCCCACCCCCGCCCAAGAGAAGTTAAATGACCAGAATAGCAAACAGTGAGAACCTTGATCATCACTACAAAAAGTTCTCTCTTCCCCCCCCCACCCCTGCTCTCCCGCTGGTAACAGCTAATCTTAAGTGATCACTCTCCTTACAGTAAAAAGAAAAGGAGTACTTGTGGCACCTTAGAGACTAACCAATTTATTTCAGCATGAGCTTTCGTGAGCTACAGCTCACTACATCTGATGAAGTGAGCTGTAGCTCACGAAAGCTCATGCTCAAATAAATTGGTTAGTCTCTAAGGTGCCACAAGTACTCCTTTTCTTTTTGCGAATACAGACTAACACGGCTGTTACTCTGAAACCTCTCCTTACAGTGTGTATGATAACACCCATTTTTTCATGTTCTGTGTGTATATAAATCTCCCCACTGTATTTTCCACTGAATGCATCCGATGAAGTGAGCTGTAGCTCACAAAAGCTTATGTTCAAATAAATTGGTTGGTCTCTAAGGTGCCACTAGTACTCCTTTTCTTTTACAAAAGACACAGGCGTCAGAAGATCCCGGTTCAACACCTGGCTACACCACAGACCTCATGCATACTTTCAGCCTGTTTCCTGATCTGTAAAGGTGCAATTTGCCAACTTTGTTAGTGTTTGTAAAGCACTTTTTGTGACACAAGTATTCTATTATGTCATAAATATAAAGGGAAGGGTAAACCCCTTTGAAATCCCTCCTGGCCAGGGAAAAGCTCCTCTCACCTGTAAAGGGTTAAGAAGCTAAAGGTAACCTCGCTGGCACCTGACCAAAATGACCAATGAGGAGACTAGATACTTTCAAAAGCTGGGAGGAGGGAGAGAAATAAAGGGTCTGTGTGTCTGTCTATATTCTGTCTTTGCCGGGGATAGACCAGGAATGGAGTCTTAGAACTTTTAGTAAGTAATCTAGCTAGGTATGTGTTAGAGTATGATTTCTTTAAATGGCTGAGAAAAGAACTGTGCTGAATAGAATAACTATTTCTGTCTGTGTATCTTTTTTGTAACTTAAGGTTTTGCCTAGAGGGGTTCTCGATGTTTTGAATCTAATTACCCTGTAAGGTATCTACCATCCTGATTTTACAGGGGGGATTTCTTTATTTCTATTTACTTCTATTTTTATTTAAAAAGTCTTCTTGTAAGAAAACTGAATGCTTTTTCATTGTTCTCAGATCCAAAGGTTTGGGTCTGTGGTCACCTATGCACATTTTTATCCAACATTTCCCAGGAAAGGGGGGGGGGTGCAAGTGTTGGGAGGATTGTTCATTGTTCTTAAGATCCAAGGGGCTGGGTCTGTAGTCACCTAGGCAAATTGGTGAGGCTTTTTACCAACCCTTGTCCACGAAGTGGGGTGCAAGGTTTTGGGAAGTATTTTGGGGGGAAAGATGTGTCCAAACAGCTCTTCCCCAGTAACCAGTATTAGTTTGGTGGTGGTAGCGGCCAATCCAAGGACAAGGGTGGAATATTTTGTACCTTGGGGAAGTTTTGACCTAAGCTGGTAAAGATAAGCTTAGGAGGTTTTTCATGCAGGTCCCCACATCTGTACCCTAGAGTTCAGAGTGGGGGAGGAACCTTGACATATTAATATACAGGAAGTGAATTTCCTAAAATCCCCACCTCAGGCTAATTTATTTGGTTATAAACAGTTAAACTGAAGTCCATACAGATTAAATGAAACCATAAAAATATGCATAATACCATCTCTGTGTTTGGGTTAATTTCTCAATCTCTAGTCTGCACAATCTGTAAACCTCATTTTTCAAATGAGGAAGCAAATGCTTAAAGAATCCTGTAAGAAATATTCATGGTTATTTTTAGTCTCCATAAAGATGACATTTTCCACTAGGAGTCACAAATCTGTCAAAATCAGAAGCAATTAAAAACACAATAGGTCAATTAAATGAAAAATTGTGAGGGCCCAGGTTCATTATTTTCACCACCACCAAGACCTGGGAATGCGTCCAAAAATAAAACCAAATCATTCATAACGAGTCCACTGGGAGAAAAGTATCAGGATCCCAAACAAATAAAAACATCTTCAACAGTCTCCCCAGTTTCAGGACATCAAAGGACCTTTCCAAAACACTTGAAAGAGCCTCCAATGCTTTATGGGAAACAAATATTCTGTTGAGAGACTATAATTTTCAGCACCTATTTTAATTACTAGGAATACTTTCATGAAAACAGGGTCTTTTGTTTGAAGGATTTCATCGGTTTATTCCCTTCCTCATTTAACAATAATGCAATTGAAGGTCTGGGTAAATAAAGCAAGACTAATTTTTCTGTGTCAGTTTCTGAGGCAAGTGTCTATGCATTCATTTAAGTACAGCCACAACCGCATTTTTGATACTTCTTACTTGTCAATGGCATTTGCAGTTCAGTTGATAGCTTTACTTGAGAGGATACCTTATAGAGCATCCAGTCAACACAGTCTCCTTAATGGGATGGTGCAGCCTGCTCCCCTTTAACTCATCTGCCAGGCCAATCCCCAACTACCATAAAACATTCCTCCAGTTCAGTTGTAAATCAACACAGAAGAGCAAAGCAGCACACACCCTGTACATTAACACAATGCAGAGTATCCCAGGGGGTCTAATGCTATCTCAGACAACACATTTAGCTGCCAGCTGAACTATTCAGACATCAGGATGACGGAAAGTAAGTATCAGAGCAGAGAGCTAAAGAAAAGACCTGGTTTCATGCAAAAAAAATAAGCTTCCCTAGCAATAAGTAAATACAGACGCCCCCCGACTTACGCAAGGCTTTCCAGAATGGAACGATTGCATAACTCACATTTTGCGTAAGTCGGAAACATATACCCATATGTTACACAAAAATTTCCGCAACTCAAAAATCCTATTTTTAGCTTATGGAACTTTTTCCATAAATGCAAATTAGCGTAAATTGGGTCTTGCATAACCTGGGGAGCATCTGTATGTAAGAAAATAAGATTAATGGCATGCCAGTGTTTAAACTAGGGCTATCGATTAATCATAGTTAACTCATGCAATTAACTCAAAAAAATTAATCATGATTAAAAAAATTAATCCCAATTAATTGCAGTTTTAATCAAACTGTTAAATAGAATACCCATTGAAATTTATTAAATATTTTGAATGTTTTTCTACATTTTCATATATATTGTATTCTGTGTTGTAACTGAAATCCAAGTGTATATTTATTACAAACATTTGCACTGTAAAAATGATATAGTATTTTTCAAGTCACTTCGCACAAATACATAACTGCACTTAAAACCAAATCAATATAAAACTTCAGAGCCTACGAGTCCACTCAGTCCTACTTCTTGTTCAGCCAATCGCCAACACAAACCAATTTGTTTACATTTACAGGAGATAATGCTGCCCGCTTCTTGTTTACATCACCAGAAAGCGAGAACAGGCATTTGCATGGCACTTCTGTAGTTTGCACTGCAAGGTATTTATGTGCCAGATATGCTAAACATCCATATGACCCTGCATGCTTTGCCCACCTTTCCAAAGGACATGCTTCCATGATGACTACGCTCATCAAAAAAATAATGCATTAATTAATTTGTGACTGAACTCCTTGAGGGAGAATTGTAAGTCCCCTGCTCTGTTTTACCCACATTCTGCCATATATTTCATGTTATAGCAGTCTCGGAGGATGACCCAGCACATATTGTTCATTTTAAGAACATTTTCACAGCAGATGTGACAAAAACACAAAGGTACCAATGTGAGATTTCTAAAGATAGCTGGAGCACTGGACCCAAGTTTTAAGAATCTGAAGTGCCTTCCTAAATCTGAGAGGGACAATATATGGAGCATGCTTTCAGAAATCTTAAAAGAGTAACTCTACGATGCGGAAACTACAGAACCCGAACTACCAAAAAAGAAAAATCAACCTTCTGCTGGTGGCATCTGACTCAGATAATAAAAATTAACATGTTTCAGTCTGCACTGCTTTGGATTGTTATCGAGCAGAACCCGTCGTCAGCATGGACTCATGTCCTCTGGAATGGTGGTTGAAACATGGAAGGACATACGAGTCTTTAGCACATCTGGCACATAAGTATCTTGCACCACCGGATACAACAGTGCCATGAGAACACCTGTTCTCATATTCAGGTGACATTGTAAACAAGAAGCAGGCAGCATTATCTCCTGCAAGCGTAACCAAACTTGTTTGTCTGAGCAATTGGCTGAACAAAAAGTAGGACTGAGTGGACTTTCAAACTCTAAAATTTTAGAGTTTTATTTTTAATGCAGTTTTTTTTACATAATTCTACATTTGTAAGTTCAATTTTCATGATAAAGAGATTGCACTACAGTACTTGTATTAGGTGAACTGAAAAATACTGTTTTTTTACAGGGCAAATACTTGTAATTAAAAATAAGTAAGCACTGTACACTTTGTATTGTGTTGTAACTGAAATCAATACATTTCAAAATGTAGAAAACATCCAAAATATTTAAGTAAGTGGTATTCTATTATTAACAGTGATTAAACAATTTATTTTAATTGTATTGGCCTGGCATTGGCCATTTTTTAAAATCATTTTAATTGCTTGACAGCCCTAGTTTAAACAAAGCTGTTTTTTTATGAAGCATTTTAATGAGGCATCAGCTAATTATGTAAAGGATGACCCTTCCAGTATAATATTAATATATCAGCGACCTACTGGAAGTGTCCAATTGACAATGTAGGTGAAGACGAAGCAATGGATTCGATGGACGAGGATGCACAGATTTACAAGGAAAGCGCAAACAGAAATAACTTGACAGCTTCTGCCAGGAATTAGGAAATGAGAAAAGCTATCACTTCAGATACAAGACAGATTTTCTACTTACTTAACAATAAGGGCAGGCTGTTATCTATTACTATAACTCTGTATAGATCACCTGCACCCTTTTGAACAATTGTAGGACCCATAGCTCAACTCAATTCATCTTGCATTTACTGACCTACCTGTCAGTCTTGCATTCAACTGATTATTGGATCATTGTTGTATGCTATGAAACCACTCAATTTCTGTTAAGGTTCTGAAGATCAAAAGGGTATATAGTACCATGATAAAAATAATTCCTCCCCAAGTCCCTAGCTGCCCTACTTCTTCCTCAGTACATCTCAGAGATCACAGACCAGTCCTAGATGTTAAGGAATTGGATTCAGAGCCTCTCTCATTTCTAGGTCATGGATATGGACCATAGTGACCAAAAGTCATCTCTCTCCTAGAATTGTCCTGTTGCCTACATGGAATAAATTTCTCAATTTAAAAGTCCTAGGAATTTTAGAAATGAGATGTGCTATGCCATTCTCGGAGTGATTTTCCATCGATCTTCAGAAAGATCTTGGATTTTACTGACATGTATGATGTCATAATAGTCCAAGTGTTCTCAATATACCTGTTCTTTGGCCAGGTACCACCTCTAGTATACCAGTTACAAACTGTGCAAACTAAATGAAAATAAAATAAAAAGTGGTCAACATATGTCCATGAAAATGGACACTATCCCGTTGAGGACTGTGACACTGCAATACCACTAAATTCTCTTTGCAAGGAGCCTGACTTAAGTATTGCTGCTGGTAACTAATTCCCTTTCCTGTGGAGAGTTGATGTAACAGACTGCAGCACAGTCAAGTCGTCTAAATTTGAGCTCTGCATTCACCCTGCTCTGTTTCCTGTAGTAATCCTTGTTCCGCACTATGTTCTCTGCTTGGGCCTGATTTCTGAACACACTGATATCCCATAAGCACCACACAGGAGGTGCTCAGCTTCTTCAAAATGAGGTTCTTATGTATTTACCTCCCAATTAAGCCACGCACACAAAGTGGATTTGCACCCACAGCAGTGTTATTGTTTTATAGAGAGGGGCATAAGTCCAAAAATGAGAGACCCAGAGTTGTAATAAATGCCAAATCATTGTCATATTATCCTGTTGTATGGCCCATAATGGGAGAAACGTCCCACATTTGTGTAAACCAGGGTTGGGTTTTTTTGTTTTTTAAAATCTAATCTGACTGCCAGTGTACCTTCCAAACAAACAGCCTTTCTAGGCATGGTTAAAACCAAGCTCTCTCAACAAGTCTCTTGCCCACACATTTGCAAAGTGTTGTCCACTATATGCATCTTTTGCTTATATTGTATACACCGTGTCTGTGTCAGAGATGTGGGCAAGTGAACATTATATATTATAGTGTCACAGCAGTGCCACTATAGTTAAGGTTGCATCAGATTTCTGTTTAAAGGTCAACCTTTTAAAGTCCTCTAAGATTGACATGCTTGGTCAGATTTCTTCGAAATTTGGTGTGCCTCAAGAGGGTGCAGGATAAGGTAAGTGATCTAAATTTGGGGTCACTTGAGCTAGGGGTTGCAGTAGATAAGCCCTCAACAATAACCATTTTTCAAAAAGGTTTTAGGTATGGTTTTTGTGGGGGTTTTTTGTGCAGAGATAGAAATTAAACTATTGCTGTGACGCAGGTCAAATTAGTCTGTCAGTCAGTTTTTACCCATGTTAGTCTTTACTTACTCACTAAGTCTTTGGGGGACTCAATTGCACCAATAAAGAAAAGATGCAAGAAGGTTTCTATGCTGCCACTTTATGCTTGCCTAGATAGTTCAAGGGAATCTGCTGATGCCATTACCCCAGTGAATACTCTGCCACTGATGTTTCTAGTCTGGACCTTAGTACACCTGACCAATAAAGATTTAATAACTCACATTGCTTGCTACAATTGCTTGTCCCTGTTACATTATAACATGTTATTTTCTGTGGATAGGCAAGCCTTGTATTGCCTATGCAACCTTAACATTGCCTGCTTTCTGGAATGCTGTAATATGTCTCATTAACTCATCTACCTTTACTCTGCCAACCCCAAAGTTTCTAAATGTACATGCTCTTCACCTCCTTTTACAACGCATTTACTCTCATCCATGGGATTCCATCTAAAGACTATTAAAGGATAACCCTTGCCTCCTTTTTTATCATGCCATCTTCCCTCAACCCTCTTCAAGAAATTCCTCAATAGACAGAGTATCAAGGGTCAGTGAGAGTAAGATTCAGGAGGTTCCAGATCCTAGCATACACTCACATTCTTACCCAAGTCCCCAGAAAGAATACCACATGTACAATTTAAGAACCACTTCACAGCCTTTTACAACTGCCTTACACTTACTCACAGGACACCTCCATCTACTTTCATTTAACCATGATTAAAGCATAATCCTCTCAAATTCCACCTACTGCTGATGAATATTCTTTGTAATAAAAGCCCTATACCATGCTATTGACATAACCTGCACAATTCTGGATTGAAATTATGCCTACCGGATCCCGAAGGTACATCTGAAGCTCTTCCCTTTGCTCACACGCATCAAAGGGTGCAAAACATAGGCCCCCTCATAGGATAATCACAGCTCTGTCAGACCCCCTCAAAGTAATCTACACATGTCCTCACATCACAAACACACCTCTGCCAAGCAGGCGACTGCCTCCACCATTTAGCACAGGTACACCTAGCACCTAACACACTGACTGCACCTGGAGTGCATGCAAATAGTCCCTATTCACTACTGCCAGCTCCAGGAGATCAGAGGAAAGATGGTGTAGGCTACTTTTTTCCCTATTTTTTGTCCTTTATTAGTCTTAGATGGAATCATGTGGGTGAGAATAGGCTGTAAAAGGAGGTGAAGAACTTGTACATTTCAGCAACTGTAAGGTTGGCAGATCAAAGGTATGTGTGTATTGTAGCACTGCTGAAAGAGGACAGCGTGAAGGTTGCATTTATACCCTCAATTGTGCATTTCCTGGTTTTCCAAAGCTCATGTTTTGTTCAACACAGTGTTCTGCAAGAGGAGACCACACCACCAAGCAACCGTAACATTGCATTAACCAATTTGCCAAAAGGTAGTAATTTCACTGAAACAAGCATACAACTCTTAAATGTTTTGTATATTTAAAGCACATTACAAACTTAGAGCAATCATATCACTGACTTCTCAGTAACTTTAAAAGGAGCTTAATTTTTTCTTTGCCAGAATGATCCGAATTTAAAATCTTACATTTATTGAACATGGTACCTTCCATAACCCAAGAACCCTAAAGCACTTTACAGTTTATGTGGATCCCTTCACTCACTGCTGAACCACAGCCACCCCTGGAGTGGAACAGGGCAGCTTTCTAACTATAAAACAGCTTGGGACAAAATTGAACAGCACACACCAAGTCACCAAAACCATTTCCTCCAGCAGCAGAGATTGGTGGCATTGGAAAATGTCTACTTACATGCTAGTACCTATGATGATTAGTAGCAAGTTTTTGCCTCATCATTTATTGGTAGGGCCCTACCAAATTCTCAGCCATGAAAAACATGTCATGAACCATGAAATCTGGCCTCCCCTCCATGAAACCTGGTGTTGTATGCGCTTTTACTCTATACTATAGAGATTTCATAGGGGAGACCAGCGTTTCTCAAATCGGGGTCCGGACCCAAAAGGGAGTTGCAGGGGGTCAAGATTATTTTAGGGGGGTTGTAGTATTCCCACCCTTACGTCTACGCTGCCTTCAGAGCTGGGTGGCCGAAGAATGGCAGCTGCTGACTGAGGGCCCAGCTCTGCAGGCAGCAACACCGTACCATGCCATCCTTACTTCTGTGCTGCTGCTGGCAGCAGCTCTGCCAACAGCAGGAGGGAAGAAGTAAGGGTAGCAGTACTGCAAACCCCCCCTACAATAACCTTGCAACTCCCCCACAACTTTTTGAGTCAGGACCCTTACAAATTAACACAGCATGAAATTTCAGATTTAAATAGCTGAAATCATGAAATTTATTCTTTCTAGAATCTTATGACCGTGAATTTGGTAAAGCCCTATTTACCACATTACTTACCTCTGAATTGAGCAATATAGGTATTGGCCTACAGGGAGCAGTATAAAACCCTACCAAACATGAGCAAAAGTGTGTTTTAAAATGTTACCATGAATTCTGCATGGTTTGGCCTGGTTTCTTCCCAGCTGAGAGCCAAGCCTATTTATATGATAAAAATATAAAATAATTTAATGCTGTGGCATCTGTATAATGATCAGGTGGAGCAACAGATCCACAGGGAATCAGAATCTTGCTTCCAAAACTGAGCAAAAAAAGATACAATCAGGAAAACAAATGAGGATTTAAAACCAAAAAAAGAAACAAATGAGGAGACAAAGAGGCAAAGCTGGGTTGTAACAAGCATGACAAGTTCCATCTGCAAAATATTTCTGAACAGAGCTGCCAGAAGAGAATTATTTCATGGATTCCAAATTCAAGATTATGGTTGAGTTAATACAGACATAAAATGGGTGTGCTGCTGCTGTCAGCCCTGGTTTCACTCAGCCATGACATAAACCTGAATACAAAGCAAAAGGGGGATGGAGAGGGAGACCAAAAAGAGGGGGGCAAGAAAAGAATGAAAGCAGTTAAAATGAGAAAGAGGGAGGAAAATAATGACAGAGTTAATCAGAATACAAAAGCCAGCTCCACCTACCTCATTCTGCATTGGCTTCTCATTCACAGCAAAAGGCAACGCAGCATTTTGGTACTGTGCAGAGACAGAACTACTATCATAAATTGCTCAGAGGAGAGGAAGGAATTATTCTGCCTACTAAAGGCACAGCATGTTGTAATGCCATTGCCAGACAGGAGGAAGAATTCTCATGAGAAATATGAGTAGTGTAGCTATACTCACTTCCTAAGAACGGCCATACTGGGTCAGACCAAACGTTCATCTACCCCAGTATCCTGTCTCACGACAGTGGCTAGTGCCAGGTGCTTCAGAGGGAACGAACAGAACAAGTAACCAAATGATTCACCCAGTCACCCATTCCCAAATTCTTCCTCCTTCTCCCTTTGCTAGGACACTACAATTCCCTCAGGAATATTTAGAGCTACAAAATGAAACGAAAAATAAAATATAGCCACAGTATAAACCTCATTTCTTGACTCCATCTGCAACCCCAGAGATCTGGGCCGTGCAGGTGCCTAAAACCAGCACGCTGGGCTATAAGAGACCAGCCACTTTAGAAAGATTTGAGATATAAAAGAACCTCTGGTTAATTTGTATGAAGGAAAACACAAACACAAATTCATGAAGAATGAAAGACAGGAGTCAGGAACCAGCAAAGATTATTTTTTAAAACACAGCATGAGTCGTTCCTTAGAGGAATGGTTTCTACACTGCTGGCTCTGGTATCCCTGCAGCCCCCCCAGACACACTTATTGAAACATTAGCTTAAAACAAAAAGAAAAGGAGTACTTGTGGCACCTTAGAGACTAACCAATTTATTTGAGCATGAGCTTTCGTGAGCTACAGCTCACTTCATCGGATGCATACCGTGGAAACTGCAGCAGACTTTATATACACACAGATCATGAAACAATACCTCCTCCCACCCCACTGTCCTGCTGGTAATAGCTGTTTCCACGGTATGCATCCGATGAAGTGAGCTGTAGCTCACGAAAGCTCATGCTCAAATAAATTGGTTAGTCTCGAAGGTGCCACAAGTACTCCTTTTCTTTTTGCGAATACAGACTAACACAGCTGTTACTCTGAAACCTAGCTTAAAACACTGACCAAAAAAGCCAGCAAATGGATACTTTCAACACAGTTTCATTACTTTCTCTCAAAGACTTCACTAACTCCTCAGGCTACGTGAGGCAGAAGAATCAGGCTTGTCAAGGACATGCCAGGTCCTTTCCAAGGTAGTCTCAAACACACAATACTTTAGATTTCTCTAGTTCACGCCATTTGCTTAATGGGTTGCAGGATTCCATCTCATTGCAATTCCCAGGGCAGAAGGATTTTACAAGCATCCTGAAGGTGATCAAGTTCATCAAAGCAGTTCAGCTTGATGAGGGATGGCTTCATGATGCCAGCTGATATTTTCAAAGGCTCTATGGCATTTATACCACACACAATTCCACTTCTAGTGGTTTGCTGTATTTGGCTGATGTTTTGCAGGTTAAGTTGAAAGGGGGAGAGATTGATTAAACAAATCTGGAGGCTGATACTCAAGCTTGCAATGCAAAGGCTGCTTTGCACATGGTAGCAGAGACTGCTCTGACCACAGAGAATCAGGCTGGCTAACAGAAAGCCAGAACACACATGCACAAGTGGGCTAAATACATTTTTTTTTTAGCCACCGATGTGTTATCTAGCCAAAAATATGGCATCCAGTTACCCAGTAGCGTCCTGGAATCAAGTGGTCATTATCTGATATTTAATACTTATGTGAGGAATAAAGCCTCACTCCATACAGTTAATGCTGTTCTAGAGCTGAACAGTATTTCACAGAGGGAAGCTGGGAGTGGAAAAGTCTCTAGTGACTGAGAAGGGCAGAGAGAAGACGACACTTTCCCAGGGCTATATAAAGTGAGGGACTGGAAATAATTGCAGGATGTCAGTGACATGCAGATTCTGAAGCTGCAGAGAAGTGATGACTTAACACAGAACAGAGTTGGTTTTCTGAAGTGTGCTGCACAGAAAGTCAGCAGTCTCCTGCCTTCCCAGACCCTCATTGCTTGGGCAGTTTCAATACTTTAAGTATGAATGTAAGAATTTTCTCTAATAGCAGTGCTTTTTCTGGGTCTCGAAATGGCCAACTGAGAATGTGGTGTTCTTAGCATATCATCAGCAGTCAGGTTTGATACTTTGGCCTTGTATTGTCAGTAACTGGAATTCCCTGCCTCTAACAATTTAATTGCATATTTGTTCCAGCTCACATTCTAATGAAAAGACCCAAGGCAAGAGTGATTTAGATGTGTAAATGCAGATTTTGAGCAGCACAAAGTGTGGCCACATCATATGCCAGGTATATATACACTTTCTTCCTTCTACAAAGTACACAATACATACACTAAGCTTCGAAGCTTCCAGGTTTGAAAACATTCTCTTCAGAAATCCTTAATGTTTGCATTCATTTAAAAAAAACCACACACTAATTTCTGGAAGACTTTCTATTGCTCATGCCCTGTCATTTGAGGCACGTGCCTTTCATTTAATGTATTTATTCTAAAAGTTTCAAACTTCCATCAAAATAAGACACAATGCTCAACAGCCTTAAACTCAGATTTTTTTAAAATGCATTTTTCATGAAATGCAGCCTCAAGTAACCACTTGTCTTCAACATCCTCTTAAGAGCGTATCTTGAAAACATATAGTGTAAAACCCACAAACATTCCAGCTACATGAATGCAGTTTCTATTATAATTAATTTTTTATCAGAGGGACAGGAAATTTACAGGACCACGGCTCCCAGGGGAGCTATGTCTCCACAAAGGTTGGGGGATAACAGAGATTAGCACAAAGACACTGGGTCTCGATATCTGCAAATTCTGTCTAGCCAGCTACCTGGTAGGGTATACCACCAATTATAAAGCTGTGACTTTACCAACCTGACAGCTGGGTTGAGGATTAATTTAGCTAAAGATCGTAAAATGGCATAAGTGCTATTCGAGACCCATTCAAACTTTGTGGACTAACAGAAGGGAAAACAATCATGTCTCACCATAGTCACAAGTATTCCACAATGAATTCCTCCTCTCCTCAGTACTTGAACAGAATATGCTAGACTGTCAGCATGAAATGCAGAGCGCTGTCAAAAGGATCTAGTTTGCTAATTGGGGTAGGGTCGTAAGTGTATTCTCTGAAAACCAAGCCCATCTCACACTACCATCTACAGGCTGCTAGTAAAGCTGTAAATCCTCATAAGCAGCAACACAATTCTCCACTTCACGGCATATGGCAGGATCACCAGGGAGACAAGGAGCAGCAGCAGGTACTCAGGGGAGGACAGCACTCTGGCAAGGTATCGGAGTGGGGAAGGGCAGAAGGGAAGAGAAGAAATAAAGAGCAGCAATTCTCAGAGTCTTCACAATAAATAGGTACAGAGAGAGCTCTACCCATCTCTCATTCATTCAGTATTTTACTTCCTCTCATGGAGCACAGAAATCAGAGGGATTCATTTGCCTCTGAAGTGTTTGGGAGATGAGGCTGTCTATGTAGTTCATGTACTACACTTAGGTATGGATACACATACCTAGCAGGCTAGGATGAAGTCCAGTTGTCATGAGAGCGGTAGACACAGGTTGGTGAAGACCGTGTATGCAGAGGATAATGGGCAGCAGGCCTGGCTCTACTAATGATTAAGAGCAGATACTAGATAGCTAGAATATTGTCCATGTCAAATGCAATCCTTCTGGTGAATGTTGCTAAATCATGTTGCTATTTTCTCCTCTCTCACATGTACTTGCAGTATGCTTTGAAAATGCAATTTAACCTTCAAAGTCAAGCAAGTTTCTGTCCAACAATGTTCCACTGGTAACAGGGCTTGTCAAAGGATGCTCTGAAGGGAAGAGATCACCGAGTTTAAAACAACAGATTAATTTCAATAACTTTCTTATTTACAACAGGCAATTGGTAAAAAAAACTACAGCATAGGGGTAGAGCCAAAAGGCTAAAAAAAATGGGAAGTTTATGTAGGAGCAGAAGTATACAGTAGACTACAGCAACACCAGTGAAAGACCCAAAATGCTGCAAAATGGAAACACTCAGGAATAAACCCCTTAGAGACCTTGCCAAGGAATATTCCTGGGCATTTTCCCTTTCCTATCTATAGAACAAACTATTTCGGAAGACTTGTATCATATCAAGTGTTTTGAGATCTTCAGGTGACAGGTATAAGATATTATAGCAGATCCCTCTTAACTGGGTCATCCTCTAGGCTGGCGTATCTTCCCAAATAAGAGTAAAGTCAATTTCTGTAAGAAGCAGTCTAAAGAGTTGAAAAAATGAGATACTGAATAAAAATAGTGCTCTGCATTTCATCAGCATTTCTTGTTTTAATCTTTGGCTTAGCAACTTCTGTATCAATAAAACAGTGTTCAGTAATTCATAAACATTTAACACCTGGATAAACACCACTCAGAACCAACTAAAGATGACCTCACTGTAACATAGGAATTGTCAGCCCAGTTCAGTCCCAAGGTCCACCTTGTCCAGTATCCTGTCTCCAGCAGTGGCCTGTACCGGATGCTTCATAGGAAGAGGATACCCTGTAGTAGGCAGATGTAGGATAATCCATCTCCAGAAACCTTGTCCAAATCCCTACTAGACAGAGATTGGTTTAAAACCTGAAGCAGGAGGTTTTACCACACTAACATAACTCTTTATAGTTACTCTAGCTCAGGATATTGTTATCCATACAAATGTTCAATCTTTCTTTGAATTTTACTACATTCTTGCCCTCAGTAACCATAGCAACTAATGCCTAATTGTGCACTGTGTGAAAGTGTATTTCATTTGATCAAGTTCTGAATGTGCTGCCTTTCAATTTCATTGAGTTTTCCCTTGCTCTCTGTCCTGTCTTAGAACACAAAAAGTTTCTGATCTCCCTTCTCTAGGCCACTCATTTTTGTGTACTTATTAGGTCCCATTTTAATAATCTTCTTTATAAAGTAAAAATCCTCACAAGATTTTTCCAGCCCCTGAATCACGCTTATTGCCCTTCTCTGAACCTCCTCCAACTCTGCAGCATCCTTTTTGAGAGGGGGTGACCAGTACTGGAGATGCATTTGATATTCTCCATATTGTTCTCCGTCCCATTCCATATGGAACCGGGCATCATTTGCTTTTTTTGGCCACAGCTGCACAATGAACTTTAGTTTTCATTAAGCCATCCACAACAATGCCCAGGATCTTTTCCTCAGACTGGTTATGAGAATCCTCTACAGTATGAATTGTTCAAGTTTTTCCCCCAACAGAGAAAACATTTTGCAAGCCTCAAAAAAACTAAAGGGGAAGTCACAAGGTAAGACACTCTTCTGCAGTGCTTGCTATTTTGCGGGTAGCGCAGCCTCAGTGCTTTTTCTCCTAGCCTTGGGTTTATGATGTCAGAATGGTTATCTTTTGCAGCTGCCTGACTTGCAGTGGTATTCATATGCCACTTATTCAATTTCACACATTTTAAAGACCACTTTAATTAGAAGATGAAATACTGAATATCAACCTAGTCATGAACATGAAACTTACTATGACAAAGGGAACTGATCAACGTGACCTCTGGAAGCTTCTTTGGCTAAAATTAGAAAAAGTATCTGTATTTTATTTCAGGCTCCAGCAGTTTCGATTACTGAACTTTTGGCATTGTCCCTTGATAACCTGTAGGCAACCTTTAGAGCCAACTGTGGATGCAAATCTAGTCTCCTGTGTGTGTGCTCCAAATGGAAAGAGGGCTTTTCCTGTTGCACTTCACCCCAAAAGGTTAGCAAACTGGCATAAAATAAGCAGTGAACCAGACAAGTTTGGCTGTATTGATTAGTCTTTAACATAAGGATAGCAGTGTTTGCGTTGCTGTGACACAGGATTCAACATACAGCAATAATCACCTTATTTATCAGATGTCCTGGCTCTCAGGAATTTTAAAGTTCATAGTTGCAACAAACCTAAGAGAAACTCTTATCTAATTAATATTAAAATTCTGCATATTGAGCTGGAAAAATAATCCTGTCGGAAGAAATGTGATCCAGTGTTCAGAGTGCAAGACTGGAGTCTTGACTCCCAGTTCTATGAACAGCTCTGCCATAAATTTGCTGTACCACCTTGCCTGAGTCATGCCCATCTGTGCCCTGTGCCACAGCAGACCATTGCACAGAAGTTTAACAGTTACTCTCTAACATCTCATTCAGTTCTTACCCCTATATGCATGCATAAGCCCAGATCAGAAAGATGACACCTTTATTTATTTTTAAGAAACAGGGAGGTCGGGGGGGTGGGGAGAAAGAAGGGAGGAGAAAAACTGCTCTGCTTCCCAGCAACCAAAATATTTGAGACCATCCTGCTGGTACAAGTTTCCTTGCTTGGACTCACAAGAAGGGGGAAAAAAACAAAGTTAAATTGCTCTCCATGGAAGGAGAAGGATATAAACAGGAAGGATATAAACATCATTGCTAGGTTTTTTGGGAACCTCTCTCAGAGTCCTAATAACCTTGAGTCACACACATGAACCAGAAACAGCTTATAGTACCATTGTGGTTTTCTTCTTCTCACTACTTTCATTCCGACACATCTGTCTTTCACAGTCAGCATTGGCAGGAAAGAGAGAGATCTCAGATACCATTGGAGAGCCTGACCCCACCTTTGAAATCTCATTAGCAACTTAAAAACGTACAGAAAAAAAAAAGTCAGCTCCTGATTACCCATCCCTGTCCCAGCGGAACACACCATAATCCATCCTCCTCACCCCTCAGGCCCCCCCAATAATCTGGGGATCATCTTTACTCACTGCCCTTCGCATCTAGGCCAGGTCCAAGTGCTGCCTCCAGAAAATTTCTAAAATTCACAGCTAAAACTAATACAGGTTCTCAACAACTCCCACCTCAATCACTGCAACCTCCCACTTTCTGACTTTCAACCCACATCAACTCTCCCAGAGCCAATTACAAACACAGCTGCTAAAACAATCTTCCTTCCCCATTGTTCTGTTTTCCTCCCTATAAACCCCTTCACTGCCTCTCCCTTCAATCAAATTTAAGATTACCCTGTGCTCCCTCAAGATTCTCCACCACTCTGCCCCCTCCTTACATTTTCAGTTGTGTCATGGCACTACCCCAAGTCACTCCACTGCATCAATAGACTACGTGAATGTCCATTTGCTTCCCCCACAAACATCAGTGCTTTCTTTCACTGTGCTCATTAAGTAGGGAATGCCCTTTCTGTACCAGTCCATAGGGCTGCTATCCTCTTCCTCTCTAGACCCACTTCCATCATGTCACCTACAATAAATCAGTTAACCCGTAAGAGCTGCATGAAGCATCAGAGATAGTTGTTTGTTTATTAAGTTCTGATTGTTTGGCTCCATGAAACTGTGCATCTGCTACATGTGTAACAATACTCTTGAACTCCCACTCTCCTCCTATAGTTTTTAGAAACATACAAGCTAGTGTGACAAACTATACTACAAACTAGTAGCTGAAAGCCCATGCTGCCACATGGGTGTAATTCATTAATTCATCTGTGTAAAAAGAACTGAAAATGGCTGAGAACTTAAAAACTGGATGCTAACAGACCATGAATCCCCGTGACAACTGAACCGGTGATGATCTAGGACAAGAGTTTTATGGTAAGCTTGAACGGGGGTAGGCAAGTGTGTGTGTTATGCTGGGAGACTCGTATTAATTTGTGAGTGGCAAACTATGGGTGCGTGCTGCACTGAGGAGCTGTATGTGCTGGGTTTATTGTGTGCACTAGTTATGGTTATTTGTGTCTGGAGGGGACGCATGGAGAGATTTGTGTGGATGGCAGTTGGGTGCAGAGATGTGGCAGTTGGACAAAGTAATTGGTTGTATGAGACTGCATATATGGTGAATTAAGTGTTGCATTCTAATTAGCTGTAGAGTAAGGGTGGTGATTGGCAGAGTTACCTCTGATATCACAGCATGCTAAGACTCCTGCACAGATACATGCTTTACTATAGCTATGCGCCACACAGGTGTAATTCATGAACTCAAAATGGCGGAGAACTTAAAAGCTGGATGGTAACAGACCATGTAATCCAGTGATGATGCAACTTGGTGATGTTTTGTACAGGGGCAGCTTTGGTGGGGGTTCACAGGTACAACTACACCTACAGAAACTCCCATGAGGCCACACCCAGCTCCCCACTCTCGGTGCTTCAACTTGGAGGCACCACCACCCTCCACCCACACACTGCAACTCTAATTCTGGCCCAGTGCAGAGGGTAGGCAGCTGGAGATCAAGTCCTCCCCCACACTCAACCCTCAGTGGTGGCTCCTATCTAACAGGGCTGGACCCAGCTTCCTCACAATGGGCACTGTGACCTCGTACATGGGGTCACAGCACTACTCAAGTTTCGCCCAGCCACCCTTCCAATCAAGCCCACCAGGTTGCAATACCCACATTGGGGAGCCAGCCCCAGCAGGCCAGAGCCACTGCTACAGGATGAATGTGGGGCAGGCTCATTCTCCAGCCCCCACCCTGCCCCAGGCCTCACACCTGCTCCAGGTCAGTATTAGATCTGCGGTGACAAAGTGGAGCATGCTGCTGCAGGTTGTCTATGCCCCTACATCGGGGCAAGGAGGCAGCATCAGCATGCACCCATTGAATTGGAAGGCTACATCCGTCACTGATTCCAAACAAAAAGCTCTCACCCAGGCTTGTAGCTGCTTCCATCACTTCACACTAACTCAGACATTTTAGGCTTCAGAGTAACTGAAGCTTGGAATTTAGGAATCTTATTACTTTGGGGGTGGGGGACAGGGACTGTGTCTACCTCTGAATTTTTAATAGTACCTAGCACAACGTGGCGCTGATCCCAAGTAATGCCATCAGTGCTACTGCAATACAAATAAAGGTAAATCCCAAATTCACCCTTCTGCATGAGAGCTCATACCGCTTCATTAAAAGCCACTACTCGGAAATTCTTAAGGCACAGTGTAGATCAGGCTCAAGAAACATACGGAAACCTCACAAAAAAAAAAAAATCCCCCCAGCTCCCAAAACACACACTTTGCAGATGGTTTGTGCCAATGCTTAAAAAAAATCAGCATGGAATAATTTTATTCCAGACATTAAGAGACAAGCCAACAAACAAAGCACATCAACTATGGTGACAGTTACAAAGAGATCCATGAATTTTCTCTCATTATTTCAGGGTGTTTAATAGCAGTCAGCACCAAGCATTAATAGGCATATCTTATCCCAAAACCACTGCTCGCCTTTGAACATAAAAATGAAATAACCTAGCTAGACCCAGGCTTCAGAGGTATTTCTTTGTTTATACAGCGTACAAACAACTTGGAGTATGATTTTTAGAAGAAAGAGTGGACGAGCTGTTAATTCTATTTGCTTTATGATGTTCAAAGCACATTCTTTCTGCTTGTCATTTCCTCTATGACTTGCTTTTTGAGCTTTCAAACAGGCATTAAAAGAGGGGTTCAGGGGTGGAGTGGGAAAAGAACAGGATTGTGGTTGTACCAGAGTTATCTGTGGATACATTCCAATTTGGCTTAAAAATACCACCAGCTTGCCGAGGAAGCAATTAAAGAGGTAATTTATAGCCAAATGATTTACTCTAAACAGTAACGGGCAGTAACAGGTACCTTTGGCCAAAGTAAAAAGATCTAGTAGGTGTTTAAAGGGAGAGGGGGTGGGAGACAGTAAAGGGCTATAAGATAAAGGAAGAATAATCTTACCTTGAGGGCATGAAGTTAAAACCTTCCAGATCTATGAAGTTCCAGCACGTGAAAGAGCAATTAAACCAAAAGCAAGTACTACAGACAAAACAAAGTTTTAATAACTAGATACAATTGCTTATTTCCTTCTGTCCTATACGAGGATAACTTGAAGACTTAACAGTAAATTTGTATTGTTTTAAGACAAAAAAATTTACACCAATTGCCATCTCTGCACTCCCTTTGATCTCTGAGCATGAACAGCTCAAGACTTCTGGTAGAAAAGAAGCCAACATAATGGCAGCCTCCACTTTACACACACAAATTAGTTCTATGCTACATAAGTGTCTATGTTGTAGGTCCAAAGTATGGTTGTGAAATACATAAAGTACACTTTTACACATAAATATTGCTGTTAATTGAATGTATGAGCTCTAAGGTTACTGGAATATTTATATGCTCACTGGTCATTCTTAATAAGAGGCACTTTCTAGAGTCTATAATGGTGTGACTTGAGGAACTACAAAGACTTGGGGAGGAGGAATAGCCCATCCTACAGGGATCACAAATTAGTTTACAGGAATGACTTAATTCCAAGTAAAAAAATAAGGTAAGAAAGATCTAAAACAAGCTAACGCACCTCAAGGTACAGTCTTAACTATGAGTCAGACACCTCTGTAATTCAGCATTGCCCTCAGAATTCGAGCAAGAGGGAAGGAAGCATAATCGGACACTCATATTCCTTTATACAGTAGCTAATTTGATTCCCCACATAGTCAGATGCTTCAAAATATTACAATATTCTTTCAGAACTCTATACTAACCATGAGGTTGTTTAGAAGCTCAGCACACTGGAATTTTAAAAGGCAAGGAGGTATATGTTTAAAAATAGCCACAAAAACTCCACCTCTTCCGGTTCTCTCTCTTGACTACATCCCTACCAACCCTCATTTTACAGTCACTAAAAACACACATGATCAGTGGTCTGATTATGCCAAGGTTTTGATATGTAGCTTTAAGCCATTCCAAGAGATTTAAAAAAGCACTGCCATGCAGCAGGCATTCATCTCTCCTTAGCCACAGCTTGACTCCATCACAAATAGTGACATCACACTGATTTATAGTTTTTGGGAAAACAAATGAGACATTGGACATCTAATCCTTATTCATATACTAACAATACAGTATTCAGAGTAGCAGCCGTGTTAGTCTGTATTCGCAAAAAAGAAAAGGAGTACTTGTGACACCTTAGAGGCTAACAAATTTATTTGAGCATAAGTGTAGCTCACGAAAGCTTATGCTCAAATAAATTGGTTAGTCTCTAAGGTGCCACAAGTCCTCCTTTTCTTTTAACAATACAGTAATGGCCTCTCACTACCCAACAGATATCCAAGCCATTCTTTTAAAAAACAAAAGTACATAAATAAAATTTCTGCCTTTGGTTCTTAAGCATTTGACTACATCAGGGGTAGCCAACCTAAGCTTGAGAAGGAGCCAGAATTTACCAATGTACATTGCCAAAGAGCCACAGTAATACATTAGCAGCCCCGCCGATCAGCGCCTCCCCCTCCTTCCCCACACTTCCTGATCAGCTATTTTGTGGCATGCAGAAGACTCTTGGGGGGAAGGGGAGGAACAAGGACATGGCAGGCTACTGGGAGGGGGCGAGAAGGGGTTGAGTGTGGACAGGGGCTGAGGCAGAGCCAGGGGTTAAGCGGTGAGCACCCCTGGCCCATTGGAAAGTTGGCACCTGTAGCTCCAGCCCCAGAGTCGGTGCTTATACAAGGAGCCGTAGATTGGCCACCCCTGAACTACATCCTGCCCCCTCCCACCTGCTCTCCTCGGAGCAGAACCCTACATCCATGCTCTTTCAAATGTATTTCAGTTCTTATCACCCGAACGAAATTGTACCAAAAAAAGTTGGTTATCTGGAGATTTGTGAGCCTCAGTTTCACTACATTTATCCAATGTAAGAGACCAATAGGAAGACAAGAATATTTATTTTATTTGACAGCATCAGCTTTTCACTCCTATCAGACAATTGGCCAAAAAAGATAAAATTACAGACACCATTCATTTATATACATTATATAATCTGCTTTCAAATAATTTTAAACTCATGAATTACTTTAGTGGATGATTTCAGAGTAACAGCTGTGTTAGCCTGTATTCGCAAAAAGAAAAGGAGGACTTGTGGCACCTTAGAGACTAACCAATTTATTTGAGCATAAGCTTTCGTGAACTACAGCTCACTTCATCGGATGCATACTGTGCAAAGTGTAGAACCCCACTCTCCTGCTGGTAATAGCTTATCTAAAGTGATCACTCTCCTTACAATATATATGATAATCAAGCTGGGCCATTTCCGGGGGGGGGTGGGGGTGAGAAAATCTGGATTTGTGCTGGAAATAGCCCAACTTGATTATCATACACACTGTAAGGAGAGTGATCACTTTAGATAAGCTATTACCAGCAGGAGAGTGGGGTGGGAGGAGGTATTTTTTCATGCTTTTTGTGTGTATATAAAAAGATCTTCTACACTTTCCACAGTATGCATCCGATGAAGTGAGCTGTAGCTCACGAAAGCTTATGCTCAAATAAATTGGTTAGTCTCTAAGGTGCCACAAGTACTCCTTTTCTTTTTACTTTAGTGGATGGTAACATTTCGACCCACGTACAAAACTAGAGAATTAGAGACTAAGACATAATAGATTACAAATCTGTGTTTCTACTAATCCCATAAGGTTTCTTACCACAGTTCATAAAACCAATTATATTTACACAACATGGGGGAAAGATCAAGCAAGTGAGATTTACAGTCCCTAAGTTTATGATTTGACTTTTAAAACAAAAACAGTATCAGGAAATCAGCTTGATGGGACGCACTTGGTCTATTTCTTCTGGATACACATGTTCTCACTTCCTGTGTATTGTTCTCTACCATTCAGAATGATAGTTGCAGGGGCACTGGATCACTTTTTGTTTTTTTAATTTTTACATGATAGTTGCAGGGGCACTGGATCACTTTTTGTTTTTTTAATTTTTACATGATTAGACCAGGAATTTCTCCTAGTCTTTTCACTAAATAAATTGACTTTCGACAACCTCCACTTACCTCAAGTGCTTTGTTATTTACGACTAATTTCAGTATTGGTACTAGGGTAGTAGAGCGTGGAGTATTTTGCGAGCTCAGGTGACACTGCCTCTGAGCCAAATGGACAAGAATAGACTCGTAGACTGCTCTATCACTCTGTCCTGTTTAAACCTAATGGACTAAGGCACTGAGCAGGAATCTGTGGAGTGGATCATTTACAATAGTTGACACAAAGTAAAGAACAAGTAAAAGTAAGCAGATCAAATATGATTGGGAAGAATACAGCAGAGAAAGATATGCATAAAAGTCTGCAAAAGGAAAAAACCATCAGAAAACACAGCAAAATGGCAAATGAATAAAAAAATCATTTATGAAAAGTTCCTTTACGTGGGTGATGTAGTCCGCAGGCAAGACAATAGGTATTATATAGAGTAGTATAAACAAATCATTGTCAGTATGACATTTTAGTTTGTACCGACTTTGCTAGTGCTTTTTATGAAGCCTGTTGAAAACTAGGTAAATATCTAGAGGAGTTGATGTACTCCCTGGAAGACCTCTACGTACCGCTGGTGGAGAACCACTACTGTAGCACCACTGCTGTAGTGGACTTATGGCAAGGCCTATCGAACAACAACTGTGCACAAATGCAAGGATGTCGCTAGTTCCTCCGTTCCAGGGATCACACCCCTTGTCAAAACACCAATGCTTAAATTGTAAAAAGGCCCTTCCATGGGATGGGGAAGTGGATCGCCTCCTGGAGGAAAGTAAGGCATGGATAACCTGGTTGTAATAGCCCTCATTCTACAAGATGGTTCATTCAAAGAGCCATGCTAGATGTAGAGATCCTGGTATTAAAGAGGTCCCTCTGCGAAGAGTGTGTGGGTGACACTAGCGGAAAGAAAGGTTGCAGGGAAGTCATTGCTACGAAATCAGAAAATAAGGCCTTTACAGACTCTCTGAAGCACTGGCAACCTAATGGACTATTTTAATTTGTACTGTTTAGAAATAGGACTTGTGGGAAGGCAAACAAGAGAATCCTAACCAGAGTAGGAGACAGCCATTTCCCAGTGGTGTTGGGTCCTTGCATTTGAGAAATCTTTTGCATACTTAGGTATTAAAGTTCATTGTGAATAAATCTATTTGTGGGCAGCTGAATCTTTCTGAAGTCACCCCCAAAGATTTCCGTTCATACCCCATCTTGGCAGGAAGAATACTATTTTTAAGCTGGAAGTTTAAGTGGCACTGAAATTTTTTGGGGCCCCAAGAATGCTATATTCAAGTCAGGCTCCAATCCTGACTCCCTGCAACAGGAAGATACACTTAAACCTGGACTACCAAAGTCTTAGTGTCTCATATATTTTAAGCTGCTAGACTTAGGGGAAATCCATTTCCCCGCAATACATCTCTCCCACGTGATGTAACTGAGAAAAGCTCAGAACCTCATAGGACTGGTTTTACCCATTGCAGACATTGTACGATTTTCTTTCCTCTTACCTTTTTTGGGGACAAGACTGCCACCGAAGTGGTTACTGCAGAGGTTGTTGTTATAATTACTGCTATCTAGCATTGTAATCATTATTTTGCTTTACTCACCCACATGGAAAATTGTATGTGTGATCTTACAAGAGGATACATTTCAAATTAGCTACAATTTCCATGTGCAATGCAAAATGGTAAGATCTGCCATGAAGAGAGCAGAAACAGGAACTCTGCCTTTAGTCCTGGTTGGTTTTAAAGTCATTTTCCAGGCAGGAGGGGAGGGGAGGGGAGGAGAGGGGAGAACACAATTAAACCAGGACCCCAAGCTCCAGGGTTCCCTCAAACATCTGTAACAACTGTGTAAGTGAAGTGAAATGGGAGGGGTGAGGCCCCAGTGAACATGATGTACTGGAGCCTCAAATTTCTCTCTATAGGCTTGCTCTTTCCTCCTCTGGTTTGAAGAGAAGAGGATGAGATGCACAGACACCCGCCAACACATTATAGGAAAGGTGTCTCAATTATTGTTGCTTCCAGGAACCTTTCACTCTACCAAAGTCCGTTCCCCCCGCCAGGTGCACCCTCTTCCGAGAGGAACACTCTTCTATTGAACATGGAATCCTCCATGAGAGACTTGGTGTAAAGACTTTAGCGTCCCTTCCAACCCAGGAAATATATTTGGTGGTAGACTACAGACACTGGCAAAAAGGGAGTGTATGTCTAATGATTAGAAGATAAAGCTAACATAGTTCAGTACAGTGAGGACTGATTTAAATCAAAGCAATGTAAGTCAGATTTAAATCAGCAAGCAGGAAACCTTGATTTAAATCAATTTTAATCATGTTTTACATTTGTACGGTTTTCCCAAACAAAAGGGCATTCTCATTAAAAACATGTTGATTTACAACTAAATACAGCCTTTAAACTAAGTTTGTACTACAGATAAGGTATATTATTTAAGCAATTATGTAGCTTAATCTGAATAAATGTAAGTTCTTAAAGAGTTTTCACATTTTTATGATGTTAGAAAATGGTAAATGATGGATTTCTTATTTTCTAAATTAATTTTTTACTTGTGATGTATGTCAAGTTCTCTTTGGATGGTAATTAGAACTCAATGAAAATACAAAAAAAATTATTTAAATAAACCTAGAAAAGGTTTATCAAAACAAGCTTTGTATTTAAAATTACCTGATATAATAAACAAAAGGAAGTATTATCTGTAGTGAACTGAACTGATTCTTCCCGGTCACCATGCCCTTGTAGATTTTAGAACAGTTCAATATCCCCACCTCTGCCCCAACTAACTGCGTGACCAGGGGTCATTTCTCCGTTTCATTTTCCCTGTCCATAAGACGGTGATAGTAATGGCCTACCTCACAAAAAGGTAGCAAGGCTAATACATCAGTGTATGTAAGGCTCAGAGCACTTCTGTAATGTTGCAGCCAAGGAACGCAACATCAAACAACTTATATCAGCCATGGCTAACAAGATGCTTGATATGCTGATTTCCTTTGTTACTATAATCAGAAATGCCAAGTTAACTGTTTAATAGATCAGAGTGCTAGTTATAGAACTGTATCTAGACTGCAGAGAACAGCACACATGGATAAATCTGAAACACAGTCACTGAGAAGCTAGTACAAGCATGAAGCTGTCCAAGCAGCTTTAATCATTCTGAGCCCATTATGCTGTATTTTAGGTTATTAATAGTACATTCACATTTACCTATTTCTAAAAAGGCATTCTGCAAGAAGCTCCAAATGAGAACTTGGCTTCTCTATTTCAAAAAGAGAAAAACTCTTACTGGCCAGGTCATTCTGAACAACAACTGCCTGCCAGGGCTATTTCACCTCAAGTGTTCCATTTAAATCAACACATAAGTATCAGAGCTCTCCTGCTTCACAAGTAAACATGAGCTCAAGTTTCCAGACAAACACCCAAGAGACCGTGTCTTGCAGAATGCGACTCACCCTTAGCAGGTGGAGACTCTCACCTGTGCAGCACATGCTGGTTTGTTTATTTAGCTATAACTCAAGACCTGCCAAAAACTGCAAGAGAATGTCTTTCTAAATTTCTTCCCTTTCTCACCCACTGAAGAGGGCTGTCAAAGGACCTGCAGCGCCCCCTCCAACGCTACACTTTGCATCACATTCCTACCACAGAGCTGATTCTAGCCAAGATCCAGCATCCTCACAGCTCACCTTACCTTATTTGTCCCAAGACAAGTTGTTGCTGGGCCTAACTTGCCTCTTATGTGTTTTTATATTTTAATTAATTTAATTTCAAGAATGGGGAGTCAGCTCTGACATTTCAGCCTCAACCAAGTCTCCACACCCTGGCCTGCTGGAAAAAAGGCCCTTTCTGGATTGGTTTTCCCCCAGGATGAAATAAAATTGCCTACACACCACCACATCCCCTATACGTGGCTACATCCTTTCACTTCCCATGCAAGGATTTAGCCAGCTGCCTCCCATACACTTTCTCTTCCTTACATTGCTGCCTCTGGCAATTTGTTCCACATTAGTCCAGTCTGTGTGCTCCATGCTCTCCCATTCACTGCAGTTCATGATCCCTTTTATATTTTGAATAAAAAGAGCCAAAGTCCCCACAGCAGGTCCCCTGCTCTTCCCTCATACCAACTTAACCAGCATGTTTAAAAATAAATCAGTCACTGAAGCAGCCAGCTTCTGGATCAGAGGCCTAGGAAGCCCCAGTGGATGGTTCAAAGGAGATCGGGGTTTTAAAAACACATTGATTTAGGATGTTCTTACTGAAAATGGTTGGAAAGGAGTGCTCTGCCCTGTCACCAGCAATTTGAACACAAGCATTGTAAGTGTCACACCACATCCAATGCTGCACTACATTAAAAATTTAAGTTACATCCTAATGTCTTTAGGACAGGAACCATCTCATGTGTTCATGCAGCATCTAATGCAGAGGTGGGCAAACTACGGCCTGCGGGACCATTCTGCCTGGCCCCTGAGCTCCTGGCCCGGGAGGCTAGTCCCCGCCCCTTCCCCCACTGTTCTACTTCCCCTGCAGCCTCAGCTCACCACACCACCGGTGCAAAGTTCTGGGCGGCGGGGCTGTGAGCTCCTGGGGCAGCGCAGCTGCAGAGCCCAGCCTGACCCGGTGCTCTGTGCTGCATGGTACATGGTTGGCTCCAGCCGGGTGGCGTGGTTGCCTGTCCTGGTGCAGCCGCGCTGCCAGCCACCAGTGCCCCAGGCAGCATGCGGGGTTGGACAGAGGTTGAGACGGTCAGAGGGTGGGGAACAGGGATAAGGAGTGGTTGGATGGGGCAGGGGTCCCAGTGGGGCAGGGGGTCCAGGGGTGGTCAGGGGACAGAGAGCAGGGGGGCAGGTGGATGGGGCAGTAGTCCCAGGGGGGCTGTCAGGGGATGAGAAGCAAGGGGGGGATGGGGGCCACGCCTGGCTGTTTGGTGAGGCACAGCCTCACCTAACCGGCCCTCCATACAACTTCTGAAACCTGATGCGGCCCTCAGGCCAAACAGTTTGCCCACCCCTGATCTAATGCAACAAGGTACCAACCCATGACTTGTGCTCTTAGGCTCTACTGCAATACCAATAATCATAAATGCTAACTTAGGATGCTGCTAAGTGAAAGACAGAAAAGAATGTCTGAGCAATCTAGTCTGTGAAAAACAAACACCATCCTCTGCTGAAGGTTGATGTGCCAAGGTATTTACATTTCACAAACTGAACTATACTGTGGTTTCTTTGCAGTGAAGTGTCAGTAGTGTATCTTGCCACATGCTCAAGGAAACAAGCCACAAGATCACAGTAGTAGTGTTAAATAAACCACTACTCTGCACAGGTCGGGAGCACTCCATGAAACCAAGGGGTGAAGGGGGAACAGGCTAGAAGGCAGAAAGATAGGTGGCTGAAGTACAAGAGTTGAGTACCTTAAAATGACAAACCACCAAAATGCAGCCCTAGAGCTCAATACAGTCCATGGGGCTCTCTCACAATCTCTACAGCCTAAGCAGCATGCCCAGTTCAACCCACATAGCAGAGCTAGAGCAAGGCAAATCTGATCTCAGAGCTCCCCCTCTGCATTAGAGTTGGGGGGCGGGGTCCACAGTCAGTTCTATTTTATGCACATTAGGTGGCAAGTTGCCAACAACTGTTGGATGAGCCAATTCTGGGCCCCTTGAACTAAGCCATCACCTAAAGCAGTGTGGAAAAACACATGCCTCTCACATGAGCCAAGTTCCTGGAAAGCATCTGAGTTAAAGGATAGGTTTTTTTGCTTCCTCAGAAAGCTACTGACGGTTTAACCCTTTGATATACAGACACTAGTTCAATCCAGAGACGCTGCTATAATACCACATAATATGGTGTGAATGCTGCGTAGATCATGAGGAGATGTACTCACAGCAAGTTGGATTATTGCCTAGATAGCCCAAGTGGCATGTCAGGCCAGCTCCTGAACTAGAGGGCAGTAATCATATCATCCTACATCTTGTTAGTATTCTCAGCAAGGGTATTGGTGGCTGCCTTCCAACTGGAACTGTCTCCATTAAGACAGGAGAAGATAGTACAAGCTCAAGGAGAGCTGTCAGACTGGTTTGCTGCCCTCCCTCCACGTCTGAGAGGGGAGAAAGTAATGTATGAGAATCATGTGCAGAGTATATCGGTGTCCTGGAGATTCACTCTCCAGATCAGAAATCATTTCTAGACCAATTCTTTACGACCAAGCAGAGAAATCGCTGTGCTCCAGTTTCTGCAATCATAAGAAAGGTTTAATTATATCACGAAATTCAGTGTCTGGTCTTTGTTTTATTACAACAGTAATAATTAACAAGACTTCAAAAGAGAGTCTCCCCACCGAGGCTTTTCGGGATCACATTCTTCCCTTTCTGCCCAACATCCTGAGAGAACCAGACTGAGTCCAATTACAGGACCCTACTGGGCTCCCTTGCCACATGTAAATAGCAAGGTAATGTTTATGTAGCAGCTAATTAGCATACTTTATGGAAGCAGACCTCTGCTTGATCCTCTGTGCTGCTCCCACACACTCAGACCATTCCTTTATGCTGCCCCCTCATGCCAGAACAAGTAGGCTAAGAACAGAGGAGTAGAGCGGGTAGCTTGAAGTCACACCCCAAGAGTGGAGTTTGCATACTTGTGGCAAGTAACCCGTGAGGAGTCTGGTGGCACCTTAAAAACTAACAGATTTATTTGGGCATGGGTTTTTTACCCACGAAAACTTATGCCCAAATAAATCGGTTAGTCTTTAAGGTGCCACAGGACTCCTCCTTGTTTCTGTGGATACAGACTAACATGGCTACCACTCTGACACAAGTAACCTATGTTACAGACCCAAGACCTGAGTCTGCAACGGTCAAGATTTCCAGAGAAATTAATAGGGAGAGTTTTGCCTGCACAGCTCTGATTTCCTTCAATCAGTGTTCTCTGGGGCACTGTGAAGAGTGCCACACCACATCCACATACGTCCATAATACAGGCTTTTGATTTTACTTCACTTTTCATTTTAAAATACAACATTAGACAGTGGTTAATTTTAAACATTTGCGAACTAGCCTCATCTCAGGAGATTTCAGACTCTTTCATATTGGAATTCCTCTCCCGCTGCCTCATGTCCCCAGGCATAACAGATGAGCCAGCAAAATGACAAATCCAGATTATCAAATTCATATCTACACACAGAGTACGATTCTCCTCCTTCACTCTACTGAAAGTCAGAACACCATTGAAATCAGTGAAGCTAAATCAGTGTAAAAATGATGTACAGCACAAGCAGAAGTTGTGCAGCAGTGGCCCCCAATCAAAGACCAGAGCCCCACTGTGCTAGACACTGTACAAATGCATAACAGAATAAGGCAGATATTTTTGTGGCATCTAAATGACACACAAGTATCCTGAACATGGTAAAAAGAACAGAACACCAATGTCTGTCCTGTTACTCAGTGGAACAAGAGCTGCATCCTGCAGGGAAATATGGGAGGGATTTACTCTCCCACCCTGCGAGCATCTGGGCACAGTGTTCTTCCTGTAGACACGGATTACCAGGCCTGCTTCTCCACTATGTACTAGTCAAGTTACACTGGCTGTGCCCTATGTTTATTTGCTTACTTCTATGACCATGATATTTTTCAAGCAGCAACTCTTCAAATGCAGTCAAAACCTTAGCAAGACAAAAATTTGCAGTTTGGTATGCATGGAGATTATCATTCTTAAGCGTCTAACATTTTAATGGTACATTTATATAGCACAGCCCTCTGGCAAAGAGTTGTTTTTCCAGGGCTGTTTTTCAGACCAAGTGTTTTTAGAACTGGGACAGGTTTCAAGCTCCTCAGCACAGGGACTCTGTCTCCCTATTTTTCTGTAAAGCACTTGGCAAACTTTGGATGCTTTATAAATAATAGCAATATAGAAACAGAACATAATTCAAATAAGGTACCCATTTCTCCCTCCAACTGTTATAGGCTTATATCATTGTTATAATATAGATCTCACCTTTCACGTGAGGTGTTGGGAACATTAACATGGTGCCATTGTCTTCACATGCCTCTACAGTTACAGCTTAACCAAGTTAGTTGTCTAGGTGAGGGAAGGGAGGAATGCTTCCCATATTTAATTGGGAAATTGATTTTCAGTAGAATTCCAGCAGTTTACTGTTTATTTCTTCAACTGCAAAGACTAACATTACAATAGCTGGTTTTCTCTGTAACACAATTTGAGCGACAAGACTTTCAGACTCTCCTTTCCTCACAAATGGCTTCTGTAAAGAGATCCTCATTTTCTGTAGCATAGTAGCTGGCTGCTGTAGTTGTGTATCCTATCTGCATTATTCTGGCAGCCCTGACTGATAGAGAATGATGCTCTTGCTTGTCACTAAGTGACTCAATGTTTGTTTCAATTAAAATAAAATACTGCTTGGCTTACAAAGATTCCCCAAACCATTTAAAGAGTGGGAGCAGGCCAGGAAGGGGCAGGCAATTAATCTCAGATAAAAATTAAAAGTCTTTTTCCACAAGTCTAATCTACAGTCAGGTGTGATGCTAAGGTTCCTAATCGCTTACGCATTCAATGGACTGAGCAATGAAAGTTACAACTCTTATGCAACTGTGTTCATGTAAGTTCAGTAACTGCATTCAAGAGTAGCTGTTTCTGTAAACCACTGTGGCTGTCTCTACACTAGGATATTTTTGCTAAAATTCCCCACAACTGCCATTACCATTTCAGCTTTGTTGCTGGCAGCACTGGTGGGAGAAATAGCACAGACAGGGTTCCTGGATACACTGAGGATTTAATTGCTATATTGTTTAACCCAGCACAGAGCAGGCCTACATGGCAAGGCATTGAGAATGCCAGCAGCTGTCTGCCCCCCATCTATATGAGGGCTCCCACCAGTTGAACTGAAATTACATTAACTACATTAGAAAATTTTTACTACAATTCCTTAGCGGAGACAAGTCCTAACTACAAGACTCAAGAAAGAACTAGCCCACAAAGCTTTTTACAACTGCAACTCAACAGACTTTAGTGGAGTAACATCCTATTCTCAATGACAGGAGATCAGAGTCAGACCCTTGGATCAGTGGAGTTTGGACTGAGTCAAGGGTTCAGATCAAGCCGTACGTCACCACAATTCTTACCGTAAGTAACAGGAAGAGAGAGAGAGAAGCAACAACAATTCACAACACAAAACTATTAACAAGCTTATTTATAAATATTTCAGTTTGTGAATAAAATTCTCACACACACATGCAGCTTTTCCATCTCCCTTCCCCACCCAAATCTCTCTTGCTGAACAGATTGTCAGCCTGTACTGCCTAGCCCCGAAACCCATTGAGCTTCCTATCAACTGGTGAAAATGGAATTTGTTTTAATAGCCCTTAAGGCACAGAACTACTGAAGGAGTTCAAAGCATGAACAGCAGACACAGGAGGAAGACAGTAAGGGGACCCTAAACTTTTTCCATAGGGTGGACCAGTGGTGAACTGCAGCCGGTTCGCACCGGTTCGCGTGAACTGGTTGTTAAATTTTGAAGCAGTTTTAGTACCGGTTGTTAACCTGCTTCCCTACAGGGGGCGCTGAGGCTTTGATGGGCTCCAGCCGGGAAGTGATGTAATTCCTCCTCCAGCTGCCGGGGGCGCTGCGCTGTGGGAGCCATGTGGGCTGCCGCCTGGCCCTGAGCACGAGCCCTGTTGCTGCTGCTGCTCCCCTGGCCCTGGGGCTCCCGATGCTGCCTAGTGGGTCCCCAGCTGCTCTGCTGGGCCTGGGCTGCATCCTGCTGCTCTCCCCGTGACCGCCCACCACCCTGCCCGCAGCCAGCCCCTGCCGCACGCACCCCCTGCCCTGTCTCCAGGCAGCTCTGTACCCCCTGCCCTGCCCGCAGCCAGCCCCACACCCCCTTACCTCCAGCCAACCCTGCACCTCCTTGCCCTGCCCACAGCCAGCCCTGCACCCCTGCCTCCAGCTAGCCCTGCCCCACGCCCGTCTGCAGCTGGCCCCACGTCCACTGGTGCCCTGCAGTTCCCAGGGCAGTAACCCTGCACACCTGCTTCAATGAGGGGGGCAGGGAGCAGCTGGGACCCACACATGTGCACACCCTAGGGTGACCAGACAGCAAGTGTGAGAAATCAGGACAGGGGGTAATAGGAGCCTATATAAGAAAAAAAACCCAAAATCGGGACATCTGGTCACCCTAGCACACCCCCAGGAAGTGGCAGGGACCCACACATGTGAAACAGACCTCATTTCTAGTTCAGGCGCATCTTTTTAAAAAAAGAACTTTAGGCAGGGTTAACATACATCCGTATTTTCCCGGACAGGTCAGGCTTTTTGGTTCTTAAATTGCCATCCGGGAGGAATTTTTAAAATACGAACGTGTGGTAACCCTGTTGGTACAAAAAACTACATACTGGGGCACATGCCTTGAATCAGAATTTTTTATAGGGAACCAGTTGTTAGGATTTTGGCAGCTCATCACTAGGGTGGACCACACCTTAGTAGAGAAAGAGTCTCTAAGACAACCACCCTTCCAATTCACTGTGGCACAAACTACCTTCTCCACTACTTGCCTTCAAACAACATTCAGGTGAGATCCACAGCAGCTGCTTGCATATAATAAGTTAGGAAATTATTTGTGGCCTCTTTTAATGCAGTTTTGCAGATGGAAACAGAAAAGTGCCAGCACCACTCACTCTATACTGACCAGTCTGGAGACTGCAGGAATAAAATATTTACACACAAAGATCTCATGCATGTCGGTATTCGTACTGTTGTGTATGTTTCCCATTGTCAAACCTCCCCCACTACAAATCACTAACACTTTTAGACTCCTGCTGTCAGAGGCTGTAACGAAGCAGAAATCATCAAGTGAAAGGAGCCATGAAATCCACACTGAACCAGACAGAATCTGGAGAATATTCCAGAGACTAACAATAAAATCCCATTCCCTCGCCTCAGAAATTAAGTATTGAGAGCAAGGGAAAACCAGCCTCCAAAAAGGAGGCTAGTTGCACAGAACAAGGCAGCAGCAAGGATTTGTAGACATTTCTCTTCTGGGTGAGCAGACACAGAAACTTGCATGCTAAATGCAAGCAAAAGCATCTCCCTATTGACATCTCCAGAGTAGGAAAGAAATGCCCTCTTGCCTTTAGAATCACTTCCATGGTTCTTAGATACTCAAGATCTTCCCAAGCAGAGAACTGATTTTCTCCTATGTGTGTTTTTCTATCACCTGCACAAGGTACATACACTACAATGCACTATTTGCCTTGGTCTGCAGCTTTAACACCATTTTACAATCCCCCCACCCTCTCCTAGAGCATTCACAGACATGTCACTTGGCTAGCAGAAGCCAGGGTCTCCTGGCCTAAGAGAGCAGTTCATTTTTTGACTGCACACACTGTGGACACAACTCCCTTGATTTTAATGTGCTTCACTCCTGCTTACACCAAGGCTGAGCCTGATCTTGTAGCTGGAGGCTCTACAGAAGTGCCTGTGAGGGCAACGAGGCATGAGGGTGGAAGGAGGTCTATTTTGCCTATCCACAGAGTCAGCCATCACCAAAGTAAAGGGGGGATGGGAAATCACCATCTTACCTGGATTTCCGTTTGCGAGAAGGCTTCTCCACCAGGCCTGTTGTTCTGGAGGTGGGAAAGAAAGAGAAGGCAGTGACCTGGAGGGCCAGAGGTACGAGCACCAGGAAGGGCAGAGGGGTAACAGGCTCCAGCCAACACACCCCAGGGTCCTCCCTGCCACCCTTACCTCACTGGCATAATTCAGCTCTGGTTAGGCACCAACAGCATGCTCAGCTCTGAGCATGGGGCCCTGTCCCCAGGAACTTACAGGTGAAGGGATCCAGTGAGGCAGGTCAGGGGGAGGGGGACATGGCAAGGCACAGGGCACAACAGGGGCCATTGCACAGGGGAACAGAGCAGGAGTGGGGGGCTCAGGGCAGAGCAGGGGGTAAGATGGGCAGGGGTGCTCCAGCAGGGAGGGGGTAAGAGAGCAGCACAGCAGGCGGGGGTCCCGGCCATTACGGAGCGGGGAGGGCGCGAAGAAGGAGGGGCAGGGGTTACAGGGAAGGGGGCAGTAAGGCGTGTCAGGGAAGCGGGAGCGGGAGGGGGGGCAGGCGGGGGTCCCGTTACGGGGCGGGGAGGTCGCGAAGAAGGAGGGGCGGGGGTTACAGGGAAGGGGGGAGTAAGGCAAGTCAGGGGGGCGGGGGTCCCGGCCGTTACGGGGGGGGCGGGGGTTACAGGAAAGGGGGGAGTAAGGCGAGTCGGGGGGCGGGGGTCCCAGCCGTTACGGGGGGGCAGGAAAAAGGAGGGGCGGGGGTTACAGGGAAGGGGGGAGTAAGCCGTGTCGGGGAAGGGGGAGCTGGGGGGGTAGGCGGGGGTCCCGGCCGTTACGGGGCAGGGGGGGTTACAGGGAAGGGGGGAGTAAGGCGAGTCAGGGGGGCGGGGGAGGGGGCGGGCGGGGGTCCCGGCCGTTACGGGGGGGGTTACAGGGAAGGGGGGAGTAAGGCGAGTCAGGGGGCGGGGGAGGGGGCGGGCGGGGGTCCCGGCCGTTACGGGGGGAGGGGGGCACGAGAAGGGGGCCAGGCCGGGGGGGGCTTTACGCGCTTTTCCTGCGGCCGAGCCGGAGCCCCCGAGCTCCTGCCCAGGCCCCCCGTGCGCGCGCACTCGCGGCCCCTCACCTGGAGGCCGGGCCAGTGCGGGGCAGGCGCTGCCGGGCGGCTCCTCTCACCATCCGCGCCGCCTCCGCCAGCTCCGCGGCGAAGCTGCTGCTGCCGCTAGCGCTGCCGCTCGGTGCCGGGGGCGCGCGGACGCCGCCTCACACTAGTCTGGGGCGGACTTGCCCCGCCCTTTCCAGGTTCTAATTGGCTCGTCGCTCGGCGAGGAGGCGACTCCGCTCTCTGACTGGCTGCAGCTCCCGTCACTCTCTTGCCATTTCCCTAGCAGGGTAGGTTGAAACAGCGAGTATGGCTCTTGCTGCTTAGCTACGGACAGGAGCGGCTGTGCAGGAAGCAGGGGCGCCACCGTGCGGGGAGAGGCAGAACTGCACCTGGAGTCTGCCTGCACCAGGGGACTGCCTGATCCCCACTGCACCAAGGGGCTGCGGACACCAGGGGACTGCCTGATCCCCACTGCACCTGGAGTCTGCCTGCACCAGGGGACTGCCTGATCCCCACTGCACCAGGGGACTGCCTGATCCCCACTGCACCAAGGGGCTGCGGACACCAGGGGACTGCCTGATCCCCACTGCACCTGGAGTCTGCCTGCACCAGGGGACTGCCTGATCCCCACTGCACCAAGGGGCTGCGGACACCAGGGGACTGCCTGATTCCCACTGCACCTGGAGTCTGCCTGCACCAGGGGACTGCCTGATCCCCACTGCATCTGGAGTCTGCCTGCACCAGGGGACTGCCTGATCCCCACTGCACCTGGAGTCTGCCTGCACTAGGGGACTGCCTGATCCCCACTGCACCTGGAATCTGCCTGCACCAGGGGACTGCCTGATCCCCACTGCACCAAGGGGCTGCGGACACCAGGGGACTGCCTGATCCCCACTGCACCTGGAGTCTGCCTGCACCAGGGGACTGCCTGATCCCCACTGCACCAAGGGGCTGCGGACACCAGGGGACTGCCTAATTCCCACTGCACCTGGAGTCTGCCTGCACCAGGGGACTGCCTGATTCCCACTGCACCTGGAGTCTGCCTGCACCAGGGGACTGCCTGATCCCCACTGCATCTGGAGTCTGCCTGCACCAGGGGACTGCCTGATCCCCACTGCACCTGGAGTCTGCCTGCACTAGGGGACTGCCTGATCCCCACTGCACCTGGAATCTGCCTGCACCAGGGGACTGCCTGATCCCCACTGCACCAAGGGGCTGCGGACACCAGGGGACTGCCTGATCCCCACTGCACCTGGAGTCTGCCTGCACCAGGGGACTACCTGATCCCCACTGCACCAGGGGACTGCCTGATCCCCACTGCACCTGGAATCTGCCTGCACCAGGGGACTGCCTGATCCCCACTGCACCAAGGGGCTGCCGACACCAGGGGACTGCCTGATCCCCACTGCACCTGGAGTCTGCCTGCACCAGGGGACTACCTGATCCCCACTGCACCAGGGGACTGCCTGATCCCCACTGCACCTGGAGTCTGTCTGCACCAGGGGACTGCCTGATCCCCACTGCACCTGGAGTCTGCCTGCACCAGGGGACTGCCTGATCCCCACTGCACCAGGGGACTGCCTGCACCAGGGGACTGCCTGATCCCTGCTGCACAAGAAAGACTCACACAAACAGCTGGAGAATTTTATTTAGCATGTGCATAGTCGTCTAGCCAAGTGATGGCATCTTCAGTGGCGTGATGCAGTTCTTCTGGGCCGGGGTGGCCAACCTGTGGCTCTGGAGCAACATGCGGCTCCTTGTATAGGCACTGACTCTGGGGCTGGAGCTACAGGCGCCAACTTTCCCAAATGCCAGGGGGTGCTCACTGCTCAACTCCTGGCTCTGCCATGCGCCCTGCCCCCCACTCCACCCCTTCCCCTGAGCCTGCCATGCCCTTGCTCCTCCCCCATCCCCCCCAGCCTCCTGCACATCATTAAACAGCTGATCAGGAGGTGTGGGGAGGGAGGGGGAGGCGCTGATCAGCGGGGCTGCTGGTGGGCGGGCGGGAGGCACAGGACGGGGGAGGGGAGCTGATGGGGAGCTCATGATGTATTACTGTGGCTCTTTGGCAATGTACATTGGTAAATTCTGGCTCCTTCTCAGGCTCAGGTTGGCCACCCCTGTTCTAGGCCAATGCTGAACCTAGTCAGCAGGCATTCATCGACAATGTGTGTCATCATCTGTGTTGCACCGCAGCTGCACAAAGGGCTGTCATGAAGGCCCCAGCAATACTGGCTGGCTGCACAAAGACCTTGTCCAATCCAGAACCTGTTCAACAGAGACCATTGGCAATGGGGCATGTCAAAACCAGGCGGGCAGATAGGGATTGGTTGGGCTCTGAGGGGTGGTAAGCTCGGGAGAGGGGTGGGCCGGACTGGGCCTGGGAAAGGCTTGGTGGGGACAAGGCCTGGGTTTGAGGGGGCAGCCAGCTTGGGTCTAAGGGCTGGGCTCAGGGGAGGCTCTGGGAGGTGCTTAATTATAACAGATGTTCATTCCTCTTGCCAGAGTGTTTCCACCCTAACATGCTGGCGTTGTGGATGAGACCATAATGGGCGACGTGACAGCAGACATGCAGCTGGTGGTTTTAAAAGGTCATTGAGCAGGGGCAGGCTTGGGTTGGTCCATATTTTCTCTAGTAACTTGCCAGAGACAACCTCTCGTCTAATACGAGGAGGAGCAATATTGCTCAGAACTGGAAGTCATGGGAGTGGAGTCGGATGCAGGGTGCCAGAGATGATATGTATGGCAGCATGTAACTGCGTATCCACCAGTTTGGTGTGTGATTATCTACTCCAAACACTTCCGCAAGTGGGTATTGTAGTTGTAAGAATGCTTGATAGAGCTCTTGTAGGTGTTTGTCTCTGTCTGAGGGGTTGGAGCAAATGCGGTTGTATCGCAGAGCTTGGCTGTAGACGATGGATGGTGTGCAGTACTCCACCACCGAATACGAGGTTCCAAGAGCTGACGTCCACAAAGTTGGAGCACGAGCACCCCATGACTAACCTGCCAATTTGCTAAGAAGATTGTTTTGCGTCTTAACTTTAGCTGCTGTCTTCTTCAGGTGGGCATGGTAAGTCAGTGTGCGGTCTAAGGTCACACCTAGATAGACCGATTCTACTTCATGCTTCACCTTCTGACCATTCAGATAATTTTAAACATTCAGTTCTCGGGTTGCTCTGGCGTGATGAAGATGGAACAAACTGGAGACTGTTTTTATGATGCTTGGCTGGAGGCGCCAAGTCTTACAGTAGTCAGCTAACTTTATCATGTCCTGGTTTAAGATGGCATCAAGCTTGTGGAATGACTGGGCCTGGGTACCGCAGCAGATGTCTTCTGCATAAATGAACTTTCGTGACTCTGTTGTTGGCAAGTAACTGATGTAAAGGTTGAACACAGTTGGAGAAAGCACAGAGCCCTGGAGTAACTTACTGCTCTGTCATCTCCTCCAAGCACTCGTCTGCTCTCCCATATGGATGCTGAACTGCGTATCGTGGAGCTGGAGAAAGGACCAATTAAGGCCCCAAGCCTACATTGGGATCTGTGTTCACTGACCCTGCATTCCTACAAAGGTCTGTTAAAATCAAAGGGGTTAAAGTCAGAGTGGTCCCTGCTTGTGTGGTTTGGAGCCCTATTTAGGGAAAACAGTGACATTGTCAAATGCACAAATACAACCTGAGAAAATAGATTTTTCTCTGATCTCTGTTACATCAACCTAAAGTTCCGAACTCGCAATTGGATCCTTGCAGGTAGATCCTGTACCCATGAGGAGACCCTTGGTCTACCCATCTGGAAACAACTGCAGGTTCAGGGCCTCAGGTGTCCCATTAATATTAGCAGGAACACCATTTTCAGACAGAAGCATGATTTTCAAGTTGACACTACCCAGTTAAGATGGAGCAGCATTACCACAGCAATGACATTCATGGATTTTAGCACTTTAATTGTCTTTGCAGCAGGTCAAGTCAGTGCCTTGCACAGTATCCTCAGACAGCATTAACCTCTTACTTTCTAAGGCCGCAGTGATCAGGTCTGATTATCAGCCAGCCGTTATAAGATGGAATGTTACAGAGCAGTAGTTATGGTACATGTTATCATTCTGTATCTTGACAGCTACTGTTACCTGTTACATTAGATTCTCACAGATAAATCCGAGTATAAGGGCTGGTCTACACTACGGGGGGAGATCGATCTAAGTTACGCAACTTCAGCCATGTGAATAATGTAGCTTAAGTCGACATACTTAGATCTACTTACCATGGTGTCTTCACTGCGCTGTGTCGACGGGAGACGCTCTCCCATCGATTCCCCTTGCGCTTCCCATTGAAGTGGAGTCCACGCTAGAGTGATCGCTGGTCCATTGATCGTGTCTAGACTAGACACGATAAATTGACCCTCGCTGGATTGACCACTGCCCATTGCTCCGGCAGCTAGTGTAGACATGCCCTAAGAGACACAGGACCTGATCATGCAAGGGATCAATACAGAGCCTCATGGAAGCCCTGGGCATGCCCATATGCAGAGGCATGGCAGAATTCCGGCCTCATGCAATATAATTACTTGCAGTGGTGAGCTGGAGCCAGTTTGCATCAGGTCACTAGAACTGGTTGTTAAATTTAGAAGCCCTTTTAGAACCAGTTGTTCCGTGAGGGACAACCGGTTCTAAAAGGACTTCTAAATTTAACTGGCCAAAAGTGGCGCCTTAGGTGCCGACTCCATGGGTGCTCCAGCCCTGGAGCACCCAAGGGGAAAATTTGGTGGGTGCAGAGCACCCACCGGCAGCTCTCCACCCACCTGCAGCCCCAGCTCACCTCCACTCTGCCTCCACCTCCTCCCCTGAACGCGTCGCCCCGCTCTGCTTCTCCGCCCCCCCAGGCTTCCCGCGAATCAGCTGTTCACGCGGGAAGCCTGGACGGGCTGAGAAGCAGGCGGTGGCTTTGCACTCAGGCCCAGGGAGGTGGAGGTGAGCTGGGGCGGGAGGGCGCGAGCAGGGCCACCCGCACCGCACCAGGTAACCCGTGGGGGGCTCGCAGGGGAACCGCTCCCTGCCCCAGCTCACCTCCGCCACCCTGGGCCTGAGCGGGAAGCCACCACCTGCTTCTCAGCCCTCCCAGGCTTCCTGCCAAACAGCTGATTCGTGGTAAGCCGGGGGGGGGGGTGGAGAAGCAGAGCAGGGCAGTGCGTTCAGGGGTGGAGACGGAGGTGAGATGAGCTGGGGTCAGGCGCGGGGAGCTGCCGGTGGGTGCTCTGCACCCACAGAATATTCCCCATGGGTGCTCCAGCCCCAGAGCACCCATGGAGTTGGCGCCTAAGGGGCCACTTTTGATGTGATCAGTGAGGGGAGCACCTGCTCCCCCCCAGCTATGCTCCCCCGCCCCTAGGAGCCAGAGGGACCTGCTTGATGTTTTCTGGGAGCTGCCCCAGGTAAGCACCGCAGGGACTCCCCACCTTGCCCCCCGGTAGGTTCCTCTGGCTTTTAGGGGTGGGATGGGCACCTACTATGGTGGCCCACGAGACCCTCCTGCCCAGTTCTGGGGGCAGTCAGGGGATAGGGGAGGATGGGGCAGGGGTCCTGCGGGGGCGTCAAGGAACGCAGGGGGTTGGATGGGGCAGGAGTCCCGGAGGGTGGGCAGTGACCCCCTCATGGGGTGAGGAGGGAACCCGTTGTTAAGATTTTGGCAGCTTATCACTGATTACTTGCAATAGTTACTGTCCTTATGGTAGGGGTTGATTTTATCAGAAGGGCAGCAATTGCTAGGATTGCTATACATTAGCACCAGTGCACAGAGGAGCAAGTTCTACAGACTCTGGACCCCCAGGGCCAGCAGCCCCAGGACACCTGGCCCCGCCCCTCTCAGTCGGGGAGGCGGGGCTCTCTGTGGGCGGGCTGTACCATTGCGCGGCGAGTCTGCGGGGGGCGAGTTGCGGTGAGCCGGCTCCTCCCATCACCCTGCACTGTGAGACCGGATTGGTTGATCCCGCCCAACCAGGCTTTTTCGCGTTCTAACATCTGGCCTCGTTCGGCTTCCGTCCTTTCGCTCGAACCGCTGGCGACATGGTGAGTGGATTCTGTGGCTGGGGCCCCTCGCAGCTCTAATCCGGAGCCATCCGCGGGGAGAGGCGGCCGGAGGCCCGGCCGCTCCCGCCGAAGCACCGCTGTTCCCTCGCGCGGGCCGGGAACGGGGGCGCCGAGACTCCGCGGGGCCGACGCCGGGGCTAGGCCGCGCCGGGTGCCTGGGTCCCCGCTGGGTCCGGGCTCTGAGGGGCGGGCTGGACTGGGCCTCGGGGGAGGCGGGCCCGGCTTTGAGGGGGCAGCCGGCTGGGCCCGGGGAAAGGTGCGGGGGACGGGCCCGGGCCTGGCTTTGAGGGGGCAGCCGGCTGGGCCCGGGGAAAGGTGCGGGGGACGGGCCCGGGCCTGGCTTTGAGGGGGCAGCCGGCTGGGCCCGGGGAAAGGTGCGGGGGACGGGCCCGGGCCTGGCTTTGAGGGGGCAGCCGGCTGGGCCCGGGGAAAGGTGCGGGGGACGGGCCCGGGCCTGGCTTTGAGGGGGCAGCCGGCTGGGCCCGGGGAAAGGTGCCGGGGACGGGCCCGGGCCTGGCTTTGAGGGGGCAGCCGGCTGGGCCCGGGGAAAGGTGCCGGGGACGGGCCCGGGCCTGGCTTTGAGGGGGCAGCCGGCTGGGCCCGGGGAAAGGTGCCGGGGACGGGCCCGGGCCTGGCTTTGAGGGGGCAGCCGGCTGGCCCCGGGGAAAGGTGCCGGGGACGGGCCCGGGCCTGGCTTTGAGGGGGCAGCCGGCTGGGCCCGGGCCTGGCTTTGAGGGGGCAGCCGGCTGGGCCCGGGGAAAGGTGCCGGGGACGGGCCCGGGCCTGGCTTTGAGGGGGCAGCCGGCTGGGCCCGGGGAAAGGTGCGGGGGACGGGCCCGGGCCTGGCTTTGAGGGGGCAGCCGGCTGGGCCCGGGGGGAGCTCTGCGAGGCGGTCCGGCAGGGGTCTGAGCGGGGCGCTCTCGCTCTCCTTGGCAGGCTAAGATCAAGGCCCGTGACCTGCGAGGGAAGAAGAAGGAGGAGCTGCTGAAGCAACTGGATGACCTAAAGGTGGAGCTGTCCCAGCTGCGGGTGGCCAAGGTGACGGGCGGAGCCGCCTCCAAGCTGTCCAAGATGTAAGTCCGAGCTCTGCCTCCCGCTTAGGGGCCTGGCCGTGAACCTCTGGGGGGCAGTGGCGGCTGTGAAGCTGCAGTGCTGTAACTGCATTGCGCCTATCGGATCTCACAGTGCTGTGCTTCAAGGTGGGGAATCTCCAGGGCCCCTGGCCCAGGGTTACATTAGGCTACAGGTGCTTCAGCCCTCATCCAACCCTAGCCATAGGCTATGCTGTGTGGGCACACGCTAGCCTGTTGCAGGGCGAAGGGAGCATTACTTCTTTCAACTGATATTGCTGTAGCAGTTTCTTCACCTAACAGGCTGTTTCTCGGTGATGTGGCACATTTGAGATATATGATGTAGCAATACCATCCTTGTCCTGAGAGTAGGTAGCATTGAAGAGGAGGAAACAAATGTGGACTAGACAGGAGAAGGGGAGTTAAGTGTTTGGGTAGAGGGGAAGCTCCAGGGTAGTAAGATTCTAATTGTTAAAAAAGAGTAAAATAATTACTGTGCCTTGAATATAGTAAGAAATAATTCTCAAGTAGTGCCTCCATTATCCAGTTTCTATAGTTCCTCTTACATATTTTGCAAAGTACTTGCTAGTTTTAAGCCTGTGTTTTGAGACACGTTTCTTTACTCTCTGCAGCCGGGTTGTCCGCAAATCCATTGCTAGAGTGCTGACTGTCATCAACCAGACCCAGAAAGAGAACCTGAGGAAATTTTACAAAGTAAGTCCGAACTTTGTACTTCGTTAGGCCCTACCCTACATTTCTTTCTGGCCATTTTCAGATACGTGGATAGAGTTGTGAGGCAAGAGACCCAGCTAGCTGCAAGAATAATTCTTCAAATGAGATCTTGGGAAAAGTGTAACATTAATCTCATGTTATAATGGTCCCTTCTCAAAATACTGTTTATTGCAAGACTAACACCCAGCACTGCTCTGAATTGAGTAGATGCAGTGTGAATCTGTTCTTGCTAAAGGATTCTTCTACTGGACAGCATGTAACTCTGTTATCTGGCTTTGTGTGCTTTCCAGTAGGCACAGGTGTAAGTGCTTTGTTGGAAAATACATTCGTAAAGATTGGCAGTCTTGAGGGATCAAGTCAGTGAGAACATTGGAACGCTTTTTCCCCTCAGCAGGGTGTTATTTCTCATGGGCCACATTCTTTGCTGTACACCAGGATTATCTAGAGCAGGTGACCAAGTGTATACTTCCAGAGGTCCTGGCAGACTCCTGGGATTAATAAAATCAGGAATCACCCAACTTTAGGCTGCAGTCCTGTCTGGTAAAATGGCTGGTAGTGACTGAGGGTTGGTACCCTCACAGGTGTTGAGTAGCGTAAAGCCATTTCCTAGTGGACAAAGTATATGTCCTACACATGAACAGCATAGGGAAATTTTAGCTTCTCCTCTCCGAGCAGTACCGACAGGCAGGACAGCTTTATGTACTTGTACACACCCAGATCCTTTGCAGATTACCCTTGCCACTGCATCCACACTGCTCAGTAAAGTCTGCTTAAAAAAAACACAACTGCTTTTGAAGTTCATTTATTATTTTTCTGCAAACAGGGCAAAAAGTACAAGCCTCTTGACCTACGGCCGAAGAAGACTCGTGCCATGCGCCGCAGATTAAATAAGTACGAAGAAAGTTTGAAGACCAAAAAACAGCAGCGAAAAGAGCGCCTGTACCCTGTCCGGAAGTTTGCTGTTAAGGCATAACCCTTTGCATACTATGGATCTGTCAATTATATTGACTAGTTTTTCTCATTAAACATCAAGTTGTTTGGAAACTGACAGGCCTAGATACTTGTTTCATAGTATGGATTTGGTTCAGAACTCACGATAACACTTTATGGAGAGAAATGATTCTGTTAGAGATCATGGGAGCCTTATGCTAGTGTAGCTTGGAAGATGCTAAAGTTAATTTCTGTCACCATTTGCATTATAAAACTGTTTAGTTTTCTGTAGTGTCCTCTTTAAAGAACATGCTAATGTTTTAGGCAAACATGAGTCTTTGCAAATATCTGAATCCACTAAGCTTTTAAGTTTTGGGGCAGAAGTATTAAACTTCTGACTTCTCAAAGTGAATTAGTGTGTGTCTACTAGTTCGAGAAGCTTTTTCTATTTTAAGCTTTTCTTGAGTGTCAGTCACTGCAGGATCTGATCACTGTACAGGTAAATTAGCATAGTGAGGTTCCTTCTCTCTGCCTCTTTTTGAGCAGTGACTCTACAGCTGGAGCTCCTGACTGTTGTTGCTCAGATGAACCCCAGTATATCCAGTAAAAATGTCTATACAGCCATTGATGGTGTTATGTCATTCTAAACCATCTGGCATACAATTCATGCTTAAAAATTACTAGCATTGATAGTAATGCTTAAGCTATTATGTGGAGATTCACCTCACTTTCAACAGGTGTTCAAGTGTGGCTTGAAAGCTCATTGCAATCTTAATCTTGATTTCAGAGGATTGGCCTCCTTCTGAATAGTAGTCATGACTGAACTACGGGTATTGAAGGGTATGTGCCGTTTAGGAAAGACAACTGTAAAGGTTGGGGAGTAGCATTGTATATCAATGAGGTGGTAGAACGTAAAGAAATAAGAAGCGATGGAATGGATAAGACAGAGTCCATCTGGGCAGAAATCACGTTAGGGAAGAAAACTACTAGAGCCTTTCCTGTGATAGTGCTTGGGGTTGCTATAGACCTCCGGGATCTAATTTGGATATGGATAGAGACCTTTTTAATGTTTTTAATGAAGTAAATACTAATGGAAACTGCATGATCATGAGAGACGTTAACTTCCCAGATATAGGCTGGAGGACAAGTGCTAGTAATAACAATAGGGCTCAGATTTTCCTAGATGCAATAGCTGAATCAAGTAGTTGCTGAACCGACAAGAGGGAATGCCATTTTAGATTTGGTTTTGGTGAGTAGTGAGGACCTCATAGAAGAAATGGTTGTAGGGGACAACCTTGATTCAAGTGATCATGAGCTAATTCAGTTCAAACTGAACGGAAGGATAAACAAAAATAAATCTGCGACTAGGGCTTTTGATTTCAAAAGGGCTGACTTTCAAAAATTAAGGAAATTCGTTAGGGAAGTGGATTGGACTGAAGAATTTATGGATCTAAAGGCAGAGGATGCCTGGGATTACTTTAAATCAAAGCTGCAGAAGCTGTCGGAAGCCTGCATCCCAAGAAAGGGGAAAAAATTCATAGGCAGGAGTCGTAGACCAAGCTGGATGAGCAAACATCTCAGAGTGGTGATTAAGAAAATGCAGAAAGCATACAGGGAGTGGAAGATGGGAGGGATCAGCAAGGAAAGCTACCTTATTGAGGTCAGAACATGTAGGGATAAAGTGAGACAGGCTAAAAGTCAAGTAGAGTTGGACCTTGCAAAGGGAATTAAAACCAATAGTAAAAGGTTCTATAGCCATATAAATAAGAAGAAAACAAAGAAAAGTGGGACCACTAAACACTGAGGATGGAGTGGAGGTTATATATATAGGTATGGCCCAAAACAAATACTTTGCCTCAGTCTTTAATGAGGATCTTAGGGATAATGGTAGCATGACGGATGGGAATGAGGCTATGGAGGTAGATATTACCATATCCGAAGTAGAAGCAAAACTCAAACAGCTTAATGAAACTAAATCAGGGGGCCTGGATAATCTTCATCCAAGAATTGGCACACACAATTGCAAGCCCATTAGCAAGAATTTTTAATGAATCTGTAAACTCAGGGGTTGTACCATATAACTGGAGAATTGTTATCATAGTTCCTATTTTTAAGAAAGGAAAAAAGGTGATCCGGGTCAAACTAACAGGGCTGTAGTTACACCTGTAGTATGCAAGGTCTTGGAAAAGAATTTGAAGGAGAAAGTAGTTAAGGACATTGAGGTCAGTGGTAAATGGGACAAAATACAACATGGTTTTAAAAAAGGTAGATCGTGCCAAACTCCTTCTTTGAGACAGTAACAGATTTTTTAGACAAGGGAAACGCAGGGGATCTAAATTACTAGATTTCAGTAAGGCATTTGATACAGTGCCACATGGGAATTATTAGTTAAATTGGAAAAGATGGGGGAATCAATATGAAAATTGAAAGGTGGATAAGGAATTGGTTAACAGGGAGACTACAGCGGGTCCTACTGAAAGGTGACCTGTCAGGCTGGAGGGAGGTTACCAGTGGAGTTCCTCAGGGATCAGTTTTGGGACCAGTCTTATTTAAACTTTTTATTTCTGAGCTCGGTACAAAAAGCGGGAGTGTGCTAATAAAGTTTGAGGATGACACGAAGCTGGGAGGTATTGCCAATTCAGAGAAGGCCCGGGATATCATACAGGAGGATCTAGATGACCTTGTAAACTGGAGTAATCAGATGAAATTTAATAGTGAGAAGTGTAAGGTCATGCATTTAGAGATTAATAACAGGAATTTTAGTTATAAGCTGGGGAAGCATCAATTAGAAGTAACGGAGGAGGAGACAGACCGAGATATGGCCGTGAAAAAAGCTAATGCGGCCTTGGGATGCATCAGGTGAGGTATTTCCAGTAGAGATAAGGAGGAGTTAGTACCGTTCTACAAGGCACCGGTGAGATCTCATCTGGAATACTGTCTGCAGTTCTTGTCTCCCATGTTTAAGAAGGATGAATTCAAACTGGAACAGGTACAGAGAAGGGCTACTAGGATGATCCGAGGAATGGAAAATGGAATGGAAAACATGTCTTATGAAAGGGGACTCAAGGAGTTTAGCTTGTTTAGCCTAACCAAAAGAAGGTTGAGGGGAGACATGATTGCTCTCTCTAAATATATCAGAGGGATAAATACCAGAGAGGGAGAGGAATTACGTAAGCTCAGTACCAATGTGGACACAAGAACAAATGGATATAAACTGGCCATCAGGAAGTTTAGACTTGAAATTAGACTAAGGTTTCTAATCATCAGAGGAGTGAAGTTCTGGAACAGCCTTCCAAGGGAAGCAGTGGGGGCAAAAGACCTATCTGGCTTCAGGATTAAACTCGATAAGTTTATGGAGGAGATGGTATGATGGGATAACATGATTTTGGCAATTAATTGATCTTTTAACTATTCATGGTAAATAGGACCAATGTTAGATGGGGGGGATCTGAGTTACTACAGAGAATTCTTTCCTGGGTATCTGGCTGGTGAGTCTTGCCCACATGCTCAGGGTTCAGCTGATCTCCATATTTGGGGTCGGGAAGGAATTTTCCCCCAGGGCAGATTGGAAGAGGCCCTGGGGTTTTTTTTGTCTTCCTCTGCAGCATGGGGCACGGGTCACTTGCTGGAGGAATCTCTTCACCTTGAAGTCTTTAAACCACGAGGACTTCAATAGCTCAGAGAGAAGTGAGAGGTTCATTGCAGGAGTGGTGGGTGAGATTCTGTGGCCTGCATTGTGCAGGAGGTCAGACTAGATGATCATAATGGTCCCTTCTGACCTTAATGTTTATGAGATCTCACCTCTGAGATCTTGGGCTTCTTTAGCCATCCTTTTCCTCTCCCTTTCTGTATGCTGCTTAACCCTCTCCAGATGATAAAAGCTGAATTCCCTTGTTAACTGGCTAAGTCCTTAATCAACTAAGTCCCGGTTTAGCCCATGGGGTAAGTTTACAGAGCGGTGGGTCAGCCCTATGCTACTCCCACTCTGTCATAAGGGCTGATCCACCTCCTATTGAATTCAGGGAGAAGATTCTCCTTAATGCATGCTGCTCTCACTAGTTCTGAAGGATTCATAGGCCGAAATAAATTTTAACGCGGGTAAAGGCTTGTCTAGGGTGTGCTAAAATCCATGCCAAAGTTACTACACTGTCCCCCAGCACTGCATTATGGTATCACCCTGTTAGGTGGATCCAGCTGCTCTATTGTTTAATATGGGAAGGAGACCTGCCATAATAGCTGCTAATTTCATATCTGAGCAGGGAGATGGGGGGGGTTCATTTTGCCTTATTGTACTGTGCCTGGGCCAGGGTACTTGTTTTATAAAGCATCCTGCATGTGCACAATAAAATGTTAATGATAAACCATAACAGCAAAGTAATCTAGAGAGGAGTCTAGTAGCTCTTACCAGCATTCCTGATACAGCAAAGCAAACACAGGTAATGTTGCCCTGATGTCCTACTAGGGGTTTGTCTTGATGTGTGTAGGCAAATTCCAGACTAATTGTATAATCCCTGGAACCAATTGCCTATCAATAAAAGAAAATATCACAAGTTCATGCTGGTATTGCAAATGAAAATCTAAACATTTCTGAACGCAGTGCAAGCCTCAGAATGGTGCACTTTTGGCAAAATGGCTTGGACATGAAGGTTGTCAGATCGTCTAGCAATGAGCACAGCATAAAGGCCTACCTGGATAGAATCTTCTATTTGAAGAGTCTTATGTTATAAATCACTAGCATATCGTTCACATATCAGTAGCTAGAAGATGATGACAGGAAATTGAGGTCTAGTTACCAGATACTGAGCATTCAGCGAAAAGTCACAACTTTGGATATCATGCCCCGCGAAGAGCCTCGGGCCTAACTGGAGGGAAAAAAAGTGAACAGCAGTAGGCTAGCTTCCCCTCCCCTGGGGGTTTTCTGGTCCTTGCAAATTCCTGCAGCTTTACAAGGAGTTAAATAGCACCTCATGCTACACTTTCAAAGATGTTCCTTATGCCTCTGGGAAACTGACATCAGAACAGGTCAGAGGATGTTCAGCAGGGCCTCTAGTGGGTCTTCTAGTCCAACCCTATACTGTGAGGGGATTTTGTTGCTGTGCAGGGGACTTACATTAGCTTTCAGTGCATTAAGCAGCCATTTAAATTAGCAGAAGAAACAATATTAATGCTCTGAATTGAAGGGGCAGGAAGATGCTGTTTCCTTCCTTGGGCACAGGAAAAAGTACTCACCACTACTTTAACACCATCTGCAAAAAATGAAGCATCTTCCCTGGCTTTTGGGTGTTTTAAACATGCAAGAGTCAGCAGGAGCGCCTGCTTCACCTGAGTGTCCCACAGGATAGCCATGTGGTCCCAGGCCCTGACAGAACCTGCTTGGAATCAAGGCTGAAGCATACAGTCTCCACCCTTGCAGTGACCCGGAAAATACCAAGTGGGTAACAGAGTGTGAAATGTAACAAACCAGACAGTGTCACATTAATGAAGAGAAGGAGCTGTGAATGGCCCTAGCACAGAGATACAGTTGAGGCTGCTGACAGCTTTGTATTAGCTCGACAGTGTTGCGTTAATTAACCATGCTAATACCATGTGAAATCTAAAGCCCTACAGTGTATGAGGCAGCTGTGTGCCCCCTTGCTGTCTAGTGATGGAGTGCATCTGAGCAGAAAGAAAAGGAGTACTTGTGGCACCTTAGAGACTAACCAATTTATTTGAGCATGAGCTTTCGTGAGCTACAGCTCACTTCATCGGATGCATACCGTGGAAACTGCAGCAGACATTATATACACACAGAGATCATGAAACAATACCTCCTCCCACCCTACTGTCCTGCTGGTAATAGCTTATCTAAAGTGATCATCAGGTTGGGCCATTTCCAGCACAAATCCAGGTTTTCTCACCCTCCACCCCCCCCCCCCCACAAACTCATTCTCCTGCTGGTAATAGCCCATCCAAAGTGACCACTCTCTTCACAATGTGTATGATAATCAAGGTGGGCCATTTCCTGCACAGATCCAGGTTCTCTCACCCCCCTCCAAAAACCACACACACAAACTCACTCTCCTGCTGGTAATAGCTCATCCAAAGTGACCACTCTCCCTACAATGTGCATGGTAATCAAGGTGGGCCATGTCCAGCACAAATCCAGGCTCTCTCACCCCCCACTCCCCTTTTTCCCGGGGACACACACACATACACAAACTCACTCTCCTGCTGGCAATAGCTCATCCAAACTGACCACTCTCCAAGTTTAAATCCACTCTCTAAGTTTAAATCCAAGTTTAACCAGAACGTCGGGGGAGGGGGGGGATAGGAAAAAACAAGGGGAAATAGGCTACCTTGCATAATGACTTAGCCACTCCTAGTCTCTATTTAAGCCTAAATTAATAGTATCCAATTTGCAAATGAATTCCAATTCAGCAGTTTCTCGCTGGAGTCTGGATTTGAAGTTTTTTTGCTTTAAGATAGCGACCTTCATGTCTGTGATTGCGTGACCAGAGAGATTGAAGTGTTCTCCGACTGGTTTATGAATGTTATAATTCTTGACATCAGATTTGTGTCCATTTATTCTTTTACGTAGAGACTGTCCAGTTTGACCAATGTAAATGGCAGAGGGGCATTGCTGGCACATGATGGCATAGATCACATTGGTGGATGTGCAGGTGAACGAGCCTCTGATAGTGTGGCTGATGTTATTAGGCCCTGTGATGGTGTCCCCTGAATAGATATGTGGGCACAGTTGGCAACGGGCTTTGTTGCAAGGATAAGTTCCTGGGTTAGTGGTTCTGTTGTGTGGTATGTGGTTGTTGGTGAGTATTTGCTTCAGGTTGCGGGGCTGTCTGTAGGCAAGGACTGGCCTGTCTCCCAAAATTTGTGAGAGTGTTGGGTCATCCTTTAGGATAGGTTGTAGATCCTTAATAATGCGTTGGAGGGGTTTTAGTTGGGGGCTGAAGGTGACGGCTAGTGGCGTTCTGTTATTTTCTTTGTTAGGCCTGTCCTGTAGTAGGTGACTTCTGGGAACTCTTCTGGCTCTATCAATCTGTTTCTTCACTTCCGCAGGTGAGTATTGTAGTTGTAAGAAAGCTTGACAGAGATCTTGTAGGTGTTTGTCTCTGTCTGAGGGGTTGGAGCAAATGCGGTTGTATCGCAGAGCTTGGCTGTAGACGATGGATCGTGTGGTGTGGTCAGGGTGAAAGCTAGAGGCATGTAGGTAGGAATAGCAGTCAGTAGGTTTCCGGTATAGGGTGGTGTTTATGTGACCATTGTTTATTAGCACTGTAGTGTCCAGGAAGTGGATCTCTTGTGTGGACTGGACCAGGCTGAGGTTGATGGTGGGATGGAAGTTGTTGAAATCATGGTGGAATTCCTCAAGGGCTTCTTTTCCATGGGTCCAGATGATGACGATGTCATCAATATAGCGCAAGTAGAGTAGGGACTTTAGGGGACGAGAGCTGAGGAAGCGTTGTTCTAAATCAGCCATAAAAATGTTGGCATACTGTGGGGCCCTGCGGGTACCCATAGCAGTGCCGCTGATCTGAAGGTATACATTGTCCCCAAATGTAAAATAGTTATGGGTAAGGACAAAGTCACAAAGTTCAGCCACCAGGTTAGCCGTGACATTATCGGGGGTAGTGTTCTTGATGGCTTGTAGTCCATCTTTGTGTGGAATGTTGGTGTAGAGGGCGTCTACATCCATAGTGGCCAGGATGGTGTTATCAGGAAGACCACTCCAGCTGCCCTAGGGCTTTGCTTTCCAGATCTCTGTCCTGACAAACGTGTATGTTCACATGGATGGAAGGATTCCCCTGCCTGTCTGCTGCAACACTCCTCCCTTTCTTGGCTCTGCTAAGCCATCCCTAGCAGGGCTGGCATTCGTTCCTGGCTCAGAGGGAATGCTAAAGAACATCCTCACATTTTGTCTTTGCCTTTGAAAGTGTTTTCAAAACAGGTTTGCAGGGAGAAGCCCTCTTCCCATCTCCCTAGAAGAACTTTCCCCCTTCTTTGAATGCTTTGCTTCCCACACTCCCCAACCTACATCCATCACTGCAAAACATTCTGAGAGATTCCCCCACATCTTAGCCTGGGCTGGCTGGTTTGGTGGGAGAGCCAATTTTGCTCAGCTGTCAGTCTTTGCTGTCCCCACAGCCTGCTCCCTGTGTTGGGGTGGGGCTCGCTGCTGTTTCTCAGCATACGCAGTAGCCTCTTTCAGGAGGCCCAGAGCTGATCTGGGGCAGCTCATGTTTGGAAATGGTTCTTGTTGCTGTGTACAGAGGCAGCCTGGCTGTTTCCGTAGTTACAGGGGAGCAAGTTTGCATTCCTCTACAAACTGGCTGGTAGATTAGCAACTCCAGGTTGCCTTCCCCTTTCATTTTAGAAAAACACCTTCAGGGTTTTGATTCCCAGGGAAAGCTACCAGTTAGAGAATGTCATACAGACAACTCCTGGTTGCACATTAGTCTGCACAAAACATAAATAGGTCTTCATTCTTGGAGCAGTTCTAACAGCTGTTTCCAGGATCGGGTGAACGTACATATTCAGAACCTCCATACGTCTGAGAGTGAATCAGTTCGATCACATTAATCCTTTGCAGTAGCGAATGGATGAAAGTCTGGCCCTGCTGAAGTCGATGGCAGAATTCCCATTACACCTACTGCTTGTAAAGCACTCAGATCCCTGGTTTGAAGGTGCATGGTTTGGTGGATTAAGTACAGCACCAGGAGACTGGCTTCACCAGGGACTTAGTGTGTAGCTGTGGGCAGGTAATTTTGCCTCACTGCTCCTCAACTTCCCTATGTGTAGGATGAGGCTAATGCTGGCTGCAGCAGGGAGCCATCTCTGGGCACCCCCTCATCGCCCTGCAGGCACCCTGCCCCCAGTTTTCTCAGGGCCTGGGAAAAAATTCACCTCCGGGCCAGAGTACTTTAAACCAAGCTTCCCCCTTCCCTGTACTTTTATGGGGTATAATTTATTCATGTTACAGCAAATCAATTTTCTCCTTTGCCTCTCAAGTCCAGCTCCCTGTTCACAGGGGTTCAGGGATCCTATAGCCCTCTTTCTAGAGTCTATGGAAAAGAATTCCCAGGGGCTTCTACCCCTTAGGCCAGGAGCCCCACAGCCCTCCTTGGGGGGTCTCTGCTTAAAATTCAGGTCAGCTGCAACCCTCACTCAGCTTCTCCAGGTTGTCCCCTTTCAACCCAAAGAACTGCTCAGTGTAAGCTCAAAAGTGCCTCTCACCCACCAAAGCTGGTTAAATAAAAGATGTGACCACCTCCTCCTCTTCCTCCTCCACTCTCTATACAGCTAGGACCAATATCATAGCACTGCACCCACCCCTTTCCACTCTGTTCTCTTCCCCCTTTTGGGGAGCCTTCTTCTCTTTTATCTCCATGTTTGGATTGGTTTAACAACATGACCCCTCTGTCATGTGGCTATGCCAATTTTCTTCACCTGGGAGGAGGCCTGAACGAGTCACAGGTGGGGCTGGAGCCATTATCTCTTAAAAGGCCAGTCAGTGGGCAGCTGGGTTTGTTAGCATGTAGTGCTTTGGTAAGATCATACTGCATGGGAATGCAGGGCTGTTATTCTGTTGCTTTTTAGACAAATAAGTATGTAGCAAAGCTGTCAGCTAGGGAGGGCCATAGGAAGATAGTGTCTGGTTAGGTAGTGATCTTGGAAGTTAAAGGTATTTGAAATGGTACAGCTGACAGAGAGACACGGGCAGCTCACTCTAGGTATTTTGGGTTTTCTTCCCCTGTTATCCTCCTGGGATCTCCATCCATCCTCAGATCCTTCCTTCTGTGATGGGCTGTGAGTGACCATGTAGTAAATCCCCTGGTCCTCCAAATAGCTCTGTAGAGAATTGCATCAGGAGCCTAATTAACTGCAGTTTAAGGAGAAGACACTAGAGAGCATTACAGCCTCAAATATTCTGTAACCTGCAACTGAAGCTAACTTGAGTTTTCCCCTTCTGGCTAGATCCAGCTCTGAATCTGGAGGTGTTAAGGGATGGATCTCTACCTGGCTTCAGGTGAGATGTACAACACATTCCAAAAGCCTGTTTTTTCTTCCAAAAGCACTGCCTGGGAAAGGAATTTAGATCCTAGGAAGTGGATTTTCTTTTCTCAGAATTTCAGTTCCTAACCACAGGAACTTTGCTGAGAACCAAGGTCAAAACTCACGCACACAGTGTTTGAGCTGGTATTTTAGCAATATACTAACCATGTCAAGCTGGGCCGAGCATGTTACCTCTTCAACAGGAGGATCTCAAAATGCTTTACAAGTAGCACTGAATTCCCCATCCCACAGTACTTGTCCTACTACACTGATAGGGAGTGTGACTTGTCAGGCAAAGCAGCAGGTCTCCAGGAAAGCAGGGGACAGAACCCAGGAGTCCTGACTCCGAGTTACAGGACCGGCTCTAGGCACCAGCAAAGCAAGCATGTGCTTGGGATGGCGTAATTCCAGGGGCGGCATTCTGGCCTTTTTTTTTCTTGGCTTGGGCAGTTGCGCTCTCAGAGGTTGGGGCGGCAAAAAGTCTAGAGCCGGCCCTGCCTAGTTAGGTGCTGAGAGCATCTTTCTCCCTCCTAACAATGTTCACACGAGTCTGTAAGCTCTGAAGCCATGGAGTGATTGAGGACACACTGAGTATCTTTGTAGCCTGGGGCATTCTCACAAAAGTGATCAAGGATTGAGCCCTTGACCTGGGCAACCCAGAGTGTTTTACAAGCACTGCTCTAAGCATGAAACAGAGTTGTGCCATATCCTGGCTCCCACTTCCCCAGGGAGTCACCTAGCAGATTTCACTGCTGGGAAACTGCCAGAAACTCATCCTATGTTTGACCTTTCCTCATTTTCTTCCCATTGCTCCTAGTGACCTTTTACTAGAGCACCCTGAATGTCCCCCCTTCCCCTTGGTGCCTACATGCTTCAGACACTTACAGATGACTAACGTACCCAAATAACCATCTTACTAAAGATAAATAAATGGGGAGCTAACAGAAGCCTTTTCCCGCACAGGGTGAGTCTCTCTGTTCCAGATGGGCAGATATTCAGAGATCTTCCTGATGTTGTTCACATGAGCAAATTGCTGATGGGACCCAGGATTTGCACAAAGGTTTTCCAAGCATGAAGCTGGTTATTTTATCGCTGTAACTGAAGACATTCCATAGCATTAAAGCAGATTTCCTGGGGAATCACAACTTCAATAAATAAGCTATTTCCAGGGTGATCCGATTAGGAATCCAAAGAGAGGCGGGCTGACTGCCCCAGCTAGAGGCTGTCTGTGACTGTCACCACAATAGGGCTGTGATCGTAAGCCTTGCAATTGACTCTCTGCAAATGCAGGTTCTCCTCTGCACCCACACACACCCAGGGATGAACCTGTCTTCATTACAGCTTCTGCTTTACTTCTGCTCCACGCAGGGGAGTTTGCACTTGTTAAAGCAATGAACAGCAGCTCTTTGAACGTTTCCCACACTGTTATCCTTCGGGATTCCCTTGTTCTGGGCATTTGCCTCAGAGCAGGCTGGGTGTCTTCTCAGAATTTGATTTCTTCAGATCAAGAATAGCTCAGCTGAAGTCCCACCATATGAAATTGCCCTTCCTGACCCTGTGCAGGACCCAGTGGGTCCACACTTTCCAGGAGCGGGTGTGGTGTAGATTTGTCCCCATAAGCTTCACCCAGGGCCCCTTGGTGTCTCAGCATTAGCACTGAAGCTGGGGCAGGAAGTTAGAGAACAATGGGCCTCCACTCTCTCCTAGGAGAGAGGCCCTTTAATCTGGTATGGACTCTCCTGCCTTGTCTCCATCCTCAGTTCCTCAGTTGAGCTCTTTTCCAGACAGTCCCAGGGGCTAGGCCTGCTCTGACCCACACCCTGCAGCTAGTCTGGGTGTAGAAGGGTGTCAGGCCCAGTGCACTGGCCATCGCGAGGGAGAAGTGCAATGCGTGTGGGGAAGCTGGGTGCCAACCAGCACTGGGGGTGTGAGGATTAACTCCTTCCTGTGTGCACAGGACTGTTAGCAGGTGCAGTAGAAATAGCAAAAGCATTATTCCTAGTAACAAGTGGACATAAGCTGGAGCAGCAAACTGTAAGCTGTGTTCTCCATGGTGAGTTCCGACCACACTGTGTCTGCAGACAGTCGTGTTCAGAACATTGCAACATGATGTTTGCTAATATTATCCCATTTTCTGTCAAAAAACAAAAAGTCTAAGGGTGCTTCCCTGCATGGGAGAGGCTGGAGACACCCAGCCTGGCCGCCTGACCCCCAGCTGCATCTCTAAAGAGTAGTCAAATCCTCTGCGAGAGGCCAGATGGAAGCTCTTTCCTCCCACATATTCCCTCCACATATGGATTTACAGGTCACCCTGAGAGGCTCCCACTGCTCTGCTGACGGCCTCGCTCTCCCCTCCACCCTGTGGGTTTCCCCATGGCCAGGCTGCCTGAGCCTGCCTTGCAGTGCTGATTGATGACATATCTAGCAGCTTGGTGAAGGAAAAGCTTGAGTCTCACTGCTGCCTCCCTGTGCTCTCTGATGTCTGCTGGCACTTGGGCTGAATGCCCCAACAAGTAACAATGGAGTCTGGGGAAACACAACCTAAAACCACCTACCACCCCATTTTCACCCCACACGGGGGCAGGAAGTTCTGGAGCAATGGTCCTCCAGCGTCTCCCAGGAGAAAGGCCCTTTAATCTGGTCTGTTACCCTCCTACCCATCCTGCACATAATGTAGGATTCACTGTACTCAGTTCCCCACCTCAGTGGTCTTCTAGCTGGTCTGATAATGCAGGAACCCAAGTGAGAAATCAGATCACTGCTATGTGTGAGTTACTCTCAGCCCTTATTGCTGACTGCACAAAATGTGGGCAAGGGAGAAAGCGTCAGCATCTGAACGCATATAACTAGCATCTAATTTGCCTCCCAGAGCAGCGTAGCTGACAACCAATCACTGTGTTGTTAATGTACACAGTGCTGCGAAGGGTAAATGTCACGTCTTGCTTGCCATGCAGCCATTGAGTCACAGGTCTGCCAAGGGCAGCAGTCCGGTCACTTTCCTGAATGGCTCATTTTGTTCGAAGGGCTTGTCAAGCAGATTGTTGGGGGAGGATTTGTCCCATGCACCATTTGAGTCCTGCTGGTGCCATGAATACAATCCGTGTTCTGCCACTAACTTACTGCTCAGCCTGTGCTGTGGCTCCCGCCATCTATGCAGAGCACAGGCCTTCGGCTCCCCTTACACAAAGGCTGCGGAGTGATTTAGTTAATTCCCTGTCAGACTAGGAAGTGCTTAATGAAAAGCTGCACATCCAAGATGCTATGAAAAATCCTCTTTTTTAGGGCCCGGGGGTGAGTGTGGGGTCTAATGGTTAGAATGGGGGTGGGGAAGGAAGGGGCTGGAAGCATTCCCTCCCTGCCTTTGGCTTCTTATGAAACCCTCGGCAAGTCACTAACTTTCCTCTGGCTCAGCTGCAGTAGGGATAACGCTATAGGTGTTCCGTGGGGCTGGATGAATGTCTGCAAGACACTTTGAGATCCTTGGGTAAAGGCAAGGGTGAAGTTATCTGAGGCCCTGATTTTTGCCTTTACTCTTCCACTCTACAGAGCCCTCTATGGGAACCACCCCACGGATGTTGGAAAGCAGTGCACGCGTGCACACACACCCTCTCTCTACCTATCCAGTTATATGAACAGCTGCCCCAGAGCTTCATACAGACCCACCATCTCCTGCTGCTAGCAAGTGAATCTCACTGGTGAAACCAGCTTCTCCAGTCTGCGGCTCCCCTGCGCGGCTGCATTGTTAAGCGCGAGCGGCATGTGTGCTCTGTCTGGACTCAGGCTCTGACCCAGAGAGGCAAACCAGACACTAAATGCACTGGAGATAGAAGATGGAGTTAGCCGAGGGCCGTGCAGGCTTATTTCTTTCTAAATCCGGGTACAGAGTCACTGCTTAGGCTGGTGGCTTGATGTTACTGACTCCATGGAGGCAGCAGTGTCTGGTACGGAAGGATTCAGGGCTCCGGCGGGGCGCAGGGCAAGAGTGAGAGGGCCAAGGAGTGACAGAACAGGACCAGGTGTGTGGGCTGCCACCCTGCATCGCTCTGCCCAGCCTTCGAAAAAGTACCAGTGCTGTAGGCAGTGACCTGGCTCAAGGAAGGACTAGTCAGGGCCTGTAGTGCCCCAAAATGGCGGCAAGTCCTGCTGTGTCCATCCCGTGCCAGGCAATGCAACAGGCACTCTGTAGGAAGGAAGTTTGTGAGCAGCCCCCAGCAGCTTACCTAGTGCAGCTGCCCCTGGTTGGCTTGTGCCTGCTCCCTGCCACATTGATTTGAATGAGCAGTTTCTAGTCAGCTCAGGGCTTGGTGCTCAGCCCTCAGAATGCTTCTTGGCTGCAGACACTGTCAGCGCTCCAGCTGCCAGGGAGTCATGGGGAAGCCAGCCCAAGGAATCACATGGATAATAGTAAAATCACAGCCTTCCTGCATGGATCCAGGGTCTCAATAGCACAGGGTGCCTCTTTGATGAATTAGGAGGAAAACAAGCCTGGAGTTCCTGGGAGCGAGCGTAGCAGCTCCTGGCAGCGGTGATGATCTTGGGCTGTGGAACCCTTCCTACAGGCCCATGGAATGGATTCGGTGACGCGAGGGCAGCATCCGTCAACACCATGTGTTGCTAGCTGGGGCCGAGCCCAGGGGTCCCTTAGAGCGGGAAGGTTCCAAATTTGGGTGGGTTTATTATTTACCAGCTAACCTCAAAACCCCAGGCCCCTCTCAGCCCTTCTCTTCCAAGGAGTTTCCTTGCTAATGGGTTTCTGGAAAACACCAGGCTTGGAAAAGGCAACCAGGTCCCAGGGGGAGAGAACCAAACTGCAGAGTGACTGCAGCCCTGCAAGCTGCAGGCAGCCTAGGCAGATCCTGTACCAGCAAACATACCACATCCAGGGAGAAGAAACTGGAAGCACAGAGACAACCTGAGGAACCTACCTGAGCAGCCACGCCCATCCCCTCCTTAGTACTTTTCATAATGCAAAACTTTCGTGCCACCAAACTGTGGTATTGCTCCAGGGAATGGATTGACCTTGAGAAGCATGAATGAGAGCTGCAAGCTACTCACCTTAGAAGGAAAGACTTGCTGAAGCAGGGCATTTGTCTGCACCAAGAGCACTGCACAATGGCTCTGCTTAGGAGGGGAACGGACAGCTGCGTTCTCCAGCAGCAATGACATGGGTACTTTGGCTGGCCAGGAAGCGGTGGGTTAGACTAGAATTTGGCCTGGACACCACGGACAGTACCCCATTAAATGGCCATAGTCTCTGTTTTATGAGTCATCTGAAAGACAGCTCCTCCATCAGCATTCCACCGGGGCATCCCCGATCCCACTGCTAACCAGGCCTCAGTTTGTTCAGCTGAGAAGAGCTAATGAGCTCACAGCCAGAAGGGGCTTTAGACCCAAGGGGCCCGAGTGAATAAGCTTGCAGCTCCTCCACTTACTAAGGAACCCACGTGTACTACCAAACCCTGCCCAGTCTTTTCCGGGCCAGAGGATGACGCTTTCCCCTGTCGCCCCCTCCTCGGTGTGCCGTGATCCAGTCCGCTCCAGTGTAGCCAGGCTCTGAGTCATGTCCTTTCACAATGTAGAAACCAAACATTTTCAGTTTCTGTTTGGTGTCATGAATTGAAAAGTCCCCATGGCTTCTTTGCTGGCCCCTACCGCTGCCTGTGGCAATCCCAGCCCATCACAATTAGTACGGTCACATTTCAATGAGCAGAGCAGACAAAGCTCCCCCAGCCCTGCAGATGCACCCGACATTCCAAGTGATGTGAGTTTGCTGGTCTCCCCCAGTCATTTGTGGTGACTGGTTTTGCTTTGGCTTTGACGCCCCCGGCCTGGATTCCATCAGTGGGTCACTTTCCCAAGTATTCCGTTCACAGAACAGGAAACAACGTGGCCTGCTGGGTGCGGCGCTCTGTCCCCATGCTAGCGATGGGTAGGGCACATATAGAGGTTGCTGAGTCGTCTGAAGCCCTGGCTAACAGCTCAAGCCGGAGGAAGTTGTTTCTGAAATCAGCTGTCCCAGGTCCAATCCCTGCTGCCACCAACCTGTGCAGTGTAGCACGAACAAGCCTCGGGTACTTGTCTCCACCTCATTATCCTCCCTGGCAGTGGGTGAGGCTGGATTCAGGGTGTCTGGTGCACCATGCTCCCTCAGGAGCAAGTCTCAACAGCTGGAAAAGTTTTGCGTCCCGTGGTGTTTTTTTAATTCTGGCCGATTTGTGTTTGAATTCCCTTGGCTGCGTAATGCAGGACAGAAGCTGCCCTGTTGGGGGAAAGAGACACTTGTTGAGTTGTCACCATTGCTGCGAGGATCCTGCTGCCTGGGCAGCACCCTGGCAAGGGAGTGAATGAGTGCCTCTCTCGGGCCAGGGTTTGAAAGAGGAGAGGGTCACCTGGCCTTTGAAAGTGCAGAGTATGGCCACCGTGTGGCATTCACAGCCCCAGATGCCTAACACTGACCAGGAACCCACCGCACAGCTCTTCTTGCTGAGGCTGCTAATCAAATCTCAGCTCGTGTTTCAAGGCGAGCTCCTGCCAGGACCAGGAGGGCTCCTCCCAATGCTCATTGCTATGCACAGTGGCAGGCAGTTGGCCAGGTGGATTCACCTTCCTCTGAAACCTCAGGTAATGGCTTCTACCCTCCCTGTGCCTCTGAGCCAGGGACAGGCTTGGCCTAGACCAGGGAGCATTACTTGGTCTGTTAATGGGTGAAGGGGTCTGGACAGCACAGACCAGGACAAACAGTCCTCAGCATTGTCTCAGCAAAGGCAATCGCTAATGGTTGTGCTCAGGCACCGCAGAACTGCGGAGTAAAGCAGGCCTAGCTGAAAGGATCCTGCGAAGGAGCAGTACCAGGCTGGGGACAGAGAGATCCTGGGCGAGCAGCATCCTTCAAGAGTCCCTCTGTTTACATCGCTCCAGGAAAATAACGCATCCTCATTCGCTCTCCGGAGACTCTCCTCAGACACCGTTAACCAGCGATGCGCTTTGTCATAGGTGTGGAGGAGGCAGAAGCTGAGCCAGTCCCCTGAGAAAGATCCTTCCTTTCCATGGGGCGTGGATGGGCTTAGGACACACTCCAGATCCCTTGGCATGGCCTCTTCCTCAGCTGGGCGCTGTCTGGCTGGGCCCAGCCCTCCCCAGCGAGCCCGGAGAGAGAGGGCACCTCTGTGTTCAGAGCAGAAAAGGGATGTTTCCCACAGGTGGGGTCACGGCAGCCCTGTACGGAGTGGGGGCTTGGCTGGCCATTGCCCGGCACGTACCTGGCTGTTCCCACCGGCGTGTGGGGAAATGGTGGTAGCAGCTGTTAACAGTTGGAGGCAGGAGAGATGCTGAGCACTTCATGTTTCTGACTGGCCTGGGTTAATGCCATTTGTTAGCTCAGCTGCAACCTCCATGGTTAATCCGAGGGCAACTTTCTTCCCTTCCTGGAGCCCTGCTATTCCCTCCCCTTTGCCCACCCCATGCCAGGCCAGCTGCCGCTCCCTCCAGCCTGGAACCCACCAGGGCTGCCCTGAAGCTGGGCAGCGTGGTCATTGCAGGCCACCACCAGGTACCTCTCTCTTTAATGTTTTGCAATGCTCCTGTCAATCTCAGACAGGGGCTCCTTGGGGCAGTGGCCACATCTAGCTTTGTGTGCAAAGCACCCGGCCCCCTGTGTAGTGCAGGCTCCGCCAGGTCAGCGGCATGCTCTGTGACCATGGGCAAGCCCCTCTGTGCCTCCCTTCCGCCACCTGTATATGGATGATAAAACCCTCAGCTAGCTCCCAGGAGCTGAGAGGCTTGGGGAGACAGGGCTCCTTCAAGTGCTTTAAGCAGGAGCCCCATGACTGCTGTGCTGTGCATGAGAACATAGGCAGATCAAGAGCTGGAAAGGAGCCTCCCACTCCAAGGCAGCTGCTATATTCACAGCTCAGAGTGCCCGGGCTGCTTTGCTGATGGCAAAGGGGGGCAGAGCTGGCTGGGAAGATGCTCCTGCCAACAAGGAAAACGGTGGGCTCAGCTGTTTTATCCATAACATGGTTCTACTTGGTGCACGGCTCCCACTGCCCTTCCCAATAGAGGCAGGTGCCAAGGGACAGGCTGGACAGTACTTGGTACCTTGATTCCCAGAGAGACAAGCCTGGGGGCAGCAGGGGAGTTAGCACTGGCAAAGCTACATCCCCTTTCCTTCTCTGCGGCACTATGTAGATCTGGACTCTCCCCTGTTCGCGGTGGGAGGGGTGTCGGAGGGGAGGTTACGGCTTACACGCTCTTCCTGGCAATAGTCCACTGTACAAGAGAGCTGGCCGTGCTGAGGAGCTGGTGCTGGGGCGCAGGAACAGGACAGAGCTGATCACTGGCTCAGCTGTGTGAGCTGGGTTGGCAGAGACCATTTGTTGCCATCTGGTGCTACTTCTAGCCAGCATGAAATGGCTTTGCTGGGGCTCCATCCAGGAATCACTGGCTGCCCCTTCACTGGCAGGCTCAGCTGCAGCCCAGGCTTGCATGGCCCTTGGTGCCCCCGTGGGGTGGGGTCCCTGGCCAGGCAGTGTGGGAGGTGGGTGCTGTTTGAGCACAGAGGGTTTGCGACTCCATGGCTGGCAAGCTGGCCACTTTCCCCAGCACTACACTGGGTGCTGGGGCACATGTCTGACAAGGAGCAGAGATGTCCTTGGGGGAGGCTCTTAATAACAATTGCAGCTGTACCCCTGGGGAGCACTTTGCTGCTCTCTCAGACAGCCTACTCCCCTCCGTTTTGCATTACATGTCTCACACAGGCTGAGGTTTGCAGAAACCCTCATTAGCTACCCCCCGCCCCATTAAACTGGTAACAAGAACAGAATATGGAGGGTCCGATATTTTCCAGATCCGCTTTCAGCCATATTCAGAAGCAAAAAGTCAGGCAAGAGTTTGCATTCCTTGCTGTGCTCTGAGCACTAAGTTAATCTTCCTGGGAAGATGGTTGCATGCAGGAGTCTCAGCAGCAGCCTCTTCATTTGCAGCCTGGTCTCTTCCTGCACAGTCAGAGAATGCAGGATCCCTGCCGTACCCTTCCTAGCACTCAAGTCCTATGGCAGGAGCCAGAGCAGATCTGCCTTTGCTCTGAGTCTTGTCATAAGCAGCTCAGGGCAGAGACCAACATGGGGGGAGCACCTTTTGTCGCTATCCCATCCCTTCCTGTATGTTGTTGAGATGGCCAATGTGATCTAAAATATTGTCTGGGGAAGTGGGGAACAGCTGACTGTCTCCAGCAGACGTGGGGACTCAGCCCACAGCACCCCCCACTCCCAGCACTGACTGGCTTTGCTTTTCCAAGGGAGGATCTGTTTCAAAGTGTGGGAAAGCGGCCGTGAAGCGCCGGCTCTCCAGTCGGCAGTACGGATGGCCTCTCAGCATGGCAGGCCCCTCCGAAAGGAAAACATTTAAGCAGGTGCTTTCCTGGGCTCCCTGCCCAACCTGGCACAGCAGGCTCCAGAGTCAGAGCCAAGCTGTCACTCACACAGGGAACAAATGCTAATAACAGCTTCAGCTTGATCCTGGTTGTCATCTGAGTTGGGCTTCCAGAAATGAGGTTTGGGGACTGGCCCACTGGTGGCTTTCTGGGGCCATGGGCCTGGATTGCAACAGCTATAAAACAGGGTACAACAAGCCCTGAGGGACTCATCCAGTTGAACCCCTCCTGCTTTTCTCAGGGATCTCAGCTCACATGACATGACAGCACCAAGGTGTTTGGATTAACCCTTGGGGCACAGGCTGCAGTCACTGGGGGCTTGTGTGCACGGTTTGGCTGCAGCTTCCCAAAGGGTGAGGCCAGCACCGTCCTTGACTCACCGGATGGTGGGAGCCCTGGCCCTGCAGCTACGTCCCTCAGACTGAGAGCAGTGCATGGGGATAGAGCTCACCGAAGTGGGTTCCTCTTGCTGTCTGGAAACAAGAGGGGCCTCTCTGCCGGCTAGTGGAGTGGGGTTGGAGCAGCCAGTGCAGGGCTCTTGCAGGGCTAAATCCTCCACACGCAGGGCATTGGTCCAGCAGTACTGCCGCTTCATGGCTATCAGTGGCAGTGACAGACTCTGCCCTGGCATACACCTCAGCTAATCAGGAAACAGGTTAATGGGGCTGCTGGAAGCCACTGAGCTCCATTTGTCTTTCAAAACGGGCTTAAAACTAAGCTCCTGACCCCAGTGCTCATTGCAGATCCTGAGGCATTTTCACAGGAAAGAGGCCACAAGCCCTACTGCAGGTAGCTCCATTCTGCCTCCTGAGAGGTCCCTGCCTTGGGGCGTGGCTCAGAGTGGAATTCCTGGAACAGAACCAGATTAATACACCACTCAGGCGTTAAGTATGGGCCCAATCCTGCCTTTTACTGGGCCCCTCCTGGGTCCTGTCAAGCATCTCAGGTCCTGTTGATGCCGGTGGAAGATGTGGGCACTTGGCACTGTGCAGGTTGGGACCCGATAGCACCAAGCCAGGAAGAGATTTCTGACCCCGCTTCTGAATGGAATCATCTGAGGCACAGCCAGGGCCTGGCTGCTTCCAGGCATTTGCCTTCAGCCACTCACAATCCCACGTCCAGCTCCCCACACACCCATTTCCTTTGCATAGTCCGCCTCTCTGGGACTGACTGTCTCTGGGAAGTTAGGGCCCAGCCTTCATCTCGGTGGAGAGCAGGAATGACCTATAATAACAAATCCCCGTGCAATATTCCCAGAGTGACATGTGCGTGGATCGGGATGAGTTCTCAGTCCTCTGTAACACAGCATCCTGCCAGCCACGTCCAGTAAGGGTGTTGGCTCCACACTCCAGGGAGAGAGGATGGCGATTCTCTGTGGAAATCTGCAGTTGTGCGTCTTATGTCTGCCTCCCTTAGTTCTCTGGGGATGGCGACAGGCACCATCCCCTCCCGGCTCCCCCCAGAAAAATCCCAGCGAACAAGGCTGACAAAGTCACCAGGACCTGAGACAGATTCGGAGGAAGGCCAAGTGCCCTGTTCTCTGGGACTCGGGACCTCGAGGCTTTGTCTGAGGGCTGGGGATGCCCCAGCTTCAGGCCACCGCTGGCAGCTCACTTTTGCTCGGCTGCCTTGAAGCACGTCACCTGGGCAGGGCCAGGTGCAGACACGTGAGTAGTTCCAGCAATTAGCAAGCTGGGCAATGACTTGGTGCCCTCCCAGTCTCTCAGCTGGAACCCCCGCAAATCCTCCTCTGCAGCCTAGCCAGCAGAGACACAGGTGCGTTGCACAGAAGCTACTGACGAGCAGTGAGCAGGCTTTCAAAGGGTGTCCCTGGGTCAACCCCAGAGAGGCCCCCAGGGGAACGGTACGTCCAGCTCACAGGTCTTGGTCCCTGCTGACCCCCTGTGCCGGGCCCAGGGTGGCGTATGTAACACGAGCACAGTGATGGCTGCACTGATCAAACGTTTGCAACGTTTCCAAGGTCCTCAGGAGAAACTCAGACCAGCTGGCAGCAGCCCACCGACCCCAGTGCTACCAGTCAGCCGTCCTGAGACCGGGCCTGGGCCCGCCAGGCAGAGGCGCATGTGGTTTGCCAAGTTGTATTTTTCTGGAGTCAGCCAGCATTCATTTCCCGAAAGATGCCTCAGCCGCTGATCCCAAGCGAAGGTCGCCCAGTTCCTGCCGGACCCCACGGGGGTGGGGATTAACTCTCGTTTAAGTATAATGTTTGGGCAGAGAACAATGGTGCCCTGTGTGTGACAGAGACAACAAGAAACCCCATCAGAGGGAGGTGTGGTGGCTGTGGCAGGCAAGAGAAACCCCAGGGAGGGAGCAGGGCTTCCAGCACATGGCAGAGTACAGCAATGTCCTGGGGCTCCCAGGCAAGGCTCGGCAGGGAGGGGAGGAGGAACAGCCTTTGTCCTGCAATACTGAGATCAGGCTCGTCCTTCGGCCCTTCGTTGCCCTGTGTGTGCTGCATGCCGCGTGGAGGTGGTGCTGGCTCTCTGGCTAGCACAGAGGGCAATGAAAGCCTTCACACAGCAGCTTCCTTCACTTGGATTTGCAGGAGCCCCTTTCCTTGCCTGCCTTGCTTCTGCCGGGCTGGGGGAAGATGGCACTGGCCGGGAGGAGGGGCTTGGGCCCCTCCCGCATGGGGAAAAGGCAGATGGTGCCGGAGAACTGGCCACAGGCTGGGCTTAGAGGAGACAGGACTGGAAGCCTGGATGGCAGCCCCAGGGCAGCAGCAGCAAGAGGCGTATCCTGAGCCTGGTGAGGGATGCAGGCCCGGGGGGACTTTCGAAAACTCCAGCCTAAAACAATTGTCTGAGGTATTTTGGGTGTGAAGAACAGAGAGCCATGAGGGGCGTTGGCTTCATCGGTGCCACGGCAGCCACATGTCAGGTAAGCTGTGGCAGAGATACGGTGAGGCCTGACGGGGTGACTGGCTGGGATGGCAGGCCGGGGAGGGAGCAGGGCTGTCACAGACTGGGCAGAGGCACTGTGGGGACGGCCAGCTGTGCTGTGCACAGGAGGAGCGTGGGGAGAGATATTCCGGCCAGGACTCCTGCTGGAGAGAGCCGGGAAAGTGCTGCTCTGGGGCAGGAGGACACTTGCCCTTGTTTATTCACAGCCACGGACGAGCCCAGCACGTTATAGCCACACACGCCATGGTCCTTGCCCTGAGGGACTTGCAGGCTGAGGGATGGTTTCTGTAGGACATTGAGCTGAGCCCATGAATAGTGCAGACATTGGGCAACATCTGTTCCCTGCCTCTCCCTGCAGCTTGCCAGGCTCCCCCGGCCTGTGACCCCATGGCTTGGGATACGGGAGGACGATTACCCTGTGCTCTGCTTGGCTGAGGTTGCTTTAGCTCCACTCAGGCATTTGTGGTTCGCCTCTAATCATGGGAGTAAATATAATTCTTCCTCCCTTACTTTTCACGGTGGGTCCCGGAATAAGAGGCTCCTAAGAAGGGTTATGCTGGTGCAGCAGATAGGGAGGAACAGCAGCAATAAGCAGGAAGGGCTGCTACTGAAACTATCCATGACAACAGCCAGCCTGGGAGGCACCCTAGGGTTTGAGGTGCCACCGTCCAAGATGACTCGGAGAGTGCCCGGCTCGTAAATGGCCTTGTGAACAGCCAAACCTCTCAAGGCAGATGGCCCAGTGATGGCAACGGATGACGCTGAGCCTGGCTGTAAGGCAAGTTCTTCCCTTGAAAGCGCAAGGCACCGTCCACGCCACAGCCCGAGGCTGCCAACCTCCCCGCGCCTTGTCACTAGCTGGTTGTTTCGCAGCAGGCCCCTGAACCGAAGGAAACTCTACGAATGGAGGGCTGGGAATGAGCGAGTCGCTCTTGCTGCCCTGCTGGCTGCACAACCGTAAGCCATTCCGGACGCTGGGACCCTCTGTGCACCGCAGTTGGATTCCATTGCAATGATCCTTTCCGTCCCTTTATCACTGGGACTTGCCAAGCCACCCTGGGTGGGGGGCGGGGGGAGCGCCCAACCCTGGGGCTATCACCTCTTCCCTGTACCTGTGCTCTGGGGAAGCCACCCCTGCCTGCTGGGTGTGTGGTGCTAGCAAATGCCGAGGTTCAGGGCTGCAGCGGGAGGTGTCCTAGCAGCCCCAGTCACCACCTGCACTCGGTCAGCCAATGACCCAAGAACAGCACCAGTGGCTTCCTCCCCCTGGGCCCTGTGGCAAGGGGACCTATGTGGAGACAGCATCAGAGCTGGGGAACAAAAGAGCAAGGAGTCTGGTGGCTTCGCCCACACCTCAGAGCAGGTCACTCTCACACTGCGGAAGATGCACATAGAAGATAACAGCCTACTATTGAGGCAGCTGCTGTTACTGGCCACACCTTTCTAAGTAAGGGTACATTCATAAATAGTTTAACAGGGTTAATAAATGATTATTCGATGTTCAGTCAATTGTTATAGAATCCAACAGATGAAGAAATTGCTCCTAACCCATCAATAGCCCCTTCCACTGAGGGACTTACAGCCCTCTAGCATGCACACCCTTTGTGTCTGTAGCATGGTAATCACCTAGTAACCTTTATCAACTATGAATACATGTCCCCTTAATACAAAGCGTGGCCATGTTACCCCTTCAGCTCTGTGCCTTCGTGCTGACGGCCCCAGATCCACCCTTGCTGACAGCCCCACAGTGACACATCCTCAGTGCAATAGAGCCACCCACCTGCAGAGGTGTTCACTCTAGGACTGTGCCTAAGGCCCCCAAACCTCAGAGGGCCCTTGGAAAGCAGACTCTCCCATGGCCACCCGATGGGCGATTGACCGATGGTTTGGCACCCCGGGGAAGTGGGTGCTGATGTCTTCAGAGTCCCAAAGCTGAGGAGCCAAAGAAATGCTTTTGTAGGTAGGAGGAAGAGCCTGGCCTTAGGCCGTGGCCAGCGCTTCCCCCTGCCCAGAACTCACCAGTCTCTTGTGTTCAGCACCCTGAATCCTAACTCAGAACCTCTGGGAAGAGGAGCGGAGCTTAGCAATGCAGAGAGGCTGAACGCGCTTGAAGTTCATGTCCCAGACTCTAATGAAGCCACTGCCTTCTTGGCAGGACATTTCTAATTAGTGAGGATTTGGTATGCGGTGCAGGGAAAGAGAGTGCCCGGCCCCTGGGGCTGGGGCTTTCCTCCTTGAACTTGCTCTTTGGGCTCTATCTGCCTTGAATATTTGATACCATTCCAGAGGCAGAGTGTGCTTGCTTTGGAATTTACCCCTTGCAGGCTGATACCACAAGTCAAGGTTAATCTCAACCTCCCGCTGACACCCTCGCCTCTCTGTAAGCCATTAAAACACAGAGCAGCGCCACTCCCACTGAGTCCGACAGATGGTGAGCAGCAAACCCTGGACAGGATAGGATTGTCCCGTTCGCTCTTTTCGTCACTCTCCCCCTAACCTTCTCCAAATCTTTTTCATATTTGTCCAAATTCAGAACACCCAGCCTGTCCAGTTCAGAGAGGATTCTCCCAACAGAGGAGAGGGCAAAGATATGTGTCTGTCAATCCCTTTGCATAGCCGGAGTTAGTGCTAAGCTGCTTGGGACCTCAGTAAATACTTCTCCTCATTGGGACACTGCCCCCCAGCCCCATGATCTGCTGCTATCAAATGCGCCAATATTAATTATTATTATTTATTCTTTGTATTGCGATAGCATCTCAGAACTCCAGTTATGGGCCAGGACCCCACTGTGCTAGGGGCTGTGTGCTGCTTGTCATAGATCTCCTGCGGGCTGTGGATAATCTGCTTGTCAGATCACTCAGTGATGCCACCAAGAAAGAAAACACTGCCAGTGTTTGTTACGGTGGGGAGGGCTGGACTTATGGTTTGTGCAGCATCTTCAGAAGCTTCCTCACCCTCCAGGAACGATACTTACTCTAGGTGCATGTTGTTATCCTTTGAGATGAACACAGAGCTGGTGAAAGACATCGCACTACCAACCCTGGAGACTAAAACCTTCTGCTTAGCCCCAGAAGGGGTGCAGCTTGGGAAGAAGCATGGCCAGCACCCTCCACACCAGGGGTCTCACCCTTTTTCTTTCTGAGCCTCCCTCGCAACATGCTATAAAAACTCCACAGACCAGCTGGGCCACAGCAACTGGTTTTCTGCATATAAAAGCCAGGGTCGGCATTAATTGCTCGGGGCCCCACACCACCGAGGGCACCGCAAAGCTATGCTGCTCGAGCTTTGGCTTCAGCCCCAGGCGGCCGGGCTCAAGGCAGTGTGGGCTTTCTGCCCTGAGCCCAATGAGTCTAATTCCAGCCCTGCTTGGTGGACCCCCTGAAACCTGCTTATGGCCCCCCAGGGGGTCTTGGACCCCTAGTTGAAAACTATTGCTCCACACCACACCCTTCCTGTGTGCCCCTGTCCTGTCCCGGAAGGAAGACCTCTGGCAGGGGAGGCGGGGGATGGACAGTCCCGTCTCCATGGCCCATTCAGACTTTGGCCTCTCTGCTTAGACTTCCAACAGGGTAGGACTTGGTCCTTAGCTCCAAGGCACTCGCCAGCCCGCGCCCAGGTTACCTACAAGATCAGCTAAAGCTCCCAGATGAAGATGGTTCAGCTCAGCTCCTCAGGCCCAGTGGAGCTCTCTACACTAAGGGTAAAGCTTGTCTGTGCAGGAGGCAGGGCTATCTCTGGGGCCGGGCCCAGGCTGTGGGGTGGACTCCCCTGGGACTAAGTGATAAGGTCAGAGGAAGGCTGGGTCAGAGCAGGGGGGTTGAACCCAGGTTTCCAGTTCTCAGGGTCCAGACCACTGGTCCTCTCTCCTCTCGCATGTGCCTTTGCTATCTTCATAGATAGCTTTGGGGATGAGGCTTGTGACACTGGCAGGCCAGGTGCCAGCTCATACCAAGGTCCCCAAGTGCCAACTGGACACTGATAGATACATACCTGGAATCTCCCTGCCTTTGGCCCCCCCACTGGCTGCCTTGGGCCCTCCAGCCACCTGTGCTGAGGGGACCCCGGCCCCACTCTTGGGAGGCCAGTGGCTGTTGGCATCTGGAGCTGTGGTGGGCACAGAGGAGGGAGCAGCCAGGCACTTCCTGCACATTCCCCTCGCTGCCGCATTTCATGGGCTGCCAGGGCTGAGCCCGTTAGTCAGTTTCAATCCGCTCGGGGGGAGTTGGCTGCCTCATGCAAATCTGGGGCCTGACCACAGGAACCTGTTCAAGGTCAGCAGATGAAAGAGGCCCCTGAGACGGCCTGCAGCACTGGGCCCCCTTGGAAACAGGCTCACGCACACAAGCAGATGACGAGGGGCTGCCGCTTCCCCGACGCCTTTCCTCCCCAGGTAGAGGGACACCTCCCACCGTCGCCTGGTGGGAAAACCTCCCCCGATCCCGGGAGAGCTTGGCCTGGGCGAGGGCTGCACAGCAGCACCCAATCCCCCTCTGTGGGGCAATGGTTGCTCTCCTATGCCAGCATTTCGATCACTCCAGACAGGGAGCTCAGAGCAGCTGCAGGGCCCTAGGGGCCATGGAACCACGTCCCACATTTGGCCTCCCCCGCCTCTGGCCATTAGCCGCGGCCTTGCGTGATCCTGCCTGCAGAGACAAGGCACTGGCTGCTGGTCTCTGTCGCCATGGCTCTGGGAGCGCGAAGGGTCCCTTGGCTGCCTCGCTGGCTGCCCAGAAGCGGGACACACACTGAGCAGGAAGTGCCGGCTGCTCTCCTCTACCAGCAAGTGGTTTTGTTGGTCAGTTTTCGCATCCTGAGCCTCGCCCTGGGTTTTCAGTTGCTGCTTAATCAGCATTACAAAGAAATGTCTGCACTGCCAAAGAAAAACCTTGGCCCAGGTTTGCTGTCTCAGCACCTGAGAGCACCAGCGGGTGGGCGCAAGGAGCTGGGGGCAGGAATCGGCAGGCAGGCCTTTGTCATCTCTTTGAACCCAGCTCAGAGAGGCAGTGTCTGGGAGTCATTTCCTGTCCCCCCACCCATGCGAGAGCGCCCAGGGCCCCCGGCTGTGCAGTGAGTCCAGGGAGGTGCAGGCCAGGTCTTAGTGAGCACGAGCTCACATTGAAAAAGCCATTGGCAGTTGCTGCAGAGAGGCCAGGGGTGGAATGAGTCCTGGACATGGGCCTCTCCCTGGGGAAGATACATCCAGGTCAGAGCACAGGGATTCTGCCTGGGGCTGCGTGTATGTAGCTGGCATTCACACGGCCTGGGATGTACTGAACCCACCCCGTGAACAGAAGGGTCAGCCCCAGAGAGCCCATCTCTGATCAGTGCTGCTGCCATTGGCGGCATGGCTAGTGGGAGGGGCACAGCCAGGTGGCAGCTGTACCAGGAACAAGCAAAAGCAACACAATAACCCAGAACAGTCCTGTCAATGGACCCAGTTGCTTCTCAGGGTTATAATTCCAAGGGTAACTCACAACTGCAGTAAACGTTTCCTGAGCAGCGCTGCTCAAAGGCCGTGCTGCCGAGGACTCTTCGTTTGCTGATACTTACTTGCTTTTCAAAGAGCTTCGCCATGTTTGTCAAACCCACCAGCTGGCAGGAGCTTAATTAAAGTTAGTAGAGATTGGGAGAGTGCAAAGTAATGGAGCACAAAACTCGGAGATCCATGGAGCTTGTGGAAAGCTGCCCAGGTATAAATCCAGCCCTGGGGCATAGGTGGGCTCTGCTATGGGGAAAGCTGTGCCACACGGCAATTGCAGTGTAGGCACAAGACCAGCAGTGTCTGCATCAGGCCTGAGCTGAGATGCTCCCTTGGCATGTTAGAGTTGGGCAGGTTTGTGGGGGTTGGAGCATTTTCTCTTACCAACAATAGAAAGAGAGAAGCTGTCACAAAATCTCCTGGCTGGAGAAGTTTCCCCAGCCAGCTGTGTGAACATCCCTAAGAGCTGCAGGTAAATCTCACCTTGCCCCAGCCAGTATCTTGCACTGTTGACTTTAGACAGTCCAGACTCCAGCTACTGGCAATTGCACGAAGACAAGGGAGCTCCCTTGAGCTGCCCCCAAGCTGCCCCTTGAGCTGCCCCCAAGGGACAGGCTGAGGCTGATCCAGCATTTCTCTGCTTAGAAGAAGGGACCAATTGTCTTGCTGGGAACAGGGACATCGGATGGACTTTGCTTCTAGCAGCTTGTGCGCTGCATAGGGATTTACCAAACCTACTCCCAGTGGCAGCTGTTACATATTGGGACAGGGGGGAAGGAGTCCCAGCAAGTCTACTGCTGACCTCCAGACTTGGCGCAGAGGGCGTGGGGCATAGATTCAAGTGGTGCCAACAAATGAAGGTCCAGGCAACCCATGTTCCGAATAGCTTGTGAATCACATGGATCAGGGCAGACCTGCACATGCTCCATGATGACTAGCCTATACCCCTTCTAAGAGCCCTCTGTTAAGGCTTTGCATGGCTCTGATAGACTATTGTCCTCAGGACACCAACTGACACGCTAGCCATTCTCAAAATGTTGGCCTCAATTCTGGGAAGCGAGATAGGCCAGCCAGGAGCTTGAGTAGTAACAACTGCTGTCAGCGTGAGCGGCTGGCAGGCCGAGTTTAACCAGAAGGGAGCTGGCAGAGTAGATGGTGTGAGTCCTGCATATTTCAGGAGGCATCAGTACAGGCCCCCAAGAGAGGAGTAAATAAGGGACAAGAGAGAGAGAAAAATAGATCAATGTGATGGCTGATGCTGCAGGCTCTGACTTGGAAACATGTTCCCAGCACGGGTGAAATACCTGGTGCCCTGCCTGTTCCAGCAGGACACACAGACTGAGGGAACTTTTCCCATTCCCCCCTTCTCCAGGTGGGGAGACCAAATCCACAGCTTTGGCTACAAGCTAAGGGAGTGTCTGAGGCCCCAGTTAGTGACACAGTAACAAAGCAGAGCTTCCCCCTGGCTCCCAAATGACCCACTGTCTCACCCAGTTTCTTGTAGGCATGTTTGTTCTCCAAACTTAGCTCCAAACAGTGAAAACACAGGTCCACAACTCACCCAGGGACAGCTCCCAGGGTTTCCCCCCTTTAGTTCTCAGTTGCCTTTTGCCTCCCATCCCAGCAGGGGACCCAGGTAGTCCTAGCTCTCCAGGGGGGCTCCCTATTCCCAGGGAGCAGGCTCTGAACGCCCCATAGCCACGTTCTCGGCCCTTTCCCATACCGGCTGTCAGCCTGACTCACCCAAACAGCTCCTCGCTGGGTCTCTCTTTGTCCCATTAATGCCCCAGGTGCAGCCCCACCCCTTTCGTTAGCCCCACTGGGAGTGCCTGTTGTGGCACAGGGGAGCTGGACCTACCCCAGTCACAGGGGCAGGCAGAAGGGCTCCCCCACCACCCTGGGGAGGCTGTTCCATCCCTGGCGGCCAGAGGTTCTCCCCTGATATTCAGTCGTCATTTCCCTTTTCTCTTTCCGGCCCGGGATCCCTCATTAGACCGCCTTGTATAAGCCAAAGCAATTGCTGGCTCTCTCCTTGCTGCTGACCCCGTCAGGTCTCTGTCAGCTGGGAGCCTGCCCGTCACGGCAAGGCTACAGGTGCCCAGATGGTTGTGTGCTGGTTTCAGAGGACTGACTCGCTCTCCCCACACCCACATTTCCCATGAAAAGCTGGGACGTCGGCTCCAGCTGTGCACAGAGACATTGTTCCCTGCCGTGTCAAAGGGGCTTCATCTGGCCCCCTCCCACCTCTCCCTGAATCCGGCTGGGGATCTTGCCTTTGATCTGAGCCCCGGCTGCGCTGCCAGACTTGTGCAAATGAGCCCTAGCTGCACAGTCAGCGCAGCCGGTGTCCTGCTGGCACGAGACTCTCCCTGCCACTCTCTTGGGAGATCTTCTCTATCTGGAGGAGGGAGGGCAGGAAAAGCCTGTCGCTGTCACGGCCTAGTCTGGCTTCATCCCGTAACCTGGGAGGTGCTCACTAGCACTGCACGCCCTGCCCTCAGCACAGATCCTGCCTCTCACCAGCTCTCCTCAGGCCAGGCCCACTCGGATCAGAACTGAGCCTGGCATGCTGGGACGGAAGCCTGAGTCTGCCATGCTGAAGGTGAGGGCAGACGCAGGCATTGAGCCCAAACTCTGGCCTCACTCTGATCTGGATCCAAACACCCCCTTTACGAGAGATTCGACCCCTCACTGCAAGGCCAGGCTTGGCAAGTGCCTTTCGGCTGCACCCTCGCTACCAAGAGGATGTGAGAGTTTGTCTTGGCAGCTGCACCCCCTCTGTTGAGGAAAGCCAGGGCTGTGTTCATCAGGCAGGATGCGGCTAATCTCCTGTACAGCCTTTGCAGCTCTAGACACTTCTCAGTGTCCCAGAGCTGACAAGCCCTTCCCCCGAGAGCCAGCGCTCCCAGACCTGGCCACGCTGGCTGAGCTGTGTTGGGCCTGGAGAGAGGCTTTTGCAAAACGTTCACAAGCAGCCGCTCATCTTGGGTGCTTCCATTTTCATGGGGGCCATATTTAAACCCTGGGGATGAGATCCTCAGCCCTTCACTGGCCCTTTCATGCTGGGTAAAAGAGCTGCAGTGGCATAAAGGGGCCCTAAAATATCAGCTCTGTTGAGGGAGCATTTCCCTGGATCAGGGGCTGCAGAAGAAGGCAGCTGTAGGATGGCATTACAAGGACGCCCATGCAAGCCCTGGTGTAGGGGCTGTGCTAGGAGTAGGAGGGCTGTGCTGGGGTGGGGGCACAGACCAGCCCTATGGAGATTCCTGGCAATGATGAAGTCCACAGGCATCTGTGTTACTCCAGGGACCTAAGTTGGAGCAACTCAGGGTCAGCTGGGCACAATGATGGCTTAAAGCCATGGTAGCCTCCTGCAGCACCTCTAATGCATTCGCATCAGCAATGATATCCTGTTGCTCTGGGACCAGTACTGAGATTCTTAGCACTGGGAGAGTAGCCAGTAGCTTTCACGCCCTCTGCTTACCAGGTGGTCTGTTTCTGTTTCCATGTCTCTAAGTGCTTTGTGAGGTATGTGAGGCTCAGGAACTCTTTTCATGATCTTTTCCCTTTGGAGCCCAAGAGTGGGAGTAGCAAAAAGAGAAGGGAGGTGTTATAACAAAACCATTGCACCAGCTCCTGTTGCTGCAGAGCAGAAACCAGGAATTCTCAGCAGGCACAGCTCTTCCCTTGCAAACTCAGTAACAAACCGTAGAACTCAGACTCCGCACCCTTAATCCGCAGAAGGGCTCTGGCTCCAATTTCACCCTGCTCCTGGCACAGGATCAGATGGCTTTGCTCTGTAGCTCATGACATGGAGGTCCTTCCTCCAGAGTCTGTACTGGTGATAAGCACAGAGCAGGTTGCAGCAATGGGATTCTGTGTCATGAGAGACAATAGAGTCATTATAACGCTGAGCCCATGTAAAGAGCTTTTTCATCTTCAAAGCGCACAGTGTTCACTAATTAATCCTCATAAGATAGGCAGAAGTTATTACTAACTCCATGTTATAGATGGGGAAACTGAGGCAAAAGTCACCTGCTTAAGTTTATACTGCAAGTCAGTGCTGGGGCTAAAAGCCAGGGGTTCCTGACTCCCAGCCCTCTGCTCAGACCACACCTCTCTGAACTGCAGCTCCCTGCAAACATAGGGGGAGATCAAAGGCCTCTGATGAACAACTCTGCACTAGCCAAGCCTCATCCTGATACCCCTTCAGCTAGTAACAGAGCTGATGCTGGGAGTTGGGATAGCATCCGTGGCAGAGCAGTGTTTGACACTAATGGCCCATCAATGGTTAAAGCAACCAGACTTTAGATCCAAATAAGTTGTGGAGCAAGAAACCAGATCGTGATGATTGGGAGAATGGGCTGACAGCAATGGAGTGTGCCTTGCACCTGGTAAAGAATGTGAACCAATCACTCCTTGATCTGCACAAGTTGGCAACTGACAAGAACGACCCTCATTTGTGTGACTTCATTGAGCCCCACTCCCTGCAGGGTCCGCACAGAGCTGCTGTTTCAATCCGTCAGCTCAGCGACCTGCAAACATTCTGCCCTCGTTAGCACGGAGCTGCACACGGGCTGGGGGCAGTACAGAGGATTTCAGAGTCACACCACTCCGTCGCGGCAGCCAAACCACAGCAGGCCTCTGCCGTCCCTGGAGCATCCTGCTGAGCTGGGCGGAGGGGCTGGGAGCTGTGTGCGTACCACCAGTATCCAGTGGCTGCTCTGCTGCTCAGCACAGCAGGCCCAGGAGCCCGGCTTTTGTTCACATAATGGGACTGGACAAGACGCTTGAGCCCACCCCAGATCTCAGTGTAGCCCTTCGTTTTGGCAGGTTTAAGCAGTAACTCAGCAGCTGCAGAAGTCTCACCCCGGACGCTGCCAGTGAGTGCACGAGGGGGCCCCGTCCCAGTCCCAGCCCATGTAACATGCCCATCCCCTGCACACGCCCTGTCACCCAGCACACTGACTAGATCCACATTCTCTGCCTGATGGGTTCAAAGACCCCGTACGTCCCGCTCGCTGTGTTCGGGCTGCCCAGCACTTACCCATCCAGCTCTGCCACACAGTGCCTGCTGCCTCTCTCCAGGCGCCTCCACACACTGCACTGCACTGCACGCTGGGGCGGGGCTGCACCTGACCCCGCTGCCTCAGTGGGGCCCTGTGAAAAACTCCCTTAGGGTTTAATAGAGAACAAGATCTCCACTATCACACCCTTCTGTTTCTACAGGGCACAGCTCAATTCCTGTCTATCGGAGTGAAGGCAGCCCCCTGCGGCTGGTTGTGCAGTGGGGAGACTCGGGGAGCCACTAACCCATGGATTAGCTGCCCTGGGATGCTGGGAAGCATGGCTCGCTGCGACCCTTGGACGGGTTATTTGGGAGCGGGAAGAGGCTATGTAATTAGAGACCACAGAGTTGCACAGGACTGGGAGCTGGTGGCTGGGCATCCTGCTCCTTGTTTGTTTGCTGTCAGGCTTGGCCCAAGTCCTGGGTTCTCCTCTTGCTGCTAATTAGAATTAAGAGTCAAATATGATTCCTCAGTAATGAGAAAAAGAAAAGGAAACAATTAACCTTCTGCTTCTCCTTCCCAAGGCCGGTCTTCCCAAGGAGGCTTTTCCAGAGCATGGACTAAAACCGCTGCAAACAGATGTAAGGCCAAGGACCGGCTTCCTGGGAGCTGTGTGTCCGGCAATTCCACCACACGGATCACTGTCAGAAAGGACCTCAGCTAAGGATTGACATTTCACCTCCAGCTTGAATTGCCCAGGCTCTCAGCAGCAGCTTTTGGGCTTCACCACCATGTTCTGACACTATCTATAGCTCTCTCTGCATCCCATTGGGAGGCCATTCTTGTCTGTGTGCAATGAGTTCTCTGGGTCACCGTCCAGTTCCCAGTGGCAGGCAGCCCACATCAGAAAACCCACCACACAGCTGCTCCTCATCTAGGAGGCAACAGATTGAACGGGCCATGGAGCTCAACACAGGGGTGGGGCTTGGCTTAGGTTGCAGCTTGCCCTGCGGCTGCCAGAGCTGTCCCCACCTATGGATGAACAGAGGATACGCACACTCCAGGCCTGTCACTCCAGCACCTTTCACAGATGCTGAACTTCCAGTGACAAAAGCCTATTCCCCGGCTCTGGACTTGGGGGTTCCTGGTGGAGTAGCCAGGGTGCTGGGGCACATCGCGTCTCTGCTGACATCACAGCAAGCACAGGCAGGTGGAGTACTCCAGTTCTGTCTCCATGCCCGTGACTTGCTCTTTATGTCTGAGACATTTGATGGGGAGAAGCAGGCTCGCTGATTGGGCCTGCCAGCTGAGAGCGGGGCAGGGGTCTGCTAGGCTAATTGCTGGGCTGGGATTCCATGGCAGGGCTCCTGGCTCCTGCAGAAAGCCTGTGTTATCGCCCTATTACTCTCCCCAGCGGCGGACATCTCTTGTCTGGCCACGGAGGGCTGCATTGTTTGTACCAGGCAATTGGGGTCACGAGAGAGGTGCCCCTCCTCCTTAGGGACTGCTGCAGAGCAGTGGGAGGTGCTTCCCCGCGGCGGAGAACCCATCTCTCTAAGGCCCCCAAATGCTCCAGCAGACTTCGCTGCCCGGAGCTGGAGAGGCTGCAGCTGGGGAATGCCTGGCTTTTCTGAAGGAGCTGCTGCTCCTAAAACGACCTTTTAATTCTAACGCTTGATCCAGACCAGAGCATCGTCTGTGGTGCAGGGACAGGGCCCAGGCAGGGATCATGCTGCCAATGATGGCACCTCCCACAGCATCCAGCCACCACCACACAGCCAGGGGAGACAAGGGCACACTGTCCGAACCTGCCGGACCAGCCTTGCAGCTCCCAGCCCAGCAAGATAACCACAGACAAATGCCAAGGCCACAGACAGTTGAGAGAAGCATATGGGGGAGGAGGAGACTGAAGTCTGGCAGCCCTGCCAGCTTTACTGCCTCACTGACAGACTAGCCTGGCCTGAAGCCAACGGGCCTGGGATCGGTCTCGTTTCTCCCCTTTGTCAAAATGAGCGGAGGTTCCTTGCTGTGTGTGCTCTTCTCCCATGGCTCTTGGGGAAGAGCCCGCCAGGGAGGCCCAGCCCCACTGGCCGGCGGAACCTGCCTGGGCAGAAGGGAGGGTAGGACAATCCCCGAAGGGAGCCGGCAGGGGCAGGGACCCTGTCAGGGAGGCCTGGCCCACAGGGGAGAGCCTGCCGCAGCGGGACTCCTGGAGTGGGACAGCCGGGAGTGAGAGGAGCCTGCAGGGGTGGAGTGGCCCTTCTGGGCCCCTGTGACGGCCTGGTTCCAGTTTGGCTTTTCCTGTGAGTGCAGGGAGTGCTCAGCTCCCACGTGGAAGTGGCCATTTGTGTCAGGCGGGAAGTGCTGGGCTGACAGCCCAGGAAAGGGCAACTTTCCTCTGACTGGCCACAGGAGAGGCTCTGCAGCCCTCCTGCAACCCTCAGCTGGAGGGAGTGGGCTCGATCCCCAGCCTCTCTGCTGGGGGGCAGTGGTGCTAGCTGGGGGGTGCTTTTGTGACAGGGACCCTTCTCCCATTGGACTGAGACCAAACACTCCCCACTGGCCACTGGATGCTCACCAGGCAGTCTGTGTGAAGCAGCTGTCTCAGCGGGGTGTTGCATTCCCCTCCCCACCCCACCTGCCTCCTCACAGTTGGGGAACTAGAGAGGTTTCCATTGTGACCAGAAGCCAGCAAACCTGGCCCGCAGGGGGAGCGAATTTGAGCCACGGGCCCCTTGCTGAGATGCCCTGCCCCACTCCCCATCTGCTCCCATCTAGAGACAGCTCAAGTGTCCCAACTGCCGGCAGCTGGCAGCTCAGAGCAGGAGGGGAGAGGCGTCTGTCCGAGCCAGGAGGGGTCTCTCCTCCTCCCCAGTGAGGGCGAGGGATACCTGGCTTCTCTTCCTTCTGGGGCAAGAGGCAGGGCATGCTCCGGTGGGGGTAGCGGGGGCTGCAGAGTGAGCAGAGCTTGGTGAACACCCAGCAGCCTGGGCTCAGGGCTGGCTCCGTTTGTTGCAGATTCACAGACCTTAGTGCTCTTTGCCTGTCAGAGCCAGCGTGGGGGGAGGTGGGGTCATACTAGCCCTCAGAGGGCCCAGGGCACTGGAGAGTGGTGGTGGGAGCTGGGACAGCTTCACAGCCCTGGAGCTGTCCCCCAAACCCACCCGCCACGGCCGAGGGCAGCTCCCTGAAAGCCTCCCACATCCCCACCGTGGCCCCTTGTGCATCTGGCCACAGGAACAGCTCATGCACCCCGCTTCTCTGCTCCCATGGCGCTCCACTCAGCCAGCAAGAGCCCAGGTGTCCCAGCCCCAGCCAGCCACGGCATCATCCCTGCCCCAGGCATCATGCAGCCTCCTGGTGATGGGGGACCTGGGCTGAGGGGAGCAAAGCAACCATGGGAAACACAAAGAGAAAGGGAAAAATAAAAGGAAAAGAAGAACAGGAGGGAAGGGAGGTAACAGAGGGAGAAAGGGGAGATGGTAGCAACTGACGTGGCCAGGAATGAGTGTGGGGGGCAGGCAGTCACCCTTCTCAAGGCACTGCAGGGTGTCTGTGGGACACACGAGCAGGGCAGGGGCAGGGCTGCTCTGACACAGCCTGTGGCCCCTGGCCAGCTGTGCTAGGACATGCCTGAGAACATGCCACAGAAGGAGGCATGAAAAGAGCGTTTGGGCCCCACAGCCCCCGGTGGGAGGAGAGGGTGCAGACTCCAAAGGAGCCTCGCGTAATTGTCAGAGCTGCTACCTCAGTCCTCAGGCAGCGTCCCGTCCTACATAGCTGTTTAACGCCTGGCGAGTCAGGCCAGGCCGCCCAGCACGGCCTACCACAGGAGCAGGGTCCACAGGGCAAGCTCAGAGTTAACTGCAGGGGACCTCACACCCTGTCCAGCTGCTGTTCTGCTTCCCTCCAGGTTTTATGTTCCCGCTGCCCAGATTCGTCAGGACTGTGGCATCTGGTGTCTGTCAGCCCTGCAGACAACAGACCCGTGTCTCTGAATGCGGCGAATGACCACACGGAGAGTAACACTGCAGCAGGAGTTCCCACCCCACAGCTCTGGAGAAACCGAAACAAAAGGGAATGAGGGGGCAGAGGCAGCTCGGAGTCGGACCCCAGGGACTGCAAGTCGGATCCAGGTCCGTGGGTGGGGCGCATCAGAGCAGCCTTTTAAAGGCACTTCCCTGGATCCAATCGGTGGGGTGTAATTCCCTGACATATAATAGTGAAGAAAGGGGATCAGGATGACTTTAGGTTGGGAAAAAGCCCTGAAGTGGTGGGGGGTCTTGGAAGCTCAGAGGGCCCTACACAATAACCCAACTGGGAAACAAAAGCCCCTTTGTTTTTGGTTGCTGGTGGTGTTTTGTCAATCAGGAGCCAAAATAACTGCTGCTGCTGGGCATTCAGTGGTGTCTTAGTAGGCAAAAGAGAGGCAGCTAGTGAATAGGGCTGGTTTTACAATTCCCCACACCCTAAAGGAACCCTCTGCTGCTGCTGCTGCTGCTTTTTATTGTGGTCTCAGCAGCCCGGCCCTGTCCCTGCAGAGACACCTCCGATAAAATGCAAGCTGCAGACAGCCTTGCACCCTAACCCCTGTGCAAAGTCAGCTCCATCCCACCCCCGGGCACACAGCACCCAGTTACTGGGACAGCCTCCTACACACAACACAGAGAGGAGGCAACAAGATCCCCACATGGGCAGGCTCCCAAAAGGACAGCCCTGTGCCTCCCTGAGCTGAGTTAAGGGGGCAGCTCAGGTACGGGAGGGAAAAATCTGACATGAGCAGGCCCATCCCCATCACTGGCCCATGGCCACAGACAGGGCAGGTCCTCTCACGGGGCAGTGACTTTCCTCGGTACACCAGTGGGCCACTGGTCCCTAGCATATGAGATCACTGGAGTAGTAGCAGGGGTGAATTTATCCCAGTTTGTGTGTCCTCCCTGTGTTAAATTCTTAAGAGTAGGACCTCCCTTCTTGTTCAAACACGAGGCTCCTGCCTCCCGTGATCGATCGGAGCTATGCACTGTTTGTAGTATGCAATGTCCATCAGGGCAGGCACAGGGCCTTGTTTAGTGTGTTGTTGTCAAATGACATCTTGGAGGATCACTGTGTTTAAGTGAAAAGCATTTTGATGTGTGCAAGAGCATCCGAATGTGGGACTCAGGACGGGAGAGCGTAATGCTGAATGTCAGAGCTTCAGGTTTCATAGGCTCAGTAACATTTACACCTGGAAGGGATGCTGTCTCCTCTTCACCTCGCCAGCGCAGGAATGTTCCCTATGGGACATTCTCCCGGGTCTGTCGCCAGACCCCAGGATGAGTTTCTACCACTTAGAAATGTTCAAACATAAACAAGCTCTTGAATTTATCCTTGTAGACCAGCTTTGCTTGCCCAGGTTCCCAGGACGCAGTTCACTGGTACTCTGATTCCTTATGGAGCAAACCATCCCTGAACTGCTGGTGGGGGTACTGATGAAAACGCTATAGAAGAGCTGGTATTGTTACTGTCACTACTATTGTGTAATTGATCGCACTGTCAGGAAGTGTCTCCTGCTTCCCTTTCTTGATCTCAGCTCACTGCTCCCCTGTGAGAATGTCTGGGATGGATCTGAGTTCAGGGAAGTGCAGTAGGGAGTGGAGGAGCAGGTGATGGGAGAGAGGAAATGTAAAGTCAGAGAGGAAAGGTGTCTCTGTTTGAAAGCCAGGCAGAATGAGGAATGAGACGAGATGGCTAGCAAATGCATTCTCTGTACCACAAGAGAGCCATCAGCAGCTGTCACTGGTTGTAGTTTCCCAGTAATGCCATGAGGAATGCTGAGTTTGATCTGAAAGAACCCCAAGAGGCAGGCACACAAAGCAATTGTTTAGGCTATTTGTGGTTTTAATTGCACGTAGATTAACATGGAAAAAGCAGAAGATGGAAATAGATGTGGGAAGGGTCAGAGTTTGTTTGTTATGAGATGTCTGGGACTGGAGTTTGGATCCAGCAGGTCTGCAGCTACTGTGCAGTGTTTTGCCTACGGTTTGTGTTACACACAGTTTACGTATGAGGCTTGGTGGACATGATGCTGGATTAGCTCCCTCTAAATGGACCCGCAGCGCTGGGGAAATCCCAAACAGTTCTCAGCTCAAATCTGCTAAAATAGTTCATGTGACTAATTTCAGAGTAACAGCCGTGTTAGTCTGTATTCGCAAAAAGAAAAGGACGACTTGTGGCACCTTAGAGACTAACCAATTTATTTGAGCATAAGCTTTTGATGAAGTGAGCTGTAGCTCACGAAAGCTTATGCTCAAATAAATTGGTTAGTCTCTAAAGTGCCACAAGTCCTCCTTTTCTTCATGTGACTAAGTAGTTCCTAATGAAGGGTTCGCGTCCCCTCTGGCTCTGTCCACGGAGCCCTGGCTGTGTTAATGGTAGCCATGCTGTCCCACAGGAGGCTGTTCCACAGTCATAGTTAGGAGTTATTGCGTTATAGCCCTGTGCAACTTTTCTTTAATTCGTGTAATCCCATGACTCCCAGCTATGCTCCTTTCCTCCCCCGAAGTGGTTCCTTTCCCTCATTGGACTTCATGCTCTTCCAGAGGCTAGATATTCTAGAGGAAGCACAGGCAGGAATGTCTGTGAGGGGAGGGCTCCTGCCTCATACTGAGAATGAGGGGCGATCAGCAGGTTATCTCAAGTGCTTATATACGAATGCACAAAGCCTTGGAAACAAGCAGGGAGAACTGGAGGTCCTGGTGATGTCAAGGAATTATGACGTGATTGGAATAACAGAGACTTGGTGGGATAACTCACATGACTGGAGTACTGTCATGGATGGTTATAAACTGTTCAGGAAGGATAGGCAGGGCAGAAAAGGTGGGGGAGTAGCACTGTATGTAAGGGAGCAGTATGACTGCTCAGAGCTCTGGTACGATACTGCAGAAAAACCTGGGTGTCTCTGGATTAAGTTTAGAAGTGTGAGCAACAGGAGTGATGTAGTGGTGGGAGTCTGCTATAGACCACCGGACCAGGGGGAGGAGGTGGATGAGGCTTTCTTCCGGCAGCTCGCGGAAGCTACTAGATCGCATGCCCTGGTTCTCATGGGTGACTTTAATTTTCCTGATATCTGCTGGGAGAGCAGTACAGCGGTGCATAGACAATCCAGGAAGTTTTTGGAAAGCGTAGGGGACAATTTCCTGGTGCAAGTGCTAGAGGAGCCAACTAGGGGGGGAGCTTTTCTTGACCTGCTGCTCACAAACCGGGAAGAATTAGTAGGGGAAGCAAAAGTGGATGGGAATCTGGGAGGCAGTGACCATGAGTTGGTTGAGTTCAGGATCCTGACACAGGGAAGAAAGGTAAGCAGCAGGATACAGACCCTGGACTTCAGGAAAGCAGACTTCAACTCCCTCAGGGAACAGATGGGTAGGATCCCCTGGGGGACTAACATGAAGGGGAAAGGAGTCCAGGAGAGCTGGCTGTATTTCAAGGAATCCCTGTTGAGGTTACAGGGACAAACCATCCCGATGTGTCTAAAGAATAGTAAGTATGGCAGGCGACCAGCTTGGCTTAACAGTGAAATCCTAGCAGATCTTAAGCATAAAAAATAAGCTTACAAGAAGTGGAAGGTTGGACATATGACCAGGGAAAAGTATAAAAATATTGCTCGGGCATGTAGGAATGAAATTAGGAGGGCCAAATCGCACCTGGAGCTGCAGCTAGCGAGAGATGTTAAGAGTAACAAGAAGGGTTTCTTCAGGTATGTTGGCAACAAGAAGAAAGCCAAGGAAAGTGTGGGCCCCTTAATGAATGAGGGAGGCAACCTAGTGACAGAGGATGTAGAAAAAGCTAATGTACTCAATGCTTTTTTTGCCTCTGTCTTCACGAACAAGGTCAGCTCCCAGACTGCTGCGCTGGGCATCACAACATGGGGAATAGATGGCCAGCCCTCTGTGGAGAAAGAGGTGGTTAGGGACTATTTAGAAAAACTGGACGTGCACAAGTCCATGGGGCCGGACGAGTTGCATCCGAGAGTGCTAAAGGAACTGGCGGCTGTGATTGCAGAGCCATTGACCATTATCTTTGAAAACTCGTGGCGAACGGGGGAAGTCCCGGATGACTGGAAAAAGGCTAATGTAGTGCCAATCTTTAAAAAAGGGAAGAAGGAGGATCCTGGGAACTACAGGCCAGTCAGCCTCACCTCAGTCCCCAGAAAAATCATGGAGCAGGTCCTCAAAGAATCAATCCTGAAGCACTTACATGAGAGGAAAGTGATTAGGAACAGTCAGCATGGATTCACCAAGGGAAGGTCATGCCTGACTAATCTAATCGCCTTCTATGATGAGATTACTGGTTCTGTGGATGAAGGGAAAGCAGTGGATGTATTGTATCTTGACTTTAGCAAAGCTTTTGACACGGTCTCCCACAGTATTCTTGTCAGCAAGTTAAGGAAGTATGGGCTGGATGAATGCACTATAAGGTGGGTAGAAAGTTGGCTAGATTGTCGGGCTCAACGGGTAGTGATCAATGGCTCCATGTCTAGTTGGCAGCCGGTGTCAAGTGGAGTGCCCCAGGGGTCGGTCCTGGGGCCGGTTTTGTTCAATATCTTCATAAATGATCTGGAGGATGGTGTGGATTGCACTCTCAGCAAATTTGCGGATGATACTAAACTGGGAGGAGTGGTAGATACGCTGGAGGGCAGGGATAGGATACAGAGGGACCTAGACAAATTGGAGGATTGGGCCAAAAGAAATCTGATGAGGTTCAATAAGGATAAGTGCAGGGTCCTGCACTTAGGACGGAAGAACCCAATGCACAGCTACAGACTAGGGACCGAATGGCTAGGCAGCAGTTCTGTGGAAAAGGACCTAGGGGTGACAGTGGACGAGAAGCTGGATATGAGCCAGCAGTGTGCCCTTGTTGCCAAGAAGGCCAATGGCATTTTGGGATGTATAAGTAGGGGCATAGCGAGCAGATCGAGGGACGTGATCGTCCCCCTCTATTCGACATTGGTGAGGCCTCATCTGGAGTACTGTGTCCAGTTTTGGGCCCCACACTACAAGAAGGATGTGGATAAATTGGAGAGAGTCCAGCGAAGGGCAACAAAAATGATTAGGGGTCTGGAACACATGAGTTATGAGGAGAGACTGAGGGAACTGGGATTGTTTAGTCTGCAGAAGAGAAGAATGAGGGGGGATTTGATAGCTGCTTTCAACTACCTGAGAGGTAGTTCCAGAGAGGATGGTTGTAGACTATTCTCAGTGGTGGAAGAGGACAGGACAAGGAGTAATGGTCTCAAGTTGCAGTGGGGGAGGTTTAGGTTGGATATTAGGAAAAACTTTTTCACTAGGAGGGTGGTGAAACACTGGAATGCGTTGCCTAAGGAGGTGGTGGAATCTCCTTCCTTAGAAGTTTTTAAGGTCAGGCTTGACAAAGCCCTGGCTGGGATGATTTAATTGGGTATGGGTCCTGCTTTTGAGCAGGGGGTTGGACTAGATGACCTCCTGAGGTCCCTTCCAACCCTGATATTCTATGATTCTATGATTTAGAGATGAAGAAACATCTTTTGTGAAAGTTTTAAAAAGAAAAACGTGCCAGGTGCTTGGATCCATCCTCCAAAGCCCGGATGAGACTTGAGAGCGGAGAGAATCTTCTCCCTTTCCTTCTCAGTCCGTTGCGTACTTGGGGAGGATGTGATTGTTCAGTTCCCAGTATATGCCCAAGTTCCCAGCTGCCCGGCTATGTCCCCAGGGATGCTGAATTGGAAGTTTGCTCTTAGCTTTGCTAATAACAGTCTGTCTCAGAGATGGAAAATGATTTCATTTCAATTACACTCGCCTTTTATTTATTTTCTTTTCCTTTTCTCTCCCTCCTGGCCTGGGGCCCTGGTTTTCATTTCCTCCATTTATTCTGAAATGGGATGTAATACCCAGACTTGCTGCTGGGCCGGGAACAAGGCTTGAGCTTTCCAGCGGGTGCTAACATTTCCCATGGAGAATGTTGTGTGAGCGACTCCTCCCGTGGCCTCCCTCCCGCACCAGCGTGAAGGAGATGTGCACGCTGACATCTTACACTGTAGTAAGCCCCATCAGACAAGTAAAGTGGCACTTAACTGGGGAGCTGCATAAAGAAGGTTGAGATCCACAGGTGATGTTGGCACTCAGTTCCCAAACGCAGGACACAAAGACTCTCCTGGTATCGCGGATCTGGCTATATCATGAGGCCACTAGCAAAGAGGAGGAGAATCGCTAGTTGTGCGATTCATAGGCACTTCAGGAAGATTTTATGTCTGATAACTAGAGATGGGTCAGTTGTCCCAGTTCCCTACTCTGAACACCCCTGGATCTCTGGCTCTCTGTGCCCTTTCTAGAAGCAATGATAAGGGTCAGGTTGGTGGAGACAATGCAAAGCTCCAGCCAAGGAATTTTCTCATGGCCTTTTGTGAATTCCCTACACAGTTTGCCCAGACCCTGCCCACGCAAGCACAAACAAAGATTTTCCTTTTCATTTATACCCAGAGTTTACAGTTTTCAATTTTTTTTCCCACTCTGCTCCCCAGATCCCGTGACTGAGTCGTGAATCAACAGATCTGAGAGTAGAAGAATGGAATAATTATAAGCATGTCATGACTCTAACCTGCTGAAGGGAAATAAAATTCAACTGAAAACAAACTAGATGCTTCATTGGTTCTGCTTTCATCTCTAATTCCCCCAGTGCTTGATGGTAATGTGGTACCGTGCAATCAGGGCCTGCTGAAGTGGTTATGGCATTAATCCTGGCTGAGCGGTTCCCTGAGTTAAGGCTCAGGAAGGCTTTGAGTCCCTGGGTGGCTGGAATTCGTCACAGATCCTGTGTTGCTTAGAACGGAAGCATTCTCTGTGGGTAATGACTGGAGCCATCTCCCTTTTTCCAGCATGTTCCACAATTTACATGTGATTGTTTGAAGGGAAAGGAAGTGACTTTCCAGTTGTTTAGTCATTAAAATGTTCTCAAATTATCAAGCAAGAGAAACAAAATCATCAGAGAAAAATGCTAGCTCCTGAGAAGCGCTGTGTGTGAAGCTTCTGTAGCAGAACCAGATGCCGGGCATAATTCACCAGGTTCTGGTGCAAATCACAAGCTTGTGACCAGGTCATAGAGCTCAGCAGAGTTCCCGGAGAAAGGCCAAGGACCAAGCCGCCCTGGGAGACTGAACTCCTCTCTTCCCCAGTTGCAAGACTGAGACAGCTAGGTGGGGCAGCTGGTGGGAGAGTGGGATGAGACGCGCCACCAGTGTCTTGTCCAGTCAGCCTGACACCACCCAGCGGCACTGAATTTACACAGCAACCACAAGACAGGAAAGGACCAAACAACTGTGACAGTCATTTCCTGTGCTGCTGCCGAGGGCCACATGTACAGGGAGCTAGTATAATTCCAAATCACCGGAGACCTGATGTGATGAGCAGCTCTCAGGTTATGTCTTACCTCCCCTCTAGGGCTCCTGGCTTTCACACGTTGTTCATCTTTGGACTGACTGGCAATTAGCTTCAAAGCTTTCCTGGCCCAGCATTTTCTATGAGGTAAAGACAAATCAGAGAAATGGCCCAAGTAGAGGCCTGGTCAATCTGCGCTCGTGGGCAAGCTGCACAGACTCAGCTCAGATGACCGCTGCCTGGGCACATTTATTTGTTCACAGCTCAATGGCCCAAGTGTGTTTGGGGTTTAAATCCTGGTTCTTGGCCTCGTTCAGTAGTGGGAGTCTCCCTGGAGGTGACAAATATCCTGTCTAAAGCGTGGAAAAGCCAAACAACGCCAGACCCGAAAGTCCACATGGGTACCCCTTTCCCAGGCATACGATCGTTTGCAACGGGAAAGCTGAAAAGCATTTCCAGGGAGGCTGTTGCCCTTAACATCATGGTAGTGGAGCTGCTCTATGGATGGGGAAGTCATGAAAAGAAAGCACATCAGCATTGCTGCGGAATCAGCCTGCCACCCTATCCAAGAGCTTCTGGGGAAGAGACAACACTTGATCCAGCTGTTGCTCTGTGCCATGCCCTGGAGACAGCCACACTTGCTTGTGAAAAACCTGGAATCACCACAGCAAACTCCAGCCGTGTCTGATATTAAGGGGAAGGCACATGCCTGTTACTGGCTCCTTGGGGCAGGGACTGTCTTTGATCTGTGTCTGTACAGCCCCTCTGGCCGTGGGTCCTGGGCCCTGACTGGGACTCCTGGGCGTTACTGAAATACAGATAATAAATAATAATGTTCCTGCTTTGTCTCTTGTTCCACCCCAGCCTTGTTTCCCTCTTTCCATCCCTCCCTCCATTGTCACTGGGAGCTGAGTCATTCTGGGCTCCCCTGAGTCCTTGAAACAGGTCGTGCAGCTGGAAGCCCCAGCGTCACTGGGACAGAAGAGTGACAGGGAAGCCAGGAGAGAGCAGCAGGGCACAGCTGGGCTCCCGGAGACAGCTTTAATGTGGTCATGGTGCAGCGGCAGCAGCAGAATGCAGGTGGTTTTTTTCTCTCTGTGTGAAATGACCAAGTGCAGGGGCCCGGGAGCTGAGCAGGGCTGGGGCATGCTGGAGATTTCAGTCTGAGACAGACACCGAACATGTCTCTGGTTCAGGCTAGAGAAGGCTGAAGGTGAGCAGTGCTCATGACAACTGAGGGCAGGGGGCCCTAGAGAGGGCAGGTCCTGAGTCGGGGAGTGTCTGAAATGTTGCTGGAGTTGTGCGTTTTGTAGGGATCACCTGAGAACACATCATAGCCAGGAGAGCTGGAGAGGGCCTGACAGGTCCTCGCAGTCCAGACCCAGTTCCGGATTGTTCCCTGGAGTATGTTTTACCCAGTGTAATTGTAAATGTCTTCTCTTCACGAGGCCTCTCTTTATGGGGTGTGGGGCTTTTAAACACTGGTTCTGTGTTCGGACAGCGCCGAGCGCAATGGGGTCCTGGCCCTGACTGGGGATCCCAAATGCTATTGCAATGCAAACACATAAATAAGAATCAATAAGTGGCCCAGCATCAGTGTGCATGTTGGGGTAACCCCAGGCTGAGCTGGGGCCATGTTTCACTAAGAGAGTCCTTTTCTCCCACCCTTTCGGGATGTCACCCTTCTCTGTTAATCAGCAGGCAGCGTTTGATAGTCCGTGACCGGATTACCCACGAACACCTGTCTGAAGCAATCAGCACAGAGCAGAAGGAAGGGTGGGAGTTGTATGAGATCAGTGCTGATTCTGAGCACATTAAATGGAAGCTCAGCCGAACCAGTGATGGGCCTGTTTGGGAGGCCAACTAATTTACACAGCTACAGAACGTTTACAGAAACTTGTACCAAGCTAGCCCCTGCATGGTTCCTCACCGATCACTGAGAGAGTGCATTTCTGGGGGAGTAGGTCTCCTGCCTTGGGAAAGCAAAGGGAATGGCCCATGAATACACACCATTCACTAGGAAAGGCCCAGTCCCCTGTCACATCTTTTCCATTGCATGGCCCGTACTCCCAGACAGTAACTGCTTTTATATAGATTGCTCTGTAGCTCTGGGGCTTTCTACAGACAAGTGGCTTGTGGCTTTTGACTCACTCCCAGTGAAATCAGGGACCCATTAGCTCCTGGCACTAGAAACCCCCTGTTTTCAGGGGCATATAATTGAGCCATTGAATAATAATCTGCAGGAACCCATCCTCTGAGCTGTCAACATGTCATTGTGGAGCTCAACTCCTCATGCTATCTGAAGTCCACTCATTGCTTCCAGGGTGTGAAGTCATTTGTTGAAGGGATCCTGTTGTTGGATCATATTAAAGAAGTTCTGTATTAAAATCACAAATGAGTTTGATTCCCCAGAGTTTAAATTCCAGGGTATTACTAATTAAGAGGTCTCTTGGTTTTTGGTACTGTTTCTCTCCCTCTATGTGTGAAACTTGCAAGCTGCTAACTGTGTTAGTACATTCTAAGACAGAGTCTGTTCTCAAAGCAATTCACAAGAGAGAGAGACTCAAAGCAATACTCTAACAACAGAAACAGCACCCAGAGACTCCCCACCCTTTTGTTGTATTAACCATTGTGATTAAAATAGAGATAGAGGATGTATGTGGATGGATGCTTGGTGTGGATAATAACTGAATGATCAGGGAGGTGCCAGCCTAAGAATCCAGTGTCCATCGGCTGAAGAAGGTGTCAAGTGGAAATAACCAGAGGACCCCACCCGGAGGGCAGACTGGAATCCACCCAACAGCCTCAAGAATAGGAGAACCAAAGAACAAGATAACATCTTGGAGCCGTCAGGAATGTGCTATCTGCTGATTGATTCAGCAACAGCATGATGAAGCAATTCCCATAGACTGGCATAGGAAGAAATTCCTATAAAAATAGACTCTAAAAAGTGAGAACTTTGGGGTCTGATTCTGCAAACCAACTTCCAGGAGCATCAGATGAGCATCTGACAAGGCCCTGCTCCCTCCTCATGTCCAGGCCACCTGGCCAGTGGCTTGGCATGAGCAACTCTAAGGCTGGTAACTATGATAACAACCTTGCAGAACCTGTGTGTGTGGGTGTGTATGTGTGTGGGTGTGTGTTTGTATGAATGAATGTGTGAATAAATATGAGATTGAATGGAATGTTATAGCTATAACTAACTGCTTACTATGATTCTTTCTGTATTCACAATAAATGTGGTATTTTGCCCTTTTCCCTTTAATAAGATCCTGCTGGTTTTTATTTTATTGGTACAACACTGTCACACAGCTGAGGGTCCAAAATGATTTTTCAGCAGCTAACACTGAAACTGTGTCTTGATCATTTTAAAAGCATTTCCATAAAAATGTTTCATTTAATCTTTCACCGTGCAGTGTGGGAAGCCCAGGCCAAGGAGCCTGTGCTGGGGCGTGAGAACCAGAGCAGGAAAGGGACTGCAAACTGACCAGTCCCCTTTCACTGCTCTAGTGAGCAAATGGTGCAAAGCGCAGCCCTCCCGGTGAGACCTTCTGTCGTGTCCGGGGATTACTAGGCACTCTAGGAAGGAAGGTGCTTTATAAATATCTGCATTTGGAACGGTGGCAGCACCTCTTGAAGCATTAATTGTTCTATTAACAGACTTTGGAATGAACCCCAGCCCCCTGTGGGTTTATGGGAAAGTTGCTGCACCCCTCCTTTCCTCTCTGATTTGATTCCCCCTCCTCCCAGTGGTCAGGGAAGGGCATGGAGCTAAGAGCCTGGGAACTGCTGACATAGCAGCAGCTCAGGGCCGGTAGGCGAAGAAATGGATTCGGTGGGATTACCTGGACAGGTGCTATTCACAGAGGTTATATGTGTACCGGTGGCTGCGCTGGAAAGCAGGCTAATTACTGATGCTGAAGGAGACTGCCTCAGCTACAGCCCAGTCTGTCGGAAGTTTACAATGTGAGAGCTGAGGAGGTTGGCCTGATAGGCCAGTCGGAACCGCGCGGGGGCTGTAACTTTGGAAATCACGTCCATTTAGAAATCACAATTTCTGGAGTTACCTAGAGAGCACACCAAAAATACTGCCCTTCTCCATCCCCTTCCAGCTCTGTACCAAAGTTCTGGCACCTTTCATTCATTAATCTTACCACCACCCCTGCGATGTAAATCAGGGTTTTATTCCTAGATGAGGAAACTGAGGCACGGAGAGAACAAGCAATTTAACCAACATCATCTTGAATGAGCAACAGAGCAGTGCATAGAAGCCTGAGCCTGTCTTCTAGACCACGGTCTTGAGGTTTTTTGGAGATAAGCCCTTGCTTGTCCCAGTCCCCTCTGTTCTGCAAATGTCAGCAGAGCGGAGGCTCTTGTAAAATGTGTCATATTCCCCAGTTGTGACCTCAGGAACTCAGCACACATGGGCTTTTTGGATGTTTCTGGCTTTGAACGTTGACTCTGCTGTTCCGACTCCGAAGGGTGTCATCCCTTCGGGGCTTGCCCTGTGCTCAGGCTGCATATGCTGGGAATGCATTAGTAATTTAATATGTCCGTGAGATTTATTTGGCAGGGCTGCTTCCAAACGAATATACTGTGAGCAAACAAATGCTGGCTAGAGAGCTGGAGCCTGCAGAGCGGTGCGTGGGGGAAGTTTGGAGAGCATTACGCACCACGCTCCCGGAGAGCCAGTGAGCTGGAAAAGCGCTCTGAGCGATGGTTCTTTGGTGTGGGCGAGGTGAAGCCGTCTGCCTTCAGCCCGGGGGTCTCCAGTTGCCGGGGGATTTGCAGATCCCCTAGATGGTACCGGGATTCAGTCTTTACAAGCCATGTGTCTGCCTGCCTCCCGAGCAATGGGGAGCAGCCCCTGGGAGTTCTGCTGCACACTTTCCTCAGCCCCAGGCGATCGAACCTCTGACTGAGGGCCTCTGTGACCCTGTGCGTGCAATGCTGCATTGCACATGACTCTGCAGCGGGCACCTGGCGAGACTCGCGGAGGTGGCAGGAGAATAGTGCCTCCAAGAAGCGAGAACATTGGGGCTGCTTGTTTCACCTTTCACTGCGGGTGCGAGTGGAGGGGCGGGGGCAGAGGCCTCTCAGGATCTGGGCACACTGGCTAAGCCAGCTGGAGCAAAGGCCCTGCCGGCATGGTGCTGCGGCTGGCTGCCCTCCCCCTGTCTGAGTGGCGCGGCACCCCGCAGTGGGAAGGCAGCGCTGTCCCAGCTGTGCTGCTCGCTCCTGGAGCTCAGGCATGGGCTGTGTGCTCAGCAGGGCACAGGGCAATGAGGAGAGATGGGGCCTGGCCTCACAGATCTCCCAGTCCGAGGTGAGAAACCCAGCCATGCACACAGGGCCCAGTTCCCAGTTCACAGTGGAGTCCGGTCCACTGGGACATCTCCACTGAGCCTAACCTACCCGAGTGTGAAGGGGAAGTGAGTCAGGCCCCTGGTGAGGGCTGACACGTCTCTCCCAAGAGGCCAGGTGTACAGGCATCAGGGACAGAGAGCGTGTCAAGGGGTGATCTTCATTCACAGCTGTTTCTGTGGGATCACAGGAGAGAGATGCCCCATCCTCTCCCAGGAGCCGGCGGCAGCCTCCGGGCTGGTGAGAAGGGATTCCCAGACAGGGCTCTCTAAGGGATTATTGTGTCCATGAGGCATGGCAGGGTATGTTGCTGCAAATGGTTTTCTTTTGAATGGTGCCATTCCCCCCGAGAGTGCTGTGAGCCATGCCACTGCACGACACTCAGGCAGTGGGCTGGACCAGCTCATTTGCACCGCTCAGCATTTCCTCCCCTCGCCAGGCTGGTCCGGCTAGTCCCTCTGGAGGCTAATGGTGGCTCCTTCAGCCAGAGCTGGCCGTCTGGCTATGTGTTTTGCTGGGCGGGCTGCACAGGACCCCACCATGGCAGGGCCTGGGGAATGCAAATAGAGACAGCAGGAGCTCAGCCGGGGCCTTACTTCATTTCCGATGTTTTTCTTTCCGAGAGAGGACTGAAGAATGTTCCTAACCCTAATTCTATGCCTGGATTCACCCCAGCAAGGCAGCGCAAAGCAAAACGCCAGCCCCTGCTGAAGAACAACAAAGCCCTGGAATTAGAGATGTGCTGGGAGTTTGTTTTAGAGCAAAAAAAAAAAGTCAGAAATATGTATTGTTTAAACAGGGATTTGTTGGGGATATTTAGATAAAATCCTGGCACAGTCCCAGCCTGGGGAGAAACAAAGCAGCCCCCTTTCTTCTCCTGAGGGACCTGTGATAGGAATCAAAGCTACAATTTTGCCTTAAAAAACAGGGAGAGGAAAGCGGATGGAGACAGTGGCAACGGTCTGTTTCTTGTGCCCATCACAAGTGTTGAAGCATCAGTGACCAGGACGCCTGAGTATTCTTCCCTGCATGGGGCCTCGTTGGGCAAGTCCCTGCAGTGCTTTGTCCCTCACTGTCCTCATCCGACTTGCCTCCCAGGGCTGCCCTGAGGGGTACCTAGCGAATGCTTGTGAAGGGTCTGAACTGCTGAGATGGAGGGTGCCATAGGGCACTGTGATGGTGCAACGCATGGCGGTTTAGCACCTGTCCTACCGAGCCTCACACGCTGCTCGCTAGGGAGTCACTTCCAGCGTCAAGGGAAGAGAGGCTTTCATGGAAGGTTTAGAAAGGGAAAACGTCTCCGCATTTTTCAGTCGTGTCAGCAGCTGCCATCTCCCCCGTGAGCTGACAGCATTTCTGCGTTAAGTCTGGTGCAGATGTGGAACAGCTCCAACAGGAAGTGATATTTCAAACCACACGTAAAGTCGGCTCTGCCTACCTGGCTTTGGCGAGGCGATTCTCCGTCGTGGGGATATAGGCTTAATTAAGCCTTCAGCCGTCTGGTGCTGATGAGCACGGACTAATAGAATGAATGTGGATATCAAACATATTTGCAAGACCGTATCGTTGGCGGTGCAGGGCTGATCGGCCGAGCAGTCTGCAGAGCAGCAGCCGCCAGCCTGAGCGGTATTGTTTAGCCTGGGTGTGCAGCTCTGGCCAGGGACCTCGGCGGCTTACCCACAAAGCAGCACAATGCACACAAAACGGCAATTTCTATTTTACGCTGGCTGCCAGTCCTCCAGCACGCCGGGTCTGGTATGTACATGGACACCAGCCTAGCGGTCAAGGCCTTTTCTGCAGAGACCCAGGCCTCTCGCGCTGGAGCGACAAGAGAACGTGCCTTGAAGATGTCGTTTGTACCCGGGCTGAGCGTCGCCTCCCACCCACCCAATGGTGAAGATGCCTGGCATGCTGTCCGGCAGGAGCGGGGCGAGCACAGGGCCACCCAGGCACCAGGCTGATACATGAATCCAGAGCGGGGGGGATAAGGGCGTCTGTCTTTCTGTGAGCGCTGCTTATTGTGCTGAAAACCAAATTGCTGGAGAAAGACTTTAAGCGCCCTCTGGATGTCCTGTCCTGCTGGAGAATACAGGCCACTTCCTCCCCCAAGGACCAGTGCTTGGCGCCTGCCCACATGGCAGTGTTGGTGCCATTTTAGTCACGTTTCTAGCACACAGGGTCACCTGCTGTGAGGAGAGCTTGGTAACGGGCTGGAACTAGGGGTGCAGGGGGACGTGCCGCACCCCCTGGCTTGACGTGGTTTCCATCATACACAGGGTTTACAGTTTGGTTCAATGGCTCTCAGCCCCCACACTGTACAAATTGTTCCAGCCCCCCTGCTTGGTCATAACCCAGCTCTCCTGACCTGGCCATTCCTGCCCAGAAGTTTGTGCTGATCGGGCAGCTCCTTCCCTTTGCTTATTATTGTTCCCCTTGTTTCACACACTTGTAATTCTGCTTCCACTGCCTCCCGAGCTGAAGCAGGTTGCTAAAGCACGCACACACACACAGACATACGTGCATGCGTGCACATACATACATGTAGGAGGGGGTCAGCCAGGACTCTGGTTTCTTCTCTTTTTCCAGATTAAAGGGAGATTAGATTTCCCCAGAAACGACGTTTCGGATCCCAGCTGTTACTCGTCATGTTGCAAATCAGATCTGGAAACGGCAAACCCCTTTTTTTCAGGAACTCTGACAGAGGCGGCATGAATCCTGACTCCACAGAACCTCTGGCACCAGAGAAGTCATCTGCCTTATGGATTTTCCTGTACTATGGAGCATTTAGGAGATGTCAGGCCAGGACTGCAAACCGCTTTTCAGCCTTTCCAAATCGCCAGCTGCTGGCTGCTGAGCCTTGCGTGAATGTATCAGGCAGGCTGAGGAGAAGGAGGCTGTTTACGATCTGAGTGGGCATTCCAGTTGAAACTGTTGAATTCAGTTGAATTCCAGTTGGCAACTGGCGACTAGAGACCCAAGGAACAGGTTTGTTTGGCTTGGTGGGTTCCCCAAATGAGGCCAGCAGAGTCCAGTTGATGGATTTAATGGAATCTGCTGTAGACAGGGACAAAGCTGCTGCCTACACACCAGTCCCTGGCAATCAGCACCAAGGCCACACACGTTCGGTGTTCACCTATCTGGGTCCCACCTTTGTGCATGCTGAGCATTGTCCGGCTCACCGCGTTGGCTCAGTGTTTACTGTGCGAAGGCTAGGCCAGTCCCTCATTCGCACACCTACACTAACCGCCCCCGGAGGAACAGGGCTCTTTTCACACGCTGCCAGAGCTGGCATCCTTCCCATGCTGCAGCGAGCTGCTGCCTCGTCTCCCAGCAGGCAGTTACATTCCCCAGAGTACAGACCCTCTCCGATGGGGGCAACAGCCGCATCTGATGGGTCTCGTCTCATTTAGAAGGTTTGATTGCGCAGTGCACAAAGGAGACTCCCCCAGGCACCACGTGCTCTCCAGCAAAACCTTGCCTGTCTTCAGGCAAAACAACAATGGCTTTGTTGTGCACAACCACCCCAGAGTGTTACCGCCATGGAACGGTTACACAACCCCTCTCTGTCTCTGAGTCTCGCCCTCTCTTTTCACTTCTCCCGCTAGTCGCACTGAGGCGCTGAGGTTTCTTTCATAAGATGATCTGGTGAAGCAATGAGGTCATGCGTGTCCGTGTTTCCTCTCAGTTTATGAGACCACGGCTTGAAAAGAAGTCCTCTGCACTGAGCTGCAGGCGGGCCCTGCTCTCAGTGGGTTGTAACTAGAACGGGGCTAAGGCACCAGGTTTGGATCTGGAGCCAAAGCTCCCCAGAGTTCAGGGTTGAGGCCAGGCAATGGACAAACGCTGCACATCCCACCAGGAGTGTGCTGGCCACAGTGTCCAAATGCTCCGAGGGCAAACTAGCTCCGGGGCCCCAGAGAGAATCTGTTGGTGTAACTTTCCCTTTCCCTGGGCAGGACAGAGTTTGACCCTCAGGGTGCCATGAGCAGGGAATGGCTTGTCCTGCCTCACGGAGAGGTCAGCCGTGTCATTTCCGCATGCGCAGCCTGACCAAAGCATTTGAGCGTCTGAGCTGTCCGAACCTGGCCTGAATGGAAAGTGGATGTGACAGGACCTTTGCACTCACCAGGCCAAATACATGTGGCTACAAAGACCCGATCCTGCAAGGTGCTGAGTGCCTCCTCAGCCACACTGATGCCAGGGAGAGAGGAGGGTGTTCCACACCTCAGCACCTGACAGGATGAGGTCCGAAGGGAGGAAATGAGGGTGCTGCTGTCTCCTGGCCCAGGAGCCTCCTGGCCTTAGCTTTGGTGCTGAAATGGCTCCCGGCTGGCCCTGTGGTGGGGTCACTAGCCTGGAATCCCTGCTACAGACTGGGCACAGGAAGGAAATGCCAGGGGGAGAGGAGCCGGACTAGTTAAGCTGTCTCACAGAGGTGTCAGGGAAGGGAGGCCTCTGCTCCTCGCAGGGCCAGCGGAGAGGGCCGGGAGCATGGGGGTGATTGTAAAGAGCCAGGGACTGTGAGGGTGCTGGTGGCGGGAACTCAAACAAATGGCACAATGGACACATGACCAGCAGAGTCTGAGCCATTCTGGGGGGCAAAGAGGCAGGCATGGCGCACGCACAGTTAACTTCCACTTCCAGCCATTGTTTGACCTTTTGCTGCTAAACTGAGGGCCCCAGTATTAAATATCTGTAGCCCGTGTAGGTCCTTCTACACTGTGATCGTGTCACCCCTTCACCTTCTCTTTGTTACGCTAAATAGACTGAGCTCCTCGACTCTACCCCTGTAAGGCAGGTTTTCTAATCCATCAGTCGCTCTCCTGGCTCCTCTCGGAACCCACCGTCCTGCCAGCACTGGACACAGGATTCCAGCAGAGGTTGCACCAGTGCCAAATACAGAGTAAAAGAACCTCTCGACGCCTCCTCAAGATTCCCCGGTTGAGGCATCTGCGGCTCACGTTAGCCCTTCTGGCCATGGTGCTGCACTGGGAAGGCATGGTCAGCTGTTCACCCACCACGGCCTCCAGGTCTTTCTCCGAGTCACTGCATCCCAGGACAGTGGGACCCGTCCTGTAAGTATGGCGGCATTCTTTTCTCCTGGACATGTACATTTACATTTAACTGTATTAAAAAACATGTAGTTTGCTTGCCCCAAGCTTACCAAGGGGTCTAGATCGCTCTGCACCAGTGACCTCTCTTCCTCGGTATTTATCACTCCCCCAAGTATTGTGTCATTTGCAAACTTTGTCAGCAACGATATTGTTTCCTTCCAGGTCATTGATAAGTATGTTAAATAGTGTAGGGACAAGGTTGGATCCCCACTGGAAACAGACCCACTCAGTCAGGGGACACCATCACAGGGCCTAATAACATCAGCCACACTATCAGAGGCTCGTTCACCTGCACATCCACCAATGTGATATATGCCATCATGTGCCAGCAATGCCCCTCTGCCATGTACATTGGTCAAACTGGACAGTCTCTACGTAAAAGAATAAATGGACACAAATCAGATGTCAAGAATTATAACATTCATAAACCAGTCGGAGAACACTTCAATCTCTCTGGTCACGCAATCACAGACATGAAGGTCGCTATCTTAAAACAAAAAAACTTCAAATCCAGACTCCAGCGAGAAACTGCTGAATTGGAATTCATTTGCAAATTGGATACTATTAATTTAGGCTTAAATAGAGACTGGGAGTGGCTAAGTCATTATGCAAGGTAGCCTATTTCCTCTTGTTTTTTCCTACCCCCCCCCGCCAGATGTTCTGGTTTAACTTGGATTTAAACTTGGAGAGTGGTCAGTTTGGATGAGCTATTACCAGCAGGAGAGTGAGTTTGTGTGTGTATGGGGGTGGGGGGGATGTGAGAAAACCTGGATTTGTGCTGGAAATGGCCCACCTTAATTATGCACATTGTAGGGAGAATGGTCACTTTGGATGAGCTATTACCAGCAGGATAGTGAGTTTGTGTGTGTGGTTTTTGGGAGGGGGGTGAGGGGGTGAGAGAACCTGGATTTGTGCAGGAAATGGCCCAACTTTATTATCATGCACATTGTGTAAAGAGTTGTCACTTTGGATGGGCTATCACCAGCAGGAGAGTGAATTTGTGTGGGGGGGGTGGAGGGTGAGTAAACCTGGATTTGTGCTGGAAATGGCCCACCTGATGATCACTTTAGATAAGCTATTACCAGCTGGACAATGGGGTGGGAGGAGGTATTTTTTCATATTCTCTGTGTGTATATAAAGTCTGCTGCAGTTTCCACGGCATGCATCTGATGAAGTGAGCTGTAGCTCACGAAAGCTTATGCTCAAATAAATTGGTTAGTCTCTAAGGTGCCACAAGTCCTCCTTTTCTTTTTTCCCCATTTACTGTTACCTTTTGAGCCCTATCAGTCAGCCAGCTTTTAACCCACCGAATGTGTGCCAGGTTCATTTTATATCATTCTCATTTTTTAATCAAAATGTCGTGTGGTACCAAGTCAGGCGCCTTACAGCAATCCAAGCGTATTATGTCATCACTATTACCATTAAAAGAAAAGGAGGACTTGTGGCACCTTAGAGACTAACCAATTTATTTGAGCATGAGCTTTCGTGAGCTACAGCTCACTTCATTGGATGCATACTGTGGAAAGTATCCATGTATGCATCCGATGTATGCATCCAATGAGGTGAGCTGTAGCTCATGAAAGCTTATGCTCAAATAAATGTGTTAGTCTCCAAGGTGCCACAAGTCCTCCTGTTCTTTTTGCGAATACAGACTAACACGGCTGCTACTCTGAAACTATTACCGTTATCACCCAAACGCGCAGCCGCAGCAAAAACAGGTGTCAAGGGCTCTAGCTTCCTGTAGGACTCTGGGGAGGGCATCTTAGAGACACGCTCCCCCCTGGTGAAGTGCAGGGGTAGCTGGCCCCTCCCATTGCAAGGTGAGAATGGGCACGTGCTGGGGAAGCCGGGGCTGGAGCCAGTGCAGAGATTTGTGTTCCATGCTTGCGGCCGAGGGAATATATTTGTTTAGAATGATTTTACAATTCAATCAGCAGAGGGAGGCAGCCCAGGCTAGTGCAGGGATGCCCTGGGCGTGGAGGGATTGTTTAAGATCCATGTGTTCTTTGGGAGGAGGTCCCAGTGGCAGGTGGGAATATGTCCTTGGGATCCAGTTCTCATGCGTTCACACCACATGTCTTTACTGTGTGTCTCCATAAGATGCTCAGCCAAACCATTACCCTCGCCCTGGGCTCAAGCATTGTGCTGCTCATAATAGACAGCCTGCAGCACATGGATGGCTCTGTAGTCCCTCTCTTCTTCCATTGAGAGAACAGCCTGCATTCGCGGCCACCTACTATGGACAGGCCCCCGGGAGCAGGCAGCGCGAGCCCCTCTCCATCGGAAAACAATATGGCAAAGCGCTTGCTGCTCGCCTGCAGCTGGAGCGTTCCCTGATTTATTAGGGTCAAGTTTCCCGGTAACCACAGTGACCCCCTCCGCACCAAATGGGGAATGAATCAGGAAGATTGGGTGGGTCACACAGGAATGCCCTGTAAAGACCGTGTGTCCTAGTGGCAGCAGGATCTGGAGATTCACCCCAAGGGCTGATGGCCCAGTCTAGGAATGAGCACAAGGCGTATGAGCTAATTAGAAACCCAAAGACAGGTGAATGTGTCTCTTTGGCTGCTGTGTTAAGCTGTGGGCGCTGCCTGGCGGGGAGGGCCATGTCTGTAGACATAGGACTGCACAACTCTTCAGGGGCAGAATGTAGCTGGGCCCCAGGGGCACAGGGCTCCCCAGTGGATCAGAGTCTGTGCTCCAAGAACCCATGCCGCTGCAGGGAGCTCTTATCAACAGAATTTGACTCCCGTTGTTCAGCTGCAGAGCTTGTCTTTGGCAAGGCCAGGCCAGGCCAGCACTGACCAGGACATGCCAGTAGTGTGGTGGGTCCCCAGACCAGAGCTCCTGGTGAAATGACAGACAAAAATTGGGTTTTTCATCCTGTTATTTTTTTATTATGGTTCACTTCTAAGAATGACTGGAAATCAAGCCAAGCACTCCCTGCTTCTAGCCACAGACCCCTCCCTCAACGGCTGGGAGCCTGTGAACGCAGCAAACGCCATCTGAACAACACACACGGCTTGCCATTTGCAGCCTTATTCCTTTTCCAGGCATCATTAATCTAAGTGGAGTTCACACCCAGCACAGCCAGCAATGGAGAGCCTTCATTTGCCAGGTGAGAGGGTTCTGGGTTGCTGCCCTGAGTGCATGTCAGTGGTAAGCTAAAGAGCTGCAGAAAGCAGAGATGGCTTCATCACATCTTCTAAACTAGCAGTTGATGGTTGCTGCTTATGCCGGGACTAAGTAACCCAAATAAACCCCTCTTGCCAGAGCGCTCTCAAACCCCTGCCCTTGGGGCATTAGGGTAAGGCCGATTTGCGGCACCTGTAAGTGGCACACTAAGGCATTTGTACGCCTGGGCAGCTACAACATTCAAGGAAATGCATTTTGACGGTGGTCCCAATGGGGTTGCCGTGGGACTCCAGGAGCAGCCTGGCTGGAAGAGCTGCTGGAAAAACTCTTCCCATTGAGAGGTGCAAGGGGGTAGTGGAAGGGGTGTTGCACACCCCAGAATTGTGGAGGTCACCTGCCTCTAGTGCTCAGCACAGGAGAGCTTAGGTGTGATTGCAGCCCTGAGCTCTGAGCAGCCTCCCTATTCAACCAGCACCCCTGACACCCCTCTTCCTCCTCACGGCCTTCTCCAGCACTTCGGTGTGTGAGGCAAGAGCCGCTCTCCCCAGCCTCCACCTTCCTGGGGACAGAGCTGCTCAGGGACATCGGGGGCGGGGAAGCTTGTGGCTGACAAGAGCTGCCCGAGGCTCTGCTGTTGACTGACTCCAGCAGTGGGACCAGGAGACCTGGCAGCATCTGCCCCACCCAGATGTCCTGGGGACGCCCAGAATGGGGGAGAGTTTAGCAGGGCTCGGGCAAAACTCTCAGAGATTGTCCGAGTGCCTGGTGATGCTCCCACTCCGCTCAGCTGGAGAATCAGGCATAGGCTGTGAACTCAGGCTGTGCCAGGGAGAGCAGAGAGATTACAAACCACACTCCGCTCTTTGCAATGGCGAGCAAAGGAAAACAGCCCGTGCTCCATGCTGGGAAGCGCAGTGAACCTTCCCCTCGGGAAAGGCATTGCTGTGCAAACCTCTGTGTTAGTAATGGGCCAGCCCCAGGCAAGATCAAAGCCATCTGTGTCACAGGCTAATAGTGCTTTAGGAGCTGGGAGTCAGTGCCAATGTCTGCCCTTCTTGCCTCAGCCAGCTTTGGCTTGATAACCTTCCCTTGAGCTAGAAAAAAAAATGTAGCACCCAACTCAGAATTCGAACGTCTGTCTGGACCCTGCTGGTGAGCCTGGGCCTGGGTGTGGGAAATACCTGATGGTCCTGGAGCCCGGGCTGTGCTGGCCCCCTGGGCTTATGGCACAGAGTGGACCAGCCTCTCGTGCTTGCAAATTGCTATCGAACACAGTAGCAATGTCTGCTTACTGCACTTTGTTGTGGGGAAGGCCACATTGGCACCAAGCTTATCCCATGGACACCCAGCCATCGGGGATCACACAGATGGCCCAAAGCACACAGCGCTTGCCGGGGCCGTGGGGGACTGGTTGGGCATGTGGTGCTGCTCCCTCCTTCTCGCTGAGTTATGTTACAAGGCAGATACACAGACCTAAAAATATTCTCTCGACCACTGTCCCTGGGGAGTGCATGATGGTGCTGGGCAGGGGCACTCGGCGTGGGCTCCGGCAGAGGGGCAGGGAGCAGTGCTGTATGCAATACCCACGAAAGGCCAGTTTGGCAAAGCCAGCTCTTACACACCCTTAGCAAAGTGTTCTGCCCTGGGCCGGTGACAGTGAGTTCTGAGGAGGGAATGCTGCCAGGAAGCTAAATTGGTTGTGGGCGCTGCCAGTCTGCTTGCTGGGTGAAGTGCTGGGACAGCTGGTTTGAGCTAGTCTCTAGCTTTGAGAGATTCTTCTGCTCCTGTAGCTGAATTCATCTAGTTGGCTGCTGTGTCTTTCATTCCCCTTTGGATCTCTACTGCAGGCAGCCATGTCACCAGGGGCTGAGCACCAGCTGTTGGTGGGCTCTGGAGTAGACCATGGATCTAGCCATTCTCAGACAGGATAGAGGGAAGGCAACCAAGACTTAGAACCTGTAAGGGGAAGGGAAACAGTGGGACCGCAGGGGATGTTCTGCTACGAAGAATGCTGATGTTGCAAATTTTATGCACATTAAATATCTTGAAGGTAGCAGACAGGCTCTGGGCAGAGTGGGCACTGTGTGGGCTCCATGGCAAGTTCTCTGGGCCTGGGGCATGATGCCCGTGTCACCAAGTCCCTCTGAGACCCGGTGCCTGCATTTCTGCTTGGTGGGCTGTAGCAGGTGCTGGTCACCCTGTGAACGTAACAAAGTGACTGGCAGCAGAAAGGGGAATAAAGGAAAAGGATCCTAATTCCTGCTAGCAACCCAAGATGGTCAAACCCCTGGGGTGACAATTGCAGTGCAGAGCCAGAGGAAACCCCTCCCTCCCGCTGGGCGCTCAGAAATAGCTCAGTCCCTTCCACATTTACATGCAGTGAGAGCTCTGCTCACCCCACACTGGCTTGGGCAGTGGACAGATGTGGAGAAGGGAGCAACAACACTCAAAAACCTGGCACTTGGCACCATAAGCTACAGCTTTGTACAGGAATACATGGGGGGGGGGTGTCGCTATTTACAGGAGACAATGCAGAGTACAGATCAGTGGCCGGATGGCTGATACTTTAAATAAGACCTTGCCTTATGTGGACCAGCCTGGAAATTCATGGGCACCCAGTTCCCAGCAAAGTTCCTAGTCCCTGATGTCAGCACCAGGGCTTACAGAAAGAGGTCTCCTAGCCGTTTAGGTTTGGTTGCATGAGACAAGCCATTTCAGCAAATGCCAAGATGGCTTTCAGGAATGAATCTAGGAGGCTGAAACATGCTGACCACTGAATGAAAAGGGCTTAAAGCCATGGGTTGGTGATGGAGGAGAATGGGTCCAATGCTTTGTGGGGACTGAGTGAATTAATACCACCAATGACTGTACTTCTGGTGGATGGTGTACGGGAAATTCTTCCCCCTGCCTCCAAGCTAGGGCTGGAACGTAGAGAAATGACGTCCCTGTTACCTCTACCCACCATGTAAAATCTGCATGCACAATACTTTAGCACTGGACTTAGACAAGAAGGGTGGAAAGCTGAGCCCAAGATGCTGAGCAAATGGCTGGTGTTAGAAACCTAGGGAGAGATCCCATTTGCACCTTCCCCCAGCTACCACCTGGCTCTGGAGGATCCAGGGAGAGGGGCTAAGGCTGATCTTAGGAGGGGAATGGGATTTGGCTGGTTGGAGATAGGGTGACCAGACAGCAAGTATGAAAAATCAGGACAGAGTGTTGGGGGTAATAGGTACCCATATAAGAAAAAAGGCCCGAAAATCGGGACTGTCCCTATAAAATCAGGACATCTGGTCACCCTAGTTAGAGAGCTCTTTGGATTGGGTGCTGGGGCAGCACAGAGGTCTTCTCCTGCAAGGCACTGATCCTGGCCAAGGCCTGGCTGCACCAGGCCAGTTTGCCTGTTTTCCGGCAACGACTGACTCACAAAGGCAGTTAGAGGTCCGTGGCAGGGGGTGCGCAAGTGTGTGGATTTGTTTGCAGCCCAAGTGCAGAAGTGGTGTAAGGCACATGGAGGCGCCTTGCCCCTGGACACACAGCTAAAAGTGCTTGATGTTGTAGGCCCAACCTACGCCGAGACACAGGGCCCGCTGCTCAGACCACAAAGTGCAGTCTGTAGGTCACCTGGTGGCCGTTGTCCCAGGCATAGAGGACCTTCTCCTTGGGGTTGTAGTCAATCTGCGTGGTGAAGGAGTACTCGTTGAGGAAGGGCAGCTTGAGGTTGGCCTCAGTGCCTGTGTGGGTGTCGTAGGCATAGGAGATCTGCCCATCCCTCTGGCTGTACACATCCACGGCATACAGGATGCCACAGACGATGAAGCAGTTCCCATAGGAGTTGCGCTTGAGGCCTGTCTTCCAGGTGGTCTCCCTCTTCACGGAGAGGTCACTGGGGTCCAGCTTGCTCAGGACGATCACCTCCAGCTGGGAGTAGTCATAGTCCACTGCAGGGTAAATGACCCACAGCCCGCTCTCGTCGACTGCAAAGTCGATGTCTGAGTGGCCCCTCCACTTCCAGGGCGTGGTGTCCTCGTACATCACGTTGGGCAGCAGGGCCCAGGCAGCCACGAAGCGCTGCTTCAGGTCGTACTTGATGATGTTCTTGGTGAAGGCGCGGTTGTAGTAAAACGCTCCCTGGTAGACCACATGGCCGGTCCCGATCCAGTTGTAAGGGAGCTTGTACAGGTTGCTCCAACGACCTGTGGTGAAAGTGAAAGTTCTTTAAGGAACAAAGACTAGGCACCTGAGCCAGGAATGGATCCTTACCTCCCACTGGCCATGTTTCCTCCCCACATCCCCCTTCTGCACACTCATCTTCTGCACTGCCAGCTGACTGCTCCTACCAGAGGGGCCTGAGGTGCCAAGCTGCACTCACGTGTCTACATGCTTCTGTGAGCACCAGTCCTGCCTGGGTAGAGCCGGGAGGCAGAAATGGAAGCTGGGGCTGAGGACATGACTAGCTATTGTTGCTGAGCAGAAGGTGACTAGAAGAGGATTCTAGGAAGAGCAAACTACTTTCACCGAGGCAGTTCCAGACCCAGAGTATTCTATAAACCAAAGCCCATAAACCCGCCGGCCAAGTTCCAGCATGCCGAATAGGCACTAACCTTGGGAAGGGAATAAACCAGCTTCTGTTCAAGCCGGAAGAACCTCGTGTTCAGGGTTGTGAGCCGTGCAGCATTGATACGGGCGGTAAGTCCTGCTACAGGCAGACTCATCACTCGCTGCCTGGCGCAAAGGAGATACCTCCTGGGCAGATGGCCCCTGCTCTGACCCAGGATGGCGATTCTCATGGTCCTAATGGGAGAGATTCCCTCTGGCTACTGACTCTGGCCCTGGGCAGGGTCAGAAAAGAGTCTGGGTCTGTTGGTGTTGCTCATCCTGGGCCACATCTGTGCTGGATGAACATGGACAGGTCTGGAGGCTGGGCTCAGAGAAGCCCCAGGATAGGTGGGGGATGGATAACAGGGACGGAAGGTGGGGTTTCCTTAGGGGTCACAAGGTGAGCTAAAGAGCCACAACCGTGAGTCTCTCCCTGAGTTGACCTGGGCTGATGAAAGCTCCAGGTTCAGTTTGGGGCAGATGTGGGGCTCAGACTGAGTCCCATTTGTACGGCTCCTACTGCAGCCCTGCAATGGGATGGGAGCTGCTTCTCACTTTCCAGCCCTGGGAAATCAGCCCCGTTTCTCTGCATGCCTGCAGCATCCAGGCCTCATTCCTGGGACGTTCTCCCCAGCCAAGTGAACTTGTGTAACCCGACGTGCAGGTGCCAGGACCTGCCTGATCACCCAGGCGCTGCTCCAGTCTCACAGGCGCTGTCCAAGCCCCGAACTTTTGAAAGCACCAGTCTCTCTTTTATCTTGTTTCAACATGTAGACCGTGTGTACGGCTCCTGGCCGCTCTGACCTTCCTGTGCCGCTAACAGCGCGGTTGTGCTGAACAGTCACCCTGCTCAGCTTCTCTAAGCTGGTTTCATCTGCTGTATGGGAAAAACATTTCGGTGTCTGCCTTGACATGCAAATGCAGCTCTGGGGACGTGGGGTCTGTCGAGTGGCAGCAATCCAGACGCCATCAGTGGGAAGAGGAATCCGATACGCTGGGCACAATTAATGTTTCCAGATGCGCTCTCTGCTGCGTGAGTCTTATTGCTGAGCCCGACCACAGACCATTTGCAGTTTGGGAACAGCCAGGGTAAGTGAGGATAGCTCCCCTCTGCCCAGCAATGCCTGGCTCCCAGCTCACCCCCGACTTTCCCAGCCAACTCCTGCCCCTCCCGAGCAGGGGGTGAGGGAAGAGTGTCAGCCATTCTCCGATGGTCATTAGAGGTGCTCCATGAATTCACTGCAACCCAGCCTTGCCCCATTGTGTGTGCTCCCTGCAGCTGCCCTCACATGGGGGCTTTCAGGGGACTTCACATGCAGAGTCACCAGCCACCAGTCTCATGCCATTAGTAGTTATACTCATCCAGTCAGGAGACAGAAACAGCACCATGTGACCTGTTGAGCAGCTGTGTCGAGTGGCTGGGGCATGGGTCTGGGAGCCAGGAGCTCTAGCCCCAGCCCTGTCCCTGGCTTGCTGGATGACCTCGTGCAAGTCCTTTCTCCTCTCTGTAGCTCTGCCCACCCTCACTCCCTTGGCTGTGAGCTCTTTGGGGCGGGGTCAGCCTCTCACTCTGGTTTGTGCAGCACCTAACGCAGCGGGGCCCTGAACTCAGCTGGGGCCTCTGGGCGCTACCAGAATAAAACTGGAGTGACCGCCGGGCTCTAAGAACCAAGTGGGAATCCCGTAATCACAGCCTACCTCCAGAGGATATCCCCCACCCCCACAAAACAAACCCATCCCCAACTTGCTGAATAACTGGGGCAGCCAGGCTACCTGGGCACGTCATTCCCTGTGACTCTGGGGCGGAGTGTGGGGGAGCCCACGGCCGGCGCCCCCCAGAGCATCTCACCTTGCTTAAAGTTGTCGAGGCTCCTGAACTCCACCAGGTTGTTGCCATAGTAGTAATTGGTGACGTAGATCCTGTCGTCTCTGGCCGCGGGGTCCTTCATCCACGCCCCCTCGTTACGCCCGTAGCTGTGGTGTTCCACGGGGGGCTCCACAGACTTGATGGTGCCCTCACACTGCACCTCTTTCACTGCTGAGCCAACAAGAGGCGCTAACTGCCAGTCTCCGCGGGAGCAGGCTGTGCCCTGCTCCCCCAGCCCGCGCCCAGAGCAGCCAATCAGGCCCACCCCGCAAAAAGGCCTTTCCCTACCCTGGGAGGGGCTCCCCCACTTTTATCCTGCCTGCCGGCTTGTTTCAAAGGCCCAGACAGAGTTTCAAAACATCTGCTTCTAGGAGCGCCCCCCGCCCCCGCAAGTCCAGAGATGCTGCCTTCTCCTCACCTTGTGCCTGGATTTCGTGCCGTCCGGCTGCCCCAGGGACCGAGCCCCTCTAGCCACAGGGCAGGTACAGCACGGGTGGCTTCCCTGCCCACCCCCTGCCTTCCCAGGGCCCCTCAGCCCCACCTCAGAGGGACCACAGCTCCAGCAGGCTCACCAGGGCCCACTCAGCTGCTCGCCAGTTGTGGCATGTCCACAGAGCAAGTCCCCCAGCTGCAGTTTGGGCCTGGCCCTACATACCCACCTGAGGGACTTGTGCGGTGCCCCCAACCCACCTTGGTTAGGCGCTTCCAGCCCCTCGGTGCCTTCAGCATTGTCCCCCATGGAGAGGACGGTGACTGGTGGGCTCTGGGTAGTGGTGCTGGGGGCCCGGGTGGTGCTGGGGGCCCGGGTGGAGTGGGCAGAGGTGGTCTCCACCTGCTCGCCGACTCTCCCCTGGGCCTCTGCAGCAGCGTAAGACTCAGGGTTTCTCTCCTCCGGCCGGTCCATCCAAGGACTCCCCTTCCCGGGGCTTTCTGAGGAAAGAAGCAGAGCCCTTCCTGCCGTTCCTTTCCTGCCATTCCCTTCCCTTGGCTTGGCACTGTCTGGCAAGGAGTGCCAGGAGGGTGGGCCGGGAGCTGTGCTGAGGAACAGGCCAGGACTGCGGGGAGTCTGTCTCCCCCCTCCTCCACCCCACCCCCAGTCCCTACTCTTCTTCCTGTGCTGAGCATCTGACTCCCTCCCTTGCCCACCCCATCCCACCCCCTCCGAGGGAGCCCATGTCCCACCCCGCTGGGGAGCTGAGCGGAGGGAGTCCTGCCTCTCCCCTACATCTGCAGGATGGCTGTTCCCGCCTGAGGCCCCCGCTGCCTTGCTTCCACAGCACACTGGGGGGTGGGGGTGCCGAGGCAAGGCAGGAGGGCAGGGGAACCCAGATGCAGGGCCTGGGCTCCCCAGGTTGGATTTCTGCAGCATTTAACCAAATGCTCCCTCTTTTCTACCTTCTTTGTGAAACTAAACCAACTGCCCCAGCTCCAGGAAAACACTGTGGGGCTCAGAGAAGAGCTGGGCCCGCCCCGGGAGCTGTGTAAAAATGGGGGCAGCTGCCCTCTGAAATCCCTCACTCGCGCCACTGAGTGTGCAAACACGGTGTTTGAGAGAGGAGCAGGGAATGTAGCGCAGTCGGGGACAGGATCAGTGCGCAGGGAACAGATTTACCCAGAGGCTGGAGGCCAGGAAACTTCCCAGCAGCTGAATGTGGGATTCGCTTTTCAACCTTTTATGCCACTAAATGTAGGGTCGCTCCCCACAGCTTTTCGGATGCATTTTGGTCTTGTTCTGCTGCCCCTGTTATGCCAACCCTGGGCTCCTCACACACGCACACACTGAGCTCTGCTGTTGCCCCTCAGTACAGACCTGCAGCCCCTGTTATCCCATCCCTGGGCCCCCCTTGAGAAGACCCTGTGCCAGTCTCGGTCACTGAGGTGGTTTTGTGATGTGCCCAAATGCTGCAGCTCACGTTCTCCTGTGCCCTAAGACCAGGCCTTTAAGCCAAGTCCCAAGAGATAAACGCTGAGCGCCTGGCCCCCTGCACTTCCCTGCCCCACAGGAGAGAGCTGGGAGCAGTATGCAGCCCAGGCCCAGCAGGGATGTGCGGGTGGGGGGCAGACGGGGCCGGGTGCTCACGGGAGTGGGGGACCATGCAGGTGGCTCTGAAGGGGGGGTAACCTGGCGGAATGTTGGGGAAGGGTCTGAGGCTCCTCAAGGATGGGCTGCCAGGGTGTTCCAGGAACACCCTCTGGCTTCCCCGGCCAGCGGACAGTCCTGTCCTCTCAACCACATGCCATGCTGGGCCTGTCGTGGTGCTTGTGCCCACTCCAAGGGGCCTGGGCACTTACCTCGGTTGCTGACCAGGCCCTCGGCCTCCTCTTGCTTGGCAGCCTTGTAGTAGGTGATGCCCCGGATCACCGTTTGCTGGTGGCCGGAGGGCCTGGGCTTGGGGGTGGGCTGCGATGCGCCCGGTCTGACCCTCATGCTCTCCTTCTTGGGCTTCTCCATTTTTGGCAGCTTTGCCTTGGGGACTCTCACAGCTGCCTTGTCCCCCAGGCTCTTGCGGGCGCTGGGGTACTTGCTCGCCTCCTTGCCTTTGCCCCCGGCCGTGTCCTAGGAGACAGAGCCAGGTTCAAAGGCACCTCTGTGGGCAGCAGTGATGCTGTGTCTGGCCAGCTCTTGCACCGAGTGGGGCCGATGGCTTGGGATCACAAAGCTCCTGCTGCAGAGAGAGGGGCTCCAGGCAGCGCAGCCAGCAGGAGCCCTGCTCTGGACACTCTGTGCACCAAGCCAGGGGCTCAGAAACCATGGTGATGGGCACGGGATGAATTCTGAACAGAACAGAGGACACCTGCAAGATGGCAGCGCCAGGGCAGCTAAGACAGGATGGAAAGGAGACCAGAGTATGTAACAGGCCTACTGCACGCTGGGCTTGGCCCATATCCAGGCTTGGCGGGCCCTGACTGACTCTATCAATGGGCCAAAGGGAGTTAATCATTTAGCACAGGTTCCCGCTGTGGGCAGCCAGGCTGTCACTGCACGGCAACGCAGCACCTCCTCCCGGCCCGCACTCCGCCCAGCCTGCAGCCCCCTCAGCTCTGCGGGCCAGCGCCGAGGGGACCAGGCTGGTGCCTGAGAGTGTGTGTGTGGTGAGGGGGGCAGGAAGGTACCTGGGCCTTGCTCTCAGGGACAGCGGCAGCGTCCTTCTGCAGCAGCTGGTAGCCCAGGTTGGAGATCTCTTTCTTGATGCTGATCATGATGTCAGAGTAGTTCTCATAGCGCTTCATCTGGTTGGTCAGGTGAACGACGCTCTCCTTCATGAAGTCATTCTCCCTGCTCAGGTTGGTCTTGATGGTCTGAGCAAGAGGCGGGAAGGAAACAGGGCATGAGTAGCTGAGACCTGATAGGGCCTCCATCGTCCTTCGGTTCAGGCAAAAGGCTTCATGTTTCTCTACAAAGCAAGGGCATGAAGGAAGGAGGAAACCTATCCCGCTTCCTGGGGATGACAACATTGTCTACTGGCTGGGGCAGGTGGGGCTGGGAGCTACGACTCCTGGGTTGTATTCCCAGCTCTGGAAGGGGGCTGGGAATGGGCTGGACAGGGAAGTACTGTCCTGCTCAAGTCCCAGCGCCCAGAGCCCAACGCAAACAGCCTCTCAGCTGGGAGAGGGATCCAGCGCAGCTAACCCTCTCAGCGATGCGTGGCAGTGACTTGGGAAGCATCACTTCTGCAGGCAGCTGAAGGATCTCTACGTAGGAGATTCCTTTCTCCTACTCCCTGCTCATAGTCACTCCTGCCCGACACCCATAATAGCCCCCAGCCTGTGCAATTGACCAGGCAGAGCACAACCTCCACCTGGATCCTTACCCTAGAGCCTATCCCTTCCCCCGCCCTTGGCTATGTTTGTGTCAGTTTCACTGTGAGCTCTGGGGCAGGACCCACATTTCCCCCTCTGTTTGTGCAGTGCCCCCCATGGGCCATGGTAGTGGGGGGGAGGTAAGGAACTGGCCCGAGGAGTAGTTCTCATGGCCTCAGTGGATGTTTCCATCCCCAGCCAGAAGACAGGAGGAAGGCAGTTATCAGAGCTCATTTCCTGCTAGCTTGCAGTCTCTGTATTCCATGGTAGAGTGGCGGCTGGGCAGCAGAAGCAGGTGCTGGCTTTTGTGTTTGCTCATCTGGCTGCTTTGCTCTGGGATGGCTCAGAAACTGCAGTGCAAGGGGGCCACTCTTACCTCCTCCAGAGTATTCATTTGGGAGACCACCTTGTTGATGTATGAATGGACCTTCATCAAATCCATGCTGTACAGTGTTCCCTCCAGCAGGTCAACCATGGACTGGAGCTGTGAAGGAAAAACCTTGAAGCTGAATTCCAAGAGCAGCAGGGGACAATGGGGGCTGCAGTAAACAGGGACCCCAGAATGAAGGAAAATTCAGTGTGGCTTCCTGCAGACCAAAATCACACGAGTGGGCAGAGCAACCCGAACGACATAATGCAACAGGACTCAGTGTTGGGAGCACCATGGGACTGCTACGGTCCCAGCACACAATGCCACAGATGCAAAATAGATAGGCAGCAGCTTTGTGGGGCTGAGATGCAGTGTAGAATGTGAACCTGGTGCAGGAACCCATGCAGAGAGAATGATGCCCAGCTACAATATCCTCTGGGATTTCTCACTACCAATAATCCCAAACTGATTTTAATTTCATGCCACTTTTCTGTCTCTCCCTGTGCCCCCACCCTGCCCACATACACACACTTCCAGGGAAAGGGCCCCAGATTGTTACAGAGCCGAGGCTTAAGGACTTAAGGGGAAACGTGGGCTGAGGAATGATAGAGGGAGGGGACACCACGGGCACTGCTCCTAAGAGGTCTTTGCTGTCTCTAACTCCGATGAGTCTATAGTACCTCGGCCTGCTGGGAGCTGAGATCAGTCGTGTGCCCTGCAGTTGGAGCTGGAAGTGTTGAAGGTGAAATGTATCCTTGGGTGGGGGTGAGCCCAGGCCTGGAAACTGTCCAGGGTGACTCATACCCTCATTGAGTGATCCTCTTGTCACTGCTGGCAACAGATGCCTATGGCCTGGACCCACTTTGGCCTTGGTCTGTCAGACCTTGCCCATGGGGTGCAGAGCAGCCCATGCTCCTCCCCGGCCGCCCCTTCCCCAGCTCTGAGGGCCGACCCCTTCGACGTGGAGCCCGGCGTGCCGAGCCGGCAGCCTGCACAGCTGCGTGGAGGGAGCGAGCAGGGCACACACTGCCTATTGTTAGCTGGTGACATTTAGCCACCAGAAGCTCTCGACCCTGCTCTGTCTCTCACGCACAAGGGTCACTAGAGCCGCGGCCTCCCGGGGAAGCCTGCAGGCCCCAGCACAGATCTGCTCTTGTCAGGGAGTCAGCGCTGCTGGGAGAACCTGCTGTCTCGTCTCTGGGGAGCAGGGATTCCTGTGCCGTGGAGTCACTGCCAGCTGCCGGCGCTCCCTCCCTCACCCCAGACCTCACGGATGCCACAATGCCCAGCCCTTCCTGTCTGACATTTGCCCCAGTGGGGCTGGGCTGTGAAGGGCCCTTTGTGCCGTGCTGCGGATGCGATCAGCCCATGATGGGTCTGGCTGGGATCGGGAGTCGGTCTCTCTTCTTTCCAGCCCCCAGGATTTGGCCCTCTTAAGAAATGTCCGTTTCCCACCAGGGCACTGCATGAGCCTCAAGAGCAGGAGCCCTGGAACCAGACTCTGGTGCTGGGGTCCCGAGGGTGAAACGCCTGGTGCAAGGGAGGGGGTGCAGCTCATGTGTCACTGGGGGTTCCATGCACCCAGGGCCGACCATAGCGTTCAGGGACCCAGGTCAGCGCGTGGGAGCGGCCCGTGCTCCTCCTGCTGCCAGGGAGGTGGCGGGGCGGAGGCCAGCCTGGCAGCCAGCAGCGGCTCCAGGCAGAGGCTGATGTGCAAGACCTGCCTAAGCCCCAGGTACCTTGAAGAGCTCTGGTGCCTGCTTCTTCAGCTTCTCCATCCTCCACTCGTTCTCGCAGGGGCTGAGCGAGGAGGGTGGGGCCGTGCAGGAGCACTTGCAGTCTGTCCCCGAGCTCACCGTCTCCACCGTGTAGAAATCCTCCGCCCGCATGCTGCCATCCTTGATGCGGCTGCAGGCATCCTTGCCGAGAGGCCGCAGGATGCACTTGCAGCGGCAGTCAGAGCCCTCGGACGTCATCCGCACTTGGTCCATGTCACCAAACACCTGGGGAAGGGCAAGAAGCAGGCGTGTAAGGACAGGTGGGACTTGGCCTGTCCTGGGTCACGTCTTAGGCTCTGGGGTGCATGTGGGACATGGGGGGAGGGGTCAGGAAGGAATTCCTGCCGGCATCCCAAGCTCTTCGGGGTTCACCTTCCACCAAAGAGCCACTTGCCAGCCAGGTGCCCTGCATATCCCTTGTGACCCCTGCTGGGACTCCCCCAGGAAAGCCTCTGCTCACTGGTGCACCAACGTGGAGTCCTAAGGACCCCAACCACAAGCACAAACAAAGGGCCAAAGCCCCTGCTGGGATAGTTGCCATAACCACCCTCTCGGCCACCGCCGGGGATGGACCCTGGCTAATCTAGAGCTCAGGTATGATCTCTACAGCCTGAGCTAACGGACTGGCCACCCCATGGGTCCATTCCAGGGCCCAGGTTAGCCCTGGGGTAGACAGCCTCCTTTCCCAGGTGGCTTCTCTGGGAGGCGGGTTTCATGGGAATGCTTACTCTGTTGCAGCATGTTCCCGGGGTCAGGGAGCCTGTTCATTACTCTCGCCGGCTCAGCTCAACCCCTTTCCTTGTATTTGTTAAACGCCGATAGGTTGGGGGGCAGGGGAGCACAAAGGAGCTTGCACCTCTCCTTCCCCTGCTGACACCATCCTGGGCCTTCCTCCTCTGACTGATACCAGGGCGCCTGGCTGGGCATGAGGAACAGGGATTTTCAAAGTGGCCTAACTCCCAGTCTGGGCACAGCAGTCCCTTAGGCTCCAACAGAACCCCAGCCTTAGCCCTGAATGTTCCCTAGCCCTGGGCCTAGGGAGGTGGCCGATGCCCGGTCAGTCAGCGACAGCCGCCTTGGGCAGGGCGGAGAGGACTCGTTCCTAGGCAGCTGCTCAGAGCTAAGGAGTGAGCTGGCATTATTCACTATTGCTGCTGAGCTCTGTGCAAGACACAAAGACCGAGTCCCTGCCTGGAGGCTCCAGCCTAGGAGACTGGCAAATAAGCCGCTGAGAGGCTCTGAGCAAGGAGTCAATGGTTACTTCCCCTCCCCCATCTCCTCTGCTGGGGGTGTTTCGAATGCCCCAAGCAGTGCCCGGACAACTGCTGGGCGAGCTCAGAAAGCTAGAAGAGGAGAGGAAGGCGCGTAAGGACAGAAGGGTCCCCAGCGGATCGTCTCATCTGCCCTCCTGCCCAGCACAGGTCACCCTCCGCTCACGGCCGCCATTGGCAGCTGCTTGGTTTAATTTACGAGGGACTAATAGCAGCAGCAATTAATGTGTTTACAAAGCATCCCCTGCAAAAGCACGTGGGCTGCTGCCCAGCACCCCTAACCCAAGCCCCAGGAAGGAACCCACACGCAGCGGAAGCAGCTCATTTATACTGCTCAGAAAAGCCACCGAGAGGGTCATCGGGCCAGGACACTTGAGAAGCACTGCTCTAGGGCACAAAGGTCTTGTCATCTCCCAGGAAGGAGCCCCTTGTGCACCAGGCCAGCAGGAATGGGGGGCTCAGACTGGCACCCCGAGGGCTTCCCAGCAGTTCAAGTGCTGTACCTATTGGCATATAAATGTACGTCCCCTTCTGAATCAGAGGCCAATGCCCTCTCCCCAGAGCCTGCCTGTGTCTCTCAGCCATGGCTGAGCTGCGCTGCACAGCGGTGAACTCCTGCCTTTGGCAGCTTGTCCTTACCCTACAACCACAGCCGGTGGGTGGCCCTTGGCTGCATGTAGGGCTCTGAAGGCCTTGCTTTGGCCAACTCTGCTTCGCTAGCTGGGGGATGGGGCAAGGCTGCGGCCATGTTCCCCTCTCGTTTGTATGCCAGTGGACGTCATGTCTCACAGCGTAATCCCGGGCACGTGTGCAGCTGTGGTAGAGACGATTCCCACACACCGTGATCTAAAGCAAGGACCTTTAATCTCCTTTGATGCCCTGGATCTCACAAGATGTGGCCCTCTGTCTGCCTAGCCTGGCTGACAACATGGCACATCATCTCTGACCCGGAGAGGGAAATCCACCTGCCCCCGTGTCCCAGTTCCATGGGTCACAGGCGTTAAAACCACACAGCACCACCCCTTGTGGCTATGTGTGCGGTTTATGGTTAGCGTTTATTTGACCTACTTCTGTGAAGCTTTTGCTAGCCTACTCTAGGATTTAGCTAACTGGGCAGCATGTGCAGAAAGAGTCTGAATTCCCATATATAAGGATACTGATTTTCCGCTTCTATCGCACCTTTCATATCGAATGATTCCAAAGCCCTTGACAAACTTAAACCAATATAAACTATACACAGGAAACGGTTTATTTGCCACTAAAATGCAACCACCACTGGGATGGAAATCAGCTCCTGTTTGAGAGCAAACAGCTTCATGCTACCGTTTAAGGCAGGAAGTCGAAGATCATACTGCTTCCAGCCAAGGTCCTGACTGATTCTGTTCAGTGAAGATCTCAGAGTACTTTTTGGCCAGATTTCCAATTTGAGTAAGACACTGTCTCTCTGATTTCCCCCTGCTATTTCAATTGGAAACAATATTCCTCATCACTTCCTCTCCTAAACTATAGTGTCGTACTGTGCACTGCTGAACAGCTGCTATGCTTCACCCCAGAAGTGGTTGCATTTCAGTGGTGGGTGAAGTGATTCCAGTTTGCAGTCTGCCATTCTATATGATTTGTAAAGCACTCGGGAGGTTTGGGAGTTAGCAGGTGCTTTAGAGACATTAGGGGATATTACTGCCCTTGGAGAGATCCAGTCAGACTCTCATTACTCCCAGTTCCCTGTCTGTAATTTGCTTTAGGAAATGGACGTTCAGTATTTGTCACCTGTTAATTATTAGCACTAAGCTGTGTGTCCTCCACATTCCTCACCCCCTTGCCACTTACATGGGAATGCAGACTCCAAAGGTTTCCAATGTGGCACCTCTCTGAGGAGCATGCGGGGCCAACAGACCCTGTCAGATCCCTCTGCCCTTCCTCGGTCCCAGCCTTGCCTCCCTGGCTGAAAACCTGAGCAGGCTGCCAGTAATTGAGAGCAATGTGGGAAGAAGGAGGATCCTGGGAACTACAGGCCAGTCAGCCTCACCTCAGTCCCTGGAAAAATCATGGAGCAGGTCCTCAAAGAATCAATCCTGAAGCACTTGCATGAGAGGAAAGTGATCAGGAACAGCCAGCATGGATTCACCAAGGGAAGGTCATGCCTGACTAATCTAATCGCCTTTTATGATGAAACTACTGGTTCTGTGGATGAAGGGAAAGCAGTGGATGTATTGTTTCTTGACTTTAGCAAAGCTTTTGACACGGTCTCCCACAGTATTCTTGTCAGCAAGTTAAGGAAGTATGGGCTGGATGAATGCACTATAAGGTGGGTAGAAAGTTGGCTAGATTGTCGGGCTCAACGGGTAGTGATCAATGGCTCCATGTCTAGTTGGCAGCCGATGTCAAGTGGAGTGTCCCAGGGGTCGGTCCTGGGGCCGGTTTTGTTCAATATCTTCATAAATGATCTGGAGGATGGTGTGGATTGCACTCTCAGCAAATTTGCGGATGATACTAAACTGGGAGGAGTGGTAGATACACTGGAGGGGAGGGATAGGATACAGAAGGACCTAGACAAATTGGAGGATTGGGCCAAAAGAAATCTGATGAGGTTCAATAAGGATAAGTGCAGGGTCCTGCACTTAGGACGGAAGAATCCAATGCACCGCTACAGACTAGGGGCCGAATGGCTAGGCAGCAGTTCTGCGGAAAAGGACCTAGGGGTGACAGTGGACGAGAAGCTGGATATGAGTCAGCAGTGTGCCCTTGTTGCCAAGAAGGCCAATGGCATTTTGGGATGTATAAGTAGGGGCATAGCGAGCAGATCGAGGGACGTGATCGTTCCCCTCTATTCGACATTGGTGAGGCCTCATCTGGAGTACTGTGTCCAGTTTTGGGCCCCACACTTCAAGAAGGATGTGGATAAATTGGAGAGAGTCCAGCGAAGGGCAACAAAAATGATTAGGGGACTGGAACACATGACTTATGAGGAGAGGCTGAGGGAGCTGGGATTGTTTAGCCTGCAGAAGAGAAGAATGAGGGGGGATTTGATAGCTGCTTTCAACTACCTGAAAGGGGGTTCCAAAGAGGATGGCTCTAGACTGTTCTCAATGGTAGCAGATGACAGAACGAGGAGTAATGGTCTCAAGTTGCAGTGGGGGAGGTTTAGGTTGGATATTAGGAAAAACTTTTTCACTATAAGGGTGGTGAAACACTGGAATGCGTTACCTAGGGAGGTGGTAGAATCTCCTTCCTTAGAGTTTTTTAAGGTCAGGCTTGACAAAGCCCTGGCTGGGATGATTTAACTGGGAATTGGTCCTGCTTTGAGCAGGGGGTTGGACTAGATGACCTCCCGGGGTCCCTTCCAACCCTGATATTCTATGATTCTATGTGTGCGCACACACGAATCACACAGGGCTTGGGGTTTGCGGCCTAATCAGCCACATTCAAGCGTCTTCCAATTACTGGCCTGGAAAAGCTCCTCACATGATCTGTAGGAGGCGGAACAAACTGCTGCCCTCGCTGGCTAGCTGTGACACTGGAAGAGGATGTAGAGCGGGCGGTTTAGCTTGAAAGCATTCAGTGCAACAGGACCATGTTTAAAGTCTGGTTCTGCTCAAGCCAGTGATCCAGAAAACATGGCATGTCAGTGCCCCAGGTTTATCCCCCATCAGCGGCCCCTCAGCTTCTGACAGGTATTCCCAGCTGCCGGCTCAGCCCAAGTGGTGGAGCCTCGACTGACCTAACCCTTCTGCTGCACACCCTGGGCCCAGCCGTACGGGTTCAGGAGGCAGCAGGGAGCTGGCACACGCGAGGCAGGCAGAATCCAAGTGCCTCTTCCATGGCGAGGCCGGCAGGGCCAGCAGGAACAAAAACTATTGGCCATATTTTCAAAAGAGCTCAGCACCCAGCAGATCCCACTGGGGACCCTGGAGAACGCCTCCACCTCCAAACTGAGAACAATGGGAGTTGCTGGGGGCTGAGCGCTTGTGCACTGGAGAAAAGTCAGACCTGGCACATTGGAATCAATGGAGCTGCACTTGCCCCTACCCATTCATGCAGGGGCTCATTTTTCAGTGGTAACCCCATTGCAGGCCCATGGCATTTCCGGCTCCAGCACTGTAGGGAGCAGGTATGATTGATAAAGGCCCATTTTCAGACTGCTGCGTAACTCTCAAAGCCAGCTAGGCAGCCAGCCATGCCCAGCAAAGGGCACTGCACCTTTGAAAGGTTTGGCTAGTCTCAGGAGATGCCAGGGTCCCAGGAGCAGAAGCGGGTGTGGAGGCTGCTGATGCACATTGCATTCATTCCCGCGGCACAAGGCTGCCCTGCAGACGGCTGTTTATAGAGAATACTGTTCAGCGGCAAGAGATACTAGAGCGAAGGCTGCTAGAGAAACCTCACGGACCAGCGCAGAGGCAGGAGGGAGTCGGAATCTTTCTGCATTCCTCAACAGCATCTCAATTCACACACAGCTCTGGGTTGGCACCCAGGTAATTTTCACAATGGTGAATGAGTAAATCCCAGCCAAGGACAGAGACCAGCCTCTTCACGTTGTGTTCTCGTGGCCTGGAGGGTCTCCCCAGCCATAAGCAGGTTCTCAGCTGGGGTGGGTGCAGCTCCAAGGAAGTCAATGGAGCTGGGCCCACTGTGCAGCAGAGAATCTGGCCATATAGAATATCAGAGTTGGAAGGGACCTCAGAAGGTCATCTAGCCCAACCCCCTGCTCAAAGCAGGGCCAATCTCCAATTTTTGCCCCAGATCTCCCTAAATGGCCCCCTCAGAGATTGAACTCACAACCCTGGGTTTAGCAAGCCAATGCTCAAACCACTGAGCTAATATGTTTGAGGGGAGAGGAGTTAATGGGGTGTAAAAGTTTCCATGCCCTCAACCTTCATTACTTTTCTTATCGCAATTATGGCCAAGTTACAAAAGGGTGCGTGACAGACTATTTCCCCGAGGGGAGCAGGGGTGTGTGCGTGTGTGCACGTGTGTGTTTTGTGGGGGTGAGGATTGGAATTCCTTTCCCTGTCAGTTTTGAAACTGCTGTGGGAACGCGGCACAAGAGCCGCTCCTCTGAATAAGGGATCTGGGTCCATTACAGCTGCTCTTCCTGCAAACAGTCCATGCACAGTCAGAGAGTGTTTTCCCCAAATCCTTGTTAGGTTTCCCCAAGCCACACCTCGTGCTACATAAAACTTGACATTTTTCATGAGTTATGTATGTAACAAGCCGCTTGACTCGTGCTGTAATCAACAGCAAAATCGTGCAGCAGCCAGAGTGAGATCCATCCCCTTAAAATAATAAAGAAGCGAGGCTCAGTAATTGGTAGGGTTGCTTACTGACCTTTGAAGAGCTCACTGGAACTTCCACCTCTTAATCCCCAAGTGACCTGCATTTCCCAAGACTCAGGCCTCACAGGGCCTTTAAACAATGCTGCGTTTCCTGACACTTCCCCACCCCACTGAGGCTAACTGGCCAGACCTAAAAGGTGCAAGTCTCCCGGAGTGCTGAGCTACAATGCTGAAATTATTCCACACAGCGGGCTTCACTGCTGATGTGCTTCAGCACAGTAGCACTCCCAGGGGGTTGGAAACAGATGTGCACATCTTCTCTCCACAGTCATGGGAAAACCCAGGCCTGTCCAGAGACTGGAATTGCCTGGTGGACAGCAGGAACAGCAGTGACTGAGCTGCCCGAAGGGAATATCCCGAAAAGTGCCAAGAGACCACATGGAAAACAGGACTAGCCATGTGGGACAGGCGAGTCTCCAAAGAGCGTCACTCAGAGTGACCCAGTGTAAGCCACTCCAGAGGAGAAAACGCAGACTTAGTAACCTGTAGCTCTATCCAGCACTTCCGGTGAAGGATCATGTGGAATGGGGGGACAGTGGGAAAAAGCCTCAGGCAAATAATTCTTAAGCATTCAACGCCCAGCTCCGACTGGATGGCATTCGTGACCCTTTTGTATCTGCTTCCCACAAAGGAAGACTAAGGAGCTTGGCTTGTTTAGCCTAACTAAAAGAAGGTTGAAGGGAGATATGATTGCTCTCTATGAATATATCAGAGGGATAAATACCGGAGAGGGAGAGGAATTATTTAAGCTCAGTACCAATGTGGACACAAGAACAAATGGATATAAACTGGTCATTGGGAAGTTTAGACTTGAAATTAGATGAAGGTTTCTAACCATCAGAGGAGTGAAGTTTTGGAATAGCCTTCCAAGGGAAGCAGTGGGGGGCAAAAGATCTATCTGACTTTAAGATTAAACTTGATAAGTTTATGGAGGAGATGGTATGATGGGATAACATGATTTTGGTAATTAATTGATCTTTAAATATTCATGGTAAATAGGCCTAATGGCCTGTGATGGGATGTTAGATGGGGTGGGATCTGAGTTAGCCAGGAAAGAATTTTCTGTAGTATCTGGCTGGTGAATCTTGCCCACGTGCTCAGGGTTCAGCTGATTGCCATATCTGGGGTCGGGAAGGAATTTTCCTCCAGGGCAGATTAGAAGAGGCCCTGGGGGTTTTTCGCCTTCCTCTGTAGCATGGGGCATGGGTCACTTGCTGGAGGATTCTCTGCTCCTTGAAGTCTTTAAACCATGATTTGAGGACTTCAATAGCTCAGACATAGGTGAGGTTTTTCGCAGGAGTGGTGGGTGAGATTCTGTGGCCTGCGTCATGCAGGAGGTCAGACTAGATAATCATAATGGTCCCTTCTGACCTTAGTATCTATGAATTTATGAAACAGAGGGGCTGTCAGGCACTGGAGCACAAAGGCTAAGGCTTAGATCAACTGCTCGGATATTCATGAAGGCTGCCTTGAGCCAGCACAAGATCTAGGGACTACCTATGTCCCACTACATCCCAAAGTGCCTCGGCCTGGTGGGATTTTAGCAGCGTCCCGGCTGTGATCTGTCCCCCGACCCAGCGGTGAATTCCACTCAAATTCTGAACTGCAGATTTGACTGTGACATTAGACCACTGACATTCGAGCTGCCCGGGTTAGCTGCACCACGTCCAACATCCAAGTTCAAACTCTGAACACTGCCTCCAGCCCATTGGGGATGGGGAGCGAGTCCCCAAACCATGAAGAGAATTTTCCTATCAGTTCATGGACGAAGGAAAAAGGAGGCGAATATTTTGCTCATCTCTGTCCTCCCAACTCCTGAGCAAGGCTAGTGCCAGAGCTGGGCTTGGGCTCAGCATTCCCTGGCTCCCTCAACAAACACAGGACAGAATTTAAAGGCTGCTGCCAGCTGCAGCTTCCTCTGCAACAGATGTCTTTATACCAGCGGCTCCTTGCATGTCCTTTGCCTGAGAGGTCACTCTCACTGGGCCAGGTTCAACCACAGATCTCAGCGGTATTATGGCAGCTTGCAGCGGGGCTGGATAGAGCCCTCTGCCTTCATATCATACATCAAGCAGCCTGTGAAGTGCAAGATGAAATTCAATGAAGAAAAGTATAAAGCACTTCGCTTTGGAAGGAAAATCAAATGTACAAGTACAAGATGGGGACTAACTGGCTAGGTGACAGTACTGTGGAAAGAGTCTGGGGGTTAGAGTGGATCCCAAACGGAATAGGAGTCAGCAGTGTCATGTGGTTGTGAAAAAGGCTAACTTCATTCTAGGGTGCAGTAACAGGAATGTCATATGCACGACTCGGGCGGTAACTGTTCTGTTCTGCTCAGTGCTGGTGAGGTCTCAGCTGGAGCACTGTGTCCAAGCCTGGGCGCTGCACTTTAAGAAAGATGTGGACAAACTGGAGAGAGTCTAGAGGAGAGCAACAAAAATGATCAAAAGTTGAGAAAACCTGACCCATGAGGAAAGGTTAAAAAACTGGACATGCTTAGTCTTGAGGAAAAAAAACCTGAAAGGGGACCTGAAAACAGTCTTCAACTATGTTAAGGGCTGCAATAAAGAGGACCGTGGTCAGTTGTTCTCCATGTCCACTGAAGTTAGGACAAGAAGCAATGGGCTTAACCTGCAGCAAGGGAGAGAGAGGTTCGATATTAGGAAAAACTCTCTAACTCTAGAGGTAGTTCAGCTCTGGAACCGGCTTCCAAAGGTGGTTGTGGAATCCCCGTCATTGGAGGTTTTTAAGACCAGGCTGGACAAACTCCTGTCAGGGATCATCTAGGTTTCCTTGGTCCTGCCACAGCACAGGGGGCTGGACTAGATGACTTCTCAAGGCTCCTTCCAGTCGGACATTTCCATGACTGTGAGGACTCTGTCCTGGCTCTCTCTGGCTCATCCCAGAGCAACATCTCTGGTTTGGTTAACCTTAGGGGAGAATCTCTCTCAGCTGACAGCAGGAACAGAGCTTAGAGCCTCCCACCGGGGTGAGCAAGACTTGTACAAATGTCCCCTCCTTGTCCAAAGCATCCGAGTGCCCAGGCCTGGAGCGCTAGCTGTCCCCAGCACAGCCCACAAGTGAGCCCAGGTGGCAGCAGCAGCAGGCGTGTGCTGAGCTGTGGTAGATGGGAGAGGGAGGTCCCAGCTTCTAAATGGGCGCCAGGGTGAGGCCTGGCTCTGGATCTGAGGAGCTGTGGCTGCCCCGAGCAGCAGATCTACAATGAGCATTAGCATGATCAGTGCTGAGTAGAGATGGACCCGAACTTCCGGGGAATTTTGGTTCAGATTCAAATGTCACAGCTGGCCCAAGCCCACGGCCCTTTCTAGCAGAGAGATTAAGCACAGCAGAGTATTAAATGAGGAGCCACTTCCTGCCAAGTCTCGCAAACTAACTTTAAGTCTTGTCCTCAGAAGAGAGATAAAACCCCCAGTAAACAGCTGGAATCTGCATGTAGCCCACTTGTCATCCAGGCTGATCATCATCCGCTGGACAAAGCTTGCTGACGTGGTGCCGTAGCAACAGCCCTTATGAACGGCGCTGCTCAGCATAAAGGAAACGCCCTGACCTTTCATCTCAGGCTGCGGCACGTCGATCCCAAACCCGCCTTGGCCAGGAACAGACCAGTCTCCTAGCAGCTGTTGGGATTTTCATGCCCTTGCCATTCCACTGAATGTTACGGCGGAGGATCTTTAAGAACGATGTCAGAGTGTTTCAGGGAGGAGGATAAACATTCCTCAGCTTTTAAAATGTATTTAATTTTTACAAAAGAGAATGTGGAGATTTGATGGCATGTGTGGTGTGTGCGCATATGTGTGTGTGTTTCAGCGTGGGGAGGTTAATGTTGGTGTCTGAGTGAGGCCCTGTGTCTGTGGAGGCCTCAATCAGCAAGTACTTGTGTGTGTAGCTGAGAGTGTGTGCAGAACGGTGTAAGTAGCCGGGAGTGTCTGTGGGGCAGTGCGTTGGAGGGGGGATGTGTGTGCTCTGGAGGGAGGTTGATGCAGATGTGCATGTGCAAACATGTTTTAAAGGCAGGATTCACGGAAAGGGGCTGAGCTGAGCTTGGCTGCGCAGTCCCAACAGCCGGGGCCTTTCAAATCGACAGCATCTGTCACCGGGCTGCAGTGCAGGGCACTCACCAGTGAGATGGGAGCCAACTTCGGACAGGCAGAAATGCATCTGCTTGAAAATCTTACAAAGAGACTGGAGCCAAAGCAGTGCTCAGAAGAGCAAACAAGGGGCGGATCATGCAGAAGAGTCTGAGACCTGGGAAGGCAGGGATGGTGCCCAGGCTGGGGAAGTAATACTCTTTAAAACGTGGACATGAGAAGTGGACTGGCCTCCCAAATGCTGTAAACGGGTAACATCACCTGGGATGAGGAGGGAAGGGGACTTTGGGCTGGGAGACTGAGATAACGCAGCTAGGGAGACTGGGACTGGGATGAGGATCTGAGGCTGCTTGACTTTGAAACCTTTTAATGTAGGTTTTTGCATGCAATATATAATAACTTTACAAACAACCACATGGTAACCAATAAAGCTATCCCTATTGGGGCCAATCCATCCCCAGAGTAACTGCACAGAAGCCAGTGGAGTTAATCCAATGGCAAATCTAGCCGTACTCCACCTTCTTTGGTACCTGGCCATGGCTTTTTGGCCCCTTCTCCTCTGCTACATGCCATTGACAGCCATCCCGCCACCTGTTCTACTGAATTAAAAGAGCCAACCCACCCTTGTTTGGCTAGTGCACGGAGCGCCCAGTCCTGCATCCACGCCTGGCCAAGCACCCCAGGGCAGTGCTCTGGCAGTGGGATGATGGCTGGTGCAGGCTCCTGGGGGCAGCAGAGCAAAGCCGCAGTGTTCCACTGCTACCCTTGAAATGAATGTACATTGTGCCCAGTATCCGGCTCGTTCTGCTCCTCTTGCCACTGGGCACCGGGTGTCAGAAGGTGACTGAAGTGATGTCTCCCTCGCTGGGCAGCACCCAAAGGCAAACAACGGCAGGATCATGGAGTGCCTGGGTGCTGAGCAAAGACACCTACCTGCACCTTCTCACCACGTGCGTGTGGCAGGAGCCAACCGCCACCAGGATCGGTGCTGGAGCAGATTGCCTGCCTCTGCCGTTGTTCCATTACCAGGGGACAGCCCAGCGAGGGTTTGCCACTGTTTCACACACCAGTCCCGGAGGCATCACATCCGCCAGACAGCGCCAACGGGCTGCTTCCCTGTAATCTCACGTTATGTGAAACTGCTCTGGGGTGTGACTCCAAGCACTCTGTCTGCTTAAATGATTTAAGCTGCTGAGGCAGTAAAGCCAGGACATAGTGCTGGAAACAACACTGCGACAACAGGGTCACCATCTAATGCGGCTCCATTGTCCCTCATTACATGTGACTAAAACCTACCGACATTGTGTATACAGCTTCCACCAGTGCCACGAGCCCTGACTATGGGAGAGAACATTTACAGGAACACTCGCATTAGGTCAGTGAGTGCATCGGGGATCAAACGACCCCAAACGGCGTGAGCTTTGTTAGGGGCTTTGCTCAGAAAGCCGCCTGACCTGAATCCTATGTAGCACAGACGGCAGTGCTGGCTGTTTGACCAGGGCCTGGCTCCTTAGGGGAGCAAAATCACAACGCACCTATCTGGAGTTCTCCTCTAATGCCTGGCTGAGAAAACAGTGAAAGCCTGTACATCCGGCTGCTCTCACAGGGGCCGAGCAAAGTGAGGGTAGCTCACACTGGTAATAAGAACTGAACTCACCTGGGGGACAGGAATTCTAAGGGGTGTGTGACTATAAGGTAATAAGAGCCCTTTCCAAGACACTGATTGTCACTGGGGGAGTAGCCCCTAAAGGCCTCAGCCAAGCTCAGGGCCCCATTGTGTAAGGTATTGTACAGACACACAGGCCCTGCTCTGAAGAGCTGACAGTCTGCAGAGACTAGTGAGACAAAGGGTGGGGGGGAAAGGTGCATTATTATCCCCATGCTACTGATGGGAAACTGAGGCACAGAGCGATTAAATGACTTGCCCAGGGTCTCACAGGGAGTCTGCAGCAAAGCTGGGAACAGACCTGGGGTCTTAAGTCCCAGTACAAGCCCTTCACCCCAAGATCCCCTTCCATCAGACCCCTCCCTCCCTTGTGAACGTCTGCAGACCAGGCGGGCAGGAGGTAGGTGTTTGGAAGTTCTCCAGATTTCTGGGCCCACCCGTAGCAGGTGATGTGACGTTGACAAAGGCAGATCCATGAACAACATACAAACCTCAGACTCACTGGAACTCTTTCAGCCTATCTCCAGGCAGGACTCGTTAAAACAGCCAGAGCAGGGCTCAGATCCTAAGTAGCAGTGACCTTATTGCTATGACTCATATGTAAAGCCCTTCCCTATTTCCATGCCAATCTCACCATGTTTACGCTATCACTGAGATCATCATGGCCAAGAAATTGTAACCCAGGGATTACTTTACCCTGCGTGGTTGGGTCTTCCAGTCCAGCACAGAAAACGTCTGCAAGATTCCCACAATCTCTAGTAAACAAACTGCAGTGCCAGGAGCTTTCATTCATTAAACAGAGACAAAATGTTTCCTGTATTTTGCATTTCAAACAAGCCTCCCCCTTTTCATCTGGAAACCCCAGAAAAGAGGAGGACAGTGAGGGACATGTCACTGGATAAAATGAAACCATCGGGTTGACGGGACAACTGTAAATTTTAACAAGATCTAATAAGCCCCTTGCCAGGAGTGTAGCAGGAGGAGGACAATGGCAGCGGGGGAGAGATGGGATAACGCAGCTGGTCAATGGGATTCTTTTACACAAACACAACTTCTCAAGGTTCCAATATTTTCCTTGTGCGTGGACCTCTGCCCTCCCCATGGCAATGGGGACTGTTTGTATAAACAGCCATGACGATTCATAATCCCGCAGAGGGCTGTTTCGTCCTTCCTGGCACAAACGGCCAGTGCTCCTTCCACTCTCTCAGAGGTTATTTATTTTTGCTTTAATCAGCGTTGTCCATCATCTCACATGGGGGCTTGACTGATGTGGATCAGTTTGCATGTGCGATCCCACCGGAGGCCAGCTTTCCTTCCAGCGCTGCACACTCAGTGCCAATGCGGTACGCTGGGAACTCCCGTTTTTCCTGCTTAGAGCCCATTTCCAACACCAAACAGAGCTGAAACTAAGGAATACCCCTGGAACATCTGGATCGGATCCCGCCCCTCGTCAGGATGGATGTGGTGCCTCAATTAACACCTCCAGAGAGGAACGACTCCAGCTTCCTGTACTAAACCCACCCACTCTCAGTGGAGGAATGGAGCTGCAGCTCTTGGCTCTCACTGCTGGGCTGGGCTGCCCTTGTTTGCTACTAGATCTCCTTGGCAGCTTTGTCTTTCTAGGGTGAAATTCATCCCCGAATGGAGAGCCAAACCAGCCAACACTCTTCAGTGGGCCCTAAGTGAGGCACAGGCCTCCCGCTGGCCCCCCGGCCCAGGAGCAAGCTTAGTGAGTTATTACTTGCATTACAAGAGCACCAGAGGACCCAGCTGAGATCAGGGCCCCACCGTGCTAGAGACACTATGTAAGGGACGGCCCTGCCCAACAGAGCATTGCCAGCAGATGTCTGTAGTGTACAGCTGGCCACAGCCATCACCCCTAGTGCTTTTTAACCTGTATTTTAGCAAATTGCTCCCTGGATTGGGGCCCCCAAGCTCTCTCCAGCTGAGAGACACAAGGGCCACTTGCCAGGTGCCCAAGGGCTGCACCAAATTTGCCGCAGCCCTTCCTACCATACCTCAGCACAGACAATGGACAACACTGTTCAGCTCACGTCAAGATGGAGTTCGGCAGACTGGGCCCTGTAGCTTCCGCTGGCCGCACCTCTGGCAAAGAGGAGGGGGACTGCAAGCGATGCCAAGGACCCTCAAAGGCTGCCTCTGGCTGTGCTTTGGCCCCCTCTACTTTTGCTGTGTAAACTGCTTCTGGGTAGGGAACTGGGCATTCTGCTTTCCTTTACATAGGAACCAAGGCTTTGCCTTTTAAACAGCTTCCTTCAACAGGAACCATGTGTTCTATTTATACAACAAGGCCTCCCTATAAACAAGGAAGCCTTAAAAAAACCCAACTCACTGAAGTTTATTCCGCAAAGGTCACTCAGCTGCAGTGCATTGCACCCACCCGGGAATCCATCTCTGAGCACAGCCCCCTCCTGGTCACATCGCCCGCTCAGAGGTGTCTGGAAGGCTGCAGTGGGCACTTGCAGAGGGGCTGAGCTCAGCTGATATCACTATAAACCCGAACCCTGTGTTCAGATGGTTGTTTTAAAGGCCCCCCTCTCCCCAATAACATGCAGATAGGTCGTTAAACCATAAGGGCCCTAACATAAACAGATGCCATTTCTGCTGAAGCTAGTGGGAGCCAAACCCAATTGCACAAATGAAAAATTTGACCTAACTTTTTTCAACAACGAATGTTTGGGGAGTAAGCAGTGCCGCTGTTGGGCCCAAACCATTCCTTCTGAGAGCCAGCCGCAGACCGCTTATTTCCTATACAACCAGCATATATGACTGAAAAGAACTGAGCCAGACAGCAAGTCTGGGAAGCCACAGATATGTGGAGTAGGATACTCTCCCATGCCACTTACTCCGAACGACTTGGGTGGTTAATGGGAAAAACTAAGGTGTCCTGCACGGGTGCAGGTGTTTTTAGCCAGCTGTCATCCCTGGTGGCAAGGGAATCCCAGGCTGGATTTATCTGCCCAGGAACAGAAAAAAAATGATACTCAGATTCACATTGAAACAGAAGGAGGGAGAGAGTGTGCCCTGGGCAGGGTTCCCTTGATGGGAAGGTTGAGCACTTGCAAAGTCAAGCTGTTCAAACTGACAGTGAAGAAAGAGAAGCAACTCAGGCTCTGTCCCTTACATGTTGCTCGCGTGGCTACTTGTATTATTTGCTGAGGAAAAGCCAGCAGACAATGTAGCTGTGTTGAAAGAAACCCTTCTGCAACGCCTCTCACTGCAAAGCCACAGAGAATGGGCAGTCGGAAAGGCCTCCTGGGTGTACAAGGGGTCTATACACAGGACAGCGTCCAACTAATTTTAGTAAGAAGAAGTTCTCATCCTTTTTGATCCCTGCAATTCACTATCGCACCATTCCCCTCCCCGCCCCATCTTTGTGGCTTGCTTATTCCTGAATAGAGATGCTCCAGCAGTAACCGTGGTATCACATGAGACATGGGTAAGAGCTTGGGTAAGAACAATGCTTTGTCCTGTGTCCTCTAGACATGAGAATTTGGGGGCTTTCTGGTGGGTTTTTGTTACGTGGGATGTAAATTCTCCATCCTGTGTAAATGTCAGAGCAATGCAGCTGGAAGTGGATCCAACTAATTGGTGCCCCCTCTTTACTGTGTGCCACTCATTGCTGCAGATACCTACAATGTTGCCTTCTTCAGCAGAAGACCAGATGCCCCTCACTCTGGAGAAGTTACAGGTGGGGAGCTCCACTGTATTTAGGGTTCTCCCCTTTCTACTGCAGGGCTGATTCACTGGAGTCCTCCAGCCAGCTGAGTGGTGTTTAGGTTCTGCAGCCTTTTAGCATCAGTCCTCAGTACGGACATTACTTTGAGAGGCACCCTTAGCAATGAAATCTCCCCCAGCTTCTTTTATTCCACAGGCAGGGACTGCCTGAAAGGAACAAACACTGTGCTGACACTTCTGTAGCATAAAGACAAGCAGTTATACTCCCATCCTGTGCATCTGTGCGCTGCTGGAAGGATGTTCTCATGTGGCGGGAACCATGTCATTCTCCTCTTTCACTTCCACCTCCAACCCAGCATTCACACACAGGCTTGGCACAAACCTTCAACGCCATGTCATCATGGCCACCAGGGACTCGGGGAGAGACTAAGTGCGACAGAGGCATGCTCAATGACACCAGAAGAGGCAGCAGCACCGCCCTAGTTTGCATGGCGTCCTCTGGCCGTTCCCCAGGGCTGCAGAGCGCAGGGAAAGCTCAGGCCTTTTCTCACCAGTCCATGTGGGGCAAGACCCTCCAGACTCACTCCATCTGCCTACCTTGCAGAAGAATCCTTCTTTTGTGCTGGGCATAAGGAAGCCGAATGTTACAGAGAAAGAGAATCTGCTAAGTGCAGCCAACTTCGAGTGCCTGGATTCCTTAAAGAGGAATCTGGAAAACTTCCCTGTTTATACACCTGTCATCTTTTGACTTATGCTTCAGAGGATGAGGTACCCAGGAAGGCAGCTTGGACAACTACGTTTATTCCTGAAACCTGGACTAAATCCTGGCTATCTGTGAAACGTCTGTAAGTGACACATCTGGTTACCAGCTGGCTAGCCAGAAAAATAGGGCACAAGCTGAAACACCTGAGTGCAAGACAGGCTACCCATCTGTGTGCAAAGCCTGCCACAGGCTAACACGCTCCTTGCATGAGGGGGGCATGCTGTTTCTTCTGAGATGCTGCAGGCCCTTGAGGAAGGACAATATTTAAATCCGAACCCATGTGGATGGCCAATGACTGACTCCTATTAAAATCACATGAGAAGAATATTCTTATGGCTGCAGTTTTCAGCTTAATTAACTTCATATGAAAAGCAACTGAAGTCCTTAATAAACAGCAGGATGGGATCTTCAAAGGCACCTCTGGCAGCTAGGTGCACACTTCACCAGCGTGTGGGTGGACTCTTTTGAAAAGCTCATCCAAAGTCCCTGTTCCCTCTGAAACAAGCCCCGCAAGCCCATGTTAGCAATGTTCCAGTCACTTCAGCAAGAACAGACACCAGCACTAGCCGTGTTTTAGCTTGATGACGATCATTGTCCTGGGAAGGTCTTTGGCTATTGTGATTCTCCTCAGCAGTGCTGGGATTTCTGTAAGGACTCTGCCGCGTCGCACAGCTTCTTGTGGCGTAGTTGTTATGTCCTGGGCCGTGGATTGGAGCAGTGTCCGTGTACAACAGCAGCTCCTTAAGAGTGACAGGCAGTGGGAAAGCCAGAGAACAGCGTGCCTGGTATTCACGTCTGGCTCCTCTCCACACAGACCTTTCCCATCTCCAGTACTCTCCCCGTCCCCCAAGAGGAAGTGTCTCAGGATGCAGGCCATTCTGTTTTGACATTAAAAGGGTCTAATAACAGAGCTTACAACTGCAGACCCCAACTATAAGGCAGTGGTTCTCATTGCACCATGACCCCCTTCTGACAACAAAAATTACTACATGACCCCAGGGACCAAAGCTTGAGCCCACCCAAGGTGGGTGGCCTGGGTGGAGGGGCCAAAGCCTTACCCCACCACCGGGGGGCTCAAAGCTGAAGCCAAAGGGCTTCAGCCCCAGGCAGGGGGCCTGTAACCTGAACCCCGCCACCCAGGGCTGAAGCCCTAAGCTTGGGCTTTAGCCCAGGGGGTGGAGCTCAGTCTTTGGCCCCAGCAAGTCTAAGCCAGGCCTGGCGACCCCATTAAGACAGGGTCGGGACCCACTCTGGGGTCCCGACCCACAGTTTGAGAACCGCTGTACTAAGGGATCCGGGTACTTTCCAACCCAACCAACGTCCCCATCTTAACATCTAACGACCAGCTTCTCACTCTCTTTTTACATCTCTGCACATGCAAACTGGGTAGCCGCCATCTCCAGATAGACAAATACACACTTGGCAGACAAGCAGCCACTATGCTGATTCTAACTTTGTTTGGAATTTGGTCTCACACCAAACATTCAACTCCACACTCTGTCCTCTGTGGATGTCGGGATGTGCACACACTCCTTTCATTCAAGCTTGTGCTGGTGGCAGTAAGATTAAATGTTTGCTAGGGCCAAATCACTGCAACAAAGAGTTCACCTCACAATTCTGCACAACCAGCAGCAGGCATGTTTTGATAGTGGGATTATTTTCTTGGAGTTCAATTCCAGGCACAGTTTGTTTAAGCAGCTTCCAACATTTCTCTTCCCCCCCACTCCCCATAAGAAAACCTTGTGTGAGCAGGGGGTTTGTTTCACAATCAAAGAAAGCTCATTCCACACTGCCTGGGCTTGCTGTGTAGGGGACTTGTGAGCTCTTCACACAGCCCCGGGATTTCACTTAAACTGAAGAAGAAGGTCTAGCCTCCACAATGTTATTTTTTCAGAGGAAGATGGGGGTTCTAGAGGCCAAGGTCAGGGATCAGGGATGCACTGTATTTCTTCGTGAATGACCTTGTGTGGGGCTTACGCTTCCAAGGACAGCTAGACAGCTTCAGAACTTCTATTGGTCACTCATGAGCCACAAAGAGGTCCCAAGATGTGATACAAGGTTTTCCTTCCCCACAAGGGGCTGAGCCTACCAGTTTTCCTTCAGAGCACAATTAAGGTCATCAAGCTAAAGCACAGCCAAGATTTGCTTCTGTTCTTTTTGAAGTGACTGGAACATCCTCACTCAGGGTTTCCCACATGCATTTAGGAGCCAACAGACCATGTGTGTGCAAATAGCTGCCTGCCCTGGGCTTAATCTGGACTCTCTTACTCTGGGCAGCCAGAAACCTGTACCCTGCACTCCCTGAGTGACTCCATACCACCCCTTACGTGTCTGATCATCATCCCTCCAGCACCACAGCTGCTCTCTGAGCCGGGGCAGCAGGAGCTGCTGTGCAGATATAAAGGAAGAAGGTCTGCTGGGCTGGTGCGGGTCTCAGCACAACCCAGGACAGAACGAATACAGAATAGCTCACAGCGCAGCTTTGGCCAGTCACCCGAGCCCGATGCAATGCCATTCAGACAAGACAGCGTCGAATGAATCCAGCCAAAGGCAGAATCCGATTCCCAGTGATAGGGCATGGGGCAAGTCATGCTTCACGTGAACATGCTCTCGTGTTGGTGCCCAAGGTGGGATGAAAAGCAGTGGAACTGCCCTGATTCGGCTGCTTGGGAGAAGGCCGCATAGGGGCATTTTATGCCAGGGCTCAGGCTTTCCTGCAGCTCTTTCTGGGGCAGCGCAGGGAGTGGTGAGAGTGGGAACGCTGGGGCTACAAACTATGTGGCGCCATTAACCCAAACCACAGCCTCTTTCTCAAGCTTTGTGGGTGGGTGAGAAGCGTTTGGCTCACAGCTGTCTTTGGCAAGGCACCTACTAAATCCCACTGGAATTCACTGGCCCCAAATCTGCACTTCGGTGATTCAGTCTGAACAGACTGAGACCTGAAAAGTGAAAATGGCCTGGCATGGACCCCAGGGCAGGCGGGGGCTCTCACGCAGCCAATGAAGGGGCTCTGGGGGTGAAGCTGGCCCTGGGTATATAAAGGACGGGAGAACCTCACAGATTGTTCATTAGGGTCTCAGCTCATCTGGTTTAAGGTGGGAAGCAGAAAATACCCAGCCCAGAGGGATGAGAGAAGTAACGTCAGAGCTGCGATGGGACGGCACGAAGAGCCTTTCTGGCACCTTGGTGTGAATTATAAACACATTTGTCTGTAAAGCACAGACACCCCGTGTTGACTGAGGGACTCCGGGGTGGTTTCCCCCTCTCTGTCGGGGCGTTTGCACCGGCCCCTCCCTTGACCCGTCCTCCAAGCCCAGCCAGGCTCGTCCCGCCCCGCGTCCATCCCCCACGGCCGCTAGCCCCCAAGAGCCGCGCCAGCCTCCCGGGACCCGGTTCTCAGGCGCCGCGGCGGCCCTGGGAGAACCCGCCCCGCGCCCGCGGCTGGAAGGCTGCAGCCGGGACACGCCCGGCTCCCTCCCTCGCCGGGCCGAGCCCCCTGCGGACCCGCGCCGGCAGCGAGCGAGGCCCGGGGGCTGGCCCCGCCGGCAGCGCCCGCCCCGCGCGGAGGGGAAGGAGCCCGCGGCCCCGGTACCTGGCTGGCGGCCCGCGCCGCGGCGGCGAGCAGCGAGAGGCGCAGCAGCCCGAGCGCCCCCATGGCCCGGCGGGGCCCCAGCGCGGCGGCCGCGGGAGCTGCGGGGCCGGCCCGGCGGCGCAGCCCGTCGCTCTCGGCCGCCTCGTGGGCTCTGCCCGGCCGCTTCCCGGCGGCTCTGTCGGGGCAGCGGGAGGCGGAGCCGCGAGTGACAGCCCAGGGCCCGGCCCCGCCCGGCCGCCCGCCCCGCTGCGCTCGGAGCCCGGCCTCTGCCCGGCCCCCGTGCCCCTCCCGTGTCCCCCCAACCCCTGTCCCCCCGTGCCCCCCCCGTGTCCCCCCCTACCCCCGTCCCCCCGTCCCCCCGTGGCCCCCCGTGCCCCCCCTACCCCCGCCCCCCCGTGTCCCCCCTACCCCCGTCCCCCCGTGGCCCCTCCGTCCCCCCGCCCCCCTGTGTCCCCCCGTATCCCCCCGTGCCCCCCAACCCCTGTCCCCCCGTGCCCCCCCGTGTCCCCCCGCCCCCCTGTGCCCCTCCCTACCCCCGTCCCCTCCGTCCCCCCGTGCCCCCTGTGCCCCCGTGTCCCCACCGTGCCCCCTCCATCCCCCCGTGTCACCCCCGTGCCCCCTCCGTCCCCCCCGCCCCCCCGTGTCCCCCCCGTGCCCCCCGTGCCCCCTACCCCCGTCCCCTCTGTACCCCCTGTCCCCCCGTGTCCCCCGTGCCCCCTCCGTCCCCCCGTGTCCCCACCGTGCCCCCCTACCCCCGTCCCCTCTGTATCCCCTGTCCCCCGTGTCCTCTGTGCCCCCTCCGTCCCCCCGTGTCCCCTGTGCCCCCCGTGCCCCCTCCGTCCCCCCCGCCCCCCGTCCCCCAGTGCCCCCTGTCCCCCCTGTCCTCTGTGCCCCCGTGTCCCCCCCGTGCCTCCTGTGCCCCTCCCTACCCCCTGTCCCCTCCGTACCCCCTGTGCCCCCTCCGTCCCCCCCCGCGCCCCCCGTGCCCCCTCCGTCCCCCCCTGCCCCCCTGTCCCCTCGTGTCCCCCCGTGCCCCCTGTGCCCCTCCCTACCCTCTGTCCCCTCCATACCCCTCCGTGCCCCCTCCGTCCCCCGTGTCCCCTGTGCCCCTCCCTACCCCCTGTCCCCCGTGTCCCCTGTGCCCCTCCGTCCCCCCTGTTCCCCCGTGTCCCCTGTGCCCCCTGTGCCCCTCCCTACCCCGTCCCCTCTGTACCCCCCACCCCCCTGTCCCCCCCGTGCCCCTCCCTACCCACTGTCCCCCATGTCCCCTGTGCCCCCATGTCCCCCTGTGCCCCTCCCTACCCCCTGTCCCCTCCGTACCCCCCCGTGCCCCCTCCGTACCCCGTGTCCCCTGTGCCCCTCCCTACCCCCTGTCCCCCGTGTCCCCTCCCTGCCCCCTGTCCCCTCCCTGCCCCCTGTGCCCCCCGTGCCCCCTCCGTCCCCCCGTGTCCCCTGTGCCCCCCGTGTCCCCTCCGTTCCCCCTCTGTCCCCCGTGCCTCTGTGTCCCCTCCATCCCCCCGTGCCCCCCTGTCCTCCGTCCCCTGTTCCCCCGTGCCCCCCCGTCCCCCCGTGCCCCCCTGTCCCCCCGTGCCCCCTCCATGCCCCCCTGTCCCCTCCCTACCCCCCATGTCCTCTGTGCCCCCCGTGTTCCCTGTGCCACCCGTGCCCCCCTGTTCTCCGTCCCCCCGTGTCCCCTCCATCCCCCCGTGTCCCCTGTGCCCCCCCGTCCTCTGTCCCCTGTCCCCCCGTGCTCCCTCCGTCCCCCTGTGCCCCTCTGTCCCCCCATGCCCCCACCATCCCCCCGTGTCCCCTCCATGTCCCCTCCGTGCCCCCCTGTCCCCTCCCTACCCCGTCTCCCGTGCCACCCTGCCCCCCGTGTCCTCTGTGCCCCCCGTGTTCCCTGTGCCCCCCCGTGCCCCCTTGTCTTCCATCCCCCTGTCCCCTCCGTACCCCCGTGCCCTCCGTACCCCCTGTCCCCCCATGTCTTCCGTGTCCTCTGTGCCCCCCTCGTGGCCCCCCATGGCCCCCTGTCCTCTGTCCCCTCCCTACCCCCGTCCCCCGTGTCCTCTGTGCCCTCCGTACCCCCCTGTCCTCCGTCCCCCTGTGTCCCCTGTGCCCCCCGTGCCCCCTCCGTCCCCCCTGCCCCCTGTCCCCTCCCTACACCCTGTCCCCCCGTGCCCCCCGTCCCCTGTCCCCCCGTACCCCCCTGTCCCCTCCCTACCCCCGTCCTCCGTCCCCCCGTGTTCCCTGTGCCCCCCGTGCCCCCTGTCCCCCCACCCCCTGTCCCCCCATGTCCCCTGTGCCCCCCGTGTCCCCTCCATACCCCCTGTCCCCCTGTCCTCCGTACCCCTGTCCCCTCCATACCCCCTGTCCCCCGTGTCCTCTGTGCCCCCCGTGTTCCCTGTGCCCCCTGTCCTCCATCCCCCCGTGTCCCCTGTCCCCTCCCTACCCCCTATTCCCCCGTCCCCTGTGCCCCCGTGTCCTCCGTACCCCCTGTTCCCTGTGCCCCCCCGTCCTCCATGTCCCCTTTGCCCCCCCATGCCCCCCTGTCCTCCGTACCCCTGTCCCCCGTGTCCTCTGTGCCCCCCATGTTCCCTGTGCCCTCTGTGCCCATGTCCCCAGTGCCCCCTGCAACTAGTGCCTCCTGTGCCCCCTGCACCCAGTGTGCCCCAAACCCAGGCCCCCTATGCCCCATGTCCCCTGCGCCCAGTGTCCAGCCAAGCGCTCTGGGAACGGGCAGCTCTGGGCTTTGGACCACACGCGCACACAGGAAGGCAGGCCCTACAGCTGATTGAGTGGGGGTGTCACCTCACCAACAGGGCAGTACAGGATCGCCCCCAGGTCCAGCAGCTGTACCCAGGCTGGACTCCTTCCTGCTGCTTCTCTCAACCAGAGAAGCCCCCACCTCCATGGGGCCAATGCTGATATCACTTTTGATTCCAGGAATAAGAGCTGAGACTCTCACTCCAGTCCCCACGGCAGTGGGTGGTTCTATACCTGCTACGTTGGCTGCCTGTGTGTCTGTTGGACTAAGGGACCAGGCTTTTGACCACCCAAGCCAGAGGGATAATTTGTGAGGGGGCAGGCTCATAATAGGATGGCTTCCCAACACTGGCTGCAATTTGCCTGCCCCAAACTCTGATGTCATTAAAATGCTCTTTGCTCTCTATGGAGCGTACGGAGCCTCTCTCCTGGGGAGCTTGTAAACTCTGCAGGAGGAAGAACCTCTGGGTGGAAAAGTTCTTGCCAGGAAAGTTTTCTGCATTGAACCTTTCCTGTATAGCTCCAGTAGAAATGTAGTGCCCCAGGGACAGTCCTAGTGGGAAGGGCTTTGGGTTTGGTACCCCAGGTAAACCAAATACATGAGCTTCACCCCATTATTGGCTTGATTGTTAGTGTATATATTAGGGTTAGAGGCTAACCAAGTCTTTTGCCAACAGGGGATGTGGCTGGAGATGCAGAGGATAAGTCTCAATTTTTCATCAGTTGGGGAAAGCTGTTCTGTTGACTCTCCCTTGGTCCCCCACATGTCCCTGTCCCCATCCCTGGTGCCAAGCAGGGAGAGGGATGCATTGCTGTGGTGTTCCCATCGTCCCCTAATAGATGTTGCATTTCAAGCCAGATGTTATTACTCACATGCAGTGGAGAAAATGACGTTTGTAGCAACTGTATCCAGAAAGCCACAGAACATCAGCTAGGAGGTGGGAGACCAACCCGAGCATGGGGGAGAGGCAGCAGGGCACCAGTCTTATAAAAAGAATCTCTGGCAACGGTCACTGATGTAAATATAACTTCACTTCTATGGACCAAGGGTTAAGAGGAGCCATCTGTAACTAGCTAGATGCTGATGGAGCCAGAGGCGGTTGGGACAAACTCATCAGGCCAGAGCAACTTGATTACAGAATTATGAAATCAGCGGTTCATGGGAATGTGGTGGATAGTGTCTCTCAGGTGTAAAAAGGCAGTGATACAATCTTGTCTGAGAACTGCATGCAGTGGTTCGGCAGTGACCCAGCTGAGCACTGTCACATGGAAGGAAAACTGACTCAAGGACCAGAAACAAAGGGTGACTGAAGCCCAACCTTGAATCTGGACCCATGGTTTCAGTGCAACTTTGGCAGATTCTTGCATGACCAGAGCCATAGGCTGTATGTCACAGCCATGTAGCAATAGGCTTTTTCACACCAGCTGGGCTATTTCTGAACAAGGTTCTGCCAGGAATGGTCACAAATGTGGTTTTTTGCAAGTCCAGGTATTTTAAAAAATAGTTTATGTCCCTGATTCAGTCGGGTACTTAACGCAGGTGCCTAACTTCAAACCTGACTACACATACGCTCTAAGTTAGACACCTGTTTAAGTACCATGCTGAACTGGGGCCTGAAACTATCAATTGACTGGTACTGGATGATTTTAGGCAATTTTATTTTGTTTCATGACAAACAACTTACTATTTATTGCACTATATTGTGCCATGCTTCTTTGTTTAGCTAACTTTGGGACTTTTGCATTTTTGCCATGATGCCTCAAACATTTCCCTTTTTTCTCACTGCAGACAACCAGCCTTGATAGTGCTAAACAGCAATGTATAGAAGAAGAATAGACTAATAATACTTTGCATGTATCTACCGCTTCATCCACAGGGGTGCTGTAATGATTGGCAGTAGGTCTAGTTTTATTAACATGCTCATTAATGACATGGTAGAGGGGGCAAATGGCACTTTAATTAATTTATAGTCAATGTTGCTCATGACAAGTAACTTGTGGTTTTAGGTGAAATCAGGAAATGAATATTCTAAAAGATTTAGACTGCCATCTAGTGACTCCTTCACTTATTTGTACTTTGTCATTGTAATTTTTTGCTCTGGCCAACAATTTTTGATATTTTTTGGAGAGTAGGGGTCAGAAAACTGACCATTTTTCAAAACTGGAATTTTTGGGGGAGGGGAATTAAAAATGTTCTGGTTTTCAATGAAACCCCAAAATGAAAAATATTTTAATTTTTAATTTTTTCCTCTATCCTCCCATTATCCTATCTCCCTTCTTCAGGGGCAAAATAGAAAATGAAAAGAAGGGAAGAAGGGGAAAATGGAAAAACAAAAAGCCATTTTTGAAACTGCAAATTTTCAATACGCATTTTGAATGAATGACAAAGCGCTCCTTTTTGAAACCTGCAAGATTTAAAAAAAACCCCTATTTATTTTGCAAAAACTCCCGTTTTTTGACCAGCTCCAGAAATGTTGCACATACATTTTTCCAGTTCCAGAATGTTTTGTGGGTCTCACTAAGAACCCATTGGTTCTGCCTTTTGGAATGTGCGGAGTTCAGGAATTGGGGGGTTAGAGATATGATGGTGAAACTCAGGCTTAAATTAAAATGAGGCTTCCGTATGCATTTTGCTGCGCCTTCCTCTAGTCTGACCTCCAGAGATGACATTGATGTTGCATTATGAACCAAACATTTTAACTGAGTGCAGCCAATCCATCTGCTTCCCAGAATTGGAAGGGGCGCATTTGCCACACATGCTTCACTTGGCAATTAGAAGTATGCATTTTACTATTAAAAATGTGTGCGGCTAAAATGTAAAAGAGAGAAGTCATTGATTTTTTTAACTCTAAAAATGCCATTTGAGGCCTTCACATGCAATGCTAATGCAAAGTCATTTGATTTTATTGTATGTTAAGTGGCTTGCTTTGGGAAGTAGCTATTTTGGAAGTATCTCACTAAAATCACCAGTTGGCCCTGTTCTAATTTAACTATTTATTGTCTGGGTTCTTGGAGGCTGGCTGCAGCTGGCCCTGTTCATTTCAGCCTGCTTTACATTTTAGCCAAGAAAATACCATCAGAGAATGAGTTCTCCATGTATTTGTTGTAAAAGCAAAAGCAGAATTTCCACCAGATTTTATAGCACAATAGAATATGAAGTGCTGAGTGCAAGAAACAACCCCCTCCTGCTTTTTACAATCAAGTGCATTTGGGGAGGATTTTTTTTTCACATTATTCTGTAGAAAAATAAAAGTCATGTCAGACATCAGGGCTTCCCAGGGATCCTTCCCCTTCTTCCCTGCAGAGGGGTTTATCGCCTCGTAAGGTTGCTTTGCAACTTTTGAAAACAGATGTAGTGTTCCACACCAGAGATGGATGCATTTCAATAGTGGGTGAAGTGATTCCTGCCTTATGTAGCATGTGAAATCCTTTGGGATGAAAAGTGCTTTACAAATGTAAGATTTGTTTATGTATTTATTTAGGAGACCTCCTTAAGGAATGGGATGAGCAATCCCCTTCTCAGAGAAGTAAAGGACACCTGATCAGCAATGGGGGCACCTGGTAATCTAATACCCAGAGGAGGTAACATCCAAGCGACATTGTGAACGCCACAAGTATAACTGGGCTCAAAAAGGAATTAGATAAATTCCTGGAAACTAGGTCCATCAATGGCTATTAGCCAAGCTGGTCAGGGACGTAAGACCATGCTCTGGGTGTCCCTAAACCTTTGACTGGCAGGAGCTGGGACTGGCTGACAGGGAATGGATCACTAGAAATTGCCCTGTTCTGCTCATTCCCTCTGAAATGTCTGGCGCTGGCCACTTTCAGAAGACAAGAGCTGTCATACTGGATCAGTATCCTGTGTTCTTTAGTGGAAGAACTGCAAGTGACAGTGGACTATGGAGGATCTTGTGCCTAAGGAAGGGAGTGCTTCATCCAGTTACAGCTCTTTATTTGCTTCTCTAGTCCTACCAGAGTTTACAGTGTTTTGGGACTTGACAATACCAGATCGGTTCTGTTCCAACTGGGAGTGTGCCATCTAGTGGCTTTTGTGCAGAACAGTCAAAGAACAGAAAAATCAAATGACAGAACCACAGAAATAAGGAATAAAAGGACACTAAGGTCATCTAGCTAATCCCCTTCAACCACTGCAGGATTGTTCCCTACTGTATGTTATTCAGTCCAGTATTTAATCACTGAGCAGTGGGGCATCCACTACTCCCTTTGGAAAACCACTCCACAGCCTAATAAATCTTGCTGTTAAGAAATGGGTCCTGGTATTTAGCGGACGGTGTTCTGTAGTTATTTGCCACTCCAGCCCCACCTTATTCACTGTTTGCAAAGTTATACATATTTGTTCCTTTTAATTTTTCCTTATCAGTCACTCCCTCGCTCCTTGAATCATTTGTTCTCCTTTTTCTGAATTCTGTCCAATTTCTGGTATTAAAGTGCCCAGCAGTGAATGACTTATTTACCTTCAGCCTCACTCAGGGCCGGCCCTAGACCACATGGCGCCCCATGTGAGGAGCGTCTTTGGCGCCCTCCCATTTGTGAAATGTCTGACTACCTTACTTTTTATTACATTTGTAGCCCATTCCACAACTTTGATGCACAATTTGCATGTATGATTTATCCCTGCCATCAGGGATTCCTCCTCCCCAGTTTTGTGAACTAGTTACATGCAGTGTTGCCTGTTCAGTGACTGTTTGGAAATTTGAATTGAAATTGAAACATTAATACACACTTTAAAAGCATATACAGAGTATGATAAAATGTGTATCTGAAAAAGTATCATAGATTTGAAAAGTATAAACATAGACTAGCTTCCTTATACAGCTGTTGTTTTTTATGACCATGTCAGTGCATTCATTTTGGTGATGTTGGCCAACCTAATAATTTCAAATGATGATTTGTAAGCAAAGTCAAAATGAGCTCTCCTGGACAGCTAATGATGAGCTGGGGGCTGGGGGGAAAGGCTTCAGGACCAGATTGTATTTACATTCACACCTAATCTACCTAGGTATCCAGCAAACAGAGCTGCCTTGCCCAAGTGATAGATTTTGGCTGGGGTTGGGTTACAAATCACTTGAATGTGCACGGGGAGGGTGGTGGTGGGGGTGGTGGTTAATGAAATGTTGTTGTTCTTATTGTAGGACTAAAGGGCAGTAGAACTGTACTTAGCCTCTGCTGATTGAGGGATTCAAGAGAGAGGGTGGGGACGGGTGTTTTGCTTGTTGGTCTGCCTGACTCACAAGTACTATTTGACCTGCCCCTCTCCACTGTTTAAAGACAGAGCTGATTAGGCTTCATAGAGAGTCTTTTGTTTTGTTAAGTGACCACTACTGCTGAAATCAGGTCTAAGTGCTTAGACCTGCTGTGGGACAGTGTTTCTGTGGCAGAGACGGCCCAGTCTGCACCAGCAGCGAGGTTCCCCCACTGAGAGCTCGGCTGAAATCACTGAGAGACCAATTCGCAGAGGTCACAGTGGCAGGTGGCAGCAGAAGGTGACGGTGCAGGGCCATGGGCAACAGAGCGATGGAGTGAACGGTGGCACAACGAACAACAGTGGCCAGAGCGAACCGTGAGCAGCTGGAGGAACGAGCAAGGTGCCTTCTTGCCCCCCACCTGGGAGGTGAACTCACGTGAAAGCACCTCTGAACTCTGAGTCTCCACTGACCCAGGACAACACCGGTGAGTGTTCATGAGGCTGTTAAGAATGCTGGAGACACAACACAGTTCATGCGAATAAACATGGCCGTGGCATCCTACGTTCTATTTAAGCAAGAGATACCACACACTACGAACTGGAGGCCAATGTTAAGTGCATTGACACTTTCTCATCCTGAAGTTGAACACTGGCTCTGAACAAGACCAGCAAATGCTCACTGTCTTTCTGCAAGAAACCCAACTGACTGGCTAGACACATGTGGTACAACAGTGAAAGACTCAACAGTTGAAAAAGTGAAGAACTCTCTCACCACAAAAAAAATTTGCATACATGGCTGATGAACGCACCAGTGCAAATGGGCATCAAGTATTAAGTCACTGTGTATGTTATCTTGATGTCAGGGGTAGGCCAGTAGATGCATTTCTAGATGTTCAAGTTATAGAAGACACATCAGTTGCATCTGTGACAACCCACATCTTAGAAGAGTTAAATGCTTGTCAATTGGACCCCAAACAGATGTCTGCTTGTGCATTTGATGGAGCTGCAAATTTCTCAAGAAGACATGGTGGAGCACAAGCTTTGCTCAGAGAAACGTGTAACCCTAATCTCTCCTATACACACTGCAGAGGCCATCTATTCCAACTAGCTCTAGGACGAACTGCAGGCTCTTCAAAAGACACTTTAAAAGCTATCATTTAATGTCTTAATTATATTCTTTTTTCAGCAAAGTCCAAAAAGACTGAATATCTTGGAAAATATAGAAGATACACTGCGACTGAAGTTCAAATTCGTCCAGCCTGGGAAAACCCTCTGGCTTTCTCATGAGTGATCCTTGGCTGTTGTCTTAAAATTACTCCAGCCATTATTACTGGCTTTGGAAAGTATCTACCAAGATGGGATGGATCTAGGTAGTGAGGCTGGTGGATTACTTTTGCTACTACATTCAGAGAAGACTATTGCTATTCTCTCCCTTGTAAGTCTACTGTTGAAACCCATTAAACAATGCCATCCAGGCATCTGCTACCACAGTAGTAGATCTTTGTCCAGCAATAGAAGCTACATTTGGATCAATCAGAGAGCTATCCATTGAAAAAGTACTGAAAGAAGCAAAGACTTCAGCCCAGAAGTTGAGTAATGAAGGCATTTATATTGAATCCTTAAGTGAAGAGGACAAGAAGTGTTTGTTAAGACAACTAAAAAAGTATACAGACTTGATTCTTAAAAATCTACAACAGCAACTTATAGATTCTACTCAACTTCTACGTAGCTTTTACAGATCCCTGTCCTATAAAACACTGACAGTTGAGTGGAGGGAGGCACGACCAGCAACGGGGCTGCCATGTGCTCAGGACAGAATAGACAATTTGAACACAGAGTGGAATATCATACAATGAATGAATGAAGATTTGACTTCAACTTCTTTTTTATCATCACTAGTGGCTTGACCCAATCTTTGTGCTCTGTTTCCTGGGATGAAAGAAGTCGGAATTCATCTCTTGCTACTCCCAGTCACAACAGCTGCAATTGAGCGTTCTTTTGCCTCATTGAATAGAATTTTGTGTTCTGAAAGAAGTCGCCTTCTGCCTGATCATGTGAATGATCTAATGACCATGTCAATTGAAGGAATGGAAGTATTGGACACACGAGAAGCCACCGAAGATGAACACATTGCATTCAAGAAGTTCATTAACAGAGTTGTGCAAAATTATAAGAAGAAACCAAGAAGGATGAAGATGTAGTGCTTCATAGAAGGCTTGAGTTGCCAACTTTAATTTTTGTGATGATTTTAAAAAATGAGTTAAATCTAATTAAATGGTCATGAAACATTTTTCAGTTTTTACTATGATGCCATAGAGCCACCTTCACCCTCATCGGACCTGCTGGCCCCCTCCCTCTTCCCGTAAATTCGAACACCCCCCCTAATTTCAATTCCTGGGGAAAACACTGCCTGTCATATAAGACTATAAATTTGCCTGCTAGGAACTGTAAATCTGTATTTATTCATGTCATATATAAGCAAATAAAAATTGTTTCCTCTAAGCTTATAGAAGCTTTTTAATTTTAAGAGTAACTGAAATGTATTAACATTGTGAAATTGGCCAGTATTAATAGTGCTTCCTATACTGAGCCCTTGAAGGCTTCTTTGGGGGCATCTTTTATTTTCTATGGGGGAAAACAGACAGTATTAGGGAGAGCAAAATCTATGTTCCGCAGTCTTAGAAAGTCATCAAACATTATGTGTTAATCATGGCAAAAGAAGTAACAGTATTTCTTTTATATTGTTTGGGGTTTGATAGATATCTATGGCATCTCATTAAATATGTCCTTTATTAGTCGCTAGTTACACTCTTCATGTCTTAAAACACAAGTACACTTTCACAATTACACAATAAAACAAGGTACACAATATCGCAGCTGGGCTCTCACTTCACTTCAGTTTGTCTTTATATCTCACTGACTGGCTGGTGATGCCCCGAGCCTTGTATACCCATAAGACATGGTATATAACATGGCATGGCTGACAACATTCTAGAAGGTTTGAGGAAAAGGTAGTTCTCAGAAAGTCTGGAAGGTTCCACGAGATTCTACAAAGATCCAGAACAAAACCTAATACCATGGTGATAGGTGTTATGTAAAAATCTAAAATAGATTGTGAGATGTACTCGGTTTCAGCTAATTTTGAGTCCATGTGACAGTCTTCTGTCTCCTTTACCAGCCCCCCCCCCCCCGCAAAAAAAACTGCCATGAATTCTTCGTCTGACTGTGATTTCTCATGTTTAGACATGTAGCAAGACAGCAATCTATACCCATCAGCACACACGCCCTAATGGATCGCTTTACACATACAGTTAGTTACCAGCGGAAGTTACCAATAGGAATAGTAGAGGGGTTCTGCTTCCTCAATGAAAGCTTCAGCAAAGAGGTAACAGAGCAGATTAATCTGAGTTTATCCTTGAGCTGCCATGCTGAGAATATGTGAACTGCAATGTAAAAGGCTCTTCCTCTTTCTATTTTCAGATCCCATTGCAGAATGCTGTAGTTTGGTATAGCAGCTTTAATACAAGAATGTCCTAGACATCTCGCAGCCTATTACAGTCTAACTAAAATGAAAAGGCAACTAAGGTATAATGGAGAATGACTCTATTTGCAGAGTATCAGAGGGGTAGCCGTGTTAGTCTGGATCTGTAAAAGTGGCAGAGTCCTGTGGCACCTTATAGACTAACAGACGTATTGGAGCATAAGCTTTTGTGGGTGAACACCCACTTCATCAGATGCATGTAGTGGAAATTTCCAGAGGCAGGTATAAATATGTCCATTTGGTATGATGTCCATCCGTTTGCATTTGGAAAGGAAGATGATATCTGTCTGACAATCTGTGTAGATTAGGGTGAAGGTGAAATGGGTTATGATGGCCAAGTTTCAAGATGAATGATTAATCACAGGAACAAGGCTTGATCATTTTATTAGAGAAGGTGGAACCAAGCACAAGGAAAAATAAGAAGATCTGTCAAGAGTCAGTGAGATAAGGATGCTAGACCAGGTAATGGGTGCAGGATGGAAGAAGGATCATGGACTGTATGGGTGGCACAAAATGAAAGAAAGAGGTCCCACAGTTGGACTGCAGCATGCATCATTCTGCCCTATAACTGCACTAGCTTCATAGTCCCATAATCCATGGAATCCCAGCCCTTTGACCAGGCCAATGTGCTGGGACAGGGAGGCAACTGGGAGCAGCTAAAGCTGAGGGATAGATAGATTATACTGATGTGTATGTTTGGTTGTTATTGGCATTACTACTAAATTCCAAATCCCCAGATCCCAGGGATGTGTAAATGTAGATTGTACAAAGAGGCCCTGATTCTGGCCTGTCCCGTGGAGCCTGTACACTGGTTCTGTGGGTGCAAAGGTATCATTTCTTGTGACAGGGTCCGTTTTTCTTTATTATGGGTACAATGACTAGCACGGTGGGGCCATTAGTTATGACTGCTATAACAATAATAAAAACCAATATTCAATAAATAATAATACGTGAGCTAAAAGATTAAGGCCTGTTCTACACTAGAAAATTAAATTGGATTAACTACATCACTCAGGGGTATGAAAAATCCCCTGGTGCAGACAGTGCTAGAAAGAATTCTTCCATTGACCTAACTGCCCTCTCTCAAGGAGATGGATTACCTATACTGATTGGAGAACCCCTCCCGCCAGCATAGGCAGCATCTACGCTGAAGCACTGTAGTAATGCAGATGCAGCGGTGAGGCTGTAGCATTTCAAGTGTAGACAAGCTTTTATTCTCTTCACTGGCAGAGACAAGGACTTTGATTCTCCGATGTGGATCAGCCACTAGAGGGAGGACAATGCTCCGTATTCTAGCGTGGGTTAAAGAAAATGTCTTGCACGCATATTATCTCTATGGGAGTGAGATCTGTTATTTTCAAAGCTAGCTCCCAATGATCCTTTTGACCCGAATCAGGCCCTTCTCATGTAAAAACATGAATGACACGGGGACTGAGTCTGCAACAATCATGCACCAGAACTCCAGGACCATCTTGCTACGTGCCATTTCTGTGAGATGGGCCTGTGTTCATACCTCCTGGCTGTTCATACCTCTGTGGCCTAGACCCCACCGGAGGGAGGCAGTGTCCTGGGCTGTGGGTTGGGAAGGCTGACCAAATTGTGCTATAGTATTGTTCAAGGTTAGTTATTGACGTTAAAACCATCAATCCCCACACTCTTTGCTTGTGCAAAGTTCCACTGAAATCAATGGAAGCCTTGCCTCGGTAAAGTAGGCAGGATTGGGCCCATTAATTGAAAGGTCAGTTTTAAAATCCTATAGTGTGAATAATGAAACTTCTTTCACTCATGTTACTTAGTAATAACACCTTCGATCTTCAGAGGTAATAACTTCAAAACAGCCACTTCCCTTGTAGTTGTTATGCTGTTTGTTTACCTTTGTCACTACTCAAGTTATGAAAATGTAACATCAACTAAGTACGTTTCAGTTTTGTTTTATAATCCATTTCACTTTCAAGGTCTCTGCTGCACTATCTGTGTTTAAACAATGCAGAAGCATGTTCATTTGTTTACAAGCAACTGTTTTCAGAATCTTAAACAAGTATGGAAACACTTCTATTGCCCTACATCTTATAAAACAAAAAATTTGCTATCCCACATTAACCTATGGGCCAAGCTGTAGTTAATTTAACTATTCAAATTTGCCTGTTTGTGGGGAAGGTCCCTTCTCTTTGGGATGTGCCATGATGATGATGCAATTAATTGTCTAATATACATGTTTATATTATTATTTAAAACTGACTGCAAGGCAAGCATGCAAAGAAAAAGTGCAATAAGGGTCAGCCATACTGCCTTTGTGGTAAATAAACACGTTCATCCATATTAGATTAATGAATCAATTTAGCTGATTAATATGGCTTCATGCCAGGAAGGTTGATAATAGATGCACTGAGGCAGCTAGTGGACAAATTTAGAGAAAAAAGGAAAAAATATTCACATGGTGTTCATTGATCTGTAAAAGGCCCTGACTGAGTTCCAACAGAAGTCACCTGGTGGTGTATGCGGGAGAAAATGGTACCAGAGGTTTGTGTGTGGCTCGTTCAAGCCATGTACATAGGTGCAATGTCAATAGTCAGAACTTCTAGTGGTGAAACAGAAACTGTCAGTAGAGGTAGGAGTGTATCAGAGATCAGTACTGAGCCCATTCTTGTATATCTTCATCCTGGATACCCTCACAAAGAAGATACAGAAGGAGGCACCTTGGACATGCTGTTTGCAGACGATACCATTCCATGCACTGGGGAGAAAGATAGTCTAGAAGATCTTGATAAGGGGAGAGATGTGCTGCAGGGACATGGGTTCAAAATGAGCAGAGGAAGAACAATGTTTATGTTATGCAACTTCAATAATGCAAAATTCAATAATGAATCTAGATGGGCTGACAATACCAACAATACAAAGTTTAAAGGTTCTGAGTTCCAGAATCCAGGAAAATGGGGAAATGGAGAACAAAATTAGAGTAGGATAAATACTTGGCTCAAATGGTGAGAGATAAGTGGTGTAGTATGTGACAGGAAGATTACCAGGAAAAGGCTATAAAATAGTGGTCTATCCAGTTTTAATGTGTGGCACTGTACGTTAGTGGCAACAAAGAAGAAACATGAACAAATGATCAATTTCACAGAAATGGGAATGTCGAGATGGATTAGTGGTATAAGCAAGAAAGAACACAGAAGGGATAAGCACATGAGAGATATGCTCAAAGTAACACCTATAACAAGAAAATGAGGGAGTGCAGGCTCAGATGGTTTGGTCACATAAAATGCAGTCCTGACAACTGTGTGGGTCAGAGAGTTCAACAAATTAAGAGTGAAGGAAAAAGACAGAGAGCGAGCCAAGAAGAAGTGGTGGGATGTCATAAAGGAAGACATTAGCATGTGGTGTAAAGAGGGATACGGCATTGAACAGAGGAGTCCTTTGGAGGGAGAGGTCTCATAGGGGGGATCCCATTCCATGGGATTAACACAAAGACGAAGAATTTATTTAGGTAATTCACAAAATTCCATCTGGCAACTCTCAGGAGGATGATGGGAGATAGTTCCTGGCCTCTGACTTCTCGTGCCCACCTCCCACCAAAACTGACACAGTGTCATAGAATCATAGAACTGTAGGACTGGAAGGTATCTCAGTAGGTTTTCTAGTCTAGTCTCCTGCACTCTTGGCAAGACTAAGTATTATGGAGACCATCCCTGACAGGTATTTGTCTAACCTGCTCTTAAAAATTTCCAATGATGGAATTCCACAACCTCCCAAGGCAATTTATTCCAGTTCTTAACCAGCCTGACAGTTAGGAAGTTTTTCCTAATGTCCAACCTAAACTGCCCTTGCTGTAATTTAAGCCCTCCTGTCCCATTCTCAGAGGTTAGAGAGAACAACTTTTCTCCTTCCTCCTTGTAACTTCCTCTTATGTATGGTCCGATACTGGATCAATGCAGCAATAAAATACGCTGTAGACATGCTAAATGCCCAGTGAAGATGACTCTGGGCATCAGCCCCATTGCACAGTCACCAGCTAGTTGTGCATATTCATAAACTCTGTTGCATATTTATGAGCCACTAGCTGTGTCTATAAAAAGAAAAGGAGTACTTGTGGCACCTTAGAGACTAACCAATTTATTTTAGCATGAGCTTTCGTGAGCTACAGCTCACTTCATTGGATGCATACCGTGGAAACTGCAGCAGACTTTATATACACACAGAGAATATGAAACAATACCTCCTCCCACCCCACTGTCCTGCTGGTAATAGCTTATCTAAAGTGATCATCAGGTTGGGCCATTTCCAGCACAAATCCAGGTTTTCTCACCCTCCACCCCCCCCCCCCACAAATTCACTCTCCTGCTGGTGATAGCCCATCCAAAGTGACAACTCTTTACACAATGTGTATGATAATCAAGGTGGGCCATTTCCTGCACAAATCCAGGTTCTCTCACCCCCTCACCCCCCTCCCAAAAACCACACACACAAACTCACTCTCCTGCTGGTGATAGCTCATCCAAAGTGACCACTCTCCCTACAATGTGCATGATAATCAAGGTGGGCCATTTCCAGCACAAATCCAGGTTTTCTCACACGCCCCCCACCCCCATACACACACAAACTCACTCTCCTGCTGGTAATAGCCCATCCGAACTGACCACTCTGTGTCTATAGGCACCTGGGTCCCCAGGTTCTGCCCTTGAGGCAGGGCATCCTGGAACAGTCCATTGCGCTCCAAGCGTGGGGGGTGTCCCTGAGGCTCAGAATCACAAAAGAGGCTTTTTGGCGTCTCTCATGGGGTGACCCTGCGGCCCTTTGGGATAAAGGGTGCCTCTTGAGTCCCATCATGGCCCATGCTTGGCTGGCGCATAAGCAGGGTTTGGGGGCAGGGGGGGCTGGTCTTTCTCTTCCCCCGTCCCCAGATCCCAGGTGGTGCCTCCCCGCAGGCCTGGGGACTACATGTCCCGGCATGCCGCGGGGCAGTGGGGCTGTGCGTGCTGGGGGCGGGGCTCCGCCGCCGGGCTCCCCAGTCAGCGCTGCCTGCGGCTGCCGGGCTGGCTGACAGGAGCGCCCCGGAGGGAGCGATGGGGGAGCGCGGCCGCCGGGGCCCCTGAGACCCCGCCGCGCCCCAGCCCCGGCCTCCGCCATGGAGCTGGAGCAGCCCGGGGAGCACCCGGAGCCGCGCGCCGCCGCCGGGGGCAAGCGGTCGCCCCGCAACGGTGGGTGTCGCCGAGCCCCCCTGCCGGGGTCCCGGGGCTGCCGCTCCGCGGGCCCGGCCAGGGGCGGGTGGGCCGGGCAGGCTGCGAGCGGGGCCCCCAGCCCGGGGGGGGCGGGCAAGGGCGGGGCCCGCGGGGCGAGCTCGGGGCGCCCGCGCGCGGGGGGGGGGGGAGGTTCTGGCTCCGCGGCCTTTGTTGGGGGGGGGCGGGGGTTGAACTTTTGAACTTGACGGGGGGGGGCGCTGGGGCGGGACAGAGCCCCCCCGCGCCCCAGCCTCTGCCTGGGAGCAGTAGCGGGGGCGAGGCGCGCGCGCGGGGGGGGGTTGCCTGGCCGGGGGGGTCCCCGGTGACTTTCCCAGGTGTTCAGGGGAGCGGGGCTCCCGCAGAGCCGGGCTTGTTATGTCAGTTACACTCGCTTTCCTCTGCCTTTGTAGCCGTCATTCAGCGCTGGGGTTTAAAGAGCACTAATCATGGTGATTTTGACTCCGGACCACATTCCCAGTTCTCTTTTGAATGCTTCCTTCTGCTACTTCCTCCCCTGGCCAGAACCAGCTTGAGATGTCAGTGATCAATCTCATGTGTAAATAGTATTTGAATATTTTATAACTGTAGAGTTCAGTGGTGTTCCCTCTTGCTCAACCGTGAATCAATAAACTCTATACAAATGCAACCTTATATTGTTATGTGAAACCTGACAAAGGAACCTGTAGTAACAAATGCGAAAATCATGGGCTCTTTCTGCACGTGTACTCAATTCTTGCATGGCAAAATTCCTTGTGGCTTATTTTGCAACAAATTTCCTTTTATAGGAGGTCTGTTATCGCTGTCAAGTTGTAATACAACTCAAACTGCAGTTTAACAAGAGATACTAATCTTGGTGACCTTTTTTAAAGATAATTCGGTGAGGTAACTCAAATCAGTAAAGTTCATGGAACATAGTAAGTGCTTGAGGTAAAGAGAGTGTGACTCTTAGAAATGTGGGTGAAGTTTACTGACTTTCTTCTCTGATGAAGAAGAATGTCTAAATATTAATTCCCTCCAAAAATAAATCAGTTGGTTTTATGTAGCTGTTTCTAAACCATACTGAAGGGGTAGGAGTGTAATGTATATTAACTAAAAATGCAAAAGAGGAAATAATTTTATAAATGCTGGAATGTTTCACAATTTCACTTTGGGCAAAGCTCTCTGATTGTTTTTATCCCTCTTGAAGTATTTTTTTTTTGTTTTTGGTAACCTTATCTTCCACTGTACCTCTGTATATCCTGTAGCTGGCCTGGTACAAAATTTTCTCTGATGACATTTCTGAATTTCTAGGCTGCACCGAATTGTTCTTTTTATCATGTTGGATGCCTTTTCTTCCTGGCTGTGCTGTTCACCTTTTGACTTTCAAAGGCACAGTTTTGGACATTGTTCAATTTCCAACATTCATTTTTTGAGGAAAGACTTGTTAAAAATATTCTTTCTACATCAACTTTAAATCTGTTCAGTTTAAAACACAGTTAAAAGTAGCAGTTACCAAACCTGCATCTGAATTCCCGTACCAATTTTTGTGGTTTGCAATCAAATACTTTTTTTTTCTTTTTTTTAAAGTATATCTTCCCTGTGTCTGTGAAGGATCCACACAAATAAGAGAAGCTGACTATACAGAGGAAACAGTTGATACTAACCAGACACAGAATGCAGTAAAACGCATAAAGAAAATAATTTAAAAAAAGAGAGTTTTCTCTTATTTTTGTAATAGTAATGTAGGTGTTATTCATAACAGTAAGTTTTTAAAACAGTGCAGTGGGATTTTAAATAGAGTACTCCTTCTTAAAGCTGCTAAAAACAAATCTTCCTCTTAAGGAAATACTGGATTGTGTCAAATATACATTACACCTTTAATATTTTCCCTTTTCTCCAAATTAGAGTTAACTTTGTGATTCTGTTTTGGGAAATGTCTATTGCTGTATGTGTGCATCCTCAGTAGCACAACAGTGTTCAAAATGTTTTTCCCATGAACAAATTTTTGCCATTAAGCAATGCACATTTTGAATAACTTGGTTTATTACAGACCACTAAAATAGTTTAATTGTTTTATTTAAGGATCAGAATTTCTTATTTAAGTGTAGTAGTCTTCTTAATTGCAGCTACAGCTAGTGAGCTTACCATATTAGAAGTGTTTTGAATGGATGATATAACAATCTATTACATTTTTTTCTTGCAATAAAATGTGAAATGCTGGCATAGTATTGAGACATTGCTTGACCTTCAGTCTTTCTAAATCCCACAGCAGGAGTGGGAGGAGGAGGAGATTGACTTGTCACTTTGTAAACTGAAAAATATCAGTAAACAATATTGAAAATACTGAGTATTTTATTTCCTAATAAAGATTGATATCACTTAGCTTGATTAATTCCTTGAGGTACAATATTTTTATTGTTTTCATTGCATTTTCTACAAAAACAGAATAAGGAAAGTGACAATTGTTTTTGAATATTTCATATTGGGTGAAATACTAAGAATATTTAAATAGGATTGCATTATTGGTGGCTTTGGCATGTTTAGAGAAATAAGCTCTTTATGTAGTTTGTTACTGTGGTAACCTATAAAAACTTGCATCATTTAATTAACATTTTTCATGAGTAAAGCCTTGTTAGCATATGGATGTGCAATTGCATAACTTGAGTTAAGCAATTAAAGTTACAACTCTTTTAAAGAGTATTTTGCATATTTCAAAACTTAAGACAGATGGTGAGTTTTTTTTCTTACCATTTAGAGAACATGTTCTTGGCATTGTCAAACTGAGTGGAGAAACATAGGTAAAATTCACTTATCTTCGCAACTTGTTTAAGTGCCAGAACATGAACTGTATAAAAGAACTTAACAGCCATACAGGGCTTTGACCAGTACCTTTATGGTTACAATTGATTATTTTAGAAAATTGGTTTAAGATGTCATATTGTGGCATGCATTCCTTCTGAACTAATTAAAAAAAGGCTGTTGAAAAACCATTTCTAAAAAACATTTTTAAAAGATTACTTCAGCTTAGCATTGTTTGCCCCTCAGTGAAGACCGTGTATAATATAGTTAAACCAGTTTGTGACAACCATTATGTCCTGCCTGTACTAATGACAAAATGTGCTAGCTGAAATTGATTTTAAAACTGTTTGTTTTTTAACTGGTTTCTGAACATTATTAGTTGTAGTGTGGATAAGATCTTGAAAGACCTTTACTTCTTGTTTATAGTTCTAAAACAGATGTATTTATATATTAGAAAACTGTCACATTTTGAATAAAACAAATTCAAGGAATTTGTTGACAAACAGATAAATAAACTTCTTATTTGAATGAAGCTTAGAGTGGGGAGAAAGGAGACGAGTGAATATGTTTGCAGGATTGTCAATGACAATTTATTTTTTAGTTCCATAGCTTTCCTGGAAACTTCATTACATATACACCAAGACATTCTTTTTGCAAATTCTCAGCTATTGACTATTCTGCATCTGAGAGAAAGCACTCTATAAACAAAGACAAATTTGTTGAGATGTAAAGATCTTAATTTACTTGCTCTACAACTTTTCTTTGAAGTTTTAAAAAAAATGAAGCTGGTGAGTTGTACAGTGGCAATGCTATCTTCAATGTCTGAATAAACAAAAGTTACTATGTTTTAAACAGATCAGATTTTCTTTTTGAATGTGGGTGGCTCTCTTTTGAGAAAGCATACCCAATAACAAAACACTGGAGTGAAAGCTGGGAATGGTATGAGAAACATATAAGTTATTACTAGAAAATATTTAACGCTCATATAATTTGATTTGAGGTTATAAAAATGGACAGTATTTCCCTGACCAATTAAGTTGAACTTCCTGATTTTTTTGTTTAATACAGTATTCAAGAAAACGATTATTAGGTGTCTTCTATGAATGAATATACCAATAAATGAAGGCAGCAGTGTACATTCAGCCGAGGTACAATGTCAGCAATAGCTGAAATTGAAACTGTATAGTTTGAAAAACCTTGTATTGCTGATATCCTATGAAGTGCTCCAGAGTTGCAAGGTGATGAAAAAATGAGGGAAAACTTTCAGTTATAATGCTTCCTTAATGATAGGGAAGTAACTTAATCTTCAAAATGCATTTATGGATTGTCTTACAATGATATTTTGTGTGGATGCACAATGTAAATTTCTGAATTGTTGTTAAATGCCTTAACCACATGAGTGTGTTTGTCGTCATGATGTAAACCAGAAACTCCTTTATAACAGCATTCCCCAAGAATGTGAACAGAGTTTATTCTGTTGATAAACTGATTATTTAAATAAAGCCTTTAGCAGTGTAATCTGGTAATTCTAATTAACGGGCATTTACATAAAAGCCTGGCTCAGGGTTTCATCAGATGGTTGCTGGTGAGCCAAAATGCATTCTTTTCCTCCAGCTGTATTAAACTAGCCTTTTGATCCTTCTTTTGAGCCCTTAAGCTATAGTGGTTATCACTTTGGAAAGTTAATTGAGGAGAGAAATTAGTTGGGCCGGGGGGGGGGGGGGGGGCTGGGGTAGACCCTGTCAGGTTGGTCTTCAGTCTTAATATTTTCAGTTATCCAAATGGAAGAGTTTCAGAGGGTTCTGATGAAGAAATGACTGCCAGCGATGCCTTTACAAGAAACATGTGCTGCTGACTGGTTAGGTAGAATCAAGAGCTTTGATTCCCCCACTCTATAAATAACTACCATGCCTTGCTTGATATGAGAACAATATTTGGTTGACATTAGAACTGTCTTGGAAATAAGCTTAAATTTCAGAATCTCCAAAAAGTTAGTCTGGGATTTGAAGAAGTGGAATGCCAGAGTTCTGTTGCAGTTCAATGGAAGCTAAACACCTAAGTCCCTTAGACACCTTTGAAAATCAACTATTTATTTCTATAGAAATGGTGAACTGATAGTTGCTTAAGTGATACGTTTCTAGTTAATGCTTTGTATCAATATTCATTTTGTAGAGCGATGGGCACCTTAGGTTGACTATTTAGACCCTTTTCCTCATTAAGCATGCTGAAAAACAGGTCAATTTTCTTATGTCAGATTGAGGATGAGTTGCTGTGGTGCCCTCTTCTTGGTAAGCTTATCTTGTAGAGTGTACATGGAGTAGTTTAAAATATCTTGTAACTATATCCTGGAATTGCCCAGCCCTTGGGACCTAATCACAACCAACTCTCCTGTTATGTTGAATCACCGAAGCTGTTCAAGCAGAAACCGCAGATGGCAGTAGTAGTATATATTTCTGTCTTAGAGACTGAGATTGTATTCAGTTTAGTGTGAGGCATTCCTAATGCACTGTTGATCAGCTGGCAGGTGCAATATCTCCAAAATTGAAAAAATGCTCAGCATCGTGGTTTTATTTTTTTAATTGTGGACGTTTTTGCTAAGTCCCATTGAGTTTACATTTAGTGTTTCAAGTGACAGTGGTTCCTGAGTTCACAACTTTATTGTAATTCTTCTGATAATTGTAGTTGTTTTTTTTTTTTTTTTAAAGCTGCCACTCCTGGAGCTAAGTGATTATATGAGGCTCTAAACTTTAAAAAGAAATCATGATTTTAAAAAATATTTTGCGTTGGCAGTGCTGAGTAACAGTCTTACTAATTTTGTTGTCCAAAATTGCATCTTCACATTTGAATTAGTTGGTTGACTTGAATAATATTGCAGAAAGTTAAAAGTAGTTAAAAGCATTAAACGCATAGACTAATTCTCTGAAATGCACGAGTTAGAGCTTCCAAGTAGGGACTCATTTTGTCCATGGGTAGCTTTATTTGATGTAGTATCGAATGACTTCTACAAAAAGTAATGCAGTATCCTTGATTTAATTTTATCTGTAAGAAGTGTAGTGATCTAACTCCAGTTTTTGTGCATTACTGATTTGCAACAGAACATTTTGTGTGCTGAAAATTATAAGGATATTTTTTCATTTACAGGGCTAAGGAATTAGGTGCAAACGTAGACTGAGAATAACCCTCCTTTGGTTCCTGAATCCTTAATTTCCTGCTAGGGCTTGATCTTGCAAACTCACTTTTTATTATACCTTATTCAGCTGGTATTGCTGCAGACTGAATTGGGGCTACTTGTATAGCTAAGTTTGCAGGCTCTGTACATGGATGATTACATAAATTAAAACTAGGGCTGTCGATTAATTGCAGTTAATTCTCACAATTAACTCAAAAAATTGTGATTAATCACACTGTTAAACAATAGAATACCAGTTTAAGTTTATTAAATATTTTGGATGTTTTTTTACATTTTCATATACATTATATTCTGTGTTTGTAGTTGAAATCAAAGTATATATTTTTTTATTACAAATATTTGCACTGTAAAAATGATAAGAAATAGTATTTTTCAATTCACCTCACACAAGTACTGTAGTTCAATCTCTGTTGTGAAAGTGCAATTTACAAATGTGGATTTATTTTTGTTACATAACTGCACTCAAAAACAAAACAATGTAAAACTTCAGAACCTACAAATCCACTCAGTCCTACTTCTTGTTCAGCCAATTGCTCAGACAAATAAGCTTGCTTACATTTACAGGAGATAATGTTGCCCTCTTCTTATTTATAGTGTCACCAGAAAGTGAGACCAGGCATTTGCATGGCACTTTAGTAGCCAGCATTGCAAGGTATTTACATGCCAGTTATGCTAAGCATTCCTATGCCCCTTCATGCTTCGGCCACCATTCCAGAGGACATGCTTCCATGCGGATGACGCTTGTTCAAAAAATAATGCGTTGATTAAATTTGTGACTGAACTCCTTGGGGGAGAGTTGTATGTCTCCTGCTCTGTTTTACCCACATTCTGCCATATATTTCATGTTATAGCATTCTTGGATGATGACCCAACACATGTTGTTCATTTTAAGAATACTTTCACTGCATATTTCACAAACACAAAGAAGGCACTAATGTGAGATTTCTAAAGATAGCTACTGCATTTGACCGAAGGTTTAAGAATCTGAAATGCCTTCCAAAATCTGAGTGGGATGAGGTATGGAGGAGCATTCTTTCAGAAGTCTTAGAAGAGCAACACTCTGATGCACAAACTACAGAACCCGAACCACCAAAAAAGAAAATCAACCTTCAGCTGGTGGCATCTGATTCAGATAATGAAAATGGGTCAGTCCGCACTGCTTTGGATTGTTATCGAGCAGAACCCGTAATCAGTATGGGTGCCTGTCCCTTGGAATGGTGGTTGAAGCATGGAGGGACATATGAATCTTTAGCGCATCTGGCATGTAAATATCTTGCAACTCTGGCTACAACAGTGTCATGAGAATACCTCTTCTCAGTTCCAGGTGATCTTGTGAACAAGAAGTGGGCAGCATTATCTCCTGTAAATGTAAACAAACTTGTTTATCTGAGCGATTGGCTGGACAAGAAGTAGGACTGACTAGACTTGCATTTATAAGGTCAACTTTCATGATAAGAGATTGCACTACAGTACTTGTATTAGGTGAACTGAAAAATACTGTTTTTGTTTTTTTACAGTGCAAGTACTTGTAATCAAAAATAAATATAAAGCGAGCATTGTGCACTTTGTATTCTGTTGTAATTGAAATCAATAAATTTGGAAATGTAGAAAACATCCTGTTTAACAGTGTGATTAATCTCTCAATTGAGACTAATTTTTTAATCACTTGAGAGCCCGAATTGAAACACATGAATTTTTATTTTAAAACAAGCCTTCTATTATCAAAATATATACTTTATCTAATTCAGTCATTATATGAACCCTTATTTCCCCCTTGAAATATTAAACCAAGCCCCCAATCATTTGCAGCTCTTAGAAATACAGTGGTGACTTCCAGGAATGTGGAAGTGCTAACTCCAGGGTCGAGGTTGATTTCAATTTGAGTAATAGGATTCTGTCTCCCTGAACTGTTGAATCGGTTGGATAATACACTCTTCAGTAGTTATCTTAAGAAATTATGTAGTATTGCTTTCAGATGTTCCAAGGGCTTTTGTGTTGCACTCCAGAAGCCATTGTATTATTGAGATTTTGTAAATCTGTAAAAATGCTAAAATATTAATAGTTTTAGAATGTTTCCCCTCTTACAACTTACCCATATTTATCGATAGTTTTAGCTTTTAATTATATTTGCTAAAAAATCAGGCAGGTTGTACTAAAGGTAATTATTTCCTTTACTAGATTAATCTTGATTTACTGGCTGACCCCTTGGCCATCCTGCTTCCCTTTCATAAGTTAAAATTGGAAGGGACTCTCAAGTGGTGTGAATGGCAATTCTCAGGCCTAAGATTGTTAGCAAAGATAAAAAGAGATGCGTTAGCTAGCAGAAGCTATACTCCAAGTTACCTTCTGTACTCTTTTTGTCATGTCATTTAAATACCAGAAGCAGTTTTGTCTTTGCAGTAGAAAGGGTGGTTGCACGGGTTTGGGCTGGAGAAATTTGACTTTTGAGTAACGAAATAACTGCAAGAAAGATGCTTATGACCTGTTCCTCATTTTTAACTGCATATTTGGGTGAGAACAGTTGAATCTGTGTTTTTGTTGTTGCAGAGGTTTTCTGAGAACAAATTTAAATGTGCAACACTTCTTAATTACATATTCCTCTGCCCCAGTGTTGAACAGTGTTAAACATCATGGATGCCCTTTAACCCAGCATTAACCCAGGGCATCTATGATGGTTAACACTGTTCAATTCCCTGTCACAGAAAACCTCATTATGTACTTCAAATGTGATAATTCTCAGTTGTAACAACACCTGTTCACATAAAGGATAGAGTTACAATTGGGGAAGAATCAGTCTTTGAAAATCAAGCAAACTTTCTGTATTAAATATAATTTTTTTTCATTCTAACTTTAGGAGAAAATGTTAGCTTTTGTTACATTAGGTAGTGAATATATTTCCATCCTGTCTTTCTTTCTCTCGTAGCGGATGTGCCTTAATTTTCAGAGATATATATCATAGATTAGTATTTTTAATAACTCAGTTATTTTAAAATGTAACTCCTCATTATGACTTTAGTTATAAAATATTCATATTTTCCAGTGAAAGTAATATAAAGCTTGCAGACTGCACTGAAAATACATTAGTTTACCATTTCTGAGAAATTTTTGTAGTGAGAATAAGGTGTTAAGTACAAGTCAATTACTCTGCTATTAAGGAGTTAGTTTGTTCTATACAATAGTTGCTAGGTAGAAGTCCATTCCACAGTAAAGTAGCTAACTGATCTAATATCACCTAATCTAAATAACAATGAACAGTTACAAGATCAGTCTAAGACTCTGGTATGTGGTGAAAAGGCAACAGTTCCTTAACAAAGTTTGCTTATAGAGTCCCTGGCATCGGTATTAACGTTTGAGTTCCTTTTATAGATCATCAAAATAGTACCTTTTTGTGTATATACTTTCTGAGAATAGGCTAATTACCAAAAACCACCTGGATCTTCGGTGTTTAGATTCTCTTTCAGGTATAAAAAGAGAAGAACCAAGTTTATTTTTGCTTGTTACCCCAGAAAAAAGGAAAAGAAAAAATGGTAAGAGGAGGGCCCTTTTTTTCTTCTGTACATCATCACTAGGTCATAAAGCTTGAATTTTCCCTTAACACACCTGTCTCTGACAGGACAGGTAGCACTGATGGAAAACCTTAGTATCCTAATGTTGGGGTTCTTAACCTTTTTCTTTCTGAGGCATGCCCCCCCCCATCCCCCCAACATGCTATAAAAACTCCATGGTCCACCTGTGCCACAATAACTGATTTTTTGCATATAAAAAACAGGGCCATTGTTAGGGGGTAGGACACAGGACAGTTACCTGACCCCTCCCCCATACCATAGGGGCCCACTCAAGGCTACATTGCTCAGGCTTTGGCTTCAGCCCCCGGTGGCAGGGCTCAGGGCCATGGGCTTCAGTCCCTTGCAGTGGGGCCTCATCTTTCTACACTGGGCCCCAGTGAGTCTCTGGTGGGTCCATCAAGCTGGACCAGCATTAAACATGCTCGCAGCCCCCCAAGGGGTCCTGGACTCTTAGTTGAGAACCACTGACCTAAGGTGTAAATATAATATATTTAATAAATAAGGTGTAAATATAATAATGCTTTAGGCTTCTTTACACAGACAGCAACTAAGACCTAGAAACAGTGATGAACAATTCTTCCCTGTCTTGAGGATGAACTAGTTAACCTAGGTATCAGATGGTAGAGACCTATGATTGTTTCTATAAATAATGCACCCATTTATTGAAAGACCTAATTTTGCCTATTTTCCTAAAGTCAGTTTTTCTGCCTTTGGACAAAAAGTGGTTGAAACTTTTCTGGGATCCCTTGAAAGTTAATATTATGTGATAAAAAGGAGTACTTGTGGCACCTTAGAGACTAGCAACTTTATTTGAGCGTAAGCTTTTGTGAGAAGCTTATGCTCAGATAAATTTGTTAGTCTCTAAGGTACCACAAGTACTCCTTTTTCTTTTTGCGGATACAGACTAACACGGCTGCTACTCTGAAACCTGTTATGTGATAGCAGCATAATACTTAAAGGCTCTGAGATTCATTTAAACAGGGACCTTTCCATGAAAGAGTTTGGGGAGTGAGTGAGCTGATGTCTGTAGCAAATTCACAAAACTCTTTGACAGGCCTATGCTGATGACACTGATTCTGTATATAAACAAGGAAGTCATCTCACAGAGGCACAGTATAGTAACTCTTTTGCCCTTAGGAACGCAGAACTAATTCAGTGCTTATCAAATGGAAAATAACCTCAGCAACAAAGGGAATGTTACTCTGGAGTCTACTTCACAATAAATGTTCAATGTGTGTGTAATTTAAATAGTCCTAGAAAACGCCAGTGGCCAACATCATGATAGTGTTTCATAGAGTTGGGGAAAAAAATCCAGGGCGGTAAATTAGGAGACTTCTATTTGGCAAAACTGGAATATTGTAAAACTTAGGTGAACTATTGGGAAGCTAGTAAACAGAATCAGCATAAAGTCTCTTGTGTTGTCTTTTTTGTTTTTTTTATAAAGAACATGCATTTTTCATAAAATGAGATGTTTTGAAATTAAGTACAAATGTTAAATTGCAATCTGGGGTTGAAATTATTGGACTTTGCCTTGCAGTTATAGTTTGAGCACTGAATGTAATCTCAGCCCTGTATCTGTACACATGGAGATGTGACTGCTGCCTTAAGGATCTTTGTAATCACACTTCGTACCTCACTGTTGCTTGATGATTTATGAAGTTTTAAGTCCATTTTCATCTAATTGCTTATCTGGTATCTACCGTATTAGTTTGTCACCATCTTTGGCTTGGTTTTAGGATTCTCTGCTCATTTTGATTTGTGCAGAGGCTTTATACGTTTAGCTTTCCATATCCTAAGGAGATGATAACCTTTAAGATTTCAAATGCACAGCTTGTAAAGTCAAAACTCTGCATGTATTAAAGAAAACTGCTTAACAGAAAAAACCTTCAGGTCTGTTTGCTGGCAAGTAAAAGGGAAAACCCAGCAGGAAGAGGGGGCCCACATCTTGAAATATTCATCAATCATTTTCCTGGCACCAGGAAGCGAATCAGCCTTTTAGTGGGTAGAACATGATCAATCACATAATGTGGGAAATTACAGTAATTTGCCCTACCCAAAATGATGTCGTCATGCTGATAGTGAGTCAGAAAGGTAGCTGTCTTGGTGCTTATTGAGAACTAAAGACTTGCATATAGCTCTTGGTGTAAAGGATTTTTAATGAATAAAATTATTTAGCATTCCATATATAAAACTTGCGTTAAGTTAAGAACTTTGACATCTTTAGAACAGGTTTTAGTCTGATCCAGAATTTATTCTCCCTGTAGCTTTCTGTTGCGGATATGTGATATATTTGCATTTTCCTGCAATATAAAATGTTTGGATTTTTTTGGTTTTGTTTTTCTCCCTTGTTGTGTGTGTGGTCTTCCCCTTCCCCCCCAAACTTTCAATATACATGTGCCTTTTTGGCATAAGAAAATGGAGGATTCTACTCCTGTTCCAACACCATGCAGTGGGGGTTCTTATGATTTATGAATAATTATTTATAGCTCATATATTGGTAACAATAGGGCTGAATTGCACCCCCTGACGCTTGTTTATAGCTAGAATATAGTCTATAAAATCTTTTTTTTTTTTTAAAGTTTTGCATCTAGAATGCACAATTAGAACTAGTCAGTCACTGTCCGTATGTGCAGTATCTTATATTGTGGAAGATAGTGCTACGAGCAAATAAGAGGTTATTGGAAAAGAGTTCAGATAAGATGCTGCAAGTTTTAATGAACGGGTGGGTTATGATTTTGTCCTCCTACACAAATGTCTACAATAAAAACTGACAGGAATGTGACACTGGTATTTACTACTAGAAATAACTGCCTAGTCAATTACTGGAATTCATTGGTTGGAAAAATGAGTTCCTGGGGTCTCTGCATGGAGTGGTGTTCAGTGAGGTTTGTTTGCAAGGAAACTTTGAGGCTACTGGGCCTAATTCAGACATGTTTATGGAGTTACAGCTGTTCATGCTGGGTCTAAATTTGGCCTAGTGAGTTTAAATGATGGCAGAGAGAAGGGCTTCAGTTGATGGTTTGCTTGTAGAGAAGAGGGTTTTCTTGGTGTTTAGCCTATAGTAAGGATTCAGTGGTGGTCTCTGCTTGCAGGTGTATTTAGTTTGAATATTGGTACTACACTAAGTGAACAGTTTGGCTACTCAGTTAGAATGATGATACCCTTTATTAAAACTCATTTTCCTCCCACTACGTCACTCTCGAGTACTTTCTTTAAAAAAAAAATAAAAATAGTAGCTACTTTGAAAGAACCTCTGCCCAGGGCTGGGCAGTAAATGGTCAGGAAAATGACAGATTTTTCATCTGCTGGTGGGCAGCCTGGTGAGGAGAACAAAATAGTCTAAGACTACATATGTAGGTGCCTTTTGTTCCTCTTCCCCCCCTCCTCCCCCCCACCACTCCCACACTTGCGATAGTGGCCAGAAGAGCCTTACTTCCAGCTGGGAACACATGGGCTGCTCGGAGGTTGCTCTTTCTCTCTCTGTGTAGTGTCAAATGGATGGTAAGGACAAGAGTGTGTTTTGTTTTGTTTTTTGTCTGGCAGCCTGGAGAACAGAAGACCTCAAGCTTCTTTATTGGCAGATAGCTGCTGCTGAGCTTGCAAAAAACCACTGTGCAGTTTTCGTATAAAAGATGAGCATAGTTTTCCTTTTTTGGCAACTGAAGTTGGACATTAAATGCATTAAATACAATATGCTGGGTTCACTTCTGTTCACTACTTTAAAACACCCAAGGGCATAATCATAGTAGAAAATACTCCATATTAGTTGGGGAGGAATGTATTTTTGTAATAGACATATTAGAAGCTCTCACAGGGTATTTTCTAAACAGAACTTTATTAAAAAGTTAGCAATGCACAATTGTAAGAGGAAAGCTTAATTAAAAAAAAACACAGGATGTTAATAGACTACATTCCAGAACTCTGGCAGATCTTCAGACCGCAGTCTAAGACAAAGTTTTACACATGTAGATGTGTCTAATCAATAATCCTAAACTACAGTGTATCTCACATGTAATTGACAATATTTTAGTCAAATATGTAAAAAGGAACAAGTTAAAAGTTGTAACTTTTGTTTCCTATTAAAAATGACTGTCCTTGGATGTTGCCAGTGCAGATGTTAAACATATTTAAGTGAGCAAGCCAGCTGTTTTTTCTTTCAAAATACTGAGAGCAAGATCCCAAATCCTAGTTAGTAATTAGAAGCCTTGAAATGACCTTGAATCCAACCAAACTACAAAAGCTGTCTTGAAGTAAATTTTTGGTTTTTGTTCATTGCAGAAGAAGTTAGGTAAAATGATGTACAACATTGTTTGCTAAAATATTAAGTGATAGCCTTGGGTCAACACTGAAGATGAGAAGTAATTAATAAGAAATGCCATTAAAGCACAAAAGAGCAGCACAGAATGATTGCAAGCCATTTCTTCTAAAATGACTGGAAAAGTGGAATAGTTTGTGTGGAATTCAGACCAAAGGTTGTAAAATTGCTTGTTCCAGTCTTATCTGACGGGAAGTAAATTCCCTTTTAAAAACTTACTATTTCTCATTTTTAAATGTAAGTTTGCATTCATGGAGGGACCAATCAGTTTTAATAGCTCTCTATTTTAAAAAGTCTAACTCCATTTTTTTTTCTAGGCAACAAAAGTACTGTGATAGTTATGAATATTTCAATAGCATTTGTATGTATAAAAACTGCAAGGGCTTGTCTAAGCTTGAAATGCTATAGCGTCACAGTTGCATTGCTTCAGTGTAAATGCTACCTGCGCTGAAGGGAGGGGTTCTCCTGTCACCTCCTTGAGAGGCAGTAGCTAGGTCTTCCGTCAACCTAGTGCTGTCTTTGCTGTGGGTTAGGTCGGCTTAACTACACCACTCAAGGGTCTGAATTTTTCACACCCTTGAGTGACGTAGATAAGACTACTTAATTTTCTAGCATAGACAGTGTTCCTAGACCTGATCTGTTACTCTGAAAATAAACTCTCCCAGTTCCGTGGCTTTCTTCTATACTTTGGAATGTTCATTTGCCGAAACTGTTCTCTGTCCCCCACCCCCGGTTTAAAATCACTTTTGTTTCATACTAAAGGAAGCAAATAGGTAAAGAGCATTACTCCTGTTAATGTTCATATTGGATCGCACACTTCATTGTTCAGGTTGAGCCTTGAACTATTATCTTATTGATGATTAGGAATCTTGAAATTGTCTCTGTAAGAACTAGGCTCGTCTGTCAATAGAGGAGATAACCCTTGTCCCACAGCATCATAAAGATGATAAATTGCTGAAGGATGAGCTAGAAAGCACATAGTGTAATACGTGTATATGTTAAATACATATATGGCTAGATTAGCTGTTAAAATGGATTTTAAGTATACAGAATACGAATATTCTTGGCATATGTGCACATACAGGAACACTAGTTGTAACTGCATTCTCATGACACATTACTCAATTATGAAAGGATGGACAGGACCTAGACAATTGAACTTGTATTTCAAGATTAATTAACTGTGGAAATGAATCTTCTTGAAAACAAAATAATTGGCAGGGCATTACCTAGTGTCCTGGCTAGCATTTCCCTTCAATAAAACTCTAGGGAAGATTTTCAAAACTGCCTAAGGGATTTTGGAGCACAAGTCCCTTAATTAAGTGGGATTTGTGCTTGGAAATCCCTTAGGTATGTATTGCAAATCTTTCCTCTAATATATATATATGTTAGTGGTTGAGTATGCATTTTTTTTCTTGCTTTTTACCTGCATTCCATATGTAGTTAGCAAACTCTTGCTTTATTAAGTATTGGGGACAATTTGAGACAGTAGGGAGCAATATGTCAAACTCCTTTCTCTTCCATCAACCTAATGCCATGTTAACACTCAGTCTAAAAAAAAAAGTACTATTTTTTTCTCCTGATCTTTATTTTTGCAATTTGAGCATATAATTGGTCATAGCAAAGGCCACCAAGTGAGCAGCAGTCTGGCTAACTTTTTTGCTGTTTCCTATATTGCAGAATGATATATTTAGGTTAAGTAACTTGAGTGTTCTATGTTTCAAAGGTCCCAATTTTTAGAGTTACTAGATTTAAAATAGGGGAGACTCCATTTTTGATGGTGCTGTGAAGAGTCAAGCGTCTTAGGCCTTGTCTATGCTACGAATTTACTTTGGTATAGCTACACCACTGGCAACCATAGCTATACTGACCTACCCCCACTGTAAATTCTTCTGTCCACCTAGCTGCCACCTCTTGAGGAGGTGCGTTGCCGATGGGAGAAGCCCGCCCATGGGCAGAGATGGTGTCTACGCTGAAGCGCTACAGTGGCACAGCTTTTAAGTGCAGACCTATCCTAACTCCTGTAATCATGAACTGTCCATTTTGTCCAAAGACTGAGTTATTTTCTCTGCTTGGTAAGCTATGCTTCATGTCCTATGTGACTTTTGCCACAAGATGTGGTTTCCGGTCAGGGCTGTCCCCACCCATACGCAAAGTATGCAGCTGTGTAGGGCACCAGGAAATTAAGGGGAACCGACTTTCCTGGTGCCTAAAGCATCTGTGTGCTGCCCCAGTCCCTGCTCTGCCCCAGCCCTGCCTCTTCCATCCCCGTCCCCACAACCGTGAGGACCGCAGCAGGGGTCGGGCCTGCACTCACTGATGGCGGGAAGTGCAGTGACCTGGCCCCAGCCACACCACTGGTGAGTGCTGGGGTGTGGTTCCCCCCTGCTCCCCAAGCCAGCTCCCCCCGCAGGGTCCTGGGGCCTCACACACTCCCTCCCACAGGGGCCCTGCTTAGGGCCCCAGAATGGCTAGCGACGGCCCTGTTTCCAGTGAAGAGAAATTCAGTTCATTTCCAACTGTCGTGTTTCAGCTAGTAGACCTGATGCCTACAACTGAGTTCTAGTTGCAGAGAACAGCCTAACTGGTTAAGTCCATGCTAGCAAATGACTACAGGTTGTTAAATACACCACAACATGCCATGCAAAGGTGAATTTGAAGGGATTGTTTCTTTTTATGCTGGCTTTCTTAGTTTTGTTTCAGAGTGTATTGGACTTAATTCCTCGTGGTCAGTTTGCGAAGTAGCAGCAGGTCTGAAGGATGCTACTTGCCTGGTTCTTCTGTCCACAAAGCAAGTAATCAAGCTGGCTGAATAAATTGGCTCAGAAGAGAAAGCAGGAAGGTAGAGGAACTGTCCTTACTGTTGAGGCATTCTCTGTGTGTGAAATGTAGAACTGGCCCTGGATGATTAGAGGGTGGAAAAATTAATGGAATATATAAATAAAGAGCTGAGGAAAATAATGGGGTTTTAACTGCATGAAATTGATGGGCTTACTTTGCTACATGGTACTTTGCATTGGTGAAGTGCTTCATAAACATTAAGGTTAAATTTTTCAATCTTGGCCGCTAGGTTTGGGAGCCCAACTTGGGACACCATTGGCCTGATGAGTGGAAGTAGAGAGCACCCACAATTCTAGTTGAATAGGCACTGAGAGTGGGTGACACTGCTGAAACTCAAGCCCAAAATGTCTCAGACGGCGCCTCTTATAAATGAAGGCATCCATGATAAAACAGTCACTTCTGAAAACTTGACTGAAATACACAGATGGAGGTCTTGGTTTTAAAAAAAGAAAAGTGAAGTTCTGAGACTAATTTATCTAGGGTATAAATCTGTGGGTCGGCTGGGAATAAAATGGGGAGTCTTGACTCCCAGTTTGTAGCTCTACCACTATGCAAATATTTTAAAGCAATATGTTACAGAGATGGTCTCAGCCAGGTAAAACATGCTGCAGAAAGATTAGTCTTGCCATTGAACACTAGGAAGTCATTGGGCCTGTAAATACTTTGCAGAAGTTATTACTTGAGCAGATTATTAAATCTTGGCTCTTTCTGCTTTGTTACTTAATAAAACACACCTAGTATGAGGGTTAGAGCAATGGAAGCTGATATTTGATTTTTGTTTCTGGCTTTATCGTACTCTGTGATCTTGACTAAACCACTTAATCTCTGTGGCTCAATTTATCCAACTGTAGAATGGTAGTGATCTTCCCCACTGAAACTGTTGAAACTCAATTTGTTTTTTATAAACTGACTTCCCTCTATTAAGGATAAAGTTCAAGCCCTGCACCCCTATTTTCAGTGCCCTGAAGAGCTCTGCTGTCACTTCACCTTCTTGTTTCGCTTCTTCCTATGTATCTTCTCTAACTGCTACTTTGGTTTTCTCCCACTTTACACCACCTTTCATGCACTACCTATACTGAGAACAGTTTCCCATTTCCAGGAATCAAGTTCCTTCTTTTGTTTCCTGCAAATTACTTCCCCACTTCCTTTATGAAGTTCTAAATGCATCTGAATATTTTCTGTATTCTGTTGGTCTGTTAGTGTAAACTCCTCTGGACCAAAGACCTAATCTTTTCTACATGTTTAGTAAGGTGCTATGTACACTAAAAAAATCTATATCAAGTGATTTCAGTAACTGGATGGAAGGTTCTTTTTATGCAATCCAGTGCGTGGTGGACTTGTTACATGTACATCCTGTTTGTAAATTTTTGTTGTTAAACAGTGTAAAAGGCACTTTTAAATTTAAGTGAGTTGGAATAGTATAGTATTGTATGCCTCTAAATAATAATATAATAATAATATTAATAGTATAGTATGCCTCTAAATCCCTCATCTCCATATTACCTGGAGATAATATTTGTGCAGTTGAATCTTGATGAGGATTAGCAGATGTTAGCAGTGTGGTGGCTACGTGGGGCAGCCCATCATTAATGAATACTAGTGACTTGCTCCTTGTACCGAACATTCTCTGGTGTTATCCTTTTACTCTTTAATAGTAATTGCCTCTAACTCCCTATGATATTGTGGCATTTGTTTTGTATTCTCCCATCCCACCCCCAAGAGGTAGGGGTGTGTGTGTGTGTATTGATTTAATGCATCAGTTGTTTTGTCTATGGCTTTTTCAGTGTTTTGACTTCTGTAGTCTGTAGAATTTCAGGACAACTAATTTAGTTTTTTTTTTCTAGTCTTGCAGAAGTTCCTCAATCTAAGCTTTGAATTAATGTGTATTAGAGCTGAATATTAACTTGCCAATTAACATAGCTTCTGTTTGCAACACATAATAGCTGTGTATATGTAGGAAGAATATGTTGTCATATGACTGAGATTGACTTTAAGGTGCAGAACTACACTTTGCTGGGAGTCTTGAGTTAGGCTCATTGACGGATAGATTATAAATTTTGATCTAATCCCTGGAATCATTTTCTAGCAATAGTTTCACTTGCTGATCATCTCCTGTAATTTGAAACTATCTCATCCCAATCTGCTCAACTTTTTTTCTTTTAAGATGCTGTTTAAGATGCATGGACTTCGATGTATCTAATTTTTCTTCATTTTTGTGAGAAAAGGAGATTCAAGGAAAAAACAGGAATAAAAATTCTTCAGAGATCAGGATTGTCTAAAATAGATAAACAAACCCTATTTTTAATTTAAAGCTAGTTAGTTCTAAATATCTTGTCTACTCTGCCACTGAGTCAGAATGTAGCTTGGGGTTTCAAAACGGCAAGATAGTACCCTTTGTCTATTATTGACATGTATCCATCAAGGTTATCTCATAGTAATACTGCTCCTTACTGTATAGAAAGGAAAGGTATGAGGTAGTATTTGATTCATACTGCCTTAATCTTTCTAGTCTCCCCTTCTGTCCAAAAACTGAACCATGCCATCCTGCTTCCTTTCTCTTTAACTGGGACAATTTTTAACCTAATGTAATAGCCACTTTGAGTCCTTATGAGTCTTTTCACACGGAAGACTACCATAATGTTGAAATTATACAGTTAATTTTTCTTGCAATGGGCCAATTTCAAAAATAATATATTGTTAGGTTTCAGAGTAACAGCCGTGTTAGTCTGTATTCACAAAAAGAAAAGGAGGACTTCTGGCACCGTAGAGACTAACCAATTTATTTGAGCATAAGCTTTTGTGAGCTACAGCTCACTTCATCGGATGTATACTGTGGAAAGTGTAGAAGATCTTTTTATACACACAAAGCATGAAAAAATGGGTGTTTACCACTACGAAAGGTTTTCTCTCCCCCCACTCCACTCTCCTGCTGGTAATAGCTTATCTAAAGTGATCACTCTCCTTACAATGTGTATGATAATCAAGGTGGGCCATTTCCAGCACAAATCCAGGGTTCAACAAGAACATCGGGGGGGGGGGGGGGGAGAGGGGGAGGAAAAAACAAGGGGAAATAGGTTACCTTGCATAATGACTTAGCCACTCCCAGTCTCTATTCAAGCCTAAGTTAATTGTATCCAATTTGCAAATGAATTCCAATTCAGCAGTCTCTCCTGGAAATCCTGGGCGCCCCATCATCTCAGTCATTGGCACCCTGACAGCAGGATTGTCTGGCTATGTAGACTAACTCCTCAGGCCCTACGCTACCAGCACTCCTAGCTACCTTTGAGACACCACTGACTTCCTGAGGAAACTACAATCCATCAGTGATCTTCCTGATAACACCATCCTGGCCTCTATGGATGTAGACGCCCTCTACACTAACTTTCCACACACAGATGGACTACAAGCAGTCAAGAACACTATCCCCGATAATGTCACGGCTAACCTGGTGGCTGAACTTTATGACTTTGTCCTTACCCATAACTATTTTACATTTGGGGACAATGTATACCTTCAAATCAGCGGCACTGCTATGGGTACCTGCATGGCCCCACAGTATGCCAACATTTTTATGGCTGACTTAGAACAACGCTTCCTCAACTCTCGTCCCCTAACGCCCCTAACTCTACTTGCGCTATATTGACTTTTTATTTATTTATTTATTTAAAAGTACTCCTTTTCTTTTTATATTATATTGTAACTATCTTAATTGTTCTTGTTCTTGTTTTTATCAGTAAATTTACTAGAAAAAGGCTACCAGGTAGGCTAACGCACAAATGGTAGATTAACTTTTGTATGTACTTTACAAGAACCACAACGCTTCAAAGTTAAATGATACAAATCAGTGGTCAGTACAGAGTGTAAATTAAACAGTGATGTAAAGACACATACGTTGTGCCTGAATCTTCTAATATAGAAGATGAGAAATGAGGATAGATACTTATAAAAGAGGTCCCCTTAAGATTTAAAATTATTTCATGGACTGCAAGGAAAGCCCCTTTTAAAGAGTTGAATTGAGACTGCCTTATGTGCTAATGTCCTTTGCTAGAGGCCTTTTTGTTTTAGAAATGTAGGTGAGAAGAAAAAAGCCTTGAAAAATACCTTTTGGCAAAAGTCTGTTTTTTCTTTCCTTCTCTGGCTTAGAACCTGTGCAAGCCACATGGAGTTGTAAATTGCAAGGAAATAACTTGTTAACCCTGCATTGCTGAGCCTTGGCAATAGAAATGTCAGTCTCTTTCAACGAAGAGCACTGTGAAGCTCGCAAGTTTCTACCTTCTACCTGCAGAAGTTGGCCCAATCCAATATATTACTTGTATTCCCCTCCCCATAGTCTCTTTTAATGACTTTCTCTGAAGCGTTCTTGTGTACCAGTTTACATTTTATGTTGATTGCTAAAAAGGGGTTTTGGCCTGTCTCATTGATTTGAGATTAGTTGGATGGTGAATTTTGAATGAACTAACATTCGGTCAAAAAACTGCATCAGAGATTCTTCTGCAAAGACAGTTCATGGTAATATAACATATCAAACCTACAAGTAAAGCAAAACTGTTAGATATCCTGAAGCTTGCTTTGTAACAAATTCATTGCGGCTACGTAGTAGTAATGCCATCATGCAGGAGCTCATTCCTAAAATACTTACCTTGATGCAGCAAACTTCACATGTTGGTCTCTACTGTATTACACTGTAGAGAGGAAACTTGTATGCAGTCCTCAGTCTGAGTAGGTAAATGATCAGCTTTCTGACTGCTCTGCTCTAGCCTAAGGAAGGAGCAGTCAATCTATCGCAGTGGGGTGTTCCTTCTAGAGTGCAAGAGCTATGTAACCATGCTAAGGTGAGCAACATATGAGTCTGTATGGTGGGACAAGATGCATACTGTAGCACTGTGAAAAGGGTAAAGTAGTGAATTGGAGTTGTGGGGTCTTCAGAGTGGGTCAGACTTTGTCTAACTTGCACATATTTTTATTAAAGATTGGTTTTATAAAATTCTTATGTCTGTGTGCTGATTCTGTAGGGTTATCTACAAAAGTTTAGCAAACAAAATTCATCTGCCAAAATTAGCACTCATTGAGAGAGAGGCAGATGATGTGTGTGGTGGTGGGGTTAAGTCTCACACACAAATTGATTAAAACTGTGTGCCAGCTACACTTCACCTCCTGTTTTTGTTAGCTCTTGTGTGATGATTGTGAAATTGCAGACTCCCACAGGAAACATGATTGACAACTAACTTGGTTTCCAAAATAAACATAACTTAAATGCTACAACTGCCAAAAGATGAGTGGTATGTGAAAACAGGAGATGTTGTTTGGGGGGACACTGGAAGAGGTATTAGTGAAAAAACAAAGTGAAAAGAAAATTACATTAATACTGATAGTAGATGAGTGAAAGTATAAACTCCTCGTTTAGTCTTTTAGGCAATTTTGATCTGAGTTGGAAAACTAAGGGCAAAGCCACCATCTTGACAGAGGGATAAGTTTTTGATTTAATATTTGAATGAGTTTTTGAAGACATTGAGTTGTAAAATGAGTGGCTTTTTAAAAAGAGGCATGATTACTTGACTGTAAAGAACTTTGTGTTTTGAGAGAACATTACAGGAAGCTTTGTCACAACTGAAGGCTAAGTCAATCTAATGATGACAATGTCAATATCAACCATTTCACTACTGATCATTTTAGCAGAAGCCTCAGGCTAATATGCTTATCCACTGTTGGATATAGATGTAAATAGATATCAACCAACATTGCTTCCATCTTGCTCAAATTGAGCCAACTGCTTTCCATCCCTATCCAACTTGTACATGCTTCTGCATTAGATCAGAAGTCACAGTGCTGGGTGTCAGTGGTATGCTGATAGGTTCTTATCTTCTTTAATGGACTCATGTTAAACAAAAGGTGACCAGAAATTGGAATGAAACCATCGATTCACTTCATGTAGACTGCTGAACAGCCATCAGTTGCTGCTGACCTGTGGCTGGGATGGAGGCAACCTATTTTGAGAGAGAGGACTCCCATTTCCAATTCCTTAAAGCATTCAGTCCCTTGGCTAAAAGCATGTTAAACTTGAATAGACTCTTGTTGAGAAGGAACTTCTTGCTGTTCCTGGTTTTACAAAAAGGGGTAGATGCAGTGTTTGTTTAATGTTACCAGAAGGATTTGAGTGCAGAATAACAGATGGACCAGCAGTAATGGAAAGGGCAAGACCACACCCAGTAAAAGCGTTCTAGGCCATGGAATAGAAAAACCCTTTCATTCTGTTTATGTAGGTTACTTAGGCCTAGCCACACAAACAATTGTACCAGTCTGACTAATGTTGTAAAATGGAACAACTGTGTGTGGACTGTGATACTGGATTAGCTTGCACTGGTAAACTTAGAGACACAAGGCAAATCCAATAAGACTCATGTTAATGAGAGTTCACGCATGTGCGTGCACACACATTATACCTGTTTAGTTATTCACTTTTGTTAACTGGTGCAAAGTCTGTGTGTAAACAAGCTCTTGGATCAGAACCATCTTTTTGTCACATGTATGTACAGTGCCTAGCACAATGAGGCCCTGGTCCATGCTTGAAGTCCCTATGTGCAATTACAGTACACATAATGAAGTATTTTGAATGAACCTATCACTATAGTTAGTATCTAATGGAAGAATAGTAGTGGAGGGAATATAAATTCCATAAAATATTGTAATGGAGCCAGCCTCCTACCAAAAGCACTGAGCCAAGTGACAGCAGGAGGCTTGGACAGTGGGGCAGAATGTGCCCTTTGTGTTGCATTCAGCACTACTTGTGGAGACGAGTATGAGGCGGGCACAACAAAATAATTGCTATTGTCATTATGTGAGTTCACATTTTGAAGGTTCTTTGCTGCCAGAAGCATTCTATGTTTAAATTTTGTATTCTGCAAAATCTGAATGTCATGGGGTGCCAGGTTTCGCCCATGGGCCGTGAGTTGGATAGCACCTTTACTTTAAATTTTAAAAGACATAAATATCACTTCCTGTCAACAATAAGGAGATTTGTTTGTCTCAAAAGCAGTCATATTTTTCAGGATTCTGTGTTGAGGATCCAGATCAAAACAGTATCTTGGATATGAAGGCAAACAAATATATGTTCTTTTTTAAAGTTTTTTTTCTCAACCAGCAGGCAGTTAAGTTTAAAACACTGTCTAGACTTAATGGTACTGTAACATACTAGATGGGGACATACGTTAAATGTACATCTCTAATGTTACTATTGAACACCTTACTACACTGTAGACATCCTATAATTGACTCAAACTAAGAACAGCCTGTCATATTATCCATATAATAGGTACAGAAACATTAAATATCCAGCAAGCACATCCTCACTTTACAGCTGTCCTTCAAAGTAGATGGTCCTAATGTATATTTTTTTCCATGTTGCTTTCTAAAAATTGTCAAATTACCCCTCATAAATCTATAACTATTCCCAGATAAAAACGACATTAAATAGTAGTTTAAAGTTGAGTATGGATCAGTAACTTAAGGATAAAAACATTGCATGGATGTTTTATGTCTTAACAAGCCTTACAAACACAGGAAATTCAGATTTAAGATTAAAGACATAGTCAAAGTATGGAAATACAGTTAAGAGACCTCAACATTAAACTTCACTCTGTAGTGATGTCATGCAATAACTTGTACAACGCTGATTCGTGCATAAGTGTTTAACTCCATCTTAGATTAAAATAACTTTTGAGGAGTCCGGTGGCACCTTAAAGACTAACAGATTTATTTGGGCATAAGCTTTCGTGGGTAAAAAACCCACTTCAGATGCATAGAGTGAAAATTACAGATACAGGTATCTGAAGTGGGTTTTTTACCCAGGTATCTGTAATTTTCACTCCATGTATCTGAAGAAGTGGGTTTTTACCAACAAAAGCTTATGCCCAAATCTTTTAGTCTTTAAGGTGCCACCAGACTCCTCATTGTTTTTGTTGATACAGACTAACATTGTTACCCCTCTGATACTAAAATAATTTTGAGACACATGAGATTTTTCATTTCTCCACCCCCACCCCACAGTGGTATCGCATGACTGCATCTTCCCTAAGTGGGTTTTGGCTTCACCCTTATTGCGAGTAATGAAAAGTGGTGGCTTGTTTGAAAGAGGGAATCCTGCATTTGTAACATCAATTCTATTGAGAATGAGAGAAAATGGCAGCCATTTTGAAAGAAGGCAGTTGCTTATGAAGAAAATTTATGAAGACTAGCAACCAAAAGATGACCATTGATCCTTAAACAAAAAAGTCTCAACTTCAGATATAGCCAATGCATGATATTTCGGTGAGTTTTATATATGAGTTTTACTTGTAAATTCCCAGAAAAGTCATTTTGTATTCTTAGAGCTGTAATTTTGGGGAGGGTACTCTGTAGTCTTCATACATAGAATCATAGAAATCTGGGCCAAAAGAAATCTGATGAGGTTCAATAAGGGTAAGTGCAGGGTCCTGCACTTAGGACGGAAGAACCCAATGCACAGCTACAGACTAGGGACCGAATGGCTAGGCAGCAGTTCTGCGGAAAAGGCCCAGGGGTGACAGTGGACGAGAAGCTGGATATGAGTCAGCAGTGTGCCCTTGTTGCCAAGAAGGCCAATGGCATTTTGGGATGTATAAGTAGGGGCATAGCGAGCAGATCGAGGGATGTGATCGTCCCCCTCTATTCGACATTGGTGAGGCCTCATCTGGAGTACTGTGTCCAGTTTTGGGCCCCACACTACAAGAAGGATGTGGATAAATTGGAGAATGTCCAGCGAAGGGCAACAAAAACGATTAGGGGTCTGGAACACATGACTTATGAGGAGAGGCTGAGGGAACTAGGATTGTTTAGCCTGCAGAAGAGAAGAATGAGGGGGGATTTGATAGCTGCTTTCAACTACCTGACAGGGGGTTCCAGAGAGGATGGTTCTAGACTATTCTCAGTGGTGGAAGAGGACAGGACAAGGAGTAATGGTCTCAAGTTGCAGTGGGGGAGGTTTAGGTTGGATATTAGGAAAAACTTTTTCACTAGGAGGGTGGTGAAACACTGGAATGCGTTACCTAGGGAGGTGGTGGGATCTCCTTCCTTAGAAGTTTTTAAGGTCAGGCTTGACAAAGCCCTGGCTGGGATGATTTAATTGGGTATGGGTCCTGCTTTTGAGCAGGGTTTTGGGTATGGGTCCTGCTTTTGATGACCTCCTGAGGTCCCTTCCAACCCTGATATTCCATGATTCTATGATAGCTCCTAGGTTGCCCTGCTGAAACAAAGATCTAACGAGTTCAGGTTTTGTACTTAAATTTTAACATCCTCCTGCCTTAATGTAGCAGTTTTCAGATGAGCTTTGTTTTAAGAAATCCCAGCAAGGTTTCTTCTTCTTTGGTTCCCAGCACTTATTAAAATGCTTTAAATCATGTGTCCAATGTGCTGAATAGGGTTGCTGCATATACCTACCCATACAGCCTTTCTGTTAGAATAATTATAAGTGCATCATAAACCTTCCTGTGGCTCTTGATTAGATTATATTGTAAATGTTAGATTGTCTTCCTGCTTGAGTAACTTCTGAAACCGATGTTACCTTGAGTGTAAAGTCAATTTGATTTTTTTTATTATCCTTGATTCATTTTTTAGTCACTAAGAGATTAAATTAGTATTCTATGCTATTGTATTGTATTCACTACTGTTAAGGGACAATGGAAATATATATTGATACAACACAAAATGTGGATGGTTATTTAAAGAGGAATATTTCCACCGACATTTTCCATGTGAAAGGCTTACCAGCCTAACTTTAGATTTCAGTTTATATTGCATTTACTGTTTTTGATGGATCTTAAAAGTAAAGTACCTCCAACAATTCATTAGAATAAACAGCAAGGAAAAAATCTGGCAAGCTTTTGAATAACACAAATGGTTAGATTTAAAACTGATTGTGTAGTCAGTTATGAGATGTTACCATCCAGCATCGATAGCCTTCTAACAGAAAATGTTTTTGTCATCTGGGATAGAGCCCAAGTGTGTGCATACATTCCAGAAGATGGCAAATTTTAAAACTCTCACTTGGGAGTTGGAGCTTTTTTTCCTATAGCTTCTTTATGGGATATACTGAATAGTAAAGAGCAACAGTTGCTCCTTGGAGTTTAGCTCTTCATAATAAATATTTAAAGTGAATAAGAATGAGTGTTTTGCTACAAAGTTACTATTCTGACTTTTACTAGCTAGAACGTCTGGCTAGCAATGTTTTTACGTAGGTCATATCTTTCTACATAAAGGCATATAGATGGTATTTTGGACTATAAATGTTAAGAACTTTTCCATATTCAGTACTATGGAATAAGGCGTAAGAGGAATATATTAAACCTGTTGGTTTTGCAAAAGAACTGATTTATCTGTTCTTACTGGGCCACCCTTCTCTTCAAAAGGGTTGTAGTTGTCTTCTCCTTTATATAGAACGGTGGCCTTTGCAACATTACATATTAACCTGCTTTCCCACTCCCCATCATGGGATTGGTCAGAAGATAGTCTAGAACTTGATGGGCTGTTTCTTCACACACTGTACTTTGTTCTCTGTCTTGAGTAACTCCAATTCTAGATCCTGCCCTTAGATGATTCGAGGAATAAAATTACAGTGAATGAAACCAGTTGTGCAATGTGAGTCTAGGGCTTGAATTGATGGACTTGAGGACCAGATATGGCTGACTTGCTCTGTTAAAGAGGAGAATTATGTTGGATACATATTTTGACTAGGTGGGGGAATAGACTGACCAAATGGAAGGCGTGTTCCTTTGTGAAATGTTTACAAAGTAAAGTTCATAAAAACTATAAGCTAAACATAAGTAAAATATAACCCAGGCTAATCCACCTGCATTTCATTTTGAATCAGTTATGACTGAAGTTGTCTCATAGCCAAGTGTCATTTAAATAATGGCATGTATGTTTCAAAAGACTGTCTTTGTTCTTTTGTCTCTTAATACTTTCTCATTTTTCTGTTAAGGCTCATTCTTTGACATTGCCCACCTCTTTCATAGCACAAAGTTAGTTTTTCCTTACTCAGGCCAATAAATGAGAAATCACAGCAGGATTAACTGTATGTGGTGGGGTTTTTTTTGTAAGTGAAGAAAGATGTTAAGTTTGGACACGATTTGTGGTCAGAGCAGTCCCTCAGAGGAGGGGCAGTTGGGCCCATGGTCAGATGACAAGCCTTGGAACTACATTGTTGGCCAAGCGGAACGCAGGCCATCTGTGAAATGTGACAGTGATGAAGAGTGAAGGAGTGAGTGGTTCAGTGGGAAGAGAGTCTTCTCATTTTGTTCTTATAGAGTGATTAATCTGACTCCTCTTAAGGAACAAATTAGGACAGGAAATTGCATGTGAGCGTGTGATTCCATCCTTGAATTGTAAGGTAAAAGGCTCCAAAGCATTTGAGTTGATTATCAGGGGAAAAAATCAGAACAAATGCGGACTGTGGAATAACCCTCTCCCTCTCCTCCTACAATGCTGAGTGCAGAGAATAAACACAAAGACAAGATTACCCATTGTTGTTCCATAGCATTTTACAAGATAAAGTAAACAAAACGATTGAAAAAACCACTGCTTGAAACTGACTAAGATCTCTTGACATTATCCATCGCTTTTGGGTTATGAAGCCAGTTTTGGCCTTTCAGATATGACAAATGTACGGACTTGATCCAAAGTCATTGACTTCAGTGGGAGTGTTTCCACTGACTGTAATTGGCTAAGCTAAGAGTGCTTCATTCCTAACCAGAAGTGTAATATTTGAATGTGTATTCTGGGTATAAGTAGCAGTTAATGAACATGCCTATGTCCATTTACTTCGATTGCTGGCTGGTTTGAAGACTGAAAGATTGACCTTTAGGTCAGTTTTCAAATGAATGCTACAGCTTCATAAAGAGGAAATATCTTAATGGTAGTACTGAGTGATGACTAGATAAGGGTTTCTGCACCGTGTGTGTGCAGGAAGTGTAAAGGGAACAATCAAAGCAGCAGCAATAGCAGCTCAAGATATTTCCATTAGTAAGAATTAAAATATATATAAAACTTACAAGGAAGGATTTATTGAGTTAGAAATGACAGCATTAGTAGTTACTTTAAATTCTTGCCACATGCACAAATATATATATATATATATATATATATATATATATATATTTTATTTATTTATTTATTTTATATATATATTTGTGCATGTGGCAAGAATTTAAAGTAACTACTAATGCTGTGTGTGTGTGTGTGTGTGTATATATGTGTATATATGTGTATATATATATAATATATTGTGTGTGTTTTTAAAAATAGAACCTTAAGTATTTGAGACTCAGTACACACTGGGATCCCAATATTTGAAAGAGTCCTTAAAATTAAAATCATGTCTGTGTTCCATGATGGAGTATAAAATTATATGAAGTTTGAGTGAGATTTCTTTTCCAGTTGTCAAGACCATCATTGCTCTGGGCTTAGTTATTAATGTAAGGGTTTGTTCTGTGTACCTAGGGAAAGGATTTTGCATTTGCTTTTGGAGTCTAGTTCCTCTTTTTTTTTTTTTTTTTTTTTTTTCTTCCCAAATGGGAGGGAAGATTGTCTTGTGAGTATAGCACATGAGTGGTAATCAGAAGATGTGGGCTCTGTTTCAAGTTCTGTTAGACTGGCTGTGTGACCATAGATGAATCTCCATGCCTCAGTTTCTCTTTAAAATGGGGATAATTTACCCTACTGTGGTGTTTGGGCCTTAATTCATTAATGTGATAAAGTGCTTTGAGATCACGTAGTGGAAGTTTCTATATTCAGTAAATACAAAATATTTCATAGATGACTCTATATTTCGCATTTAGATCTGCACTCCTTTTTCAGGTGAAGAGCAATGCTGTCTGAGAAGTCTATAATGTACCCTCAGGATGTTGACCTACAAACAGACTGGCTTCTATTTACCAGCAGAGGCAAATTTGCTGCTGCTATTTACTTCTGATATGAACATATATAGTTTGTGATTTTCAGGATAAATAAAAGCTGAAATATAACAGATCATTTTTTTTAAAATTAACTTTAAGTGTGTTTGGTTGCTGCCCTAGTACTACTTGCCAGATTTTTATAATCTTTAAAACAAAACAACAAAAATCTCCCCTGGGATTATTTCATATGTATGATTAAGTTATTCAGTTTCTGACTTGAAAGCCTTTGGGGTGAAAGGTTAAAGATGTGGTATGTCTTTGTTGCCATACAATGCACTTCCTTAGCCTGAAACAAGGAGATGGGTACAGTGCTGTAGGCATTAATGACTAACCAGGAAATTGGAAGGATTAGTGTGCATACATTTATTTCTAATAACCCAGTTAATCCAGCGAGCATCTTGCGTTCAAAATGGTTGCAGCTGAAGTATAAATTTATTTGATTTAAAAAAAACAAAATTACAGGGTTTGCAGTTCATACTTCAACATCTGTTCTATGTTTAGGCACTGCATGTAAAAACTAAGTAAGTAGCTGTTCAGGGTGGCTATGTGAGGGTTAACCCATTGATACTTAGAGGGGAGCCCATTGATAAGGTATGAGAACAGCAGGAGGAGAGAAACTGATCCCATTGTCTTGTTTCTCTGCTAATGAGTTTCCAAAGCGCTGGGGCTCCTCTTCTACAGCAATCTGTCTGTTTGAGGTAATAGTGAGTAGTGGCTCTTTATCAATTACGGGTGGGGAAGTTCGTTCTTTGTCTTTGAATGAAAATTTGTCACTAGATCTGTAAGCATCTCTCTAACTTCTCCTAGCTACAGAGTAGCTTGTGATATTACACAGGGTGATAGTACTGTACCTGGTGCTGAGGGGTGTAACAGGCAGTTGTCGAAGGTAGTCTCTCTGGTGCTCAGTGCCCTCTATCAAAAGGGGCTTTTACGTTCATAAATTAATTTTTTTAAAAAAGAAATCTGGGTAGGTCACGTGATCGGAGCAGTTATGTTCTGCTACATTCTTCAGATGGGAGCAAGGGAATCTGTAATGCCCACCAAGTGCAAGCTGTGCCACTTGCAGTGTGTCAGGAGTATGATTCAGGGGTGGTTCAGTCCTATAACTGAATCCCTTTATAACTTATTAGGCCTGGTTACTTGCGAGTTGCTCCAGTTTTGCTTAGTAGTTAGGTGCTTGGCTCAGTCAGGATGTTCCTGCATTGCAGGTGGGAGCAAGCGTCGCAGCACAGGTAGACAGACTTGCAGTAGCAGGGCTTGAGCTAGTGTGCTAAAAAGAGTGTAGCTGTGGCTCAGGTGGCAGCTTGGGCTCTCAAGCTTGCAGACCAACTGTGTGTGCCTGAGCGTCGATGGCTAAACCCGACTCGCAGCCAGAGTCTCAACATCCGCGCTACTATTTTTAGCACACTAGCTTGAGCCCTGCTAGAGTCTCACTGGGCAGGGGGTTGCTCCCATCTGAAGTGTAGACATACCCTCAGTTCTCTCTGGTATCTCCAGGTCCAGTAAGGGCTGAACAGGGGTCAAGACTCCTTCCATACAGAGACCTGGAGGTGCACCAGAGTTCTTTGTTTAGAGCATGCTGGAGGTCATTTTTATTTTAGCTAGATTACTTCTGACCACTTTATCTAGGGGGAGGAGGGAGGATTTTTTTCTTTAGTTTACATCTTATTCATTTTTTTTTTTTTTTATTCTTGGTACCAGTGAGAGTGTGACCATTTGTTGGTGGGTGGCTCTGCTGGATTAGTTTGAAATTGTCTGTGTATTTAGACTGGTTGGCTCTTCTCTATTTTTAATCAGATGTTATATAGTTTTGTGCAGCATTTAGATGCTTTGCAAACAAGCATCTTACAGACTTAATTGCTGGAAGCTTTGAATATATCCCTGAATGATAAGATACTTTTTTTTCCTCTTACCATATGCCCAGGTATTATGCCAGTCTCAATTGCCCGCCATGAATAATACAAATAAATATTCCCTGCCTCTTGTTAAACTGACTCCTTTTCTTTTTGAGTACATTGCCATTCTGTAATACCTCTTGTTTCAAGCTATCAGTAGGACTTAGCTTCTCAGGATACTTGGGCCATCTCCCATCACAAACAGTAAATAAAAAAAACTTCTAGGCTTAATGACCATCCATTTTTATGTGGGCCTTTGTCCAAGAGTGTCCTCGGATTCTGGCTATTCACAGACTTCCCTTTATAAGCATATGTTCTTGTTCACTGGTGTGTAATGGTTGAATGGTAGCTGTTGTTTGGCGTGTGCTGGGTCAGAAGTGCTCCAGATGTCAGGGTGGAGTTCGGGGAGATGGTTGGGGCATCAGTGCTCAACTCCATGAATAACGGTTAAATTGAATTTGCCAGAATATAAAGGTGTAGGAGCTCCCAAGGCAGACTTAGAGAATTATAGTATGGTCAGTGCAGAACTAATAGGGCCCCTTTTAACCTTTGGAGTTCACTGGATTCTATGGATGTCTTTCACAAGAAATAAGTGACAGAATGTTATGTAAGCATCTTTTCTGTCAGTGTTGATGGAAAAATGTATTGTAAACGTGGGGTTCATATTATGATTTTTCTTTAGTCATATGTTTCAGTTCATTACTCAAAGTAGATGTCTCTTGAAATGGACTGTACCCATGTCATACTATAGCAGTGTACAAAAGGGGGTCTATTTTCATTGGTGCACTTAATCCTCTTTTACACTTGTGGGAGCTAGGCAAGTATACAGACATATAAGCCTCTTGGACTGCCTTTCATCTGTTGTGATGCATCCGTCAAGCTACAATATGCAAGAATTGAATTTTTAGTCTTTCTCTAAAAACATGTTTAAAAGTCAACTTTTCTATATGTATTCAAACATCTCCATGTCTTCCTTATAGGTAATTCAGCTACAGTGAGATGAATTATGGAAAGATTTATTTTAGCAACACTTGATGTAACAATCACTTCAGTATTATAAAATTTAATTTTTTTTTAAAAAACAAACAAACCCAAGCTTGAAAACTAAGTTAGAAAAAAATCTTTTTAAACTTGCTGTCTGAATTTGATAAAGAAATCACTGAGGAAAAACATAGATCACTATACTATTTTTTAAATAAAGTCATGGTTCTGAATAGAACTGCAGTTACAATAACAGATTTTTCTCTATTTGGAGCAGCAGAGTGTATTAAATTTACCATGAAGTTCTTTTCCCAAGTTTTTTAAAGTGGAGGTTAAAAAAAAAAAAATATTTGGAAATTTAGATTCAATTAGTGTGGGGGGGAAAAATGATTAACAGGTACAACTGGAAAAGTTACTTTAAAACATGATGTTTTTACTTCTGCTTTGAATGATTTCAAGTGTTTTGTCATCAAAAGATGGTTTTTAGAATGGTGTCACCATATCTAAAATGAAAGCTAATGACAGAGATGGCATCCTACAAACATGAGATAATAGCAGAAGGCAGATGTGGCTGGAATGAGCCACAAAGATAAAGTGCTTGTGGAATTGCACACTGCAGGAGCTAATACCATTTGTAAACATGGTGGAAAGTAGGCAGGGAGGTAGGTGGTCACAACAATTGGATTTCCCTTGACACTTCTCCTTGTCTATCACACAATCCCCATACCAGGGTAGCTGAACTCCTTAATGTAAGCTTCTCCCTTTAACAATAGAAGCCTGAAAGACTTGTGTTGGGAAGACCAACAATAAAGTAGGAAGGGTTCCAGTGATACTGGAAAGCTGTAGAAGACTCTGTATATAAGGCTTGCCTCAGGGAGTCCATTTAACAGATAATTGTGTCACTGATTTGCAATAAACTAGTTAGGTAGCTGTGTTGATGCTGGGAATGTTTTAGCACCATTGAGATATTTTGGTTGCAGAATATTGAATTTTTATCCCAGTTTTAGTGTTTTTCAGTGGAGCATGGCTTTTAGCACTTTCTGACGGGCTTGTTTGAAACTTTGTAAAGTACTAGAATTTTTGAAAAAGCAAACAATATTAACCTCTAAATGCCGATATGAAAGAACTAGGTCTAGCTACATGTTAGAACACAATTTAGTCTTCTCTATCTTATTGTAAGCTTTTCATTGTGGAGTATGTGCCTTGTTATATTTAAAAAATAAAGTAGTGGTTTTGGATAGGAGATTAAAAAATGGATTATGGAAATTGCATGAGATCCTTACGACTTCCCACATGATTTAAACAAGACTTAGCAGCACTGCTCTTTTTCTTTTTGACATGTTGTTGTTGCTTGAGGACACTAGTGTTTAAGTTTTAGGGCATGAGTTAGGAGGTGGTTAAGATGAGATCTACAAAAAATAGCCTGCATTACATTATTTAATAATGTATGGAGAAAATTCACAGAAGAAAAAACATGTTTGTAATCATGTAGAGTTCTACTCTTCAAAACTTCCTCCTCCCTCTTCCCCCCCCAATTATTATATTTATTGACCGACTGGGAGTGGAGATAAATAGTAACTTTGAATTTATAAATTATTCCCCATCTGCCTTTCAAGATGTGGCAATTTAATCAAAGAAGAAATTTCATGGAGAGATCTATCTTAGTAGGTGGAAATGTTTTGGATTCCATATTTGGCAATATGTATATGGTGTGAAATACAATATTTCAATGCAGTAGCATCCATCTCACTCCTTATCTTTCTGAAAAATAATTGAGAAGAGTTGCGTAATCCCTGATGTGTACTCTTGTGGGACTACAGACATGCAGGCTTTAACAGGTCTGTGTTTAGATATATAACAGCAGTTCTTACAAGATGTGTAGTTCTCTATGTGCCAGACACACAATCTGAGCTTCCCAGTGCCCGGCACTGGACTATGACTATGGGAAACAGATTAAATTGTCACATACTCACTTGAATCAGCAGAGGAAACCTTGTGGCCCCCTCAGTTATGATGCATCAGTGCAAGTTTACAAGATATATATATTCCCAATAAATAGTATTTCACTGTGTTTAATATGAAGAATGGCTGTGTCTAAATGGATAACTGATACGTAGCCTAAATATGGTGTAATAAGTTCTCTAAGCATCACTATTTGATACTTGATGTTATTTCAGCAGCTGGATCTTAATGTATAAAGTTGAGTTACAGCAGCATTGTCTATCTGGATTCTAGAAGATGTAATGCTTCTGCAACTATTACTTAAATCTGGTTTAATGTTGTATATGCAAAATTGTTCAAACTGTTAAAAACTGAGGTGAATTGCTCAGCCTTTTCATGGTAGCAGTAAGTAAGATGTATCAATTTAAAAAGACAAAAACAAAACATTCGGTGCTGATACTTATTTTTTCCCTTTGTAGGATTTTGTCGAGAGTCTTCCACAGAACATGATCCACCTCCTAGTAAGTACGAGATGTAAATGTTCTTGTTCCTTTCCAGAAAAGGATTAGTGCAGGAGCAGTACTCTAGTGGGTGTCAATGGGATATAGATTATATTAGAAGCCTTAAACTTTGTGAAATGTCTGCTCTCTCTCCTTTGCCTTTTGCTTGATTATTTTGGGATCAGGAGAGGAAGGTTTTCCAGAGCTCCTTGCATGGCTAATGGCTTCCTTTCCCCTGCTTGATGATGTCTCCTACCATAGCTTGTCACTGCCATTTCATACAGTGGCTTTAGGGTGCTGTTGAATCAGAGGGGCACTTGATACCCACAGAGGTGGAGTGTGCTAGCTCCATTAATGCTCCTAAGGGCTGGATATGCTCTTTATTGTGCTTGCTGTATCTTGCTTTATTATGCTTAGTCTTGCTGTCCTGTCATAGAATCATAGAATTGTAGGACTAGAAGAGACCTTGAGGTCTTCTAGTCCAGTCCCCTACCTTCAAGGCAGGTGGGAATGCTGGGCTTACTTGTGATCTGAACTACTTGTATGTTCTGCATGGCATCATGTTGTACTATTGCTAGATTACCAAAGAGGCCTTAGCTTGGATTTGCACACATTTCTTGAATAGCTAACTGTGACTGATACCCTAATGTTGGCTTATGCTCTTTGTGAAAAGCCTGTTTAGTGTGGTGATAGAAGTAGGTGTTCTACAAACGAGTATTTTTGTAATGGTTGCAAAGCTAATTGCTTTCCAAGATTTTATGGTATTTTCCCAAATCTTTTAAAGCCAGTGTTCCCAATGTGGGGTGTTTGAAACTACCCTCCCTTTCACTATAGTTAGAAGGGAGTGGCTGGAAGTTAAAGCCACACAAAATAAGATTAGAAACAAGGCACAATTTAACAGTGAGGTTGATTAACCATTGGAACAAACTACAAAGAGAAGCAGTGGTTTCTCCATTGTGCCAAACACAAATTATTGAGATCAATAGAAGGGTAACTGGGTGAAATTGAATAGCCTGTGACGTGTAGGAGGTAAGACCAGATCTAATGGTACTTTTTTGCCTTAAATTCTATGAATGTATGAAGAGACTGAAGCCTACATCTATATTTCTTGGTATGTGACACTTCACTATATTTAAGTCCACATGTGCATGATCAATGGATACAAAAATCAAACTGTTGAAGCATTTCCTTGCCATGACATATTTAAGTAACTGACTTCTACAGGAAGTCATCTGGTAAGACTTCTTATTAAGATAACATAATAGTAGTAATCACTTAGTGGGCCATGAATACAAATATTTCTGAGAAATCTGGGGAAGTGCTTTACATTTCTGAATATTACCTGCCATAAGCAACATCATTTAGTGATCTCTGAGGAAGATGAGTGGTATTGCCTCCCATTTATAGAGGAAGAAAATTAGTGGGTGTTTATGCTAAAATGATCAGCAGTGAAATATTTAACTATTTAGATTTGAATTATCCTCATTGGGTTTCAGAGATCTCATTTCATATAGCTGAATGCCCAGGGCACATCTCAGAGTGACTATTTCACATTGTCTGTGGTGATAAATGACTGAATTTGCATTGATTTACACTGAGGATACAGTTGAAAGTTCTTGTGGCAACCAGGGGCTGGTGGCTTAATTTTTTAAATGAAAGCTTTTGATTCTAGAAAACAAATGTAGCACGTTCTGTAGAATTGTGGACTACAAAAGTCCCTAAATAGAGGGCACTTGGATATAGTATTACTAATTTAACTCAAACCCATAGCAGCTCTGTTTTTGCTTTGCTATATCAAGTGATGACTGACTCGTAACACAGAGTATTTGCACGTGTGGGCCAGACTTTCAAAAGAACTCACTTCCCAGCTACTCCCACTTAAGTAGCAAAGTGGTCACAACATCAAAAGTGCTGAGCACCCAAAATGTTCTCAGTGACATACTACACGCTTCAGAAAGTCTGATCCACAGCTTCTGTACTCAGCTCCGGGAAAGCCAGCAGCACTGCAGCTTTTATCTCCTTTGCATTCAGTGTCAAAGTGTTATGGATCTTTCTTCAAAGTAGCCGCCGTGTTGGTCTGTATCCGCAAAAAGAAAAGGAGGACTTGTGGCACCTTAGAGACTAACCAGTTTATTTGAGCATAAGCTTTCGTGAGCTACAGCTCACTTCATTGGAATCCATTGTGTTCATAAATGGAAAGTAAGCCTGGCTCTGAGAGATCCTGTACTGGTGAAAGGTAATGCAAAAAGCTTATGTAGTGAAAAATAACTCGAATGATCACTTGTCTTTATATTCATCAGGTGAGACTAGATGTCCCACCATGGTGTAGGGTGTGTGTGTGTGCGTGTACCCCTCAACTTCAGCTCTTGAGATATCCTTGGGCTGCTACACTGTTGCATATTTCCACTTCAGCAGTGTATAAGGTTGGAATGTTTCTATTTAAACGTTTGTTTACGTTCTATATTCCAGAAGGGTTGGCATCTTAACTGCCTTCCTGCTGCTATCAATACTTAAGATTCCTGTGTTGCTTCCTGGTGTGTGGGAGTCTCTTTGCCAAGCCACAGATGCTTAATACAGATGTAGGTGTGAGATCCTTGTAAATTTTCAGTGTTCTTGGCAACTGTTTGTGAGAGAGGGACAGTGTAACTTGCATGCTGTTCTGCCTGCTGATGTAGAAATAACCAACATCTGCTCAGAGTGCCATGTCCTAACTACCATAGCCTCTCTACACTTAGAAAGATGACGACCTTATGTAGCATTACTCACACTCAGAGCTGAGATCTTGAAAGTCCAATGCTATGTCACAGGTTCAGGCTAAGTTCATTTCTATGAGTAGCCTCCATATATCCCTTCAATTAGCATAAGTGGGGACAAGGGCAATCAAAGGTCAAGAGAAGTTCAAAACAGCATAACTTTTTCTTGTTGGCCCTAATCCTGCAATGCTCACCAAGCTTTTCTTCATCATCGTGTTTACTATACAGCTGTAAAACTTGAAGAACAAGGCCTGGCCTAATACAAGGGAAGCTGGAAATCTAACAGTTTAAGAATAGATGGTATTGCTGCTTAAAACAGGAGAAATAATTGATTTATGTTATGGTACCCAATTAGGCTGTAAAATGAGAAACACTTAAAGCAACCCTGTGGCTTAAAGGCAGCTCTTCGCTCTGATTTCTGTTCAGTAAATAGGAGGCACCGTAATAAAGGTCATCAGCTCCATGAGCTAAATTATTAATTCCTTTCATGCCACTTGGGCTTGTAAACAGTATAGAATACAACAAAACAATCGGCACTGTTCGCTTATTGGCTAGAGAAAAGGTCATGGGGTAAGTAGTTGGACTGGCAACAGCTGTTCTTCTTAATCAAGCACATATTTTGTCCTTTTCATCATCTTTCAGAACAAACCGGTTTCCAAAATTTTAACTGTCTATAAATCCATATCTTCTCCACTTCACCCCCTCTTAGCTAAGCCGTTCTTAAAAGTTAAACATGTTGTATGTAATGAATTACAGGAGTACAAAGGTGGGGAGGAAGAACCAGCAATCTTGTATATTTAGGAGCTTTCTGTTGAAAATGGAGTTTTGTGGGTTTTTTGTTAGCTTAGTATAAATGATACATGCTTAAAATCCAACACTCCTTGAGAAAGTGGAGTAAAATTTGTGCTTGTAAGCAGCAGAGGAGAGTAAAACATTATTGAAATTAAAACTTTAAAGTGCATAGTTTATTATGATTTAAAAGCAATATCAGGAATTTGTTTTGCTCTGAACATCACTATGCTAATGGTACAAGAATAGAAATTTTGCTCTAAATGTTAAACATTTTAACTTTTGATATGTTGTACAGAAAACCTGCAGATTTTCTGTGTATATAAGTTTGGCATGTAGTCCACTGGCTGAGCAGGACTAATTTTTTCACTGTTTATTGTACTACTATTTGTAAAATATCTGCAGCAATAATGTGATTGCTGCACATCTTTAAACTTGTTAAATGGAACAAAAGTGCACAACAGTACCTTAGTGTTCAAGGAAATCTACCACAAACCATAATTATCGTAACAAACTATTTAATGTTATATTTGAAGGTTATGAGAGCAATGTCATTGTGGCATTAAGCTGAATAACCTGTAAAACTTGTTGACTTGAAAATCTAAAACCAAGATCCTTAAAGAAATGCATACCTCACTGCATTTGTCTTGTAAGAGGGGTAGTTTTAATCAAGTAAGCTTTCATATTGTAGAATGAAACTCTGTAAATTATTACAGATGTTTGCAGGTGTAGCTTACTGCTTTAAGTGAGGCAGTTATTCAGATGTCATTTCCCTTATGTTGCTGACCACTTCTAGCTGAGCCTGTTCTCTGCCATCTGACTGACTCAGAAGGCAGCTGACCCCTCCTCCTGCAAACAGCAGCAGGTAACTTACAGATGGCCATCTGTTGACCCATTACTTTAGCCTTTTTGAAAGCTAACGGAGTTGCCCCCATGCCAGTTTAAATATTAGTGTGCACTTACCCCTCCAACATCTTCAGCCAATTGTCACTTTTATACTTGTGCTTAGGTTTTCATGTTACAATTCAGCAGTATATGAAGATGGTCTCAGATGAAACTCTTCCCAGTCATCTAACATAAACTAATTTAATACATATTGATTTATAGCTAACAAGAAGGTAAAGGTATGGTTAGTGCACTTTCAAAGGGCCAACACTTCAGTCACTGAGAGGAGATGGGGACACACAAGGTAGAAAAAACCATAAGAGTAATATAAACTATCTAGAAAACTTGGAAAACTGTTGCATAACATGAGCATGTGATCATTGAAACTGAAAGTGCAGTATCACCAAGCAGTGTTCCAAAAGATTGGTGTCAGAAATGCCAGGAAGAATAAACTCAGATATAAATGAATACTCAGCAGATCTGGGCAGTAAAATGTCTCTCCTGTCCCCCACTGGAGTGTAGCAGGACGCCTTTGAGAACCCTAAGCTCCCACTAATAGTCTTCATCTTAACATTCTTTTGTCCATGACTGCTGCTTCATATAGTATGTTATCACTATTCTCATTCCATGTACTAAGGCAAAGTAGGGGTAGAAGCCAAACATTCTTGAGAAGTGAAGCTAGAGTTAAGTAGGGAATGAGGGGCAGTGTAACTACAGTGCTCTGCCCACAGTGCACATCTGCTGTTTCCTACAAGAATGGTCTGTTGTAAACGCTTAAACATTTGTAGCTGTAGTGTACCTCATTACTGTAGCATTTGGACACATTTCACATTACAAACAGATGTATAAACACCCACCAGGAGCAGCAATACTGTCTGTCTTCAATCGTTCATTAGTCCACCAGCGAATAAATTGGAAAAATAGGAAGATAAAATGCAGGAAAGACTTGGCCAAATACAGACCCTTGTATTGTGTTATGAAGGTATGCTGCCAGGAGTGAGTTCTAATGGTTTAGGAATGGAGTGTTGTATATTGCTACATTGCGTTTGGTTTTACGGATAGATATGGGACATAATCTACCAGCAAGAAAACTGATAATCTTGAGATTCTCCTGCTTGCTGGCTTTAGGAGATCATGGGGATGTGAAGAAGAGACAAATTCAAATAACTCTATAAAAGCAGAGTCACAAACCTGTATATCCAGACCATAATGAAAAGGTAAAATATAGGAAGTATTACTGGGGGGCAGGAAGAAATATGATACAATGCCTGGGAATCCTGGACTTGCTTTTCAAAAACAAATCCCTGTTGACAGTGATTTCTAAAGTGAGACTAGAAGGCTTTATCTGATCTATGATCACAACTGAACCTATTTCTGGTAGATGGGTCCTTCCCAGATGTAAACTTCTCCAAAGTTAGGGCTCCTGTCTGGAGTCAGACCCATCTCTAACCTTGGCGCCTCTTTCCTAGCATAGGGTAAGAAATGAGTCTAGCTTCCTCTCCCAGCTGTATAATATTCTTCTATATCTGATACAAGCTCAGGGCTTCCTTGTACTGGAGGGGAAACTACTTTTGGTTAAGCTGCTGATCAAATGTTGGGAGAGGGCCCCTGCATTATGCAGTGTTTTGAAGGGGATCTCCTTTCTGATAAGAATCCTTTTGAAGGGGCTCCAGATCTTGTTTGGATCTCATTTTCTTGACCCTTTCTGCCATTTCTAGTACTGACCCATTTCAGAGGTTAATATGTAGAATTTAAAGCTGATGGAGCCTAGAGTTTAGGAATTCTTTGAAAACTGATGAAAACATAGTTGTTTTCAGAGACAGTTACAAATGCCTGTTATCTGATTAGAGAAATGAATGCTTTAACAAGCAGGTCTGGAAACAATAGCACATGTGGGTATGGAAGATAGAAATCTCTTAAAGGGGATGGAAGGTAAAATAATATTGCTTAAATAAAAATCCTAACTGGAGTGCTAGTTTCTTTTGGTACATTGGTATATATTAATAAAATGACATGAAGAAATACAGTAAAGGTAACTTTCTGCTGTAGAATAAACATTTAAAAATACGTGACATTGACAAACTAAATATAAGGTGTATTTGTGCTTGTATGTTTGTTATCGGGAGAGTGTCATTGGCTGCTACAGCACTTTCAGTTGCGTAACTGTTTTCACCCAACCTGTTTCCAGAGGCTTATGACTTGCTGAAATTTTCCAGTCTTGGTCTCGGCCCAAAGGCAGGGTTGGTGGTGTGGTGTGTAGTTTTTGTTTTTGGTCTTTTTGTGTGTGCAAACTTGGAGTAAAACTGGTTCAGTTGTTTAAGTTATTAGTAAAGAGAGTGAAATACTTTCTCCATGTGAAAGAATTGTTGAGCTTCCTTTGACTACTTTTAGCCCAGCACTTTCTACTGCAGAAAGTTAAACTTGCATTGAAATAGCCACAATTGATTTTTCTGGAAACATTTGGTTTGCATAAGATAAAGCTATGACCCTCTCACAGGATGTGTAGTAAGTCCATTTTGATACTTTTAGTAAGGTCAAAGAGTATAGTTAAGACTGTGCATGCATGTGTGGCATACTGATGGGGTGAAATGGTTAGGGTGGGCTGCTACATTTTGTAAGGTTTAAGATGGCTTTGTACAACTCAAGTTTTCAGAAGGACAAACTTAACTCCTAAGGCGTTCCACAGTTTTGACATTTCTCGGATTTTTGTGCAAGTCTTGTAATACTTACTGTTTTTTATTCAAACCCCAGCGCCTGAAGTCATGTGATGCTCCCTTTTCAAATGAAAATGACTAAATTTCTAGTATTTAAATAGAGTAGCTTGAAAACATGAATCAGGCACAACTGAGCATTGCAGTGATGTCTGCTTGAATCTGCATTCTGGGGTTAGGGTAAGTGCAGTCTTCCTTCCAGCTACTTTAGTGGCTTCCCTCCAAAGTCTCTCAAAACCAGGCATATAAAAATCCCACAAATACATTATTTTTAATATAATTTTTAGGCCAATGTCATGACTTTTGGGGTGTGCGCTTTCACTGGTGGTAAACTATATATAGTTGAGATTATGGAATTTAGCTGCTTGTTGTAAATTGGCAACATTGCAGAGTAAAGGTACTTTTCATATCTTTATTTTTTTTTTTAAAAACTGACAATCTAGAAAATTCCATCCAAAAAGCTACATTTACAAGAATGTTCAGGTTGCATGAATAAGCATTCAAGTGTCGAAATACCAAAGTTAATGTTAAAATAATTTAAATATTTTATGCCCAGGCAAACATATACAACATGGCAGCGGTACATGTGTGTAATGTCTGTTTGGAGATCTGTCAATTTTAGGGGGATTTAGGGAGGAAAAAATTAATACTCAAATTTGTTTTCTCAGATATAACAATTTAAATTAGCCTTTATATGCAACTGTCTAATACGATGAAAATGGGGGATGGAGAGATGGACATATGAGTGTAAACATACATTTATTTAACTTTCAAAATTAAATATGGCAATTTCTATTTTAAAGAAATGCAAGTGCCTAAACAATTTTTTTCTTATTAGCTACAGATGTCGAACAGATGAGTTTCTCCTCACCTGTGCTTCCCATGAACTCTGTGGGCAGTAAGTACCTTTCTTTCTCACATGACCAGGTTGCATTTCTTTTTCATTGACTGACAGCTTTGTTTGTTTTGAGGTTGCCAGTGAATTGAAATAGTACTTCAGTGTAGAAGTTTTGAAGAGCAATGCAGTAAAAAAAAAGTTCACTTAAGGAGCATGGCATTCCACTTTCAGGAAGAATTCTCCCCCTACCCCGACAACAGTGCCCTCGACCTGGTCTGTACTGGGTGTTGCCATCATAGCTATGTCAGCTATGTGCATGGATTTTTTTTTTTACACCTGATATAGCTATGCTGGAAAAACCCTTAGTGTAGATTCACTTGATCTGGTACGACACTTCTATACCAATATAACTGCATCCACCCTATAGAGTTTGCTGGCTTAACTAGCAGTACTCTTCCCATGGAGATGTGGTCTTATCTGCAGACGTTCTCCTAGTCATGCAGACCAGGATTTTCAAAGGAGATGAAGGGAGCTGGTGCCTGGCTTAAGTGATAGTGGATTTGGGGCATTTTTAAGAATCTTAGCTTCAGGACTTTCAGAATCCAGTTACTTCACTAGTAATGGCTTATTTTTCATCTCCATCTAGTGGTAATTAGTGTATCTGAGGACTAAATGTAAGTAATCCACTAGGTGGCAATAAGTCCTTATCAGAGACCAGAGTTTATAGGTGTAAATTCTAAATATCTAATTCTAAACAGAGGCAGCAATTCAGTGCAGATTTCTCCTCCTTAAAGACAATGTATTTAATTTGTTGGAAACTCCCTGGGGCATTCTCAAAATAGGTAAACAATTAACTGGCAGTTCATTTAGAAGATAATGTTCAAATAAGTTTCAGGGGCAACCACCTAAACCCAGGGGTTCAAAGTCCAGAGATGCTTTGTCTCCTTGACCTCATTGTGCTGGGGGATTGTACCTGCTTGCACCCTAGAAACCATTTAAATCTTTGAAGAAGCTTTCACATAGTGATGTAGTTTTTTGGAGAGTATTTTAGCTATAATTATTTTTGGTGGTTTGAGCATTTAACATATGCTCCTACGCCCTGAATTTCAAAAGCATATGTGCAATTTCTTGCTTACTTGGTCTATATAATTAGTGATTGCCTGGACAAATCAGATTTTTTTGTGCAAGTGGTAAGGTCTGCATCTTGATTATTGTTGTCAAATACAAATTGACAGTTCTACACATGTAGTTGTAGTAACTGCATGTGCAAATTAGGTGCACAAACTGAATGTGCATATTTTTGAAAATCAGCTATGATTATTTTAACAAAATAGTTTAACATTAAATCTTTGTTGCCCAGCATTACTTAAATTTATAGGTGTCACATCTCCTTAAGGCACAAAGTGTATTAAGGTAAATGTTATTTTGTATAATGTCCTAGCATCTGGATATATTTGCTGAATGCTCAAGGTAAGGCTGCCTAATAGCAAGAATTGAACTATGGCTTTCACATTTTTTTGCATCGTGGTATTATGGCGATGTGCTTGTCAACACTGGATAGTCATCTGTTTTTCTTAGTTGATGAAATGGAGAAGGCTTCCTACTTTGCTGCTTCTTTATGAAATCCTTTCCGGACTTTCAGAATTACATGAATGCAGAGGAAAACTCCAAGTTCCCAGATACTTGTTTATGTATCAAAAACTTTTATTTAAGGTCTGCAGAGCACGCACCTTATCCTTGGCTTTTTGCAGCTTATTGTGCCAGTGGACCATCATTTTGCTGTGCCTCTCCTGGCTTATTAGGCATTTGCTTCAGATTTTTGTTTTACTCAGTATCACTGACTAAATTAGTTTTACTAATGCACCTTTGCAGCTGAGATGAACATGCTTTGTGTTGTGTTGGGATTGCATCTCTTCTGCTCTACCTCAACGGGCATACAGAACTGTCACTGTACACTAACCATAATTTCCTTATGGAAAGCACTAGTGTGTGTGCTGCCTTCATTTCATTGTAGGTCAACATTGTTCACAACATCACTGACAATGTCTAAAGGGAACAGCTGTATTTTGAATGAAGATCGTCCAAATTTTCTACAGAAAGCTGTTCAAAATTGCACAAGGGCAAAAACTGTATCGAAAACCAGGAATCTTCTGTTTGTTTTGACCTTCTTGAATTTTTAAATATGTGAAAACATGCCTACTCTCCAGCTGAGACCTTGCAGGCTGCTTTTTGTAAAATCATGCTGAAGTATTTATACCACTATAAATCCTTGAAAATAGGGTGTTTCACGGGAGCTGTACTGAGGTGGTTGTGCCAAAATGGAGGTGGTTACATTAAGTGAGCAAGGCCTTTCAGTGTCTGAGGCTTGGGGAAAGAAGATCCTTTAAAACACCAATTCTGCAGAATTCCATCTGTGCTTATCTTTACACCTGAGCAGTCCCGTTGGGCTCAATGAGGATATTCATGTGTGTAAAATTAATTACGTGCATTAGCTCTGACCCTGCAAAGAATTAAGATTCCAAATACTGTTAGAAGCATTTGAAAACAATTTGTGAAAACAATCCAGCAGTACTTTCTAGTTTCCTGTACCCTTGGGACGTATTTTGCTTCAGAGAAATTCCAGCCAAAGGGAAATACAGTCTGTGCCTTTAAAAAGAGCAGTGCCTTCCATTCTGCTGCCGGAGAAACAGGCCCTTTCAAGGATCTTAAAGCTTTAAAAGAAAACAGTGTGTGGTTTTTTGCGGGTGTGGTAGAGGAGTGTGTTTTGACTCATCTTTGAGATATGAAAAGACAAAATGGTCAGAATTCTTTTGTGGGGTGCGGAGGGGATTGTGAAAGTCTGCTCATCTGTGTTTAGATAAATGATTCTATAAGATTGCAGGACCTTCAGGTTCAGGCAATTTAACAGATCACAGATAAGACAAGTGCTGTGTCCTTTACTAATGTGTTACCAGGTGACTAGATTTCACCTAGTTCTAAGTAAACTAGCTATCCTTGATATAAAATTCTAGAAAAGTAAGCACAACAGGAACTCCAGTCTGTTTCAGGATGGTCATTCATGTTCTAGGAAATGAAATGGTAATATGAACAACTACGAAGTATTATGCTCTGTTTTCACTGGCTAGTTGGTAAAGCCTTTGACCATGTGTCACTTCCCCAGAAAAGCCAGGCTGGGAGTGGCCACACCTGTGAACACCTCGCCATATCAGTCTGTCACCAGCAGCTGCAAGAAGGTTTGAGACCTGCTGCTCAGATCAACAAGAAAACAATACAAATCCCCTTTTGGTTTTAATATTTGGCTGATTGGATTCTAAGAGTTACTGGGCTGTTACTTAGCCTTAGGAGCTCTGTGGCAAGCTTCTTGTAGACATCCCTTCTAATAAGGTAGCTGGCTCCAGCTTTCTGGGCAGGTTTCTCTGTTTGGGGCACCTCAGAAACAACCAGAGGAGTAGAGAAGCAGGCAGAAGGGTGCAAAAATGCCTAGGTTATCTGGGGGTCAGCTGTGTCCCTCCGTTTTATTGCTTTCTTCTGAACAGCCAGCTCTGGAGGGACAAAAGGGAGAGCCTTTCAGACAGTTAGTAGGTGGTAAGGGTCTTTTGGTCTATTATTTCTGAACGCTTTCCCACTCTCCCTTAAGGTTTGAATCAGCCCTTATGTGACTGTCTTGTTGACTGTGGTCATGTGGTTGCATATGTAACATTGCTTTGCTCATTATGGTATTCAGTGGAACAACAGGTATGCTCCACGTGAAGGCTTCCCTTATCTTTCCCTTGAGCAGGGGCTTAGGAAACCTCTATAAAGTTCAAGGAGCTCACTTAAAGATCATCTCAAGAGTGAACCTTTCAAATATTACTTATTTCTATAGCATAGCAGCTTGTGTGTGTTTCCCTTCAGATTTCTCTTCAGTGATATCTCAGGACACAGAAGCCATTCTCCTTCTGTCGTATGCAGAAGGGGGAGGGAACCCTGTAAGGGCAGGGTACACACAGTGTTGAAGGCCTGAGATTTAACAACCTTTATTAGCACAGAACCACTACCCCTTGAAATTCCAGCCCATGCAGGGAACCATTTCATTCAGGTGTACTGGAAGAACAGACCTCCAACACAGGATCAACTGATCATGGTCAGAGTGCTATCAGTTATGTCCTAAGAGCTAACTTCATCCCTGATAAGCCAAGATGTACCTGTGAAAGTGTTGCAAGATATCAGTGGCCTTGATCAACAAGAAAAGGTACCAGATCCTCAAGTACGCAGCTATCATCAAGTACGCAGAGTCTACTGAGGACAGTTGCATCAGGCAGAATTACCATGCTTGGTGGTGTCACTCCAGGCATTGTGTAATGAAGTGCCCAGATCTGGTTCAATCTTGTGAATTCACAAATCTCTGGGGCAGCCCCGTGGGTGGTGCCAGGTGGGGTCAGGGCATCCACCCCTTTGCTCCTTGATGGAGAGCTTGAGAGCACAGTGTGCTCAGATATTTTTGTCCATTCTGGAGACAGGGCTGAAGCACACAATGCTGTTTCTAAATGTCATGAGCAACTGAAGGAAGACCAGATCTCTGTGAGATTGACTTTTCTCATAGTCAAGCCACTTCATCCTCAGGATCTGGTGCTGACCGCACATATGGAATGCCTCTAGCCACTCCAAGTCTGACTGACTGTAAGAGGTTTTAGGTTTCTGACCCATATAGCAATACAAGTACTGTAGTATGCAGGGTTGATAGACCCTGAACTTTGTCTCAGCACAAACATGTTTTTGCATCCATTAGCAAGCCTTGGACTTCATGTAGAAGGTGGCAAACCCTATTTGTCGAATGTCCAGTTTGCTGCAACTGTTGAACTCTGCTTCATCAACACTCTCCATGGTACATGACCCCCCGTCGATTCTGGTGGCCCAGCTCCAAAGGTTCTGGAGCTTGGTCTTCTGCCATGAGATGTTCAACCCCATGGTATAGGCAATGTCCTGGGGGTGGGCCTTAAATTCTGTGAAACCATACTCTGGGTGTCTAATATTCTCTTTTCCTGGACGAAGGATAGAAGGGAAGGGAGAATTTTCTGTATTGTGAAGCATAAAAAATAAGTAGGTAATAAGCTTTGTAGCAGGCGGCTAAGCAGGCAAAGGATAGTGGAGTGTATATCCCAAGTTCTTCAAGTGGAGGTTCAGGCTGTGTCTTGTTCATCTGTCATCACTCCCTCCCAGAGGAGGACCTGTTTTCAGCAAGTCTTTTCCCAAATGGAGATTAATAGGCGGTAGCTACAACCTGTTCTCCCATGGCCAAAAGAATGACTGGTTTTTTTCTGTTCATAATGTTCTCCAGGACAATTTAAATAAAAAGTAAATGGCAGAAATGAGCTGGAGTGTCCCTGCATTGTCCAGAGATCCTGGTTCTCTTGTATCCAATTCAGGAGGCAACCACCACTAAGTTCTACCTAGCCCACAAGAAGGCTCTGTTCTCGGGGGTCAAATTCCCCATGCAAACTGAATATCCTATTCTATAAACAGAGCGTCTTCAAGGGCCAGGTCTGTAAATGAGGAATAGTGCTAAGTCATTAGTATGGATGAATCTAATCAAGACAGGGAACATGTCTTGTTTGGAGTTCTTATAATAAAGTCTTAGTATGGGCCAAAACCTCAGATGTTCTAAAATCAAAGTGGTAGACATTTCTAGCTCGCTAGAGATGGCAGGAGTGTCGTCTTAACCAGACACACTATTTCCTAGAGCTCCCTTGCTTTTCAATGCTACACCAATGAGATCTTCCTCTTGGGACCTAAATCTTGTATTAAATGCCCTGTCTAAAGCATCCTTTGCATTTCTTGTCAAAAATGCACTTAGATTTTTTTTATCTTTAAATGTTGTCATCCTAGTTTCAATATCTTTGGCAGAGTGTTTTTGGAGGGTAAGATCTTATTGTGAAACAGCAGTCCCACAACTCTCATGATAGCAAAGTTGTGCTAGGATTTGACAGTCTTGATTCCCCAAACAAACCTAATTAAAAGAAATTTTGTCTTCCATACTTTTCTGCCCACATGCGAAAGACCATTAAAATAAATTAAATCCTAATCAGTGGAACAAAAATAAAAAACTGCCCCACCTATGGCATACTCTTGCTGTCAAGAGAGCTCCAAAAATCAACATTTTAATGCTAAGTACCCAATTCAGAAAAATCTCTAGCTCTGTTGGCCTGCAATATCTATCATAAATAAATGGGGGGGGGGGGGGGAAGAGAAGCTGCCAAGTGGCACACTTCAGAAGCATTCAAAGGTAGAAACTGCATTCCCCTTGAACATTTGGGCTCATTCATTCAGAGCCATGGAAGCCTCCTGGCCTGAATGATCATTTAAAACATAGAGATGTGTGGGGTGGCCAAATGGTCATGTTTACATACCTTCAGGAAGTTTTAAAAATTAAGGGTATAGTCCCTGCTGTTGGAGGGAGGGCTCTGCATCCTATGCTTACTCAGTACATCGATACATGTTTTTAAAAAGTCTAGCCCATTCATCCTTTGTTTCTCGCCCTGGTGACATGCTGCTGTTCGACATCCCATTGTGATGGATCTGTAAAATAGGGAAATTTAACTGAAAATTTCCTTTCTTCTGAAAGGAAGTCTGCTGATCCAACATACCTGGCACAAAGATTATAGTTCTGAGGAAGGCTTAAACTGTCAGTCTCCTCAATCTACTGTACAGGATCTAATCTATGTATATAAATAAAATCTCTTTCACTGGGATGAAATTTGAACTTCTTCTGCAGTTGGAAGTGATTGAGTTTTTGTTCGTTACCAGGCCGACAGCTCTGTTAGGTGACAATTGGGGGAGTATCTTGCTGTGAAGAGCCCTTAGCTGCTGGAGTTCACAGTACATTCACAAGCAATTCCATGGAGTCTCGTTGGGATGGAGAAAGTGTTACTGCAACTCAGTTTATGGGAGGGAAAATACATTTTTGAGGGGTGGTGCTACAAAACATTTGTGTGACTACAAGCAGCCACCTGTATTCTTGTCTGGAACCCTAATATCGTTTTTGTAGGGCTTTTATAAATGGTTTTAATTATTAAAAATCAAAACTGTTGGATTTTCTCATTACTGCATCTCCTAAAAAACCCCAAAAACCTGTTGCTGTTCACTTGCCGTGAAGTGGAGTCTTGTCTTGAGTCTGTCTGGCATTCTTTCTTGGTGCAGTAGATGAAAACCTCTCAACACTTCTTTAGATGTGAGATTCATAGGTAACATTTCAAAACTAGTTGTGATGTTTGGAAAAATATTCTAGTGTGGCATTTAACACTAAAAAGTCAATCAATTTATCATTCTTACACTTCACTTTTCTGTCAATATGCTTTACACAGGTCTCATTTCTCTTCAAAAACACCTTTCTTAATGCACAGGAGCATACATATAGTGCAAGATGTACAGTACTTTAATGCTGTGTGTCAGTGAGAAATCCAGACCTATACAGACCTGTATGAGCAACAGTTTATTTTGGTCATATCCCATACTTTGTGTTTCATATGTATGGTGTGGGGTATTCCCCTCGTACTTCTCTAGAAGCAGCATGTTGCTTGAAGATAGCTGATTGGGAGAACTGCTTCAGTTCAGTCTACTTGTGAAAAGGATCCTGAGAGAAGTGTCTGCCTTTGTGTGCAGGCTGAAGTCTGGAATCTGGCATGTTGAGGGCTGAAGGATTCTATTTACACTGCATCAAAAAGTATGAAAGGAGCCTCTTGCTTTCAGTGTTACATGAGAATTTGTGTCTGAAGGGTTTTAAACAAAATAGTTCATACTTTCAAATAAACATACCTACGTTCAGTTATGGGGTCTGCTCTCTGCAAGGGTTACAATGGCTCCTTTCATCAAAAAATTGCCGTTGTTTATAAACATTAAACCTTACAACCTCCTTGGCAGCTAGTTGGTAAATTTCATGCAGAGAGACAGATGGAGCTTAAGTGACTTACCTCGATGTTCCTCAGTGAGCCAGTGGCAGAACCGGGAGTCCTGATCCATCCTGTGCTGTTACCACTAGACACAGCTTTACAGTAATCCAAACTGTAGCCCTTATTGAACAGAAAATATGAGCCATCTTTTCTTTTTTTTTTGAACACTTGCATGCATTTGCAGTCTCTTAGATATCTGGTCCGCAGTTTGCATTCATTGATCAGTGAGTTGATACAAACTAAAACCCACCGACAGCAATGAATGTTGATTGCAGCCATTAGATGCTTAAGCTGTGCAGTAGTATTTCTTCAGATACAGTCCAGTCCCCCCTCCATTTTTGCATGGAGTAATTCATAAAACATCAACACTGTCCCAACTTGTATTTAGCTCAGACACTGGTTACCATCCCAAGACCTGAAGAGGAGCTCTGTGAAGCTTGAAAGCTTGTCCCTTCCACCAAAAGATATTGGTCCAATAAAAGATATAACTTCACTTACCTTGTCTCTTAAGTCTTCCTGGACACACCAATATTATTTCAATAAAGGTCTTATTACCTTGGTACAGTGTGTAAAGTACACATAGATGGAGAAAATAGAAGGACAATTAACTAGTTCTAAAGTCTATGCAAAATGGAGTAATTTACCCTTGTGTGGATAATAAAAAAAAAAAAATTTTGCACAACCGTTTTATTTTTGTGCCACAGATCGTTCAGGCATCTACTTACCTGCATTGTCTGAATTCTCTTAAGGCTTGAAAATTAGATAAATTCTCTTAATGTTTGCTCTGTTGCATTTAAGAACATAGGGTGGCACTTTCAAATACACCTGAATAATTCAGGTGCCTAAATCCCGTTGACTTTAAATGAGATGTGTGCTCATAAGGAATTTAAAGGGTTTTTTGTTTAAATCCCACCCATTGTGTCTCCACTTTTTGGCTACTAAAAAATCTTGGATGATCACAGCTGCATTTATATATGCCAACTACTCTCTCTATGTTCAGTTTATCCTTTCAGACTAGCCATTTCAGAAGGCCAGAGTCTGGCCAGGTAAAGATTCTTATAGGACTGACCTGTACTAGAAACGCTTGCTAGTATAGCTATTCTGCAAACTGTCCTGATGCAGATACACCTTATCCTGGCAAAAGTGTTTCTGTTGGTTATTCCAGTTCCCCAGAGCTATAATAGCAAAAGCACTTCTTTTGCTGATATAACTGTCTACACTAGGGCTTTTGCAAATGTAGAAATATTAAAAAAAAAAAAAAAATCACACCCCATCTGACACTAATACACTGGCAAAAGCTTTGTGTGTAGATCTGGCCTTAATTGACAGCTATAGGTCAGTTGACCCCTTTTTTTAAAACAAAATAAAGGGGAATGGCTAATATGCTTTTGGAAAAGGGTCTGACAATGACTTAACTTAATCATGGAAGTATTGTGATGCATACTTGGGAAAGGCACACACTGCTTTTGATGAAAAATTTGCTTTTCTGTTGTCTTTACTAGAAGTTTGGAGTAAAACACATTTTTCTGAGACTTCATACCTTAAAGGTATAAAGAATATGGATGTCTTATCACCATGATAGCCTAAAACTCCTTTGGTGCCAAGAATAAGTGTTCCGTTTTTTTAAGGATGCTGCATAGCCGCAAAGACAAACATCCTCCAGAATTTGCTCCATAATTCCTAGCCTGTTTCAGTTTTAAAACAGTTTTTCTTTAAAAAGGGGGGAGGGGCAGTAAAAGATTTAATTTTTGTTGGATCTTCAGTTGCAAAGTTCTGTAAGGCACAGCCTGCAATGCTAGACAGAGTGCATTAATGTTAAGATTGTTAGGTTAAAAACTAGATTTATACCAAAGTAATCTCTTTATTGGCTTCCATAATTCTTGCAAAAATAACCCTTTCCCACCCACCCAGCCACCCACTCTCTCTGTCTCTCTTATTTTAAAGCATTTTGTGGGTACAGTGCGATATATGACATTCCAAGCCGGGTGGACAGGGTGCCCTGTGTCTGGTTATGTTTGCTGAGATGATTTTACGTTTAACTATCCCATGAAAGGAGCTGAACTTTCTTCCCTAGACAGTTGTCCTGCCACAGGACAAGATGGAGGGACAGCTGGGTTTAGTAATATGGAATTCAGTATTCTTGGTTAATACTTCCGGTGAGCAGTTGGTGAGGATTAGGGGAAGCAGGTTCACAAGAGCAAATTAAATGACATTCCAAAGCTTTTCCAGCGAAGCTCAAATTGCCAGCCCAAATGGGAAGTAGGTTCTATTCTGAACTAGCTTGCATCACATTTCTTTTAGCACAACATTCTCAAATTTCGTTTCCAAATTTTACTGTTCAGTTGTAGACGTGTTATTGCTTCTGTATAGCTGTGTGCAGAGCTTCCCATTACTTTTACTCAGACTTTCTTTTGTTGAAATCCTGCTTAATGTGTTTAAAAAAACAAAACAAAACAAAAATGTAACAGTTGAATGTTTAAAACCGAAGACATCCTTTTAAAAAATACATAAATACTTGTAAGGGTGGCAGAGGGTTAAGGGATCTCAACTAGTCTTTGTTCACATTGTAAAATGTATAAATCATGGCCTGTTAATAGCAACCAAATGTGATATATGAACGTTCAAGTTTTCCATTTAGCAATGTGTCTGTGATAAACCTCAAGGTACAGTCAACGGTCGATGGTTTTTTCTAATTCTCAAACTCACCGACAGCGTTGAATGTTCACTGAAGCTATCTGAAGGCTGCTACGTGCGTACATACACTCTACATAGTTTCCATGCATCTGTTTTCCTGGACCAGCAATGGAAACACTGCTGAGGGCTCTGCATTCTTTATTGCAAGGTCTTAAAATACTTATAGCAGTATTTTAATTATGAAAGGGAACTGTGTAGCTGAGGGCTAATGAATTGCAGGCATGTAAGACTGTAGTTCTTTATACAAAGATGGCTTGGGCTACTGCTTAGAATGGCTCTGGATGTTCCAATTTGTCACTGTACAGTAAACAAATGTCCTTTCTTATGCAATTAAGAAGTCTAAATATTTAAATAGGGAAGTACTTAATGCATTTTGGGCTTCTTTTTAAAGTTCATTTATATTTTTAAAAAAATAATCTATAAACTAAACTCAGGATGGGGAAAAAAACCCAGCTCTTTTCTTTCCTTTCATTGAAGGATACATACACATCTGCCTCAGTTCTTTGGCAAACTTTTTGTTCTGTTCCTTTTAAAACACATTCGATCTTTAGTGGCTGTGGAGGACTGAATTGAGAGTTCTTCAGCACACATCAATATCAATTTGTTTGTCTACGTGCTCTACTACAAATAACATGAAATGGGGGAGGGAAGGGAGAAACTGATCACTGCCTCAACAGTTGCTTAATGGTGAGAAGCAGAATTTTACCCTGAAATAGTTCCTATTGGCTCCAGTTAAAGGAACACTGTCAACTAGAATTTCTTACATTGTTTAAAAATGTGTACTACTGCTCCCCTGTTGATGTTTGGAAATGTCTTTTGGGCACATGTGAGATCAACACCACAAAACATTGCTAGCCCATCCCTCCCTTCTTTTCTGTGTTTGCTTGATATCTCTTGGGTTTCAGTTTTGTTGGTTCTGTTACTGATTAAATACCTTCTTGTAGGACCTGAGGAAGTGGGCAGGTGAACTTCTAGACTCCACATGAGTGGTGTAGCCATGCTAGCATGAGAGAGGAAAAGCAACTAGCCATTAATGAAACAGTGAGATTGACTTACACAGGGTGGGATTTCCAAAAATGCACCATATTGGACTTTGACTTCAATGAAAGCAAGAATTAATGGATGTCTTACCATTGACTCCAGAGTTAGGCCAATACTGAAAGCTTTTGGAAACCCCACCCAAAGTGAACAACCTGAAAAGAAGAAAAATTTAAGGTCTTGGGTATTGCTGGTTAAAAAACAAAAAAACCTAACAAAACTTTCAGAGGGAAGTGTGATTTTTTTTTCCCCCCCCTCTCTGCTCCCTCTCCAACTTGTTGGTATCCCTTGAAGTTTTAGGTTGAACATGTGAAAACTTCTGCCTAGAAAGTTCATGATTTAGATTAATTTAATTACATACTTTTTTTATTCAGCTTTTAGCTGCAAAAGGATTTGTTTAAATTCTCCCTAAATTGTCACATTCCTCCATCTGTCTAATTATCCTAACTCTTTCAAACTATGCAACCCAGCTGGAAGTGATCTCTGCCACTTGCTTAAATTGTTGTATGCAGTGTTGTAGCTGTGCTGGTCCCAGGATTTTAGAGAGATGGGGGGTTTGGGTTCGAAAGAAATCAGTTGCTTTACCTGCACGCACTGTGGTGCAACTAGAAAGTGTGTGCGTGCACTCACGCACGCACACACCATAATAGTTAAATAAGGATATTAAATTTAAAACTTTTTGTGCTTTTTTAGTGGAGCACATTTACTGTAGCCCCGATGACTTTGTTTTTAAAAAAAATTTTATCTGAATAACCTGTGAATGTAGGCATAATCTGGAAAGTTAGATTTACTTAATGAGTATTTTGGCTAACAAGATATTTAAAGCCTTTTCAGTTTCCTGTGTACATGGTGATTGAATAAGGTCTGCCTTTCGAAACTGTAATGAGGGCATTATTTCCAGAGTACTGTTTGGAGTATCCTAGAATTACACACTGTAAGTTTCAGCATTTTGCAGGCAACATTTACACCAGATTTCAACTGAGATACAGAAACGGTCTGAAAATGTGACACTAAACAATTCTCATTGTTCAGGGCACATTTGTAGCTGTCGTCTGGAATGGGGACTCTGGTGGAAAGAGCAAACAATTTGGGTTAATAGCAACCAACACAAGAAATTTGAAGTGTTAATGAAGCTGGTGCTACAGAACCAGTTATGTGGAGCCTTTAACCATTTGCTGTATATGATAGGTGCTATGGGCAGCATGAACTAGGGGAGCAAAGCTCAAATAAGAAACTCAACATGCAATTTCAACCGTAATGTGCAATTTTTGATTGGTTAAACTATATTTTTAAGTTAACTCTTCTCCTTTGTCCCATCTCCTGTATGGCAGCTCTTCTGGCTGATGCCATCTGCTTCTGGTCACTGTCACAACTGCCCACCTCTCTTCCTGTAAGTTTGATGGTCTGAATTCCAGTGGTACTTACTGTACACTTTAACAACCTACATTTCGTTCCTTTGCTCTGGACACTGCGCTGGCTCCATGTCTCTCATAGGATAAAATTCAGAGTCCTCTCTGAGCTGGACTTAAGTTTTGACAAATATAGTTGCAGATCAAAATCCATCACAAAAACTTCACTCATTGGAAACAATGGGACTGTCAGTGACAAAGATAAGGTTCATAGTAATCTTCAACTGTCCTATGGTTGTGGATCTTTATTCAGAGCAAAATGTAAAATCATTCTTTTTCCCAGACCCCCACATTTAGAAAAAGCCAGAAACAACCAAAATCCTGTTAAATTTTTGGGGGTGGAGTGGGATGGGGAGGAGAACATGAAGCTGCTGTGCTGCTTTATCTAATCTCTAGGGGGTACTTGGTTGCTACTGAGATGAGCATGTTATAAATCTCTAGATAAATTCCTTTATCCTGTGTTGTCTTTGACACCCTTTTCCTCTTCCTGTTCTGACAGTGGCTCCCAAACTCTTTAGTACTCTTAACTCCATATTGTTTCACACCAATGCCTTAGCAGATATGTCCTCTTTTCCATCTGTTTTCTTTTTTTATCTCTTCTTTGTCTCCCTTTTGTTCTGTTCCCCCTCCCCCTTTCTGCTTTGTATTCCATTCATGGCTTGCCTTCCCTATATTCCTTGGACAGGACAACTGCTGCCTGAGCCTTCTATGTGAGCATCTTTGGCCATCTGCATTAGTAGCCAGCACAGGAGAATGGAGGAAAGTGAAGGTTAGATGGTAACAGTGGGCGGTAGTGGAGGACTGGATCCAGGGTTGTATAACTTCATAGATTAGGGACACCCTCTATGGTTGGGAGATATTGTCTGCATGGAACTCTGAGGGTGCATAGTGCACTTGCTTCCCTTGTATCCTGTTACAGAATCTCTCCTATTTAAAGCATTAAAACCAGCCTATGCTGGCAATCTGCTGGCTCAGTTGATGCATAACTGGATACATTTTTGTGTGGCCTTTACTGCTTGCATTTAGTAAACATTTATTTCCATTTTTCCCCTAACTTTTTTGAAAGGTAATACAATATAATAGGAAGGAAGATGAAAGGTAATTATTAAGGGAATACTGTTGAAGCAGAACCCTTATCTAACTTAAGGCACAGTGGGAATTTTGGCAGGGTGGTCTCTCAATGCAATAGCATCTACAGAGAGGTGGGGTTAATTAAAAATATACTCCCTTCCCAAAATACATACACATGCCTGGGAAACATTGGTTGGTCATTCAAGATAGAGAATGTGGAACTCTGGGTAAAAGGAGAAGAAAAGGGAAATGTAAGACCTTTTTATCCATTTTATGCGCATTTCTAATAGTATATAATGGAGCCATTCATGTTTGTTTTTTGCTCTGATTCAGTTATCCTGGTACCTTTTCTCACAACAAGCACCCCCTTATTTATACTAGAAGAAAAATCCTGATGAGGGTGCATTAATGTGTCAATTCAGAATAATCAAGTGATAGTCGGGCAGTTCTGTTCCTACTTTAAGAAAGTCAGAAACTACTTGTGTGACTAAAATGTATTCTATATAGACTCTGAGAAAATATTGCTTGTCTACAAGTGGAGTATTCTCTTACTGGTACCATTCTGGATAAACTGCTCTCTAGCTCAGAACAGATTTGTGTGGTTCAACCAATCGGCAAGTTACTTTCCTTCTTTTACAGCTGCATCCATCAGCAAAATGACTTAAACATACTCTATACTCTATATCAGACATTGTCTAATAAAAATAGCCATCACAATAAAAGTGTTATCGCTAGCTTTGAAAATTGTTTTCCTCTAGCAGCAGGTTATCCTGTGACCTTACCTGCATACAGTGTAAGATGCTAAGCTATTCCTGATTGCAGAAGCTTACATTGCAAGGTGTTACATCTATTTATAGACACTAGCTATCAGACAGCGACTCTGTGCTATTAGTTATTGATTCTGAATGGTCATTGCAGGTGAAGATATTTTACGAAATTCTAATTTTACTGTATTTGGCAGTCGGATTTCTTGCATGTCTGCCAAGGCAACTTGCTTTTTTTGGCTATGTGCCTAGCACAAAGGCAACCGATGCCTGATCATTTTTATTTATATAAAATTCTGTTTTAGGGAGGCATTTAGTTACCAAATAGAAATAAAAGTAAGCTTACCAAAAAGTAAGCTTACTGTAGGAAAAAGCATGCATCAAGGAAATAGCTTAGTTTCATGTTGGATTTTAAATGCATCTTCCATGCATCTTGAGTGAATTTTTTTATATAAAGTTGAGAGCACTAGAAGTTGCAGATCACATTTATATATAAAAATTTAGTTAGTGACTATCTTCAAACTTAACCATTTGCTATCTGGGAACTGTTTTTAAGAAATGAAACTTTTGGGGGGGGGGGGAATACACTAATTTCAATGTGAAGAGCATCTTTAAAAATGTTTTCCAAGCTGTACTAAAGATAACATATTTGAAATCATATTTTTAGCTTCTAGGAACGCTGGGCAGCTCACTTCCCTCATCACTTGCACAATGGTTTTCAGGAGTCTAAGCATTGTCTTTTTGGAGTTCATTTGTGAGTCCAAGTGAAACACAGTATATATTACATTCTGTATCTCCTTGAAGCAAATGGACCTAAGCCACCCAGGCAGGTGGTGGTTTTTTATTAATCTGAGCTCTTCAACAGGAAAGGTTTTTGAACTAATCTGTTTATACTTTTAAATTACTATTTAATGTGTTCTCATCTATGTGTATATGATCTTTACAGTAAGCAATTACAGAGGAACACAGCTTTTAAGATTCCATTGTATTAATAAGCTTCCATTTTTAAATAAAAATTGATTCCTGGAAAATCATGTAATCTCTGGGACTGTAGATTTTTCTAAAGTGTGTAAGCTTAGATTGTGTTAAACTTAATTACATTGTTTTAAGATTAATAAATTTCATCTTTGCTTTTGTAGGATTAGAATTGGCCAGTGTGTATTGTAGCACTGTGACACAGTTATGGTTCAGAAGACGTGCATTGTAAGTCATTCTTTTCAGGCAATGAGTAGAAAAAATGCCCTGTTAGACAAGTTTATTTTGCTCATTCTCAACCTGAAGATGAATATTTTTTGTGGTGTTTGATTCAAAAATAGCCAAAGGAAATTGTGTCATAGCAGTAAAAAAAACATTTTTGTTTGGTTTTCCAATCCGTTAATTTTTTTTTTTAAGCTGTAAAATTCTTTGGGATTTTTTTTTAAAGGTTGAATAACAAGTTTGCTTTTCTATGCCTCTGACAAGTCTGAAGAAATTAAGTGTAAAAAATTAACATTGCAAAAAAGTACATGCTATACTTTGTTTCCCACTAATCTTTTGTAATGCACAGAAGTTCCATATACAATTTGTATGGGCATTAGTAAACTTTGGCATATACTTACTTACTTTGAAAGAAGTGTCTCAGCTATAAGGCAAATAGGTAAAAATATATATATACACTAGGTGCTACAAGTATGCTAAAAGTAACATCAACATGTTTAAAGACATTTATTGGCACTAAAAGAATTTGTCTTGTAAAGATAGATCCAATTACAGGATCACACCTATTGTGTGAGGCACATTCACTTGCTACCTGGGATTGTTTTGCTCTGTAACTGTTAAAATGACTGAAATTTTTTATGCAGATTAAGCAATACACATCAGATATACACCCTTTCTTAGAGATCAAGAGGAAGATACCAGTAGCTGTTGGATTTGTGAATGCTTCTTATAGTGCAATAAGAATTCAGGAGACTTCTCTGCAGGTGAGATGTACAGCATAACAGAGAATTTTCAAAACCTGAAAGCCCAGCTTACACTTGAAACAATTATTGTCAAAACTATGCTTTCCTAGTGATTTTCTGCCGATGTGACAAATCTTAGAGAAGTTGCCACTTTTTAAATATTCTGTTCCTTCACCATCTGAAGCTGGCCCAGTGATTGTAACAGACCTTACCCTCCACACATGCCTTGCCATTTCTGGCTGCTTCAAAAAGTAGTGTCTTGAATCATTTTTCCTCCCTCATTCTCGTCCCGCTCCTTCCCATTGAAGTTACTCTGATAAAAACTAGGCCATTTATTTACTAAGCATGAAGCTACCTATGCAAACTTGCTGGATAGCCAAAGCGCATTGCTGTTCAGCAGGATGCTTAGTAAAAGACTGACTGTGCCAGAGCCTAGTGGTTACGCTTCTGCTTTAGTGATACCGGCATAATTCCATGAAAGTGTAAGATATGTTTGAGAAAATGTTCTGCTTACTTAGGTACCAAAAAGTGTTTGTCAAAACACTTAACTTTTGAACAGCTTTCTTTAAAGTACATTGGACTAAAACTTCATGCTAAGCAGATGGTTTGCTGGAAGAATGTTATAGGATGGCAGTTGACTTGGGACCTACTAATCTTCCTAGTTAAGATGTATGGTCAGGAGAAGTATGAGGATTTCTCTGGAAAGTGTGTGCGTGCGTGGGGGGGAGGGGCAGGTTGTGGTTGTTTTTTTGTTTTTTTTGGACATGCATGAATAACCTGGCCTTAGCCTTTTTCTGTGGAGTAATATAACTAGGCCCATTTATCACCATCCCAGAATGTAGCCAAAGCATTAACAGACTTACTACTACCCTGCTATTCAGATGAGCATAAACTTTTTTTGTTTGGTTTCCAGTCTGTCTATATATTTTTTTAAAAAAATTCCAAAAAACACAGTAGGCACAAAGTTTGTGATTTGCCACAATGTCACCCAGTGAATCAATGTTAAAAGAAAACATGAATTTCCTGATTCCCAGTTCTGAGCTTTAAACACAGTCATTATGTTTATCCTTTCGGTGAGGTGGGGAGTGTAAGGGGAGGCTATCCTTTTAGCCATACAAGAGAGACTAATTTGTCTGAAAGTCCAGGTCTCTTCTCAACTGCTGATCTCATAAAACAAAGGAAATGGTGGGTCCACTTTCTGGGTACTTGCCTTCATTATGAAAATGAGACACTAATGCACAGGTCCTCAAACATATTTAAGCACCTATCTCCCAATAATTTCAATATTAGGCACCTAAATACCATTGAGCATCTGGGCCTCTCTGATTGCTCTGTGGAGTCTCTTATGAAAAGTGGCTATTTTAAGACTATATGGTACATTGATGGGTTTTATGCATAGAAGACGGCCTGGCAGGAAGGCTGAAAAGTGTGGGTTAGACAAGTACTTGTGAAAATTGTCAGTCTATGTATTTTGCTTGTGGTCTGTGGAGCAAAAACACAACTTGCACCTGTCTGCAGAAAAAGGCTCACTGAGTGTGTCTTTAATGGGTGTGAGCAAGCAGCAAGTAATGTGACAGGAGTGGAGATTACATGAAGGGAGTTTGAAGTTATTCAGAAACTGACAGGTGGTAGAAATGAACATACTAACAAGGGCATAAGTAATCAGTTGTATTTTTCTTAAATGAGTACATGCGAGTTAGAAATATATTCAAATTGACAAGCTTCATGCCTAATTCAAGGAACAGTTGTGTATTTTCCCTTTAATTTAAGACTAAAATGAATTCCCATTTCCTTTCCTCTTCCTTTTGTAAAGGCAGCCTGTATCTTCTGCTTCTTTGCATTTGAAAGATGTATAATCCAAACGTATGGAAATCAGTTCGGAGACTAGTGTGTGCATCTCGTAGGATCCAAGTTTATCTGTTATGGAAATACCATATGAAAGTGAATGTTTATCCTGTTTGAGACTTTGACCTACAAATAACTTTAATTGTGCTAGTCTATAAAGATGTCTTTTCTGTGCCAACTATAATGAACAAAGTGTTTATCCTAGGCATTGCACATGCATGTACATGTAGTGCATCAATAAATACTTCTGGTTTTGTTTTTGGCAAAACAAGATGTCATATTATATGATCCACTCCAAAAGTAACTCAGGAGGATATTAAGCAGCAGCTACTAATGTTAAGATATGTCTGTACTGCAGTCTTGGTGTGCTTGCAGTTTGCATAGATACACCTGAGCTAGCTTTAATCTAGCTCGGGTACTGGAGTAGTAGATCTATGGCAGCGTGCACTTTGGCATGGGCTGTACAAACCCATCCAGAACTCAGCGTAATTACTCACGGGGCTAGCCTACACTGAAGCACACACTGCTGAGACCCAAGCTCGCTTATACAGATAAATTGCATCCGAGAGTTTTAAAAGAGCTGGTTGAGGAGTTCTCTGGACTATTAATTCTGATCGATTCTGATCAGTCTTGGAACACTGGGAAAGTTTCAAAGGGATCTAAGAAAGCTAATGTGCCAATATTTTAAAAAGGTAAATTAGATGACCTAGGGTAATCATAAGCCTGTTGGTCTGACATCAATACAGGGCAAAATAATGCAGTGACTAATATGGGACTTTATTAGTAAAGAATTAAGAGGGTAATTAATGCTAATCAACATGGGTTCATGGAAAATAAATTACAAATTTGTTTGATAAAAATAATAGTGTTGATGTAATGTGCTTAGATTTCTGTAATGCATTTGACTTGGAAATTCAAAACGTCTTGATTAAGAAAATAGAACAATACAAAAACAATGTGGTACACATTCAATGGATTTAAAAACCGGCTAACTGATAATTCTCAATGTAACTGTAAATGGAGAATCATTGAGTGTGTGTTTCTACTGGGGTTGTTTCCTGACCCTTTTGCAATTTAACACTTTTATCAATTACCTGGAAGATAATTTAAAATTATTACTGATGAAGTTGGCTGACCCAAAGACTTGGAGAGCAGTAAATAATGAGGAGGACTGGGCACAGATTCAGAACAATCTGTATCGCTTGGTAAACTGGATGCAAGTAGACAATGTTTCAAAGTGGTCAAACAGTTCTAAATCTAAGAACAAAGAATGAAGATGATGCTTACAGGCTGGGAAACTCCATCCTGGGAAGCAGTGTCTCTGAAGACTTGGGGAGCAATGGTAGATAAATTAACTGAACATAAGCTCCCAGAGGAATTTTGGGACCAAAAGGGCTAATCAGAGCCTTGTGTATATATAAATGGGAATATGGAGTGAGAGTAAAGATATTTGCACTCGTGCAACCACTATTAAAATATTGTATTCAGTTCTAATGTCTACAAGTCCAGAAGGATGTTGAAAAATTGGGGAGGGTTCAGAGAAGAGCCACCAGAATGACTGTGGTTTGGAAAACATGCCTTATGTTGAAAGATTCAATGAGTCCAATGTATTTAGCTTAACAAAGAGAAGATTAAAGGGTGGCTTGATCCATCTGTAAGTACCAATAAGGGGAAAGATTATCAGGTAGATTAGTCCTCTAACAAAAAAGACATAAGACAATCCAATGACTGGACGATGAAGCTAAACAAATGGAAATTATTCACAGTGAGTGTAATTAACCACTGGAACAAGTTACTAAGGATTGTAGTGGATTTTCCAACACTAGAAATTTTAGGATCAAGACTGGATTTTTTCCTAAAAGATAAATTCTAATTCAAACAAATTACTGGTAATTCAGGGATGTCCTCATAGAATCATAGAATATCAGGGTTGGAAGGGACCCCAGAAGGTCATCTAGTCCAACCCCCTGCTCGAAGCAGGACAAATTCCCAGTTAAATCATCCCAGCCAGGGCTTTGTCAAGCCTGACCTTAAAAACCTCTAAGGAAGGAGATTCTACCACCTCCCTAGGTAACGCATTCCAGTGTTTCACCACCCTCTTAGTGAAAACATTTTTCCGAATATCCAATCTAAACCTCCCCCACTGCAACTTGAGACCATTACTCCTCGTTCTGTCATCTGCTACCATTGAGAACAGTCTAGAGCCATCCTCTTTGGAACCCCCTTTCAGGTAGTTGAAAGCAGCTATCAAATCCCCCCTCATTCTTCTCTTCTGCAGGCTAAACAATCCCAGCTCCCTCAGCCTCTCCTCATAAGTCATGTGTTCCAGACCCCTAATCATTTTTGTTGCCCTTCGCTGGACTCTCTCCAATTTATCCACATCCTTCTTGAAGTGTGGGGCCCAAAACTGGACACAGTACTCCAGATGAGGCCTCACCAATGTCGAATAGAGGGGAACAATCACGTCCCTCGATCTGCTCGCTATGCCCCTACTTATACATCCCAAAATGCCATTGGCCTTCTTGGCAACAAGGGCACACTGCTGACTCATATCCAGCTTCTCGTCCACTGTCACCCCTAGGTCCTTTTCCGCAGAACTGCTGCCTAGCCATTCGGTCCCTAGTCTGTAGCTGTGCATTGGGTTCTTCCGTCCTGAGTGCAGGACCCTGCACTTATCCTTATTGAACCTCATCAGATTTCTTTTGGCCCAATCCTCCAATTTGTCTAGGTCCTTCTGTATCCTATCCTTCCCCTCCAGCGTATCTACCACTCCTCCCAGTTTAGTACCATCCGCAAATTTGCTGAGAGTGCAATCCACACCATCCTCCAGATCATTTATGAAGATATTGAACAAAACCGGCCTCAGGACCGACCCTTGGGGCACTCCACTTGATACCGGCTGCCAACTAGACATGGAGCCATTGATCACTACCCGTTGAGCCCGACAATCTAGCTAAATTTCTACCCACCTTGTAGTGCATTCATCCAGCCCATACTTCCTTAACTTGCTGACAAGAATACTGTGGGAGACCGTGTCAAAAGCTTTGCTAAAGTCAAGAAACAATACATCCACTGCTTTCCCTTCATCCACAGAACCAGTAATCTCATCATAAAAGGCGATTAGATTAGTCAGGCATGACCTTCCCTTGGTGAATCCATGCTGGCTGTTCCTGATCACTTTCCTCTCATGCAAGTGCTTCAGGATTGATTCTTTGAGGACCTGCTCCATGATTTTTCCAGGGACTGAGGTGAGGCTGACTGGCCTGTAGTTCCCAGGATCCTCCTCCTTCCCTTTTTTAAAGATTGGCACTACATTAGCCTTTTTCCAGTCATCCGGGACTTCCCCGGTTTGCCACGAGTTTTCAAAGATAATGGCCTGTTAAGCAGGAAGTCAGACTAGATGATCACACTGGTCCCTTCTGGCCTTATAACCTATGAATCTGGATTCCATGCATCTCCTAAGAGGAGAAATACATTCACAAGAATGTGGCAAAAAATACACGCATTTGAAACTGGTACTGTACTTTTTGTTATTTGACAAGAGAAAGGTAAATAGTCCTTCAACTGCTTTGCAATTGACTTTTTTTATATTTTTTAAAAAACCAAAACCAATTCCCAAGCCCTAAAATCACAAATGGATAACAGAGTGCATATGTGAAGTCTTCAGGATTACAAGCAAATATATTTGAAATCAAATAGCTAAGATCAGTTCTTCTATTCACTTAAAACTTTTTACTCTTAGCAGCTTTTTCCGCTCTTAATTGGTGACCTTGCTAAAGTGCTGTAAAGAATACAGCACTTCTGTCTTGCCGTTAATGTCATTCACTCCTGCTGCAGAAACAAACCTTGAACTTGGGTCTTGGCAGGTAAAATGTTTTGATTCACCACCAACTAACTTTAATATGTAAAGGTTTGTTCCAGCAGCATGAGGAAAATGTGAAGTTTATCTGAATACAGGCAGATGACAACCTAATCAGACGCTAAAACTATTCATATAGTTTGTATATAGCAGCATTGCTTAGTTTTGGTAGCAACTGTACACTTGAATTATACTGATGTATATCCTATCAAGTGTCAAATTATTAATGTTCCTTCGTGGGAATGAGGCTAAGTGGATTTTCAGCCTTCAGTTTTCAAAGTTATCCATTAAACAAACCGTATACATATTGTGCCATAAATATTGCTTTTTTTTCTCTAAAGGACAATATTTTTCAAAAAAGCATACTTAATCTTTCAAGGAATTCTTAGACTTTGCAGAATAGGCCTTTTAAACTTTTCATAGTGTTAATTGTGCAAAATGGGAAGTGGAATGAGCAGCAGTCCTTATTTCCCCACTCCATGGAGTGAGACTGCTTTTTAAGGTGACCAGAAAACAAGAAAATCCCTAACCACGCCATACAGGCCACATGCCAACTCTGTACAGGGTTCCCACCAGAGTAATGATGTGAGAACTTGTAGGAGTGCATAGTGCAGCTGCCAAGGTTCCAGTGTTTAATTTCAGCACCATCTGTCTGCCAGAGCCTACGGTTTAACATTTTCCCTCCTTTAAGTACCATATTACAATTGCATATTTTTATGCAGTTGGGTTGGGGCCTGGGAGAAATAAAAAGATTATTGTAAGAATAATTTATTTTAATCTGAAATGGAATGACTTGCTTGTGCACACTTATAAGCTCGGTAATGGTTTATTTTCCCTAGTGATGTGTATTAGACAACTCGTCATCAGCTGAAGGACACATTTGATAGTCATAAAGGACAGTACTGCTGAGGCTGAACATGGGCATGGGCAGCTCCGGTCACATACACAGGGCTTGTCCTTGAGCTACCTCACATCTTTTGAGACGAGTTATTCACAGGAAAGATGCATTGAATCCTAGATTTATTTTATAGTTCTGAGACCTGTAGACCCTTGACCTCTTGGTAACAATACAGTCGTATGATTAATAGTGCCTTAGCATGCTATGACATCCTAAGGAACTATTAATGGCAAAACCCGCATCTAGAGAAGTGGTTTCAGGAGACATAGGGAGCCTTATTAGCCTGCAAGATTTTCCCATCAATAGGTCTCCAGTTCTAATCCCTCAATCTCTATGCTCCGAAAACTGATTTTCTACAAGCTGGAGAAAACATAACTAGTGTTCCTATTCTAAATCTCTGCATTGTGCCTGTTCTAAGTCTCTGCTGCAAGAGGAATCAATGTAATTAGTGGCATTGGTTGTACCTTTTCTTACCAAAAAAACCCCAAAACACACTTTGGCAACTGTATCATAACAATTGAGGGAAGAAGATATACGAAGTTTACTTTTCAATTCAGCCTCTTTCCAGTTGCCCACCAATAAGTTTTAAGGCCTTCTAAAAGATTTAATGGGTGCTCTTTTCTACATCAATGTAAGTAAAACTAAACCTATGCTTTAGGAGGAGGAGCACACTGCAGTCTGGTATTTTTACTACTCATGAAATTTTAAATTTTTATGCTGGGAGCTGTGTATTCTTCTATAGTGTGTCAAGCATGCTGGTAGCATGTGGTCAATTAAAGCAACGATCCATCCTTTTTTATTTTTATTTATTTATTTTGAGTAAGAACACAATACAAATCAGAAATTAACAATGGTATACCTGAGATAAATGCTTCCTAGGAGTGCAGTTCTTATGCCTATATGGCCACGCTGGAGTTCTTGTCTTGACTTCAGTACAGACATCACCTGTGGCCTTACGTGAATCACTTTTATCTTTTGTGCCTCAGTTTCTCTATTTATGGAAGTGCGGAGGTGATCATGTCTACCTGCCTCTGATTGTTGTGAAGACTAAATTATTTTCCTCCACTTCAGTGTTTTGAAGTTTGATATATGCCAAGCAACCTGGTTAATCTAGGAGGCCTCTACTTGGAAATGGTAGTTCTCACATTGTGCAAACCTGGCAGAAAAGAATGATCAGTTTTAGACTACAGTGTCCCCCTGAGAAGGAAGGAATCTTCCCTCTATTCTCATGCTCCAATCCAATAGCTGGATCGACTGGAATCACTTTCCATCAGTCCCAAGGTTTGAACTCAGGGCTTTTATAGGGGAGGAGGGGAAGAGACCTGAGCAGGTAGCCCCCAATCTCTGGAATTCACTTCTCTATTGTTGACCTCTAGGGTATGTTTCAAACCCTTTTTATTTAGGCTTTTCCTGAATAAGATGCCTGCCTTAGGCTGCACTTTTTATGGAGTGGAGTTTGATTTGTTTTTTTTAAGTTACTGTAAATATATACCTAGAAACTCCATAAATTTAGAAAAAAGAAAGGAGGACTTGTGGCACCTTTAGAGACTAACAAATTTGAGCATACGCTTTCGTGAGCTACAGCTCATATCATCGGATGCATTCAGTGGTATTTTCCACTGAATGCATCCGATGAAGTGAGCTGTAGCTCACGAAAGCTTATGCTCAAATAAATTTGTTAGTCTCTAAGGTGCCAGAAGTCCTTTTCTTTTTGTGGATACAGACTAACACGGCTGCTTCTCTGAAACCTGTCATAAATGTAGAGAAATTATTTGCAAAGCAATCACATGAGAAATGCTAAATATTTGTTTTGGTTCTGAAATACAATTCCAAACAAGTTATACCAGCTAGAGAAGGAAGCTTAGCTGTCTTATAAAAGAAATATTTTTCTTGTTACAGGGTATCTCAGCAGGGTTGGGCTTACAGGTGTGTGTTTAGTTTACTCACTGTTGCAGTACATTTGTATCCTTGTCTGAATACTCTAGGGTAACACTATTGGACTGGCAGATTATCACACCCTAGTTGGGATTTTCAAAAGTGCCTGTCTCTTTTGAAAATCCCAATCACTAGCACCAGAGAAGTAAACCTAAGAGCGTTCATCATACATTCCCTGTGAAGCCTCATCTGACCAGCTCTCATTAACTTGAGATATCCGTGGTCCCAGCTGATATGACTCAGATTAAATTTTGCTTCCTTGGTGACATAATGTTCACTGAGAGACCACTTTAAGGATTTGCTCCTGATAGTCTTGATAGTGACTCCTGTGATTTTGTCATAAGGTTTATTCTCTGAAGATAATGGAACTTCAGTATTCTTGAACCACAGTCTTGTAACCCTAATTTCATAGATTTCCAAATTTTAAAACCTCAGTTCTCCTGACTAGGAATACATCTAAACTTGGACTTGTAGATCACAGAGGGAGGATTCAAGTACACCAGGAGAATAACACATCAGGTGTATTACCATCTAATAGGATTCTATTTCAGGATGTAGTTAAATACAATAAAGACCTGCCCTCCAATAGATCATTCAGGCAAAAAATCAAACTACAGTTTAACCCCAACAAGCTGAAAGAAGAAAGGGAAAACCCCCTTTTCAGGCAGCTATCAAGATTTTTGCAATTTGGCAGTGTCCAGCTGGAATTCCCAGGCTCAGCTGAATTATCTTGCTAGGACAGACTTCTCCTTCATTGACCCTGACACTCTTGGCTGTATTCTGTGAAGTTTTCCCCTCTGGAAATGGGGAGGGGGGAAACTAATACTCCTTGAGTGGAGGAAGTGGAATATCCACAATGGATACCTTTGTTAAAGTTTGTGGTAAAGATAAATGGCTTTTCTGAATAGAAGAGGGGAAAGCACATTGGGAAACCACCCTGTCTTATATGACTGTTCTCTTTTTGGTAGCTTTAGGTTAGTGCCAACAGATCTGTAGTTGCAGTGTGCAGTTTTCCATATGCTTGCAAATATAATTACTTGCCCCATGACTGGGTCTCCCAGTGTGACAACCCTCCCCTCTGCATTTCACTGTGTTCCTTCCTTGTTTCCACATAAGATTTATCTAGGCCAGTTCTTGTATTCGCTGAAGCAACTCATTTGGGGGACATCACTTCTTAATTTCCCATATTAACTTTATTTCTAATAATTTGCTTAACCTTTTTATCGTTAAGCATTTTCTTTGCACTAGACACACTTTAACACTAGAGGTGATTAAAAGCTTGTATTATGAGTGGTGTTTCACCTGAGAGACCAGCTCATCCTCTCTTCATACAGTTGGTGTAGGATGTGTCTGATTCTGGAACATAGCTGTGCTTACACAAGTCCGTTAATGTTTCATAGGTCTGGTATATCTATTTTTAATAGTGCATTAAAGAAATCTTTCTAAACTATGGCTAAAATAAATGTATGTAGTCTATGCTGTCCCTTCTGTGGTAAGATTTTTCTTAAAGAATAAATACAAAATTCAACAGTCAGAATGGTTTTGCACGAATATGAGAGAAATATGGAGGGAATCTTCTAGTTTAATAGTCTCCTCTAGTCACGGGTCATAGAGGAATACATTATTTTAAAAAAATCAGAGTTACACAAGGTCTTTGGGGAGAGTATTTCTGGATACACACTGATCTTCTCCCACACAGCTGATTTACTCTAATGCTTCACTTAGCACCTAGGTTGAAAATAAACTTGATGGTCAGTTAATGGGTGTACTGTAGTATTCATATCCTCAAGGCATGTACAGTACCTGGTTAATGGTTTTTAATCAAGAAACAGAATCTTAGTTAAGAGTTTTGTATAGTTCCCCTGATGCCATGTGCTAGAAGCCTTGCAACCAGAAGTGCTTGCATGGATAACATGAGCTTTAGAGAACTTTTTCTAGTATACGTGATGGCCTATTCTATAGGCAGATTCCTCTACTGTTAAAATGGTGTTTGACTATTGTAAAATGTCTCTGATATCAGTGCATTTTTCATGTAAAAATGTCAGTAGAGCATGAAGTAGTCTTGGGAAGATAAGAAAAACCAAGATGACACTCAGTATTCATGCACTGCTCCCAATTACCTAATGGGGCATTAATGTGTATATTGTAGTAAAAGTCTACATTCTCTGCACTGAAACTGCAATATCATGTTTAATTTTAGAGCACTCTTTCATTACAAGATCTATCTGCATAGATCAGAACATGCATGGATGCTGAAATAAAAAGTAGGGGAAGGAAATTAAGTGCAAAATGCTCAAAAGAAAAAATTTAATTTGTCCTATTACCAATGGATAGAAAAACAAGAGTAAAGGATCAAGATACAAAATCAATTGCATGTTCTTATCAAATTTAAAGATAAGCTTTAAAATTTTTGTAACACTTCTCTGAGGCAGAGAACATTATTTTCTGGGAGGTGCGTATGTGTAAAATAATGGTTACTTATTATAGCAGGTGAGAGCTGCTAAATTCTTCTATCCTATTTATGAAACCAAAGTGTTTAAACAAAGTGGGTATGGGAGGCTGGGGGAGAAATTCTGGCTAAGTTAGAAGCAACCTTTGTAGTATTTAAAATGCTAGGGAAAACTTTAATTCTCTAGGAGCAGCTATTGGATGTGCTATACTGATTGGATGGATTATTTGTAGATTCATGTCTTCATTTAGGGAAAACAGTTTGCTTGAGCCATATTTTAATTGAATGTGTTGTATTTACATAAAAATGCGACAAAGGAAGAAAAGTAAAATCTCTATTGTATCTTCATATGAAGCCTCCGAATATTGTTTCAATGAACAATGCTAGATGATGCAGATTCTGGTATCCTGACTCTTGGTCACTAACAAATCATTGGTCATATAAACTACAGTATTTCTTCTCAATTAATATAGTACAGTCTCTCATGAAGTTACTAAGAAGTAAATGCATAACTGGTTGAAAGACTGTTCTCAGAGTAGTTATGAATGGCTTGCTGTTAAACTGGGCAGGCATATCAAGTGGGGTTTCACAGGGGTCAGTCCTGTGTCTGGTACTAGTCAATATTTTCATTAATGACTTGGATAATGGAGTGGAGAGTGCTTATAAAATTTGGAGCTAAAATCAAGCTGGGAAGTATTGCAAGTATTTTGGGAGACAAGATTAGAATTCAAAATGACCTTGACAAGTTGAAGAATTGGTCTGAATTCAACAAGATGAAATTCAATGAAGATAAGCGCAAAGTACTGCACTTAGAATGGAAAAGTCAAATGTACAACTATAAAATGAGGAATAACTGGGCAGGAGGTGGTAATGCTGAAAAGGATCTGGGGTCACAGTAGCAACAATATGATGCAGCTGCAAAAAAAGGCTAATATAATTCTGGGGCATAGTAATAGGAATGTCGTATGTAAGACACAGGAGGTAACTGTCCTACAGTACTCAGCACTGGTGAGGTCTCAGCTGGAGTACTGTGGCCAGTTTTAGGCACCACATTTTAGGAAAGATGGGGACAAACAGGAGAAATTCCAGAGGAGAGCAACAAAAATGATCGGTTTAGACCAGGGGTTCTCAAACTGTGGGTCAGGACCCCTCGGGGGTTGCGAGGTTATTACGTGGGGGATTGCAAGCTGTCAGCCTCCACCCCAAACCCTGCTTTTCCTCCAGCATTTATAATAGTGTTAAATATATAAAAAAGTGTTTAATTTTTAAGGGGGGTCGCACTCAGAGGTTTGCTATGTGAAAGCGGCAAAGAGTCCTGCCGCTTTACAGATCCAGACTAACACGGCTACCCCTCTGATATGTGAAAGGGGTCACCAGTACAAAAGTTTGAGAACCAGTGGCTTAGACAGCCTGACCTATTAGGAAAGGTTAAAACCTGGATGTGTTTAGTTTTGTGAAAAGAAAACTAAGGAAGGATGAGACAAGAGTCTTCAAATATGTTAAGGGCTGTCACAAAGAGGATGTGGATCCCTTTTTCTCCATGTCCACTGAAGATATTACAGGAAATAATGGGGCTTAATCTGCAGCAAGGGAGGTTTAGGTTAGATATTAGGAAAAACTTTTTAACTGTTAAGATAGTTAAGCTCTGGATAGGATTCCAAGGGAGGTTGTGGCATCTCCATCATTGGAGGTTTTTAAGAACAGGTTGGACTTGTCAGGGATGGTCTAGGTTTGCTTGGTCCCACCTTAGCTCAGGGGGCTGGACTTGATGTCGTCTTGAGATCCTGTACGTTTCCATGATTTTCAGCTATCAAGCTGTGGTAATGTCCCTTTTGGGGAAAAGAGTTTAGTAGAAGGCCTTTGTGAGAGATGTATTCCTTATTATAAACTTCTTGTATGCGAAGATTTTAGACCAGATGAAATCTGCTGAACAAAAGAATGGGAAGGAAGCTGGGGAAAGAATTAACTTTAAACCACTTTTGCACTTTAATGTTCTCAGCCCTGCTGAGGGTTGTCCAGCCCCAACACAATTTAATCATCAGAACTAGTCTTAAGCACCGTTAACTGCAACAGCCTCCAAGAGGCAGTTTTTACAGTCAAGAATATCCAGAATGCAGTAGCACTTTGACCACGTCCCCAGGGATGTCCACTACAATGAGAGTTGTAAAGGGGGCTGATGTAGATGCTTTGTCAGCTCTTTGCTGTCTGCCACCTTGTGCTGGATGCATTCCCTGGTGACTGATTCTGTCTCTGGAGTAGCATAAAGGGGTGGCAGTGTTACAAAACTGGGGTCTCTTTCTTTAAAGAGTCTGTAAATACAAGGCTGTAACAGGTGTTACATAGTTTTCAATCATTGCTAATACTTATGGTACCAAGTGTACAGCATTTCAGAGTATTCAAAATTATTTGGATTCCCAGATATCTGGCTTCCCTATTAACAATAAAGATATATTATGCAAAATTATAGAAGAAAAATTAAGATTAAAAAAAAGTGTAATTGTGAAGTGAATCATTTATGCTGTCTAAATATTTAGATTGCCAGAAAATACCTTTGGTGAATTTCGTCTAGCAGATAGTCTTGCAGTCTAAAATACATTTGTTTTTTTTGTCTTCAGGTTTTTCATGATTCTTGCATCATTTATGCAGAATATATATTCTGAGTCAGGAGATCCTTTTTTATCATACATAAGTGAACATGTTTTTTATTTATGCACTCCGAGGTATCTGCGGTTCCAAACATACAGGGGGAAAAGAGGAGGAAAGAAAGTGTATATATGACAGCATTACCAGAGCTGCAGTAGCAAATACATCACTTAGGCCTTACATATGCTGTTATGTGGTGTTTTATGTATAGACATCGGCAGGCAGATGTTACTGTGGCATTTCTGACTAAATACATTGAAAATGTGGTATTTCTGTGGTAATTTTTTTCCACATGACTCAAACACCACTTAGCTACTAAACATCTGTACTTCTGTGATTATTTCTGTGCTGTTAAAATTTTTGTGAAGGAAAAACTTCTTCAAAACATCTTGTTGCCATTAAACAAGATTTTGAGAAAATAAAGCAGTACAAATTACATCTGGTGGCAATGGGATTATCAGCAGTTATTCTGTGAGAAGCAAGAGGTGTTCGCTTGTAAATATTTGATTTCCACTTGTAAGTGTGTGCTTATGTAAATATTGGCTGCATATTGGTATGAAGCCCATGTAAGCAGAATGCTTTTCTCTGCTGAATTATACATTAAGGTAGGTAAGCATGGCATAGGTTAGCATGGCAAGAAAAGATACACACATGGTGAGTGTGTGTGTGTGTGTATGTATATGTGTGTGTGTATATATATGTATATAATATATATAAAGGTCTTGAGTCCAGCTATTTTATCCAAATACTTCTGGTTTTCTGTTTTGCTTTCCTTGCAATTATGAAATAATGTTGATGGACTAACAACTGCACAGAAAGGGTTGCAAATGAAAGTAGCATAAAATTCACATAATTTGAATGAATAAATTTTAGAATTTTATAAGAATTGGGTATGGTTCATTAAACTTCAGATTACTGATCAGTCTTTGTTTTTTTTAAACAGTAACATACAGGGGATATTAACAAGGGAATCCTCTTTTGGCATTATTTTATTTCACAGCTCAGTGGTTCGTTCTGCAATAGTATGACTCTCTTGCTTTTACGTACCTTCATGTTCTGCTGTGTGGTCAGCATGGTCAAAGCAGAACTATTTTAGATGCATTTTGAGCCCTGGTTATCCCACCACAATGTACTTTCTCTACAGCAATTGCAGATAGTAATTTTTATACTGGGTTCTAAAATATGTTTTAAATAGTAAGTGAGCATGTTGCTGCTGCTAATTCTGAAGTGATTCAACACCTTTTCCTCCTCCATGCAGAGTTACTCAGTTGATTTAGTATTTTATTGAAAAAGATTGGCTTTGTTAGAAAACCTTTCTACATATTTAGTCACTTTTTTTTCTGAAATACTTGTGGCACGGACTTTTGAGTATATAGGGTCTATATGGAATTGCCTGCTGTGAACTGCCTGCAAATTCAGTAATTTTCCAGTTAAAAAAGGGGAATCTTACTTCTCATTAAACTCTTCCAAATTCTTATGTGGCTCCAAAATGGCAGCCCACTAAACACAGGTGAATATGCTGCTTTATCTGCATCAAGATGCATAGAGCAAAAAATTTCGCAAGTCAGACAAGGCCATCTGTCTTAATTTGTAATAAAATTGAAACATAATGGAACAGGACTGATGGCCAGTGTTCTTTTCAGCAGATCTGTACTGTTCTCTGGTCAAGCTCTCCCTTCAGCATGTCTGCTGGGATGTTTGATGGTTCCCGCAAAATGATGCACATGTAAGACTGGAAGCTAGACTTTTTTTCTTAAATTTCTTCCAACCATTTTGTTTGCTAAGTACAGTTGCAAATATAATGTGTCCATTCATTGGATTCACCAGAAATGTATTAAACTGGGAAAATAAAGCATCTGTAAAGCTATTATGTATTTCAGGGTGTATTGCTCTTGGCATACGGAGCAAATTTTTTACATTATAATGCATAAATCTTTGGAACCTAAAGTTATTTTAAAATTAAATGAATGACAAGCACAAGACTGTCTACCTGAACCTGGTTTATATGTTTTTAAGAAGTAAGTGTGGTCTTTAAATAACCAAACAAAGCCATGTTTTCTTAATAGAATGGGAGAAGTTTGCTAAGGGAAACTGAACTGAGTACAGTATTTTCAATAATACAAATTGAACAGATTCTACAGAAATCTAGGTCACAGTAACAGATGACTTATACATGTTCCTAATTTTTGATTCAACTGTCTAATCTGCTCTGAGAGTACTTGACAGACATCATTCCTAATTGACCTTGATATCCAGTGAACAGAAAAAGCTAAAGCCCCATGGTAGATTCTTTTTTCTGGTAAAAAGTCAACTATGGAAAACTCTGATGTATCAGATTCTGTAACTAGAATCTAGATTTCTCTGGGATGAATCTTGCCTACAAATCTATTAATCTAGCTGCCATATTAAAGATCTGTATTTCAGACTCCTTTCAAAGAGCCATAAATCTGAAACTTTGGGTTAAACAGAAAATAGCTTGTCAAAAACTCACCTGCTGTAACTACCCATTATTATACATACATACACGTGCACACTGTAATTGCGTCATGAGGTATTGATATGTCAGACTCTAAACAGAAATGCCTTGCATGGAAAAAGTAGAATTTTTCTGTCAAGTTAGGCAAGATTTCAGTTCAGCCTGGCTGACCAGAGACTGAATGCTTCTGCAGAGCCAGAGGCGTAGGGTAGGTCTACCCTGTACACAAGCCCAGGCACTGACTCATGTTTGAGCACAAGCTCCTCCTTCCATCCAGACACACACATCAGTCTGACTTGGGTCAGCAAGCTATTTGGGACCCTGGTGGGGGCTGGGTCAGAGCCTGAACCCTGCTGTGACTCGGGTCAAGGCACAGATGTGAGTCGGAAGGTCTACACAGTGCAGTATGGACACGTTAGCATGGATGTTTGACCCAGGTCCAGCAATTGTATACACAGGTTTACAAAGTAGTGTGGATGCTCAAGCATGGGCTTGGAAACACCAGGTATGTCTATGCTGCATTTTAAAACCCACAGCAGCAAGTAAATGTGTGGCTTGTCTTCACTGAAGCTAGAAGAAATTAAATAATGTGGGAAAATGTGGCAAGATACCTGTTCTGAGGAATCTTAGATTTGTTGGTTCCAACTTTACAGTATCAAGAATTGGTGGGTGGTGAAAAGGAAAACTTCAGATTGTAATCCATTGGGGTTTTTAGCTGACATACGGTACCTCACTCACTCTGCCTTAATGTCTTTACAAAATGAACAAGCTAGTCATTTTCGATGTTCATCATGGTTGAGAGTTGTAATCAAAGGACATAGCTGATGTCTTGCAGTTTATAACAACTAGTCATTGAGCCATGATGTGGAGGAGCCTGTCATATGTAGGCTCTGTAATAGCAAATAAGGGGGCATGTTAGTGCAGTGTGTGCAGCTCCATGCCCATTCTTCTAATCACACCACCTACTGAACACTGTTATCCTTAATCATGTTTTGGCATCTTATCTCAAAGATGGTGTGGAGTTTGTGTGTAAAATTGTGGTTAACCATAGATCTGAACAATGTGGTGTTGCAAAACCAAATTGTACACAATTTTAACACACCCAGTTTTCTTAATGGCAGGTCACCTTAACTGCCAACTCATTAAGATTTTGTAACTAATTATATTTCTATTCTCAGAACAAGTTTAGCATAATACTAAGCATGTAACTTATATTTTTGGGTGTGAAGATGGTACAGTTAACTGTTTCCCAGAGGAAAGGTATAGGGCATCTTTCTCTTAACACTAAGACACAACAGTTCCAGTTCACTCAAAGCTTGCACTTTTTACAGTCATTCATGATTATTGAACAGAAACGTATTACATTTATCTGTTGTATTTGTTTAAGGTCCAGGACAGCTGCTGATAGTAAGCCAGCACATTAGACAGGAAGACCAGCCAAAATTTGCTTCAAAACTTTCTATCAAATCCATACGTCAGTACTGCATCATAGGGCAGAACATGCCATTGTTCTTTTTAGTAGACCAATAGCTGATTGCTATTTTGGAAACTGTTCTTACTGTTTGAAACACTTGAATTATATAATAGCCAATATTCTTAATGTGTGTTTGGAAGGTTTATACATCAATTGATTGCTGCTGAGATAAATAAGTCTTAAGTAAAAGTCACACTTATATTTTGATCATTTAAAAAAATGACTGTATCAAATACAAAACCATCAAACAGCATTCTGTATTTCAAAGAAACAGATCTTGCCCTTTTGATATTATGCAGCTGCTTCATTTTCAAAGTCTAATAACTACTGATAGTTTTCTTGTTATGTTCTTTTGTGGCTCTGGATGCCTTTATATACTTTATCCTAGAACAGACATTATTTGACTTAGTTTTTTTTTGTTCAGCTCTGACTTTTTTTTAAATTATCTAGAAGAAATTTCTATATGTATTACATTTTTTTAAAAAAGCTGCCTTACGCATGCTTTCCCCATGTGCATAGTACATAGGGTTGTTTTCAGCTCCAGGATGAGTACACCAATATCTTCACAGAAGGGAGAATCTTGCCGCGACAGTCCTTTTATGGCTTTTTAGTCTATAAGGAAGGAGAACTGCCTTTTGCTAGCCTGCAGGAGTCTGTCTTCTAGTCAGTTGCTTGCTTAACTTGTATTCCAGTTTATTGAAATATGAATTAGTGGCACAGGCAAAGAAAGTAAAGATTTACTTCCCAGAATACACTTTTTTAAAAAAAGTAGTGATTGACATTAAAGCCAGTCTCTTAGGAGTACTAAAAATTGGTACCAACCACAGATGATGGTAGAGGCTGTTGCTGTCTAAGAATCTCGTTGCATCTAGTATTCTGACGATCTTCAGGGATAGGGTAGCGGGGAGAAACCATCAAATTTTTTTTGTTTTGTTTAAAAATTAAGTCTCTAATCTTGCCACATATGGCTGAGTTTTTATATCCTTTTGGTTCTGTGCTTAAAAAACCAACTTTCTATATGAACCTCAGCAAAATATAAATAAAAAAATCAGTCGGCTGTAATCCAATTTATATAGCCTTAAATTTACTGATAAGTAATGCACACAATCCATTGTGCCATATTATTAATACAACTTCTTTTTAAAATCTCTCCTTTTTGTAGGATTCAACATACGTGTGTGTGTGTGTGTGTGTGTGTGTAAAAAGTATTTGTTCATATATCTGATGCATTAAAATAGCAGCTGTAATGGACATGATCTATACCTCACCTTTAGGAATGTTTTGCTCTAAAACCTAGCAATACCACTTTAAAAATTAGTGATTTACTTTCTGTATTAAAGATAATTTTGTGTGGTGCTTTTTTTGTCATCCATTCGCAGTGGAGCTCTGGAAATAAGTACAGTGTTCACTTGGCATGTAGGTGCCATGCATGCCCACACAAATATCCAGGAGATGATTTTGATGATGAGGAGGAGGATGTTGAGGATGATGATTCTAATTTTTTGGGAGAGCAGTCAAATGGGCCTAGTGTGCCCAATTTTAAATTTGCTCCCTGATCATATTGGTGGTCGCTACAGTATGTAGATTGATAAATGTGAGAGACTCTCTAGTGTTGTATGTTAAAAATAGTAATACTCCATGTCTTTAATACAATTCATGACTACAGTGTAAGTTTCACTTCCACAGCATACTATAGTTCATGAGTGCTTTAAATAGTTGTTCTCTTGATCTGGATATGTTAACTGCTTTCCATGCTGTATTTGAAGGGTTAGGCTTTTCTACACATGTTCATGTGTGTAAACAACCTTATCTGTGCTGTACCAGCATGCCAGTTAATATACTCTTTTTGACTTTTTTATATTCAAGTTGAGGATTAATTCCATCTAATGTCAAGTGGCTGAAACAGTTAAAGTGACTTTTTCAGAGGGGTTGGATTAGAAAGTCATAAACATTTTCTGTTCCACTTCAGACCCTCCAACCTTCCTTTGTCATAGAGGTAAAGATTGGAATTGCTTCTGGTGCTCAGCTGATGTGACAGTAGCTGGGGGCAGGCTTTTAATATAATAAGGCCTGCTCGTCTTTATACTCGGTTCATTGGTTCAGACTTCAGAGTTGTTCACCCTTCCTTTGGGGAGCTGCTTCTAAAGGGTTTGGGGGTAGGGGACAGTAGGACCTGATGAACCCTTTCCCACGTCTAAGGTTTGGCTTTTGGCTTGTTTATTTTGGTAATCACCAAGCTGAAATAACTCATAAATGTTCCTTTAAATGTAATAAATTCTTCTGTGTCAATTTTTTATTGTCTCTAACTTTGTGAAAGCTTAACTGCCTAGTCACTTCAGATACTGATGAAATCAGATCTGTTGTAACAAGAGCCTTCTAAGAAAACTGTTCCTAGTAGACACCAGTGGAGAATTCATGATGGTATAAATGCTTTTTTAGTTTGTGTGTCTTTTAAAATCTCTCTAACCTCTTTTGGGGTTAATTAAAATCCCCAGCTGTATCTTGCTTTTCCAGTTGTTCTCCACTTGTCCACTGGGAAGTTTTCATAGTTGGAAAGTGACCATATGGACTTCATGATTTTACGTACTGTGACTATAAAGCTTTTATGATATTCTAGTGGTTAAAAATGGCAGCAGTAGCTCTTAAACATGGCATAGTTATTTTGCTTTTTTGTAACAGCAGACCTGTCTATAGTGCATCAAAAGCAGTAATTTCCTGTTCACTGAAGCCCCCTATCTCTCTGCTGCTTTAAGCTTTGTGTCTATAGCTTGTGCCTGTGTGCTAACAAATCTCTATTGTCCAGTGGGTCGAATAGTGGCTGGAACTAAAGAATTGCTGTCTGGTTTCTATTCAAATCCAGGTAGTCAGATATATGAATGGACTTTCTCGAACAGCCATGTGAATAACCTCTGCTCGGCATGAAGGCTACAAACCAGGCTATGAAAGCTTAACTAACTCGCAGGTTCACAGCTGCAGTCTTTAGATGCAGAAGGTGGAAATGTTTTTAAGTACGCTTTTAGTACTCCTCTTGACCTTTTCAGCATGTTGATCATTTTTAATATGTAGTTTTAGATTTCTGGCCAGAAGAAGGGGATGAAATCCTATTTCTTAAATTGGTTAAAATAATACTAGTTAAATAAACAAAAACAAATAAACCCTGATTTCAGTCTTTAAGAGACTGATATGAAAATGTTGAGAAAACAGTGAGTTCACAGAACAAATTAAATGTACAGATACCTTAATTGAGAATTTTCTAATACAAGTAATCAATTAAAAAGTCATAATTAAAAATTGCAGTTACTTGCACAAGTATACTAAAAATAAGCTAAAGACCATTTCAGCAAACATTTCATGATCTAGTGAAAACTGCAAGCAGAGCTCCACTTGATGTGTTCATCTTACAGTAATAGTAATGTATATAGTGGTTTCTACGAGTATTACAAAAAACAATAGAAGTAACTCAATTAATCTGAGCAGTTTAACCAAAACAAAACCCCCCTACAAATAAATGAATGGTTATATGAGCATAGTCAAACAGTGACCGAAATCTTGTAAGGTTCCTCTTGCATTTTTGCCGCTTGTTCAGAAAAATATTTCCGAAATAAAATTCAGAACAACTGTTGCTAAGAGATTATTGAACACTTATCTTTTCTGCAAGCAAAAGGGAAAGTCTGGAGGTTAGTACCCATTAGAGTGACTGCGCTGTGTATGACCCTGCTGTATCACAGGTAGTATGAAAGAGGGCTCTTTTTTATGTTTCTTTTTGTCTTAAACTCAGACAGCTTTGTAAGCAGTAGTGTGGGGATTACGAGAGTTAGACAAAAGCAGGCGCGACTGGAAAGGGGGGGAAGGCTTGGGGCATTTCCTGTCACTCAACACATTCCATCTCACTAAAATTCTCCACACCCTTTCCCCCCTGTTTTTCTAATTGCTGTTGTTTAAAATTCATTTTGCTCTGGCGGAGGGTTGGTTTTTAGTGTTGCATTCCTTCAGATTGCACAAAGCACAGCTGGGGAAAATGGCTGGCATTTTGAGAAGCAAGTCACGATTGCACGCATGAGCACCTCACACATCCATTTTTTTCTGCACAGCAGCTGGCTGACCTGTCTCGTCCACTGCTGGCCTATTGAGCGACCTGGACTGTCTGGTTTTGGCTCATGCCTTTGTCCATGTCTGGCTCAGTTCCTCTCTGTCTATATTTGCCTCCACTAACCCTCCAGGCTACAGAAGTGTTTAGTTACATAAAACTAAAGATTTAAGCAGAATAAAAACTTTCAACTTTACAGAATTCTTTAAGTTTCTTCTTTTTTGAATTTCCCCCGTGCAGTTTTTTTTAAAGCAGAGCGTGTCAGGAAAACCTTTGTGTGTTCATCGTGCACTCACTGGTTTCATAACTATCTCCAGCTGTGTTATATTATGAGATGAATATAAAAAGCTTCTGTTCCGAGAACAAAGGAACACGTGCAGAAACGAGACTGGAAAAAATTCACTTGACTATTTCAATACACAAGCTATTCACGAGTTCTCCGCAATATCTCTAACAGGTATAGTCTAAAAGAATATTTAAACAATTTAAAAATCTTACCTAGTGAAAGAAACTGAGTAGTCCCAAACTGTTAGGTTAAAGACTTTTTGTAGTTGGATCTTTGTCCAAAAAAAAGTTGTATCTGGTGCAGGCAGGAGAGCAAGTTCTCTCTAGCTCAAATACATTTTTAGTGTAGAAATAGCGCTCCCAGCCAGCATCGCATTCTGTTCTGAGAAAGAAATGTAGCCATGAGTTTGTCACTAAATATGAGAGGCACAAAAGCAGGCTAGACGAGGTATTGAACTGCTCCAGATTTCCTTGCAGCCCTGTCTGTTCTACTTGAATTGAACTATATATGACCCAGATGATGGACAGAAGCAAATTTAGTCATGTGCAGGGCTGGGACACAGCCTATTTGCTGATCCCTGGCAGTGCAGGGGTTTGTCTCCTGATTGGGCCGTACCCTGATCATTGAAATGTGAAGCCCCTACCATTCAAAGGCTGCAATTCAGGAATGGCTGTTTGGGTGTCTAGTTGCCTTCACTTATAGTGAAGTGCTTTAAAGTTGTCTGTTCTATTTGGTATTGCCTCTCGTATCTGAGACCAAACACCTGTCTTCCTCCCACACTGTATGTAGAGTTCTGTTGCAATGACATTAACTAGTAGCCTTATAAGAATACTGAACTGTTTGTCGTCTATGCGTTTGTCCAAGATGCTCCTTTGAAACCAAATGAATTAAAGTAACAGTTACCACAGGGATATATTCTTGTATTTTCATCATGGTGTAAAAGTGTGAGTAAAATCCTGAATTTCCTCTTGGCATGAGAAAACACATTGTAGCATTTTAACATGTTGATTCAGTGAAAATGAATTTGATGATTATCTGACAGCATCTTCATTTATGCTCAGCATTTTTTTAAAGTCTTGAAACCCCTGTTTTGTTTTTTTCCTTTTGTGGGGTTGTCCCCCTTATTTTGGTATCAAGTCACATAGAGCAATGCCACAAGGGTGCCTTGGAAAGCTCAGTCCCCAGTGAGCTGTGACAGCCTTTAATCATGCAAGACAGTCGGGGTTTGCTCTCATCATCTTGTCTAAACTAGTGGACCCAGGATTTATTTCAAGTGTTTCTGGGCCACTGGGAAACTAGGTCATGATACGGCAGTGTCGGTTGTGACATTTTTGTTTAATGCATTAAAGTAGCCTCATTTATTTAACGAGTTGATTTCATATTTATATTTAATGTCATAAGAGTTCCAACACATAAATAAATCTTTCTCCAGACTGCTGAAAAATCAGGGATTGTGTCCATTTTTTGTTGGAGTAATCCCACTCTATTGTTTCAATAAAATGTTTCTTGGAAGGATATTCAGTTTCCAGGCAACTTTTCCATTTCCTTCCTTAAGAGTCCCTGTTAGAAATGCCACCTGTATCAGAATACAAGAAGGGGGAGATGAATGCCTTTCTTACAAATCAGAGATAAAGTGCTTCTAAGCATGGTTTCAAATGAGCCCACCCAATGGATGGGTAAATTCCAGTAATAAATTATTCCCAATCCATGTCCCTGAAAACTGAAAGCTGCTGCCACCTCAATTTTCTCCAAACTCTATCTTGTCTGTCATCTGAATGTTTGTTTGTTTCTTGGGATAGGAGAACTGAAGATCCTATTCTATGCTGTGTGCAGTGTATCACTGCAGAATGAGGACTTCCCAAACCAGATCTGAATTTTTCCAGTGTGAATGCAAGAATCGAGGGCTAGCAGGGAGGGAAGACTGTGACTTAGTGAATTGTTCCCCTTTTTCCATTCTTTCCTTTGGTAAAGAGGTGAGGAACGTGAACATGCAAATATTGCAGCCTGACCACTTATTCCCTTCTCTCTCTCGTGCGCCCGTCCCCCCCCCCCCCCCAAAAAAAGGCAATAAAACAACCCCACACAATTAGGTCAGTCTCCCTTGGGCACAAATGCTATGCCTTCAAGACCTTTAAGTCAGAGAAGTCATTCCTTCTCTGAAAAGGAATTGAGTGGTACTCAATCTGTTGATTTTGAAGGAAACAAGCAGATGTTTACATGGCTCCAGGTGGAGGATCGTGGGGAAACCAGTCATGTTTAACCTCTTTCTGGTCTAATAGCCATTTTCATTTTGATAGTATTTTACTGAAGTGGTTTTAAAACGTCACCTACAATAGCAACAATGACACTAACAGGAGCACTGATTTTCAAGATGGCTGTAAAAGGTTTTATCCTGGTTCCTCCAGGTCTCGTCTTCAATCTCACCTTTCCATGAATTTTCTGGTAAAAGAGGTGACCCTCTGAGCATCTCATGTTACTTGTATTCCATATTTCAAGCCAGAGAGTGAATCACGTTTCAAAATGGTTGGTTGGATGATACTGGCTCCCCATTTTCCAGTTTGGGTATTGAATAGAAATTTAGGCACTGCACTCGCATACCAGCTCCCAACATATAAAGCCAATAGAGCCTCATGAAAAATGTGCACCAGCTTTTTATGAACCTATACTATGTTTAAAATTCAACCCCTTAAAGTTCCTGTTCTTGCTGCTTAGAACTAGTGCTTTCTTTACTATCCTGTGCAGTGATATTTTTGGCAAGCTGTATGAATTGACATTAGTGCCAAGTATCATACAATAATAATTTGTTTATATACCTGTTCATCTGTGGATCTCAAAGCACAGTATGAATATTACTTTACCTCCAGGTGACTCAGTTTACTTATCTATAAACTAGGATAAATCTGGTCTTTCTGATGGAGGCTGAGAGTTTTAAGTGACTTTCATCTGTGCCATTAACTTTGTGTGAACTTAGAAATCCTTGGTCCCAGTCTTGTGCTTTAACCAATAAATGAAGAACAAGTCTGTGCTCTTCCTGTTTTTAATATCTAGGTCAGCTGCCTTCAGTGATGATGACATGTCGGGATCTAGCAGTGAAAAACTGAGTGTTGGGAGGCTGTATTGTCTTCAAACTGTGGTTGAAACCTATTTCTCTCTCTGAGCCATTTGCATAGTTCTCTGTATAGATGGCAACAGGATGAGGACAAGCTTGTTGCGACTTGATCTAAGAGAGACTGAAAGGTTGCTTATCTGGAGGAAGCAGCTGAAATAGCAGTGTTTTTTATCTGCCCTCTTCACGAAGTGGGAATGCCCATTATTTGCTACTGTGGGTCACAACTTGGGAGCTGTTGGATTCCCTGTTGCATCTGCTAATCCTTTTATATTACAATGTCTGTAATGTCTCTTAATGGTGTACCTGCTGGGGTATTGAAGTCTTTCCTGTTTCAAGCTTGGGTTATTCCAGTGCACTGTACCTGGTGCTACACCTAACGAAAATTTGGAAATTGAAGCTGTTGCAGTGTTGCTGTTTGCTTTAAGCAGTTTCATTTCTGCTCTGGAATCTGCATTACCTGCTGCTTGATGTCAACATGGAGGCTCATGGGCTTTGTTAACCTATAAAGCCATATGTGATTTGGGTCCATCTCTCCTGTTACGTGGTTCTGCTGTCGTCAGCTGAGACAACGGACTTAGAGCCCTCTGGTTTAAATGATGGGGATGGTGGCAGTGAGGAGGCCTTTGATTCTGGATCCCATTCTTTCTTTTCTGCAGACCACTCTTTATTTTTAGTTTAGGAGAATTTGGATTTGTTGGTCTTCAGGACATATGGCAAAACTTGTTTTCCTAGGCTTTTCTGGGGAATGGAGTTCATTTTAGTGACTGGGGAAATCCTTTATCATTTCGATTTGATGAATGTAAGTAGAATTATTCTGCCCTTACTGCACTGGATATTCATTTTTATATATACAAATGAATAACCACTAAACTTTCACCAGAAGCAGAGAGATCTGAACTACTCATTTAACCTTTGTTCATATAGTGATCCATACCTGTATCAAATAGTCACACAGCTGTTGTTGATGTGGATGAAAGATGGTCCCTTTCATTTTCACAGGAGTAAAGGTGGCACTCACTTTTGCATAGCCCCTAATCACCCAGTGTCCTAAGATGTTCAGATTTTGCTCACAATAAGTACACTGCTTATACCTACTCCCCACTCTAAGTCCTGCTCCATCTCCTATTTTGCATATAATCTCAGGGATTCAGTTGCCTGAAAATCACGTTCTAAACACAGCTAGCCAATATGTAGATCTAGAAAGGTTTCAGAGGAACAGCCGTGTTAGTCTGTATTCGCAAAAAGAAAAGGAGTACTTGTGGCACCTTAGAGACTAACCAATTTATTTGAGCATGAGCTTTCGTGAGCTACAGCTCACTTCATCAGATGTTTACCGTGGAAACTGCAGCAGACTTTATATACACACAGAAATCATGAAACAATACCTCCTCCCACCCCACTGTCCTGCTGGATAGCAGGACAGTGGGGTGGGAGGAGGTATTGTTTCATGATTTCTGTGTGTATATAAAGTCTGCTGCAGTTTCCACGGTAAACATCTGATGAAGTGAGCTGTAGCTCACGAAAGCTCATGCTCAAATAAATTGGTTAGTCTCTAAGGTGCCACAAGTACTCCTTTTCTTAGATCTAGAAAGCGACTCTGCTGCATCTTGCGATGGATTCATTCTGGTCCCGGAACTTGCTGGTACGCGGTACACGCGAGATGTGCTGACTAGGTAATGTGTTTGGCTGCTGTCCATCACACTCCTTGGTCAGAGTCATCATATCTGTATTCAAAGAGCTATTCTGGCTTTGTAACGGAAAAATTAGTTGTCTGCGGGCTGTCTAGCTCTGTCGGAACAATTCCTCAATGACTTGCGGGTCTTAATTTCTGCAAAATCCTATAGTTGGCCTTATAGATCCACTGTACTTTTCCACACGTTGTATATACTTTCCAAGCAATGAAGTCTCTTAATGTAAAGTACCCCGTGCCAATTTCATTCGTGCTTTGTTCTTGTGACTTGTATTGAAAATAGGGAAATAGGGTCAATTTAATTGAAAACCCTAGTGTTGAGGAAAAGTTCCTGCTACTTGCTGCATAAATTCTATAGACTTCATAGTACCAAACATTGGACCAGAATTCAGCTGCTACAGTTCGGCATCTCTGAGATTTTGTACAACAGAAAGCCCACGTTAGCGTCCTGCCTCAAACAATTTTTGTTCTGCTAAACAATCTGACATTTTAATCTTTTGGAACACAAAGTCCTCTGGGGACTTCACAACTGAACCAACTTTTCAGATTTGGAGAAAGGAAAAAAAAAACAGCCCTTGGACAACTAGAATCAGGAGCCAGAAAAGACATTCTCCCCCCCCTCCCCCCTCGTATTTATACTGCCCCCATGGCCATACCATCAGAGCATCTTCAGTTTTAAGACGCATTTAAAGGTATTAAGTAAATTTATTGCTCTAGATTAGTAATAAAAGCCAGACTAAATTGGGGAACACTTCACTGCTCTCTGATGTGAGCTAAACTTCAGCTATGACGGAATGGTCAGACAGTGAGTTCCATAGGCAAAGTCCCCTAAGTTGAAAATCTTCTGCTTCTGGAAAGTTCATCTGTGGGAATCAATATCTTGGGCCGTAGAGGATCTTAAAACTAGTGACAGGGTATTGGGGGTGGGGGGAGGTTTTTCTCGGACAGCCAGGTCCAGGTCCTCAACCTTCCAGCCACTGTTAAAGATCCTACACTTTGTACTGTAATCCCATCCCTGTCATCTTCCTGCACAGACTATGGAAAAAGATTACCCCGGATCAAAAAGACAGCTAAATGATTGGTGTGGCCTTGGTGGGTTACCCAGAGGGAAGGCCTTCTATCTTCTCAAGACAGAAGACCCTATCACTGCTTCCAGTCCTGATGAGCTGTAGAAGACGTAAAGGGGCGGAGAGTATTTCAGTAAGTTTTTGGTGCAGGTCATGTGTAAGTAGCAGAGATGGACCCACGTGACTGACGGACGTCTGAATCACCAAAGCTCAGCAGGTAGAGTGGGATTTAGATAAAATTCTTACTTGTCTACTTATTGTGAAGGCTTTGCTTAGTGTAACATTTAGCTACAGAGATGCAAAGAGATCTTACTGACAATGTTAATCAGAACAGGACGTACTCATGTCAACATAGGAACCGCTTTCATTCTTGTACATACCTTAGTTTACCAGCTGCTTGGCTGACAAACTTCTGCTGCCCTCTGGTGATTCTTGAATGTCAGCAGAAAAGGGGCAAGACAAGCTCTGGTATTCAAGCAGCTTGGCATTAGCATTACTGATGGGGGAAATGTGCATGAGGAACTCTATTGTATCTAGGATTTGAGTGAATATAAAAAGGGCCTCATACTTGGGACACAGCATCATACCTAATATTGACAATAGTGACTTAAAAGGGTGATGTACTGATATAGGTGCTCTCAGAGAAGGCCCCACATGACATCCCAATGTACAGCCTGCCAGGTATCATTCAGACCACATGAAACTCTTTCTTTAAAAAGAATAAACTGCAGTGTTCAGGCCAACATTTCCTCATCTAAAATGTTTTCTGATATGAGGCTATCCCTTGCATGAATACAGAATGGAAGCTTTTCTCTCTCCAGACTGTGATGCTGGTATTTGGCCATTCTGATCCCTGACCTGTGTTTCTGAAGAGCAAGGATTAGGACCCGTAAAGGAGGCAATACGGTGAAATGGCTAGGGCACTGAACTGGAAGTCTGGAGATGTAGGTTGTATTCCCAGCTCTGCCACTGACTTGCTGTGTGACCTTTGACTAGTCATGGTGTCTGTTTCCATTCCCACTCTGTCTACATACTCTGGAGCTGTCTCCTATTTGTGTGTACAGTGCCAAGCATAACGGGGTTTTGCTGGGGCCCTCTAGGCACTGTCTCAGTACCAATAACCATGAAAAGAAAGTTCGTCATGGAAGGAGTTATTCTGGAGCAAACGGGAGTAACAGCTATTTAATAGCTTTTGGGGAAGCTGTTTGCCCTGACACTTGTGCCTGCTAGAAAGTGTGTCAAAGAAAACATGAAGGTAAATCTATACAAGAACTCTCCTTTACTAGGTGACATCCACAATCTTAAGTGACCTTCCCAAATGTATTTAGTACAATTCTTCAGAAGATGCACCTTGGTTAAGCAATTGATTTATCAGTCCTTTATATTTATTTACATAGTGGCTTACAATTTTTAAATGCGCTGTGAACATTAATCTGTACCATACTGTGAGGAAGGTAAATGAGTTCCATTTGACAGAGGTGTGATGAAATAGTCAGAGAAGTTCATTGACTTGGCCAGTGGCATGCTAAAGGCCATGCTGTAAGTAAGTGACTGAATGAGATTAAATTTTGGAGTTCTTGGTGCTCAGTCTAGTGAACTATGTTGTCTGCCTTCCCCACTCTTGTGACCTAATTTAAAGAGAGAACTTTGTATTGCTTTGGGGTACATTAGAAAGGAGCTAATTCATTTCTCTTCACATAGGCCACCAGAAACTGAGTGAGTTATAAATTGGGTGATATACCACAACCCCAAAATCCCGGCACCTTTAAAATAAAGAACAATAAATGGCATACTCCCCAGCAACCTGCATGCATAGCTCCCCTCTTGGCTAATTGCAGTAGCACATATGTATTTGGGAGGAAATGGAACCATGAGTGTTTTTAAGTTAAACTTTCATTGGAAAGTTTTTGACTCCAGGATTTTTGAGTTAACTGTGGAGTTTGCATGTAGTGATGAGTAACACACATTGGATCATTCTTGCTTTGCTTTCTGAACGTGTTTTACAGTCTTCTGTGAACCCTCAGTCTTTACAAGTGGAATTACATTGACTCCTGAGTCTTCCAAGTTATTTCTTAAATACAGAACTAGTGATGATAAAAATTTATATAGTGTTTTATATGTTCAAAACACTGCATGGACGTTAATGGTGGGTTAGTTTTTTTAACCTGTTACAGATAAGAAAACCTAAGACACAATGAAGTAACTTGCCCCAAGGCCACATAGCATGTCAGTGGAAAAGCAATGAATTGGAAGTCAGAACTTCCTGATCCAAGCCCTGTACTCATTCCTCTAGACTATCCTGCCTTTATTAGTAGCAATGAATTGGCTCCCTTTCCACAGTTCAGCTGTGGAAGACTCTTGTCCATGTTTCTGTAATCAGGAAAAAATTTCTGCCCCAAAGGGAGGAAAACTGCAGTTTAGCACTCTGCTGATTTCACACAGATTGTCTTTGTTTCAGTGGCTGTCATCTTCTGTAGTCATCAGGTGGATAAAGAATCCTAATGTTTCAAGAGTGAAGCACAGTCTTAAAGGGCATAAAATCTGGGCTCTGAAGTACACATTTTAACATTGCTTATAGTGTTAAACATTACCAAAATTAAAATTTAATTTGGTTAACTGTTTTCCAGTTCTGCTATTGGTCTCCTTATTACAGAACCAAAAGAGGGAAGACACACTTAGTTCGTACATATTTTTGCTCTGTCCTGATTATTTCTAAGTGATTGGAATTGCAGAGACTAAAATGAACATATTATAAAGAGCTGCCGATTCTTTGCTTGCAGACAACGTTCTAAAACCTTCCGTTTAGAGATCATTCTCATATCTTGGTGCTTTTTTCCGTTATTTTTTTACTACTAAGGAAATTTGCATGAAAATAGAATAATTGTTTCTGAAGAGTTCCATCTGCTCCTGCTGATTATTCTTCAGCTGTGATTATAATCCTCTGTTTGTGAAATTTCCCACTGACGAGATTTTCAGCCTTTTTTATAGTTTCAGCACAAAATTTCAGAAAGTGGAAAAGTAGATGTTTCACCAAAACTATTACTTTAGGCAATATCAGAACTACCCTACAAATCCGCAGTTGTCATTGTCCCTCTACAGGAACAGAATGAATAGCAAATAGACAGTAAATATGCACTAGATTTTAAGTGGGAAGGCACAGGTTCGTCCACATGAAATGCCTGTAGCTTCAGAACTGATTGATAAAGGAATGATAATTTATGGACAAATTGAATGAAACTCTTTACATAGGTACCAGATAGATTAAATATTTATTGGGTGCATTAGAAATGCCCAAGATAGATGGGGAAAGAGAGAATCAAAATTCCTTAAAGGAGCCTTAACCAGAAATAAACTCGCAGATTTTTCTCAGTAGTTACTAAGGATTCATAGCATGCATCATTTAGTAGCTTTCAAAGCACTCTAACTAAATCATGAGTGTACCCTACAAATGACAGTAAGAAAATAAATCCTGCAATTCCTTATATTCTTGGGATTTGAGAATCTCTCATATTCAATCTGCATATATTGTGTGGGGGGCTAAATATGTTACACTCCTACTTCCAGTTGAGCCAGAAGGAAATGGAAAACCCTGTGTGCTGCGAAGTTATATTTGTATTTCTGCATAGTGACAGAGGTCCTAGTAGGACAATGCAAAAGTGGGTCACAGAACTAAGCACTGCTTCCTGAGCAACCAAGCCAGTGCAAATTTAACTTAAAGGGAAACATCCCTGAAAATGTGATTAGAATGGAAGGTCACAAGGCCCTACACATGTATGATAAGCCTTCTTTTTCAAATATAATTCTAGGGGAATTAAAGACCCCAATTTACATCCTACTTTAAGAGATTGCTCTCTGCATCATCTGAGGAATTTATTAAACTACATGTACAGATCAGGTTGAGTCTCTAAGTAACACACAGTTCTTATTAAGAAGAAACAAAATTTCCCCCGTGACCGCAGAGTGTCTTTTTCTTGATTCGTTTTAATTGCAGTAAAAATATATTAAAAAGTGCATGTGCTCAGGAATCTCTGTCTTCAGCACTTCCATGTCTTTTCTTGCCCAAAGGATTTATGCTTTTGATCCTCTCCATCATGGGCTGCATTCTCACCATATTTCCACCTCTTTTTCTGAGCTGTACCTGGCACCCTCACCATTCCATCTCCCTAATGAACCATTTGTTTTTGAAAGTTACGTGATGCCTCAAATGAAAGTAACATTAGCCCCTTTGACTGGATTGTAAGTAAGAAAATGATTTAAGGCCTTTTAAATACTCTTTTAAGGTTTGCTTTGTTTGGGCTCCCTCTGCATAGTGCTTGAAGAAAGGTGCATATCTGAGGTCTCCCTGATGGCAGGTATGCTGATGTTTCTATGCATAAAGAAATGAGCTAAGCATTGCTTTACAGGTAGCTGAACCACTTCTCCAGTTGTCCTCAGAATTGGATTTGAGAACTGGCATAAATTTGTTTCATCTGTTAGAATCGCACATTGTATGTGATTTGAAAGGAAGGTGTTATGGTGACTGTTTGCATGTAATGTCCCCAGATTTATTTTTCTTAAAAATAAATAAATTAGAATTCAATCTCCGTATCTGGGGTATGCTTTTTGTATGAGCAAAGCCACGATAAGGCATCAGAGGTACAAATTCAGCACTCTGCGGTTTAGTTACAAAGGAGACCAAAAATTACATGCAGCTTTCTGATTTAATTTTCTGTGACATATTGAGTCTATGTTTTAGCCTACAGAACTCCACAGCTGTGCCCTAATTCTTTTTCTTGTGATCTCAACATCACTGCCTTTTAAGGCATCACTATTCTTGGATCTCAGCAGGACACCATGTTAGACTGTCACTGTATACTCCATGGCATTGCCATTGTGAAAAGCAGCAGCTCATTGGTCTTTGAAATAATATATGCAAGAAAAAGTTCCTGGCAATTTAGTAAGTAGATAACAATGCTATATATGCAAAGTACTCTGAGCTATATTTTATCTGGTGGTACATATTAAAGTGTAGGGAAAGGGAAAACTGCTCTTTCCTGTTCAAGCAGAAGGAAAGCTTGACTTCTATGATACAGTGATGTGTAATATGTATAGGCAAGAATTATACCTGAGGTGACAGTTCAAGCACAAGGATGTGTCCTTCTTTTAGTCGGATAATTAAGGTCACTGCCCCAAGGATCTTTATAATTTGTTTCATAAAGTGAGATGTACACTCTCAATACTATATAAATAATCTGACTTTTGCTGTAACACAATTCTGTATATGTAGATGCGTTTTAATGCTGGTGCTACCTTTTATCTAGTGGCTCCATTGCAATGCAGAATTGTTTGAGGTTCGATTTATTCATCTGAGTGTAGGGCAAGCATAATTTAGTGAAGCTGGAGTAGAACTGGAAGCGTTGCTAATGGCTAACTTTCTATCGTGGCATTTTCCCCTTCTCACACCCCTACTTAGCAGAGCTGAGTGGATCTAAAGATTTAGAAAATCCGTGCATAATACAATATTCATTGGGGGGAAATGTTGCTGTTGATTTACTGTAATCTGCATGCTGTAAAATCACCAGAGCATTGCATAAATGGAATCCAGATGAAGTTACGGAGAAATCTACTTTCTGCTGACGGTGCATACTTTCTCATATACGGCTCTTATTTGTTTTGTTTTTCAAGATGTGTAATGGTAAACTATTAGTGCAAGACTGCAAGATTTTGACTGATGACATAATACAAGTTTATTAATTAAAAAAGTTACCAACATTGAAAATATGGGCACATATGTAGTTGGCATTTCACAATTTAACTCTGAAATCCCAAGGAGTTGGGACTTGATCACTTTTGTTTCAAATCTAATTCTTACATTTCTTTTTTTAAGATCTTACATTTTCTTTAGCATCTCTCATTCTGAAGGATCCTTCAGAGTAAGCCATAGCACATTGCACTGAAGGATTGCCCATGGAAGGGTACTTCGGTACATTTGCTGTGCTCAAGCTGAGACAATACAAACCATCATGTTTCACCCTGTGAGGTTCATCAGTGTTGTGCAGCTGTGCCTCAGATACCCCCTCGGCCTCCAGAGAAAAACTGGCAGAGCTGTTTATTCCAGACAACAAGCTGCCATTTTCACATACCCAACAAAACTAGAACTAATCAAACAAGAATTGTAGCAGTGTGTCTGCTTTAATGGATTTGATGAATTTTTAATGTAGCTATTGATTTGGCAGTGTGGACAAAAGGAAGTGCAGTAATTCTTATAGGATGCAATTTAGGACAAGTTTAATGGTTAGGATAGGGGATCAAAAGTCAGAATTCCTGGGTTCTCAGTATAGCTCTACCACTGATTCTTCTTGGGTCTGCCTACCTTTCTGCCCTAGGTGGGGATGATACTTACCTGTCTCAGTGGTTATATGAATATTTTGGCTGGGTATTGCAATACTTGGACATCTGTGTTTAAATAGTTTCCCATCTTGGAACTTGAAAATCAATTCTCATCTTCTCTTGAGCTGCTTCAGACCAACATGCACGTCTTTGCTTTAACCAAAATATTTTGTTAGGGCACTTGCAAAGATGCAGTCCCACAGCTTGGAGGGAACACCAAAATAATGGCTCTTTTGCCTCTTACTTGTTTTTCTCCTATTGCCATAGGGCATGGGTACACTGCATCTGGCAGTGTGCCTCTCAGCCTGGGTAGACAGACTAACATTAGTTCTGCTCGAGCTAGCCTGCTAAGAGCAGTAGTGTGGCCATAGCAGTAGGGCAGCAGCTCCAGCTAGCTGCCCAGATCCAAGCCTGGAAAACTCCCGGGTTTGAGTTTGGGTGGCTAGTCCAAGCTGCTGCCTGTGCCACGACTTCCACACTGTAGTGTTTAGTGCGCTAGCTGGAGCGAAGCTAGCGCAAGTCTGTGTACCTTGGTTGGGTGGTACGATCCTAATTCCAGCACAGATCTACCCATGATGTCTGAACACCACCCATTTCAATTACAATGGCAAAGCAAGGCCTCTAGTAACTGAAGTTTCTTACTATTTGCCCCTTATGCCACCCCTCCCCCTCACTTTCCTTAACTAATGAAAATAAGACAAGTAAAAAACAATATTGCAGATCTGCCAGCCCTTTTTTGTAAAGGAAACCCTGTTGTACCATATAGGCAGCTTCCTGGTGAGACTCTGCCTCATTAGAGCCTTGTCAGAGATTTGCATTGCAGTTCTAAATGTCAGTGATGTACAGAAGCAGAAAAGGGAAGCCATTGGGAAATGTATTAAATATTGTAAATAGGTTGGCTTTGTATTAGTGAAAGAGACAAAATTGATCCTACCTTGTTTACCTTTAGGCTGAATATTTGGAATCTCTGCCGAGTTAGTTGTGCATTCCTCCCGTTGCCTTATAGTTTTTCACCCTAAAAGTGTGCCTGGTATCTTTCCCATCCATTTTATTTGGGATATCTGAGATAATGTGCTGTATATTTATTTGTTTTTCTTTTATTTATCTAGGATTAGATAAAGTATAATCAAAATGCACCCAGTTCAGTGCTTGGGGCACCTTGACATAGCCACAACAGAAATAACTGGAGTTAATTGAACCCACACACAATTCCTGGAGTCCCACAAACAGCCTTAAACAACATTCCTGCTGATAAAGTGTGGCTTTTGAATCTCTGGCTGGCTGGGTAGGAAGGGAAAGTTGCTTGGAAAGGTTTCGCTTCCTGCAGACTGTGCTGCTGCTGCTTGGGAGCATGCTGGGGCCATGGAGTTCAGATGGTTCCTTGTCTCGGGTGTCAGCATGTGCCATCTTACAGGTGTACAAAAAATGTAGATAAGTATTACTTAGCTCTCGGGAGCTTTTGTAACCCCCAGTGGATGGGGCCCCTACCTCCATTTTTAACTGCTAATTCTGTGGATTTTTTTACCCAAACTGTTTTGCCCTGACATTGAGTTTGTTTCTGGCTATAACCTCAGTTAGAGGATATGGGAGAGACTAGGGTTAATTTGGTCCATGTATCCATGAAATAGCTCTCTGAAATGCTGATTTCCATACGTCTGTTGTCTTACACAAATATTGGTAAATTTTCCTGAGTTGTTGAGGCCAGAGAGATTTAAAATTAGAATACGAAAAGATGCATAACAAAAAAAATTGGTCTAAATAGCGCATACTGTATCCTACAACCAGCATGATCTTGTGGCTAGGACACTATATAGTGTTTCCAGCTCTCACTGACCTGCTGTGTGACCCCAGGCAGGTCACTTCATGTCTCTGGGCCTTTGGTTCTTCCCACCTTTTCTCTGTCTTGTCTCTTAGGATGTAAGCTGTTTGGGCCAGGGGTTCGCTTACTGTGCAGTGTAAGAAGTTCTGGAAATACCTTGAAGTCCCCTTACTGTATGAAATTTGCAGAGGAAAGTTAGAACAAGTAATTTTTTCTTGTGTAAAGCATCTCACCCTGACTGGGGCAGTTGGAGCATTTCATACAGTTCAATTTGAAGGTACTTATTGAGTGCCTATCAAACCTTTATGGTTTCGTCACTGTTAGCTATGGACAGATTGTTCTTTTGAGAAAGCGGCTTAATTTCTCTCATCAGTGCTGTTCTACAAGATAATAGTTGCAATTTATGCTAATCACTGCTGTTCTTTGAAACACACCTGGCTTACTGTCCATGTGTTGCCCCCTTGTCCACTATTTATACTGTAGCTATTTATGCATTTTCAGGCAGGGATTTAGTTTTCTGTGTTTTTTCATGTGCATACTTTAACTACTCTAAGGTTTGTGTAGTGTTAGGGTACTACATAAATCACAACAGAAAGCCCATAAGTAGCTTGCAATGTCATAAAACTCATCTTTATCTTTTTTTAAACTTAGTTGCTTTATTACAGAGCAGACCTTAGGCTTATAAAAATGGTTAGCTTTCTGTTGTCATAAGTCAAATTACTTCAGTCTTGGAGTACGTAATCACCTACACTACAGTTTTATGTTCTGGGAACGTTGTCCAAAACGCTTGGTAACTTAAGTTGCTGACTAACTCTTTAGTTTCTTTCATCTAGCATGTGTATAATGCATATCTCCATCATTATAATTGTGTAATCTCTAAAATGAGGTCGTCACAGATTGAGAAACAAGTTATTGTCCGTAGGCCTGCATTTAGGTTTTTAAAGAGTAAATTAAAAGGTTATGGAATGGCTATTTGATTCTAAAGGGGTTATAATACAGTAAGTTTATAAGGTATTAATGAGTAACATGGTGGGCAACCTTGTTGGGTGGACAGCTGGTTTCATTAATGGTGCTTACTTTTATTATGAAGCTTCAAGAGTGATAAGTTCCATGAATATAAATTGAAAAAATACAAATAAACTGAAGTTAACTAGTAATTGGAGCCAATGAAAAGCAAGTGTCCAGACTTCATGACTTGAGGCATATGTCTTGTTTGCTAGCATTTTTATCTCTAAGGTTCAGCACACAAGATCAAGAATTTGGATCATCTTGTAAAATCTTGAATCTACTGGCTATGAAGAAATTACTGTCACAGAAGCACCTCATTCAAAATCTCTGAATATATATGCATTGTGAAGACTTTCGTAGCTTCCAGGAACTTTATCATTGGAACATGTTTATTGGAGAGTTTACCTTTTTTCTAGGGGAGTTACTATTATGAGGGATCAAGGATTTTGGCACCATATTACTGTGTTTGCTAACTGGTGACTTGGAAAGCCCTGCTTGTTATCAGGTGTAAAAGAAAGCAGCTATGATTAGCTGTAATAATAAACGGCATGCCATGTTGACACTATTTTTCTGGACCATAGGGACTCTACTTACTAGCACCACTTCCAATGCCCACTTCAGTATGTATTGAAGAACACTCCCCTTTTCCTTCCTAGCCATTGGTGAAAGTGACTATCCTCCCCCCCCCTTCCCCTTCACTTTGATAAACCAGTCCAGGATTAGGATTCTCTTGTGATCCTTTGAAGTCCTGTATTGCTGATTTATGATGACATGCAGCTGTTAAACCTTGGGCTGTATTCCACTCAGATTTCACCATAAACTAGGCAGTGTCAGGATGGCTCAGGAGGGGCGACTTCAAAGGAACCTTCTGGTGCAGCAAAAAGTGGTGTTGGTCATTCAGTAGGTGGCACTCTTCGCTCTGGTTCAGCTCTGAATAGGTGCCTCAGCCTGGTTTCATGGCCCACTATGCTGCTGCTTGGTGCCATCTTTTAGGTTGAAAACGACAACCAATGTCCTGATTCTTTGTGGTGGTTAACATTTCTTAGCACTTTCTGTAAGAATAAGAGTGGCAAGCCTGATGTCCTGGCTAAAATTCCAGATTGTAACAAATTACCTCTGCCTTAATCATAGCTCACTGAAAACGCAGACATGGGATTCTTTTTCAATTCCTATGCTAAATTGTTGAGCAGTATCGCTGTGCCCTATGGAACAATCTTGTTCCATCACCAGAAGGAGGCTGCTTTTTCAGTGGCGGATGGTGTGACCCCTGTGTATCTCTTTACCTAACACGGGTGTTATGAGGCTTAATAAGTGTGTTTTAAACTATTTAAAATGAAAGACAGATGAAAGACACTATTGATAAGTGTATTGAAATAAGGAAGAATTTATTACATTCTGACTTCTTGCTAAAGGATTGGTGCACGTACACATTTGCAACTCAATAATTACACTATAAAATCAGAATGTGAATGACTTCAGATGAGCTGTCCATGTCTTGGCTAATATTTTCAGTGTGACATTACTGAGTTCTGCATCTGTGTTGCTGAGGCCCATGGTAGGGAAAGCGGTGCTAAAATATGCAATTACTCATTATATTACATTGTTTGGTCTCCTTAATCGAAAATTATTAAATCAAAATGTCTGTAGGAATATTTAAATGGAGCTGCCTTGAGAGAGACATGAACATCTAAAGTCCTTTGTTCTGTGAATTTTTTGAGTTTCACGTTAGGTAAGTTGACTTGATCCCGTGTATGGTTTCCAATATTCAGGCTGATGTTGGGCTGATGGAATTACCATCTGTTGCCAGAGTTGGAGATTGACTTCACGGAAGCGTACGTTAGCAACTGAGGTAGCCATGGTATAAGTGGAATAATGTGGAGAATCAGAGCAGAACTGAAGTTGGCACTAGCCATAGCTTAAACAGGTGTGGAAGGATCATAATAGTCAGAGATGAGGACCTATTGGATTAGAGAAAACAAACCCTCCCACTTCAAAGGCCTGGGTTGAGTCCCTTGCTAAAGGATGCATTTTATGTTGTATGGATGTTCATATGTTCCTATCTAAGAAGAAAGTCTATTAAGACAGGGTAGCGATAGGAAAAGTGATAATTCCTGTGGAGACAAACTTAATGGTGAATCTTACATTATTGCCTCTCCATTATCAGTCCTGGATGTGTTATCTTTTTCATTCTAATCACATGTGCTAATTTGAAAAATGCAATATGTATGGAAAAATGTATATCTACAATGTAGACATTCTTTGCAGCACTTACTAAAAACAAAGTTGCATGACATTTTACATGCACATGGATTTTTGGTGTGAGCTAAAATGCATTTTGAATTTATCCTTTATATCTGATTAACTTTTTAAACCCACTGTGTAAACTTCTTGGGGCAGAGTCTGTCTCTCAGATTTTTTTTCTGTGAAGTGTAAATGGGGTCCTAAAAAACCAACACTTGCCATTTGTCATTGCCATTAAATTCACATTAGGTACAATTTTACATTATATACTTTGCTAGTACATCTGTGCCCTGTGCTAAACTTTCATTTTTAACCATGATTTACTAGAACTGAATTTGCTTTTCTGCAGACTGTAAACTCTGATAAGCACCATGTAGGGAGAGAATGGGGTTTATCAACAATTTGCATACAGTGTAAATTGCTATCAGTCCAGGAATGCAAATCCACATTATTGCTCACTACGTTCACATTAATAGGCAGCCAGTAAGTACTGCAAAGCAGGGATCTGGGCTGTGATAGAGCAGAGGGAGAACATGAACAGTTGACTGTGCCTCAGACTGGATAAGGCACAAGTGCTGCTTGTTGACAGGAGAAAGCACTTGGAGGAATGGCTGGAGGTAATTTCTCCACCTTCAGTTGATAGTGCATACCTGCCTTTTGTCACAATTATTCAGGGCCTTGGAGTCCTATTGGATCTGGTGCTGCTCCTGAATTCTCAGCAGTGCTAGCCTAAAGCAGTGGTTCTCAATCTTTTGTACTGACCCCTTTCACAGAGCAAGCTTCTGAGTGCAACCCAGCCCTTATAAATTAAAAACACTTTTTAATATAGTTAATGCCATTATAAATGCTGGGGGCATTTGAGGCTGACTACTCACGTGTCCTACCCCCACGTAATAACCTCGTGACCCCCTGAGGGGTCACAACCCCCAGTTTGAGAACCCCTGGCTTAAAGTGTCTATCACCAGTAAGAATCTGCACACCCCTTTGGAATATGGACATAGTAAACCTCACCCCCACCTTCTTCCTGTAGATTAGACCACCTGAGTTTTGCCCCAAAAGGCAGCTAGATAGAGCACAGCTACCTGTCTGATCATATCACATATCTGAATCTTTGCCTTCTCTTCCTGTTCGTTTCCATATGCAATTCAAGGTGCTGATTAGGTTCTATACCATTAAATGTTTTAAAACTAGTTATTTGAGGGCCTGCCTCACTCTGTGATCTGCTCTTTTTTAAGTTAATAGGAAAACTCCCATTAGCTTCAGCAGAATAAAATCTGCAACCCACTGCCTTTTTGTGGAGATTTCAGCTGGAGGTTCTTGTTTTGGTTCATGGAGTTTAGCACTCCAAGACTGGTTGCAAGAGTTTCACAGATGAGGACTACTGACTCTAGAATTTTACACTTGGTGATCTGTCAGATCTGGCTCCACTGAGATTCAGGTACCAATGGAAGTCATTTATCTGGTTCAACTTAAAATACACTGATCTGATCTGGAATGCCACAGCTCTCCTGCATGACATGCTCAAGACCCACCTCTGCTATGATGCCTATAAGAAATCTGCTTATTAATGATGGCTAGGTTAAGTAGCATTTGCAAGATAATGGTCTGTAATTAAACAAATATTTGTGTATAAAAATTGTATATTCTCCCCCATATTTGAAATCTCAAATTGTAAGCTCCTTGGGAGAGCTGATTATCTCAACTATGGGTTTGTGCAACATCTAACATGAAAGCATCCTGATGAAGGCCTGTGGGCATGACTGAAATACAAATGTTAAATAAAAATGGTTATCACCACTTCTGGGGATGAACTTTAAAGCTTTTTAAAGTTAAACAGGAAGTGCAGAACACTACAGTAGTGGGGAGTTCAGGAAAGCAGGATGCAATATATAAAATACGTTTAGGAGGACTTTCTGAATTGCTTTATGCTGACCCTGCATTCACGGTGCTCCTAAAACAGCTGTGGTGGTTTTGCAAGGAAATTTACAGGCCAAGAGGATCCCAACTCATGGTGACAAGCCCTGTAAACACCAAACCATTTGGTTTTATTTTCTGCCAGCACTGAACTTCAGAACAGGATCAATGATGGATCTTATGGAGATTGCAAAAGATTAGTGTATAGATGTACTTTTAGCCATGACGATTATTTTATGCTTAAATTACAGCTGGGGTAAAAAGTAATTAACACAATAAACTGTTTTCCCTATAAAAATTATTAAATGGGTCAATTCTATTAATTGCAGATGACTTCTGTCTAAAGAATCAGCATTGGAAGAATGCTTTGACAATGGAAGTGTTGTCATTTCAATGAGGTATAAAATTGAAGTCTGACTACCTTATGGATATCAAAGAGCAGTCCTCTTTTTGTAAGAGTGGGTGCTAATCCTGTTTCTTCAGCAAATTCAGGTGTGGATAATTGTCATCCCAGAGCCTCTAAAAATTCAGGTTTTAATGAAAAGGCAATAAAAATATTTGCCTTCCTTCTGTGATTTTTATATATAGGACAAGCAATACATAATTTTACAGTCCAAATAGTGATTTCAGCAAAGGATAAATTTCGGAATCTAGCAAAGGTAGTGCATTTATCGTTACTGGTCTCCTGGAGTAAATCCACCCTCTTCCTCTCCCCCACCATCACATCATCATCTGGTACATAAAACCCCAGCTGTCCATTCTGCTCCACTCAGCATCTTACTGTCAATTCAGCTGCATTTTAAACTGAGCTACAAACAAGGATTCAAGAGCTTTTGGAAGGTGCACTTTAAAAGTAAATCAGTTGCAGATGGGTTTGTTCTCCTGCTGCCTGCACAAAGGTGCATTCTGGCTTCAGATATCATTGCAAGTCTGAGTCTCTTATGTCTGGTGGAGTGGAGCAGCAGGACTGCTGTGATCCCAAAAGATGGGGGAGGGTAAAAATCTGCTTTGGTGGTGAAATATGTAGAGGCTAGGAGGTTCGGAACAGGAGGTCACTTCTAGAATATTGATGGTTAGGGGCCTACCAAATTCACGGCAGTGAAAAACACTTCACTGAGCGTGAAATCTGGTCTTTTGTATATACCCTATGCTATACAGATTTCATGGGGGAGACTACTGTTTTTCAAATGGGGGGGGGAGGGGATTCCTGACCCTAAAGGTGGCTGTGGGGGGTGTCGCAGGGTTATTGTAGGGAGATCACGGTATTGCCACCCTTACTTCTGCACTGCCTTCAGAGCTGGGTGATCAGAGAGCAGTAGCTGCTAGCCAAGGGCCCAGCTCTGAAGGCAGCAGAACAGAAGTAAGGGTGGCAATACTATGACCCCTCCCTACAATAACCTTGCGACCCCCACCCCCACAGCCCCCTTTTGGGTAAGGACCCCTTTAGTTACAACACCATGAAATTTACAGTTTTTAAAATCCTACGACTGTGAAATTGACCAAAATGGACCAAGAATTTCGTAAGGCCCTATTGATATAAGTTCATTAAGATTTTCCTGAGACAGAACAAATTAAAAACATCCAAAAGAAAAACTCTTGGACGGCTGTGAACTAAAGTCATAGCTATGTTAAATTTAGGGTTGCTCTTCGTGTATTTTAATTGACTTTGTTTTTGTTCCCCTCAGTTTTACAGTGCTTTCATTGAAAAGTAAAATATGGAACCATTCTTTTCAAAGAGAGAAGCAAGGGGTGTGCTCTTAGAATTGTGCATATACCTGTTGAAACTATAAAACCTATATTTCTGTGCACAGATGGGGTAATTGTCCCTGAAAATAGGGCAGTTTAAGAGTACAAATGTAGGATTTACAGATATTCCCATTGTGTCTTTTGATAATGTGAGGGCCTATTTTGGTAATCTCAAGCACTTGTGTAATTCTGTACCAAAAAACAAAGCTACCTGGAGGAAATACAAAAGTTGCCCTAATGGGGAAAAAGGTCAGGAAATGCTCAAGTTAAGGCTGTTTTCACATCTTGAACTCAACTCTCCCCTTTCTGAGTATGCACTGAAATACAGTCTTCAGTTACATGATCATATGTCCCACAAGATCCCTTGCCTCATTCAGTGCACAAGTTAGGTAGTTTTCAGTAAATAAGACAGCTACTTCGTATTTATTTTATATTTATTGTGGGGATGGCTGGTACAATACTGAATGAAGCCTGGGGTCTATGATATCCCAGCCTTGTTCACTACATAATTATTGGTTTCAGAGTAACAGCCATGTTAGTCTGTATTCGCAAAAAGAAAAGGAGTACTTGTGGCACCTTAGAGACTAACCAATTTTTTTGAGCATAAGCTTTCGTGAGCTACAGCTCACTTCATCGGATGCATCCGATGAAGTGAGCTGTAGCTCACGAAAGCTTATGCTCAAAAAAATTGGTTAGTCTCTAAGGTGCCACAAGTACTCCTTTTCTTTTTACATAATTATTATTACTCCTGGGGAAATTCTGTACTTGTGCATAATTGTGCTGTGCATATTTTTATTTTTTTGCACAGAAAGCTTCTGCTGAAATGTTGCTGCAATTCTACCTTTTCCCCACCAGAGGGTGCTGTGGCAATAGAATACAGCAGCCACTCCCAGCCAGCTAGGGAAGACAGAGAGCCTGCCTTCTCCGCAGCACCTGTCAGGCCAGGTCAGGAGACGGGCTATGGAGAGATACAGCATGGGGTACTTGGGGGCTCAGACAGGTGCTCATAAGGGCTAGTGGGGGAGGACAGACTGGGGCAAGGGCTGAATGGGAGTGGAGGCACAGGGCCACCAGGGGGAGGGAGGTGGAGGGCCACATGGTGATGGGGAAAGGCGCGCAGAGCTACATAGGGACAGAGGGTGGCTGGGTGCGGGCACAGAGACATGGGGACAGGCTGAGGGGGGAGCACAAACACATGGGGGTAGGGGAGTGCAGGGACATATAGGGATGGGGTGGCTGAATGGGGGCACAGGCACATGGGGTAATGGGTAGAGGGACACGTGGATGGGGGTGCAAGGACACATGGGGATGGGGTAGATATGCCTGACTGAACGGGAGAGGTTAGGGGTCAGCCAGGGTCTGTATGGGGGAAGCCCCTCAAAAAACCCTCCCTGCCCCTCAAAAAACCCTCCCTGCCCCTCAAAAAACCTGTTCCATATTTTTCCCACCCAACCCAACAACCCTCCAAGTTAACACACAGGCTCCTTCCCAGCAATTTACTTCCCTCTCCCTCACTGCTTCTGAGGGGTGCAGGATATATGCTTCTGTATTGTAGTTTAAATGAATTATTACTCAGTTCTGTATTAACGTGCCTAGTAAGGAATCTATTTGTCAAACATTTCCTGAATCTTTTTTGTCTGTATTGTTAGACATACTTGCTGACGGGTATTTTGAAATAAATGACCAAAAATAATTGAAAGTATTGTGATTATATTGCATTATTTTCACAAATAAAATATGCAGAATTTTAAAATATGTGCAGAATTTTTTACTTTTTGGTGCGGAATTCCCACAGAGTAATAAGTCTTTTCCAATCAGTATCCAATTTACTTGCTTAATGAGGCAAAGACCCTGTTGAAAAAATGGTAGGTTAACATGTAGATTGTATCATAATGCATACAAACAGAAAGCAGAATTAAGATTGCTTGGGTGACAGGTCTTTTCCATATGCGTGAGTTCTCATAATGTTTTTGTGTAGTTTTTATATGTAATTTACTAACCTAAAAAAAAAATGAAAAAACAAATGGTCATGTGTAACTATTTGCTAGACAGCAGTAATATGTTCTGTATAATACTGGATTTGTGCTGGAAATGGCCCACCTTGATTATCATACACATTGTAAAGAGTGGTCACTTTGGATGGGCTATTACCAGCAGGAGAGTGACTTGGTGTCGGGGAGGGGGGAGGGACGGACGGACGGAGGGTGAGAGAACCTGGATTTGTGCTGGAAATGGCCCAACTTGATTATCAGACACATTGTAAGGAGAGTGATCACTTTAGATAAGCTATTACCAGCAGGAGAGTGGGGTGGGAGGAGGTATTGTTTCATGGTCTGTGTGTGTATATAATGTCTTCTGCAGTTTCCACAGTATGCATCCGATGAAGTGAGCTGTAGCTCACGAAAGCTCATGCTCAAATAAATTGGTTAGTCTCTAAGGTGCCACAAGTCCTCCTTTTCTTTTTGCGAATACAGACTAACACGGCTGTTACTCTGAAACCTGTATAATACTATGTGTATCTGAGTAGAACCCCGCCTCTTTCCATACGCACCATCATGGATTATATTTTACATGCTCTTGCATATTAAATGAAACTGCACTGACTTTTCATGTGCACGTATGGACAAATCCAAGAGAATCCCTATTCAATGGAAACGTCCATTCTGTGTGTGTATGCATGCAAGTGCGGTGCCAGTAGAACAAAGTACTGATATGCCATTATCATGTCACACACAAGCCCCTTCGTTTTCAGTTAAAACTCGTTTTTACCGAAAAGTTCCCGGGTTCTACAAAAAGTATTCTTTTTTTCTGATTTTAGCCCTACTTTTGTATCATTCAAATGTATAAAAAATAACATGTTAGGAAAATACAATACATTGCATGAGATGTATTACAATAATATGTTGTCTGTATATGCAAAGCTGAATGCTGAAGTAAGGCTAGTTATTGGTCTAGAAGATACACACAATAAATAAAGGCATGCACGCAAGCTCTGAACTGTGCACATCTGAATGTACTGATGAATCTCATGTCCACATATACATTTCAAGCTGCTAGCAATAAAAGTTTAAAGATTTGATGCGCTAAAATGGGAAGAAAATGAAAATCTGTATCAGAATACTTCCCAGAATACAAGGAAGCATTCGAAAGTTCAAAAAAAAGCTGTGCAAATGGTTTGGCCCAATTATTAAATGTAAATATTATAGGCTAATAGTTCTAAGCCTACAACAGTAAACTGTTCAAATGAAAAGTTTTATTTTGGGATTTGAGATATATTGTTTTCTTAAACTCGGAGGTGGCAGTACGTGTTAAGTTTTGTTTTAGTTCTGCAGCAAACCTCATTGAACGGAATTGAAACCATTAATCTACAGCAGGGGTCAGTAACCTTTCAGAAGTGGTGTGCCGAGTCTTCATTTATTCACTCTAATTTAATGTTTCACGTGCCAGTAATACATTCTAACGTTTTTAGAAGGTTTCTTCTATAAGTCTATAACGTAAAACTAAACTGTTGTTGTATGTAAAGTAAGTAAGGTTTTTAAAATGTTTAAGAAGTTTCATTTAAAATTAAATTAAAACGGAGAGCTGCCCACCCCCCGACCGGTGGCCAGGACCTGGGCAGTGTGAGTGCCACTGAAAATCCACACATGTGCCATAGGTTGCCTACCCCGATCTACAGAATACTTCCCCCCCCCCCCGTCTTTCAATCCACCAAAAAATCAGATATTTATCCAGAAAAAAACTGATTTTCATCTGCTTTTTTTGTTGTGGTAATAAATACTGATATTTCTGGGAAGAATTAAATAAAATAAAAACTGAAAATGAAGGGCCCTACACATAAGGTACAATTAAAAGGTCATACATTGTGGAACAAAAACAGTTGGTCACATTTATAAGTTTCCTGAACACGTTTATAAGTGTGTTAAGTATCACAATGCCTCATTGATTTAGGAGCCTAAATCTCATTTGGAAAATGGATCTAGGCATTTGAGTGTAAATGCGATCACTTGTTGATAGTATTAAGACTTAAGGGCCTAGGTCCCTTTTGATAATGGGATTTAGGCTCCTAAATCAGTAAGGCAGTACGCACATTAATGCCTAAATAATTTATAAATCTGCGTCTTAGACTCCCTGTGCCTCAGTTTCCCATCTATAAAATTGGGATAATAGCACTTTCCTACCTCACAGTGGTGGTGTGAGGATAAATACATTAAAAGATGGAGATGTTGGACGTTATGTTAATGGGAGAATCATAGAATCATAGAATATCAGGGTTGGAAGGGACCCCAGAAGGTCATCTGGTCCAACCCCCTGCTCAAAGCAGGACCAATTCCCAGTTAAATCATCCCAGCCAGGGCTTTGTCAAGCCTGACCTTAAAAACCTCTAAGGAAGGAGATTCTACCACCTCCCTAGGTAACGCATTCCAGTGTTTCACCACCCTCTTAGTGAAAACGTTTTTCCGAATATCCAATCTAAACCTCCCCCGCTGCAACTTGAGACCATTACTCCTCGTTCTGTCATCTGCTACCATTGAGAACAGTCTAGAGCCATCCTCTTTGGAACCCCCTTTCAGGTAGTTGAAAGCAGCTATCAAATCCCCCCTCATTCTTCTCTTCTGCAGGCTAAACAATCCCAGCTCCCTCAGCCTCTCCTCATAAGTCATGTGTTCCAGTCCCCTAATCATTTTTGTTGCCCTTCGCTGGACTCTCTCTCCAATTTATCCACATCCTTCTTGAAGTGTGGGGCCCAAAACTGGACACAGTACTCCAGATGAGGCCTCACCAATGTCGAATAGAGGGGAACGATCACGTCCCTCGATCTGCTCGCTATGCTCCTACTTATACATCCCAAAATGCCATTGGCCTTCTTGGCAACAAGGGCACACTGCTGACTCATATCCAGCTTCTCGTCCACTGTCACCCCTAGGTCCTTTTCCGCAGAACTGCTGCCTAGCCATTCGGTCCCTAGTCTGTAGCTGTGCATTGGGTTCTTCCGTCCTAAGTGCAGGACCCTGCACTTATCCTTATTGAACCTCATCAGATTTCTTTTGGCCCAATCCTCCAATTTGTCTAGGTCTTTCTGTATCCTATCCCTCCCCTCCAGCGTATCTGCCACTCCTCCCAGTTTAGTATCATCCGCAAATTTGCTGAGAGTGCAATCCACACCATCCTCCAGATCATTTATGAAGATATTGAACAAAACCGGCCCCAGGACCGACCCTTGGGGTACTCCACTTGATACCGGCTGCCAACTAGATATGGAGCCATTGATCACTACCCGTTGAGCCCGACAATCTAGCCAGCTTTCTACCCACCTTGTAGTGCATTCATCCAGCCCATACTTCCTTAACTTGCTGACAAGAATACTGTGGGAGACCGTGTCAAAAGCTTTGCTAAAGTCAAGAAACAGTACATCCACTGCTTTCCCTTCATCCACAGAACCAGTAATCTCATCATAAAAGGCAATTAGATTAGTCAGGCATGACCTTCCCTTGGTGAATCCATGCTGGCTGTTCCTGATCACTTTCCTCTCATGTAAGTGCTTCAGGATTGATTCTTTGAGGACCTGCTCCGTGATTTTTCCAGGGACTGAAGTGAGGCTGACTGGCCTGTAGTTCCCAGGATCCTCCTCCTTCCCTTTTTTAAAGATTGGCACTACATTAGCCTTTTTCCAGTCATCCGGGACTTCCCCGGTTCGCCACGAGTTTTCAAAGATAATGGCCAATGGCTCTGCAATCACAGCCGCCAATTCCTTCAGCACTCTCGGATGCAACTCGTCCGGCCCCATGGACTTGTGCACGTCCAGCTTTTCTAAATAGTCCCTAACCACCTCTATCTCCACAGAGGGCTGGTCATCTCTTCCCCATTTTGTGATGCCCAGCGCAGCAGTCTGGGAGCTGACCTTGTTAGTGAAAACAGAGGCAAAAAAAGCATTGAGTACATTAGCTTTTTCCACATCCTCTGTCACTAGGTTGCCTCCCTCATTCAGTAAGGGGCCCACACATTCCTTGGCTTTCTTCTTGTTGCCAACATACCTGAAGAAACCCTTCTTGTTACTCTTGACATCTCTGGCTAGCTGCAGCTCCAGGTGCGATTTGGCCCTCCTGATAACATTCCTACATGCCCGAGCAATATTTTTATACTCTTCCCTGGTCATATGTCCAACCTTCCACTTCTTGTAAGCTTCTTTTTTATGTTTAAGATCCGCTAGGATTTCACCATTAAGCCAAGCTGGTCGCCTGCCATATTTACTATTCTTTCGACTCATCGGGATGGTTTGTCCCTGTAACCTCAACAGGGATTCCTTGAAATACAGCCAGCTCTCCTGGACTCCTTTCCCCTTCAAGTTAGTCCCCCAGGGGATCCTGGCCATCCGTTCCCTGAGGGAGTCGAAGTCTGCTTTCCTGAAGTCCAGGGTCCGTATCCTGCTGCTTACCTTTCTTCCCTGCGTCAGGATCCTGAACTCAACCAACTCATGGTCACTGCCTCCCAGATTCCCATCCACTTTTGCTTCCCCCACTAATTCTACCCGGTTTGTGAGCAGCAGATCAAGAAAAGCGCCCCCCCCCCAGTTGGCTCCTCTAGCACTTGCGCCAGGAAATTGTCCCCTACGCTTTCCAAAAACTTTCTGGATTGTCTATGCGCCGCTGTATTGCTGTCCCAGCAGATATCAGGAAAATTAGTCACCCATGAGAATCAGGGCATGCGATCTAGTAGCTTCCGTGAGCTGCCGGAAGAAAGCCTCATCTACCTCATCCCCCTGGTCCGGTGGTCTATAGCAGACTCCCACCACTACATCACTCTTGTTGCACACACTTCTAAACTTAATCCAGAGACACTCAGGTTTTTCTGCAGTTTTGGGAGCTGTATAATATATTAAATAAAAGCTTGACCCCTTCTTCCCATTAAGAGATCCTGTTTTCAGGTCTTTACGTGTTGCCAAACTTTAATCATTTGGGCTGAGATCCTTTCTCTCCCTTCCCCCCACCCAGGTGCTAGGGTTGTCAGGGGACCAGTCAAAAAGGGACCCTGGCAGCTCTGGTAAAAGTCTGGTTGGCAGTGCTGCAGGGCTAAGGCAGGCTCCTTGCGGCTTTTGGAAGCAGCGGCATATACCCTCTCTGGCTCCTACGTGTAGGGGCAGTCGGGGCTACATACCCTGCCCCGGTGTGGCTCTGCAGCTCCCATTGGCCAGGAACCACAGCCAATGGGAGCTGCAGGGGAGGTGCCTGTGGACAGGGAAGCATGCAGAGCTGCCTGGCTCCGCCTCCATGTAGGAGCTGGAGGGGAGACATGCTACTGCTGCTGCTTCCAGGAGCTGCCTGAGGTAAGCACTGCCTGGAGCCTGCATACCTGGCCCCCACATGCACCCCAATCCCCTGCCCCAGCCCTCATCTCCCCCCTGAACCCCTTGTTCCCAGCCTGGAGTACCCTCTTACACCCTAAACTCCTCATCCCCAGCCCTACCCTAGAGCCTGCTCCCACACCCTGAACCCCTCAATCCCAGCCAGGGGCTCCCTCCTGCACCCATAGCCAGGGCCCACACCCCCTCTGCACACCAACCCCCTGCCCCAGCCCTGATCCACCTCCCGCCCTCTGAACCCCTTGATCCCAGCCCGGAGCCCCCTCCTGCACCCCATATCAGAGCCCACACCCCCACCCCATGTCCTCCAACCCCCTGCCCCAGCCTGGTGAAAATGAGCGAGTGAGTGAGGCTGGGGTGAGCGAGTGACATAAGGAGGGGAGGAGGGGTGGGGCCCCGGAGAAGGGGTGGGGCGGGGAGGGGATGGGGCCTTGGAGGAGGGGTGGGGCGGCGGTGTTTGGTTTTGTCCAAGTTGAAAGTTGGCAACCCTAACATACACTGGCTCCCTCTCTGGGCTCCTCATCCAAGTCTTCCCCATATGCTCCTTGTCCAGCCAGTCACAGTTGTGGCTGCTTTATCCCACCCCACCGTAGACTCCTTGTCCCAGTCTGTTACCACCATCCTCCCCTTCCTCTAGGTCCAGCTTTTGTTGCCTGTGCACTAGAATCAGGAAGCGTCCTCCATACTGCTTGAGTTACCCACATAAGAAGCATTGGTAGCCTAGGAAAGATCTTCTCTCTTCTTTTGTTCTTGGTGCCCCGCAGCTGAAAGCAGTAACGATGGGGAAGGTCCTGTTCAGGCCCTGCAGCCCTGGGCTGGTGCACACTCAGGACAGACTGAATCTTCAGAAAATCTAGCTGCCAAACTCTTAAAAGTCTCAACTGAGCATGTACAAACCTTGATTTTTCAGAAACTCATAACTTGGTCAGATTTGGGTGGATTTTCATGACCACCTGTTGGCAGCCAGGACTTGAATTTTGATGAAGCACAGATGTCCTCGAGCTTCTTCATGAAATGTCTGTAAGGCTTGTTAACAGGGGCAAAGCAGGGGGTTCCTGTAATCTCCTACTCAGAAACAACTCAACTGCTGAAATTTTCAATAAAAGGTCCGGCTGGGACACACATCTGGCATGAAAACTTCAGACTGAATGGGTAAGGCTTGGTGGTGACAGAAGCACCTGAAAATATGACCTTAATCTGGGAAGTGTTGAGCAGCATGAAGTGCAGGTGACCCTGCCAGTTCCATCTAGACCAGGGGTGGGCGAACTCTTTTTTTTGGCCCAAAGGCCACATCAGAATTGCAAAACTGTATGGAGGGTAGGGTTGGGAAGGCTGTGCCTCCCTAAACAGCCTGGCCCCTGCCCCCTATCCACCCCTTGACTGCCCCACTCAGAACTCCCGACCCATCCAACCCCCCTGCTCCTTGTCGCCTGACCGTCCCCTCCTGGGACCTTCTGCCCCTAACTGCCCGCCCGGGACTCCAACCCCTATCCACACCCCCACCCCCTGACAGCCCCCCTGGGACTCCCACGCCTGTCCAACCCCCTTGCTCCCTGACTGCCCCCCTCCAAAACCTCTGCCGCATCCAACTGTCCCCTGATTGCCCCTGCCCCTTATCTAACCCCCCTTCCCCCTTACCATGCTGCTCAAAGCAGCAGGCGCTCACAGCCCGCCAGAGCCAGCTATGCTGCCCGGGAGGAGCGGTGGGGGAGGGGCTGGGGGCTAGCCTCCCCAGCCAGGAGCTCAGGGCCCGGGCAGGATGGTCCCGCGGGCTGTAGGTTGCCCACTTCTGATCTATACTAACCAACTAAGCCTTTCACAGTCGGGAACAGCTCTGGGAGACTTCACTTTCTCTTCATGTAAGAATCAAGTGTATGCTTGGTCTCAGTTCATTTCACCAATGGACAGATGTGTCCACAGCTCAAAAGTTTCATTTTAATTGGTGCCCTGGTTAACAGTCTCAAGGATTAAGGCACTGAGATTGAACAGCTCCTGCATCCCCTTGGTGTCTGTGGGGTGGGTGAAGCCTGAGAGAGAGAAGAATTAGTCTCGCTAAGGAAGAGTTCCTAAGTCTTAACATTTTCTTGGGTAATGCAAAGAGTGTTAATATGACTAGTGACAAAAAACATTGCAACCCCAATCCAGAGAGCTTGATCACTATTTAAACAGTCTCAAGCAATTGACTGCACAAATTCTTTAAGGGGTCTCTGCAGTGCCTGCAGTTGTATGTGGAGAGTGTATCTGGCCATTTTGAGACTGTACCAAGAGCATACAGTTTTGAAGTTGGGTTGCCTGAATTGGGAGTAGGATGGATGCATGGTAACACCATCTTTATCGGTGCTTAAACTTGGTGATAGCTCTTTGGGTTTGGCCACATTGACTGTGGAATTGTTAAACATTGCCATTTTTAGACAAGGTTATATAAAACCATTTTATAGCCTGGTGTGACCTGGCCCTCCTGACTATGTTAATCATATGCAGACCAAATGGGATGTGTACACCATTTTTGCTGCAACCATGCTTAAAGACAGCTGTAAATACAGTTCCTCAGTCAGTGGGGACCAGGCCTGTGCCTGAGCATGCAGATTGGCATGGTGAGGAAAAGCAGTGGACCCGTTTCTCTCAAATTGTTAGCTAGCTGGCTATCTTTAATTACAAAGACATGGTGGCTAATTTAAACCTTCTTTTTGGATCTGTCTTGCTATTCTGCTAGAGGAATGTAATATTTTTAAATCATTCACAACCGGTGCAATCTCACTGTTTTTGCGTTTAGGTGATTATACCAGTGATATTTTAAATAACGTGCTGTCACACTTTCTGTTCTGGGATAATTCTCCTGTCATAATTCAGCCAATTCTGTTTGTTTGGCATGCTTTGTTGTAGTTACAAATAGAATTTCAGTGATCTAATAATAAACAATTCTTGTTACAATTACTTGTTTCGTTCTGCTGTTTTCTTCCATGTTTGATCCATGGATACATTCAGTAATGGGAAGCCCTGAAGTGGGTTAATTTTGTTCTCCTCAGAAGTGTGTGTGTCTGAAGAATGTGAAAGACTAAATGGTATTTTAACATTTTTGTGTAGGTTCAACTTCAAAATAAACAAAGCAAGAGGATTCTGAGCTGAGGGAATCCACTTTTTAAATCTTCTCACTTAACCCCCGTGGCACCTGTGTGCTGCAACCCATAAGGGGGTTTTATGCTGTTTTGCAAAATGGAATAACTAATCTACATTTTCTTTAACAAATACCCCAAGACGGAACAGAAGATACAATCCATATACCAATTCGGTGCCGGCAAAAATTCTGTTTTCCTGTAAAAATGCATTTTTTTCCTTTCTCCCCCAAATTGATTGGTATTTTCTCTAAGAGCCAGTAAGTATACGCTGATATTAAGAGGAAATTCTCAAGCAATGCACACAAGAATCCAGTTTCCCTTTAGCTACCGAGCTTTGGATAATAAGTTTACAGTTTGGGAATGAAACCCTGAACCTCTATTTGGTCTTGAGAGAGCCTACATTGAAGGACAGTGAATTATAACCACTATGAATATGTGGTAGCTTTCCCTCATAGGTAATATCCCATTAACATAGAAATAAATATTTGATCTCCAAAATGCTAGTGACTTCTGCATCGATGGCATCATAAACAACATAGATATCAGGATTTAAAGATTGATTTAAATGTCTTTAATATATACAGAGGTCAGTAAAGGCAACATAACAGAAAAAGAGGCTATGTCAAAAAGTAATTAGAGCAGGACAAATGGATTGTGCAGGCACGTCAAAGGCTGTTATTTCTGTAGGCAATGAGTAGGAAAGGTGTTAATGTAATGTGACAGATCTGGAGCAAAAATGAGGGTGCAGAGAAAACAAATAGGAGCTGACCAATGGCATGATTTTAATTATGAGGTTTGATTTAATATAATTTGATTACTCCTGAAAGAAATGTTTGTGTAGTTTCTTTGAAAAAATGAATTGTCTTAAAGAATGTATATTTATGATTTCATTTTTTTCATCAAAAGGAAAATGTCCCTATTTCGGTGGTGATCTTGCTGTGTATTAATATGAATTTGAACCATTTTCCCTGTACAATTCTCCAAAAGAAACAAGAATAAATGTATTTCACTAAAATTGTTCTGGTAAAATTACCTCTATTTTATTTGCACTGAGGTATATCTCAATTTGGGGCTTCATGCTGTCTGAAAAGGGAGACAGCTGGATAGGGATAGATGTTGTTGCCACCATTTTCAGATGCAGACTTTGGGAAAACTGAGAAAATCCTTTATTTGGTTGAAGGGAGTGACTAGTGCCAAATTTGATGGAAGGGGAGAGAAGAGTTATTGTTTAAGTCCTAGATTCTTGTGGTATCCAAAGTGTGCACAGTTTATCTTGGAAGGGGGGAGCAGGGGAGAGGAAGGTGCCAAAGTAACTTAAGCCACCTTCCCACTCTCCCAATCCCGTGACAAATGTGCTCAGTTCCAGTCCCGTGGCATAAGTTAAAGTAACATGAAAAATCCCAGGATTTATCAGCAATACTTGTTTCTAAATGCAAATTTTCATTGTTTCTATTTCTTTGTTCTTCAGTTCCAAAGATTTCTGTGGGAAAACAGGATCTCTATTACGCCTACTCTCCAGCTGCATTCCTCTACCTTCTCTGGTATTGTCATCCTCTATGACATCACACTGTTTACGACAAGCGGTTGTGGTATCACAAGCAAAGATTTATAACTTCATATGAAGGACAAGCTACAGTTTTTAGGCTAGTGAGTGCTGTAGGAGAGAGATGGGGTAGACGGGGGCATCTCTCAGAGGGAACGAGATCTAAAGCTATAAAACCAGATGGTCATACCTTTATATTCAAGATCTTTTGCTTCTCTTTTAAAAGTCATGTTCACAAACAGGGTTGGCAGCGACTTCTCAGATTTGTCTTGTCCAATATCCTCCCTCCCTCCTTGGTTCTTCCACTCCTGTAATCTCAGCAGACACCTGTCATCTCAGCAGACACCTGTCTAAACTATTTCAGAATGTCTCTAATGATGGAGATATTATTGCACTAGGCAGCTTATTGTCTGATAGCTCCCTTTCTTCCTGTCTAATCTCACTTTCTCCATTATTAATTATGCTCTTCATTTCTAAAGAAACCTTTTCTCCATGGACCCCAGAGCATGTTACCACTGCAATTAAGCTCCACAACAACCTGAAGTAGAATTATTCATAGTTTACAGAAAGATAAACTGAAGCATGATGAAGTGGTCACTTGCCAGTGTCAAACTGCAGGCATCTGGTAGATATATAGGGCAAGAGTATGCCCTCCTTGGGGGGGGGGAAGCCCCCAGGAAGGAAGTCTCCCTCCCACAGGAAATATTCTCTCAAGAAATCTTGCCCATATGTATGTCTGCATTTGCTGAGCTGATGTGTTGATGGGGGAAAATTGCCTCAATGCTGAATGATAATCAGGTAGGTCTCCAGCTCCAAGGATTGCTGAAGATCCATGAATAAATCCTATGCATCTTTAAGTTGCCATAAAGCGTCTTATGATTTATGATCTGGGCCATAAAGTAACCTTGTTAGAATACTTCACCATATAGATTAATAGATTCCAAGGCCAGAAGGGACCACTGTGATCATGTAGTCTGACCTCCTGTGTGACACAGGTCAGAGAGTTTATCCAAAATAATTTGTGCAGCACATCTTTTGCAGAGAGAGAGAGATATTCCACTGAGTGCATACACATCAACCAATTCTTTTGGTTAGCAGTGTTCATTGGGGCCACATGGGTGCATTCAGTAGCCTCCTGCCTCCAAAAAGGGTGGGACCACCCCTTTGCCTCTCAGTTCCTCTTCACCAGCCACAAATCGGAACTTGAAGGGTCTGCCTCTTCGCTTAGACATTTTGCACTTTGTACAGCCTTTCTTTTCATGAATAAATAGTTCTTAAATAAGTACTTAGATAGGATTAGGTTGGCATCAGGTTTTGTTATCCCTTTTTGAGGGAAGTTTTTATTTACCTGGGAGGCACTCTCAATACCAGGTTTACCAATATGGCTGAACATAAATTTCCAGGTTTCAAGACCTGTCCTTCATGCAAAGCTGTAGTGCTTTTAAATAATGGGCATTCAAGGTGCTTATTGTGTCGGGAAGAAGGTCACATCACTGACAGGTCTGCCATCTGGAAATCATTCTCTAAAAGAACCCAAGGAACACTGGAATCTACACTAAAAATGTTTCTATTGGTGAGACCAGTGTATCTCTTTTTATTCTGGGTTGCCCGGGACAGAAATGTCTGAGCCCTCTTCATCAAGAAGTGCTTCTGCTGTTCTTAGACTTATATCTCTGTCTCACTGGTGAAAAACTCACCTGGTAAAACGGCAGGTGAAGGGGGCGGGGGAAAGAGCACAGAGCTCATAGGGAGAAAAGGAGGTCTCCGTTAGGCCCTTCAAATTCTAAGGCCCATAAATCCTCCTAAGCCTCAGACTGATGGCTTGAGATCCAAAAAGGGTTTTTCTAGCACCTCTTCAGGTCTTGGAGCCCATGCCTTAGATTATTCTCTAGTTCTCCAGAGATCACCTGGTACCCACACCTTGGTACCAAAGCTCCTGGGATCGATTTGTCTAGTACTGTCTACTCTGATACCGATGCCAGTGGCTCAAGTAAGACCAGGGCTGTTGTACTCAGTACGGAAGACTTTCCTGGCAGATAAAGACCCCTCAGTCTTCTCCGTACCAGACTCCCCCTGTTAGCGTTGGTGAAGTTACTTGCACTCATACTGATGGCGATCCCAACTCTGGTACCTAATACGTCCTCAATGACAGCTAAAAGAAAAGGAGTACTTGTGGCACCTTAGAGACTAACCAATTTATGTGAGCATAAGCTTCCGTGAGGTACAGCTCACTTCATCAGATGCATACGGAAGCTCATGCTCACATAAATTGGTTAGTCTCCAAGGTGCCACAAGTACTCCTTTTCTTTTTGTGAATACAGACTAACACGGCTGTTACTCTGAAATGACAGTTAAAACTCATTGGCTCAGTGCCCCAAGCATACCAACTGGTACTTCCTCTCCTCTACGGGAGGACTTTTTATTCTTGGTCTCGTAGGGTAGTAGAGAGGCTTCACCAACTCAGCTGATGGGTTGAGGTGCCTGCTTACCTCCCCATGGATTTTGGGGCTGACTCCTACGATAAGGCACAGGAGCTTAGATAGGGATGCCAGCCCCCGACACACTCCTGCTTTATACTTTTTCACTGCTTACTCATTATTACTTTTAAATAAAAGTCACTCCATTTCAGCTTTGTAGCACGCTGGCAGGAGGCAGAGAAAAGTTTTCCAACTGCTGCCAGGAATGAGACTGTTATAAGGATTATCAGCCTGGCATCTTTCACTGCAACAAAATGTACTTAAAAATAACAAATCAGCTACATATATGGAAATTGTAAGTATCAGGGAACTTTTACTGGGCTAGTCATTGGAACGGAGGACTGGAAGTCAGGAGATCTTGTTTCTATTACTGGTTGTGCCACAGACTGAGTGAACTTGGACAAGTCATTCACCTCTTGAGTCTTTGTCCATCTGTTCAACATGGATAAGAATAGTTTCTTACCCTTGGCATTGCTAAGGTTTAATTCATTATTTGTATTTCGTATTCATCATCCTCTGACTGATGCAAATAAGTGCGAACTATTTCTGACTGGAGGTGTTAACACTATCCCTTGTTGTCTGATATTTCATTGTTTTGATCACTTTTTAAGTTAATTATTGTTAAGACTGCATTCTGCAGGATATACAACTGCCTTCAGTGTTTTGCTTCTTTACATTAGGCATCCCTGTGGGCCCATGGGGTGACAACCTTATTCACTGTCATCCATTCTTCCTGTGTGGTTTTAGTGGTGGTCCCTGTCTGTCTGTAGGATGCTGCCCTCTACTGTTTAATCATCAGAATCTGAATGGTGAAAGCTTAGTATGTTCAGGAATCCAGTGAAACCTAATAACTTAGCCAAGATTAGCACCGAAATGACTCAAGATGTTCTGATAGGAAATATAAAATGTACCAGATTCAGAATGAGTTCAAATCCCAATTACCCAAGAAATTCACTATCTTATAGTAATACATCTCTCATTTCAATGAGCCCTGTAAGAGAAGTAGCTGTTCCTCCTTCCTCTCCCACATATGCATTTGTTCATCATATGCAATGTTTCCTGGCTAGCAGGTTGTTTTTATTTCAGATGTCTCTTCCTCCTGACTCTGGAAAGGCCCAGTGCCATAGATCAGGCCAGGTTAGGGTGCTCCTCACAGTAGATGTCACCTTTTTAATTAAATGTAAATCTTGAAGACTACAAGCCTCAGTCATACTTTTTTTTTCCAATACAATATGCACATTTATCTCATGAGCATGAGCTGTATGGTAGGGACTGCTGATCTGTTCCAATGAATTTTCCCTTTCAGGTCACATTCCTTCATCTCATCCCTTCTGTTCGATCCTTGCACACAGGTCATGCCCTTAGAGGGCTCAATTCCCAGTTAGCTCACAAGTGGGAAGTTGTGACATGTGCAGTGCCCTGCCCGTGCCCACATTCAGACACCCAGTGCTCTGGATCAGTTACTATACTGCTGCCCAGCAAAGAAGCTGGGATTCAATCACTGCTGCTGCCTGTATTTTGGGTGAGGAAAGGACTGGTAGGCAGAACTTGCACTACAAATGTTCTGTTTGTGAACACCCCAGTATTTCAGCAGAAAAATAGAACAATCTAAATACACTTCTGTTCTCTAGAAACACATGGTCTGCTCCGTAGCCTAAGAACAAGTGCAGAGTGGACTAAATAACATTGTCAACCACCCAAAAATACTTGGAAACTTTTTAATTGTAATTAATTCTCACAACATCCTGAGCACAGGGAAGAGGTTATTTGACTAAATCCACACAGTGAGTGGAAGATTTGGCAGTTTCTAGGTCTTGCTCCACTGGAGATAACTGCCTCTGAAGGAACCCTGTGCCTTGGACTGAGCTGTGGCATCAGTTTTATGGCAAACTCTGCTTTTTTTGTTCCTAGGTACTGTATCCCTCTGTTGTTGTGTTTTCCCCTTTTTCTCCTTGGTCCCACAAGAAGCTGATATCTCTGCCCTGCCCCCACTTCCCAATAGCATGTTAAAGATTCAGAGGAGACACTTGTCTCTCTCTGTTCTGCTTCCTCCTTGTCTACTGGTAATGAAGCTGAGCTAGCTGGTCTGTTTTTTAGGTAGTTTGGATGTGTATTAATTACACAGTTGGTTTCTGAAGAAAGTGTTTAAATGTGTTGCTCCTTCATGTGCCCGAGGGGCCTGCTCCCGTCCTTCAGTCCAGCTCCTGGCTGGGTATTCTCACTCCACAGGCAGTCTTGATTCCCGCTGTCCTGGGGAGCTGAGAGACCACGACTAGTAAAATAATCCAGAGCAGAGAGCCTGTTGGTCTGTTACTCTGGTTGTCATTTAAGCTCTGAAATGAGGTTTTTTTATTTTGCTCTCTGCTGCCGACTCCCTTCCTGTAATAAGGGTTATAGTCTGTGAAAGCTCTGACTGTAACCAGCTGGATTAATGGATATTCCATATAACTTTTTATATCTGTTTCAGATCTGTTGCTAGGAAGAGGTATAAAACCTCAATTTTCTTCTACAGGATTTCCCTCTGAGTGGTTTGTGCAAATATCTGGAGAACATAGTTGGGAGGGAAAACAAACAAGTAAATTTTTGGTCATGAGCTTGCACCAGTGAAAGCAATGAACTTTTGCCGGGATTGGGTCCTATTTATTGGTGTTTCCAAGAGATTTATTCCTCGGATGAAACTACTGTCCCACTGCCTAAGTGGATTTCCTTGTTGTTCCAGATGGCTCTAATTGCTGTTTCCTTCCCCTCCCCCACAAGCTATGTGCTTTTTCATACGGAGTGTCATTTCAGTGGGCATCTCTCCCATGCCTTTTTTTATCTCAAGCAGCTGAGTGGTGACAGAACATCCCTAGTTGGTGCCATTACAGGATTTGTCTTTTTAGTTGTTGAAGGTCTCATCTCTCAGTGCAGCAGCCTTTGTCTCTCTTGGTTGGATTTTTGACTGAAGTTTGAAGGCAAGGGCAGCTCTTGAAGGTGATGTAATTGCTGCTCTGCTATAGATGCTAATCAATGCTTGTTTTACTTACACAGCTCGCTATTTGGGAGAAATTCTCAAGGGCTATGTTAATAAAATAATAATAATAGACAGACCAACAGTAAAAATACCAGCAACAGCAGCAAGACAAGTACAATTAGCATGGTTGTGCTCAGATAAGTTAGTTACACAATAGACCCCAAGTAACTCTGCCCTTTTTCTGTTTAGCAATTTAAAAAAATGGAAATTAACAAAGTTCCCCGAGCAGCATCAAATACAAAAGATTTTTTTTTTTGCATCCTGGCTAACTCATCTGCACTATTACATGATTCTCATGTTTCACCCAAGAATGGCTGCATTTCAGTTGTGGATGAAGTGATTTCTGTGTGTGTTTCTATATCAGTTTATACTTGTCATATGCTCCTTCAGGATAGAATATTCTGTAGCAAAGCATTATTCACGCATTGTTAATTCCATAAGAGTTTGTTCATTTAGCTACTCCAGTTAGGCCATGTTATGAAAACTAAATGCTTAAATTAATATCTGAGGAATGTACAATTCAAATTCAATCTTGGCTGTTTAGTGTCTTAGCTTAGATGGAAAAATGGAGCACACTGCATGCATGTGCAAGCACAGAATATATGCTTTTTTTTTAAAATCAGAGATGAGGATCTGCCTCAGACTTCAGAGTGTCCTTTAGAATGACCTGAACCTACCCTACCAGTTTTCTATTACTTCCTCTAATTACCAAGCATAGAGAGACAGAATCATATATTTCAGTAATAAGTCTCTAAAAACTTTGGTTTTGACGGAAGTCATGACATCAAATAAAGCCCTTTTTATTAAGACCCAGAAAGGAACTGGATCACCTGTTGATAGCAATGTAATCCTTGCAGATCTCTTTTCTTGTACTTACTCCCTGAGGCAGTAAAACCATATACATCTCACTCCTAAAATTCCATTTTTCTTCTTCCTTTCCTATAAGGGTAACCTCTCTAAACGGTGCTTAACCTCACCTCTGCATTCTTCCTTTCTATGGAGATAGCTTCTGCTACATGTCCCTGATCAGACCAATAGCACTGAAATACTTATCGCACCACGTTAAATTGATTAGGCTAAAGAATTCAGTTCCCACACACATATGAAAAGTGGATATGGCGTAAAAATATAACTTTTGCACAATTATCTATCGGACTAGTAAGAAGGAAGAGTCTTTACTTCATGTACACCAGATGAGTGTTTTTGCCATGTTAATTCATTCTCAATGCATTAAATAATGAAGAGAGGATTAGTTCCCAAGCTCGTGTTTTAGTTAACGTTCTTTATAGATCTTTCCAAGTTTTTGTAAACCAGTTTTTCAAATGTAAACAATAATCTCTTCTTTATCCATGATTAAAACAAAGGAATGTGTACACAAAGAATAGGGGACAAGGGAGTTGTATATGGAAAATGGACATGGTATATTTTATTGTAACTGAACTGTTTTCCATTGCATCAAATGAAAGCTGTAACTTCCCCAGTAATGTAGATGTGACCCTGCCAGAATCAGTGTAGCTGAAACATGTTATCTGTGGATTTACAAACTCTTGTCTGACAGAATTGCAAATACTTTAGTATAATAAAGCACTCGTGCAAGTTGTAGATTAGGTTATAACTCCTCACTCTAACTCTACTGGAAATACCAGATGGATGGATACTGGACAAGATCCTTTGAAAAGGAACTGGCATGTGATGTGCTCACCAGGTTAGCATTCTTTTTATGTTTGAAAACAACTTGCTCTCCTTCAGGCCAACAAAAGCTGCTATAGTCTGATCCAAATAAGAGCAGTTTGTAATGCTCCACTGGCATGTCGCTATGATCATATCCAGACAAGAATGGCTAGGGTTGTGGATTGGAGACTGGAATGAATTATGGCCTTTGCCTTGAAGGGTACATGCCCCACACTTGCTTTTTTGTAATGTAAGCTAATGGCTTACTGCTCTTCTCCATATTTTTGTCATTCTACAATTACCAAACTGTTGCATTAATTTTGGTTACAGAAGTTGCTATTTATATTGTTTTTAATTGATATTTGAGGTTTTTACGACACATTTTAGAGCAGTGGCTCGCAAACTTTTGTACTGGTGACCCCTTTCACATAGCAAGCCTCTGAGTGCAACCGCCCCTTATAAATTAAAAACACTTTTTTATATTTTTAACACCATTATAAATGCTGGAGGCAAAGCGGGGTTTGGGTGGAGGCTGACAGCTCGCGACCCTGCATGTAATAACCTTGCAACCCCCTGAGGGTCCTGACCCCCAGTTTGAGAACCCCTGTTTTAGAGGATTAATTGGCAGTCTGTAACCCTACATTTTTCAAACTCGGACCTTTCCATACAAATTCCCAGTACTTTGGCAGGTAAGATTCAGTTAAAATAACTCAACACCAGGAAGCAATGCCTAGATTCTGCATTGCCACTTACCAGGCCTAAAACACCAACGGTAGTCAAACAGGTAAATCCCTGCATACCGCATCCCAGAGTGCCCCATTGTACGTTCGTCTTTACATACTTATCAGATTTTTAGGCCAAATTTTTTCTTTGCCTGTGTAGCATTCAGTAGCTGTTGCATTCTGTTTGTGTTTGGAAGGTGCCATGGACATTTCTGAACCTCTGATTCTTGCCTTTATGTATCCATTGTTTGTGGACGTATCTGCATTGGTAAAGAGATATAAAAGCAAAATCAAGAACCTGACATTTCTTTATATATAGTTTCATACTGTAAACAAAAGCATTTCAGTGTTTGGTTTGGCCCTGGCCATACTTTCCCCCTGTTTTTTACAAAGCAAGTTGAAGTGTGTGGAACCAATTCACATTTTAGGTTGCTATAAACATTCAAATGTCCTCAATATTGTAATCCACAACCTCGACTCCATTCATTCCGCAGAGGTGTTTGTGCCTCAGAAAGTGGTTGCATGGCAGTGTGTCCCATTGTTATGAAAATGAGCAACGCTTCATTAGCGCTGTGAAGGATTATGAAATGATTGGGGTGGGAGGAATTAGAGACCTGTTCAGTGGAGCTACCATGATCCTAAAATAGGGGAGCTGTTTTGTTTTTAAATGACGTTTTGACTATTGGGGTGTACTGGAGACTGATTAAAAAAATCAATTGAGTTTAAAAATTGGATATTGCACATGGCCTTTCTTACCCATTTTAATGGGTATAACTATTTTGTAGTTGCTTGAGTGTGGATTATTGAACATCCGACACAAACAGCTAACCATTTTAACTACACTTTTACATAAGAGACAGGGACAGATCTCAAAGCTGTTGCACACACTTCTTGAGAACTGTCTAACTCTGAAATTGCACACGTTGGTAGGCTTTTGTGTTTGGCACTATCTGTATCGAATCAATTTGCATTCAGTTCAATGTTTTCTTTTTAATCTTGATTGATTTTTATTTTTATTTTTATTTTTTACAATCCAAGCTGCTAAAACTTCATCCAAACAGTATTGGATGTTGAAAACCTACCAACACCAGGAAATTAAACTCCACATAACTTTTCAAATCTTCTTTGTTGAATGTACCAGTGCATTTTTTGGTGCTAAACAATTAGTCATAATGTATCTTAATCTGACTTTTTAAATCTTATCTCTGAATTGAGAAGTGTGTGTTGGTGAAAGTCAAACTGCACTGCCATGTGAACAGTCCTTAAAATTAACACTCTTCTGACACCAAAGGACTGATAATGGGCAAACACACTAACAGTAGTCAAATGAATTTTTTCAGTGTGTTAGCATATGTACTATGTCTCTGAAGCTTTGTTCAGAATATCTTGCTTTTTGGTATGGGAGCAGTGTTCAAAAGGATTCGGAAAGCTAAAAACCCTCTATATTTCGCAAGTAGCCCCCTGTGTGATGTTAACAGCATGCTCGCTGCACCGTACCCATTTTTTGGTACTAATTCGATGCAGAATGAAGTCCTCATGTCAAGTGAAAAAAGATAGTGATCTAAAAACAATGAAGTTCCAACTCTTGAATATAGCAAGGAAGCTTCCTGGCTCTTGCTGACCTATAGGCCAGGCTGAATTAGTAGGTTACACTTGTAGACATGAGAAGCCTCCGTAGCCAAAACAGTAAAATAGCCTATTTTGATAGGTCACGTTGTTCACTTGAGCGGAGTCCGGTGAGGTAGTGAAATGCCCCATAATCCTTCCACCGTCTCTGAAAAGAATGGAGGGGCCTGTTGGATGTGCAGCACACTCCAGGTTCCTTCACTGTGAGAGAGAGCGAGAGAAATACCTAGTCCTGTCTCAGCCCAGAGGACTGGACTAGATGACCTATGAGGTCCCTTCCCGTCCTACATTTCTTTAATTCTATGATATGAAAATCTACATGTTCTTCAGAGCTCTGCTTGCCTCTCTTCCATCAGACTGTCAGCCTTTTCCAGAGCAGGCAGGCAGATGGTTTGAGCTGGGATTACACTGATAGTCTGTGTGGTCTAGTTTTCAATGTTACTAACACGTTTGATATTAATGTGTGTCAGGATTTGGGGCCAGTTTTGAGGGAATTGGGGCTCTCGGTAGAAAACACGAGCAGTTTAGGAATTTTGACTGAGTTGTTTGCAGGCCACTTTGGCCACTAAACTGTTGGGCCACTGGTGCTGCAGATGCCTACGATAGAAGCTGCCAGGCCATGTGTGCGAAGAGCTAGAGACCCGGGACAGGTATGATGCGGCGGAGGCAGATGGCCGGAGCTCAACAATAACTGTCTCACTGCAGCACAGGAAACGGGAGTTAACAGAGGTAGGAGTCCAGGGGAAGCTCTGTGTCCTGCAGGCTGGAGACTAGAAGTCTGCTTGGGCCCTATTTTAAAGCCCAACCCAAACGCCACGACACCACAGCAAGTCTGACCCTGACCTGAGCCTGAGAGTACACAGTGGTTTTCACACCTGCCCTGACCCCAGTATTTATTCAGGTTGGGTTGCAAAGGTCTAGCGGAGGTTGGGGGGCCAACGTGGCAACCAAGTTTATGCTGTGGCATGTCCCCCACGCCTGCAGGTCACTGGGGAAGGCTGGGCCAGGACTCCTAGTCACTGCATTGTCCATGCTGCCTTCTCTCTGCACCAGCTGGGCATAACTGTGACAGCCTGGGCAGGCCAGCCCCGGATCCCTGCCCTGGGATAGGCTGGCTGGTGCCATTTGGTTCGCCTTCCTAGCCATTACTGAAACACACCCTGGGCCTGCTGCACACTACCCGCCCTGGGATAAGACTGGCCTGGTCTCCTGTCCCCTCATCCCCTACCCCTGCCATGGGACCATCTTGCTAATCCCCTGCAAACAGTTGTGGTTGAAGTGGGGGTGGCGGTGGGTCTCACTGATGACTTAGGATATGAACCACATGGCACTGGCCAGCCCAATCCAGGCCTGCAACGGGGGCCTAGCTTTCTCCGTGCTCAGGTCCAGACCAGGCAGCTGCTTCCTGGCCACTCAATGGGGAAAGGGGACGGTTATTATAATGTGGCTGTTAAGAGCCCTCGTCCGACACACAGTGGCATCTGAAGACCCAGGAAAGACGCAACAGCATAAAATCAGCTGCCAAGTTGTCCTTCCTCAGAACTAGACCCTTGCACTCCAACCTGTGCCCAAGAATGTAGAGTTCTTTTCATACTTGACTTGAATCCCCTACTTGTAGTCAGGTCCTGCCAGGCTCAGCTCATGTTTCAAGGCTCTGCTGGAGATAGGAGCAGCTGCTGGAGTGGGGTTGGGGCAGGAGAGTATCCAGAACCTTGCTAGGGTACAGTGCGGGCCTGGGAAGACTCTTGGCATGAGATGGTGGAAAGGGGGAGTGGATGGTTTAGGGGAGTGGGTGCTGAGATCTGCATTGGTGCATGTGCGCATTTTGTATTTGTTTAAAGGTAAATTATAAACATTTGTAACTGTTGTACATGCAACGGAGAATAGGTGGAGGTGTTACAAAGCTAGAAGATAGATCCTTAAATATTCCTAAGATTGCCCCGAAAATCTTTTTTTTTTTTTTTTTAAATGGTCATGGGGTAGGTACTTACTCATTATTTTGGAGTTCTTCTCAGCTCCAAATTAAAGAGGCAGGAGCCTTGAATCTTTACCAGTTTAAAAATATAAAGAGCTTTAAACAATCCGAATAAAGATAACTTCCCCTCGATCAATCAGTTTTATTTGAGTGGTCATAAATCTGCTAGTTCTCCAGTCATCCTTAGAGATTTCTTCCAAGAAAAATGGGGCAGGTAAGAAACATCTATATTCTGTATTGTAAAAGCCAAATAGGAAAAACCCTCAAAACACACCATCACCCCATCTTTCAGGCCTACTTCACGATGTGCAAAGAAATGAAAAAAGGAACAAATGCACTCATTTTTTGCAGACTATCTTTTAATGCTCTGCACAACTCCGTCTCCACTTTAATTTCCTCCTCCAACTCTCATGTCCTGTGATCTGCCCAATCATCTCTTCTAACTTGTCCAGATGGTGTCGTCTTCCAGTAGACTTAAGCTGGAAGGAAAATGCTGGGCCATCAGTATGAGGACAGTCCTTGCCGACAGTATTGCCAGAAGCCTGACTTCACCAGCTCAGCTGGCTTTCCCCTTTATCGTTTGGTGATGGTGTAAAGTTTTAATGATATTCTAATATTGAGGATGGGGGGTACATTTTCCCTTCCTGGTAGACTCATACTACTCTATTGCTATGCTCATGCCAAAGTCAGCCTGTATTGGGAGTGTATCCTGCTGGTAAGGTGAGGGAGAAGCCTGGTGAAAGTGGGGTGGGCTGCCTGAAGAAATCTTCTACCTACTGTCGTCTTAGAGCCCTTGCAAACCTTACCTAAATACTCATATAACTCTGTTTTCTCCTGCCCTTCCCCTTGCCTGCAGGTTATAGATGTGCTGTCAGGACAATGAATCAATTGCTTGCAGATAGGATTGTACCCGGGCCAGTTTTTAACTAGCACATCAGGCTTTTGCTGTTATGAGCTGGTGTTGCTTTAAAACGTACACCATCAGTTATAATAGTATTGGGATTTTTGGTTTGAATTGGATTTGATGACAATTTAGAAACCAGCCAGAACTTTTGCCCATTCACTAGCCCTGTTCTAAAGTTGTTTGGTTCAGTCAATTGAACGAACTTCCCCTTCCTGTCTTATTCTCCTGTACACTGTCCATCTACCTTCCGGCCTCATCTTTTACAGAACAATTAGAGTCCTTCAATTTTTACGTGTTCTGAGGGTTCAGTGTTGCCCAATGTGAGAGACATGCTGTTAGCAAACTAGATCATGCACAGACGAAGTGGGTTTTGAGTAATTTGGAAGGCTTTATTGGCTGCTTCTTGGGCTATTTACCCTTCTCTAGCCTTAGCTTGGCAGTTAGGTAGGTAGTTAAACTTGCTAAACTACCTTGAGAGGGATAGGTAAGTAAGTGCAGTGTTCCACTTTTCCTGATCAAAGAAATATAGAAATTAGACAGAAGGGAAAAAGACCTCTTGGTCCCCCATTTTTCTGTTGCAGGATTGTTCACTCCAGGACTATGTCCAGTATAGTTCTAAATCCATTCCAGCTATGGTGTTTCCATGACTTCCTTTGGGAGAGACTATTCCATTAGTTAGGTTCATCATAGAGCTTTGTGGTGTGGCGTATGTGTTTTAAGTCCTGGGATTGCTTTCCTGTCTATCTTTGACCTCTTGTCTTGCATGTGTCTAGCACCACCTAACCACATTACCCTTCATGTATTTGTTGCTTGCTCATAATACAAACTGCTTGATTTTTGGCTGCTGCCTGAATTGGATAGCATGAATTCAGAGATTTATAGTGGGGGCCTCACCTACATGGCTGTGAAGTTTGGTCAAACTCAGAAATATCTGTTTTTTGTAAGAATTTTTTACATTTCAAATTTTCTCATTCTGATTCAGAACAGAAACACATTTTCTTCATTTCTCATAAAACAGAATTTCCAAAATTGAGTCTTTAGAAATTTGTTGCTGAAATTCCCAAATTTTAGTTTTTAAAAATTTTAAAATACAATATTTCAATTATGTCAGTAGAAGTCATGCATAATATAATATACATGACTACTACTGCAATGTTAAGAAATAATGTAAACACAGAAAATAGTAAAAATAATCATGAAAAAAGATAATTTCTGAAACTACATTTCTGAATTTTGAAGAATTCTAAAACTTCATTTCACAACAAAATTTTGGAAATCATTTTCATGGTGGATTTTTATTGAAATACTTATTTTTAAAAAAGGTTTTGATTTGGAATTTTTGGTCTGTTTCAAGGAAAACTTCTGTCCAGCATTACTCATTCGCAAAATAATTAAGGGCCAGTTTAATCCCACTTCCAGGTGTGACTGCAACAGCTTCCCTAATACTGGAGACACAGGTATAAACTTCTTACACAACCTGGTCTACTATTGCTGCTTTTTACATAAAGTTTTTTTCTTTTCATATTCCTATTGAAATGCTGCTGTGACATATTCAAAATTCCCACTCAGAATGTGCATCTGAACAGAAGAAAGAAAAGCACACACCTTTATTCTTGGGTTCAGTTTCCGTCTGCCATTTCTTGCTGTTCTTTTCCTTTCTGCAGAGTTCCAAAACCTATTTATTTTTTCATAGGTTTCAGAATAGCAGCCGTGTTAGTCTGTATTCGCAAAAAGAAAAGGAGGACTTATGGCACCATAGAGACTAACGAATTTATTTGAGCACAAGCTTTCGTGAGCTACAGCTCGCTTCATCGGATGCATTCAGTGGAAAAAAAAACCTGAATGCATCAGATGAAGTGAGCTGTAGCTCACGAAAGCTTATGCTCAAATAAATTTGTTAGTCTCTAAGGTGCCACAAGTACTCCTTTTATTTTTTCATGTTACTCTAGGTGCAAAGCTTCAGATCAGCTCTTGTGTGGTCGCTGGTAAACAAACAGACTTATGTTAAAATGCTGAAGTCCTTATGTTAAATCCAAATCCCAATTTGTTAAATAGCCTGAAGACAGAAAATTGGTTAATTTAAATTTCAGTAATACATGATCTAACTCTGACAGTAGAGAAACCGTTTTATAATGTACTCTTGAAAATGATTAACTGCTATAAGTATAGAGCATTTTTATTGGCCCCGGATGATTTCAGTGTTTATGAAATGAAGGGAAGTGCAGGTTTTGTGCAGCTCAGACAACAGCTCTTCTAAGGCACTTCAGTTGAAAATATTTTAATTCAGTTACGTACATCGATTAAAAAACTTTAACTTGATTGTGATTGATTTAATCAATATGGCTACATCAGAGAGATGTTATTTTGATTCAAAGAGTGTGAGTTCTGAAATATTTATAAGGGAATGAGATCAGTGACCTTCAGGCTACTTTCCTTCGCACAGTATCAGTGGTGAAGGTCCCTGTCAAGGCAGGAACTGGAAGTCTTGTGAGCGTTAGTTACTAACATCTTCCTATTAAATATGAAATTGGGGATTTCCTGCCTCTCTTGGCTGCTCTTCAATCTTAATGTTAGCAAGCAGAATGTAAGAGGGGCTGAGTCCATGTGTTTTAGCACACAGTGCTGTGTAGAACTGATCATTTCTACAGAATGTAGGCAGAGCCTTTGTCCATATGACTGTCAGTTTCTTACAGGCTTGGGGCTGCAAGTAACAGCAGAGGGACATCAGTGTGCAACTATGGTCAAAAGAATCAAACAAAATATTAGTATGCATATGGAATGGGACAGTGAAAAATAGAGAACAGTCATTATATAAATCATAGTTTGCACTCATCTGGAATACTGCTTTCAGTCCTGGCCACACCTCCTCAAAAAGGCTATGGCAGAATTAGAGAAGTTCCGAAACAGGCAACGAGAATGATTAGGCACCTGGAAAAACTTATGTGAAAAGAGATTGAAAAGACTGGGATTTTTTTACCTTGGAAAAGAGACAAATAAGAGGGGACATGATAAAATGTATATAAAATAATGAATGGTGAAGAGAAGGAAAGCAGAAAATTCAAAAGTGATAAAAGGAAATGCATTTCCACACAGTGCACAATTAGACTGTGGAACTCATAGCCTCAATAATATCCTGTGACAAAGGCCAACAGCTCAGCAAGATTTAAAGAGGAGCTGGACTTTTCTATGAATTAAAATACCTAGAGTCACAATTGTTCATGCTAGAATAGTTTGGTAAGGATCTGAAACATGCTGTAGGGTTTAAACCTGTTTCTATCTGAGGAATTAGGATGCGACTCTCATGAGGGGCAGGTGATCCCATATCTGCCTAGTGCATGGTTTCTTGCACCTTCCTTTGAAACGTCTGATACCTCTACTGTTGGAGGCAGGAGGCTGGACTAGATGGATGCCACGTATCTGTTCCAGTCTGGGAACTCCTGTATTTTTTTTATAAGAATATAAATGCACTGTGCTCCTGAGTTTTGGAGGAGATGGTTTGGTGGGTTAAGCATTAAGTTTGGAATAGCCAGACTCTGGAATCACAGGCTTAAATCTTGACATGATCTATTCATGCCTCTTCAACTTCTGAGGTGTGTAACGAGCGTTCCACAAAGTTTTCTGTGTTGTGGTTCATTCAGAAGAGACATTAAACCACTAGAGAGGTGTGTTCCTTAGGCACGTCAGTATTCAGCCTAGGGTCCTTAACCAAAACTTCCGAATTTTGTACAGCATGCTGTTCTCTGGTTAACTACTTTGCTCCACCGCAGAGGTAGCTGTATTTCAGTATTGTAAACACAAAGGTGTCTTTTAAAGGTAGCCGGAACAGATTTAAGAATAACATTTGCTCATACTAGAATGGAAAGTATGTTAAAAATGATAAAATAAAAAAATAAAAAACAAGATCACAATTATATAATCTGTTTCAAGTTAAGGAAAGTTTTCACAAGAATTACCAGTCTGTTTCTCCTGCTGGTAATGAATACATAAAGACAATTTCCTAGGTATACCAATAATTCTCAGTGCAGGAAAAGGTTGTTTAGAGCTGTCCTTAAGCTTTGAAATCCTGAAAGTTCTTTCATTACTGTCTCAAAGGTACATTCTGACAGCTCACAAAATCCATATTTCATAGAGACTTCACAAAGAATAATACATGAGGAAAACAGCTTTTGTGAATGGATATTAAGTTTTGATAACTTGCCTGGGTCCCAGTGAAAGGAGCAGATCGATAAATTTTCAGGTTCTTTTGCTTTTACATTTTTTGCACTTCTAATATTTTTCCCCATTCAGCCTGTGATCATTGTAATAACATTTACAAAATCTTAATTCAGACTCCAGTTCATCGATGAATTCAGTGCACTAACTAGCTGTTTTTGGAAGAAGTTACTTGTGGCTATATTGCAGCCTTTCCTTCCATGCTCTGTTTGCTGTTTTCTATCTGAGCTGCGAGCCCCATCCTGTAAAATGATCTGGAGCTGGAGCTCCTGGCCCCATTGGTCAGGGAAAGTCACCAGTGATGAGGCTTAGCAAATATTTGCCATCCAATCACATGGCCACCTTGTGATAAATCACTGTCCCACCCTTTAATGAGGGTCCTGCTCGTGTGGAATGTTTCAGGAGGTGCCATGTTTTGGCTTATCCAGAAAGAAGGCTAGGCTCTTGGGAGGGAGAAGGAGAAGGGGCTCTCTAACCTGAAGATGATCTGAATTGGATCCTCCAGCTCCTGACGTGTTGTTGGGCTTTCAGAAACTGTTTTGTCTTGAATGCATTTTTATTTCAAGTTCTTGTTAACTGAATGTTGAAAGGCTTTTATCTGTGACATCACAGCTCATTAGCATAAAGATCCTAGCTGCCTGGTTTTCTCCAGTGCAATGTCAGGGAGATGGGCTGCTCTCTGTTGCATTGTTGACATGGCTCCCTAATCTGGAAGGCAGTAGCATGATGCTTTTCTAAAAGCTGCAGGACTTTGGGGTGGGGTGGGGGAGCGAAGGAAGCAAGATTCATACTTTATGGAAGGTAATGTATGCTAAGATTGTGCTTTTCAGTGGATTGAGGTTTCTAACATATATTTTAATAATTGACTTTTGCACATCATCTTTTGTTTGGAGTAGTTTTGTGGAGGCCTGGTTATTTTATCCTGGTTCTGTGGAGCTTTTAAGGACTGATCAGTGCAGAGGGCCTTTTTAGGTCATAATGAAATAGCCTTCAGGCCAGCAACAACGTATTTTTTTCATTTTTCTCTTAGAAAGGCTTACTATTGTCATCACAAATACAGATGTAACGATTTCAGGAGAGTTTCTTTTCGTGATAAGTGCAACTCCTGTGAAGCTTTTAAGCTTGGATCAGTCAGGTTTTATGTAATAAAATAGAATGCTTCTGTAAAGATGAGAAATGCTTCAGAATTATCACATCACTTAATGATGGCTTTTTAATTAGATATCATCAGTTCACATATTACATCTGTAAGATGTCCGGGCAAAGGGATGTTTTGAGCTAATGTTACCCTACTAGTTTTCAGAGATGTGTGAGGCAGCATTGTTAACTGAAGAAAATAAGGCTATCAGTTCCACTTAGATAACCTTTGGTAATAAACGGAGTCCATGCAAGTTGTGACCTTAGGGCTTGAACTTTCTAATCACATGACCAGCTTGTAAACTGACCTGTGAGGATGACTGTTGTATCCAAAGCTTAGAGAGAAATTGGCAATAAGGATTGTGAGGTTTCACCATCAGGCTGGTGGCTGTTTTGTAATACATTTCTTCATGGCTGCTACAGAACTCCCCAGCAAACGCGGAGAAGCATGAAATGGATACATGGGAAGGTAAAGGAGTTGGTTCATAACTTTGGGAGAACTATCTCAGTGTTAGGGAAATATTATGAAGGTTTATAGCAAACAGTAGCCTCAAGGGGAGGAGAGTTAGCAAGAGCACGCAACTGGTTTTTGTGTGCAGTTTGAAGACTGCCACTAAGGTTTGTTGCAGAGAGTTGTTTTCATTATTTAAAACTCCCCATACTTTTTAAAAGTGTAGATTGAATGCTTTTATGTTTTACACACAAATCTTAAATGCTTAATTGAACTTCAGATTATTTAATTTTTTTTAAAATGTATTCTATTTGTTCTGTGACTTAATTTGTTTATATTTTAAATTCCCTAATCCGTTTGACCATCTGGAAAAGCTCTATTTAGTATTGTTAATTATTGATAGTATCAGGGTTATGTGGACTCTTGATAAGTTTCATCTCTCCTGGGACTAATTCTAGTTCACAGATATTTATTTTACAGTTTTTTTCTATGCTTAAAAACATTGGCAGTGTCTCCACTGATGAGTCTCTTTAAATAGATTTAGTCTTTTTAAAAAAAAGTACTTTTGTATTAGAATAGTGTATTTGTTTTTTTAAATCATTGTGGCTGAAGTTTTTAATCATTGCACCTTTTAATTCTTTCACTCTTGAAAATTACACCTTTAGGTAACAGACTGCATCCATGAGAAATGTTTCCCATGGGCCTTTGCTAGTTTTTTGTTTCACTGTTTCAGAATTTCTACGCCTAAAGAAACATAATCTGACCAATTTTAGCCAAAATATAACCTTCTACTGAATTGCCGCTGAGTGCTCATGAAAAAAGTTTCATGACTTTATCAGGACAGAGAAATTGCTCAGTTAGTAAATCTGATGAAAGGAGTAAACAGTGTAAAACATCTACTCATGGAAAATGTTACTTTGAATCTTGTGGGTATTATAACATCTGCAAAATACAGCTCCACAGTCAAAAGGTGAAGCACATGGCTGTATCATTTTGGCAAACTACACAAAAATTCAAGGGGCTAGCATTTGTTCAAAGCTCTTTGTAAAACATTTGGCTCTGATCAGTGTTATAATTTTATTTATATAAAATTAAATGTTAAATGTCTTTTAATTTAAGATAAATGTGTTATGAGTCACTGAAGATCCTGTAGAAGTCTTATGGATTATGTTTTGGAGCAGTGTGCTCTTTCCTGCTCTGAATGTTCTTTTTGCTTTGCAGGTGAATTGTGTACAGTTGTTTTAGAACTTGCACTGTTTGCCAATAATATTTGGTGCATATATTTACTTGATATATTTGAGAAGTCTGATCCAATGAAACTGCAGGATAAATGATTTCCTCACTTGTGTGTGCAACAGCTGTGTGAGAGGGTAAGGCAGCTAATGAGAGCCAGCACTCAACAAATTGCATTTTGTAGATTAGTTTTTGATCATCTGATGGTGAAGAAACATTAGGTTTTGGAAGAGAAAGTTGTGTTTTTATATCAAATACGCTGTCTGCACTTTATTAAAAAAAAAAAAAGGTCAGCAGAGATTCCTTTGTCTGTCCTCTTTATTTTTTGATACCATATGATCAGAAGATATAATTTTGCCTCTGAAGAAACAAAGGCAATGTGATATGGCATCATTTTTGGTTTGAGTGGTTTCTAATAACTGGAGAAAATGAACAGAACTATTATGTATTTGCAGTGGCAGAGAAATGGTATTTTCCTTTTATGTTTTTCTTTAAATATTCTAACCGATGGCTCTGAAATTAAGGCTAAAGTCTGTATTTTTGTAAAAATAATGCCTTTTACAGTGAAGAGTATTAGATTGTAAATGGTCTTTTTTAAGACTTTAGGGGCCATGTCCATTTAAATTAACCTCTATCACAGCTGGGCATACAAATGTTTTTGTTTTAGTTCACAGAGGGTTAATTCTATTCAGGCTTTCACTATGGCAGGCCTGATCCATAGAGCAACACAATCTGGTCTTTCAGCCCTGTCAGTCGCTAGGCAGGAAGTCTTATTTCTTAAGCTATCCTTCAGAATGGGGGGTTGGGAATCTCCAGCATCTGTAAAGATCAATAACAGGGTATGGGAGACAGACCTTGGTCCATTGTGCACCCTTTTAAGATAGATGCATTCTTCACATACTGAGCCTTTCTCGGGAAGAGCAAAAAAAATTATTTAAGCAAAAAAAGCCATGTGTTTATAGATTTTCATTTTAAATAAAGCCCCATTAAGCAAATTTATCTATTTTGGGGTGTAATTAAAGCTTTGTAATCTTATTTGACCAATGCAACAATCCAGTTATGGGAAGGGAATTATTCTAATCCTAGAAATTTTGAGTTTACTAAGAATTTCTTTTCCTTAATACTAATGTTTGACTACAAAATGTAATTGTTTTGAGCCCAAATAAGGCATTTGTGAAGACAAGTAAAAGAAGGGGGGAAAAAATCTTTCCTTGATGCCTTGTTGGTGTTTGAGACATCGCTGATGGTGTGAAGGGAGCAAGATTTTGTTAAGATTTAAGTAACACATGTGTGAGATCTCTCCCCCAAACAGCTGTTATTGGCTCTTGAAATTTAAACATGGCTAAACAAATACTTGAGGGTGCGCTATTTTGAGATGAGTTTAAACTAGAAGTAGAGAAAATAATGCATAATTAAAAATGTGCTAATCTATTTATAAATTGTGATTTTAAGGTGCGTCACGTCTGTAATCTTTATAGATACAAGTCTCTATAATTAGAAAATTGCATTCCCAGTAAACAAGATGTCTTGAAACTGGTCACTTTGTATATTTTCCCTCTTTCATTCCAGTAAAATGCTTCATTCTATCACTTTCTGGTTTGGGTACTTAGGGACGACGGTCAATTCTTTCCTTGCTCTCAGAGATCAGGTTTTTGTGCCTGCCATACTGTGAAGCACTAATTGTCACTGATAATATAAGTTAATTGTGTAGACTCTAGTTTTTATTTCCAAGCTAAATCCTTTGTAGTGAGTTGAAAGGTTTTTGTAACCAAACTACAAAAACAGAAGTAAATATCTAAAGAATACTCTTTAGATAAAAATAAAAAATTAGATGATACTTTTCAACAGCAAATAAGGAAATTATGCTTAGACAATAACAGCATCCAGATTTTTCTCCTGGAATGCTGTGGTACTGACATGTTGGAAAAACAAAAACAAGCCATCCATATTCTTTGTAGCCCGTATGCAACTTTTATTCATATTGTGAATAGTACAGGTCACAAGTAAAATAAAACAAGGTGCACTTGCTTATAGATCAACATGTGACTTACTAAAAAAAATCACATTTTGTATCTTTATAATATTGTTCACATGTATGATTTCCTTACATACACATACATCTGAGTTACTCTTTATGCTTATGTACATGTATCAGCTTAAACTCGTATGCATTTTCTTTTGGCCGTTCTTAGATCAACTTCATTTAAAAATCATCCACAGTGCTATCTGATCTTACTAGGAAAAACTGTTAAGAAATGTAATTACAATTATCTTGAAAGATACTGATTCTATTGGTTCTACAGTTTGCATTATAAAAGGCTAAGCAAGTTGAGGTTCCTTCTGCTTTCTCACACTGTCTTATATGACACCTATGTAAAACATTATAATATTCTTGTAGAATTTTTATTGTATTAAAATTTAGTATGAAACCTACCATGACCTTTGAAAACAATGAGTCCTTTAATGTGGTTTAGGGGGAGGATTTAGTGAGGGAGTAGCCATAAAAATCTTCAGGGTTCAAGATGAGGTTGAGATTTTTGTGAGTGCTTTTGTTGTAGCAGCAACTGTTTGACTTAGGAGCTGCAACAATAGCCTGGGAGAACAAAGCTAGAGCATCCCCTGTGAGTTCTTTAAGCATAAGACACTTTAAGAACAGAAAAATGCTTCCTAATTTCTCCCCTCTGCCCCAGATGAAAATGTACAGCGACGATTGGCGTTTGTCTTTTAATCAATGCTATATTGCACACGGCTCTATAAAACTGAAAGACTCTTAATGTGTGTAAGCAGTAACAGAATCAAGAGAAGAGCCTTGTATTTCCTCTAAAAGTTATGATAACCATTTATGTGTTCTGAAATTCTCTGTTCAAATTTCAAGGTTGAGGGACCGTATGAAGCAGTCCCAATGTTTTACACAATTGAAAAGTATGGGTAAATTTAAAGGTCATTGCTAATTCTACCATGGTCATTCTGATGTTCACTTATACAAGAATCTTGCATTAATTAAGGTAAAAAATAGCTAAGGTCAGGAATCAGCAAACCTGTGGGCCTCAGTGGATTGTCTAGTGGCCAGTCAGAATTCCTGCAAGATTTTTTAAAACCATCAAAATATTGCTGGGTTTTGGAGGTATTTAACTGGCTTTTAAAGGATCAATTCGGTTTCAGAGTAATAGTTCAGTGTAAACAGTTGGTGGTCACTTGGGCCTTCCTAGGTTCCTGCAGACTGGATTCCTTGGGGAGCCATGGCATGCACTGTGTGTACAGTGGGTTTTATTCTGGAAATGTAACCAATTACTTAACACTGAATGCTCTCAGGTGTGTGCCTACTGAGGTTATTGTGGCAACGGGATCATTCATACTACTTCACTGCTATCCATTTCCACCCTAGAAGGAAAGGAGTACTTGTTATTCCTAGGGAAGGATCCTGATTCTTGGTTGCTTTAATCATCCATACTTCCTTCACTCACTAGGTCACAGCCCCATTCTTTCAATGGCAGCAACAAAAAAGATGAGACTGGAAATGAGCCCTAATTTAAATCTTTAGTCATTTGTTTGCAGCCTGGGTGATGAGAGAGCCTAATGAGAGTCTACTGTAATCTTTTATGAAAATGCTACAAATTGTGGCACCATATATTGGTGTTCTAGTTTGCCAGAGTGGTGTTAATTTGTGGCTCCTGCTTCTCACAATGTGCACTAACCCATGGTTTTATAGATCCTTGATTGCGTCCTCAGCCTGCCTCCGTAGCAGCACTGCATGCCTAGTGGCATTCTCATTATGGAAAGGTCTGCAGAATGTAGCTATTCACTGTAACCATGGGATCTCTCCATTAGCCAAGGATTTATGGTGGTGGTGATGGGGGTGGGGTGGAGTTAGGCAAAGGTTGAGCTAAACCCCACAGATAGAGGACCCTTTTCTATCCAATGTTAATCCCCTTCCCTGTTTATCAGATAACTAAAGTAGAGATTATGCAATTCATGACTACAAAGTCATGTTTAGTAGCTTCTCTTTAGCAAGATGCTCAACTAGATTAGGAGTGTTGTCTGTGATCTGCACCAGCATTCCTTCAGCCGTCATCTTTAAGAACATGTCTAAAGTTGTCTGTCGTGTAAAAATGGGAATGTCTTGTTGGGGTGATAAGACCCATGAGTGCTGCTGCAGTTAAAGGTGTCAGAGGTTCCATTAGCCACCCCTTTGTTTTTAGAGATTGGTAACAATGGCAGTAAAATCACAGCAATGGAGACACGCATAGAGGGCAGCAGTGACTTTAAAAAAAAAAATGCGAAAGAAATCAAAGGCTACTTACCATGAGATCTAGAACTGTGAACAGAGTATCCAGAAATAAGTTCAGTTTGCTTAAGTTTTTCACTCTTCCGGTGTAACTGAAAACTGATTTTACTTCTGATCCTAATATTTTTCATGATGTGCTCTAGTTTCTCTTGGTATTGACAAAAGTTGCTGTGATTTCAATTTGTTAGCTAGTCCTGTTAAGCTCATGTCCCCTTTCCACTTCTGAATTTGTCTGTTTGCAGGCACAGCAAATAAATTTCACAAGGATTCTGTGGTGCATGTTATGGGATGGGATATGAGACACTGCTCTTGTTTTACATGGACTCACAGAATCTACTTCAGCAACTCTTGGGGAGATCTAGAGTTTGCTTTGTGTGAAATCAAAAAGTATGAGCCTACCTACTGAACTCCAGGTTTGCTGTCTTAGCCTTTTATAAGGTCTTCTGACAACTCCTGAGGCCTAAGTTGGTCACATTCTCCACAACCCCTGTCCTCCCTCCCCAAAATCAAAAAGTATGTGCATATACATTATTTGACTTCAGTGTGCACATAAACAGCATTAAGAGACTGACCAAACATAAGTACCTTAAATTGAGAAGGGCTGAAGCTCCATCCTGATCCCACGGCATTAGCCTCAGGGACTGCATCTCATGTGGGATGTTATGAAATTTGGTGAGAATTGCATGCCATGGTATCCCTAGTGTTTTGCTGGATCACATTCATGTAGTTGCCACTGGAATTGTGTATATCGTGTCACCTCTTTCCCCCTGGGATACAATTATTTCCAATGATCCCATCTGTTCGGTGGTAGTAACAGGCGAAGTATTGTTTTACCTGTGTATTTCGGTAGTTATCAGGATTGAACCGGAGTCCATTGTGACACTTGCCTCCAGCTGCTCCAAAAATCTGCCACTTCAGACACCGTCATGCCACCAGAAGACCCTGTACCAGCATCCAACTGAGAACAGGACTCCGGTTGTCTTGCTGCTGCTTGTTTGCTACACCTCATCTTCAGCAATCCATACCACCTGAGGGCCAGATCCTGCAAGGTCTTGGTCATTCCTTGTGGCTGGAGGAAGGGGGACCAGGCAAGAAACCTCTGCACCACTCTGATTCGGGTGTGAGTGTTGAGCCATAAAAGTGGCTGAAAAGCAGCCTAGTGTAAACTAGAGTAGTCCTCAAAATGTCTTGACATGGTGCAGGGGGAGTGGCCCTGCACAGAGTAGCAACAGGATCAGAGGACTGCAAAGGTGTTTTTTTAAAGCAGCTGTGCACACTGACCCTGACCTGTGCTCTGTGCAGTTAACCTGCACCCCAGCATCTGGCCCCAAGTGTTTCAGGAAACACTGGAATGTCCATATCCAGTAACCCATCATCATCGCTGCTCTTCTGTAGCTTACAGAATAAAATGAATCTTTTGAAAGAATGGTAACAACCAAAAAGCCCTCTGCCTATACACTCCCTTGTTCCAAGCATAATATATCTGGAAATCAGGGTGACGTATTCTGGGTTGTTTAATTATGCTGTCAGCATTCAGTTTTTAAAAATGCAGTTACGGTCCAGGTAGCATTTTAAAAAAGCTAATCAAACAAGCAGCTTTTAAGTTATGTCTGTGATACCATAGCCCTGTTTGTTCAGAATAAAAATAATCAAATTCCAAGGCTGAGGGCATGGTTTGCAAATCCTCTTGACAAGATGTAGTCTGCACATGTGGAACAGATAAAAGCCGTTTGGATACCAAAAGACAAGAGTGAGCTGGTCTGGTCTGGTTTAATCTGTGAGTAAATTTTACTGACTGAGAGAAACTCTGAAAGTGGGGCTTTAATGGAAAAACTGGGTAAATTACAAAAAGCCACCAAAGCAGAACATGTTGTTGGTAGACATGTAATACAAGCAGTTCAGGTGGGCCTCGTTCAAATATAGCCAAAGAGTCCCAAGTCCCTATGTTACAAATCACAGCCTAGTAGATGTGGTCAATTTTGCTGTTTACTGCAAATAAAAACCAAGAACTCCCTTTTAAATTTCTTATGGTAGCTGCCTGTTTCCTTGATGGAAAATATAGATTTATCTTAGTTTTCCAGGAGTGGGATTTGTTCCTTTTTTATTGTAGCTGTGCAATATATTTTTACTTACTTCATGATAAAGTAATGCAGTGATTCTCAAATGCGGCCACCGTGACCAAATGCAGCCACCAGGGGCTTTTCTTGCGGCTGCAGCCTCCTGGGCAGTGACTGGGGGAACAAGGGGGGAAAGCCGTGGCTTCTCCCCCAGCCGCCGCCCCCCACCCCAAAGCCACAAACATCAGAGAAGCAGGGAGCCAGTGAGTTCTCCACCTTCCTGGGTGCGGTGTGGCTCTGGCTTCGGACTTCAGCCCTGGAGTGGCAGGCAGCAGGTTCCAGTCGTGGAGCTTCAGGCTCCAGCCCTGGTCCCTGGCTGTGGATGCCAGCCCTTGGCTCACCTCCCATCTCCCATATTATCCCTGGCCCCCTCTGTCTCCCTACCCGCCTCACCATTCAGGGCTTAATTTGTCTCCTGGCTTGCCAGGGCTGAGTAGGTCTGCTGTGAAAATTCGTATTTGTATTGGTTCAATATAACTTTTCACAGCCTCCCAGCTAAGTCTGCTGTGAAAAGTGACATTAAGAAACATACAAATGTTGCTTTTTGCAGCAGCAGACTTACTGTGTAGCAAGTTCTTTTTTTAAAAAAAAAGCAACCAAAAAGCAAAACCAAAAACAACACCAACAACAAGACAAGAATGTACAAAGCACCTTTATTTGTTTTTCTATTCGGTTTAGGTCCAGTAAAGAATAGAAACAACTGTACATTATTATCATCACTGAGGCTGCAAAAAAACCCAACCCTGTACATAAATAAATTACAATGATTTGGACATGTATATGTGCATATTTATCTGTTTTTTCTAAAGTTAATTAAGTATTTTAGGAAAAATTGTCAGAGCAGCCACCAGCAAGAGTTGGTGGCCACACTCTGAGGCCAGCAAAAAAAATGGTTTGAGAACCCCTGAATAATGGCTGTCCTAGCAACCAATGCCTGCCTCTGTCTTTTGGTCAGGTTTAGTTATGTGTTCTTTCTAAAAATTGAACTATTCCAAATTAAAAAAAAACTGCTAAAGAAACAGCTATTTTTAAAGCAATGTCTTAGATGATATTCTTATCTATACTTTAATAGCATTCCAAAGTTCTGTTTTGTGCCTCCCCCCTCTTATTATTGAGGTCTTAGAGCACGGCCATACACTCCCTGTCCTTAGCTTCCAGCCCTATGAAGCACTTTCTCACAATTCTGTTGTATCTTAAGAAAAGCTGTTGGTTTAGGAATGGTCAAGCAACTGAATTAGCATATTGTGCTCATCCCTCAGTCTTCACCTCTTTCAATGTGAATTCAGTGCGTTCTCTGACTTGGACAGTTTTTCCTGTTTGTAATCTTGCTAAGATTGCAGCACCCTGTGCTAAAAACTTTCGAAATCCTCTGTATTCTAAGAGTCAAGAGTGTTGTAAAATAAAGTTAGGTAGGTGGTCTGATGAGGTACTGTCTTACAGTATTATACTGTGGTCTTGGTGACCAGGGTTCAGTACTGATCTATCGCCTTGTGCCTGGGGCCAGAAGAAGATGGGGATGTAGAGTCAGGACCTCATGGAGAAGGGTGGTTGGTGCACTTCCTATGTCTGCCTTAGGCAGGGCTTGAAAAACTTGTTCAATAACAACTCGTCCAAGGACCAAAACCACTAGCGCAAAAGAAAAATGCCTGTGATTAGCATGCCCTCAAAACCACATCTTTGCAATTTAAAGGAATGAAAGTTTCTGTGTGGCTCATTGCCAGTACTACAGATACATAAAGTACAGTTACGCATTTACAAGGTCATCTCCCATTTGTTGTGTCTTGTCTGCCCTTCCTGCCTTCGCTATGCTTTCTTTCTGAGCATGCATCGTGTTGGATTGTTTCTCTGCATTGTTTTGAGTGCATGCCATTCTCTCCTTTCCTTCTCCTGCTCTCTTCATCCCTTTACAGCCTTTCTTCACCACTCTTTTGTTCTCTGCCTCTTTCCCTATATTTTTACTGTCCTTTATTCTCACTTCTCTGCTCCGCCTCTAACCCTTCCCCCACTTTTAGTTTATCCCTCACTCACTTTCTGCCATTGATCCTCATCCACTGTCTTACCCAGCCATCTGCATGAGCCCACTAGCACATGCACTCCTATTCACCCACTTCCCGGGCCATGCTGGCTCTCCCTACTTTTTCTTCAGTAAAGTACCGGTTCCAGCTGCTCTGCTCCCATCTTGAAAGCAGCAATGGCTCCTGGGCGCCTCTGGTCCTGCTGAAATAGAATCATGCTACCTAGGCCACATTGCTTCTGCTTCCCCCTCCCTCTTGACATACCTTAAAGGAGCAACAGTCCTCAAGTTACTCCCTTTCCAGGCTTGCTGTCTTCTCTCAGAGGAAAGGGGCAGTAGCCTCAGCAGCTCTGCTCCCTGGCTTCACCTTCCAACTTGACCAGGGGAGGCGGGAAGGTGGCACCAAGGCCATTCTGTTTCCCCTTCCCCTCCTGAGAAAAACCGTAACAAGACCTTGGCTGCCCTAGGATGTTGGTTCCCATTACTGTTATCTATCTCTACTTAAACTGTAAGCTCTTTGGGGCAGGCACTGCCTCTTGTCCAGCACCTAGCCCAGTGGGGTCCTAGTTCATGACTAGGGCTGTTAGGTGCTACCACAATATAAATAAATACTGCTCAATACCTTAACCTGATTTTAAATAAATATGTATATAGTACATTTAAAAAAAAAACTACATTAAAAGAATGTTAAAGTTGCAAAGTTATGCACTGAAATTAGGAAATGCCAGAAATAAGGTTGCTCCTGCAACTTTGATTAGCACCTTTGTGCATATGTGGTATGATCTTCCCCACCGTTACCTAGGAAATATGGGGCAGAGCCAGGAATGGAATTCTGGACCCAAGGTCCAAATCCAGTGTTTTTGAAGAGAAGAGAATGTCCTTCTGCACCTGAGGTCCTCTGCCTCACTCACTGTCTGTCTCCTAGAACAAGTCATGTGATCACCTTAATAAAGACTATATCATAAATAGGCTTGGCAGAATTGGGCTTTATTTTTTTATAATTTCAATGGATAATATTGATTTTTATTTAAGTTTTCATACTTGTGAAGAACTAAGAGAGTGTGTGAAACAATAACTGGTTAATGACCGTAGATGTTGGGATTCAAAAAGTTAAAGCAGAAATTGTCAAAATTACATGTCAAAATATCCTGAAATCAAACTCTTCAGTTCTGAAGCAGTATTCTCCTTACCTTGTCCACACTTAAATTTCAGTTATTGTCAATGGAAATATTTTTCCTCAGTTTGTGTGTGTAGTGAAATCAATGTTTACCGATATTTAGTGATAAAAATCAAATCCTTCCAAGCTAAACTATAGTGCGTACGCACCAGGGGGCTAAGGATGTAAATATTAAACGGTTAACCGGTAAGCATTAGTCTTACTGGTTAACCTACCTTAACCATTAACCCCCAGCTCTGGGGATGGCTGGAGTAGGCGGCCTCATCCCTGCACCGGCTGATGCAACCGCAGCTCCTCTCCCTTTAACCGGTTAACCAATTAAATGATATAATTTTAATAGTTTAAACGGTTAACTTTTTAAATGATGATTACATCCCTAAAGGGGGCTAAATTTAAGGCTGCATGAATAACCTTTGTTGTGCTACTTCCTAACCTGAATGCTTGATTGGCACTCAGCCCAGCCACTGTCCCCTGTGCAAAGGGGCCTAACTGTAGCTGCTGCTAATGCTTTTGCTGGTCTTCTCCATCTAGAGCAGAGATTCTCAATCTTTTTCTTTCTGAGGCCCCCACAACATGCTGTGAGAACTCCACAGCCCCCCTGTGCTACAATAACTGGTTTTCTGCATATAAAAGCCAGGGCTGGTGTTAGGGGTAGCAAACAGGGCAGTTGCCTGGGGCCCCATGCCACAGGGTGCCACATGATGCTACATGGTTCAGGCTTTGGCATCAGTCCCGGGTGGTAGGGATCAGGACCCCAAGCTTCAGACCCATATGGCAGGGCTTCGGCTTTCTGCCCTGGGCTCCAGTGAGTCTAATGCTGGCCCTTCTTGATGGACTCCCTGAAACCTCAAGGCCCCCTAGGGGGCCCCGGGCCCCTGGTTGAGAACCACTGATCTAAAGTTCTAGTTCCATGCCGCAGAGTGGGCTCAGTACCTTTGTCATGTCAGAGAACTCCACGGAGTGAGACAGGAGCCTGCTTAGTTAGGGCATAAGTTAAAACCCATGAAAGCTTATGCCCCTATACATTTGTTAGACTCTAAGGTGCCACAAGGACTCCTTGTTGTTTTTGCTGATACAGACTAACATGGCTACCACTCCAAAACCTGCTTAGTTAGGGTGACTGTAGGTCCCGTTTTGGTCAGGTCAGTCCCTTTTTTAGGCCCTGTCCTGGTCATTCTGACTTTTTTGGCAAAACTGCATTTGTGCTGTTTGGTCTTGACAGCTGATCATCAGAAGAGTGGGGTGTGATCCCTAGTGGGGTGGGAAACTGCTACACCAGGGCTGAGCTGGAGGGAAGGCTAGGGAGAGCAGCTCGGGCCAGCCAGCCCCAGGTGTGAGCGGGTGGCAGGGGCCTAGATCCAGCCCCGCATGTGGGTGGAGGGGAGGCCGCTGCGGGGAGGGGGACTGGGAGGATGGCAGGGGGTCTCGAGCTTGCCCTGTGCGCTGGAGGGGGGCGGGGGGACCTTGGGCCAGCCCTGGGCAGGAGGGCTAGGGCTGGCCCTGTGTGCAGGTGAGAGAAGAGGGGCTCGGGCTGGCCCCGCGCTGGCGGGGGTGGGAAGACCTCAGGCTGGCACAAGTGGGAGGCCGTGAGGACTCAGTCTGGTCCCACGCAGGAGTGCAGGGGGTCTTGGGCTGACCCACGTCATGTCCCATATTCCCTCTCGGAGAATTTGGTCATCCTAGTTAATGGAATGTTCACAGGCGTTGGCAGAGAGTCTCTAACCAAATCTGCTGATCATCTGCAAATAGCAGTTTTCAGAGGCTTATATCTTGGTCAAAATTGGGTGGATTTTCCTGGGGAGAACAAAAGGCATTTCTCTAACTCAAGGACCATCCTCCCAACAAATGTAAATTTCTTCTTTCAAACCTTGGGGGAGATAGCGCTCTTCAAAGAAACCATCGGAAAAAACTATAGCTCTGCAAAACAACCTATTTTTTACTAGCATTGTACTCGGAAACAGCGGAGCCATTTTGGTCGAAATAAAAAACAATCAGCTTAAGGCAGAGATCAAGCATGGAAAATCTCAGCCCGAACAGTTAGTTTGGTTAAATGAATAAGCAACTGAGAACTGGCTGATAGAGTTTTAGGCATCACAACTATCTCTGCTAATAGTTTGTGGCTATTCGTCTAACCTTTTCAGTGTGGCGGACTCCTGTTTGTCCACCAATGCCCAAGCCACCAGCCCCCTCTCAGCTGTCTCACCAGTTGGAGTTGAGGTCCCCAGTCCCTCCCGAAATACTCCCAATTTCCAGCTATTCTCCAGGTGGAAATTATTCTGAATACCATGTTCTGGATCTCAATCTCACTGTATACATTAACTATTAATTATTCTACTAGTAACACTTCAAAAGGTGTCAAGGGGTGACTTGATTAGTCTGTAAGTGTCTACAGGGGGAACAGATATATAATAATGGGCTCTTCAACTTAGCAGAGAAAGGTATAACACAATCCAGTGTCTGGAATCCGAAGCTAGACAAATTCAGACAGAAAATAAGGCATAAATCTTGAACCGTGAAAGTAATTAACCATTGTAACAATTTACCCAGGGCAATGGTGGATTCTCCGTCACTGACCATTTTTAAAGCAAGATTGAATCTTTTTCTTAAAGAGATACCATGGGAATTATTTTGGGGATGTTCTCTGTCCTGCTATACAGGAGGTCAGACTAGATGATCAGTGGTCCCTTCTGGTCTTGGAATCTGTGGTGGAATAGAAGTCAAATCAAACCAGCAGCTTTTAACTTGATCCTTCAGATATGACCGTGATATTGTAGCGCTGTATATTTTGAATAAAAAGAATCAAATTCCACAGCTGAGGAGCATGGGATATAGTCAGTACATGTGGAACACACCAAAGCCATTTGAAGATGGAAGGAGAGGAGTGAGCAAATGCCAATGAAATGAGAAGAGATGGAATCTTGCAAAGATCAAACTCATGAACTAACCTGAGCCAGTTGCACTCACAAGTGTGTGCTGAAAAGCCCAGCTGCTGAATTCTGTGCCTATTGGAGATGCTGAATTACAACAGCTGGAAGCTGCACTGAAGAAGGATTTACAGGAGCAAAATTGGGATAGATCGCAAATGATTTTCCCCCTCTTCTCCGCACACAGCATACCTGGGACTGGCTGTGACAAATACAGCTTCAGCAATTGGCTTGAAAATCATTCGTTTCTATGGGGTTAGACCAGTAGTTCTCAAACTTTTTGTACTGGTGACCCCTTTCACATGCAAGCCTCTGAGTGCAACCCCCCCTTATAAATTAAAAACACTTTTGAATTAACAACATAATAAATGCTGGATGCAAAGCCGGGTTTGGGGTGGAGACCCCCCATGTAATAACCTCACAGCCCCCTGAGGGGTCCCAACCCCCAGTTTGAGAACCCTTGGGTTAGACTGTGGGAGCAGTGGTTAGAGTCCAGCAATGTTTAATGGTCATTTACCACGCTTTTTTCTCCCATGATTTCAGCAAAGGGGCCATCAAACAGTCTCAGTTGGACACCCAGAAATGTAAGTAGTTCAAAAAACAGGACAAAAATCCATCTTACTTTTCCATTCACTTATTAAAATAAAGTGAGGGGGTTTACAGGGCAAAGATCCTCTTGTCATATGTAAACACCTAAAGGAAAGCAGAAAGACTTTGGGACTGAAAGAATTTATTTGAACAAAGTAGCAGCAAGAGAACGAGTAGTCACTGCTGGGACTTTTTTTTTAAAAAAAAAAAATTACATGCATGTATGGCCTTTGTTCCTTAGTGATCAACATTTGGCTCAGGAAGTACTGGCAGAATCCACCTTATGAGGATCCAGAATATAATGGGCAATTGGTTTGGATGCTGCTAGAATCTGTGTATAAGTGAATTTAGATGCTTGGTCTCCTATGCACAGTGTTAAGCTGGTTATCAAGAAGAAATTGAAGGAACTAAACCCAGGTTGAGTTACAGTATGTTCCTGGTGGGAAATATTTTTAAATGCACCTAGTCATGACAGGACATTCCTGATTCAGAAAGTGTGTGTGTGTGTGTGTGACCTATTGCCTTTCATTTTTGGAGCTGCTTTTCCTGAACTGGAAGTGTGGTCACAAAACATGCTTGTTTGCTTTTATGTACAATGAAATGGCAAATCATATTTCTTTATTCACTCTAAACACTATTTAGAAAACAAATGTCACTTGCACCTGTTTCCAATTCCAGGTGAGCCACCCCTATTTCAGTCTTTAATTTCAGGGTCTTAGCAACACAATAGAAGAGATGGGGACTTTTTATGTGAAAAGGCTCCTATTTACAGGAGACTATTATTTCTCTAATTCAGTTAAAAAAGGTGGTTTCTCTGAATATTTTACACTTGCTCAAACTCAAGGTTGATGTGATTAAATTATAATTTGAAGACAGTAACCGTTTAAACATACTCCATTTCAGCTCTATACTTCCTCTCTGAACACACTTGAATAACATCTATTTTTTACATTCAGTTTTGTGTATAACAAGAAAAAATTGTAATGGTTAAAAATATGTTGTGTACGTGATTTGCATGGGATGACAAGAGTTAAAGCATGTTTGGCCCTGGTAAGGACCTTCTGCAGAAAAAGGCTTTACATACAAGTTGATAGAATTATTTTAAGTATAACCGACTTCTAATGTGAAGCAAGATTTAGGTCTAACCGTGTAGATATGAGATAATGAGAATACATCTAGGTTAAAGTCAGTTGCTTTAGCCATCATTTACTTTATTTTCCTTTCAGTTTGACATCTCTGTCTATGAAAATTACTACGTGCCCACTGCAATCCTTCCTGAGCCATGCATCAGCCCTATTCTGTCTCAGTGGGAATATTACCGTCTTAAGATACCAAATTTAATATGACAGCTCCTATTGCTGGGAGTAGTACAATTTACATTTTTTCATCCAAAAGCCTCTCATTAAGATTTGTAAAGGGAATAGGAAAATATCCAGTCATTGTGTCTTAACCTTATCATTTGTATAATAATGTTCATTTGGATTCTTGTGTGTCAGTTGCACAGCAAAGCTTTTGCTGATACTCCTGGGGTAAAACAGAGAGACAGCCACGTCTTTCTGGTGTCTCATTCCTGCTTGAACAAAACACAAGCTGTATCCATTCGTGTTTATATAGCAGAGAGATCAGTGTGTATCTGTTGGCCAAATTTTCTCTGCTTTTGCTCTCTGATCATGTCAGTTGACTTAGAGCAAAGCTTTCCATGTGAAAGTCCAATTTGGCTTCTGCCAGCCACCTCCAACTCACTCATGCTGATTTATTTCTGCCATATGGAAACCTGAGCACCGAAACAAGGCTGTCATGCTTGCCAAGCTACTCGCTCCACCCGAGGCAGGGTTCTGCATACACTGGTTGCCCTGTGCACAGGAGTGCTGCTGTTTGCACTCTCTCTGTGCTGTATCGCGTTTCCTCTCTGCCCCCCAGTGCTATTCTCTCCTGTTACACTAATGTTGAACTAGGGAGGTAGTGCTATTTGTTCCCCTCTGTGAGGTACTCTGCTATCTGTAGGATAAGTAAAAAAGCAGCATAGTATTTAAACTGATGTGCTCATGCTCCCCAGTGTCGTGCCTTGAGTCTGCATGAGAATCTGAAATCCATCATTGCCAGAATTAATCTCTTACAAACTTGTGTTTTCCTCTGAGCTTTGGACAGGTATTTGCATTTTCCTAATATGTAGCACACATTTACGGTTAATATCTGATATGGAGCAGAATGTTTAAATGAAAACTAAGATTAAATTGGAAATAAAATATGGATCTTGGAGGTAATACAAATCCATGGACCCCATTAGTAAGGAAATATGTCACTCAAGCCTTTGATCTCAGCTCTATTCTTTATTAACTACAGTTAAAAGAAACATATGAAATGGGATCATGGGAAGCCATGAAGTCTCTCATTTTGACACTGAAGTATGGTGGTTTAAATTCTGCTGTAATGTTGCATGTGGAATAAAGAAAAATTGCATTTTTGTGACATGATTAGGGTATTATAATGGACAGTTATTGCAACGTAAAATCATCACTTTCCAGAACCCAAACCACAATTTATTTGACTAGCCCTTGTGTAAGCGAGGGAATTGTCCCGCTATTGTGGGGAACTTTCCTGGCTTATATGTTACCCTGGTTGAACTGGCTAGCAAAAGGATCTGAGTCCTCACTCCCACTCCCTTTACCCAGAGGCCTGCCTGACCTCGGAGTCTCCCCTTCCACTTTTCTGTGTGGCAGTGTCCTTTTAATCCTGACAAGGCTGGGCCCAGGATTCCTGGGGGGCTCAACACCGAATGTTGTTGTGGTCACTTAGGACAGGGGCCAGGATTACTCTTCCCCACTCTAGACGCTTCCCTGACCCACTGATCATTGCATATAGTTCAAAGGCAATACAATTTATTAAACAGCAATCGATTAAAAAAGTAAGGAAAAAAGGGTAAGGTTAAAGGAAACCAGTAATCCCACTCTGTGGGCATGGGGAAACCAAAACCAGACATGTCTGGAGCATAGGGGAAGTTCAGTCTGTTCCTTACTTGTGCTGCAGGCAGGGCCGTCCCTAGGGGGGTGCGGGGCCTGGGACATTAGAAATTTGGCACCTATCTGCTGGGGGGGGGTGCCCCCCCTAGTTCTGCCCTGCCTAGTTCTGCCCTCACTCCACCCCTTCCCCCAAAGCCCCATCTCACCCTGTCTCTTCCCTGCCCAGGTCCACCCCTGAGCGAGCTGCGCCCTGGCTCTTTGCCCCCAGCACCTCCTGACTCTGCGTAACAGCTGATCCGTGGTAGGCGCTGGGAGGGAGGGAGAGGTGCTGATTGGTGGGACCTGCTGGGGGAGTGGGAGGTTCTGGTAGGGGGCCTCCTTGCCTCCCTGCCCGCATGCCATTAGCCTCCCTACCCCGCTTGCCCTCCTGCCTTGCCTCCCAGCCCGTGGGGTCTGGGGCGGTCGCCCTGATTTGCTGTACCCAAGGGACAGCTCTGGCTTCAGGCATGCCGCAGGTCAGACGCTTGCTCTGGCAGTGGCCACACACCCTCAGCCTCTAGGTGGCAGTGCCCTTCCCCCCAGCGTCAGCTCCTCTGTCAGGGTTATGAATAAGGCCCTACCAAATTCACAGCCATGAAAACCACATCACAGACTGTGAAATCTGGCTTCCCCCCCGTGAAATCTGGTCTTTTGTGTGCTTTTCCCTATACAATACAGATTTTGTGGGGGGAGACCAGTATTTCTCCATTTGGGGATCCTGACCAAAAAGGGAGTTGCAGGGGGGTCAAGAGGTTATTTTAGGGGGCTCGTGGTATTGCCACCCTTACTTCTGCGCTGCCTTCAGAGCTGGGTGGCTGGAGAGCGGCGGCTGTTGGCTGGGTGCCCAGCTCTGAAGGCAGCCCCCCGCCAGCAGCAGCGCAGAAGTAAGGGTAGCAGTACCACAACCCCCCACCCGCACCGCCACCCGGTAACCTTGCAGTCTCTCCACAGCTCCTTTTTGGGTCAGGACCTCTACAATTACAACACTTACATTTCAGGTTTAAATAGCTGAGATCATGAAATTTACCATTTTAAAAATCCTATGACCATGAAATTGACCAAAATGGATTGTGAATTTGGTAGGGCCCTAGTTATGATCCCTCTCCAAGTCCAGCCTGCAAGACCCCTCGGCTGGCAGCTTCTCCCTGCACTGGGCCCTCTGCTAGCGTCCCTCTTGTGCTTCTCAGCTGCTCACTGCATCTGGCTCTGGACTGCTCCAGCTCCACTGTGCTTCAGTGCTGCTGTTGCTCCGCTCCCTGGACTGCTGCTGGGGCTCTCGCTCTGCGCTCTCCTTAGCTCAGCCCTTCTGGCCAGGCAGCTCCAGCTCAGGTGGAGTACGGGACCCCGTGCTCCAGACTCCCTCATTGGCCTGCCTGTCTTGTCAGTCAGGCTGCTGGCCTGATTGTTGGCCTCTCCCCATTGGCCCTGGGGACTGTCAGACTCAGGGTCTTGATATCTCATTGGCCCTTCCCCTTTCTTTTGGTACTGGGAGAGGGCCAACCAAAAAAACACGTAAGTTTCCGTGAGGGGCCAACAATCCCCTTACATTTGTATAATTTTTTTGTTAAATTAACTTATTGGGTGAATGGGGCACTTTTGTGGGTTTTTTTTTTGTTTTGTTTGTTTTTAAGGCATCTTAGACTTTCCTCTGTATGATTTCTTCCTTCACCACCACCAGATCATATTAGAATTCTTGGTCTTGATCTCATCTGAAATCTAAATTAGTGGTTCTCAAACTTTTGTACTGGTGACCCCTTTCACACAGCAAGCGTCTGAGTGTGATTTCCCCCCCCCCTTATGAATTAAAAACACTTTTTAATATATTTAGCACCATTATAAATGCTGGAGGCAATGTGGGGTCTGGGGTGGAGGCTGACAGCTTCCCCCCCGTATAATAACCTCGTGACCCCCTGACGGGTCCCGACCCCCAGTTTGAGAACCCCTGATGTAAATTGAAATGAAATGCTTTATTTGTTTATTATGGTTGCAAATGGGACTCCTGGAAAGTGTAGATTTAACATGTTACCGAAGATTTCAGGCCTGGGAGTGGAAGGAGAAACCTCAGTATTAGCTGATAATGAATCACTGCTCATAATCTGTTGTTCTGTTGCCCCTTGGAGACTGAAACTGATGAGAAGCCTAGCACTTGAATTCTTGTAGTCTGGGTGGGGACAATATTAGTGCAGTTAAGAAACCTTCACTACTGATCTCAACTCTTCTCTTTGCGTTACTTGGGAAGGAGACAAGCATCTTTCTGCTATGGTGGTGTTATGGTATTGGATTCTGATGTTGTAAATGTGATGCAATCTCTCTCTTGGCCACTTCTTCGGTCATTTATTTATTAGTGGGTAGCAGATGGTAGGGTTAGGGGAAATATCCAAGTGTCTGTAAGTGGTACATGGAACGGGGAGTGTGAAAGAGCAGGTAGTCTGTCTCTTTGCCCTATTTCTCTCTTGTAGTGTGGTTTTGTTTTGTTTGATTTGATTTTTTTCAAGAAGCAGGTTTGGCACTCCCCTCTCAGATCCTTGTGTGATGCTTAAGTCCACAGTGGAACACTGTCAGTTCCTTACAGGAGACACCATGTTTTATATATCTAATCTAGCCACACCTTCCTTAAGGGCGATAATGCTGTGGCTACCCAAGGACATTCTGCTGCTTGGATTTCAACCATTAGATGCTCATCCTTTCTTGTTAAAGGTCTTCAGTGTCAACACACTTCTCCTAAAATCTTCTTGAGTATTTAATTTGAAATTAGGCCATTTCTGAGATTGAGCTGGGATGTCTTTCCCATGCACACAGACCTATTCTGTAGGATCTCACTGGTGCTAAGGGTTCCCTTCGGGCTGTCAGTAGTATGCTGTGTGTGTATGCCAGGAGCTTCACAAGGTTCTACTTTGTGGGTGTACGGTGATCTAATTTTCATTGTTGTAGACATGGGGTGCGAGGGTGGAGGCATGTATATCTCACTGAATAAGGAAGGTTTCAGATCATTTATTTTTTCAGGCATGCCATTTTCTAACTACGAAGTGTTGTTTTTCTTCCAGATGACCGGGTTGATCAGCGAACCTGCCTTATCTGTGGAGACAGAGCTACAGGTCTGCACTATGGTATCATCTCCTGTGAAGGCTGCAAAGGGTTTTTCAAAAGGAGCATTTGCAACAAGCGGGTTTACAGATGCAGTCGAGACAAGAACTGTGTCATGTCACGCAAACAGCGAAACAGATGCCAGTATTGCAGGCTGCTCAAGTGCCTCCAGATGGGGATGAATCGGAAAGGTAAAGAGAATTAAGCTTCTTTAATTGTTTAGTGTGCACACACAGGGCAGGACATTGCAGCAAGTTCCTCTGTGTGACAGAAGCCACCTCTTTCTGTGAGAGGGTAGAAAGATTTCTTCTTTGGTTTGAGTTTTCAATACCTTCAAAACATAACATTTTGGTTTTCTTTAAGCAGTCAGTTAAAAACTAACAAGAATAACTCTCTCTGCTCCCACAGGGGACTGGGTATCCCCTTCACTTATAATTTTGGTTTGGCGCAAAAGACAGTATTGATTCAGTTTAGTAACAGTGTTTGCTGTGCTCTGGGAATCTGTGCTGGATGTGGACAGTACCTGTCAAACTATTCTACTGAGCTGCTTTGACACTACTGTATCATATTGTCCTTTCTAGTGACACTACACACTGGTGTCTGATTGAGGAGGCATTTTCATTTTTACTCCCGGTTTTCAGGGGTTTATCATGTTCCCCAAACTACTTTTCTGGGGTGAAAGTTTTCAAACCTTCTCATTTTAGAGGTAAGCTTTTTGAGAGACTGTTATCTTATTTGACCACTCGAAGGGTGAGAAATTTGTGATTTGCCTATTAACAGAAAAGGCAAATATAGGCATGCTTTTGTGTTAAGCAGGTAGGGAAGATTAATCCAACTCAAACAATTAATTTCCTCCCTACTTAAATGTAGAGCTCTGCTCAGGATCCACACCCAATTCACATCCTCCAAGATCAACTGCGATCCGGTATGCAATCTGCTAGCTGTCTTTTACCTGTGTCTGCATCTGCAGCAGCAAGCCATCTCATAGGGGTTGGGGGTGGGGACAAGTCAGTGCAATGGTAGGGACTGGGGGTAAGGGGCAGAATCTCGAGAAGACAGCACGGTGTGGGCAGAGGGATGGGGCATCGCATCGCATGCTGCTCCCGGGGACTCACAAGCGATGGCACACAGCAGCAGCACTGTGTGTTCCATCACAGAGGGGCAGAGGGATGGAGATGGGGCCCTGCCTTCTCCAATCCGCATGGCTGGGGGCGGGCCCTGCTGCCCAGGAGCCGGCAGGCCAGACCCGGGACTGGGAGCGCAGCCAGTGGTGCCGGGCCGGGTTATGGTGGGGATGCTGGCGCTGCCTGAAGGGCCCGAGCTGCTGGACAAGAAGCCGCACAGCGAGCGGGTGCCGCCCAGCCCTGGCTGCTGGCCCTGAGTGCAATATGCCCCCTGGCTGCCCGAGCTGGACATCACAGGCCAGGGGCCGCCGGTGAGTAGAGCCCTTTGCTGTTGTATCTGCATCCGATCTACTATCTGCAAGAATGGTCTGCGGATATCCGCAGATTTGCAGGGCTCTACTTAAATGTCTTTTGTGCGTTCTGTGGGAATTCAGTTCTCATCTCCTGCCTTAAATTTTAGGGAAGAGAGGCTAGTGTAGACCAGGCCTGTGTGTGCTTGCTCCAAACCAGTTCTGTCAAAAAACCTATGGAGTTGCAACGGCGGGGGGGGCGGGGATTGAGAGCTGACACCATTTTAAAAATGGGAATTAAAATTGTTTACCATGATCAGCTACTCAGTGAGGGTAACAGTGCAGCACCCTCCTTGCATGTTGTCTTTCACTTTTGAATCTGTGCCAGCTCGTTTATGCCGTGCAAAGGAAACCTGAGTTTGTGCCTCCATTACTAGAATTGGAAAACTGACTTGTGCCAAGATTGATTTTTAAAACGTAACCAAACATGACGTCCTAGCAAGGACAAATGTTTTTGGAAAGGGTAGGGGAAGGGACTTTTACTACAGCTACCATTTGCTGGAGTACTCCTCCTTGAAATAGCTTTAAATAGCCCTTTAAAAAATCCTTGGAGACCACAGAAAGGCCTTGAAAGTTAGGGACAGGAAAAGATTTCACGGACATCAGGAATGCCTGACTTTTAATCACAGGCCATAGTTGGACCCTTCCTCAATCATCCCCCAAAGAATGTGTCCTCTTACACTTGGAACTTTCTTCATGAGGTGGCTCTTATATCATAATAGTTCATTAATAGTCTACCACTTTTCTGCCAGGTACAGTTTCACCAAGCAGGGTGATGCAAAGTAGGAGCTCTGCACTTTTAATTTGGGGAGCTCTGTCATATAATCTCCTTAGGTAGATCAAGTTTGGAACACACTGATCAGTTTGAAAACCTGTTGTATTAGCTTCTTCTTCAGTCAGATGTGATTGCCTCTCTACTACTGAGGAGAAAATCCATTTGTTTTAGTTCGTGTGGTAGCTTACTGCCTTTGTATCATATAGCTATTAAACTAGTTGTGGAATGGCCACAGAAATGACGGTCCAAAAACTGACCTAGTCAGTGAAGGGAGAGGAGTTACGGGTGACAGTTTTATAATGGAATATTCAGTTTAGACATTGTCTGTGAAAAGACCTAAAGTAAATCTTTGTTATATTTCCTTTCATCTGAACACTGACAGAAGCAATGGGTCTAAAATGCAATGCAGCATCAGATAATATGGTTGTCATTTTGATCAGGGGATGACTGGTGTGTGGTTAAATGGGCCATGCAGGGTTTTTGTAATCTAGGGTGCGCACATGATGCGGGCTTTTAATTTAAATAGAAAAGTGCTCTTGTAAAGAAGTTTTAATGTGGTTAATTAGCCCATCAACTCCCTGTTTTAACTTGACAAGGATTGTTTTTACTCTTCCCTGGAATGAAAAACTGATTTTTAAAAACTAACCTTCCTAGTTTGATTTTGGTATGCATTTGTGTTCACTGGCGCACCAACATTTTGACCATTTAAATCCTTGGCAATGTGGCCTCCTAAACTTTTTAAAAGCAGATTTTTTTTTAGCTTAGCAACAACAAACAGGAAATTTGAGTAGAACGAGGTGAAGCTGTAATACAGTGATTGTTCAGGCTTGCTCCTTTGATATGCATAGAGGGTATTAGGCCTCAGAAGGCAAATGAGTAGTCCTTGTGGGAAAAGCTGTTTCCTGGATTCAGAAGCAGAAATGTCATTTCTTTTAAACCCAACTATTAATTCTCCTAAGACTTTGTTATCACGAATGTGAAAGCCATCACCAAATTCATTCTTAGATGTTCTTACAGAATATGTTATACAGTCACTAAACCCAGAGCTCCACAAATACTGTTTTATAGTGAAACTTCATTACAGTAAATGGTGTTTGAGATGAGATGAAAAAAATGATGCCCTGACCATTTGTGCTCATAAAAGATCCAAGGGCATTGTGCTCAGTGGGAACAAGGGTTAGGCCTGGCTAAATTTAAACTTGGAGAATTGTGTTCTGAATGATCAAAACTCCCCAGGGTTGGAGAAATGGTCGCTTTACTTTTCCTGGTTGGTGTGCTTTGCCTCCTACCTTCTTGTAGATGTTATGATAATGCTGAGTCTATTGGTGAGAGGCCCTTGCCACACCAGAAATGCACCACCTTCCCCTAGCAGTTGTCAGAGACATTATCAAAACCGTACAGTAATCTATTCTTTAAATATCGACCCACAAAAGTTTAAATCTCCACTGCTCCTTGAGTGGCCAATGGGGGATTACTGTGAAGTGATGCAGGCCTCATTCCTGCTAGCTCCCCTTTCCCTGGACTGACTACATTCCAAGTCTCTGCCCTGCAATGAAAGCTGGAGTCCCAGTTTTCAGTGGGCTCCGGTAAATTCCGGGAATTCTTTAATCTGCCGTTGTACATAGGGAGTACATAGGGGAGGCTTTAGCTGCTGCTCGTTCAGAAGGAAACAGCGACATCTCCTGGCCACTGCTCAGGCATACCACAGTGAAAAAGACTAGTTTTCCTTTCTTTCCTTCCTTCTCCTGGGAAACTCCATTAATTAATCTCACTGAAGAGCAAAGTCAAATAGCTAGGGCTTTTTCTGTAGATGAAAACCCAGATGTTCTTTTAGAATGGTAAAAAAAAAAAAAAAAAAGGGTGACTGGTGGTAACATTATTTATAGCTGTTCACAATGCTCCAGGCTGGATGGCTTTTCAGTTGTGTGTATAAAAAAATAAATAAATTTTAAACTGGGGGGGTTTCCAAACAAGACCTGTGTAACTTATCAACTCACCATCTTCAAAGATCTTTGTGGCTCAGATGTGTTGTTATATGGCTATTGGGTGGACAGGAAAGTTGCTCATTTTTTTTACCCCAGTAGGTACCAAGTTTCAAGCATAATTTCACAGTGGTTTATTTTCTGTCCTCATTGGCCAGAAAAAAAGTTATAGCATGATTGGTCCACAAATATATTTCACAACCATGTTTAAACGTATCTTTTTGTAGGGTGGACAGGCCCCTTAGCATTCAGCTTACAAGGAGTCCAACTTGCCATTTCTCTCCAGAAGAGCCTTTGACAGGGCCTGGTAACCAAGACAGGTAGTGCAGGAATGCTTGGAGAGCAGCCTGTTCTAGCATCAAGCATTTTCTAGCATGTAAGTCATGAAAGAAATGTTACACAGGTTAACAGAACTGTCCCCACCATGTGACCCATCACCAAACATCACGTCTACAGGCATTACAGAACTGGGAGCACTTCACAAGGGGTAACAAAAATCTCTCAAAAATCCCACTTGAAAACATACTAAATAAATGACGTTTCTAAGCATGATTTAAAAAAAAAAAAACCTTGAGGCAGGCAAAGCACCTTGTAATTACTATTGCGTAAAGAAAGGGGGAGCCCAAAATAGGGGTGCTGAACAGCAAAAAGGACTGCTGCTGCCAGGTGTGCAGCATCTCTGCAGATGTCTGCATAAAGTAGTATCGGTGAGTACAAAGTATGGGGCTTGCATCAGCTAGAGCCCTGATCTGGATTACACCTTTGCTATGAAAATCAGATAAGCAAACAAAATGAAGAGGAAGATCCCGTTCAGTGACTGAGTGTTCAGGGTAAGCATTACAATTCAGTGCTGCGGGTGGACAGAATAGGCCCAAGAGTACAGGAGGTTGTAGGAGGTGTTCGCTCATTTGGAGACTGTAGTTGCTCTTCTGGTTGCACATGCCTATTTTGAAGGATGGCTGGCAGCTTGTCAAACCAGTTCAGCAGGGAGGTGGGCAGTGCTGGAGTGACAGGGCATGCTGTAAAACACAGACCCCATGTGTGTGATGCTAGCTCCTAGGCATCCTTCAGGCATTCTGTATTTCATTAACGCAGCCTGGTTTTACGGGGCTGTGGATGGAATCTTCTCCCTCCTGAGGCTAATGAAGAATGCTGCTGCTGCCTCCTCGCCTGAGTGCCAGTCCGCAGGCTGCCCAGCCAGAGGTGATGCCCTTTTATCTGTACAGCTTTGGCTGTGGTAGCTTCTCCCTTGCCTTGTGGTTCAGGCTGCAGATGGGCCTCTCAAGCCTTGGAAGTCAGGTAGGCTTGACAGCTCGAGCTGGATCCTGAGCCTCAATGTCCCACACTATTGTTCTTAGCTCTCTAGCTCAAGCCCCGCAAGTGTGAGTCTCTCTGCCCTGGTTGCGAGGCCTGCTCCGAGCTGCAGGGTGAACATACCTTGAAGTCATCTCACCGATGAAGTGCACTGAAGAATGAAAACGTTGGAGAACCCCTGTTGAAACAGTGACTTGCTACTGGGAGTCACTAGGCTTCCCTGGGATTATTTGTACTGGGGCTGAAGTTTATCCTTGGATTTTTTTATATATATATTTTTTATTTTTTTACTCCTGCCCCCTTACTGTGCACTGCTGCATGAGTCATTCATCAGCTCCTGCAGAGGGAGGGTGAGGGTACCCCACAGCAGTCAGAGGCTGCTTTGCGCCTGGGATGAGTCGTCTTCCACGTTGAGCTGTGTCTACGGTGGGTGGCCAGGAAAGGGATTGTGACCTATGTGTCGATTCTCAGGATACTCGGGACTAAGAGTCATCTTGTTTCACCCCCTCCCTCCAGCCTGAGGGAGTCTTGCTTATGCCTAACGGGCTGTCAGTTCCATGACAGCACCACCTGTCAGTCACTCAAGCACACTCCTCTGGGCTATGCCAGCTCTTACCTTGCCTTACAATATGTGCACTCCAGTCCTTGAGTCCCTTTGAAGCATTTCCCTGTAGTGGTCAGCGACTCATCCGCTGAACACTCACAGAAATACCAGATCTGCAGCCCCAAAGAACAGTGTACACCATAGGTGCAGTTTGACTTATATATTTGGAGGGGGGGAAGCACCAGTCAGGCCAACAGGGCTGCTCATCTGGGAGCAAATTTCACGCCTGCCTGAGGCTTGCAGTTTGGGGGACAACGCCCCACCCCCCCAAACTACACCCATGGTGTATGCACCCTTTTGTATGATTTGACTCCGGATAAGCACCTTGATCACAGCACTGAGATATGTTTCTGGTGAAAACAAGAATGTTTGTTGTCAAAAAGTCAGGATTCAAGCGATAGTAAGTATGAATAGTGGAAACAAATGGTGATTACATATAAAACAAAATTGTAGCATGCTTTCTAGGGACTAAAGTTAACTAACAGTCTAACCTCCTGGCTAAAAAGTTTTATCTCATCCCCAAAGTGCCTTGCAGTGTTTCAATCAAGACTGGATGAGATTTCATTTTCAATTATGTAAACACGCTGTCCATTTGCTTCCTACATGCAGGATATGGGGATGCCCCTTTTTGCCTTCTACTTGAATTCCCCAATGTTCATTGTCTGTCCTCAGAGACAGGATAACCACCTGTGGTTTTTTCCTCTGCGCTGCTTCCCTGTTGATTTTCACATCTCTCCATTGACTTTGTATATAAATGAGTGTTAGCTCGCAGTGCTTAATTTGCATCCTAACAGAGAGACAGGTAAATAAACACCTCTTGTCTAGTTTTCGCCTCTGCTGGAGACTCAGACCTTTGTATGGGCTCTAGGAGCCTGTTTTTTGTCTATATATGTAATTTCATACAATGTCAGTACGTACATTTCAGTGTGATACTAACGACCAGCATTATTGATCTTTCACTAAAGACCTCATGTGACATTCTGTGGTAAACCAGAATGTACCTACCAGAATCAGGGCATTCCTGGAACCTCCTTGCCAGCATAAAAGGGTTATTGGGTCACAATTTCACAAACTTAAGAGGGGCTTCAGCTGGAAGAATAAGCAGCAGGAGCAGCTGAAATCTTTTGGCACAATGGTCCTTTTCCCATGCAGGATTTCCCTGGTAATAGAAGAAAGTGGGGTTGTGGGAGAATAGAGAAAACACCAAATAGAGGTGAAACTAGCTCTAAATTGAATACAATTGAGACTTTCTATAAATGGTTTGTGAGCCTTTAAGAAATGAAGCCTCACTATTTAGAAGCCTTTCAAAGGGCTTCCTCCTTTTGGAATAAAACTCCTTACCTAGTCGAACAGCTAGGATTTCAAGTCACTGGTTCACATACAGGCAACTTGTAAAGTGTGTCCTTTCCATGTTCTGTGGTGTCTTGAGGAGACCTTACCCTGTGCAATAGCAGGGATGGAAGCCTCTTGTCTTTTGTGCTGTCTGCAGCCTCAACACTAGAGGGAATCAGTTAACACTCTGAAAGGACCCTGGTTTAATCCAGAGAGGTGTTTGCTATTGGTTTTGTGCACAGTGCATAGGCCAGAGGTGGGCAAACTATGGTCTGTGGGACCGTCCTGCCCGGCCCCTGAGCTCCTGGCCCGGGAGGCTCGCGCCCAGCCCCTCCCCTGTTGTCTGCCCTCCCACACAGCTACGCTGGCAGTGCTCTGGGTGGCGGGGCTGCACGCTCATGCAGGACAGTATGGCAGCATGTCTGGTTCCGGCCTGGTGGTGCGGCGGCCAGACATGCTGCTCTGAGCGGCATGATAAGGGGGCTGGGGGGGTTGTTAAGGGGCAGGGGGTCCTGGGGGGCAGTCAGGGGGAGGTTGGATGGGGCGGAGGTTTGGGGGGGGCGGTCGGGGAGCGGGGGGGGTTAGATAGGGGGTTGGGTCCTGGGGGGGCAGTTAGGGGCAGGGGTTCCGGGAGGGGGTGTTCAGGGGACAAGGAGTAGGGGGGTTGGATGGGTTGGGGGTTTTCAGGGGGACAGGCAGGGGGCGGGAAGTGGGAGGAGGCGGATAGGGGGCCGCGGCCAGCCTGTTTTGGGAGGCACAGCCTTCCCTACCCGGCCCTCCATACTGTTTCGCACCTGGATGTGGCCATCGGGCCAGAAAGTTTGCCCACCACTGGCATAGGCGTATACATCCCAGTACTAGTGAAGGGGGGACACACCCTGCTGTGGAGAACATTGCTACTTCAACCAGTTCTCATTAGTGGTACAGTGGGGTGCTTTCCTTTTATCATCTCTTGAATTTTCAGGCAGTTGGTGGTGATATGGTACTTTTTCATTTCTACATCACCTTTCACTTGAGGATCTGCAGTGGCTATATAAATATTACTTAAATCTCTGATTGCCCTTGTCAGCCAAGTAAATATTTTTGTGGTTCACATTGCAAGTGGGAATCTCAATACATACTACACAGCCTCTCCTTTCCCCCGGGGGGAAATACACGTGAGCTGCTTTAATTAACAAAATAAAACTCCGATTCAATGTCTCTCTAGACAACAGGCGATTTCCTGCAGGCCAGGTGTTCTCTGTGTAATAGCATTCCAGAATGCGAAAGAACAGTGGTGTTCCTAACCAGCGTTTGGCTCTTTCCTTTCAGCAATCAGAGAAGATGGCATGCCAGGAGGCAGGAACAAAAGTATTGGACCTGTCCAGGTAAGCGTATTTTCACTTTCCCTAGTGCAGTGCTCTTCAGTTTCTGTACTGTTTGTTAGCCTTTAATCACATGACACCAGAGCACATTTGTACAAAGACACCATCATGCTACTTCAGGAAACGGGGAAGGTGACCGAGTCGTTAAGGCTTTGAAGGGGAGAAAACATTGCTATCCTGCCGGGAGGCTGCATATGCTCAGAGCGTCCCTTGACATCATTTCTGCTGCCTCTAACTGCCGCATGAGGCACAGTCGTGGACAACACACCCTAGGAGAAGGGGTTGAGTTGGAGTTGGGGGGTATGTAGGTGTTTCAGGACTGCCTTGAATGTGCTGGATATTTCTCTTTAGGATCTGTGTTGGCTGCTGCACCGCAGAACCCAGGACGGTTACTTAACATCTCAAGGCTCTATGCCATGGAAGCAACCAGGCCCAAGATTTAGGCCTGAATTAATTTGGTGACAGTCTTCCAGCCAGCCCCGTGTCATTAAGGATGCATTCCATTTAGGCAGCAGATTTGTAAATAAAGCCCTGATCTTGCCTGGCCCTAGAGACATAACCTGTAACCCACTGGGGCCATGTCATCAGCTGGCTACATGAATAAAATGACAATCTCTAAACTACTTGATCAGACTGTAGGAAACCTTCTGTCCTTCGTAAGTCAGGACAAGCACTTCAATCCCTGCAAAGCTCCCAGTAAATCTTGCAGTGTCCATACCACAATTTCTTAAGTTGTTGCAAGTGGGGTACCCAATAAATGTCTTCCTGATTGATGGGGCAGCATGTCTGGAGATGTCTTATAAAATGCTAGGTAATTTGGCACAATAGCTTCTCCTGAACAAGTGAGAAATGATTTGCCATTTTCCAGCCTGCAGCAAGAAACACTATTTTAAAAATACTATTTATTTTAATAATATAGAAAGAGCCTTACATGACACTGTCCATGGCTGTGTATCTATGAAAATCTCTACTCACTACAGCACAGAACTGGAGTGGACGGGAAGGAAAGGAAATATGGTCTGTATACAAAAAAAAAAAGAGGAGAAAAATATCTGAGTAATACTGATCCCAGCCCAGCTGCTGCTTCTGGAATATTAATTCCAAATTTCGCAGTTCACCTCTCCAGACACATGCAGTTAAATCATAGGGAAATGCTGTGGGCTGTAAGGAAGCAAAATGGTCCAGATCTAGTAATTGCTCTTCCAGTGCTAATCTGATGTGCATCTCACTGTGTGTATGCTGTGGGTATGCCTGAAGCTGAAGAATCTTGAAAGCAGTGTCCATTGGTCCACACATGTACCTTGGCTCACCTTGTGCCTGCGACTGAGGACATAAATGTTAGGGCAGATTGACTGCCTCTCTGGTTCCTTCTCACCACTTCCTGATCCGGGTTGGACACTCCTGTTTCGAATGCTTCAGCTTTTTTCTTTAGCTGTGAAAGTGTATTTAGATATCTCTAAATAGTTTTAGTATTCAAGAGTTTTGAAGTTTTTATCTGCCAGTTTTAGTGTTTTATAGTTAGCCAGTCTCTCTGACCTGGGGAGCACCACCTCTTCCCCAGACTTCCTTTGGGTACTGGACTGTGCCCAGGACTATGGGCTTCAAAATTTGTGCTTCCTGCCTGTGATCCTCCTCCGTCAGTGAAAACCACCAATGCTGCTTGTACTGTGTCAGGGAAGCCCACATTGCAGCAAGGTGCGGTATCTGTTTGTTCTCTAGCCATACCCTGAAAGGGTGGAATTTCCCCTTAGGAAGCACCTAATGGAAAGGGCCATGAGGCCACTATCAGACTGTGGCTGAGGGACCCTTCCCCCCCACCCCCCCATTTTGGCCTGACTCAGCAAGCAGCATGTCTACTTCCATGAGGTCTGAAACAGGAACGAAGGAGTCTACCCTCAGTAGAGTCTTGTTGGGAGAGCAGGGAGCATTCTCATAAGCAAGAGGATAAGTCTTCCTCCAAATCCACTTAAGTCATATGTAGCCCTGCGTAAACTGAGCACTAACCCAGCCCAAGGGAACTTAGTACATACTAAGTCTGAGGCATGATAAGGGAGCCCACAAGTATAGGGCTTCATTGGCACCATGTCATGATTGGGTGGACCAGTACCTCCTGAGCACAAGCCCTGACTTCCCCCGGCACCAATGAAGACCGGTAGCTGAGAGCATTGGTGACATGCAGTTCCATCGGACTTCAACAGCTTTGGCACGCTGTCTCTAGTGTGGCTCTGGCGGCTCTGGTAAGAGACGAGACCTATGCTGCTTCTAACGACACCTCAGGAGGTATAGTCCAACCCCCTGCTCAAAGCAGGACCAATCCCCAATTTTTGCCCCAGGTCCCTCAATGGCCCCCTTGAGGATTGAACTCACAGCCTTGGGTTTAGCAGGCCAGTGCTCAAACCACTGAGCTATCCCTCCCCCATCTCCCACCAGGGGAGCTGGCCTTTTGAAGGAGTTTGTCTCCCTATCCATCTTTGGGCTGTGATTTCCCTACAGTGGCAACCGTGTTGGAACTAAAATAACTTTTTCCTCATTAGGAGATGGATCATTATGTCCTCCTCCAAAACACCTTCCAGGAACAGCTTGGGACCAACCTCTGCCTCATCATGCCTTAGGGACAACAGCAACCCCCATCTGACCCATTCTTTTGGCCACGCTGGGGGCCATGGGACCAGTACCATCTCAGTGGTTTGCTGGAGAGTCACCCCTTCCCTCCCCTTTGAGGGGACAACTGGAGCTGCCCCCAGATTTTATTGAGGAATAGAAGTACACACTGGATCAAGCAGTTCTACAAGATCAGACGAGATTGCCGTCTTCATCGCCAAATGAGGTAGTGATTTCAATGTCTCCAGCCTCCTCCAATGACTATAAGCACTTCAAGGAACAGATTTGTAAAATTGGAGGGGAGCTGCAGATTCCTCTTGAGGAGGTTCAGGAGCCTCAACACAAGCTCCTGGACAACCTTCAGCCCTCCGCCTCCAGTAGAATAGTGCTTTTGGTTAATAAAACTATCCTGGAGCCAGCTAGGGTGGTCTGGCAATCCCCAGCTACCTGCATCTCCATGCCCAAGAGGGCAGAGAAATGGGACTCTGTCCCAGCCAAGGTGATGGAATTTCTGTTCTTTCACTCTACTCCTAATTTTTGGTGGTCCAAATGGCTGTAGAGAGTTCTGGGCAGAAACACCCGCAATCTACCCTGACTGATAAAGAGGGCAAGCATCTCAACTTATTGGGAAGGAGAAAGTATTTTCTTCTTCTAGCCTCCAGTTCAGAATAGCCAGCTACCAAGCACTATTGGCTAAGTATGACTTCCTAAACTATTCAAAATTCAGACTCCGTTGACAGTCTCCCCCAGCAGGACAGAGCTCATTTCCAGGCTGTCATAGATGAAGGGAAAATGGTTGCCAAGACTGGTCCTCAATAAGCAGTAGCCTGTGCACCAGACAGGACAGTAATTATCAATGCATCACTGTTGGGTTGGAGAGTCCACGTGGACAACCATACAGAGCAAGTAATCTGGACATCTTGAGAGTCCAGATGCACATCAATGTTCTAGAGTTACAAGCAGTTCGAAGAGCTTGCAAAACCTTTCTCCCATTTGTTTAAGGTCACCATGCGCTCTGTGTCAGACAACATCACAGCTGTCTTTTACAACAACAAATAAGGAGTGAGCCCCGCCTGCCCCCTCCCCTTTGCCATGTGCAGAAGTGGTCAGCCTGCGGAACTGGTGCATTGGCAATCAGATTACCCTGTCAGTGTCTACCCCTGAGGAAACCAGAATGTGCTAGTGGACTCTCTCAGCAGACACTTTGCATTTGATCACAAGTGGGAGCTTCATGACTCTGTGGTAAACAATATTTTTGCTCCACAGGGGACACCACCAGGGACTTGTTCCTCTCCAACAAATTAGAAAGTGCAACATATACTGTTCTAGAGGAGCCCTGAGTTGTCACTCACAGGGCAACACTACTTCCATAGTCAGATCATCTGAACTATGCCTTCCCTCTACCACCACTCCTCTGCCTCGAGTTTTGCACAAGATTTGGCAGGAAAGGGCATGAGTTAATCTCATTGCCCCCAACTGGCCCAGATGGTTTTGGTTCCTTCCCATGGCATTTTGGGCACCGATCACATTCCTACATTTTCCTATCTCCTGACTCAAGGGCATGGCACTATCAGGCATTCCAGCCAACGGCTGCTTCATCTCAGAGCCTAGTTTTTGGATGGGCGTCATCCTTAGAGCAGTCATGTTCTGAAGCTGTGCAGAATGTCTTTCCTCATAGGAAGGATTCCACTAGGAAATGTTACCTAGTCAAGGGGAAGCATTTATCTGGGCCTATTTCTCCAGGCCTGTTCCTCGAGAAGCAACAGGTATTCCATTCATTCTGGACTATATTTTTTCCTTGAAGACAGCAGGTTTGCCTGTCAATTCGTTATGGATCCGCTTGGCAGCAATCAGTGCATACCATCTGCCTTCACAGAGCTACTTGATCTTTGCACACCCTCTAGGCCTTTCCAGAATCTGCTAGTCAATCAGAACCTTTCTGCCTATTTTAAAAAAAAAAAAAAAGCCTCATGCTCAATGGGGCTTGAACCTTGTTCTCTAAACTAATCCTCCTTTTGAACCATTAGCTTCTTGCTCCATGTCTGTCTTATTCCTGAAAGTTGCATTCCTCGTAGCCATCACCTCATCCAGGAGGGTTGATGAGCTTGGGGTATTGATGGTAGGTCTTCCTTATTCTGTATTTCATAAGGACAGGGTTTCATTATGTCTACACCCTAAATTAATTCCCAGAGTAGTCTCTGCGTTTCACCTGAACCAGTGTATCCACTGACCTGTGTTCTTCTCAAAACCTCACACATCCTCAGAAGAAAGGCAGCATTCCCTTCACATTCAGCGAGTCTTAGCCTTTTACCTGCAAAGAAGGGAAACAATCAAGAAATCCCATAGCAGAAAGGGTCAGAGGTCAGGATATATCCTCTCAAAGAATCTCAAAATGGGTCTCTGGGTGTATTTTGCTCTGTCAGCTGTCTGATCTTCCCCTCATGGGGAAGAGCGCAAGCAACATCTATGGTGTCACTTCAAGAGGTGCCTCCATTTCATATTTGTAAGGGAGCTACATGGAGCTCAGTCCATACATTTGCTTGACACTGTCTCTTGGTGCAGAACTCCTCTGCTGATTGCATCTCTTGGAACATCAGTCCTTCATTTGGCTCTGCCATCTATGACCTAACACACTCCTCTTATTCGAGTACTGCTTGTCAGTCACCCACAATGGAATGCACAAAGGGACCAGCTATCGAAGAAAAGAAAGTTACTTACCTTATAGTAACTGGAGCTTCTTCGAGATGTGTGGTCTCTATCTGTATTCCACTTCCACTACCTGCCCTCCTTCCCCTCTGCTTCGGAACTTCTCTGATTTGCAGTGGAGAAGACAGAGGTGGTCGGTCTGCCCCGTGCTTTATCTCCTCTGTCGGAGGCATGAAGTGAGCCGGGGCACATGTGTGGACCAATGGATGCTGCTTTCTAAATTCTCCAGTTCCTGGTACGTGGAGCACATGTGTACTCAGTGGAACACAGATAGGGACCACGCATCTCAAAGAACCTCCAGTTTCTATAAGGTCAGTAACTTTCTCTTTCTGCCTTACACTCTCATTCTGGCCTCATTTATACGAACTTCCTTCCCTAAGTAGAACCACATTGACTTCACTTGGCTTGTACTGTTATGACTGGGCAGTCATATAATTCTGTAATCCTTATTTAAAAACAAATCCCTCATTAGTAAAAAATAGGAAAACAATAAGAAAAGCATGGAAGATTTTAAGTGTGTTTGAACGTTCCTCCCATATAAAAGATCCCTCTCAAGAATTCTAGGCTTTAGTAATTTTTCCACACTAAAGCAGCAGTACGTGCAGTTCAGAGCCTCGCTTAACTCTGTGCTTGGCTGGAATAAGGCTCACTAACTGTCGTCATTTTTACCCAAAAGATATCCGAGGAGGAGATTGAACGAATTATGTCTGGACAAGAATTTGAGGGGGAGGCAAACATCTCTTGGAGTAACAATGGAGACAGTGACCATAGTTCTCCTGGGAATGGAGTTTCTGAGAGCAACCAGCCATCACCTGTTTCTACTCCGTCTTCAAGGTGGGAGTTTCCATTGGAAGAATTTCAGATGAATGTAACTCTGCCTGTATTTCCCTGAGGGCTGCATTTTGGGCCAAAAGTGAAAATGAGCATTTTGATGTGTAACTCAAACACATCTTGCGAATGCTGACCTCTTTGTAAACATATTTTAGCTAGAGACATATACACTGTGTTAGATCAATCCAGTGTGATCTGAGAGTAAAAGTCTCATGAAAGATTGACAAAGAAACGTTGTGTTAAAGGTCTTACATTTAAAGCAAATATTTTAATCTGTTTTAATACCACTTCAGATTATGAAAATCTGAAAATTTTATACACATAATTTACCTTTCAGTATTAATGCTGTCTGTTTACTTTCTTCCGTTTCATTTTGTTTGTATGTTGAAAATGAGCTAGTCAGCTTATTTGATTTTCTAATTACTTTATAGTTTGTGTTACTCTCAGGTTCGCATCCCCTAGCACATTGTTTCAGTACTTGGGTTGCAAACACGGGAAAGAATGTTTAAATGCCAAACCAACCCCCCCCCCCAGCCCTCTTTCCGTCCCCCCACACATACATACTCTTCCATTATCAGTTGTTTTAAAAATGTAAATGAAAATATTTTTATTCATAGGTTTTGTAAACCTTTTTATTCACAAACCTAAATTCTGGGCCTTTCAGTAAGTAGAGATGGAAATGCTTAGCACAAACCTTGGCTATGTGATTTAATCTAAGAATGCTTTCTAAGCGGCAGAGTTTTTAGAAAATCACAGTAAATGGAACTAGCATGGAGGTCAGGCTGGACATGATGCAAGTATGAAGCAGCTTGTCTGCATGCTCTTGATTGCTTTCACCACAGAATTTAACCAGAAGGGATTTTTCATCCCTTTTCTTTTCTATGAAGCGTTATTTCCATCTGTCCCTGAGCTGGATGAAAGATTGTAATGAATTAGATGGAGTTTGTCCAGTCTTTTAAATAGATCTTCCCTTTTCAGTAGGTCTGTGGAGCTGAATGGATTCACTGCACTCAGGGATCAATATATTGGGACTCCAGTGTCCACGCACTATCAGTACCTACCGCACCTTTTTAACTATTCTGCTCACTCAGCTCTGATGCCCCCACAGACCCGAAGCCTAGATCCCCAGTCACATAGTCTTATCAATCAGTTAGTGTCAGCTGAGGACCTGGAACCACTTGGCACTCCAATGCTTATTGAAGATGGGTAAGTGCACGTGATTTGGTGGAGTGAGGCTGCCCTGAGCCGCTCCATTGTAAAGCCGGTACTGTCTCTGTATGCACAGCACATGGAACGTGCATAAATTGTTATTGGGGGAACACCTTTTGAGTATTTAAATTCATAATAACGTATTTACAGATCTCTTAATTTTGCATGTGTATAGGTAATTAAATAAACTATGCCTGATTCTGAAACCAGTAGCCAAAGAATGTCATCCAAGGGCTAGAGCTGAGACTGTGATGCTAATGTCTGTAGGCTGAGAGGATCTATTTCACAAGTGAAATCACTTTTCTGTTCTTTGCATAATAATTTGCACATCTTTGGAGTACAGCGTCCGCTTCCCTTGTAAATGGGAAGCAGCAGCAGCTTGTTAATCTGTCTGGTATCCAGGACTGCAGGAGGCTTCCTGAGAGCAGAGCTGCTGGTAGAGTGAGAAGATTGCTAGTTAGGTTCAGTCAGCATCTGCAGGGATGGCATTCTTCTCTGGGGAAAACACAGGTGCAGGGATGGTACCTTTCATCACCTGCTATCTGTGGGCTCAGGAGCAGAAAAGCCAGCAGTCAGTTTCTGTTCTCACCACTGGGTGACACTGTGGTCACCAGGAATTAAGACACACGCAGATGTTATCTTGTTGTCCTGGTGCCTTGTGTTCCAATGTTTTTAATCCGTTTTTATGTTTTCCTATTAACTGTTACTGCAGGTATAAAGTGACTCAGGCAGAGCTGTTTGCATTGCTGTGTCGTCTGGCAGATGAGTTGCTTTTCAGGCAGATTGCTTGGATTAAGAAGCTGCCATTCTTCTGTGAACTCTCAATCAAGGACTATACTTGCCTGCTAAGTTCCACATGGCAGGAGCTGATTCTGCTGTCCTCACTAACCGTTTACAGTAAACAGATCTTTGGTGACCTTGCTGATGTAACCTCCAAGTACTCTCCCTCTGATGATGAGCTGCACAGGTGAGGTGGTGGGTTAAATCTTCTGGGGCTGTAGCAGTATCTAGTCATTTGGGTTGGGGGGAGCTGATGGGGGGAAGAGGGTCTGTTCCTGGCTCTGTCACTGACTCACTGTTTATCCTTGGACAAGTCTCTCAGCTGGCATCTCACTTTCCATCTTTGTATGAAGGGATTATAGTCCCCACCCTTGTAAATCACTCTGAAATCTTTTATATGTACGTGTAGGGATCATTGCTTAAGAGAAGAAATTTTTGGTGGGGAGCATGTGGGCAAAGGAGGGGTACCTTCCCTTTCTACCCATCTCAAAATCCCTGCGTGGGGTTGGTTGTGCGGAATGCCCTCTGGATCTTGTCAATCAGCTGCCGAAGGGTTGCCTAGGGAGTGATGCCTGCCACTCCCCAGGAGTAGGGTGCATTCCCTTTGTTCTGCCTGTAGCCCTAATTCCAATGTTGTCCTTAGGCCTCTCCGTCTCATGAAAGCCATTTAGATATTTGAAAATTAAAGTCTATTTGTGGAGGTGGGCAATTACTCAAAACTGTAATAGAAAGAATCGACTTTCTCCGGAAAACCTTGTCAGAGAATCATTGAATATCAGGGTTGGAAGGGACCTCAGGAGGTCATCTAGTCCAACCCCCTGCTCAAAGCAGGACCGATCCCCAATTAAATCATCCCAGCCAGGGCTTTGTCAAGCCTGACCTTAAAAACTTCTAAGGAAGAAGATTCCACCACCTCCCTAGGTAACGCATTCCAGTGTTTTACCACCCTCCTAGTGAAAAAGTTTTTCCTAATATCCAACCTAAATCTCCCCCACTGCAACTTGAGACCATTAGTCCTTGTTCTGTCATCCGCTACCACTGAGAACAGTCTAGATCCATCCTCTTTGGAACCCCCTTTCAGGTAGTTGAAAGCAGCTATCAAATCCCCCCTCATTTTTCTTTTCGTAGACTAAACATCCCCAGTTCCCTCAGCTTTTCCTCAAAATTCATGTGTTCCAGTCCCCTAATCATTTTTGTTGCCCTCCGCTGGACTCTTTCTGTGCACAGGTTGGCCTCCTTTCAGTGTGCTCCATTCAAGTTAGCTTGCTGAGGAATGTCATTTCAGCTCTGCTCTCAAGGGTGACAGGCATAAATGGGAGAAAGTCAAAAGTCTGTAACATTGCAACATTTAAATCCTACAAAGCCTTAGCTGGTGTGAAGAATTATGAATGGGGATATAGCTCTTGTATTAAAGGACCCTTTTGAGATTCAGAGCATTGGCTTGGTTTTCAGAGGTGCTGAGCCCCCACAGTTCATTGATTTCAACTTGAGATATGGAGACTCAACACTTCTGAAAATCAGACCCTAAATATGTGAAATATGCCTTATCTGCATTCCTAGCACACATGATGTTCTTACAACTTACCAGCGCCACTTCTGTTGTTTGTTTACACTTCATTTCACTTGGGACTGTGAAATTAAACGAGTCCATTTCGCTTTCAGTTTTGAGTGCCCAAATTTTGAGTTTTAAGGAAAAACGTCTAGTCTAGTGACTTGTGATTTCACAATCAGCTTTGCTATCACTTTTGAAAATCATGGCCCTTGCTCTTGCCACGTGGTTGTGATGTTTGGATTTCCCTGTACGCAGGGAAATGTTCAAAAATCTCTTAGTTTAAAAAAATACCGTTCTTTTTAAATGAGGATTTCTCTCTCGCAAGCTTCCAATTTTTATTTGTATAAAACATAAATGTCGGGTTTCAACTTATGTCTCCTTTAAGACGACTCATCTAGAGCTAGTCTACGCAGAGTTTCTGTGCTAATTTAACATCAGGGCTCAAACTGTAGACGAGGCCTTAAATGATTCTCAATTTGAAATATCCTTTTGAAACCCGAGATAGGAAAAGGGGCAGGTCCTGTGAGATCAGAGGGAGAGATCCCATGACTTCAGTTTACTTTTGTCATTGAAATGGCTGGTTTCATTTTCTTCACATCCGTCTGAGCGTATATAGTTCACAGAAGTTTGCCCCAACTATTCTGATGGAATATGGCAGATTTCTTAAGCATTCTTCTGAAACTCTCTAAGATGCTTCAGTGCATTATTTCAGATTGCTTTTTATTAATTGTTTCCTCAGGGTTGATATTAAGACCTGATGAAATTAAAGTGCAGTGAACTTTAAACAAAAATTTGGGGTAAAATGATTCATTTCTAGATGTTTTAACCCAATCAACCAGCAAAAGCTTGCTCCTGGGGCCTTGCCTGACGCACTGTAGTACTCGCAGTACTTATGCTGTGAGGGTAAGGAAGAGGGGCACAAATTGGGAGTAATCCCTGCACGTAGTACAAAAAAGAATATGGCACAACACTGAGCAGCTGTACCCTATAGTTCTAGTTTCATCAGTGTAGTTCCTTTTAACTACTGAAGATCCCCCTCGGACAATACAGATTTTTCCCAGCGTTCTGAAGAAAAGCAGAGAGTGATAACCTAGTGTCAAGGCCAGTTTTCCCATAGAAATTCTTCCTTTCTTCACCCTAGGATTGAGAGGAGAGCCCCTTTATGTGAGGAATTACTCAGGCTCAAAGAAATACTATATAAATATTGTAAATAACCACGAGATACAAAATGACAAACTTGTTCGCAAAGCTTCCCAGTTAGAAGGAGAATGAAGAACTGATCACACAGCTAGTGACCTTGTTTCCACAATATTATGTTATTAATTGCTATTTCATTGTTTTTGATTACATAAATTTAATGATGTTGCAACTTAGCTGACACTGCAGAGGAAACAGTGCTATCTGATGCTCCAAGTGATGACCTGCCTTTAATTCATCATCTTGGTCAGTTTTCTTTCTTCTGTAGTCCGAGTCCCAGACGATTCTTGTTTGGATAGCAGAGAGACTGACAGCATTGTGACAGAACATTTGCAGGATTTACTTAACTGGCTGCCCAGCCTCCCTGTTAATATTTGACCTTCTGTGGCTCTGCCCTTGCTGGAGCTGGTCGTTGTGCCATGGTAATTATAGGATGGTAAATCTTGAGTGTCATTTTATAAATAATCCGTGATCTAATAGACATTCAAAGTGCAACGAGTGCAGCTTCAATGAGGAATCTCACAGCGAGAGCCAAGCACTTACTCCTGTGTGCAGGTTTGCTTATGCTCAAGCTCTCCCTCTCAAGGCCCCAAAAGTTGATGTGTATAAAATATGAGGCAGACCCAAAATGAAAGAGAGATAATAAAGGAGTCGTCTTAACCCTTCCGACTCTGCCAATTTCTAACCTGCCAGCCTCAGGGATGCTTTAGAGAAGATCTGTGTATTTATCCAAGGGGTTAAAATAATAGATATGTTCTGACAGTGGAATGGTTCCTTTAACTTCAGTTACTGATTCAGCATTTAAACTATCACTACTTGACGTTCGCAAAAAAGTGGAGACGTAGCTTTACCAGGCCATTTGGGAGGAAGGAGGAGTTGTGTGAGGTGCACAGCTGAGGGACCTACATGTGCAAGTGCCCACTCAGTCATGCAGTCATCTTATTTCAGAGTGAGCATTTTATTTATAGCTTAAAGATCCGTGTGCAGCAGGGCAGCAGTAACAATACTAAGCTGTTGTATTCGAGTGAAAGTCTTAGCAGCGCTCTCCCATGTGCTCATGCCAGTGCACTCCTGCCCTCCTGTCTTCTGTGGGAGCCAAGTGTCCCTGGCTGGCTCCTCCCTGACTCTTTAACACCTAGCCAGCAAAGAAGCAGCTCTAGGCTTATTCAAGAGGTTTTCTCTCCCCCAAAACTACGCCTTGCCTTTTCTTTTTTATCTTTAATTACTAAATCAGTGTGTGGTGTTTCTTCCTCCTGGTCAGCCTCTTACTGGATTCTGGGATTTCACAAGTCTGACAGAGAGCTAGGTTGCTGCACCAGCCACTGGCCAGCTCAGCGCTGCCCTAATGAGCATGTGCTGCTCAAAGTGCCTTTTACACTCCGAGTTACTCTTGGCTTTGTAACGGTCGTTTCTATCAGCCAGCTGTCCCTCTGGGGAACAAAAGCAGTGTTTTTTACTTGTGTCTCCAGCAAGTAACACCAGAGGCCATCTCTTCTGAAGCAGTCACTGACTCTTCATTGAAACATAGGTCTGCATGATCCTCTCATATAAACCAGTGTAACCCCAGTGAGTTCACTGGGGTTACCTGGGTGTAACAGAGGGTTTTATTTGGCTCTCTTTTCATGGTAGAGCGGCTCACCGTAATGATTCTCCAATATTCATGAATGACTGCTGTTGTCTGAGATTCATGTTGTCTGTTAGCCAATTTAAAAACAATATGCTGATCTAAGATGCCCTGGCACTTAGAAGGTTGTAGTTTATTTCTGTACCTGGCTATAACCGTGACTGCCAGTATATAAGTAGATGAAAAATGAATGAATATCATCAACTTTTTCATGTTTTAATTCTGATTTAAACTGCTGGCAAAATGGTGTTTGTTTTCTAGATCAAATGTTTAAATCTCTGGAGTCTAGTAAAAATGCAAATAAAATGCAGGGCAGCTTAAACTTTTTACCGTCACTCCTGCTCATACATAGCTAGGAATTAGACTGGTGTAAAAGCTGTGAGGCAGACAGTGTGTGGAGGAGTCAGTGCTCCAGAAGGAATAGGGCTGTGCAAAACAGAACAGCTTTGTTTGAAAAGGGGAGGAATGTATGCACAGAAAACCAAGACTGTTCTTCTGCAAGCATGAGAGAAGAGCTCTCCTGGATTTATGGAAGTGACGAGTGGTCGGTAAAAATGTGCATGTTCAAAAAACAATTAGACCCAGCAGAGGATTGTGAGTGGTCTTTGTGCTCATTAACTTCTTGAGCTTTGCAATCTTGCACCTGCAGGATTTTTAATGTCAAGTTGAGAGCAAGAAAATTGTACAACTTTAGATTAGCCGACAAGGCTTTCATCACTTACAATATTACTTCCCTGAAGAACTGACCTAAAGTTCAGACAGCTTGTTTTCTCTTCTCTGAGGTCAAACTCCACCATGCATTTTACAAATAACTTTGAAGTAAACAAATACACGTGCCAAAATCAGATGATATTCAGTGAAGGGTGGGGGGTTTATTTTTCTTCTGTTTTTGTTCAGAGATGGCTTTCTGGCTGTGCTCTGGTTGTGCACTGTATAATGCCAGAACACACAGCTGAAGCTTTCCTGAACACTTCTGTCTCACTGCTAAAGATTTATGCCACATGCTATTTCTTCCAAACTAGCCTTTATTGCTTTAAACCACATGTAGCAGGAATGGCTACTGGCCATTTGCACAAATAGAACACTGAAATATGCGATCTGTACTTTCAGCTCCTCATGAATGTCACTTATGCCATCTGTTTGTCTACTGTCCTGTGATCCAGTCACCTGCAAGCAGGGGTCCTCTCAGACTCCTCCTGCAGAAATCTAGGACTCCCTATGGGACTAGGACTCTTCACTACAGAGTTTCCATTGAGGTCATTCCCATAGCTCTTAAGAGACTGCACTCACTGGACTGTTGTGAGCCCTTCCCAACCTACTGTATTACACGTCCCTCCCCATTAGCAAGTTCTTTGGGCAAGTGTCCTAGCTCAGAGAGAGAGAGTTGCAGCTTGTTGTAAGCAAGCTACACGTACCTTGTGTGTTTTCTTTTCTTGGAAAGAGTTCAGCACCTCCTCCTAACTCTAAAATTGCTTGGACGTTTTCTCTCTCATGCATCAGACTCCCACGTTTGCATGTAATCTCCTGCTCACCTGCTAGTTTAGAGCTCACATCTGAAGCTTTGCACATCAGCACATATCCATGTGCCCTCCATGTTCAGTTTCATTCTGACATGGTGGGGTACAGCCATGCTGTTGGAAATGGGGGAGGAAACCTGTGTCCAAAGGGGACAAACAGATCACATTTATATCACCTGTAGTCATGACATGACTACATTGTGTGACTGGTGAACATCTCACCTGAGATGTTCTAACATCCTATTCCTACAGCCTGCATGGCTAGGAGAAAAGTTCAAGCTGGGGAGGCTGAAGGCAGCTAAAAGAGGGCTGGAGCTGAGAGAGAGAACTGGGGAAGTGCTGGGAAGGTGAGTGGAGGAGGATGGCGTGATTTTTTTTTTCCTGTATAAAGCCTTAAGAACAAGTGGCTGTGTTGAAGCAGGCAGAGTGCTGTGTAATGTGATAAATGAGTGCCCTGGATCCAGCGTGAAGGCCTAGGGTGTCCAGGACCAACCATCAGATACTTAGCACATACTGAACCTGGCAAGGCAAGCCTGATTTTGCTGAGTCTGTTCCAAGATGAGTAGCAGGAACAGGAGGGACAGTCTATTCTTTCCAAATTTCTAGACTAATTTCTAAATAAGAGCTTCTGAAAAATATCATCTGAAGAAAACCACTAAAGCTTTTGAGGTTTTCCTGTCCCTGTGTTCAACCCTTCCTTTGTCCTGCAGCCCACATTTTATGATGGATACCTTGTAATAGTGAATAACTATAATTTAGCTGGAAGTCGTATAAATTTCACCAAACTTCCTAGATGGACCTGCACAGTTGATGGGTCATAAAATACAGTATAACTATTACTGAGTGTATAATAATAATACTATGCACAACCCCAGAGCTTTCTGTCTAAGGATCATCCCATTACACAAACTAGTGAATTAAGCCTCACAACGAGCCTGTGAGGTGGGGAAATATCTTCATTTAAATATGGGGAAATTGAAACAACAGGATTAGTAACTTGTCCAGGGCCATGCAATAAATCATTGGCAGAGCCAGGAACTTCTAATACTTGTTTCTCCCAGTCATAGCAACCTAATACCATGACCAGGCATCACATATCCACAAGCAGCTATGCCAATATACACCAATGTGCACCCACAAAATCCCCATTTTCCTTAAAGGTCTGATGTAACTGGCAAATATGTTGTTCTGAATCACCTTGTAACCAGTTTTGCTTCTCATGAAGAGTGTCAACAGACCTGAAGCTTCTGGGTCTCTGATTTATAATGCAAGGTATTAAAGTATTTTAAGCGCCGTAGAGTTTTAGTAAGTCACTAAGCTCCCTACTTTTAATTGCAAAGGGCCTCTCCTCTTTGAGTACCCTGTTGTGTACATCAGTCTCCCTTTCCTTCAGATTCAGTGAAGAGGGAATGGAGGTGATGGAACGGCTGATCTACCTCTACCGCAAATTTAACCAGTTGAAGGTCAGCAATGAGGAGTATGCATGTATGAAAGCCATTAACTTCCTAAATCAAGGTGAGTGGTGGAAGAAAGGGATTAGTCCCACTGGAGTAAATGACTAGTCAATAAGCTAGTCAATCTTTGCTTCCTTTGGATGATGGGGAGAGAAAGGGGGGGGTCCTAAATCCAAACTGAAATGGACTCCTGAGCATTAAAAGGTTTTTGTTTTTGCGATTGCACAGTTAAAGCCATATTAAGTGTGTGCTGTTTCAGACACCTAAATGAAGCAATTATAGAGGAAGTGAAAAGGATTCACTTTGCTTGATCAATTTTTAATGCCTTTAATCGTAGACGCCAAGGACAGTATGTGCGTCACTTTAAATACGTACCTACTTTACCAGCAGCAGAATAAGAACAGAGCAGAGTGACTGATGAAACCTTTCTAGATAAGGCCTGAATGACTGATTACCTACCAGCTGTTGTGGCAAACTTCTCATCGTGCGCAAGGTGCATGTCATCTGAAAATTTTGCTGCTCATGGCGGAAGGGTCTGGGCCAGTGACACTCAGACCTCAGTGGCTCAGGAGCCAAATTAACGATCAGTATTACCCAAAAGAGCCACAGTTGTGTGAATTCACTCTGTGTGTTAAAAGAAAAGGAGTGACTTGTGGCACCTTAGAGACTAACCAATTTATTTGAGCATAAGCTTTAGTGAGGTACAGATCATTTCATCGGATGCATCCAGTGGAGTAATTTAATTTTATTCTCCCAGCAAAATTACTGACCAAGTATCATTTTATAAATTACAATTGGCTAATAACATAGTAAAAGCATCCTGATTCGTTAATAACTTAGATGGGTTAATAATTAAATCACACAGTGTTTTAATAGCATGTGCTGCAAAGAGCCGCAGGAGATGCATTGAAGAGCCACTTGTGGCTTGCGAGCCTCAGTCAGAGTATCACTGGTCTAGGCATTTTCTGACAGGCAGCAATCAAGACAACCAATTTGCATCACTTTTTTCCAATTTAAGCTATTAGCTTTGAAAAACCTTTGTGCGCTAAATGTTGGATAACCTCACTGGCATGGTTTTCTGGATTCTTCATCACTGTGTTTCCCTTCACCTAATACTTTTGTCTGACATTTTTTTTAAGAAAGTGAAAATATGCATTTTGTCCTTTAATATGGTGCCTAATGCAGTAATATTGGCAGGTAATGAATGCTGCCTAATACAGGACTGACTCCATGTTTGTGGTCAAACACAGCATTTCAGAGCTGTCCATCAATTCTGTTATGAAACTCCTAACACTTCAAAATTCATGAAGTCAGCATAGAAATAACATGCAAATGGATTCTGCAGTGGCAGGGCCGGCTTGGGGTGGCAGTCAGAAAGGGGCGGCAGAGTTTCCGCCACGGTGAAAATTCGGCGGCAGCTTCTCTCTCCCCTGCTGTCCATGGCGGCAATTGCTTGGGGCGGCAAAACCGGTTGAGCCGGCCCTGTGCAATGGTAGTCCAGGGTGGGAAGTTACTGGTCTTTTCTCTGAAACTCTGCCATGCTGAAATTATTTGGAAGGTTCAACTTCTTCAGTAACACTTGGTATGGGTCACTCCAGTCTGACACCATGGTGTGGTTCCCATGTCAGTACTCGTGTGTGTATGATGTTACTGCACATGTATGAAGCATGTTACCACAGGTCTGTGTGTTGCTTGTGCATAAATGAAAAGCTATTCAATGGTACTAGCCTCATAGGTGAGTTTCAAAAGCAGTTCAAGAAATAAGAACCACTGGGAATTTTCCGTACCACAAGGAAGTGTTCTACTTTGCAAGGATATGCTGAAATCCCCCTCCTCCCCCTGGTTATACCAAGTGTTTTGTGCTGACACTTCAGTGTGTGCCCCGGCACAGATTCCGGTTTGCTTCCCTGGACAGTTTCCTGACACTGGATGATAGACTTCTTTAGCTGTCTCCATTGTTTTCCAAAATGTATTTTCATTAACTTCCTGTCTTCTTTTATTTTTAGTTGGAGTTTGCAAATTTTTTATGTGGAATACCTGAAAATTATTTTTAAAGGTCAGCTTTTGGACAGCAAATAAATGCTCCTTCCCTTGTACAGTATTTCTGAAGAACAATACTGAGCCTCAGAGGAGTTGCATATTTTGCCTATTCTTAATTTATTGGATCCCTTCCCATGACATCAAGTAGTATATAAATGTCATTGATCGTGCTGAAATACATTCAGAGGGACTTTCTCAAATTATTTTGCTAGCATTGAAATGTCTACTTTGAGGAAATTGTTTGACATTTGGAAACGCTAAATTTTAAAATAAAAGCTTGGCAAGTTTATAAAGCTCACGTGGTGAAATTCCTAAACAGACGACACCCTCAATTACTGATCTGAACACTTCCCATAGAGATGAGACCATGTAACTAGAATCAACATGCTGCTTTCTGTGGAAAATCTTATGTTGCACCCTCTGCTAGGACTGAAAGCCTTGACATATAGCTACTTTATAAAAAGGAAGTAGAGATTTAAGGTTGCTAGAGCTGTTATCTTCTGAAAGGTTCATGATCTCTGAGCCTGAGCAACTTAGGACATTATATGTTCTCATCCGTGTCCCTTATGAAAGGAAGATCTTGTACCCTCACATCTAATCTGAAGTGTGTACATGTAGGAGATACTCATTACAGTATGTCCTGGAGGAGGAGGGTGAAATTTTAATCCTGTGGTGACTATAAACGTGAAATCTCTGCTCAATAGCATTGTATAATTTAGGTAGATTTTGTTAGACTGAGTTTTATAAATGGATTTGTCCTTCCATTTTACAGTTGCTGACTCGAATAGTGATGAGGAAGAATCTGAATCTGGTTTTGTTCTAGTGTTACAGCTGTTCCCAGTCACTTAATTCTTATGTTTTCACTCAGACATTAGGGGCCTGACGAATACATCCCAACTGGAGCAGTTGAATAAACGGTATTGGTACGTGTGCCAGGATTTTACGGAATACAAGTACCCACATCAGCCAAACCGTTTTCCAGATCTAATGATGTGTTTGCCAGAGATACGATACATTGCAGGTAACTTTTTGATCTCTTCTCCCAGCTGGCCCCTGTGTGAATCGTTAAATCTCTTTTAAAGGAGACTTTCTTCTTTTTATAATTAAACTCCTAGCTACTTGGCTGGACAGCAGTGCCAGTGTGGGACCTTTTCTATGTGAGCCTTTCTCTACCAGGCTAAACCCAGTGTAACAACTGGGTCTGGTTATAAATAGCTCCAGACATCTGTGTTTACAAATAGTGATAAACTCCAGTTCCTAGGTTAGGGAGTAAGAAGGCATATTCTTTTCTCACAAATAACGAGCTCTCCTTAGTATCTTGATCGAAACCTCCTTAAGGTCTTAATTTCAGACTCAACTCTGAAGTATCTTCTCTGCTGCAGAAATAACCCTGATCTGTAGATGGCATAGGCCTCGTGGGGAGGAGCTCGCTCTGAGTCTGGAGATGGCACTTGCATACCGTAGTGAATATCACAATATAAAAGCCTAGATAGGCTTGAATGAAGTCCCCAAATCTGAATTTCCCTGGCATTTGGGTTACTGAAATCTGCATGTGAATTTTCCATCTCAATGCATCATTAATTGGCTCTAGAGGAATTATTCCAGGATCTTCATGAGAACATCAGACATTTGTACCTAAATGTTAAGATAATGAACACAGATTATTTGCAATTGGGAAGAAATGTTCTTCCCTGGGGCACGTTGATCAGGATCTGCGTGTTTCACCTTCCTCTGTCATACCAAGCAGGATTGTCCACTGGCACCAGGTGGACACATCACACACAATCTATTCATTGTGATTGACAGGGGAGGTTGACAGGTGGGATGTGTTCTTTCCCATCTTCCATAAATATGCTTCCATTATGGGGAAATCATTTTTATCTGACTTCGCCAACGCACTTAGCTTCTGTTCCACTCTTTAACACATCCTGTTGTTTCCAAAAGAATATCAAATGTCTAATGTAGGAATTGGGTGATTTACTGTTTCTCTAAAGGTTCAAGGTGAAACTGTCTCCAATGTCACCAGCTTGTTGGAGATGAGTGTTTTTTAAATCTGGCTCAAGAATGGCAGCTAATTCTGATTCTTTCTTAACAGGAAAAATGGTGAATGTCCCTCTGGAGCAGCTGCCCCTCCTTTTTAAAGCCGTTCTGCATTCCTGCAAGACAAGCGTGAGCAAAGAGTGAGCCTTCATTGCCCCGAACCCATGCCTTGCTCTGGTGCTTCAGGTGGGGAACTGGCTCACATGTGAAGAGAGAGGGGGGAAAAAAACCATGATCAAGGCAGTAGAGAGCTGCTGAGACAAGGTGGCAGGTAGCCCTGTCACTGTAGCAAGAATCTTTTGTTTTTGTTTTTTAAACTCTTTTCCTATATATTTATTTCACGACAGAGTTGAATGTATGATCTTCAACACAGTGCACATGGTTCTGTATGAATGCAGCAGCTGCATTCTCTTGCAGTTTACAGAATGTAAAGATGTTTAATGTTACAGTGTTTGTTAGGGTTAGTTCTTTTGTATTTGGGGGGCTGGGGGCCGATATGACTAAGACTACCTCAATGAGAAGATGCTGTTCATGTACTGATCATTTCATGATTCATATCCAAAGTGTTTGCCTAGAGAGCAAACTGCCTCACTCCACTGGGAGAACTATTAGCATCCCAAATGCTGGAGAATATTGGAGGAGTGTGGGCATCAGAGAAGTGCCAAGCTTCAAAAAAGATAAGTGGGGGCAAAGGTGTTACCCCAAAACCAGAATTTGGGTACCCCCAGAATAGCCAACCTGTTCTCATTAAGTGTGGGTCTCCAGGGTGGCTAAGGGAATACTTGGAGGACACAGATACAGCCGTGGATAAATGATTGACACAAGCAGTGTTCCAAAACAAGGCACCTTTTGTTGAACAATTTCTTGACACAGTAACAATCTAAACACAAATCCCTCATAAGTTAAAGAGCACCTCAAACCACATTGCCTTATAGCTTGAAATGATACTGAGCGGATGCTCCCTGCTTCAGATGGTCAGTCTGTCGCAGGTAGCTGACAGCCATTTTTAGATGTCCATTAGCTTTTACACGTATAAACCCCTTTCACAGTCCACACACACATGCATACATCTGTATTAACCCCCCCGCACACGCAAACACTAGACTATGTTATAACTATACCGGTTACTCTGTCTGACCGTACTCAGCTGATGGCACAGTATATTTCCCTGTTTTCTTTCTCTCTCCACTCCTCTGCTGCGTCCTTCTCTTCTCCCACTGCTTACTGCTGCTTCTCCTTCGTCTCACCCTCACCTCTTTCACGCCTCTCTCTGCCTTCTCAGCTCAGCTGCCTTCTCAACTGTCAGCTGCTGCTGACTTTTATACCCTACTTTGCTAATGGTCACACATCCGTCATTCCAGTTGGCCGTTACTTACCTCAGTGTTGTGATCTGTCATTTGTTGTTTACCACTTCCTAGTGCTACATGACCTGCAGCTGTCAGCCAGTGGTGGAGTGACTCTTGCTTATTTAAAATGGAAGCCAGGAATCTAGGGATTTCAAAATGGAGTTTCTCTGGAATCAGAGGGAGAAATTAAGACTTTTTTTGGTCAACTAGCTAAACTTCATCAGTTTTCAAATGCAGCTCTCATGATGTAAATTGGGTCCCCCTGAAATTCTGTCACGAGAATTGCAGCATTCCAAGGCTGAGAAAGACCCCTAACCCACATTCCCCTTCCCAGGGCAATGCAGAATTGTTCGTTCTCTCTCTCTCTCTCTCTCTCTCCAACTGATGCATGATTATTCCCTCACGACTCTCCTACCAAACTGGAATTGTCGTAATTAATAACAGGCTTTGAACAGGGAGGCAGAAATAAACCAGGCAGACTGCAAATAATTTAATTATTGGCTAAATGCTATCTCTTAGAATCACAAACTGGAAAAGCATTCTAAGAAGCCTGGGCAATATACGTTCTCCATGGCTAAATCTGGCCTAGTTTTTAAATTACTCCAGTGAAGAGGATTTCCTACTACAGTAGTTACAAGTAGTTGACATCAGCGAACACTTCAAACCTCGCAGCTTCTGTCCCTCCTATGGATAAAATAAATGACTTCTGATAAGAGATTTCAGTATCCTCTGCTATTGGGTGTCTGTTGACCCTTGGAGAACATATGGGTATTAACCAAGTGCTGCATGTACCATTTTATTGCTTGGAGGGGAGAGTAGTAGGAAAACCTGGCTCTTAGTACAATTCATGTATATTACTTGGTTCTAATTCTCCCAGAATTTAGATGTTCCACCCAGTAACTTCAGTCACTTGCATTACATCAAAAATGCTGTACTTGCTGCTGTTCAGCTGTTTGATTAACAACATGTATTACTGTCCATTAAGCCTCAGTGTCCTCCATGGCTTCCTGTAGCCACACAATTGCTAGCTGGGGAAGATTTCTTTCCCTGTTTCCATCATTCATATATTTATGAAATCCCACTCATTCTAATAGGCAGCCATGTTGCCTTTGCTGAATTTTCTGCTGGGACCCTTAGTTGTAAATCTGTTTTGAGTGGTTACATTAGGCTGAGACATTTTTGAATGTTAAAGAACCTGCTATTTTTAAACTACCTTGAGTTCTTCAGGAAACAACTTCTGCTCTTCTGGGATGGGAGAAACCATTCTTATATTCTTGCCATCCTCTATCCAGTCATGACACATCAGAGTGTATGGCACAAATTAAATATGTGGTCAGGAGAAGCAGTCTTTTCTTCTGAACAAGCCCCTGCTCTCCACTGAAGTACTGTACCTGCTAGTGGGTAGAAAAGAACTGGGTGAACAGCAGAAGCATATCATTAAGTCAACCCCAAATGCTACCTACAGACTAATGGAATAGCAACCCAACAGTCATTGGAACTTGCTAGCTTGGCACATCTCTAGGTCAGTCAACAGTTATTCTGTACGATAAGTGCAAATGGGTCCTGCCTCCAAGAGATGAAGACTACTCCATCCAAAACCATCTCAGCAGAGACAAGCTGTTGACTAACCATGTAGACCAAAGGCAGTGTTGCTCTCTTTAGTTCTGCTTTGTGGATCTTCCCACTTGATTGTTTCCCTTGCTTTAGGTAGTCCACTAGCTACTGATATACACTTTCGTAAAATAAGATGTTACGGGTAACAGCTGCTGGGATCAGCAGAAGTCCACTTTTATATCACTTGACGAATCCAAAGTTAGTTTCAAGAATCTCATTTGCTTTCTGTTTATAAAATGAGACAAGCACATATTTCTCAGGAAAGCCTTCTGCATTCAGTATATACCTCAAGTATACATGGGAAGATTTTAGTGTATCTGTTTATTTCTAAGTTAGGAAATATTGACAGCTTTAACTTTCATTTTCAAATAATTCCACATGATACTTGTATTACGGGTTATTTTCTGGCTTGCTTACACATTTCAGGAATAGTTTAACTGCACAGAAGTAATCTTATTCCACAGTTATTAGATTATTAATTATTGATGAATAAGGGTTTGTTTTAATTAGAAGATCTCTATGCTAACATTAGAAAACTTGTTTTTGCCAAATACCTGACAAAAACATCTAGTTTGTACTCTGTCCAAAATTAATTGACTCCCCAAGAAAATGCTGCACAAGCAAAGATTTAATAAACTTGATGGGGATGGAGGGGGGGGATGTGCTACTACTTGCAACTGTGTAAACCATTTTGATAAATGTTGATTGGCAGCAGTATCTGTTAACAAACCCCCATGTATCGCAGTGAGCATAAAAGCTGTGCTAAATTCACAAGCTAGAACGAGACTAACATACCGAACCAGAACCTAACTCACTGGACAGTCGTTAATGTTTTCTGCACCAAGTCCTCTAATGACTTGTGTTTTTTAAACAGGGTAAAGTGAATGTGTTGCATTGCAAACTCAGGTATTATGATGAGAAGATAGGAATGTAGCTAGAAATGTAGTGACATTAGGTCAGTCACTAGATGTATTTGTGAATTTGGTTTGAAGGACATCCAGAAAAGTTGGAATTGTTTGTCCCAATCTTCACATAACATTCGGTTTACAGGGAACCATATTTTATTTGTGCTTAATGCTAGTTAGGTGGGGATGTTCATTATCTTTGGTGTCTGCTGTTGCTTATCTGGACTTCTATGACAGAAGACTCAAACGATAATAATCATTTTTGGCAGAATTTTCTGCCAAGACAAGTCAATATTTATCTCTGGTTTGAAAGATAACTCAATCGACCCCATCCTTTCCTTCATAGTATTTGTGCAAATGTAAATCTGAAGAGTTTTTTTAGTCCAAACAGATTTTGGGATATAAATTTGAAGTGCATATGCTCACATATTCAGAGGGGGACTCAGTCTGGGAATCGCAAATGAACAAGTTTAAAGTTCTTGTAATCTGCTCCAGGAAACACTCCAGGTTCTAAGCATCCTCTCTCACCGATCACTGCGTTGCCAAGAAGCTGCTGCTACCAGCGAATGGTGTTACTCCATTAGCTCAAGCGGCAAGGTCAGTGCTTTCAGTTCTGAAGGTGCTGGACTTATGCGCTAATGACCTGGCACCGCAGGCCGTGATTAAAAGCCCGCTGAAGTCAGTTGGAATCTTTCCACTGGCCCTCAGTGTTGTGAATAAGGCCATAGAAACACAACTTGAGCTGAAAGAGTAAATTTTTACTCCATTAGCTTTAGCAGTAGTAGGCTTTTATCCTCTGTGGGGACCAGCAACTAGAAGGGGACATAACTCACAAGCCAAGTGTGTCATGCCAGCAAGAGATCAAATCCAGTTATAACTATAAATTGTTAGTTTCATAAACACCATGAACGTTGGGTTCTCACCAAGGGGGAGGGGCCTATCAGGTTTACATTCAGCAGCACCAATACAAGGAGGCAAACTTACAACCAGAGATGACCCTATGGCTACCAATAGTGGAGGGGCAGAGTGAGGGCAGAAGCTTCAGCAATGTTACTGAGCATGCTCAGTACAAGCCAATCAGCAAATTGGGGGGGGGGCAGCATGTGACCCTGCATGACCCTCCCACTGTGTCACCTATGCTTACAACCATGTGTAACACATTGTTGTCTGTCTGTGTGATGCTAAACATTCCTTTAGCACCACTGGCATCTAGAACGGTCTGTGCATCAAAAAGTCTCGTTTCTCAGGTTGGGGCATCAGCAACAAAGAACAGCACTGTTCTGCTCTCATTTCCTGCTGCTTGTCAGGTTTGTGTGTTGAATTGCTTGTGGGGAAGACAAGAACCTTCCAAAACATAGTGCATGTAGGGAAGCCACCAGTGCAGCCCCAACAGTGCACACACTGTGTGAAGAGATGAAATGCCTTTTCCTAAGCTGTGCCCAACGCCTGAATGTGTGAAATATGAACACCTAATAGGTACCATGTGGTGGGAAGAAGCTGAAGTCTTCATTGCAAATATTAATTTCACATGCACACTTACCACTCTTTGAATGTTAATATCTTGGCCACTTTAACCCTTTCCAGCTCACTCCTAAAGCCTTTGGACAATACTATAGAGTAACACTTGCTTTTCAGTGGTTCGTGTAGCTGTCCACTTTTCCATGTCTTCAGGTACTGAACTTTCTTATCCACAGTTGCACAGGCATAAAGACCAAAGAGCAGACCACATGTTTTGAAAACTTACCGATTAAAAATGCAGCTCTTGTGGATTAAATGTTCAGTGTTGCTGTGTATATATGCCAGTTTAGAAGCTGAGTATTGAATACCTTCATCACTGAAATGAAAATGGCCCTACTGTGTCAGGTTTGTCAGTTCAGATATTTATTGATCCCCTTGAATATGCAAAATTGGGCTGGACCTCTGTCAAAAGCAGATGTTCTAAGATTCACTTCCTGCTTCCAGCCAGCTCAGTGTCCCAGGGGAGCCTTTTCCCAATGCTATGGTGCTTTTGCTTCTTGTCAGAGCCCAAAAGTGCAAACACAGCTGCAGAGTTGAGGTATAGGAGGTTGGAGATAACACCTCAGAGAGGTTCAGTTCAAGAAGTGGGCAAAGAGCTGGGGGGCTAACTCTGCCTGATCTGTTCCTATGTCCCTTCTGAATATGTGTGCCTGAGCACTAGGAGGGACTCTGCTATGCACAGGGCTGACACGGAGAACCTGCTAACATAAATGAGAAGGTTCACAACAAACGGGATTTTCCCCTCTCCTGAGTAGGAAGACTGGAGACTGCTTTGAGTCTTGCTTGTTGTCTGCCCTGTATGTCCCATACTCTGTTATGTTGCTGCATTACAGGATCTGTGTGCTGGTATGAACAAACTCTTCAGACTTCGGCACAAAGCAGTGATGGTCATTTCTGCTTATTGGTTTTAAAAGTCCAGTCCTTCAAACCAATCTTTTTTTAAAAAACTTGAATTTCTTTTATCTTTAATACTTTTTAAAAGGAAAACAACAACAAAAATCCCTCCTGTGAATGTGCTATCACCGTTGGTTCATTTCTTCTGCTTCGTCCTTGGTTTTGATTTGAAGCTATGAAGCTCGGTGTCTGTGATGATGATATTTCTGTATTTCTCAGGATAAGAAGCGGCAATCATCCCTGCCACATAAAAGGCAGGAGAAGGGGGGAACTTGGGGAAGTAGTTTAAGTATGAAGCCAATTTGTAAGTTTTAGATGATGTGTAAATCAAAGATGACACTACATAAGATGTCAGCGTCGAGCTGTGGTGTTTCTTTGGGTTCTCAGTGCGTTGCTTGCAACGCGCACAGAAGCTCAGGGATATGTATTTAAATGTGACCCACTGAAACCCTCATCTTGATGTTGCAACAGTAGCTTCTTTCATGGCCTGTTTGGAAGCCCATTATAATCTCAGTAAGCATCTCCACATCTGGATTTTGGGAAGAAAAATCTGGCTTTATTTGTGCGGAGTTCTTACATCAGTGGCTTGTGTACAGTCAGTAACAACAAATAACAATTTCCTTCGGACGTACATTGCCTGTTCTGAGCTATTGCAAATCTGTAAGAAGACACTCTGAGTTACATCAGGTCAGATGCTGTGACTGCATGGATTATAATCATTAGCGTTGTCAGTCTGTCAGGGCAAACTGGTGAGAGAATACTGATGTGCTGACAGGAGAAAATGTCCAAGATGGTTGCAAACTGCAGGGGAAATCTTGGGATGGCCTGGAGGTGTCCTGTAATAACCCCTCCCCCCATTAAGGCTTCACTAAACTTAACAAAAATAATAAAATATAGAAATGCCCTCCCTCAGCCCAATGTACCCAGCAGTGCCCTCTGATCTTGATGGGCATCTTTAATGCAACACCTAGGGCTGTCAAGTAATTAAAAAAATTAACTGCGATTAATCACACAGTTAATAATAGGATAACATTTAAATATTTTTGGATGTTTTCTATGTTTTCAAATATATTGATTTCATTTACAACACCAGAATACAAAGTATACAGTGCTTGCTTTATATTTTGTTTTTTATTACAAATATTTGCACTGTAAAAAACAAAAGAAATAGTATTTTTCAGTTCATCTAATACAAGTACTGTAGTGCAATCTCTTTATCATGAAAGTTGTACTTACAAATGTAGAATTATGTACAAAAAAACTGCATTCAAAAATAAAACAATATAAAACTCTAGAGCCTGCAAGTCCACTCAGTCCCCTGAAATGGTGGATGAAGCATGAAAGGATATATGAATCTTTAGCGCATCGGCACATAAATATCTTGCGACGCCAGCTACAACAGTGCCGTGTGGATGCCTGTTCTCACTGTCAGGTGACATGGTAAACAGGAAGCGGGCAGCATTATCTCCTGTGAATGTAAATAAACTTGTTTGTCGAAGCGATTGGCTGAACAAGAAGTAGGACTGAGTGGATTTGTAGGATATGAAATTTTACATTGTTTGTTTTTGAATGCAGTTATGTAACCAAAAAAATCTACATTTGTAAGTTGCATTTTCACGACACAGATTGCACTACAGTACTTGTATGAGATGAATTGAAAAATACTATTTTTTTTGTCATTTTTACAGTGCAAATACTTGTAATCGAAAATAATGTACACTTTGATTTCAATTACAACACAGAATACAATATATATGAAAAAGTAGAAAAACATCCAAAATATGTAATAAATTTCAATTCGGTTTCTATTGTTTAATAGTGTGATTTTAAAATTGTAATTGTGATTAATTTTTTTAATTGCGTTTAATTTTTTTGAGTTAATCACATGAGTTAACTGCAATTAATCGAGAGCCCTAGTGACAGCATAATCACGCTCTGAGAAAACGCCCCCTGGTGCTCGGAGAGCTCCTGGCAGGCCGTACCGGAGAACACAGAGGTCCCAGAGCTGTAGTAACACTGGGCACTTCTGCATTTCCCTCTTCCAAGCACTTTACAAATGGCTTGTGCTTTCTCCTTCAAAAACCTCATTTTAAAAACGTAATAAATACGGAAGAGACTAAAAATTATGGTGCTCATGGCCACGCCTTAAAATGCCAGGCTCCATGATGGCACCCGTGAGGACTCTGCAGTCATCCTCTTTTTGTAGAGTACAGCTTTCTCACTGCAGACCTCCTAAGGATTTAGGTGCATTCAAACTGCTTGAGAATTGTACTGAGAGAATATCCAAACCAGCCCTATTCCATGATATAATCACCACAGGTCGTTGTCTCAGGGCTTGTCAATATGGATGCTTCGTATAAATCCACAGCACAGCAGCCTGCTGTGCGCTCACTAGCCCTTCCTGCTCCCTGAAAGGTCCCTCGTGCACTTTCCGTACTGATGGTTGAAACAGCGGTAGGTCAAAGTACACTAGGGAACTTTTAGTGCACAGCAGCATGATCTATACACAAACTTTGTGTGCAGCAGGCTTGTGCACTGTGGATTTTACACCCTGGCTTGCTGTGCAGTGAGTGTCCATATAGATGAGCCCTCAGACAGTGGCAGAATGACCGAATCTGACAATGGTCAGCAGCCGTCCCCAGGGCTAGCGGGTTGTTTGTCTCATCAGCCTGGTGTGCCAGTATCTGGAAGCCTGAGCTTGGACTGTCCATGCTCAGAGATGTTCGCTTACTATAGGTATTATTTTTTCACTGTGGGAGAAAAAAAGCCTGACTTGTGCACTGACCTCTAACAAGTGTATGAAAGAAGCAATCAAAGGCAGAAATGCCACCAAAGGCAGAAATAAACAAACAAACCAAACCACATGCCGATCAGCCTCAGCAAAGCCTTTTGTGATTCATTGTTTTCTTTCATTTTATAAAATGTCTTGTAATAGTTGATAACATTATTGACTCAATTTCCATAACAAAACTACCTCTTGTGTGACATCCTGTTTATCATCTCAAAGGGATTGTGTGAAAAACAAAATACTGCTCCTCTTTCTGTTTACATGTTTCTGATGAAAAATGTGGAGTGAAAATGTCTCGGGTTTTGTGGCCGTTTTGATTTAGTTGTCGTTGGGATATTAGTCCTTTAACAATTGTTGCAGCAGCATTTGAATGTTCGGGTGACATTTTGTGATTCTGTTGATCAGAACTGGAACTCCAAGCACCACCATGGTGGAGACACCTGCCGGGGCTGCTCAGGTTTTGCTGGAACTTTAGTGAGTTTCACTTAGGCCATGGCCACCTTCAGGATTTCCCATGGTGTCAGTCAGCCACGTCACGGTACCAGTGCAAACCTCTAGCAAGCAGGCACCCTCACTCTGAGCCCCAATTTGTACCAGCAGAGCTGCACTGCTGCAAATCCCCACATGTCCCCAGTCAGCAAGAGACCAAGAAAACCAAAGCTCTGCACTTTCCTCCAGAGGGTGCCCAGGCCTCTCCAGGTTGGTTGCTATGCTTTGCAAGGGCTGGCTGCAGCCCTTGCCCAACGTCTCCCTCTGGTTTGGTTTAACACACCAAGCATGAGCCTGTTGTTGCAAAATGCAGCTTTCACCAACTAAATTGAATTTCCTCTGTCACAGGCATCTCGAAAGCCATAGAACAGAGCCACACAATGGGCACTGAACAGATGCATGATATGTATGCGTTACATTGGTAGCCAGGGATTTCCTCAGCGTCCTTGTGCATGTGTTCTATGTTACAGACGTTTACAGCTTAAGAAGAAAATGAGTCCAGAAACCCTCCCAATTGCATTGGCCCTTAGTCTCACCTGTTCCATGTGGCATATCTGTAGTCAATGTGCCTTCTCCTTGCATTGGGACTGGGCCCTGTCAATAGATGTGCTATAGGGAATGTGTTTTCATTCAATCAAGCACAGCAAAACAATTCATTTTTCCCATGATCCCTTGCATAAATCAGGGAAGCAGGATGTCACCTCAACATAACTAATGGTGAGCGTTTAGCTGTTATGTTTAACATGCTCAGAGCTGGAGTATAGACAGGTTAGCATGGCTGGCCCCTGCCTTCTTCCCCCAGGGATCCCAGCTGCACCTCGGGGGGGCTGGTCACACTTCCCATCTCAGGAGCTGTTTCTTGTCACTACACTATGACCAAATGAATGTTTCTCCTGATGTGTCCTGCTTGTGCCGTGGGGCCCGCCCTTCACCCACTGGTGGGCCGACGTGCAGGCTGCTCATGGCTGACCTGTCTCTGCTCTGCTCTGCGACTTGACTACCTGTGGAAATGTGACCAATAAGTGTTAAACGCATGTTTAGCAAGTGTTAGCTGTTTGAACTAATAAATGTGAATTGTTCTGCGCAGGTTGGGAGTCTGGTGTTTCCTTTCACTGACCTCCTCCAGCCTGTTCTTTCTCGTCATTTGCCTGTAAAGGGACTCTGTCAGCGTAACAAGGTCAAATGCTGGACTTAGGCACATTTTACTTTGCAAATATGTGATGCTGAGCCTCTGCCCTGCCTCTCTCATTCCTACTTGTGATGAGGCCAGTAGTTGAAATGTCCATAGTTCACGGCAACTGCATCTGAATTCCCGCTTCGTGGGCCACCAAGGACACCTGCTCTCAGTTCCTGGCTCCCCATCTGTCACCTCTCAGGCAGAGACCCACATCCCTCTCTTTCCCAGCCGAGGTTTTCCAGTCCACACAGTTCCTTGCCTGTACTTTGATATGCCTGCAAACCAGACTGCCTAAGCAGGCCAGCATCTGCATTTTGCTTTATCTCCAGAAGCTATAACAGCAGAATTTGCCTGCAGTTACAAGTTACCACATAGCTCTTTATAAGCAAGCACATTTATTCTTAAGGTGAAAGCATTAAAGAGAAAATATTAAAACCAATAAAAGAACCTACTCTTATGCTAAAGAGCTTACCAGAGCTTACTTACCAACTCTAGCCTTGGGCTCTAGTATGTGGCAGTCCTACAAAACCCACAACTGGGTTTTCCCCATGGTTACAAGTTCATGACTGTCCCAAATTCAGAACCAGAACAACCATGAATATTTCTCTTTTCCTTTATATAGCTTGGGCCTTTGATCTTGACCTCATGTAACAGGTGATCAGCAGACAATGGCCCACCTCTTAGGGTGTAGCTTCCAAAGCCTGGGCTTTTGCATAACCAGAGGTGGGGAATTTGTATTCACCTCCCCCTAGAGATTCCCCAGGAAAACGACTTACCACGTTTTGTTCCAAAAGTCTATTCTTGCCTTGCACATTTCAGTATAGTCCTTTGAACCCCGGGTCTCTAATCTGTCACATTTCCCACAAGAGGTTACATACAATCCCAGCCCACAGTAAGTCATGACCCTTCATTTAATACAATAGATCCCAAAGATACTTCATCCAATAAGGTCCCAAAGGATAATGCAGGAAATTGCCATCTCTGTGGCTCATGGGTCTGGGAAAAGCATCTCTCCTCCTTGTCTGTGGGATCCCAAGTGACTCGGTGTCCCCTCCCCTGATGCACTTACAATCTAAATAGCCCCACTGCACTGCCAGCCCCTGAGGAGGGGCCAGTCTGAGACTGAATGCTGTCTGTTGGAACAGGAGAGTGACAGTAGCTTTACTGCTGTGGGATTTGTGGAAGCCATGGAGAGGGTGGGTGACTGGGATGGGGGGGGGAGCATGAGAGGTGTGACTAAGAGAGGGCAAATACTAGTGGCCTCTCTGGGATTCTGCCAAGTAATGAATGCAGAAGGCCATGTTGTCTTCACAAATGCACTTTCTCCTGCTGAGCCGGGTGTAGAAAGCAACTTTCCCTCTTAAATCAGATCTTCTGCATTGTAATTATTGCAGCTTGTTATGAATTCCTTTGTCATCTCTGCACTGGCTCTCCGATGACAGATTTGTGTGTGTTTTCATTGCGAGGTGTTCAGAACATATGACTGTTTAAATAGGCAATCGTCCCCATTGTTGGGTACAATGAAAAGAGATTCTTAAAACCAGCAAGGAGGAGATTTTTGCCTTAATAGCTGCTGCAAAGCAAGAAATAAAATCCCAATAAACACAACAAAAAACCTTGACCAGTGTGCTTTGCTGAGAAACTGCAGAAATCAATTGAAGATCTTTCGTGTCACTGAGACAGACAAGTGCTAAAAGACTCAGAGGTGTTTTTTATATTTGTCTATAAATACTGGCATGCGTGCGTTAGGGTCCATTCAGTTGTAAACCATGGAAAGGCAGCAATGCTCCCCAAATGAGCAGCTGCTCCCCCGCACTCAGGGTCCATTCAGTGGTAAACCATGGAAAGGCAGCAATGCTCCCCAAATGAGCAGCTGCTCCCCCGCACTCAGGTGCTGCTTTCTCTTCTTTTGTTGCCTGTAAATCACCAGCTTGATAAAAATGGCAGTTGGTTGCCTAGTTGTACCGGAGACTTCGTTCTTAACACATTTCATTTATAGGGAGATTGTCCCTTCAATGTGATATTTTTCATAATGGCCAGTCCACACCACTGGAGAGTAGTGCCCCCCAAAGTCCCTGTCCCAAGAGCTTAATCTGGAGGCAGCTGCTGTTTTGGCAAAGAATAAATTGACTTGTGTTACATGTTGTGTGCAGCAGGAGCTGTGTTCCAGTGGCCTGAGCACGAGGCTAGGGGTTGGGAGGCCTGGGTTCTAGCCCCAGACCTCCTGCCTCAGACTCCGTTTCGGCCTTGGTGAGTCACTTCACCTTACTTGGACTGGTTCTCCATCTCTAAAGTGGAGAGGGGGAGTCACTCTGCTTTGAAAAAGTGCTCCAGGATCTGCTGGCCCAAGCAGCTCTGAGTTGTGGGTATGATATTAGTACATTACTTTATCTCCATTTGAACCCTATGTAGCAATGAGAGCTATTGGACTTGGTTGGGAAACGTAGCCCTCAAAGGCAACCTCAAAATTCTCTCCAGGTCTGTCCCAAGACTTTGGTGACCCAGCTGTTCAGGATTTTAAAATTCATCTCCTGCAGCGGGCGCTGCCATGTTCCTCTCTGTCTCTCTGCCGTTCCTTCTCTTGGCTTCATAGCTGCTGCAAAGTAGGAAAGGAAAGCCCCAAAAAACCCTCAGGCAACATGCTTTGGAGAGAAATGGAAGAGTTAGTCTCCTTTAATTCATTGCAATCAGATCCCGGCAGCAGGGGAGGGTCTTGGAGCGTGGGCTCCACCCCAAGTGGGAATGTCTACACTGCTAGTTTTAGCCCTCTTATGAGAGCCTCACTCAGCCGAGCTGGGCTCTGAGACTCCTCGCTGCCATGGGGCTGTGTGTTTTGCAGTGTGGATGTACCCTTGGTGACTCCTGTCCCTGCACCCTTCATCCTGGGGGCGCTAGCTCCCACCAGGTTCTTTCCCGTTTGTATCCTCCACTGGGGGAATCCTTGATTAGGAGGCTCCTGCTCCTGCCTGATGCCATGGATTAGATTTGGGGGGGTGGAGGGAGGGGAGAGCATGTCACAAAACTTGGGCTGAGCCAAAGGACCGAAGTGCAGTGTGCCAAGGAGTAAGAGCCTGGGCCTGCTCTACTCTGGGCCCTGGGCGGGACTTCACAGCAGGCCACAGTGGTAATTCCTGCACAGCACCGGAACCCTTGGTTTTCGGTTCGCCCTCTCGGCAGCAGCAATCAACACGCCAGAGTATCCGTTAGGACGGGAAGCTCAGCTCCACCTGCAGACTTGTTTCAATGGTGCGCCGGGCCCGCTGTGTTGTTGGAATGAGCTTCTGCGTCTTGGCTCCCACTGGGTGGTGTTCGCAACCCCAATCCAGTATCTGCCAGTCCAGGGCTTGGCTTGACTTTGTCTTCTGAGATGATTGTGAATGCAGGCAGGGTAGGGAAGGAAAGGATCCAGTCCAGGGGAGTCAAATATTTTCAACTTCCTGATCTGGATGTTCCTGAGAGAGCTACTGGTGAGATTCCCTAGCACTTGTTCTAACCACCTCTGCTTCTGGATCTGCATGCACTCTGGGTAGAACCACACAGAAACCCTAGGGGCTCTGCCTTGTCCCTGGGATGTTGCAGGTGCACTCTGGGCTGCTTTCACTTCCGTCTGAGCAGCCCAGTGTTTTGCAGCTGATGATTCAGCCCATGCAGTGCATCAGTGTTACTAGCCCCAGTGTCAGACGGAACTGAGAGGTGATGGGACTTGCTAAATCACAAAGTGAATCAGTCGCGAGCCAGGACGAGGGCCCTTGAGTCCCGAGTCCCTGCCCTGTGCTTCAGCCACTCCCCACCTGCCCTCTGGTGGATCTCTCTGGCTTGCAGGGAGGGCTTTCCCACACTCTCCCTTCAGCAGACCGTTGGGGATTCTGAGTGTTTTCCTTTGTGCTCCGTCCCTGCCCTACTGCCCACTGGGATATTATACGGGCTACCGCGCCAAGCCCTCCCCCTGGTTTGGTCCAGAGTTCCACCATCCCGTGTCAGCCCGTGTGTCCCACTCGCAGGCGCTGTGTTCTGGCTTGTTCCCTGCCTGGCTGGGGCTCCCTCTGTAATGCCGGGTTTGACTCGTTCCCGTCTGACGCAGGAGCCTGCTCGTGACACCGAGAACAGGAATCCAAGGGAGCCCGATGTGGCTGGTGGTGTCACAGAAACCGTTCCCTGGGCAACAGGAGCCACATGAAATGCTTTGCTGTAGCAACAGCCCCTCCTATCTCCCCCTTTTCTGTTTCTCCTGGTCCCCAGCATGACCAGCTAGTTTCCCCCAAGCAGGGGGCTGGCCCCAAATCAGAACATCCAAGTGCCCTTGTGGGTCTCTCAGCAGAGCGCGGCTGCCAGCAGAGTCACTTAGAGCTTGACAGACCCCGGCACATCCCCAGCCAGCCCGTCTCATCGCTGAGCGCCAGGGCGTAGGCCTAGGGCGTAGGCCTGGACCGATGCTGTTCGAATGCTCAGCGGCTGGTGCCGTCAGCCCAGCCACATGTGCAGTAGCTGAGTGCGCGGGGGATGCAGCGTTCGCTGTTGTGGGCTGATCACTGGTGTGTTGGCAGCTACGGCCGCAGCATTGCCCTTGGCCCCACAGTCCCTGAGCCCCTGCGGGAGCTGCTGGCTGGGGAGAGCTGAGCCTGAGGGGCAGGTGCCTCATGTCCACGTGGCCCCTTCTCTGGTGCAGGATATTCTGCTAGAGCGGCTGGTCTGACCAAGGTGGCTCCTTCAGAGCTCGGCCCCTGCTGTAGGGGAAGCTGTGAGGGAGAGGGGGGAGCGTCCTTGTCTCTAGCCTCACCCCACTAGGCCGAAGGGCTCCCGTCCAGCCTCCCTGTTGACCCCTATGGGAACCGCAGTGGAATGGGGAAAATCCCGGCAAGCAAGAGCATGATGCTAGGGGGCGGCATCCATGCCTGATTCGCCCGGCTCACCCCATTCCTTAGCCAGGCCCTGGCTGAGACCCAGCACAGGGGTGATCTCCAAACACCGCAAGCCAGCAGCTACCTGCTGTTCGAGCTCAGGGCCTGGCACGTATGCTGGGCGCTGCTGGGGAGCTGGGCCTTGTCTCTCCGACCTGCCCGGCACATGGGGCATGTTCCTTAAGCAGCGTGGGAGGGAGCCCCACAGGAAGAGGGATCGGCCTCGAGAAAGGGGACACTAGGAAAAACTCCCTGGCATGAAGAGTCGGGCTGGGAATTGCCCCCCAGTTACTTCAGGCAAGGGTCTGGCCTGGCTGATGGATCGAGCTTTCCTTCTGCGATGGCCATGAGCCAATCTCGGGGACCCTGGTTCATGGCAGCCAGTGCTCCTGTCCCCTGCTGGAGCCAGGCTGCAGGCAGGAAAGGCTTCTCACTCTGGCCAGTGTTGTCTCACTCAGGGGCGTGTGGAAAGAACAGCAATTTTTAAGGGCAGAAACCCGCCTTGTGGCCTGAGAAAGGAGCTGAGAGGCTTGGCTGTTTCCCTGGTGCAGCTCTACCATCGACCTGACAATCCCTACGGCCTGTCCTCAGTACATACAGCGCACCACACAGTCTCTGCTGGATCAGCAGGGGCCTGTACCCTGCTGTCCTGGCCCCTTTGGTAACTGTCGCAGGGGAGCTGAGCCAGGATCTAGCTATGGTAGGTATGTGGCCCTAGCCCATAGTATCCAAATGCCTCTCCGTGTTTACTTCATTACCCCTCAGACGGCCCATGAGTCAGGGCAGGGCTGTTCTCCCATTGTACAGGTGGGAACTGAGCCACGGAGGGGCTAACTGACTTGCCCAGGGTCACATGGGAGGTTTGTGGACAAGCAGGAAGTTGAGCCCAGGTCTCTCACATCTTAGGTTAGTGCTCTAACCACTGGGGATCCTGCCTCCCTGGTGTGTGATGCCATTTCTCTCTGAGTGCCACCCCATGCTGGCAATGGGAGACTCTCTAGTATCCCTGGCACTAGCCTGCCTCAAGCGGAGATCTTTTCAGCTAAGCGGGGCCAAGCTGGACCTGCACTTGGCTGAGAGGCCTTTTAAGTGTGTCTCATTTAATGGAGAAGGCCAGAGTCCATCGGTAAATGGGGTCTGTGGTACAAAGTCTCTCTCCCGCTGCCAGCAGTGTGAGATTTGCACAAAGATTGAAGCTGCTCATAGCTAGGTTGAAGCCTTTCCATAGTAGCTAAACTTTGATCTCCTCCTTCGTTTGTTCAGCCCAGTCCTGTTGTGTTCAGCATCACTCGATGGGAGAACCCACTCCCTTTTGAGGCCAATGCTGTTTCTGTTCTTTGTGTTTCTGTCTTCCCCAACCTCCTTTCTCTTTGCTGCCTTTGCAAGCCTCCTCTCTCCTTCCCTGCGTGGCAGGAGCTCTCAGCCCTTCCCAGACCCTTTGAGTGGACACCCAGTGAGATTAATAGAGGCCACAGGAGCCCACCACTGTGGGTTGTGGGCTCAGGCTCTCTGCAGACTCAGGCAGACCCACTGCAAAACAGACCTCAAAGCTGAGACTCTGCAGAACATGAGCATCTCCAGGGGCCGGGTAAATACCTAAAGTGGGGCAGCTTCAGCCAGGAGGCTGGGGTTTTGAGCCCCCTGTTCTAGGGAAACCAAGGTGCTGCAGGTTGGGATGACTCAGTGGCTGGTCCTCTTGCTGCTTGGCCAGGGCTCCAGGGTCTAGCTAGAGGATGGTGGCTGCCTCCAGGCTATGCTGGTGGGTTGTGGGGATTACAGACCAGATTGCACATCCCCAGCAGGGTTTGTGCTTAGGAGGATTCCTGCAGTGGTTTGAGTGGCTCATCTGGGCGGAATTCCCTCCCCCACTGGGGAGCCTGCAGCAGGAGCGAAGCAATGGCAGGGGGCTTAGAGACCAGGAGATGCTGTAAGCCCTCAGGGCAGGGACATGGTAGACATGTGAGCAGCTCATGCCAGCGCAGGCCGACTCAGAGAATGGGGCGCCATGGTTCACTGCCGGTGGAGGAGGGAGTGACTGTCAGTGAGTGGGGGGGGGTTGGGGTCTTTACCACCCTGAAATGCTGCCCGAGATGGCCCCAGGCTGTCGGGGGACTGTGGGTAAGTTGAAAGGCTGGGGAGCTCTGTGCTCGGGGATGGGGGCGGTGGGACTGGGGTCTGGGGGCCAATGTGTTTTTCTTTTCTTAGGATGGACTGTAAGTTACTAGCTCCAGTGTGACCAGGGCTTCAAAGAAACCACACCCCGCCTCTCTGAGTTCAGGGTGTTCCTCAGGGGTGCACTGCACCAGCCCAGGCTTCCACTCCAAACTTCTCCAGACGTGTCTGCACCTAGAACGGCAGCATGTCTGGGTTTCTAGGCCCTGGAGCTGCAGGGACATGGCAGCTCCCCAGCACCCTGCATGGAACGCAGCCCAGGGCCTTTGGGATTCCAGGCAGTTCAAATCTCTCCCTCTCTTTGCTTGCCATTGAAAGGTTCATTTTCTTTCAACCCAAACAGTGAAAGAATCTGCATCTTTGCTTTTGTCCTTAGTAGACTCCTTTTCCCTGCTGTTTCTACTGTGTTAATTCTTCCAAGCTCTACAGCATTTCTCCTCCTTCAACCCAGCTCAACTTGTTTGACAACATGCAACCCTTGTGGATTTATTCCCTCCAGTGGGGTGCTGAGGGTCAGTGTTGGGGGGGGGGTGTCCGACATTCGGGAGTGGATAACGACACTTTATTCATCGAGAAGGGTGGGTTTGTCCCTACCTTAAAATGAAGGTAGAGAGTGTGCTGAGAGCCTGGCCACGGGCTTGGGCTGGTGATGGCTGCGCTGTGTTAGTCACACAAAGGGCGATTTGAAAACCAGAATCGGAGGAGGGAAAAGTACCAGCACATTTTAATTTTCAGTTCAGCCTCTCCAGACCACTGTGTTTTGATTAGAACTCCGCTGGCCTTTCATCTCTTCGCTCGGGCTGGTGACAGCGGCCATTGCATTGTGTGTGGAGCAATAGTTTATCACCGAAGGCCAGCTGTTCTATGAATTCAGAGACAGCGCTGCACAAATCATGTTGTCACTAACGTCAGCCGTGTTAACCTGATCTTTGGTGGATCACCAGTGTCAACATTGCCCAGAACATACATTATGAGGCCCAAGGCCTCGGCGCTGTGGTTGTCAGGCTGTTCTATCATAGTCGTACTCTTTGACCTTCAAGGAGTAACTTCCAAGGATAGGCTGCCTTCCTTTCTTAAAAAAAAGCCCCTCTCGGAGGGTGTGCACCAGCCCATCCCTGCCACTCAAGAGTGCCGGGGAGCCAGCAGCCTCCTAGTCAGCGAACTGAGGCTGGATTCCCTGAGTCATGGCCCATGGTAAAATGGCGTGTCCTGGCTGCCCTGGGACCAGGGCCAGCTCTAGGATTTTTGCTGCCCCAAGCTCTGAGAGTGCAACTGCCCAAGCAAAAACAAAACAGGATGGTCGGACGCCGGCCCTGGAATTGCGCCGCCCCAAGCACGTGCTTGCTTGGCTGGTGCCTAGAGCCGGTCCTGCCTGGGACACGCTTGTGTCCGAGGCAGGTCTGTGGCTGGTCAGCCTGCCTCATTCAAACATGGCTCAGCTGCATGCAATTTGTTCTCTGTGTGGAGCCTTCCAGCAGAGGGCCGATGACTGGCTGGAGAGTTCTGTCTGGGTATTGCTGTGTGAAATTCCCTGGGGAGCTGATTCTGAGCCTGGGGAGATGTTCTTCCCCAGTGCTTGTGGGGGTGTTGTCCAGGCATCCCTTTGGAAGTCCCTGAGTGGTCGTTTTGATGTTTGACACCTAGACCACTTAGTGGCTGGATGGGCCATGTCCATTTCCCACCCCAGAGACTTGAATGTGCTCACGCACCATGCCGAGGGTTGCAGAACACAGCAGGGTGTAACACCAGGACTCAATACAATCTGATGTTTGTAACGGCCAGGAGCCTCATTCCCACCCATCCAGTGGCAGGCTCAGCTCGTGCGCCCCATTCACTCTGGGTCTCTGTTGAGGCTCTCAAACAGGTGAGGCCCTAAGGAACTGGGCTGAGTCTGCACAGGCCACTACACAGCCAGCTGGTTCACTCCCAGTCCGGGCTTGGTGTGACCTGGCGACTCGGAGGCGAATGGCTCCTGATCCTCTTGCCATCCGGTTCCCTGAACTAACTGTCGTCTAGAACCTGGCGCGGTTGGATTAATCATGGGAGCTGGACCCTGCTCATTTGTTACGTCCTGTGCATTGTGTTAAAGTACGCTAGTTGCTCATGCAAATGGGTTCCCAGCCTTCTCCTTGGAGTGAACTGGTGGGAGATGAACCTGTCTCCCCTTCGCCGTGTCAGCAGAAAATCAGGCTGGTCACTAACTGGGTCCCTAGTCTCAGTAGTTAGTGAGCTGGGGCCTCCCCAGGAGGGCTGGCGGGGCTGGCAGGACATTGCTGTTCAGTGCGCTTTCCCGAGGAATGGTCAGCTCTCAGACAGCCCAGCGACAATAAACCTCTCAGGAGAACCATTGTAAGGCCGGACTGTCCAGGGCCATTTGCACTAGAGCCAAGCAGCCTTTGCTCTTAGCCTGCCCTGTTCAGCCAGGGATTCACAAGCACCCCCCAAACATGAACGAAGCCGAATGACTCCCAGGTGATGGGCCAGGGCTGCCACCCCTTCATTGTGAGAGAGCCAGGCGCGCAGCCGGTTGGTGACCAGCAGGAAGCCCCCAGCAAACTAGTGATCAGTTCAGGAACAGAACCCAGGAGTCTTGGCTCCCAATGCCCGTCTCTAACTAGATTGCTCTCCCTCTCCTCCTTCATCTTCCTTGCTGGGCTCGGGGCTGGGTGTGTCTCTGAGACAGGTGATGTTTTATAGCAGTTGGATCTAGCGCAGTAATTCAGGGCTTGGCCTAACTTGGTTTCCCAATCATTGTACCAAGATCTTACTGCACCCTCCCAATCACAGATGGGATCCATTGGCGGGACCCTGCAGCCATGCTGTACGAAGTGCTGGTCGCTGCCCAAATCCTCCTCGCATGGTGACGGTCCAGGGGATGTGTGTTTCCGTGGCAGAGAAGAATGATGTTACTTGTGCTAGGTCCTAGGACAGGATGCTGGTTCGATGATTTATAGATTTACACCCAAACATGCTGGCAAATCCCCGTGGTGAGAACGGACATTCTGGGGGTTCAGCAGCATCTTGCAGCAGTTAGCAGGAGTCTCGGGGGTGCCAAGTTAGAGGGTGGGACTCGAAGGCCATTGCGTGGATTCCCATTCGTAGCCCTGCTTCTAATGGAAACAAAGGTAAATCCAGCGGCGTGCACCCTCAGGAGCCACCCGGCTGACCGGCAAGATCCAGGCAGATCTCAGGGGGCTGCAGACTCGCAAGCAGCTGCTGTGTCTCCTACCTGGGCGAAGCTCCCTGGGAACTGAGGGGTGTGTCTGAAGGAAGTAGGACAGGGAGCCGCGTCAGGGGCTGAGCAGGGCCTTTTGCTCGGGGAAGTCTTTTTGGGGGCTTTTAGGAAATAGTAGTGAGCAGAAAGGTCAGACCCCCATGGGCAGTGGCTATGACTCAAAGGGAACCTACAAATGAGAGATGACAAAAGCTCTGCATTGACATGCCCAGACTTTACCCAGCATAGGGACCTGCTGACAATGGCAGATGATGTTGGCTCTTCATTAAATATAGTCTGTTAAAGCCCCCTTTCTTTATAGAGGTTACAGATCCCAGCATGCATTGCTTCTTTTTATATGAAAGAACCTCTGGAGCAAGACATGTAAGTGCATGTTGGGAACTGTAGTTCTCACATGCTGCACCTCCCAAGTAAGGGTGCAGGTGGCTGCCGGCTGTGTTGTGGAAATCCATGGGCTGCATTTGGCTGGGGGGGGTCACAATTTACCCCCCTCTAAGCCCCAGTCCCTCCCCAGCTGGCCAGTGCATTCTAACCTGTGATGAAGCAGGACTGTTCTTAATGTTTCCTCTGAATAGTGTGGGGGTGCCTCAGTTTCCCCATGCATTTCTTAAGTATCTAGGTGGTGGGACAAGGGTGTATGATCCTTGCAGAGCCCTAGAGGGCATGTGTGTGCAGGGGTCTGGACACAGAGAATGGCCAACACCCTGTTTCCTGGCAACTGATGGCCTGGACCTTCCCCCCTGCAAGGTGAGAGCTAAAGGGTTGGAGAACAAAGGGATCAGGTGAGCTCCTGGCCCAGGAAAGGGACAAAGCCCAGAGGAGGAGGGGCTGGAGGGAGTTTCAGTTTGGGGCTGGCTGGGGTCATGGAGTGAAGTGCAGACGGGGTTGTCTGGCTCACTGCCCCCCAAAATGGACCCAGCTGAGGGGTCCTGTTCTCTGCACCCACAAGCTCTGTGTTAGACCATGTTCCTGTCATCTAATAAACCTGTTTTACTGGCTGGCTGAGTCTCATGTCTGACTGTGGAGTTGGGGTGCAGGACCTTCTGGCTTCCCCAGGACCCCGCCTTGGCGGACTCGCTGTGGGAAGCACACGGAGGGGAAGAGGATGCTGAATGCTCCGAGGTCAGACCCAGGAAGGTGGAAGCTGGGTGAGCTGTGTGTCCTGCAGACAGGCTGCTCACAGAAAGGAGACTTCCCCAGAGTCCTGACTGGCTTCGTAGGGAGCAGTTCCAGAGCATCGCCCAGGGACTCTGTGACATAACCTGAGAGAGTACAGGAGTAAACCTGAGCTAAAGATCAAACATCTCCTTCCCAGCACCCACAGGAGCAGAGGACCTGTGCCGTCCTCCTCCGTCCCGGGGTCAGTTTGTCCCAGGTGAATCGGCCCGACCTGCCCGGGTCAGGCTGCTGCTAGCGTTTGTGAGATTGGAAGGGTGCTGGGGGTGCTATCCTGCCCCTTGTGGATGGCTGGGACTGCCCAAGGAGCTGCAGGGCAACAGGTGCACACGTCTTTTTGCATCTGGGCCCCCACCTCCCTTTGGCTCCTTTAAAAATGCCACTCAGCACGTCTAGCGTGTCCCCAGGGCGGGGTGGTCAGTACACGAGGGGCAGGTTTTGGCCAGTCGGATCCATTCCCGGGCCGATCTCACTGATTAGCGGCTGGTGCCTTCATAATGCCATGGGTCTGTAAAGAGGCACGTCCAATTGGGGCAGAGCACCATGCTTCCTGGCCCCCTCATTTCTAATGTCCCTCACCCTGTCTTTCTTTATCACATTGAACAACCACCTCCCCGGGGTTCGGTCTCCGGGGTGCACAGTACACATTTAATTCTGTTAATGATTCCGAACCGTGTCTTCCTTCCAAACCCCTCCATCGGCCTTGTGGCTCTTCCCTGCACTGCCGGCTGGGGGGGTCTGCTCTGCAGAGAGCCTCTGGCTCTAGGGCAGGGATATTGGAGGAGGGAAGAGAATACACTTAAAGGGCCAGCGCTCTTCCCTTGCTCATCACTTACTGGTGTCAGCAGTGTTCTGTGGCATCATTGCTCAGTCCCCTGTCTTGAGCTGACGCTACCTTGGACAGTAGCTCTTGCTGTCTTAGGGGTTTGGCACCCAGGGTTGGCAGGTTGTTCTGGGGGTTGCTCTCAGAAACTGCCCCTCAGGGATGTCCTAGGGTCAAACATGACCATCTGAAAGGTGCCTATTCCCTCCTGCTCGGGGAGCTCAGAGCTGATCCACAGCAGATTTATTTGGCAGGTGATTTAGCTGAGATTCTGCAGCAATGGGCCAGATTGATACTTGGAGAGAGACAAACTAAAGCAATTTCTGTCCACTAGGGCAATGAGCAAACACTAAAGATTCTGATCTATTCCTAAGCAAGAGTCACATCAGTGCAAACACTTGTTTGCTCCTGGTTTATACCAGGGCATGTGGGAAGCCGATCACAATTGCTGTGCCTCCTATCCGTCCTGCAGAACGAGCTCGGGTCTGGGAGAGTGAGCTGGGTGCCACTCTGTCTTGAGCAGCGACAGAATCCTCACGGCAAGCTCTTTATTGCTGCCACTGACGTAGGAGGCAGAAAAAGCTCCCTTGATCTTGCAGGCCCAGGGCACATCTGCAGCACAAGAAATTAGAGAACAGTCTTCAGGCCGATTGTGGGCTGAGACCAGTTTGCTGAGATGATACCCATGGAGCCACGATGGCAGCCGCTTCTCTGGCTTCAGGCCAATTGCAGTCTGATGAAACCAGCCAGCTGTGTATGGCAAATCTGGGAGCACTTCGGGGGAAGCCTGTACCTCTGACTCAAAGCCAGCATGGTGGTGGTGAAGCCTTGCACTGCACTGATGGGGTCAGCTCCCTCCTGGGCCGCTTTCCTTCCAGGCTGTGCCCCTTTCCACTACCCCTTGGTTACGGTTAGTTTATAAGCTCCATGGGGCAGGGACCCTGACTCCGGAAGGTGAGCCATGGAGCCACCCCTGGCAGTGAGCAGTAACGTTGAATATCCTGTCCAGTTACCCAAAGATAACCAGCTCGTGTGCGGAGGGGTCCTGCCTGTCACGGGCGCATATCCCAGCGCTGCTCCTGTTTGCTGGGCAGATGCGGGACTCTGTGCCATTCTGTGTGGAGCCTGCCTGGTGTGGCAGGTGTCACGCTGAACTGGAACAGCTACTGCTCATGACTCCTGCTATTCCCCGACCAGAGTCTGAATTGCAACGCGCCATCCGGTCGCTGTGTATTCCGACCCAGCTAATCAGCTGTGAAAGAGGAACAGAATGCTGGAGAGAAACCTTTTCCTCGCCAACCTCATCACAATAAAGATTCCTATAAAGAGCTTTTATCCTTGAAGAAAACGAGGCCCATAAGCAGGAGTAGTAAACAAAAGGCTGTCAGTTTAACCTAGGAGTGCTTCATGTTGTTGGCAACTGCCAAGAGGACACACAAAGTGAGGCTGCATCCAAGTCCCAATTATCCAGAACTGTGTGACTGATATGTCAGAGCCCCTCCAGGGAGCAGACCACCAGCAGTTCTGAGCGCTGGGGGAGCACCGTCTGCGAGCGAGGAGATGCGGGGGGCCCTGTCTGCAGCCACAGAGCGGAAGGCTTGCGTGGCATTGGAAGAATGTAAGGAACAAGGTTATGTCATCTGGAGTGCTATCAGCGAAGTTATTATCAGCAGAGGGCCCCGGAGTCAGGGACTTTGGGGTCTGACAGTAGAGGCAGAGATAACGGGCAAACAGTAGTGTCGGCCACACCTGCTGCAGGCACGCTCCAGGAACGTGGCAGAGGCAAGAGGCCTGGCCCTGCTGGAGAATAACTAGTGGATGGAGATAAAGTCCGAGGAGGAGATATGCTTTGCTTAGCGTCAAGGCTACGCACCAGCAAGGAGACCGTGTTCCAGCAGGCCTGTCCTGCCGTTGACTGCTCAGAAACACCAGCACTGTCCCCCAGCCTTCCATGGAGAGGTGGATGCATGTTCTCCCACCAGGGTCCCCAGCCCAGCAGGAAGGAAGCTGGCAGGGCGGACCCTTTCCATTGGAAGCTCCACCGAGAGTTGGGATCAAAGGGAAAAGTTACATCTGGTTTTGAGGCTATTTGCAGCAGGGCCACAGGCTGTTCACAGCCCAGAGGAGGAGAGAGGCCAGGACAGGCACTGCCAGAACCAAGGGCCAGGTGTTTGGGCACCTAAAGATGCATATTGGGTGCCTGAGGCATGCGTGTTTGGAGCCTGTCTCTGCGGGTTCTCGGGCAGGAGGACAGAGGCGGTAGCTAGCTAAGGTTCTTCTCCGGCCCCTTTCAGCATGGCGTGTGAGCTCCTCGAGGTGGTTACTGTGTTTATCTGCACACCTGCTGCGTGGCAGGGCAGGGCGGTGACCCTCATGGCCCAGACGGGGAGTGCAGGCAGAGAGAGACTAAAGGACCCTAACCCTGCCCCAGCCTGGCTCTCTAGCACCCCCCTTCCCTCTGGCAAACAGCATGGAGCTCATAGGGCTGCCACTGAGAGAAAACCAAGCAGCCTCCACCCCATCCCGTCCTTTTCCAGAGGGCTGGGGTGAAACTGAGGCCAACTGCTGGCGTGTTGAGCCTGGTAATACGCTCAGCTCCACTCTGGGTAGAGAGAGGTCGGTTGCCAGACACTCTGCCCCCAAAACCTCCCACTGCCAGTGCTTGGCCTCCTTGTTCCCCCTGCCCTTGACTCCCCCACCCTCTGTCTCCTGCTACCCCTGCCCACGCAGGGCCAGTGTTAAAGGGACCTGGCTCATCCTTGCCTTTCCTGGGCTTCAGTCTGATAACTGCAAACTCTCTCCCGGCCCGCGTGGAGGCAGAGCGCGAAGCTGGTGCAGGGGCCGCAGGCTGCATTGCCAGAGGACTCCAAGTGCAGACGACTCGTCTTCCAGGGTGCAGCAGCTCCTCTGAGCTCTCGGGGGGAGTTCTTTAGGGTCTCCTAATGGGGACGGTGGGCCCTGGGCTGCTCTAGCCTGCAGGGGGCAAATGGCCAAGCACTAGTAGCCAGCGCCGGCTCTGGGTCTGGCAGCCAGGCCGGAGAGGTGAGTGGCCCAGAGTTTGTGGGAGGAGGGTTGAACTCAGGCTCTGGAGGTGATGCTGTGGCTCAGGCCCTCTGTGGCTGTGAGGAGCTCCCAGGGGTCTGTGTTTGCACTGGGAGTCATGAGCTGCATAACTCCCAGTCCTCAGCAGCTGAAGACAGCCCGGGGGCGGGAACCTAGAGCCATCGCCCTCTGTTCTGGGTGCCCAGCCCCTGGAGCTGTTTGTTTCTGGGGTCGGGGGCCGTGTGCTGCTCTTAGTCCATATCCCCAGTGCACAGGGATGCCCGTCCAAGCAGCACGTGAGCCTAGGCCTGTATTAGCCCCTCGCAGGTGAAGGGTCCTGGCACTCCCCTCTCTGTCCGGCCGTCCCCAGGCTGGGGCACCGGTTCTCTAAGAGCTGCCCATGCCAAAGGAGGGCACCCCCTGCTGTGCCCAAGACCACTGGCAGCTGTCGGCTCTCTGCTTCCAGTGCCACGGGCGGCGACATGCTGGGCCCTTTCGGCAGGTCTCTCTCAGGGGAGACCTGCTGAGATGGCAGCCCGGCGTGGGGTGGCTGCAATGCCATGAACTCAAAATGATCCCGGGGTACTTGCTAATTCTAGAAGCCAGGCTAAGTCCTTGGCACGAGCCTGTTCCAAGGCAAATGCCCAAGGCCAGTGAGGACGTATTTACCCCTGAAAACACCTAGCTGCAAAAATAGCAAGTGAGCAGTGTGTGGTCGGGGCATCCCGGGGGAACAATGCCCGGCGGGAGGAAGTGGACACTCTGTGAAGAAGCCTTCCCTGCCTGTGTTTTGTGTTGAGCAGCTGAGTCGCTGTATACCCAGCCCGGCCAAGACCTTGAACCTGCCAAAGATTTATTTTCCATGACATTGGCATCGCATCGGAACATCTGGCATTCGGCTGATAATTGCTTGGGATCGTGGCGGAAGCTGCCTTTCCAGAGCCTGGCTCTTCTTCCAGAGTTGTGTTTTCATTTGCTTTCTCTTCGCTTCAGCTGCACAGCAAGGAAAAAACAACCAGGCCTGCAGAGCCAGGGGCTTGTCCTTGCAGCCTCTCTCGGCTTTCTGTTGCGCCCGGGGCTGGGGTCTCTCTATCTTGGCAGGACTCCTCTTGCTGGCTGAGCTCCAGCGGCCTGCCCCGTGGTGCTAGCAGTCTAAGGTGACAAGCCCAGAGCCCTGGGTTGCAGGGCAGTGGTTGCAGTTGGCTGTTTGCTGAGCCGTAGCCCTTTGTGGGGGTCGTTGTCAGCACCAGACCGAGTGGACTAGGGGCCAATGTCTCACAAAGCAGAAATGATGGGGAACCCCTCCCCCCACTCCATCTGCCTGCCCTAAGCTAGACAGAGGCCCTCTGAAGGGTCACATGGCTGGAGCTGCAGAAGGGCTCAGTGGACACAAGGAAGGAGCTCAGTAGCTGGACTCCTTGACCTGAGCCAGCTCTGGAAGGAGTCCAGGAAAGGAGCAAGGTCTCTCTCAGCTGGAGGGAGGGTAAGATCTAGGCCGTCCACAAGTATTCAGGACCTGAATTATTAAGGGTCTTATCCCACAGGGCTGGAAGGTTCTAGCTTCTTGTCTCCCAGAGCTGAGGAAGGCTGTTTTCTTTGTTTCCTAGACATGGAGGCTGCTTTTCCAGGCCTTGCTTGGTGTTTACAAACACTAACTAACTAACCCTCCATCCCTTTGTGAAGTGCCAGGATCCCACTGTCATTGTCTTCATTTTTCAGCAGCTCTGACTCAGTTTCCCCACCTGTAAAATGGGGGTTATGATACTAACCCCCCTGGGTAAAGAGCTTGGAGATCTTAAGAGGAAAAACACTGGATAAGAGCTGAGCTTTTATCAATCCCCATTAAAGTTAGCCCTGGCCCAAACAGCGCCCACCTGACCTGGCTTCCAAGGCAGAGCACTCCTGGTTCCAGCCCTCTCCACGCAGCCCCTAACCACACAGCTTCCTCCCCGTCTCTGACCAGACGGAGCCATTGTCCACTCTCCCAGCTGCCCCTGGGTATCCATAGCACCAGTCCCAAACATTTGCAATTCATGAGTCAATTGATCAATTCAAAAATCATGAGCTTTTATAAAAAAAAAATTGTAGGTTTTCATTTGCCTTCTGGTTTCTCAGCTGTTGGGCACCTTTGGGTCATGTTTTCGAGCTTTTCTCCACTAACAGGAGGAATTAGAAACACTGTAAAAATGAAAGGTTTCAGAGTGACAGCCGTGTTAGTCTGTATTCACAAAAAGAAAAGGAGGACTTGTGGCACCTTAGAGACTAACCAATTTATTTGAGCATGAGCTTTCGTGAGCTACAGCTCACTTTATCGGATGCCATAGTATGCATCTGATGAAGTGAGCTGTAGCTCATGAAAGCTCATGCTCAAATAAATTGGTTAGTCTCTAAGGTGCCACAAGTCCTCCTTTTGTTTTTGTAAAAATGAAAACTGAGAGTCTGATACAATCACTTGACTCCAGGAGCTGGGGCTTTATCATAAACTCCCCAGTACTGAGACATGGGATAAGGTACCTAGCGATGCTGGCGCTCAGCTCAGCTCTGCGCTGCATACACAATGGCCACTGCCATTTGCTCACCAGCATACATGCCTGTCCTCTCATTCTCACCATGTAACTGCTTCTGCTGGCTTATTTCCCCTCCGGGTGAGCAAGCAGCATCCTTTGCAACCGAGGGCAATATTAGTAGCAGGAGAAATTTTATTTTTAATGCTGCTGAGACCAAACTGATGTTTAACTGCTAACACGAGCAGTCCTTCCCCCCTTTAATTCCTCATAGATATTAATTATAGCTAATCCACCTCTGCTACATTGGCTCCTCTGAAGCTCAAACCCTGACCCTTGTCCTGTCTTCCTAGCAGCAGTATGAAATCATCTCTCCTTCTGCTCATTTCTTTTGATACGGCTGATGGAGACACTTGAACGGTGGGGTTTTTGGAGAGGGCAGATCCTGCAGGCTTTTCTTGCGTCTTGAGGCTGAGACAGACCCCAGGCTGGGGGTTAGAACCCAGGTAGTAAGCAAGTGGGACTAGAGCAGACCTCCACGGAAGCTTTCTGTGGTGCCTGATTCTGGTCAGCACCGTATGCTCTGCCTTGGTCTGTGCTCCGTGGGGCACTTCCGCTGGGCGTTTGCTGTTGGGTCTGTGGGCTGTGAACGACTCTCTCACTTCGATGCTTTCCTGCAAAGGCTATGTTAAAATGCCTGGTCAAATCCAAGCCCTGGGTGATCTGGTGTCACTGCAGAATGCGTCTGTCCTGGAAGAGGGAAGCCGGGGCAATGCCACCGCAGGGGAATGGCTGTTGTTAGCATACCTTTGTTAGCGCTTATCTCCCCCACCCCCCCTCCAATGAGCAGGCCTCCACAGCCCTTTTGAATTCAGTGGGGCTTTTTGTGTGGGTGACTGCTCACACATGGAGCCCTGCCTGAGTCTCTCTGATGTACTTGCTAGAGAGAGAGACGGCATCCAGCTATTTGCTCTTTTTGTCTCCTGGTCCTGAGCCCTGCACTGAACCCACTGACTTCAGTGTAGGTGGGTAAAGATCTCCAACTCCGGGATTCTCTGCAGGACTGGGGCCAGTCCTCACTCTTATGTCCAATCTGCCAAAGGGGTTGGTGTGTTTAGCCAGGCCCTTGGGTGCTGGTCTATTTAGGGTGACCTGCTGTCCTGAATTGATAGCAACAGTCCCACTATGCAGGGCTTTGTTTTGTATAGATGCCTATTACCCCCCCACCCCCGGCCCAATATTTCACATTCACTATCTGGTCACTCTAGGCCCGTTACAAGGAGACTTTGTGGTCCCACAACAAACCTTTGTACGTGTCCCTTAGGCCACTTAAGGTTAGTTTTCTTGCAGTGTGCTTGTTTTAGCATTTGTCTGTGATATGGGGTAGACCAAGGGGTCCTAAAGGATTTCCATGCTGAACAAAGGATTTTAGTTTCCAGTCAGTGCCTTCTGAGTATTACTTTCTCTAACATGTTTTTTTTCTTCATCAAATGGCTTTTTCCCACCTCAAACTTCCATGACTGGAGAATGAAAATATCCCAGTCAGGTTCACTTTCTGGCTTTTATGCACAAGCAAAATGCTGCAATGTTTGAACTGGAATCATCGCAAGGTTATATTTCAATCTAAATTTTAAAAAAATGATTTCCATTAAAATATGGTTTACACAAAGTATTTTAACTGCTATATATGTTCTTTGCACTAGGTTTTAGCAACTGGGGGCTCAGTACCTGAGTCTATTTCACACTGGTTAATTAGACACCAGGTCCCTATGTTATAATAAAATCTCCCCAGGGGCTCTGTGGGGGGAGGAAATAATGTGACAACGAATGTTCTAGCTTGCCCCTGTGTCTGACTTAGAAGGAACACTGTTCAGCTGAGGTGTGACCGCTACAGAGCAGAAAGAGGAGCAGCCTGGAAACTGGTTATGGTGCTGCTCCGAGTTCTCGCTCTCCCCTCGGGAACTTTGTGCATAATAATAAAAGGGGAAGCTTTTGTTTCTGTAAATCCAAGGAGCTGTCTGCCCTGGACTTCTCCAGTTCGCTACACAAACATGTCTATTAATAGCTTTCTGTGGCCGCAGGGAAAAGACTGGGGCTGTTCATTTTAGAAAAGAGACGACTAAGGGGGGATATGCTAGAGGTCCCTAAAATCACGAATGGTGCCTTGAAAGTGAATAGGGAAGTGTTATTTACCCCTTCACAAGAACCAGTGGGTCAACCAATGAAATGAATAGGTAGTAGGTTTAAAACAAACATAAGGAAGTATTTCTTCACACAATGCACAGTCAACCTGTGGAACTCCTTGCCAGGGGCTGTTTTGAAGGCCAGAAGTATAACTGGGTTCAAAAAAGTAGTAGATAAGTTCATGCAGGGTAGGTCCATCAATGGGACACAACCCCAAGCTCTGGATGTCCCTAGCCTCTGTTTGCCAGTATTTGGGACTGGATGACAGGGGATGGATCACTCGATAATTGTTCTGTTCTGTTCATTCCTCTGAGGCATCTGGCACCGGCCACTGTCGGGAGACAGGATCCTGGGCTGGATGGACCCCTATGGCCGTTCTTATGAGCTTGGATGATGAGCTGTGAAGTGTTTCGTTAAGTTCTGGAGCCCTTGAGTCCCCCAAGCCAGACTGGTTTGGACCCTAGTGGCACAAGTCCGTGAACCCTAGGTTTCCAATCCCAGAAATGGCACTGCCTGATGGAAAGGAGGGAGTCTCTTCCCAGGGGCCCCGAGTTGTGCTTGGCCTGTATGGGAAGGGTGGGTGCACAATCCCCCATTCTTTTATATCTCAGGGCAGGAGAGGGGACCAAAAAGCCCAACCCCGTGCTTGAGCGGGGCTGTAAATCCGCCTGGTTCCATTCCCCTCCCTTGTGTTTTAATGAACTCCTTCTCCCCTCCCTGGCTCGTTTGTGTCCATCCCATCCCTCCCTTTGCATGTTTCTTCTCCTTCTTGCTTTATCTATGGCAAAGGTCCCACTTATCTCCACTCCGTCACTTTCTAATGCTAGTTTATGAGCAGGGTTTTGTATCTTAATTATTTTTTAGCGCAGTCACGTGGCCACAGAAGCCAATGAGGCAACTAGTTTGGCCCCGTCTTCCCCAAGCCTAGCCCCCAGCGGGGAGGAGATTGGCTGGGCCTCCAGCACAAGACGGTGTGTGCGTGTGCATGTTTAAATACCCACGCAAGAGACAGAGGGCCTGCAAATCAGCCCCGTCCCCGGCCGTGTGGGACAGTCCATCTGAACCATTAAAGCCAAGGCTCGTTGGTCTGGAGTTTCGCTTTGGAGGTACTAACGAGATCGCCGACTCGCCCGCCTGCCCCAGCCTGCCAAGCAGAGAGCTGCCTTCGGAGTGAGTATTTCACGGCAGAGATAATCAAGGTCATTTCAATCATTGCACTTTTAAAATCCTCCAGCGCTGTCTTGGCTCCTGCCTGGGGGTGAAACAGGCTGAGCCACTTGCTCTCGGGGCTGGCCAGGACTCTGCAGTGTCTGGCGTGCAATGCCGCACCAGCGCAGCCCTCTGCTTGGGCGTTGGTCCCTGTCTAACTCTGGGCGTTTGCTGTCTGGGCTGCGAGGGAGGCTCTGGTGGTGCCTTGGGAAGGGAGGTTGAAGCTGCATCTCCCCTTTTCAGTTTCCGGTTATTGGAATAAAAACTTTGGAATCAGTTGCTATTGTGAATTCCCACCAACACTTGGCCCAGGCCCCGCAGTGTGGAGCTGGGACAGCTTGTGCCATTGTACGGCACACACCTTGCTGCTTCCCAAAGTGCTGAACCCCACCCCTGCCCCTCCAGGTGCTTCACTTGTTTAAGGATTGGTGCTGCTTTAGTCCCAGGGAACTTGGGGTAATGGGCCCAGGAGAGCTGCCGGTCTCCACACCTGGCCCAAGCCACCTCCAGGGAATGCTGAGGCTTGAGCCACTTTTTCACTTTAATACAAATTGTTTCCCAAACTTTCCTCACAACCAACACACAAGGGGGTGGGGGGGCAGCTTTGTACTGCTCCAGGGAGCTCTGAACTCCTGCTCTCCAGCTGGGCACCCAACATGAGAGAGTCCTCATGAAACAGGATCTAAATACCCAACAATTACTTCCGGGGAGATCCCTCATGAGGGCCGTTCTCATTATTACCACTATCCTAGTTTAAGCCCAGAGGATGTGCTAGGATGAGGTGTATTTTTCCTCCCACAGACAGACACACTGGCGTGGAAATTCACCGTCTGGGGTACAGCTTATTGTTAATGTACGTGGCACCTTAGCCCACGGAAAAGTTTCCCTACAGCCATGCTGGCTGTGTAGCAGTTTGGCAGCAGGAAGATGGGTTAATTGGTGAGGGGCAAGGCTGCAGGCTGTGTGTCATGCAGGCAAATGTGTCTACCCCCTGGGAACAGGTGCAGAGAAGAGCTACTCGGCTGATCAGGGGGTTGGAGGAGAGGAGACTGGAACAGCGCGGCTTGTTTAGTCTCGCCAAAAGACAGCCCCGAGGGGAGCTGACTGCGCTCGATAAATACGTGAGGGGTAAACACCAGGGAGGGTGAAGAGCCATTGAAGCTAAAGGACAGGCTTGGCACAAGAACAAATGCAGCTAAACTGGCCATGAATTCAGGCTGGAAACTAACAGGCAGTTTCTAATCCTCAGAGGGGTGAGGTTCTGGAACAGCCTCCCAGCGGGAGCCAGGGGGTAAAGCACTGAATTAATTTTGAGAGAGAGCTGGACACATCTGGGTGTGATTGGATGTTGGGGTTGCTTGTGAGGTAGGGGAGCAAATGTCCTTCCTGCTGCCTCTTCAATGGTGTCATCTCTAGGTTTGGGGAGAGTGAAAGGTACAAACAGAGCCTGCAAAAGCCTCCGAGGCTGGGGAAGAGGTTAAAGAGTTAGTTGTTTAAAACTCCTTAGTGCTGAGAGCAACTGACCCAGGGAAGATTCCTCAGGCCAAGCCGTCCAGAGGACTAGTACATCCGGGCAATGGCAGAACACGCTTGCCAGATGTGGTCTTCAAGGACTCGGTGCTTAAGGAGCACAGAAGAGATCTGCTTTATTTGGTGTCTGAGTCCAGCTGGCTGTGCATAACAAGAGCTTCCCAGCACCCTGCCCAGGCTCTCTGTCTGGGAAGCTCAGCCCTTAAAGTCACAGTCCCCATTACCACACATGGCTCTGCTCTGCCAGCGTGCTTCAAGGGGTTACAGGCATGGGTGGGAGACCGTCCCTGGACTTCCCAGCTCAGACTGCCACCAACTTAGCAGCAGGTGTGCATTTGCAAAGAGCCATCAGCTGGTTCCAGCTTTAATTCCCCAGGCTGACGTAAGGCCAGAGTACTAGAGCAGAGGGGCCTATGGCCCCATTACCAATCAGCTGACTGCGTAGCATACAGAAATCCTTCCCTTCAGTAATATACTGTCTAATTTCCCCTCGGGCTCTTGGTTAGGGTGCAATACATGCAGGAGACAGCAATAGTCTTTGGCTCCCAGTTGCTTTCAGTCCTTGCCATTTTGGATCGTTTCCCCCACCAAACTTGAGGCTGTGATTGCCTCTTCTATTCTTTGTGAGACAACGATTCTTTGGTACAGCTCCACCCCCTGCCCTGCTCTTCAGGCACCCAGCTACTTCCCTGAGATCCTTGGGAGGAACATGATAGTGAATGACGGGGCTGCTGAGCTTTTAAGGGGAGTTTTCCTTCCTCTAACAATAGCCAAAGCACTGCTGTTCTGCACCGAGGGCTGATTTGCAGCTATTATTAGAGACGAGGCTCTTGTAATGGTGTGTTTGAATGAAGTGATCCTACCCTGCTGGAGTCTATTTCCTGTTCGCTGCACAACCCACTGGGAGTGCAGCTTCCACCCCCATGCAAAAGCTCAGCGAGCTGGAGCCCTCTGCTTGGGCAGCGTGTGCGGAAGGCTGAGGCTGCTACCTTAGGAGGAGACCGCCGTGCGTCAGAGGGGCAGAGCCCCAAACAAGCTGGGCCCCAGCAGAACTTTGTGAGGAGCGACAGGAGTTTTGCTTGCAGGGGGCTGGCTAGTGGCTTTTGTTCCCATGAGATTCGCACCCCTGGAATTTCACTGTGGGCTCCAGAACTCAGAACCAGCCCAGAACCCCCTTCCGGGAGCTATGGGCGGGGAAGAGGTGCACCTAAAATGGAGCACAAACCTCAGGCTGCGAGCTCTGCAAACCTTCCCAGGCCCTTGAGGCTAAAGCCAGCCCTTGTGCACATCCATGCAACTCCATTGGCTTCCACAGGCTGCGAGCATCATGTTCCCAGCAACTTGGAGGGAGCAGAACTGGGCCCTTGCAGGGGTGACTGGGAGTTGTAACAAGTTCTGCCTTGTTTGGGGGTTCCTGAATGCTTTGCACCGCTGGAGTCGTGTCGTGCTGCCGGTGTGTTTAGATCTGCTCCTCGCCTTAGTTAGAGTCAGTTTGATGTCAGGGCCAGGTATCAACCCCTCTCACGGAAATGCTCCCCAAGGCAGTCGTTTTTCCCGTTCAGGTGCTAGGCGGCAGGGCCCTGCACTGCACTCGAGGGGTGAATTTCTGGAGCAATGGTAGCAGAGCAGTTGCTTTTGCAATGGGCCCGTGTCTCTCTCACATGCTTTGCAACCTTGTTGATATGGAGGGTTTCCTGAGGAGTGTGAGTCAGGACTGGATTTGGCCCCAGGGCACAAGTTAATGCTCTGCACACTGAAGATGAAGTGTCTGTCACAGCCCAGATAGTGCATACCCAGGGGAAGTAAAGCACCAAGCTACAGGTGGGAAGATAAAATAAGTAGCTCCCCTAGGCTGCACCAGTCATGGGAGCAAGACAGAACGCTGGGCGTGCACTGGGATTTTGTGAAGGGAATTGCAGTTTGCTCAGGCCCATGCCTTGTGTGCAGACACTCCTATAACCCTGTGATGTGCTTCTCTTTGTTACAGCAGTGCTGGCCACTGCCCAGTGAGGCTGCTACAGAGGGGTTTAGCTGTGACATTATTTATTAGGCCTCTTGTGTATACGTGAGGGGAGTGGGAGTGTGTGAGAGAGTGAGTGAGGGTGGTAGGATAGTGTGTGTGGGGATTGTGTGTGAGAGTTGGGGTGGGATAGTTAATGTGTGTGGGGGTGGGATAGTGTGTGTGTGAGTGAGGGAGGGTGGTGCAATAGTTGTTTGTGGGGGAATTGTGCGGAGGGTGAGGGGGGGTGTGTGACGGAGGTTGGATAGTGTGTGTGGGGTGGAATAGTCTTTCTGGGTGTTAGTGAGGGCAGTGGGCTGTGGCGGGAGCCTTGATTTCTGTTCTCAGATGGAACATGACAGGTGCCTGTGTGCGGGGTTCATACCTGCCTGCAAGCAGCAAACTTCCATTAACAGAACAAAACCCCCTTGATCAGTAGAAAATGTACGGTGCACATTAGTGTGTTCCTAGTAAGCTGTGCTTTGATGTCGCTGCCATGAAATGTTTCATTAGGTGTCTCTAAACTAAGTGAAGCAATGAATTAAATCCCAGCATTGAGTAACTGCCCTCAGCTGAGGGGTCAGGTCACCATTTGCATTAGTTACTGCACGCAGGGCATGGGCCGTGTTCCTAGAGTTGTGTCTATCGGTATCGACGTTATTAGTTTTCCCTAGCGAAGGCTGCAAATGTCCAAATGTACACAGCACTCCAGCAGCACCTTTCACCTGAGGATCTCAAAGCACTGGCCAGCCCGGCTTTCCCTACGGATGGATTAATGGCAGTTCCCCGGTGAAGTCAGAGGGTGATGGGTGAAATTGCCTGCCCAAGGTCCCCGGGCAAGGTGGGCAGCAGGGTAGAACAGAGCTCAGGCGTCTGCCCTCAGCCTGCACCTCACCTTCAGTGGTGCTGGAGCTGTCAGGGGGAGATGGAGATTCAATCATCGGGTTGTGGATTTGAGTAACTAGAACTGGGTTCTGGGGCTGGGTCCCAGCAAGCATAAAACCAGCAGCAAAAGGCCCCTCTCTTGGGAAGGAGGAGAAGCTTCCTACCATCAAGTCAATAGCAACCGTTAAAAGGATTTCTACAGCCCTGCAGGGAATGAGAAGCTAGTCACTACACTGAGAACAGGCCCAGCTGCTTTTGAAGAGATGGATGAATTGGGGTCATCTCTGGGCCTGCTCCAGCTTCAGGGATTGGACTACAGCTCATGCTAGCGGCATGGTCTGTCCCGGATCTCCTAGGCCTGGGTTGTGCATGATGTCTGCTCCCCTGAGCGTCTGCAGGTTCATCCCACGTCCCCTTTTCCCGTGTTTACGGCACCTTGGAAGAGACTTGGAAACAGTAGCACCTCCCGTCTTTCCGTGATGTGTTAAACCCATGCTCCACTTGAAGGTAGCCGCAGGCAAACTGGGTGAAGCCTTCTTTCCCGTAGCCGTTACCAGGGCTGAGGCTGGCAGGGCCTGCTGGACAGAGGAGGGTGGCTAAATACAAACCTCTGAGAACCAGGAGGGCCAAAGCTGAGGAAATGACTGCCAGCCCCCACCTTAACTCTGCCCCTGTGCCATATGCCAGCCCTCTGCTAGGACTCCCCAGGCCAGTGCCGTGGAGAAGCCTCAGGGCCGCTGCAGAGTCTGAGTGGGCTGTGGCAGTGTTTGACTTCCCCTTCCCCAGGCTCCTGGGCAGACCAGGGCCAGCTTCCCCATGTGGCAGCCTCCTGGCAGCTCTCAGAGGACAGCTGTTTTTACGGCTCTTTTATACCTTCCTGGAGCGCAGTGCGTCAGGGCCCATGTAATAATTCCCTCTGCTCCCAGGCTCCCTCCAGGCAACTTTCAAACCCAGGTTCTTAGCTCATTAGCTAAGGGCCTCTAACTGCTCTGGGGCCCTTTGATGGTGGAGGGTATTGGCCTGTAGAGCAGTGTTTCTCAAGGACGGGTCTGCGGACCAGCGCCGGTCCCTGGGATCCCCTGGCGCAGTGCGGGGGGCACAAGCCGGTCCCTGATCTGGATAAGATTTGGGAAGCTGCTGCTGGGGAGAGTGAAGGTCAAATGTAGAATCAGGTCTCAGTGCGTGGGGGGGCTAGCACGGTCCCCTTGGCTAAATGGGGGGGTGGGGAGGGCAGGGGCGGGGCTAGCCCATTAGGGGCCCTGCTATTTTCCTCCCTTCCCCCACACACAATAAAAAGCAAAGGGGCTCCCTTGAGCAGCTCCGGGCCTACGCGATTAGCTGCTTATGCCCAGGGCCGGCTCTTTCGGGGTCCAAGCGCAGCCCTGACCCCAGTGAGCAAAGGCAGGATCTGGTCCGCTGTCAGTGCGTGGGGCTGGGCGGGGGGAAGGTGGGGGGGGGGCTGAATTACCCCCACTGGCCAACGGGTGCCCAACCCCTTGCAGGGCAGCTCTTGGAGCAAAGCGGGGGGCCGCGTCCAGGGGTGCCCCCAATGAGCCTGCCAGGAGCCGAGCTCTTCCGGGGAGGTGCTGAGCTCCCCCGCATCCCTAGGGCCTTGAGTGGTGGGTCAGGGCGCTGGGGGGGTTTCCATGGTCCCTGTGTGGTTCTGCCCCTGGGCTTTGCCCTGGCGGGGAGCTGAGGAGCCCCGCTCCCGGGAAGCTGGACTCCTACGTGGGTCCCTGCGGCGCCCCGAAGCCGGTGCCAACAGAGACACCCCCGGGGTCCCTAGGAGCCCCGCAGCCGGTGCCAGAGGGGGCCTGGGCTGCGGAGCTGGGGCAGGGAAACCCCAGTGCCCCGCAGGGGCCGGGGAGCAGCCACTGCCTCGGCCGGGGGTTTCCGGGGGTGCCTGCGATGCAGCCCCCTGGCCCGTGCGCTCCCGGGCTCGGCCTGGGCCGGGGTTGCCAGGACCCGCCTGTTGCAAGGCTCCTGCCCCGGGAGAGTCAATGAACCCGGAGGACCCAGCCCGGCCGGCTCCCGCCCAGGCAGCTCGGGACCCCCGCGGTGCGGGCGAGTCCCAGGCCGACCCGGGGAGAACGGGCCGGGCCGGCTGTCGGAGCGCAGCAGCGCAGGCGGCCCCTGCGCGGCACCAGGGAGAGCGGGACCTTTGCTGGCGCTGCTCCCTGGTCCCGGTTAGGAACGGGCTGGGGCGGGTGGGGCGGTTGCTCTGAGCGCCGAGATCTGGGCACCTGGAGACGGGACCCACCTCCCCTCGGTGCTCAAAGGCCGGCGGTGCCTGAGCCACGGTCTAGTGTGGGGCACGCTGGGGCCCGGGCCGTTCCGATCCGTGCCGGGTTAGAGCCGGGGGTAGCGCAGGAGCTCTGGGCGGGGCCGGGCTGCGCTCGCCGGATGATTGCGGGGCTAAGGGACGCTCTAGTGGTCGCCGAGGAGCTGCGACGGGCCGGGTCCCTGGAGGGCACTGCCCCGGGCACGGGTCAGAGCCTGCAGCGACCGATGAGCCGGCCCGGGCGGGGCGCTGGCCCGCTGCGCCCCTGTCTCCCGGCGCGGGGCAAGCCCCTGGTGGCTGCAGGGGCCAAGGGGCGGCCCTGCCCTGCGCTCTCGGCCTGCCAGGCCACTGCAGAGGGCAGCCAAGGGTCCGAGTCGCCCGGGAGAGGCCATCGCGCCGCTGGCCGTGTGTGCGCCCCTGTGCCCTTCCCCGCCGCTCCGGGACAGCTCCAGGCTCCCCAGAGAGCCGGACAGGGCCTCGGGCTGGCGGGCTCAGAGGCCCTGGGCCCCCTGGGGCAGGGATGGAGAGAGGGTGGCGCTGGGACCCCTGCAGGGCCCGGGGCCCGCTCTGCGCCATGGCCCGGTACTGGGGGTGCCGTCGGTGCAGGGAGCTGAGCTCCCGCCGGCTCTTGGGGCAAAGTGGAGCCGCCGAGGTGGGGCCGGGCTCGGGCTGCCCAGCGGCAGCTCCCGCGGGCGGGCTCGGTGGTGACAGAAGCCCGGAGGTGCCCGCGGTTCGCCCTGCAGCCGAGGCGCGTCCCGGCCCGGGGGGAAGCCAGCGGCGGGGAGCAGGGACAGACCGAGCCATGACCTGTCCCCTGCCCTCACTCGCCTCGGCTCTAGGATTGTCCCGGACGGCTGCAGGGACTCGCGCGGAGCCCCTGAGTGCGCCCGGCCAGCGGGACCCCGAGCCCGGAGCTGGGGACGGGCGGTTTCCCGCTCAGCCCCGGGCCTGCCCCCGGCCGGGAGTTCCTCGGGGCAGGGCGCAGCCAGAGCCAAGACCCCTCGGAATCCCGGCCCGCTCCCGGCCCCAGCGCCCGGCCCCGGCTCCCCGGGGGCAGCCCCCGGCCCCTGGCACCCCAGCCCCGCGCCGAGAGCGGGAAAGCCGAGGGTGGCACCGCTCTCCGGCCCTGCCCTCCAGGCCCCTTCCCCCGCCCCCGCCCTGTTCCCAACCCCCCGCGGCTGGCTGCGGCCCCCCCACAGGCGGGCTTGCCGCCCCTCGGGGGTGGTCACTTCCCCGCACCAGCCTGGATCTGCAGCCTCAGGCGCTATAAAGAGTCCACCCGCAGCACCCACCACCTGCCTGTCACGCTCCGCAGCGCCCCGCGCTCCGCTCCGCGCCACCCCGCCGGGCCGGCCCAGGGGCTGCCGGGCTTCTCCCCACGGCTCCTCCCGCGCTGACCCGGTTTCGTTCCCGCAGGCGGGCCGCTGGAGGTGATGGACTATACCTATGATGAGGACCTGGATGAGCTGTGTCCTGTCTGCGGGGACAAGGTCTCCGGATACCACTACGGGCTGCTCACCTGTGAAAGCTGCAAGGTAGGAAACCGCCCAGCCGGGGGCCGGGCACGAGGCCCTGTTGCTATCGATAAGGGGCCAGGAGGAATTGTCCCGGTCGCCCCTTCCAGGCGGGCTTGGCTCCAGTCCCCTCGCTCCGCCGCGAGCTGGGGAGGCTCGCCCTGAAAGGGGCCCCTAGCAGCCGGCTCCAGCCAAACGCGGGCGGGGGCACGGCGGGCACCCCGGCCGCTCCAGGGTTTCGTTGGCAGGAGTTAGGAATTGATCAGCAAGGCCAGGAAATCGTTGTGCTCTAATTCCAGGCGCTGCAGCGCTCGCCAGGGCCGTCTGGTTGGGGGTTTTAACACGCAAAATGTGCCTGGCGAATAAATTAGGGGGGGGGGTCATTTGCCTGGGGAAGCCCCGATTCCCCCCCTGCCGGTGCCCAAGCTCGATTTTAGCCGGGAGCGCGGAATTCAACAAATATCGTTTCCCATAAAATCCTGGACGAAGCGCCCGGCGGTTTTGAAGCGTGCGAGGCTTTGCGCGTGTAAAGGCTGAAGCTGCAAGTGAATTTCAGCGAAGGGGCTGCCCCTCTCTTGGGGCGACTCCGCAGAGACAGGCGTGGGGGTACTTCCGAAACGGCGCTTGCATTTTCATCATAATAAATGCAAAGCCCGCAGTCCAGCACCCGCCAGGGACAGGCTGCTTTTGGAAACTCGGCCGGGGTTGACGCGGCAAATCGGGGAAATGTGGCCACGCACATAACCATAAAGGATAATTAAGGAGCTAAAATAATTTCTGTTCTTGGAGTAGAAATGAACGGGGTTAGTCTACAGAGCAAACCCAGACTGCCCGCGGGGAAGTATTTCAATAATGACGCTTTGCCTCAGAGCGTCGGAGAGCTGCCGGCTTCTGTTCCCCGATTTATTTAGCGTTTCTGTTACTGGCCCCGGTTAAAGTGCCGGGGGGAGTTAGGGGGGCGTCAGGGGAGTTTATTCAACAAAATCCGAGCCCCGCGCCCGTATTCGAAGATACTCGAAGTCCAAAGTAATCGGATTGTTGTTTGCATATAAGACAAGGTCCGGGACAGGTTTCGCTGCCTGCCATTTAATTTGTTAAAACGAAACTGCAGCCGCTGCTGGTCCCCTGGGTGACCTGCTGCCTTCCCAGAATATTGTGCGGGAACTCGGACGTTCAGGGCCGGCGTGTAGCTCCGGAGCAGCTAGAGTCATTTCCCTCCCGGTTTAGACCCCCGCATTTCCCCACGTAATTGAAAAGTTCGTTGAGTTGAAAGGGCGCAAGCGAGTCGCCGAGCTGGGGAGCTGCTTGTGTCTTTTATTTTCCGTTTGACTCTGCGGCTCATCAGAACAAACCAAAATAGACTTTTAGGCTCTTTAGGGTTTTTTTTAATAGCTCTTTAGAAGAAATATTAATTTTATATCAACCAAAATAAATTCAGTCAAATGGTTCAGGGATTTTTTTTTTTTTTAGTTTAAAAATGCCTACCCTACCGTTAGCCCTCTCGGGGCGGCGGGTGAGTTTATTTCGCAGTCAGGAGGGTGCACCTCGCTTGCACCACGGATCCGCACCGCGGAACACACCGGGCCCGGTAACGTGGCTCGCTGTAAAGTGGAATGGAAGTGGCGGCGGCCCTGCGCCCTGCCAGGGGCACCGCTCCGTGCTGGCGGCGGCGGGGAACGGGGCGCACCGCGGCGGGCTGGCTGCATGGGGAGATACCGCCGGCGCCTGGGGGGCATCTAGTGAGAGCGGAGCGCGCTGTGTTTCTGGGGCATCCTGTTCAAATTCCCGCGCAATCGAGCTGCAGCGCAGGTGACCGGCGCTTTAGAAGTGCCGGAGACAGAGAGGAAATCGCGGAACCAAATCCCCAAGTGACTAGAAAGCAAAGCGAAGAGAAGAGAAGAGAAGCCGACTCGTGCAGAGTTTTGTGGTTACCGCAGGGCTGATGCTGGGTGCGGAGGGGCAGTACCCGGGGCGCTGACCGCGGGTCCAGGCCCCTCTGGAAGGAAAGCGGCTCCCCTGACCTAGGGAGGCGTTTTCCTTCCCCCTTTAATTCCCATCAGCTGCGTGTATATGCCCGGCCTGAAGGTGCAATCAGGTGAAATGGGAGGGTCTCCCAGGCAATGGGACATTTATCTTTTGCAGATTGGAGACTGGCCGCTACCTGTAGCTCTGGTTTAAGGGGTCGGCGGGGGACAGGGAGAGAGGGGTCGGGTCTTTCCCATAGCACAACCTGCCTGGGCTGGGAGGGATGGCAGAAGCTGGAAAGATCCTCTTTTAAATGCCGCGGATCAGCCAGCCCTTGGCTGTGTTTTATTTTCAGAGGCTTTGGACTGAGGGCAAAATCCGGCTCCTTAAAATCAGAGGTGGGGGGGAAGGGGGGAGCTCTCAAATTGCTTCTGAAGAATGTAAAACAGTCTCCTTGCTCTCAGCGGGGAGCATCACCCCCCAGGCCCTATGCAGGCAGCCTGGCCCTGCCTTTCATTCTGCCTGAGCCCCGGGCCCCCTCTGGGGCAAGCCAGCCGCACCGGAGCGGAGGCCCTGGGGGCGAGCTGCGCTGCGCAGGGCTCCGGCCTGGCCTGCTGGCATCCTGCGCGGTGGTCTCTTCACCTGGGTCTTTCTGGGGCCTTTCTACGGGGCCCCCTGAAGTGTCCCGGCATCCTCACTGCTCCCGCTGACCGGGGGGGTTTGGGGCAATGGTTGCCCAGGCCTTTGAAGACATAAATCACGCCGTAGACACAGATTTGTATTCAAAGAGCAGGCCCCTTTCTAACCTCGGCTGTTAATGAAGATTGAGGGGCAGGCTGACTTGTGGATTCATCTTCTCCACAATTGCCCAAATGTGTTTAAGAAAGAAATCTACAAAAGGAAAGCAAGGGCCTCTGGGCTTCCCCACTGGAGCCCGGGCATTTCCTAAGCGTTCAGCACGAGCTGCTGTCAATAGGTGTAATGAGCCTTGAGTACTTCGCTCCTTTACACCAGCTGAGCATCTGGCCCATCCTATTTCTGCAGAGTCCTAAGCAGATGAAAAACATCAAATGTTTCCCGTGGTCTTTCAGTCAGATTCCTGGAGTTCAGAGCATGTCTGACTGAGAAGAGACACCTTCCCAGGGCAGGGGAGTTCAGACACTGGGGAGAGAAGCCAAGCCTGCAGCCTTTGTCTTTTAAAAACTTGAACGAAAATACATGATTTCTGGCTCTGCAGCTCCTGTCCGTGGCTGTTCGCTTTTCTGGCAATGGGCTTCCCCCCTGGCGCTGCTCGCTGCCCTTAAATCCAGCTCCGCGAATTTGTTCTTGCCGTTTTTTAAGTAATTTCCCCCAACTAGAAGATAGGGGCAAAGAAAATAAAAGCCACCAGAGATGATGCACTGTTGGGCAACAGCAGAGCTGTCCGCTAAGGTGCTATTGTAACTGGTGTGTAGCGTCCCGCTCTCCCGAAGCCACTTGGTGCCCTGCGCCGAGGACGGTGGGGCTGCAAAGAAATGCTCCAGGCATCTATGTTAAACAGCAGCCCAGGGCAGGAGCCTCCCTTCCCCGGGATGCCTGCTTCGCCCTGCTCATACTGCAAATGCTGGCGTGGTAAGGCCCCGCATTTCTGCCTTCTCTCCTTATCATCAGGGCTTTTTCAAGCGGACCGTGCAGAATAACAAGCACTACACCTGCACCGAAAGCCAGAACTGCAAAATCGACAAAACCCAGAGGAAGAGATGTCCCTACTGTCGCTTTCAGAAGTGCTTGACGGTGGGAATGAGACTAGAAGGTAAGAGCCCCGGTCCGCCACCTCGTGCACCTTAACTCTGCGTGCCCCAGGGGAAGAAGGGAGGGTCGTCAGGGGTACGGCTGTGGTGTGAGCTGGGCCAGATCCTGTGACATGTCTTCTCCCATTGATACTGTCTTCTCCCATTGATATCACTGGGACTTGAGGGCAGCCCTTACGCAGGATCAGGCCCAAAGCCAGCTACGACAGCTGCTTCTAGCAAAAGAAATTATTTCTTCAGTGTGTTGGAATTGTGGTTCCTTCATTTCTTTTTATTTAAACATGATTTGGGTTGGGTCAGTGGATCTGTATCTTCCTGGGCAATATTTTAGGTTATGAGACCATCTGGCACAGCTGTGCCTGGGAATTAAGCAATGACCTCAGAATTAAAAACAGCCCTTGGTTCTCACTGTAGTATCATCATTCCAAGTAAACTCTCTGCTCAGGGCTAGATAGTTTTGTTTTTTTTTCTTCACCAGCCTCCAGGATACAGCATAGCCAACCCCTAGCATTCAAAAAACATGAGTCAGCCCCCCCAAAATCATGAGATTTTAAAAAAATAATAAATGTCGGGTTCTTTTGATTTGCCTTTTGGTTTTTCAGAATTTAGGGTTCACACTTTCAAGGCTTTCTTTGCGAGCTAAAGGGCTTGAAAATGTTCTGGTTTTTGGTTTTTTTTGGTTTATTTTAAATGAAAGCCAAGATTCCCCTATTTTTGCATAATTCCCAGAGGCGAGGCTTTAAGGAGAACACTGAGTATCATGAGAATCAGGATAAAATGGCAGGATGCCATAGTGAGAATACAATTTTTCTTTTGCCACGTTCACTGCAACAGGAATTTCTCCTTATACAAGGGGACCCATAGTAGCACAGGGGGTCTCTCACCAGATTGGCATTGGGGTCACTCTAATGATGTCAGTCTTGATTTATGCTGGTGTGGCTGATAGCAGAATCAGGCCATATTGTTTTCTGTATTATGATGTGTTTGACGTGGCACTTACCCACTGATGTTGCAGAACTTCACACTGCACACAGGGCACAGGGCCAGGGAAAACCATTACGAACGCCGGGTAACAAAAATGGGGGAAAAAGGGACTAAATTTTACACCAAATCGAAAGATCTGGGCAGACAGTGCTGAAGCTCGTGGAGTATCTCTCACCTGCTCAGGGCTGCGGGACTCAGTGCTGCATTCACATGGGCATTAAGGGCAAAGTGGGGGCTGAACATAAAGTACTGCTAATACCTGAATAGAAACTGAAATCATTTCCCAAGCAGGAAGGAGGCAGAAGGCTTTGGAGGCTGAACAGTTAAGAGCAGGACACATCGTTTAATTGCAAAGGCAGCCAATGCAAACTCCCACTACACTACATGGCATCAGCGCTGAGTGTCATTTCAAAAGCAGATCAGAGCCTTAGGCCTGGCTGAGACTGGAATATTAGTTACAAACAGGTCCTGAGCCAACTGTCCGGCTTACCCAGGGGCAGGGCTCAATTTGTGCTAAGGCTTGCAAGGGCTGAGCCCTGGCACCTCTGGGCTTGGCAGTTCAGAGCTCTGGCACCTCTGGGCTTGCTGCATCAATCATGAAAATGAAAAAATTGCTTGAGCCCTGGTACCTCTTTCATTACAAATTGAGCACTGCTCAGGGGCTTTGCTAAATCGCAGGGTCTGACACTTTGTACCAGCACTCTGTCTTGTAACGGAGAACAGTTGGGCAATGGAACAAGGCACAGGTAGGGCACGGTCGCCTTCGCTGGCAATCAGAACTCATACTCTGCTCCTGTGTGTGGTGAATGGGTGAGGGACACTGAAATCAGAGCCCCGAGTTCCCTGTTGGCAACAGAGTTGCACCCGCCTGACTTCGAGGCGCTTCCCAGGCTTACAGCAGGGTTGAGTGTGGTCCTGTGTGTTTGTGGGCCTCAGAGGCAAAGCCGGGATACTTGCTGCCTGTCTGTTCAAAGCACCCTTTTCCCTGCCCTCTGAGCTGCTTGATGAAACTCTGCAGTAGCTTATCCACCAGGGATCACCGAGAGGGAAAATGACATCCCAGCTTGACTGTCTGTCTTTTGTAGTGAAAATTGGAGCTTACGTTTCCTTAGTTATTAGTATTTGCTGGGCAGAAAATCTGAACTGACACTTCTAAAGAGATCCGTCAACTCAATAGGACAAAAGCAAGTCTGAAATGATTGATTCTGGGGACACGTATGATGTTGACATAGGCCTCTCTTGATGCTCAAGAAAGGAAACGACCGAGAAGCCTGGACTGTGTGAACAACACAATCTCAGCATATCCCGGACAAATCAGAACGCTCCCCTGAGTGCTCTGCAGTAGAGCGACAAGAGAGTCTCTGAAGCTGCTCAGCATTCACAGAGTACCGTGTGTTTTGCGCTGGTCACAGTTCAGCTTCTGATAATAACAGGTGTCACATACAGGCTTTCCCTCTAGAGTGACAGCACAACACGGTCCATGCAAATCCCCCCGGTGAGCATGTTTCAAAGAATTACACGTGCAGCAGAGGGGCAGAAACACTGCGTGGTGCAGGCCAGGGGCAAGAGGGATGCAAAGATCCAGCAGAGAAGGCTCTTGCATCGATTGTGGTGTGATTACGTGAAGGGATGGCGAGGAGGCCTGTGCTAGGCCTGAGGGGGCAGAGAGGGCCTGTGATATGCGCTGGAACAAATCCAGGGAGAGTTTTAAAAAGAGGAAGAACAATTTCAAAGCAGATCCTGAAATGCATGGTGGGCGCGTGAGGGGAGGAGCTTCAGTGAGAAGGTGGGTGGTAACCTTGATCTGTCAGGAATATTCTCCACAGAGTACGGAATTAGTAACCAGGTCCCGGTAGAGCTGGCTCTTTCTGCACTAACTCTGGAGAATAAAAGAGTAGCTGAGGCCTCACTGAAGATGTGTCCACCTAGAATGGAGATGGGTGAATTCACTTTGCCTAATTCTGACCCTTCTCCATGAGTTGGGAGGTTTACACGCTACTGCCCTACTTAATAGAGTGAAAAATATCATGGCACATAGGGCATCTCCTTATAGCAGCCTAGCTTTGATCCCTCGATCCTTCGCTCACGGCAAAGAGTCGAAGCTAATGCTGATTGTTTTAAGTTGCCGTGTGTATGTGAAAGAGAGTGAGAGCAGGTGAGTGTGTGTTAAACTACAGCCAAAAAGATTCATAAGCTCAGATTGTGCTGAGAATCCAAGAAACAGTCTAAGTAGCTGCGAAAATCTCAGCCTCCATCATTTTTGTCTGTCCTTAGTTTGGAGACATCTGTACTTCCTGTTTCATTCTGTTCCTGGAGACATTTGAATGAATACAGGATCCTTGCTTTTCTAACCAGTCCATCTGCCCTGCCCTCGGTTTCCCACCTGAGATCAGAATCTTGTAGTTTGTGGCAGCCCAATAACACAGTTGGGATGCAGCGAGGTGTTTATGATCCCAGGTGATGTATGAATAGTTGGCACAGGGGAACGCATGAGAATCAAAGCACGTCTTCTCTCTTAAGGTGCTTGTTTTTAAAGAAAAAAGGGTGCGTTCATTTCCCGCTTGTGAAAGATGCCACACCAAGTGCCCTGGGGCCTGCCCGCCTCTATTTATTTGACAGCTCAGGTACAGCCCAGGTAGGAGCTGTGCAAACTTCCTCTGCACACCCCACTGTGCCACAACCCTGGGTGGCAGGAGTCATTTCTAAGGGTGTCGTCACGAGCCATTCTCTCCCAGTGCTACAGTGGCCCCGGAGGTAGCAGTGACGTCACAGCTGACGAAGAGAGGGCTCCGGTGGGCATGAAAACCTGCTCTGAGCAGAGAGAAGCACCTGAACGCTCTCTGTGTACGGGGGCTTTTATGCCGTGTTAAGCTCTGGAAATGGGAACAAACCATTGTAGTGCAGACAAAGGATAAGTGTGGAAGGGGAGTTCGGTCTCTCTGGCTCATTCAGTGCTTGGCCTTTCTGTGGAGGCTGCCACCAAAGGCGCAGGTTAGTGCTGACCGTGGAGGTGGTTTTCACGTGCTCTCTGTGAGGAACTGGCCTAAGGCAGCCATATAACCTATGGCCCAGCCACTGGAGGGTAAATCAGGTGGGATCTCAAACAATGACGGAGAGGTGAAGTGTTCTGTATTCCACAGGCATTGTTGCCCTTAGCCAGCCAGCCCCCCAGAGAGGCTGTTTCCGTGCAAATATCCCTAGGTACGAAGGAATGAGGGAGGAAAAATGGGAAGAAACTGGATTCTCTCTGGAGAGAGCATTCTCCATGGAGTGCGAGTGCCGCTTCAAGGAAAGTCTCTGCAAACATCTCCTGCCTCCTGGCTGGCTTTCAGTCCCTAATCAATGCTCCCCTGTTCCCAGCTAGTCTCTGAGAAACTCAGCCAGCACTGTGGTTCTGTTGTGCAGTGAAGGTTGCTAAAGGGGTTTCCGAGGCTGCAGTGAAAGGAAAGGTTAGTGAGAGGCCTTTTGCAGAAATAACGGCTGATGCACAAACACTTGATCTCTCCACTCAGAGTGGGGTGGCAAAGCTAGTTGCTTTCCCTGTTTGAACACATTTTCCATGGCTTCCCAAGCCCTGGGTTCACCAGCTGCCCAGCCTTCCTCACATCCGTCTGCGCAGATCTCCAACGCGGAGCTTTCAACTATTTGAGGCTCTTCCAAGAGCGTTTTTTTAAGGCAAAAACACTCTTGGGAATGGCTGCCGAGGAAAGTGAATGATCTTGTGAAGCAAAGAAGCACCTGTTTCCTAGAGCAGTGACACATTCTTGTGTTTCTTTTGGGGTCCAGAGAGAACATCTGTTTCTTGGAAAGGGGGGAGGTTCTAATGGGGGTGAGGAACTTGTTGTAAAACTCCTTGGGCAAAGTTTTAAGCCAATTTTAATAACACACACACACCAGGCCAGACTCACGGCTGGGGCAAATCAATATAGTCTGGTTGAAGTCAATGGAACTAGGCTGGTCTACACCAACTGTAGATCAGGCCAATATATTTTGGAGAGCTCTCCTGACCATTTGTCTTGCGTGTAATGGAAGGGACTGACAGGAAGGAGTGCACAACTGGATCCAATTCAACAAAATCTCGGAGAAACTATTGTAACTCCCAGTCATTCCAAAATCACGAGTCAAGATCCAGCAAATTGTGAGGTTATGTTTAAAAATCTTGAGATTTTAAAAAACAATAACTTGGGGTTGTTTTTATTTGCCTCCTGACTTCACATTTTCAAGCTTTTCTCTGCAAGAATGAGCACTAGAAACTTAATTTGTTTTCCCTTTTTTTTTAAATGAAAGATGAGATTCTCACATATTCACCTGACTCCAGGAGCTTGGGCTTTAAGAAAAGCACCAATATTGCAAGACTTGTGATAAAATAGTGAGACTGGGCAATGCTGCTGAGATATAGTTTTCTGCAAATTGAAACTCTTTGATTTGATGGCTAGTGAGTTGCAGTGCAGGGAGTGGCTGAAGATGGCCTTACTGCTGGGGCTATGCCTGCTGGGGGGCAGGTCTGCGACACTGATCTAGACCCCAGGAGAGAAGCAGCTCTGTCATGGAGGACGGGGCCTCAGGAAGTGTTCTCAACCTGATGCTCTTCGTGTTCCAGGGCCAGTGGGGTTATACTGCCTCACTAGGACAGCACCCCCTACTCGCTGCTCAGAGGCAGCATAACTGCCCCAGGACAGACTCTGCACCAGGAGCCCTGTGTCCCGATGCAGCCGTCTATCACTCCAGTGATGGAACGGCTGCAGGACAAGATGCATTGTTTCACCAAGAGGGTGTTTGGGTACTACCCGGCCTTTTCCCCTCCTCCTCCCCACCCTCTTCCCCCCAGTCTATCTGGACAGAGCCCTCAGGGTTATTTGCCATGATCTTTTGGGGTGATAAGGCTCCCCTGGGCTCAGCTGAATTCCAAAGGCCCTTCTTTCTCTCTGCCCCACAGCTGTGCGTGCGGACCGGATGCGAGGAGGAAGAAATAAATTCGGCCCCATGTACAAGCGAGATCGTGCCTTAAAACAGCAGAAGAAAGCTCTGATACGCGCCAATGGCTTTAAGCTGGAGACTGTGCCTCAGATCGTGTCCCCAGTGCAAACTGACTACAACCTGTCCTCCACCATCCATGGCATCCATTCGGTGTCCAAGAGCCTGCCTCCCAACCCGGCCACTATGCCGCCAGTCGACTACGACAGAAGTCCATATGGGACGCCATCCTTGGGAATGACTGTGCCAAGCCACGGGGCACTGTCCAGCTACCATTACCCATCCTTTCCCAACCGCACCATCAAGTCAGAGTACCCTGACCACTACACAAATTCCCATGAGTCCATGGCCAGCTACATGTATCCAGATGCCTATCCCAACAGCGCCCCACCCGACATCCCAGAGGTCATTCTCAAGCTGCTGCAGCTGGAGCCTGATGAGCCCCAGGTCAAGGCGCGGATACTGGCTTGTCTGCAACAGGAGCAGGGCAAAGGCCGGCATGAGAAACTCAGCACCTTTGGCCTCATGTGCAAGATGGCAGACCAGACCCTCTTCTCCATTGTGGAGTGGGCACGGAGCTGCATCTTCTTTAAGGAGCTGGAGGTAGGTGGTTTGCTTGGCTGGTCACTCAAGGGTGGGGCCTGCAGGTACGTTCCAAGAGGCAACCCTTGGGAATGAAATAGACAGTGGGGCTGAAATTTGCCCAGCAGAGAGGGACCCTGCAGGCCCCTCACACCACTAAAGCCCTTAATAAGGGGCCAAACTAAAGGGTGTAACTGGTGCAGGGGGCCTGGTGTGACCCCCTGGGCTGGGAGGAATCCATCCTGTGGCATCTGGCTTCCACCAGTCTGTGCACAGAGCAGGATCCTGAGTCACTGGCCTGAGGCAGGTCCCCCCCCCCTTCCCGCACACTCCCGGGGGCACAAGGATGCTCAGACCTGGAGCTGGGCACAGGGAAGGCAAGAGAGGGGGAGACCCCAGCGTGAGAACCACAAAGCTGCCCCAATTTAACTGTTAAGTGTCTGGACGAGGAGCCTGCAGGCTCAGCTCTAATTCTCCTTAGAAGCCTCTGCCCAGGGGACAGGGCAGCTCAGAGCCCGGGCACTGGGAGACAGGAACTCCCAGCTCCCCAGTTCAGATCCCCCCCAGCCACCTCTCCTGGTGGCTGTGTGCTGGCCTGGCTGAAATGGGTTTAATGGGTCTCAGCCCAGTCCCTAACGGAGAGCTGCCTGCACCCCAGTGACACTAACTGGTGCCCTCACCGGCAGCCTTGGCCTCCAGACTGGGGGAATTTCCTGCCATAGCAGGGGTGGGGGGACATCACCTGGGCTTTGACCAGCTGCCCACACTGCTGTGCTTGCATAGACCAGAGTCTGGCATGGGTCTGCCCAGCTGCCTCTCGGCAGTGCAGTTGCTGTCACGTGACCCCAGCCGGGGTGGGTACCTCCCTGCATGAATCCCCAGCTGCTGCTGCCCCAGGTGTGGTGCCTACAGGCTCTAGATCAGTGACACTCCTCAGGGATTCAGGAGCCAAGTTAGCAATCGAAATTACCAGAAAGAGCCACAGATGGAGCTGCAACCAGCTTGCTCTTCAGCAGGTTGCTCCAACTCTAGTTCTCTGAAGTGGGAAGTGGACAGGATTTCTGCTGACCCCCAGAACCCTCCCACCCTGTCCCCCCTTCCATCCCGCACACACTGCAGAGTCTGGGAGAGAGTCTGGTCTTCATGCAAGTTACTGCTTTTTTCTTTAAAATAGCTGTCCTGCCTCTTCCTCTGGGCCAAACGTAAACCAAGCATCCCCTGGCATTACTGCATGTGGCCACAGATTTGTTTATGTAGGACCTACAGGAAGTATCACACTCAATTCCTTAAAAATTATTTAGTGCAGAAGGATTTCCCCCCTCCCCATAATGACTTGTTTGGAGTTCAGGGGTGAGGGGAAGTGGGGGTGTCATCCCCAGAGGACTGTGCTGGATTTGAGTCAAATTCATCCCTGGTATGAATCTGCTGAAGTCAGTAAGGTTACAACAGGAATTAATTTGGCCCTTGAACAGCTGGATCTGTCTGGGGAGCCATGCTGATTCCCCTGTTTCACAGGAATTGAGGGTTATGGGGTCTAGTGATTTTTTAAAATTTTATTTAATTTTTTACAGCAGCAAGGAGTGAATAGGTTGTTTTCTGAAGCTTCCCCAGGCAGCAGGTGCTGCTCCCAGCCCAAGGGGGCAGGCCTAAGGCAAATCTGTGGGCTGGATCTGATTAACCTCTAGCAAAGCTCTGGGGATATTTGGGGGTGGGATTCTGGGGTGCATGTCGGTTCGGGGGTGTGGCTTTTGCTCTGAACCTGTTTGCCCAATGCCTCAGAGAAGCATTCAGCGGCCTGAGCACAGGGAACCACGGACTCCTGCTGGGAGTGTTCTAAAGACCGAACAGGGGCCGTTTTGGGAGGAGTCCCAGGACATTTGGACTCTAGGCAAAGTGAGGCAGTCGGCAGAGTGAGATGCTGTAATGGGCAGTGAAACTGGAGATCTGGCCTTAGCTCCCAGTCAGCGCCGGTCACCAAACCCCTGCAAAGCTCCGGCGCTGGGCCCTGTCCCGGAGCTGCAAATGAAAAGGAAAGGCAGTGACCTCCAGAGTAGCTCCCTCAACAGTGTCCCAACGTCATTATGAGCTTCCATGGCGACCGAGCTGCTTCGCTGGGGACAGCCAGCCCCAGAGTGGCTGTGGCCCACGGTTCTGCTCCTCTCCAGACCATCTCAGAAGCTGGGGTCTTTCGCGCTCTGGCCCCCTCCTTGGGCCTCCAGAGCATGGCAGTGTGCTTCCCTGCTCAGAATAACCTCTCCCTGCCCAGAACAGTGCCAGGAAGTTGCATTGTGGAAGCATTTTTTGTTCATTTCAATCATATCAGTGTTCTGCTTGGATTCTGGGAACGGGGAATTGTTGTTTTGCAGGAGATATTGTAAACAGTGGCTTCAGCTTGCTGCTGCCTTGCTGGGTAGCCTTGTAATTCCATTGTCCGTGCGGTTACACCATTCAGGCATGGCTTTGCTCCATGTGAATACAAATCCATCAGCCCCTCTTCCCCCCAGAGTGACACGTGCTGTACAATAGCAATGCCAGGGCTTCACCTAGTCAGGACTCCGCCCGTGTGCCGGCCTGATAAACAAGTGTCACACTGTGTAACAATGCAGCTAGAGGACGCAGTCCCTGGAAACTGGACTCCACAGATCTCCGGGTCTCCTAGTGCCAGGAACGCTAGGAGATGGGGATTGGTGGGCAGAGATTTAAACACAGATCAGTAGCTACCTGCTTTGGATAGGTTAGAGCGGGGCTGCGGTCCAGCAGTGCCGTTGGTAAGTGATTCAATCCTGTGGCCTGCGTAGTGCTTGGGAGAGCACAGGCCCCGCCCAACCCCAGATGTTGGAGCAGGGCAAGCCTTGGGGCGGATTTTCTATCCTTTCAACATGAGCTGTAGGAACTTGGAGACTCCTGTTTTCCTTTGGCTGCGTTTCCTTCCTCTGCTCGAGGCTGAGCATGTGGTACTGGCAGCAGAAGCTGCTGTCAGCCCCCATCACTCCCTGGTAAAACCATCTGCAATCTGATGCTGCGCGTCCTGCGTGGTTAGTGCCGCCTTGACCTTATTTTGCTGATTTCAAGAATGCTGCAGGGCAGATTTCTTGTTTGCTGGGGCAAAGCTGTCACCCCACTGGGGCCAGAGACTTCTTCACCCACTCTGGCTTGGGATAATTTAATGGCAGCAATAGGTTTGTGTGGCTAAGAAAAGAACATTAGTGAATGGATTGAGCAGGCAGTTCTCCTGGGGCCGTTTACAGTCTGTGGTCATGACTGCTATTGGGCACAGGACCAGCAGGTAGAAGCAATATATAGAGACCGCAGCACTCACGAAAGAAATACAGCCACCTCTGGGGTGGAACATGGCAGCCCTTCAGCAATGCAGAGCAACACTATACGACATTTTAGGTAGGAAAGGATGAATGTTGCTTCCTATGGAAGCTGCAAGGGGGAGTGTAAGAAAGTGGGGCTGTTTCTGGCCCTAACCCCTATGTGCTTTACTGGCAACACCTAAAGGCTGCAAAGAAGACGGAGCAGGGAGATTTCTATTCCCCTGGGGCAGGAGCTGTGCAGGGTTGACGTGAGTAACTCTGTCTGCCCCTGTCCCCCTGATCCCTGCATGGGGGCAGCCGGGGGCGGAGGGTGCCCTGGGGGTACCACAGCCCTTAGGCAGCAGTAGGGAGGTGGCTGTTGCATGTGCCAGGGGCTGAAGTGGCCTTTGCAGAAAACCAGGTGACCTAAAGCTGCCCCCTCCCCCTGGGCTGGGCTGTCTGCGTCCTGTGCCCGAGCACTGATCTGCCTTCCAGAGCAGAACCGCCCAGGACGCTGGGGCTAGGATTATTGCTTGTTTGTGTTGCAGCAGTTCTAGGGGCCCTGTCAGGACCCAGAGCCCTGCTGGGCTACGGGCTCCATAAACCCAGGACAAAGCTCCAGCCCTGCCCTGAAGAGCTTCCTGTGCGGAAAGTGCCCTGGGCCACAAGTGACGGTGAGCTTCTTGGACAGGCTGGGTGTTAAGGGGCGCTTTGTTCTCTGGGGCAAAGGGGGTGTCCAGTCTCAGCTGCTGCAGATCTGTGTTTCCACTGCGGCTCACCCGGCCTGCGCGCTCTTCCCGGGGAGCCGGGGCTAGGCCCAGGGCTTGGAGGTTTCTTTCACAGCAGTGCTCAGCCAGTGGTTCTCTGCCTGCTTTTCGCTGTGGCAGCAGGATGGTGCAGCAGCCCCAAGGATGCCCTTCTCCCTGCTCCCCACATCTGCCCAATGAAAGCCAATGGGTCGCCAAGGCGGTAGATGAACTCCTGCCAGCACAGACTTCAGAGCGTTACACTAAGGCCACGAGCAGGGCTAAAAACACAGCCAGAGCAGTGCATGAATGGAGCTGGGGCATTTAGGGACTCTCAGAATGGGGGATGCGGGCTGCCTTGGCCATCACAAAGGCAAGTGCTTTCTCAGGCATGTTCCCAGCCAGTTTCTGTATTCCCGCGGAGGCATTTGCTGTCAGCTGCCGATGTCGCCCCATTGACACGGGGTTCATGAGACGGTTCCTTCCCCTGCAGCGCGGTGTCACCCCTCCCCTGCAGCCTCCAGTGCTCTGGGCTCCCCGTTGCCTTTCCGTGGGCAAGTTTCAAGGCCGAGCTGCTGTCGTGTCCCCTGCTACTTCTGAGAAGCCCAGGGAAGGGGTGCGGAGTGTGCCGACACTGCCCCAAAGGAATGGGGCTGGGAAGGCTGCCAGCCTCCCAAAGCACCCCTGGTAGGCTGGTGCCCCAGATATGGGGGAAGCCAAGAGTGGAGCCTTTTAAAGCTTCCGCTGCTGCTCCTTTGTGCGGGGGCTCGAGGAGCGAGCAGGGAGCCTCCCAGCAAAGGAACTTAGATGGTCCCTGTCTCTGTAGCATCTGAGCACCTCTCAGCCTTCGAATGGCTTTATCTTCAGAGCCCCCATGAGGCAGGGCAGGGCTGTTCTCCCCATTGTACAGGTGGGGAACTGAGGCATGGTGAGGCTAAGTGACTTGCCTAAGGTCACACTGGAAGCCTGTGGCAGAGCAGGGAATGGCCCCCAGACCTCCAATGGCTAGTGCCCCACACCTTTTGGCTGCCAGGCAGCTGCTGTTCTCTGCACCCTCCTTACCCAGGAGAGCACACATGGCTGTGGGCTCCCAGCATCGAGCAGGAGCCATGCGGGGCGAGTGCCCCTGGGCAGTGTCTGGGAGCGGGTGCTAAGCAGTCAGTTTATTTTCCGGGTGGCGCATCATTCTCTTTGCCGTCCACTCTACGGCCCCCGGGCCCTAAAGCCAGGCACCAGGCACCTGTGGTAAGAGAAGCAAATTCTAGGGAGTGTCAGGGTCTCTCGCACATGCTGTTCCCATGGGCCTGGTGTGTGTGCAGCGGGGAGCGGAGCATGCTTCTCAGATCTTTTCCACAGGCCGCTTTGGGCATGGGCTGGACAGGAGGCTGCTCGGGCCAGTGCTGTGACCTGCAGGAGACAAACCCCGCCCCTCCGAAACAGGCCAGCATGTACAAGGCATTCTGCAGGGAAAAGCCAGCCAGACCTCCCTGCTCTAGGACTCCCTCCTGGGAGCATTGGGAGCTGCAGGAAGTGGGCTGGAGAGAAGTCAGCTCACTGTTGAGGAGTCCAGAGAGAACGGGGAATGGGATGGCTCGGGGATGGAGGGAGCCAAAGGGGGAAAGGAGCAGGTGTGTGGAGTGGAGCAGGGGCAGGGCAATGCTGATATTGCTCCTAAGGCAGCAGGGGTTTGGGGGTTGGGATGGCTTTGTGTGTGAAGGCTGAGGGGCTGCGTTGCCTCAGGATAGGGGGACCATTCTAGGCTGTTTCCTGTTTCTGTGGCACAGCAAGTGGCAGAAAACCTGGAAGTGGGGGTGCAAGCTAGAGAACCAAGCCTCTGTTGCTAGCGCCGACCGTCCCTCGTGCCCTGCCTGGCGTTGCAGATGCGGCCGGGCTCTCGCCCTCCTGCCAGGCTGAGCCCTGTTGCCTGCAGTCACACGCTACTTGCGCACCCCTGTGGGGGCAGCTCTCTGTCCAGAGCCCTCCCCGCACAGAGGGTAAGGCCCATCTCCCGGCCTGGCTGCAAGGCGGGCTCGCTCAGGGGCCTGGCTTCCTGGGCTACTGTCTGTTGAGCTTTCCCAGCTGGCGGCAGTCTGGCGGGCCTGGCCCAGCTGTGCTGGGATCTCAGTGAGGGATGGCTGGTTCAGAGCAGGGAGCCGCAGCCTAAGCACGCCTGCGCGTCTCTGACCCAAAGGAGGAAGACGATTCTGGGACAAAGGGTCCCAGGGGCTGTCACCAGGCTCAGGGAAGAGCTGCTATTTAACAAACCGTTGACTTCATTTTGTTTTTCACTAGTAGTTCAAAGATAACTCCCAGAATGAACGCACCACTGAGAAAGCAGGGGGTGAGGCCTAGCTGCCCCGGGGTAGGGACACATACGGGTCTGCTCGTCATTGCCTCAAGTGGCCGTCTCTTTGTGACACCATCACCGGCTGGGATAGAGCTCAGGTCTCTGAGCTCCAGGGGAATCTCTGCTAGCCATTGAGGTGGTCTCCACGGCTCTCCCGTTCACCTCTGCCTGCCCCGCCCCTCTGAGGTCTCGGAAGAGGATGGGAGATGCCTGTCCCTCCCGGCCCAGCTGTATTAGCCTTTCATTAGCGGTGTGGGGCACGAGCCATTGGAGGCCTGGGTTCCATTCCCTGCTCTGTGACAGACTCTCTGTGTGACCGTGGGCAAGTCACTTAGCCAGTAGTCACTTTTGCGTGAAGCCAGGTGCCTCTCACCTGCTTTGTGAGGGACAACAGACCGTCCCTGTTCAAGCGAACTGCCTTCTGGTTCCAGTACAGTTCTTTGTGCCAGTACAAAAGCTGGACTTTCAGGGCTGTTAATGGGGCTTCTGGAACAGTGCGTTGCCGCTGCAGGGAAAGGGGGCGCAGAGCTGAGGTCAGAGAGGAGTCTGCCCCCCCCAGCTGTCAGTCCAGCACCTGATGCCAGCGCTGCATTTACTTGGAAAATAATTTTCAGAGGGGAGACACGTCTGCCTCCCCATCTATTACCAGCCCTGAATGCTGGTGATTTGGATGGTTTGTTTCCAGAGACCAGGGGCTTGTTTCCCAAGTAAATACACAGCAGGCTGCAGTTCCCAACTCAAGGTGGCTGGTGAGCAGCACGTTAACCCCAGCACTCCCCGGGAGAGAGGGTCAGAGAGTGCAGCTCCTGTCTACACACCAGCCCTTTCTTCCTTTTAGATCAGTCCCACAGTGGCTGCTAGTCATAAAGGGGAACGCTCTGTCTGTCTGTCTGTCTCCCTTTCTCCCAGACCGGCTCCCTTTCTATTTGGGTCAATCAAATTGTAACTGCTCTGTTGACCCTGACAGATTTTAGGAAGCCCTGAGACACTTTGCTCCAGAAAGCTCTAGAAGTCACAGGGGAGTCAGCCAGTGCTGGGACAGGACAAAGCGCAGGAAAACCAACTCAGCCTATCGCAGAGCTGCTTGGCCAGAGGGTGGTGCTGGGCATGGCCTGAGCTCTGAGCTCTACGCCTTTTTCTTCCTGGCTCAGGTGTTTGTATAAAGAAGTGCGGTGGTGAGCAGCGTGCAGGGCTTTCATAGACTCATAGACTTTAAGGTCAGAAGGAACCATTAAGATCGTCTAGTCTGACCCCCTGCACAACACAGGCCATGGACTCTCACCCACCCACTCCTGTAACAAACCCCTAACTTATGTCTGAGCTATTGAAGTTCTCAAATCGTGGTTTAAAGACTTCAAGGTGCAGAGAATCCTCCAGCAAGTGACCCGTGCCCCACGCTGCAGAGGAAGGCAAAAACCCCCCAGGGCCTCTTCCAATCTGCCCTGGGGGAAAATTTCCTCCTGGCCTCAAATATGGCGATCAGCTAAACTATCAGCATTGCTTACTGACAAGCCCGTGCACAGAGCGGAGGGTCTGCACAGCAATAACGCTCTGTCTGCCTGGGACCACTCCATTGTAAGGAACATAAAAACCTAAGTCAGCCACACTGGGTCAGACCAAAGGTCCATCTAGCCCAGTATCCTGTCTGCCAACAGTGGCCAGTGCCAGGTGCCCCAGAGGGAATGAACAGAACAGGGAATCATCAAGTGATCCATCCCCTGTCACCCATTCCCAGCTTCTAGCAAACAGAGGCTAGTGACACCATCCCTGCCCAGCCTGGCTGATAGCCATTGATGATGAACTTTATCTAGTTCTTTTTGAACCCAGTTATAGTCTTGGCCTTTGCAACATCCTCTGGCAAGGAGTTCCACAGGTTGACTGTGTGTTGTGTGCAGGGCAGTTGGTCCTGCTGCAGAACCCTTTGTGGGGCTGTTATGGGGCTGCTGTCTGGGGGAAGATGCAGACTGTGTCCTTGTTGCCTCTTGCCCAAGTGGGCGTTGGTGCTACTAGCCCAGGGCGCGCAGGGAGCAGTGCTTGGGCACGGGAACAGGTTGCGGAGCGGCTGCGGTGCAGCAGCTGGCCTGAATGCACACACTCTTTGTGGGCAGCTTGGGGCTGAGCTTCTGGCAGGCCTGGGCTGGCTGACATTTCAGACTGGAGCCAGGCAAGGCCTCTTTGTTTGACCCAAACTCAGATTGTTTGGCCTTGAGTTTCCGGGTTCAAGGCCCGAGCTCAGCTCAGGCTCGGGGTGGGATGGGCCAACACACCCAAAATGGGAGCTGGCACCTACCTCTCTGAGCTCTGCCCCCTCTTCCTCCAATGTCTGCCTGGGATGTAGGGGGCGGGGTTGTAGGGAACCCCATGGTCTGCTGGGCTGGAGAGCCTGCCCCCTGGCGTGTATGGAAGGGCAGCTTGTAAACCCCCAAGTAGATGCTCCTCCGTTCACTCCCTCCCTGTGGCGTGAAGTGGGGTAACTCCATGGCAGGCAGAGGCACTCTCCTGGGAAAGGAGGGTCAGGCCCAATTTGCTTTAGAGACTTGTCTCCTTGGTGTAGGCTCTTGTTACACTGGGCAGACTAATGCGGGGGTGGTGGTGGTGAGGGGGGCTTTGGGCCGCTATGGGCCTGCGAAGTGTTGGTGGGGGAGGTATTTTCTCTACAGGTGGTGATGGTTCTATCTAATTATTTCCCCCTCAGGAGCCTCAGCAGGCCCTGGCTCAGCGCAGTGTGGCCGCGGGGTGGAGGAGGGCCTTGGAAACACTCCCCAGGGGCTGTAGTTGTGTTATTGTGAAGGCTGTGGGAGGGGGAGCTGGGCTAATGGCCTCTGGACATCAGTTCACACGCCACGTCCACCTGGAGGTGTGGGGCAGTCAGAATGAAAACAGATTTAACGTCCCAGATATATCGTTTCATTTAAGGGCTAGTAATTCTGTCAGTCTGCCACTGACAAATGAGGGCCGGCCTGCCAATCTGCTGGGGAGAGTGATGCTGCCGTGTTCATCTTGTGTCATCAGACAGAGAATTACGGACTACACTGGCCTTCGGATGCAAGACTAATAATGCCGCTCGACAAAGGGGGATTTGGGGGCCTGCTTGTTTATAGAGGGTCGGCGAGGGAGCTGGGGTGGAAGAGGTCAGAGCTGACACCCATAAATACAAACTTTAACTGAGGCTAGATGAGATGTGTCAAGATTCAAGAGAAGATTTGCAACATCTACTCGTTAGAAGAAAAATATGGGAAGGGAGGTGAAATACATTTTGCCGGGTCATGAGGCTCAGGCAACTTTGTCCTTTCAGATGTAATTTTTAATATATCTATGTATCTATAATGGAAGTCCAGGCAGCAGGGCAAAGTGACCTTTAGCTTAAGGTGAGAGGCCTGGAAGGTTAAACAAATTGCATTTGGTTCGGCAGAACCCCCAAGCCCTACCTGAAATGTGCTGTCGGGGGAGCCTGGTTGCAGCCAGGAGGGGGCAGACACCCTGAGGACAGGGAGATGCAGCACCTGAGGAAGGTTTTGGTTTGACGCTAATCACAGCCGTGACTGGTTCCTTAGTCTCTGGGCAGACAGGCTGGTCCCACACTGCAGAGCCAGGTCTAGGTCCAGATCCGACCTTCTCCAAAGCGCTGTGCCATGCGGTGGCTGGGTCCAAGCCTGTGCAGACCCTAAGCTCCCTGTTGCACTGTGTTAGGGAGGGTGCCTCTGAGAACTAGCAGCTCTGGCTGTGCAGATCGCTTGGCTCTGCCCTGCCTGAGGAGAGAACTCAGTTTGACTCCCTGTTTTTGCGGAAAGGGAAAAGGAGCAAGGGGGCGATGGGGAAAGGGGCAGGGAGGAGCGTGGCAGCAGCATCCTGGAGGAGGAGAGGAGACCATCTCTCCATTGGCTGCTCTGCTACTTGCTGAGGTTTTATAAAACAATGTGGCCTGTTTGAGAGACAGACTCAGGGCTCTGCTCCCCTCCCGGGTCCCTTGCGTTTGCTGGGCAGGCTGGGAGGTGAACTTGCATTTTGTATAGGGTGCAGAGATTCTGGGGCAGCCACAGTGAAGCTGGACTCTCTGGGGACTCTGCCAAGGCTAGGCTGGGGCAGGTGACAGGGGATGCCTGGAGCTTGCATGGGCAGGTTCTTCAACCAGACACTGTTCTGGATTCAGAAGGATAATTCCCCCAGTTTAGTGCTTTCAGGGCCCTCTGCTAATGCTGCCCTTGAATAATCTCCTTGGGCTTTGGCTCCCAGCCCTGGGGTTCAGCTGGGCCCAGATTCTGGGATGCTCCTGAGGGTCTGATTCACAGGACAATGGCAGGTCTTTGACACTAAGCACTAGCATGTTACTACATGGGTCCTCTCTTCGTATGGCTTGCTGGGCTGCTTTCCTAGTGCCGCGAGGCTGTGGGCTCCTGTGGTGAGCAGCGCTGCAGAAATAGCCAGATCGCTGGTGTCCCTGGGAAATGCCACTAGGGGAGGGAATGTTTCCTTGGGCTGGAGCCCACCCCCACTCCATGCAACTCTTCTAACTTCCAGGGCTCTCCTGGGATGGGCGGCAGAGCTCTGTCCATTGATGCAGCAAGAAGGCGGTATCTGGTGCCATTGAATCCATTGCCCCAAACTCGACTCCCTGGGGACATGGAGGGAGACTCGAGGAGCTGGGTTCCATGTGGGGGGAAGGATTCTGAGCCCCCTCCTGCTGCTCTCCTCCGGAGTGGAACTGTGCTGGTTGCCAGGGGAAGGGGGTAGTTATTTCCTCCCAGGATGGGTCACGGAGCAGCGGAAAATCCCGAGGGAATCTCCGTTCCCGAGGGTGCAGGGATGGCCATGGGCCACGCTCGTCATGTCTGCCTTTTGGACAGGTTTCTTTTTTCATGCTTGTGAGCTATTTGTAGCTGGTTACTGCTTTGGCTTTAACATACATGGGTCATCTTGACCCCCATCTCCTGACTACCGGCCAAAGCATTTCTGGCTTATCGAAAATCTCCTTCTCCTCATGGTGCTCTAGCAACGGCTAGCGTCATACGCACTGGGGTTCAATCCAATTCCTTGTGACGGTCGCTGTCTGGTCGCCAGCCAGTCTCTCCCCCCACGGCCCCATCTCTCTCTAATGACAGCATGCTAGTAGGAGCAAATAGAAATACCAAGGGGCCATGACATGTCTCTTTTTCCCAGTGGGGAGATGAAGTCTCTGCCTGCTGAGTTGTGTTAGATATCGCAGTCACTAAAGCCTTGGAGATGTGGCTACCAGTATCCTTTGGGGAGAGCCCCCATAGTGAGGGGAGGGGCCTTGGGAGCTGTGGGCACGGTGCGTGGTTAGAGCACCTTTGAGGACGTGGCCACTGTGAGGCAGAGCTCAGCAGGCTTGTCAGGTGGTAGCCGTTGCACATGGTGTTGGTGGGAGACTGGCCCCAAACTGGAGCAGGATGGACTGGTCCTGTGCGCCATTGTTCTGATCCAGGTAAAGTTATTGCAGGTGATTAAAAGGGCACGTTTGGCTGCTTGCATTAGGAAACAGCCATTCAACTCGATGTTTTAGTGTAGGGTGCCTGTCCTTGTGGTATCTGACCGGGGGGGCGGGGGGCAGGGACCTGCGTCTGACCATTAACACCTTCCGCTAGCGCAGAGCTTGGATTGTCAGTTACTGGCGGAGCAGGAGCCCACTGTCTCACCTCTCAGTTGGCAAGGTGACACTTCCTACCTGCACCCAATAATTGACCCTTGTAATTGTTACCTCAATCTCCGCCTCCCCAGCTGATTCTGTCTGAGTGGCCAAATCTGGGGAACAGTTCTGGGCACGTCCACCCTTGCTTGACCCTCTGTAGGATCAGGGACCTTTCCTGTAGGCTGCCTAGGCAGGGAGAGGTACTCACCAGAACGAAAACTGAGATTCATGGCCAGAATTTATGTAACAAAGGCTTTGCATTAATCCTGGGTTTGTCCCACGAGTGCCACTACCCTCCTGAGAAATAATTACAGCTGGAAATATTTTAGTTCAAAACCATTTTTTTATAAAAACTGGCCTTTTTTTCCTAAACAAAAGTGTGCAAAGACCATTTTAGTTTCATGTTTTCCAGTTTTTTGATGAAAAACAAACAAAAATTATATTCAAAAATATTTTTTTCAGTTTTTCATTTTTTTCTCCCTTTCTTCCTTCCCTCCCCCCCCCCATTTTGCTACTTGAAAAGATGGGGAAAGGGAGCAAAAAAGGGCAAATAAATGAAAAGCTAATTTTTTTTGCATAAAATTTGCAAAAACACCACCACCCTAAACAAACAAAAAAGCTGACACAAAACCCATATTTTGACCAGCTCTAATAATAATGACACTTTGCTCTTCCATAGCACCATCCTCAATAGCTGTGCAAATGCTTTCCCAGCACAAATGAAGTCTAACTCCCTGCCAAAGCAGAGTTATATTATTTCTCAGGTGACACTGATGAGAACAGTCGAGGGCCAAAACAGGTTCAGTGTGTTTGGAATTAGGATGCCTGGGTTCCATCCCTGGCTCTGCCCCTCTCTAGCTGTGTGACCACTTCTCCTTTCTGTGCCTCAATTTTCCCAGCTGTAAAATGGAAATAATAATTCTTACCTCACAGGCGTGGTGTAAACCTTTTATCTGCATGTTAGAAAGGGCTTTGTCAGCCATGGAAGTGCTACAGGTGTGCAAAACAGGATGAGAATGATTATTTGTTTTATCTGGCACCAGCATTATTTCTGCCAGCCATATGACTTTTCGAACGTGCAGGGAAAGTTAAAGGCAGCCAACTTTTACAAAACTAATAAAGTCACTCTTGCTTTATACCAAATAGATCTGAAGGTGTTGGTTAGAACATTTAGGTGGTAGAGCACTTGGCAAAAATACTTTGAATTCATCAGCTCTTAAGTGAGAGATGGTTGTCAGCCATTTACGGTACACTTTCCAAAGAAGCCAGCTCCATGTACAGTGATTTGATGCAGCGGGTCAGAATTCTCTCTGTTACAATGAAGTTTTCCTCCAATGTCGCCACAGAAATGAAACTTAACCATCTACATCCTTTGTTTGATGAAAGGATCTGAAGTGCCCGAGTCCCTGGGGGAAGGAGGGAAAAATAACTCAGCAATCGGACTTTTAAAAATCATAAATTTCATCCCAGAGAGGAACTTCCTGGCACCTTGCTCTGCACTGGGGCTTGGCAGGGCAAAGCGGTGCTTCTGGTTTTAGAAGTTCTGGTCTTGTCCTTTGAAGGGGGGTTGCTGAAAGCTTCCCTGGGTGGGCACGTGAGCACTCTGGCAAAGCACCTACCGCTTCGGCACCACCCCCGCACTACTGGGAAGAGCGAGCTTGGTCAGCGCTCACAGCACAAGCTGAGCAGGCCATTGTCTCCTCTGCTTTTTGTGCCAGCTGCAAAGCTTTTCATGGAGACCTTGAGCTCCAGTGAGAAATCTGAAGAGGTGTCACAGGGCAGCAGGATGCTGGTGCTGGAGACTTGTGTGGATCTGAAGTGTAACGCTGGCAGAGGTCGCTCTGAGACCCGCCGGCGGTTCTAATGTTGCCGCACCTCCTCCAGCAGAACCTGCCTGTTCCGTATGCAAGAGCACAGCCAGCCCCCGAGACCTGCCCACTCCCCGCTGCAGAGGGGGCAGCGCTTGCCCCTGAAGGAACTGCGGCTGTTCCCTGCAGGACAAGGACTCGGCCGCATGTATTCCTTGTGCAGCCACTTTTCTGGCTCCTGATTTACGGCTGGGCTGAGCCCCGCTTTAACAGGACCCTCTTATCTTCTGCTTGAACCTCTGCAATGTTAAAAAAGTGAAAGAGTCTGCTCTGAAAAACCAGGCGGGTTCCAAGGATCGGGAGACAAGAACTGTGAAAAGGGGGATGCTGCTGCTGAAGGCTCTGAAGACAGTGAGACCTTGACTCAGCCTCGTCCTCTGCTAAATGTCACTTGGTTTGTATTATGCTTCTGGAGGGAACCTGACCTGTCTGAGGTACTTCTCTGGCTCCCATCACCACAGTATCTGAGAGCCTCATGCTCTTTGCTGCGTTGATCCTGTGGGGCAGGTCAGTGCTGTTGGACAGAGGGGGAACTGAGGCACCAGGAGATTTGCCCAGTGTCACACACAGGGAGTCTTTGGCAAAGTGGGGAATTGAACCCAGGTCTCCCCAGGCCTATGCCAGTGCCTGGAGCACCGGAGCTTTCTTGAACCTTGTCCTCCTGCTCTGTACGTTGCCCAGCCTGCTTCTGGTGCTAAAGACATAGTCATGGGGCCGGGCTGGGACTCAGCCATTTCTGAGTGCAGCTCTGCTGAGGTCAGCCGTACTTCAAGGGAGGAGCACGGGCAGGTCCAGTCTTGGGAAGGGATGGGGTTCGCAAAATCTGAAATCTCTCCCTGATCTACAGGCCTTCAACAGCCAATTGTGGGTCAGCTAGTCCCTTTTTCCCCCTGCATCAAGCAGGAGAGGGGCACATGCTGTACTCTCCACTCCGTGGACTCGGTTAATTTTGCCTTGAATGCTCCCAGAAACTTTGCCTCGTGCCCACCTTCCTGCGGTCCTGCCTCACTTGTGCATCTGCAGAGATCCACGTTCCGGGGCTTCCTTGCACTCAGAGCGATTTAGAAAGATCAGCCCTAGCAAGGCAGACAGCCAGACCTGGGACCAGGTAGGGCCAAGAGGAAGGGAGGTGGAATTCACAGGGTGGGAGGCATGTTTGGGAGAGAGAGGCCTGTCCGAGCCAGAGCAGGATTAGGAGGAAAGGAGAAAAGCCAGGCTGGGCTGGAAACGAGAAAGATGGGATGTGGAGTAGGGCAAAGGAAAGCCAATGAGCTTTGGGGCTTATCTCATGGCATGGGTGAAAGGAGCTGCAACCCAGCCACTGCATATTGGATGCTGCACATCTCCCCTGAAAAGCAGGAACGTGTGGCTAACGCCCATGGAAATGTTGGGCATGGCTTTCTGAAGCCGTACCTGGGGCGGGGCGCTGGCATGTAATTTTTGCTGTGTGACCGCAGAGCCTTAGGTACGTGCTGAAAATGTGAGCCTGTGTCACTGAGCCATGTACGAGCTTCACTGCCCAGACCTTTTCAATGATTGTTAGACAGCCCAGGATGGGGAAACCAGCACCAGTGTCTAGCGCTGTGAGGCAATGTGTCTATAATGCATCTTCCATCTTCATGTCATGTTCATGCAGAAGCATGCAGCTTCCTTGCAACTTAATGCTAAAGAATATGCAGAATGCTGATCTAGGCACTTCGTCGACAATTCCATGTCAGATTCATATATGGGTTTAAAGGAAAACGATTAATTGTTAGACACGTTAGTTAAAGTCCCTTCAGATAACTCATGAAGCTGAATATTTTTCAAGGCTTTGAAATTTCATGTTGTTCTCAGGAAGTATGAAGAACTGCTAGGGAATTTTTATTGTTCACTATATAAGCTTTAGTAGCTTGACCCCAGACTTTTAGTAGTGACAAGTTACTGTATTAGGTGACCATGTTGCCTAGACCTTTAAACAATTTGTGCCTCTTAATAGCAACACCAGGTCTCTGGTAATTTGTTATGTTGTATGTTTTGAAATAGCTTCTGCCCTGTCTCTCCAGCCCTCTCTATTCTAAAGACCATTTATCACAGGTAAATGGATTTTTATGTAGAGCTCCGATCATGCCAAAAGAAAACCTTATTTAATCATAAGGGAATTTTCTTGTGGATGCTGCAGCTGGGGTGATCGCCAGGTCTTGGAATGTCCGTTACTGGGTTTTGTGAACAAGTTAGATGCTTTCTTTTAAAATGAAGAATGTGTTCTCTAAAGATAGTGTGTGTTAGGTCCTTGATAAAGTACTTGATTAAAAAGCATTGACATTAAATAGGAAAACTCTTTGCTTAGCTTTTAGAAGAGTATGTGTGTACATGTCATCTCCGCAAGAAATGATTGACGGATTCTGTTTTATGAATGGCCATCCATTAAGAGTCCTCTTCTTGTTAGAGGACATTGATAAGTCACAGGTTTTATGGAGATGATCTCTCTGTGGAGCTCTACCCTTTGTATCTGTAATGGAGACATACCAAAGCAAAGCCCCAAAACTGAGATTCATGGAGCTGATGGTCCAAAGTCAATGGGCATGTTTCAATGGCAAGGGGGAAAGCCAAGGAAAGGAGCCTTTACACACTGATGCTGGGAGTTCAGAGTTTGAATTGTGATTTTTGTCCCTGCTGCCCTATCCCATTAGAACCTGGTAGTGCATGACATGGGTAGGATGCAGTTTGATCTTGCAGAATAGATGGGATTTAAACTTCTTTTAACCATGTCTGAACTGTGCTATTGCCTTGCAGAGTTCAAGGCTGTTGAGAGATGCCGGGACCCAGTTCAAACACATTTCAATCCCACTTACATGGCAAATCCGAAGCAGGTTTTAATGGTGTGGTGATTCCATAACCACACTGCAATGCAGACACGCCTCCTCGGGGTCAATCAGCCATGCCTGCAACGCTGCTAGTTCCACCCTCCCTCTGCCCTGCCCCAAAGGAAGGGCAGGCACCAGGTTACACTCTGCAGCACTAGAGTGCTTAAGGGCAGTGGGTACCTCCCAGCACTAGCGCACATGTGATGGGGCAGCCAGATACCCACTGATTTTTCACAATGTATTTAATAGGGATGGACAGCTTTTATTGACTGAATCCTGGAGTTTGGTAGCCCCACTTCCAAGCCCTCTGGGTCCATGTACAGTCACAACAAAGGTTTGCACAATTTGCTGTGCATTCCGGGGACACCAGCAGAGCTGGAATAAAACAAGGGGCTGCAGAGCAAGTCTGAGCTGCATAGACAGAAGGGCCTGGGGGTCAATGGCTGGAATAGCTGAGGGGCCAGAGCAGGAGGATCCAGCTGCACTGTCAATGCTGAGTGTGGAGGAAGCGCCAGGAAAGGCTTCCTGCACTTTGTCTGTCTGTACCCAGCACTGTCCGTCCCTCTCTCCTGAACTCTAACTTCACCCAAAGCATATCAAAAAGAAACCCAGGTAATTCGCAAAGGCTGCTGGGCACAGAAACCATAACGCTCTTTCTTGTCTGATGTCTATTCCCTTTGCAATCTACAGGCGCTAGTTTATTGCAGCCCTTTCAGCAGAATGACAATATTATTATCCAGTTCCATGACACTGCATTTGTCTTCCCTCTATTAAAAGCAGCAAACGCAATGGCATTGCAAGGCCCTTCCAATAGACCTGAATTCATTCTTTGTGGAGGTATTCCTCATATTCATGATACACTTTCCTCTCTCTTATCTCACACCAAAGTGCTCAGCAGCGCTTGGTAGACCACAGCATACAGTAACATGTGGTTCTTTCCCTCCTGATGGATAAGATGAGGGTGGCTTCTCTATAGGGATTGAAAGCCACTCACAAAATCATTTAGAACCAGGATCCTTTATGCTACCAGATGGATCAGCCTATAGAAAAAGGGAGGGGGAAACTCATTTTGGCTTGTTAGATTTGGACCCACTGAAACCCCACAAGTTCTAGGTTCAGTACAAAACTTGGAACTCCTGAGGTTCATGCATCCTCTGCTAATTCTCCCATTCCTCCTTCCCCTGACAACAGCGTATTGTCTCACAAGGCCAGATGTTCACGAGAGCTCAGAGCCAGCGGTTCAGGGGTTCAGCACTCACAACTGGGGCTCGGATTTCAGAAGAGCTCAGGACTCATCTAGGCACCAAGACAAGGGTCCAGATTTTCAATAGTGTTTTCAATAGCAGCTCTCACCGTGACACTTCTGGCCAGGTTTTCCAAAGGGCTCTGCCCTCAACATGCACCCAGCTGGGAACGCTCCAGCCTTCGTGACTCATACCTGCTTCCCAGAGAGCAGGAGGCAGGGCTGATGACCTGGAGCAGGACGCAGGTGCCTTACTGCTGTTACCCTGACGGGTCGAAACAGGATCCAGCTCTGCTATTTCGTCCTCTCTCCTCACTGCCCAAATCCTGGTGATTTGCTAACCCAGGCCCTGGCAGCTGGGCTGACGATGGAGAAAAGTGTGGTAAGATGTTGGCAGAATTCCTTCCCCTCCTGCACGTTAAAACAAAGCAACATTTCTTCAGTGTCCTTCACCCCTCTGAAAGTAGGGGTGCCCAGGGAGAGAGATGCAGAATAGCAGTTAACCCTGCAGCCTCTGGCTGCTCCCCAGCGGTGGTTGCTATGGGCCTGGTTCTCCATTGCCTAGCACCTTGTGCAGCTCTCTGCACCTGTCCGAGACTGGCCAAACCTGACGGCGCGTGTTTGAACTCCCTGCGCACAAAGTGCTGGCCAGCGCAGATCCAGGCCCTAGGGCTGCAGCCCCAGGGGAGGAGAGTGTGTGGCCAGTAGGAGGCAGGGCAGACTGGTACCCTGGGGAAGCCCACCCCAGCTGTCTCAGCCCCCGCACCAGAATGATCCACCTCACTTTGCTGCTGATTCCTGACTTCTCCCAGGAGCCAGCAGGGAGAGCTGGGATGGGCCACACCTGGGCTGGGAGCAGTGAGGAATTGGCTCTGCGTGGGCAGCATGAGGAGCTGGGGCCAGCTGGAGCAAGGAAGCAGTGTGAGGCTGGGGACTGCTGGGATGGGAGAGGAGCATGTTTGGAGGCTTGGCAGGGGGCTGGGGAGGTGGTGGTGGGGGCAGGGATGGGGGAGGAGGGTGTGGAGGGGAGGGGCTGGAGAAGGGAAAAGCGCCAGGAGCCGGGGAACTTCCCCTGCTCAAAGCTGCTTGTTTTGCATCAGGGGCAGCACAGTGGCTGGTGAGTGTGACAGGCAGCGAGCTATGGCCAGTGTGTGTGTGTGTGGGGGGGGGGCGCTGCTGCTGCTCCATGGCCTTGCCTTGGCCTCTGTGCTCGAGTGGCCAGATTTTCAAAAGAGCCCAGCACCCAGCATCTCCCACAGAGAACAGTGTGTGTGTGTGGGGGGGGGGCGGTGTCCTCTTTGTTCTCTATAGTGTCTGAAAGTCTCAGTTTTGCCAACCCCAATCATGCAATAATCCTGAGCCAAGCCGCCCAAAATCATGAGGTTGGCTTAAAATTGAGGAGATTTTTAAACAAGAAATGTGGGGGTCTTTTTATTTGCCTTCTGGTTTTTTTGTCAGCAAAGCCCCCATTTCTAGGCTTTTCTCCATGAGGGCTAGAACCTTCTACTTTGTTTTTAAATGAAAGCCGAGATTCTCATTTCTCCCCTGGCTCTTGAAGATTCCTGAAAAACACCAAAGATCACAACAGAGTGGATAAAAATTGCAAGAGTTGGCAACACTCGTGGTGCCTAGATGGGAGCAGAATTTGTGAGAAAATCTGGCCTCAGATTTCCTAGAATTAAAGGGTGTCTGTGCAGCAATCTCATCTCCTGAGCACGTCACCTCACGTCATCACGATGAAAGAATTAACACACACACACCCCCAACTTTGCATTTTATTTCGGATGTTGTTTATTTTCTCTCTTTGCCTGGCCAGCAGTGTCTGGGCTTCAAATCCAGGGTGGAGTGGAGGGGATACATTAAAATGCAAACTAATAACTGTTCCAGTTGTTATTTATTTTTTAAATCATGAAAACATTTGTATTAGTTTTTGTAATTTTTTAAATACAAAAGCTGTATTTTGTGCCTGATGCACTGGACATTTATTTTCATTTGAACCTGAAAAGGGGACTAGTTATTACAGTTATTCTGATCCCTTAGAAGGATCCTTGTCTGTGGCATGTGGCTGGTTGGATACATTCCCGTCTAATGCCATATATATCAGAAAAGACATATGGTTCTAAACATAATAACGTGGAATCTGTTCTCAGTAGGTGGCATCTGGTCGCTCAATACCTGATTTCTGCAACCCGGGCTGCTCTGTCCCATGCCGGCTGAGAGAATGGGGGGTCTGTGGGCGGGGCGTAGAACTGGATCACAGTTAGCAGTGGGCCTAAATCACAAAGTCCAGCTTCAGAGGTGGGACCTAATTGTGGACTGTTGGGGATTGTTGGGAGCTGCAGCTTTCGGACCAGATGCCCAGTTACACCCATTCACATCAGCTAAGCATCTGGCCCTCGGGTTTAGCTCTCCTCTCTCCTCTGTTAAAGGAGTGAGTGAGGAGCCCCTCTCTGTTCAGCAGCTGTGAGCAGATGCTCCTGTCCCTGTTGATCTGCCCAGAGACAGCCTCATTACTGCTTCCTGTCTCTCGACATTGTGTAAAATCGTGACCAGGAATAGGGGGCAAACCAGTCCCAAAGGAGCCAGAGGTGCCCCCATGCCGAAAATGGGGTCCCTCACAGCATCGGCGCTACCTGGCTTTTATTGTGGAAGCTGGCTGCTGTGGTTTGCAGTCTGCTCATGTTATGGCAGCAGCTGGGAAGAATGCCTGGAGCCAGGAAAAGAGACTCTGAAGAGGCAGAGGCCACTTGGAAAGAAATCAGGTCACTTCAGTTTGCAAGTCCTGGAGCCGGAAATATGGTTTGCCTGCCCTGAAGGTGCGGATTGCATTTCCTCCCTGAGCTCGGGGCACCCCCCAGGCCTGCCTGCAGAATGCACTCCAGCCTGGAGTCAGTGAATTAAAATACGTTTCAGGACTGACACTCCCCAAAACGGGCCGTCTCCACCCCACATTCCTGGGCAAGGGAAGGATGGACACTGTATTCTTTCATTTAAAAAGTAGCCAAAGCTCCATCCCGAGAGACACAAAGCCTTTGTGTAAAATAACAACATTGCATTCTCTCGCTCCGGGCAGCTTTGGGCGAAGGGCTGCGTCCAAGAGTCATTTTGTTAAAGATTTGTGCACAGGTTGTGTTAGATTCTTGCCTTATGGAGGCAAACCAGTGCTGATAAGAGTGCGAATGAAACAAGCTTACTTGTCTTGAAGCGGTGTGGGGGTGGCCGTAATACAGCTTGGTGCTTGCTTTGCACAGTGGCTGGCTCCTTCCCTCTCCTGTACCGGGTGGGTCTCTGTTTCCTTGGTGCAATGCAACTTGCCATGTCCTCCGTGCCTTTGCATCTTGTAGCGTCTTTCGTCTGAGGAGCTCCCAGGACTGTATCCTGAGTGTTCACTGAGCACTGACAGCACGCTTGGTCAGACACAGTACAGAAGAGACACACCTCTGCAGACTGCAGGTAGAATGCAGCCGCTGGGTATTCTTATTGAGCCTGTCTATCTTGGAGGCCTTATCAGCATTGCTATCAATGGTAGTTAAGTCTTGCAGCCCCCTTGTGAGGGAGAGAAGGAAGAGCGGTATTCTTACATACTATGTATGGTACAGGTGGGGAAACTGAGGCACATAGCACATAAGTGACTTATCACCTTCCATGTGGCTTGTGAAGTTACCCCACCAGTGTTGGGAACACAGCACAGGTGCCTTAGCTGGAGTGGAATGAGCTGTTTGCAGTTAACATTTCTCTTATCAGCTTTAGCTCTTTCCTGTTTGGTGACTGCCTTACAAGCAGATCACAACTTCCACACATGTATCGGCAGGTTGGAAAATACCCCCTGCGTGGTTCAGCTGAACATGCTTCAGTCAACGGGCAGGCTGGACAGCTGTGAAAAGTTCAGTAGTCCCTGCTTGAAACTGGAGCTCTTTTGACAGGCTGTACAAGTTATATAAGTGTCTGTTCCCTGACTGGGTAAGCAAAAGGCAGAGGTGAATTCTGGCGATTACACATTCTAAATTCGCTTGGTGCAAGTATCTTGCTGTGTCCCCGCAGAGTCACTGCCTGTCCTGCCAGCACTCACTGTGAACAGAGGGTGAAATTCACCCCTGTGCAGACAGCTGACACAGTCTTGGCCCCCCTGAGCACTCAAAGGGGTTCTTGTGGGATTTAGGGGGCACGCAGGCCCAGAAGAGCGAACGCAAAATGGGGGCACTAGATGGACCCGGGGTCTAATCCAGCCTGTTTTATGTGTGCCTATGTAGTGATAACAGACATGTCTATAGCGACGTGCCACCAGGCATGCTGGGATAGACTGCACACACCAAATGAGAGAGCCCCTGCCGAAAATGACACGCCAGGGGCTTTCCTGTCTGCATCAAACTCCAGAGCTCGGGGGTATTTCTGCCTCTCCCCTGACTCTGTCAATCTCCATGCGGAGACATAAAAGATGGGTTTTTTTAATTAATTGGCACCGATTGTGTTCCATGGAAACGCTGTTCAGGAGAGGCAGGAGTACCAAGAAGCCATGGGGACCAAGCTGGCTAAATGCTGCTTCTCTCCACATATGCTCTCAGAAAACAAGGTACAAATCTCGCACCTGACCTGTTTTAACCCAGGGTAACACTGGTCAAATGTTTCATTAGATAATTGCTGAACAGAAATTATTCCCAGCAAAACTTGGCCCTGCCATCACAGAGCGCTTCAGCTTATCAAGTGTCCAACTAATCCAACTGTGCATAATGTAGTGAGGGCACTGAACAGCGCATCCTGCTGGCAGACAGCCTCTTGCCATACTCTGCTGCATGAGGTGGAGTTGGGTTAGATTCCAGGGTGCAGCTAGCTGATGTATTTCTTTAAAGGGAGGCCGTGCCAAACTAACTCCTTATGCTAAGATGTTGCTGTGTCTCTTTCAGTGACAAGACCACTCTTGTTTCCCCAACTCTGCTGTGCTGAACACCTGCCCTTTACTCTTTGCTGTTTGCCCTTTGGGGCAGCTTCTAATTCCTTGAAGAAGTAACTCATCTGACTGAACCAGAACCACACAGCTTGAAATGGTCCAAAGCCCTGATGGCTGGACCAGCCTGCCTTTCTGTGCTGGTAACATGCTGTCTGACTTTTGAGAACTGCATTTCGCTTCTCCATTCAAATTGCTCTACATTCCCCTCTTCCAGCTGGTAAATGTAAAATGCTTTCTGGTCCACCAGTTTGTTTTCCATCTTGGCACTGCAGAACAGCCCACAAACACACATGCAGACCCATACCTCTCCAGCGCCCTGGCTGTAGAGTGTGGACCATGACCCAACATAGCTGGAAAACTCAAAACCATATATAAATATATGTGTGTAGTGATAGGTGAGTCTGCATAGATGGAGCTAAGGTGTGCATTTCTATCTATCGGTGTACGTACAGGCATGCACCTTGGCTCCAGCTATGCTCTTTCACCCAATGCTACTGCGCGGGGCGGGGGAATTCTCTGTTAACAGCCTTGTACATTTTGTGTACAGTCCAATCAGTACAGCATTTAAGGGAAATTGACCGACTGCTCGGCTTTGCTGGGGATCACGGCACATGAGGAAAGCCCTTTTGGGAGCTGCCTCTGCTGCTGAACTGCCTTATTCTGCTCCAACACATGCTTCTTGTGCATTATTGCGGGAGCATGGTGAGATGTGGGAAGCTCACTGAGGCTCTCACCAAATCTGACATTGATTCATACATGGGCTTTTGCAGCTGACAATGTGAATTCAACCTGTCACCGATGACAGGAGCCAGGAGTGCGCTTGATCACACTACTGTCACAATGCTTTAATGGGCCATGGACTGGCATTGACAGGAAGGGCTTGAGGAATGAGCCGGGGGAAAGGGGGTATGTCAGAGAGCAGAGGGAACTCTGATGCAGGCTTCTCCTCAGAGACACCGGACAGGGTGGGGGGAGCTCATTCATTTCAAAAGCATCCAAGACCTCATCCGTTGACAACTTTGCATCCAAGTCCAACCTTCCTTCTGCATTGTGTGTTGCCAGGTCCCTAGCCTGTGAGCAGATCTGAGAGGTTTTAATGGCTGTGTTTTCAACTGTGTTTCAGGTAGGCGATCAGATGAAACTGCTGCAGAACTGCTGGAGCGAGCTGCTGGTATTTGACCATATCTACAGGCAGGTGCAACATGGGAAGGAGCACAGTATGCTGCTTGTGACAGGCCAGGAGGTAATGTCCTCTCCTTTGATGGGAAAAGCCTTCCAGTGTTTCAGCAGACTGTACCTTTCCCCTGCAATTCCTGCATTGCTAAGTCGAACAACGGCATGAAAGGGTCAGGACAGCACAGCTAATAGTGAGCCTGCATTATTGTTGCAGATGGATTGATGGACACAAAGAGTGAAGCATCAGAGGGGAGCAGGCCCTGTGCCTTTGTCCATGTGTTGGGATACTAACCAGAGCCGGGCGATATGGGGGCCAGTTCCTTCCTGATTTGTAACTGTGCTGCTGCCCCAGTCCATCCTTCTGTTCACTTCAGGATCTGCAAATCTGCCATATTTCTGCAAAGGAAAATCTTCCCTCTCTCACCATTTATTCCCAAATGAGACTGATGAAAAGTCACTTTTCTTTGCCATTTTTGTTTTCACCCAGTTGAAATCAGAAATTCCACTGCTTCCTCGCTGGGTCAGAACCAATTCTTTTAATCCAAAAGGAAAGCACATGAAAGGCACCATGTGCCTGCTGGTTAATCTGTTGTTATTAAGTGTGTTTCATTGCTCTAGTTGTGGTTCTGGTGGCATCTCTCTAGGATCAGAATTTTGGGTGAGCCTTGAGCCAATTCAGGGGGCTGCGGGGCAACATTTAAAGTGGGGGAGCCGTTGACTCCTCCCCTGCTCTGAAATTCCCCCTCCCCCAAGCAATCTAACCCCCCGGCCCATCAGCCCATGCAGCCACCCCCTCCAAATTTTAGTGAGTGGACTTGTGAAATGGTGCACAGGGTCACACTCAGGTTTGGCCTGGCCAAAAAGCAGTCGGGCCGTGGCCCGCCTGGCTCTGCAGTCTATGGGCTAACTGGTTTTGTGTGGCAGCCATTGGAAACTCAGCGGCTTTGCAGGGCTGTAGTGTGAAGTCAGGCCAGCCTGGGCAGTTTTGGTTGCTTGGCTTTAAATGTTGGGGCTGGCTTGAACTTCAGACTCCAGGAAGGGAGCCCATGGGAACCAAAATCCATCTCCGTAGTTTCAGACAATCTCAGCTACACGGAGCCCAAACTGGGAAGAAAAAATGGGTGACTTTTGTCTTACTTCTTTCCCTCTAATGAAGGCCCTCCTGTCTTGTCCCTCCTCCTGCGTGAACTGAGGCTGACCCAAGCAGATGCCTGGTGTTTTGTTTTTGCTGGGTTCCGGAATTGTTTTTGCACAAGGGGAGAAATAATGATCTGTAGATAGACCCAAGCCATCCCCGGAGCGCAGGCGGCCGGCATGTACTGCCTTCCAGCCAGGGGAGAATTCTTGGGTTTGGAGCAAAATGTTTCTCATAAGAAAAATCAACAGTCATGTCTGTATTTACAGAAATTGGTGTGAGAACAGACCAGCTCTGTTTGAATAGTAGATTTTGCAGGGAACATGGGAACAAAGTCTCCCCAGAATCGCAGCCTGATCTTCCAGCTATTCCCAGGACAGCATTGCTGTTGTGCAGTGAGAGCTCCCTCTTTAAACACAAATTAGAACAAATAATAACCCAGAAGATTGCTATTTTCTCTTGTGTGTCTCCAAGTTACCCCTGTTTATTCTCTGAAGTGAGATTCACCCTGTCCAGAGGACCTGTGCAGCACCATTTGTGATGCCGTGGGACTTAAGTAGTCTCTTGGGTTTATACTGGCTACCCAGGGATGAATTTCACCCTGACTCCACAGTTTTGCTGCCTCTGTCCTGTAATGTTTTAGCCACAAGCCAGAACTGGCTGCTGCTCCCTGCCCTCCTGGGAATCAGGGACATCCATCCCCTGAGAGCCATTGAACCAAACTGTAAACCCTGTATGTGATGAAAACCGCTCCAAGCCAGTGGGTGGGGCAGCTCCCCCCGCACCCCTAGTTCCAGCACCTACGGTCTGTGCATGCAGCCAAGCTGCCCTGTAGCTATAGTTTGGCTAGCTGAAAACCCTGCCAAGGAGTAGTTTGTTCCCTTCCCTCCACTGCCATTTCCTTGTGATAATCCAGCCAGAGAGCTGGAATAATTCTAAATCCCACTCAGCCAGTCTTACGGCGGTGGGGGACACTGTGAGGACACCTGTCCTGCCAGTACCATTATTGTTTCAGTCACTTCGGGTGTATTCACCCTTAGGGTGTAGAGGGCTAGTACAAGACCTAGGCACTACCAAAGTCCTACCTTGTGCTGGCTCCTCGGCTGGGGGGTGAATCTCACGAGAGGAGTCTTTTCAAGTCCACCTCCAGACCCACTGCGGTGTTGGCTATTTGCGGTCCCTAGGGCAAGGAGCGTGGCGGGGGGTTTAAAATGAGCAGCTCGTGCCCTCTCCACAGGCAGGGCGTAGCTAAGAGACACGGTGGGGTCTCGACCCTGCTCAGTGCCTTGCAGTGTGGTTCGCACCGCTCCTCAGGCCCTTGCAGGGTGTGATGCTCCAGGCTGCTGAGCCCGGCTTCCTTCTTTGCTTTCAGGTGGAGATGGCGACAATCGCGGCTCAAGCGGGATCCAACCTGAATAACCTGGTCTTGAGGGCACAAGAACTGGTCCTACACTTGCATGCGCTCCAGGTGGATAGACAAGAGTTTGTGTGTTTGAAGTTCCTGATACTCTTCAGTCTCGGTAAGTGCCCCAGAAGGGACTGAGTTCTGCAGCGTGCCGCTGGGGAGACATTGGAACGCAAAGCTAGCAAAGGGAAAGGCGGAGCAGCTGCTCTCTCGCATTGTGCCCGGTTGGTGGAAGCATGGAGAGCTGTTATTAGTGACAGGTTTCAGAGTAACAGCTGTGTTAGGCTGTATCCGCAAAAAGAAAAGGAGGACTTGCGGCACCTTAGAGACTAACCAATTTATGTGAGCATGAGCTTTCGTGAGCTACAGCTCACTTCATCGGATGCATCCTGTGGAAAGTTGTACTGAAGTGAGCTGTAGCTCACGAAAGCTCATGCTCAAATAAATTGGTTAGTCTCTAAGGTGCCGCAAGTCCTCCTTTTCTTTTTGTTATTAGTGACTGTTCTTATTTACTTGTGGCCCAGGAGCACCGAGAGACCCCTGCCATGACCGAGGGCGCATAGTGCCAAGCACTCTGTGAAGAGATAGTAAAAGACAGTCCCCTGCCCCAAAGAGACAATGAAGAGGGGGAGAAAGGGAGTATGGTTCTCTCCATTTCACAGGGGGAGTGAGGCACAAAGAGGCTGCATGACTAGTATCCTGTAGCTTGTATCCAGACAGAATGTGACTTGTTTTTAAGTTCACTGCACCTCCTCACGGTGTGTCCCGTGGAAGCCTTTCATCCTCCTGGTAACCCCTCCAGAGATAAGGAGTTTGCACCACAGACACATTGGTGCCTCCTTGTTGAAAATCCTCCCTGAACACCTCTCTGCTGTCTGATGGCCAGCGATCTCTCACTGTGGTGAGAAGGGGGTCAAGCTGCAAATCACCAGGTGCTAAGTAACAGTTCTCTGCAGTGCGAAGGGGTAGCAGAGATTCGGGGGAGTGACAGAGAGATGCACACAGGAGCAAGGCAGTCAGCAGGATATGGGATCTAATCTTCCCCTGGCAGAGGATCTCAGCTTGGCGAAACACAGCCTCCAGGGTATGTCCGCCCAGCACTGAGAGCATGTGTCTCAGTGCAGGGAGACAGACATGGGCTAGCTGTCTTTGTTAAAAATCATAGCACAGTGGCACGGGCACTGGCGTGGGCTAGCTGACTGACTACAAGCCCGCCGATCCCCTGCATACATAATTGGGTGGCCAGCCCAAGCCACTGCCCTTGCCACCTTGACCACACTCGCGCCCCTCTGTCACCCTGCACTGGGAAGCGCCCTCCCAGCTGCTATGGGGATGCCTTGGTGGGCTAGAGGGTCCCTACGCTGCTCATGGGGCAGAGGAATGCTCAGGCACCATGAGCCAGGAGAAACATACAGACAGGGCGGGCTGCTCCTGTCAGGGCGGAATAGCTAGAGATCAGAAGCCTGGTTTCTAGAGACATGAGGCCCCTCTGCTCCTGCTGATGTGTGTCCGGGGATTCAGAGCTGCTTTGGGGTGAGCTGCTCTGAGCAATCCCCTGGCTCCTGCTCGCTTCTGCCTGCTCAGTGCGAGGCGCTGTTCAGAAATGTTTAAGTCCTGCTGGCTGGCTGAGACCAGCTCTCCCCTGTGTCGCCCCCACGAGGGCTAAGCTCTGCCAGGGTCTCTGCTGGGAGTTCCTGGATCAGCAGGTGCTGGAGCGTTTTGGACAGAGGGCACGTGGCCTGTGTGGCCTGCCAGAGCCAGGGCTGTGCTGCCTTCAGGGCACTGTACAAAGGGTCACTCAGGGTGTTAACCGACCACCACTATGGCAGGGCAAGAGGCACTCAGAGGTGGACAAGCGTGCGGCAGCCGGAGGTGATGGGCATTGGGCACTGAAGACATGGAATGAAATGAGCACATGGGTGAAGCAGCGTTTGCATCGAGGGAGGGGGGTGCCATGCTGGAAATCAAGAGAAGAGCCTTTATTTGAGGGGATCCTTAATAGCAGCCAGAGGTTTGCAGTGGCTGGGCCTTCCCTGGGGTGCTGTATACCATGAGGGCTTCTGCTCATGGCTCTAGCTTTCTCTGCGCAAAGAGCCACTGGCTTTCCCGGGGGCCTGGGCCCCAGAGGGGAGGCATAGGGCCAAAGGGTTCCAGAGGGCCAATGCTTCTTCCTGTTCAGTAATGCAGGCTGCTCCGTAGATGATGGCTTTCTGGGGCGGTAAAGACCAGAGGTAGCAGCACAGATGACAGGTCTTGGCGTGTCCCCCTGCCCCTAAGATTTGCTAGATGTCTAGGAACCTGCCGGGTGCAGCTGGACAGTGGGCACGTCCCCGCTGCGTTCTCTGAGTCGCCGAGCCCAATTCAAAGCTTCTCTGATGTGGTGGAAACTAAAGGGAAGCTCTCACCAGCCCTGGTCAGAGCCGCACACAAAAATCACTGTAACCTGTCATTATCTGTAAGTCTGTGGGAGGGGAGTGTGGTGATTACAATGTAGAGTCTAAAGGGAGCGCCAGAGACAAACATGCTGAAAATAAACCTGCTGAGCCCGCAACAGCCAAAGCGCTAAAAGTTAATTAGGCAAAAACCTTTGTAAAATAGCTTGTAATTTTATCAAGAACAAGGAGGGACACAAATCAAATGACGACTCCTCGCCTTTGCCCCCCAAATCCCTCTCTGGGGATGCAGCACCTCTGCCTGAGACCCGGGGCTGTTTGCAACCGCGCGAGTTCCCAGAGGCTCGTCCCACTGTGGTATTTTCCAGGGGCTAGTGTTGTAGCAGGGCATCACGCTCCCAGGGGAGGAGTGGCCACGCACAGCCTGGGCTGAACAGCGGCTGGTTAGATTGCTGCAGCAGCAAGAAATTGCACAGGCTCGGGGGCTGTAATGTGAGCGTATTAGGGCTTCGGGACAGTCTCTGGCCAGTGCTCTGTGCCCCTCTCAGCACCTGGCATCCCTCCTCATTCTGTGCGTATTTATTTGTGTTGCGGTAGCGTCTCGACACCCAGCCAGGGCTCAGGCCTCCATCCTGCTAGGAGCTGTATACAGGCATATAATACAAAGATGGCCCTGGCCGTATAAAATGAAAGACAGCAGGTGGATGCAGCTTAGCAGTGAAGGCAGGCACCCGGTGACAGCCCGCTGGGTCTGAGCTGTGTGACGAGCAGCAGTCACCGTGCACCAGCTGCTGAGTGAGTGTTGGGATCGCAGCAGAGGTGAGCTGCGAGGAGAGAACTGAATGAGGCCAATGAGAGCTGGCTTTGCAGGCTGAAGTTATTCACAGCTCTCCCGCCCCGTCGGGGACCTCATCCTGAGAACGTGTAGGCATGAGACTAACTTTGCTCATGGACACAATCCCATAGATATCTGTGGGGCTATTCACAGGAGAAACGAATATTCACCAGCAGAAATGTTTGCAGGATTGGATCCATGTACAGCAAAGCCGCTGCATGAATGACACTGGGCCATGCGACAGCTACAGTTGGTTATTTTTAATGTGGCAGGTGGTACGAATACATTCCATGGGGCGAACCCTTCAGAGAGCGCTTGGGTGAGAAGGGGGAGCATTAGACAATGTTACTTCAATAGGGCCTGTCGTGGCTCAGAGCCCCATCATGGGAGGCGCTGGACAGACACGTAACAGAAAGCTTAACAGTCTAGATGACCAGATAATATACTGACATCCCTCTGCCTCCCTTGGCTTGCAGCTCAACAGAGAAATTTTTAAAGCAAAAATATTTTTATTTTCATCAGAGTGTTTCCCAGAACGTCCTTTTCTCCCCCTGAGCCCCAGAAAACAGTCGTCCTGGCGAAAGGAAAGTGGTGGGTAAGATCCCACCTTGGTCAGCATGCAGGGGCCAGTGCAGGCTCGTTCCCCATCCGGCATTAAATAGGGCCTGTTTTGGGCAGTGAAACAAACGGGCTGATAGGGCCTTTACAAAACAGCCGTGTTGACAGAGCCTGGCGCAGGGACTGGCCCTATCTCGCTGGATTGGCGTCAGAGGAATGCAAGGCAGGGAAGTGCAGACTTCTCATGATAGAGCCACCGTCTCAGAGTCTGTGGTAAAAGTAACTCAGGCTGATTCACATAGTTACTTCTCACCTAGACACAATATCCCCAGCAGCCACTGGCTGGGAGAGCTGGCCCTCCTGCTTGGCCCTGCACATTTCTGGGGGCCTTGCCACAGCCTTTGCCAGCCCCTTTCGCTTGTGCATTGGCCTCCCGTCTCGAAACCCCACCCCTTGCCACAGTTACCATAGCAACACGCAGCTACAGGACCGAGAGCCTGCTGCAGGTGCAGGCTGCTACTGATCCCGCAGGCGTCTAATGCTCGCCTGGCTATGGTCCCGTGCCCAGGCAGAGCGCCTGCCGGGGCTGCCTTGCCCCCCTGGCATGTGCACGGCAGGGGCCAGCGGCGTTTCTCTGTCACTCGCCTTGGTGAGTGAGAGGGGTGGGTGGGCGGCTCTGGGGACTGACAGCCTCTGTTCAGCCACAGAACAGGGACAGCCTGGGCATCCGCAGGGCACGCGTCCTCCAGTGTGCCCACCCTGGCCTGGAGACCCTGCCTGGGGGAAGTGCCTGGGGCACTGCCAAGCCTTCACACAGCTCTGTCAGAGCCAGAATCACCCCTGTGGGTTTGAGGCATCTCCCACCTTTCCCTCCTCCCCAGGCCTTACCCCCATGGCCTCCATCCCTGTGGTCTCCTCCTCTCCCACTTCCCTCTCTCCTCCCTGCCCTTCCTGGTGACAAACAAAAGTCCCAAGGAAATTAAGTCCTGTTTGCAAAGGTGGGTGCTGCACTTGCTGTGGAGTTGAGCTGGCTTTGTCTGACCATGGCCCACCTGGCTGACTGTTTGCCTGCCTATAATTGTCACTCTGTTCCTAGGGTAGGTGCGGATAATAAGGGATGTCTCCTCTGGCTAGTTTAGCACGTTGCACCCTCACCAAAGGATGCCAACGTTCCTTAGCTCTGAGTAACACCTTCCATTCTCACCCGGCCTGCGGGAAGGCAGATAAGTATCCTTACCCCCGTGTTATGGACAGAGGCAGTGACTTGTTCAGGCTTACAGTTGGCTGCAGAGCTCTCAGATCTCACCTCAGCCCAGTAGATCACGTTCCCTCTTGTCCTATAAACACGGATCTTGTTGTTGTTCATTGGTGTGCCAAGGGCCTTTAGAGAGAGATTTAAAAAAAACAATGGGCCTAAATTTTCAAAAGATGCGTGATTCTGGGGGGCCCCAGTCTGAGGCACCTTCAGAGGATCCTGTTTTTCAGAGGGCAAGTGTTCAGCACTTCCTGAGAATCAGGCCCATTTAAGGTGTCCCAGATTGTCAGTCCAAAATTGAGACACTGCTCACTTTGGCAAACTGAGCTAGTCTCTCCTGCCCACTTCCCTGTGAGGAGTTACAGGTGGGAGTGGGGAATAACAAGCTGTGGTGTAGTAAAGTTGTGTGCCTTATATTACACAGGCAGTGAGCTCAAATGCTGTGAAGTTATTGCTCTTAGAAATGGGTCACACCTTTGATTCCCTCATTGCCAAATGGATCACTAACTTCTCCGTACTTTGTGAGCTTTAATGAGCTCCATTGAATATTCTCCATTGAATGAAAATATTGACATGCTTGTTGCTCCGGGAACAAACCAAGAGGTAGATACAGTCCAAGGGGTATATTCTGTGCACATTTAATGCATAGAACCAGCGTTGCCAACTCTCCTGTTTTTAACACAAGTCTCACAATATTGGGTGTTTTCTTAAAACTCCAGCTCAGGGAGTCAAGTGATTGATTATGTGAGCATCTCAGCTTGTAGCCCTCAGAGTTGTGGAGAGGAACTTGAAATCATGACCTTTGCGCACCTTAAAAGCTCTATAAGCTAGAAAGTAAATAAGAAGAATCCCACATTTATTATTTTAAAAAATCATGATTTTGAAGCTAATCTCATGACTTTGAGAGGCCCAGTCATGATTTTTGCACACTTAGGATTGGTAATAATGGAACATCTCATGGCAGAAGGCGTGCGTTGGTTATCATGACACCATTGAATGCTGCGTTGGTTTATTATGGAGTTAGGCTCCCACCGCCAATGCTGTTTCCTAACTGTCTCTCAGGCCCTTTTGGAAATCACAACCAGAGCTTTCATCGTCCATGTTTTGCTGTTGACCAAAAGTACTTGGTTATGCTCCTGGCACATTCAGGGCTTAATACCATAAGAATTTCTCCAGCTGTGAATTTTACACTAGCAAATTCCCATGTCTGAAAAGTACCCAATGTGCAGCTCTATGGCACACAATGACTGAGGACTGATCCAGTTAGGGACTCGACCTGTGCTATTTAAAAGGTCTATTCACCCTTCCCATCAGCTAATTCTGCTGAGAGAGAGACGGGATAGAGTATGATCCATAATATTTCACAAAGCCACGTTTCATCTGCATTCAGAGTCCATGGGTTTAATTTTGCCCTGGGCAATGTCGCAGTTGGGGAGCTGGCCTGGATGTAGCTGATGGCAAAATTTGCCCTAATAGCTCTGGCAGGAGAAAAGAAACTTTAGAGATCAGTGCGTGGAGTAAACAGTTACATTAGCATGATACAAGTAGGGTTAATTTGTACCACGCCTAAGTTCTGGCCTGGTACATGGGGGTTTATGAACCCTAATAGCAATTAGGTATTATATAGGATTATTTTTTAACAGATGTGCTCTAGGATATATCTCATTTAACTGGGCTGCTCAGTAGGTCACCCCTGTTCAAATCTGGCTGGTTTATACTGATTTCTGTAGCTCCCATCTCTGTGCGACTGGGCTCTCCTTGGGAAATGCTGGTGAGCAGACACATATTCAGTCCTTGATCCTGCAATGGGGTCCAGGCATGAAGCAGCTTCCCTGCCTTCAGAGTGGCTGTGTGTGATCAAGACTTAGCCCAGAGCTGATGAGAAGGAGCCACTCCCGGCGCCCGAGAGCACATTTATAACCTTCCATCTCACTTGTTTCCTTTCGAAAAAGCTGTTTTAAAGTACAAGAAAATTAAATACGATAATTCGCTGTTTAAACAGTGATAAGGCTGTGACATAAACAGAACCCAGACTAGAAAATAAAAGGGCTGGAGGCTTGGGATGGCAGAGCCGATCTGAGGAGGGATGGGAGTCTGGGGGAGACCCTAGCCCCTTCCCCACTCCCCCAGTGGGAGCAGATGTTGTGGTGGAGTATCCTGGGCTCCTGCTCTCCACTCTGGCTGTGCCCATAATAAAAATCCTACAGTAGTATCCTCACACACTGTAGGAGGGTAGCAGTACCTTGCAGGGCTGGAGCGTTTTATTAGGAGGGGGTGCTTTGCCAGCCCAACCCCGTTTGAACAAACCAATCTGTGTCAGGATCCTCAGAGGAAACATTCCCAGTCTGATGCCACTGCTCCTTGTTTGGGACATGGAAGGCACTGGAACAGCAGCCTCAGCGTGGCTTATTCCTTTCCTCTGCGGGCATTTCTGTTGAATTCCCATTGCCTTTCCTGTGGATGAAATGTCAGTGGTGGCTCCGAGGGTGATAAGCCCCAGCTTCAGGGTGGCCATGGTTTAAAATCCTGTCTCCATTGCATGCGTAGAGCAGGCAGTAAAGAAACCTTTCCAGAAGTTAAGTGAACATGCCTGTATTGCTGTGCATTGTGCTAAGTATATTACATTTCTTCCTCTTTTTTCTTTCTCTGTGGCTTTCCGGGAAGGATGTGCAACAATACGCTGTATTTTCCTGTGTCTCATTTTGCCCCAAATCCAACTTTTTCTCTCCATAATGCAAAGCTCACTTGGAGCAATAAGAACATAAAAATGGCCATACTGGGTCAGACTGATGGTCCATCCAGCCCAGTGGCCTGTCCCTGACAGTGGCCAGTGCCAGTTGCTTCAGAAGGAATGAACAAAACAGGGCAATTATTAAATGATCTCCCTTGTCGTCCAATCTTAGCTTCTGGCAGTCAGAGGTCTAGGGACACCCAGAGCCTGGGGTTGGATCCCTGACCATCTTAGCTAATAGCCTTTGATGGATCTATCCTCCAGGAACTTATCTAGGTCTTTTTTGAACCTAGTTATAGTTTTGGCCTTCACAACAAGTTCCACAGGTTCACTGTGCATTGTGTGAAGAAGTGCTTCCTTCTGTCTTTTTTAAACCTGCCGCCTATTCATGTCATTGGGTGACCCCTAGTTCTTGTGTCATGGGAAGGGGTAAACAACACTTCCCTATTCACTTTCTCCTCACCATTCATGAGTTTATAGACCTCTATCATATCCCCCTTTAGTCATCTCTTTTCTAAAGTGAACAGTCCCACTCTTTTTAATCTCTTCTCATACGGAAGCTGTTCCATACCCCTAATCATTTTTGTTGCCCTTCTCTGTGCCTTTTCCAATTCCAATAGATCTCTTTTGAGATGGGGTGATCAGAACTGCACACAGTATTCAAGGTGTGGGCGTACCAGGGATGTATACAGTGGCATTATGGTATTTTCTTGTTTATTATCTGTCCCTTTCCTAATGATTCCCAACATTTGGTTCGCTTTTTTGACTGTTGCTGCATATTGAGCCAATGTTTTCAGAGAACTGTGCACGATGACTCCAAGATCTCTTTCTGGAGTGGTAACAGCTAATTTAGACCCCATCATTTTGTGTGTATAATTTGCCCGTCGCAGGCTCAGCTGTGGAGAACAGGATTGCATATTACGTGTAGGATGTAATTGCCTTTAACAAGAGAATTTCCACATTTACCACTCTGCCACAGCACAATCAAAGCCAACGCCACAGACACAAGAGGCTGCCATTTGAGTTCTAAATAGATTTCTCTCCTGAGCAGGTAAAGAGGTTTAATTAAAATTAGGGCTTCTCAAAATAGCAATATTTATGAGGACAGCACAGGTTAGCTTTGTTCTACAGAAGGGCTTAATAGAGCCTTAATGGATTGACCTATCATTCGATTTCATGACTTATATTCATGAAGCAGCTCTTCTTGGGGAGGGGAGTAAGAGAGGCTTTTATAGCCCACATTCCCTTAAGCGTTTGCAATTTATCAGCAGCTTCTCCCAAACAAAAGGAGCTGTGAATAGGAAGAACACTTGAGGGCATAGAAATAATCCCAGGCATATCTGTATGTGTGATTGGCTGCTTTGTCACAGGACAGAGTCTTTGCAACTGCTGCAGTGTCTCTAAATGAAGTGAGTCAATGTTATTTGGACAACATTCTTTATTCATTGCAGGAATGAAAAGATTATTCAAATATTCAATTAACCAGTGAATAGGGTCTTTCTGAGAACCAGGTGAGTTCATCAAGTAGAACTAGCTATTGTTGAGCCAACTCAGGGTATAGATTTGACATTTATCAATATAACTTCTGTTTTTTTAAATGACACTCATAATAACCTTATGCAGATAAAGAGATTTCATAACAACATGCTGTAATATAACAGAGACAGGCGCGTTAAGAACAAATGTGCCACAGGAGTGACAAGGGAATTCTGATCTGATAAAGTGTATGTTATACAGAACCTCAGATACTTTGTGACTATGCTACACAGTACAAAGCAACAGTAAGATGGGAACGGCCCATTAGATCATCGCCGTGTCCAGCCCTCAGCCAGTTCAGGATTTTCCCTGTGGCATATTCTTGGGGGCTTTATTCATCTGACTGGAGCAATGAGGCTTCCGCCACTTCCCTTATGAGACTGCTCCACAGTCTGATAGGCCTCTGTGATAGATATTTACCGAAAAAGGTTGCAACTCCTTTCAGTTTAGGCCCCAGTTCAACAAAGCACTTAAACACCTGCTCACCTTAAAGCCTAATGGCACTTAAGCACGTGCTTGGCTGCTTTGATGAACTGGGGCCAAATTTCAGTTATGCGCTGATTCTGAGTTCCCTTTTTCCAGACCATGTAGAGGTATTTATTAAAATGAAAACATTTGGAAAGGGCAGTGGGCACTGTAGCCATTGTGAGGCAGAGCAGATTGTGTCATGGCTCTTTGTTAGGGCTTTTCAGCCCGTTTTCATTCCAGGTAACTGCTCATATCAAAACCAGCTGGAAACATTGGTGCAGTAATAATGTGTGAGACTCTGTATCAAGCGCTTGCTACAGTCTAGCTACGTTGTATCTGCTGCATTCCTTTCCATCATGGAGGGGCCACTTCTGTAGACCCTCACTCAAATAAACATTTACAGAAGTAGTACCATTGGTCTGCTAAGCCTGATTCTCCATCACTTCCAGTAATGGTATCCAATGACTGAGTTCATTCTCCAAAAGCCTTGGGGTGCTTATCCTACTGGCCTGCTGATCTGTATATATTTAACTTTTCCAAGTACTCTATGACCTGCCTCTTATCATCCTGTCTCCATTGTCTATTCCAGACTTTGTTTTATTTTGCTTGTTGGAGACAGATTCCAGGAAGAAGTTCAGTAGCTCATCCATCTCAGAAGCACATACTTGATGATTGTGTTTCTCTCCACACATACCAAGAGACTTCCTTTGCCATCACTGCTTCTCATCTATCTAATATACTTTTTAAAGTCTTTAATCCATTTGGGTAGAACATTAACTCATTCTACTTTTCTGCAGTTCTAAAGCCAAATTCAGTCTTGGTGTAAAACCCTACAGCAGTCAATAGAATTACCCCAAGAATTTGTACCCTAATCTTTTCCCTGTAAGTCACTGTGTATTCTTGCTCAGTCCTTTCCCTGGGCAATTTCTGTTACAGATTCCTTTGTATTACAGACGTTTGAGGCAGTCTCGCGTGAAGGCATTTCCAGGGAACTGCTGAGTCTTTAATACACTAAGATCTAATAGTGTCTATAATGGGTAGAAGGAAACCTCTGGGCCCAAACACTCCAAACTGCCATGCTCCAAATCTGGACCCAATTCTGACTCTTCACAATATTCAGCTTCAAGATGTTTGAGCTGCCGTCTCTCATCTGAACTTGAACCTAAAAGGGCTGGTTGCCGAGGCCCATCTCTCCACTGGATACGTGCACACAGACGTAACAGATTTGCTATCAGACATAATGGCACTTGTGGCTGCAGCTCCACCAAGTACAGGCAATCCTGTTAACTCCATCGGCCCAAATGTTTTCAGAGCGGATGTTTATAGCACGGTCTCATGTAAGTCGGGGCTCAGGTATGATCACTGTGTACTTCTGTAGTAGCCTAATAACATGGAGTATGTTTAGTGCCATTTTACCAAAGCCTTTGTTAAATACACACATCACCCAGATTTCAACATGTTAGATTTAAAAAATGAAATTAATTAGCCGAACAAAAATGGAAAACTCAAGTCTTCTGTATTGTCAAGTGCCAGAATAGCATCCTGCCACCCACTGGGAAGAGTTGTCATAAAACTCCTTAAAGGACCTGGAGTGGCCAGAAAGACTAAAGCCATGCCTACGCTACCACTTATGTTGGCAACACTTATGTCCCTCAGGGGGTGCGGGGAAAAAAGTGGTGGTGTGCCCAACACTGCCAGTGAGAGAGCTTCTCCCGCCAGCAGAGCTCCCGCCGCTGGTGGAGGTGGTCTTATGTCGGCGGCGGAGGCTCTCTCCCATCGGTCTAGAGCGGCTACACGAGCGGCCTTGCAGTGGCATCGGGGCAGCCGTGCCATTGTAAGCTCGCGAGTGCAGACATGGCCTTGGTGTCAGAGAGAGCAAACAGGAGAAATGAACTGCACATTCGATTAGCCCAGTGAAGCCAAACCCTTCCCTTGGGATCTGACTAGAGTACAATTAAGTGCTGACATTTGGATAACTCACTCTGATTTTTGTCAAATTACCACTTAATACTGATTGGTGGCCAGGTTCTGGGTCCATCTCACCTGAACGGTGGTACCTCCATCAGAACGCAGCCCACTGGAGCACTGGGCTCAGCATTGTCCTGGAGGAAGAGGTTCCTCCTCGCCGTGGGCAGGATCAACCCTGCTTGGCTTATGAGGTCACAGTCCAAGATAGCAGAGCCGCAGATCGTGGACGTGAGACTGGTCTCTATGGCTGCCGGGAAGTACCTGACTGAAGAGTGGCTTGATATGGAAAATAGGATTACAGTCAGGCATTAGCCCCACTAGGGACAGACGAAAGCCAGGGTGTGGGTTTGTGTTTTCTTCTCTCACAAACAGCAGCAAGTGCTTTTAAGTGATTTTTTTATCATGATCTTTTACCAGGGCGGCATCCTGGTCTTACTGATTTGAAACCCACAGCAAGGTGTGCAGATTATAAGGATAATGTAGCTCAATGTGCTAGGAGCTGTGTCTCTCAGTAGCGAGGTGGTGGCTCCGCACCGGAGAGCTTTCTGCCTTGCATTTCAGTAAGGCCAGTTCCAGGCAACAACAGTGTTACCGGAGAATTGTTTAGACACTTGCGAGGCATAAAGGCTCAGGGTTACTATGTTTGCTGAGCTCTGTTGCCACATTGAAAACACCAGGTTTATCAGGGAATTAAGCCAGTCTTTTCATAGACATTCAGAAATGGATGAGCTCTAAGGCTAATGGCCTATAAGATTTTCTTTGATTGTGTGAGATGGAAGTGGGCACAGCAGCCATTAAAAATTCATCAGCTCTAGAAGCTGCGAACTTGCTGACTTGGCAGCTGTTTAGCTGCCTGGATTCTGGCTGTACCCCGCTGGCTCTGCAGTATCCTCCATGGTTCTGCTCATACAAATGAGGGATGAAAAGGTCCCTAAGGTCCTCTAGTAGTTCATCTATCTTCTGCTACTCTGTTTTATAACAAGGGGCAGGGTTCCTGCGTAGGTTTTTCCCGTCCCTTATACGGTATAAGAACAATTCCATTTTCTAGCTATGCCACTTCTCTCTCTCCCACCCTTTTCTGTGGATCGTAGAACACGCCCCCCCCCCCACAGGCATGTGTATATACACACACACACTCTCTCTCTCCCGCCTCTCCTGTTAAGCTGAACGTTTTCACCTCCAGTTGTTCCTCTTCCCAGTGCTTTGTACTCGGCTGCATAGCCTTGCTATGACTTGCCCACTTTCATGGTTTGGTGCCCTCATCCCCTTGCGGCAGACTCTCTTTTCTCTCGGGGGCTGACTGATTAAGTGAACACCAAAACCCACCCCGAGGCTGGTCCTGTGTGGCCTTGCTAGTCACCTCCCTCCAGCCCAGAGTGCTTCCCTCTCACAAACACCCTCTTTCCTCAAGCTCCAAGCCAGTTCCTCGTGCATTCATGACACAAGCAGGTCAAAGAACAGGTGAAAAAGCATAACAAGTTTTTTTCACATTTTTTCATAGAGAAAACTCTTTGATGAACATTTGCTGCCCAGCTCTCTTCCTGAGAGTGTCGCCGAGATGCTTCACCACCTTATGTCTTATGGGCCTGTGGGACGGTCCACAAGAAACTCTCCCCAAAACTCCTTCCCCTTCCCCACCCCGGTACCTGCAGGATTTGATGGGAACTTGGCAATGGAGCAGGGCTTTATTTCCCACTTGCTGGGAGATCAGGGTTTGGAATTCTCTGTCTCAAAAGTGCTAGCAGATTCAATCAGGTGCAACGATTGTTTGGACAGCAATGGCCTCTCAGTAGAGTACTCGCACACGTAAGAACTGGCTCACATGCTCAGCATTAAACTCATTGCTGAATGTGGGGGGCAGGGTGTCGGGATTTCCTCCCTCCCTGTGGCACACTGGATGGATTTAATCTTTCTTTAGAGCACCCAGCAGAGATCAGAGGAGGGTGTGTCTCACAGTCAGCGTCCTACCATTGCAGTGGTGGTGATACAGATGGAAGCAGAAGGGTGTAAGCACTTCTGTCCTTCAGTCTTTCCTGTCTCCTCCCAGGTTCCTGTTGTCCCTTAATGCTATGCTTTTCCATACAAAAAGAGCAGCCTCTTGTAGACTTAATCCCTTTTACCTGAGAGTCAGAAAAACAACAATCTTCTTCCCCGCAGAAGAGCACCAGGTGTGGGCATCTCCCCTGGAATGCGTGCGGCCGCCCTGGGACTGGAGGAAGTGCTGTCTGGAGCAGCACTGCAGCGTTCTTAGAGACCAGTGTCTAGCTGCATTGTGGGTCCATAATGGGGTCTGATGTAAATGTGACACAGGGCTGCGCTTTGGGCCATTTCATGAGACGCTGCCTTTTGTTTTCCTGTTGCAGATGTGAAATATTTGGAAAACCACAGCCTGTCGAAGGATGCTCAGGAGAAAGCCAACGCAGCTCTGCTGGAGTACACCATCTGCCACTACCCTCACTCCGCAGACAAGTTCCGTCAGCTCCTTCTGCGGCTGGCTGAGATCCGCTCCCTCAGCATGCAGGCCGAGGAGTACCTCTACCATAAGCACCTGAGCGGGGAGGTGCCTTGCAACAACCTGCTCATTGAAATGCTGCATGCCAAGCGGACTTGAGTGTGGCTCATCCGGACAAGAGACTCGCAACGGAGCTCCTCAGAGACATTCCCTGCTGGGAGCATGCAGGAGAGGCAGAAGGAAGCTGGGGGGGCGGGCCTAGCAGCACTGCCTGTCCATCGCCGCCTCGCCCGGTGATTATATTTAACCAGTACTATTGGAAAGTTTCAGATGATTTATTTTAATATACAGTAACTATGGTTTAACAGCTCTAAGACGAATATGTTCCACTCTGTGCGGACTGCCCTTCTGGGACCATTGCCTGTCCTACATTTGGCTTTCCCTGACTACATAGCATCGATTTGGCTTAACACAAATTCCAGGGTGTGGAGGATTAAACCTTAGAAATGGCTTTTCTCTTATTTATGTTCATTTTGACTGATTTTTCCTCAGCAGCTGTCTGCCCTAACCCTGCCCCCTCACCTTCTGCCCACAAACATATCTCAGGACCCCACTTGCAAAGGGGGGAGAGAGAGGTAAAAAGATACCTTGCTGGTTTTAGCCTTCCGACAGGCCAGGTCTCCAAATGATGCTCTGTGGTTGTCGCCACCTCCCTGGGGGTGAAACACTTTGTGGAGCAAGCAATGGGCCTGCAGGGGTTGAGCAGGGAGACTGCCTTGTGGAATAGTTTGCAGAACGGAGATGCTAGAGCCCCCTGGAATGGACATAGACTGGGACAGGGTACTGGGGAAAATGCAACCACCTACATGTACCTGGATCCAGCCATTAAATCCAGGGAAGAGAAATGATCATATCACCATCCTGCTCCTGCCCTGTGTCCCAGGCGGGCCTGGGATTTTGAGCCCCAGAGCTCAGGAAAGCCATTTTGGGTCAGGAGACAGTGCTTGAGATAGGGTCACCATGTCACCACAGCCAGTGCACAGCTGCAGCAATAGGCCGGCTGACCAGCGTCAGGGGCCTTAGCAGACTTTTGGTCACATTCTGACTGGGGAATCGCCTTATTCTCTGAGGTCAATATTATAGCACAGCCCCATAGTATCCAAGTGCTGAGAAATCGCAGCTCCTCTGTTCAGTCATTCGTCTCTGCATCTCCTAGCCTGTGTCCTGCACCCCCCTGGGCTGGAAGCTGCTTGCGGGCTGGCCAGGTGAGTGTGCCCCTAGGACGGGCTGATGGACTCCTGCAGTTACATGAATCAGGAGACTGTTACAGGAAGGAACGGGGAACTGGACAGTGGCGAGCCATCCTTTTCCCCACGAGCTGCCCCATTCCCCGTGGGGTGAAGAGCAGGTGCAGACTTGGACTGAGGGATGCAGGAGCAGTGGAACGTACCATTCCTCGTTCCAAGCAGGGTGGAGAGCAGGGTTGCTGGGACAAATTCCTCCCTGGTGTAACTGCACCGGGCTGTTGCTGAGCTGAATGTGGCCGGTTGTGTGTGCAGGGGTGGGTGGCAAAGGCTCCCTTTCTGAATAAGCAGCTTCCTGACTGGCTACAGTGCTGTTTATTCAAGTTTTGTGGCTGGCTAACAGGGAGGGCCAGCACTCACCCCACCCCCAGTCCGGCACAGCAGCGATTACAAGTTCTGCCTCATCCTGCTAATGAGTGTCCAGGGGGCTGCCTGCAGCGGGTGGGCAGCAGGGCACCAGGGACGGGGGGGGGTGTCATCCTGGAGTTTCAAACTGTGCTTTATGGCTTCAGTGCTCAGCCCTTAGCCTCAGGTTGGCCCCTGCACACTGACCTGCAACACCCAGGCATGCCAGGGACGATCCAGAGCGGCTCCATTCCAACTGCTTCAGTGACCCCGGTCACACCATGGAGCAGAGTCTGGCCCTGATGCTGACATTTCAGCAGGGACGCTCGCAACGCCATTGAGCTCTGGCCCCAGCTCTTAGCTCAGCCTCCATCTCCGGGAAGGTTTTCTCCCGCCTCCAGTCCCATCTCACTCTCTTTGGAAGGTTTCCAGCTGCAGCGTCCCTTGCTTTTCTGCATCACAACATTCCCCGTTCCCACTCAGGTGCTTTCTTGGCCACCAGCTGTGTTCTTGTAATCTAGGGACCAGAGCAACTGGGGTGCAGCTCCCCCAGTCGGAGAGTCAATCAAGAAGCACAGTCTCCTGAACCCACCTATTGGATTTCTCCACATAATGCCTGGTATGTGTGCCGTGGCAGAATTAGCAGGAATGAACAGGGCTGAGATGCGCCACAGGAAATAGACTAGGGGTAAGAGGTAACCATCAAAGGACCTTTTTTTCTCACCATATCTAATGACAACTCTGACTGTGACATCTCACCAGCTGCTCCGTGCGTGCTCTAGGGAATGCTTCCCATGGGCTGGATCCGGGGGAACCTTTGGCAGTAGCCTAGCACCAAATACAATCAATCACCTGAGCACTATCTTAGTGGAGTCAGTCCCTTTTGACCATTTTCTCTGTTTATTCTACTCAGGGTCCTGTACACTGTGCCCAGCTGCACGATACTGTACCCTTTCCACTCTGCCTCTCCTGGCTCACTCATGTTGTATTTTCCTCCAGGTTTTTATTTAGTGTCCCCTCCATTTTTGGACACTGAAGTCAAAGCGAAGCACTCGACCCTGCTGGAGGACTATAGGACCAGGGGCACAAAGTCCCGGCCCAGGGGTTCTGCAGCTGGGTAATGAACTGGCCACAGCCCTTCTGAGCGTCATGCTATTCAAGCCAGTGCAGGATACAGAGCCTCCGGAGAGAATATGAGACGAAAGGGATTTCTTTCTGCTCTCTGGGTCTTCTGTGTGTGCATCTGAATTAGCGGCCATAGTACAAATGTGTCGGCCATGAGCATAAAGGCTGCCCTGGGTTCCTGAGCTGGTTAGTAGGGTTTCTACTCCACTCCCCATTTGCCTGCTTCCTCTGGCTGGGAGTAATTAGACCATAACCTACAGCCCAATGGTGAGACATCCAAGCATCACCCTGGCCACCCAGCAGTGTATTGCTTCAAGCCCTGGTTAGCAGCGTCTGTCCGTTGGCAGCATGTTCATGTGTGTCAGTTAATAGAGCTTTCCCACCCAGGGAGGTGAGAACAGCTGAAGATACAAGAGCGCCCCTTTGACCGTGGATGCATCCCCCTCCCGCTTTAGTTAGCAGGGCAAGGTAAAACCAGAAGGTGCTTTATTCTGGCTGCCACGTTGGTTTACTTCAGCTCAACTGTCCTTTACTATTCCCCGAGCATGGGACCTTCCCAGGCTCCAGCACAGGCCAGGCTTAAACGACATTGCTGTGTGCTCCCTGTTCTGAAGCTCCCTGTCAACACAGGTCGTATTCTTGGTGAATAATGGCCCTTTGTAAGGGGTGGGGTCCGATATATTTTCCATTCCAGGTGCTTGTTTAGAGTGGACTTTTGTACCCAGAGAAACGCGGTTTCTCCTGAAGTTTGGCGCTTTGCAGGCCTTGTGCACGGCTGCCGCCTACCTTCTTGGCAGAGTTTTGTGACTATAAGCAGCTCATTTTCTGGAAGCTTATTAGATGCAGATGAGCATGTTTGTTTCTGCATTTCGACATGTTCATGCATTTGCCTCTCCACGGCCGTGGTTCAGTTTCACTTTGTATTTTGTGGATTTAAGGAGCTGGGGAATACGGTTTGGGATTTAAAATATGTTTTATTTTCAGAAAATGCAAAGTGTCCTTAAGTGTCTCTCTCCCCTCCGCCCTCTCCATTCCCTCTCTGGCAGGAGGTTGTTAGCAATGTTCTTGTCAGGATCAAACCACTGTAATAAATTTTGCAATTCACTTAACAATACAGGTTCTGCCTTTTTTTTTAATGTATTTCTAACTCCTGTTTGCTGGGTGGCTATTGCTGTCACATCTCGTTCCATTGCTGCTTTCTGCAGCAGAGCAAAGAACTTTCCTGGGTTTCAACACCGTGCAAACTGAAGGGCAGATGATGACGTTAAACAGTGCTCAACCCTGAGGATACTTGCCTGGGGTTCCTCTTCTTTGTAACTTAGCTGGTATCCTTAGGAAGAATAAATTAGAGACGAGGGTTGAATTGGTTCCAAGGAGCCACCCAGGACCTGGCTCTCAGTTTGCCTGAACCTTGGGGATATTGTGTGGGAGTCGCACCTTCAAGCCCGTTGCTCTGCCGCAGCTCATGCTGGACCTCGGGGGCAATAGGCATTGCACACCTGAGCCCTCTTCATGAGCAGGCAGGCAGGACCGTGACACTCGCACTCATGGAGAATATGGCTCACATCTATGCACAGGCACGTCTGTGGCTCTTCTCTCCATAGGATCAGAGTGGCTTTGCCAAGTGACCCTAACAAGTGATCTTGAGAGCAGCAGGGTTTAGGGGAGATAGTTAACTTAGGCACTAACCACTTGACATGGCTCTTAGTTATAATTATCAGGCTGTGCTAGGCATACCAAGCCAGCAAAATCCCTTCTCATACAACTGTAAGAGCTTTTTACACCACACATCCCTAGGGAGAAAACTCACAGCTAGGCGACAGCAAAGCCCAAACAACGGCCTGCATGTACTGTGACTCTGTGTGCGCCTACCTGTATTTGAACACACAAACCCTGCAGCTGTGCCTGTGGGTCAGCAACATGCGCACACAAACAACTGGCTGGGCAATTGCTGACACTGTCCAATAATGATAACTATGTATAAAACCTTGCCACATGGTCTTCAGTCACCTGGTTTGAAAATTTGGGCTCAAAGGTCATGCAGTGGAGTGTAATTAACCAGGAGGGTTTCAAGGCCCTGAGCCAAAACCCAACTGAAATCAGTAGACACACTCCCATTATCTCCAGTGGGAGCTGGATCAGACTGCAAGAGGGGAGACAGCATGAAGAGAACAGCCTCCATGCTGCACTAAACCAACACTTGCCTCAAAGCTAACAGAAGTCACACATGCAAGGTGCAGTGTTGCTGGAGTTCTGACAAGCAACTGCCAAGTTCTGGCCCCAGAAAACTAGCAGACGAAGTGATTCCTGATGATATTTGGAAAGTGCTGCAGGAAGAACGCTGCTTCAGGAGTATACTCAGCTCCTGACGGGCCACACGACAGCAGAACCAGGTAGTTTCTATTATTACTTTAGTGCTACCATGGGGAACACGGATGATGCTGGCAGGAAGTGCCCACAGTGTCTTCACTCAGCACTGGGATTGTCCGGGTACCAGCTGAACGAATTAGGTAATAATGCCTCTATTGGCCTATGGGCCTGATTCAGGAACACAACTAAGCACATGCTTAAAGCCCTGCTTTGCTGAGTTGGGGTGGGCCAAAGACCATGCTTAACGTGCTTTGCTGAATCAGGGCTATAAAAGACAGTGTAGTTACCCCTCTGTTCCATAGTCTGCTGGGAAGGAGGTGGCCATTAGCTGGAAAGGCCTGCATCCTACACAAAGCGCTCATTAACTCTCAGCATAACCGCTGCGTGGGTTACTTTGAAAGGGTTCTGAAAAGCAGGGCCCATGGCTCGGCTGGCCTTTGAGACGGAATATTCGTCCCACTCCAGTGCTGACTCTATGGACTCATTCCAGCTCCAGTCCGTGCTTGGCAGTGTCTAAACTATGTTACTGAGCAGAGAGTAAATAGCTTCAGTGAACAACCGTTCAGCTGGGGGCTAGTGTATCACATGAGCCAGCATGTAACAGCCACTACGGGGGCTGGATGGGAACAGTGTCACATCTTGCTGGCCTTTGGACATGCAAAATGGATCAGGTCCACAGGAGTCAGTCACAGCATGAAGGCAGCTTTTCCTTGGAGGTAAAGCTAGAGTAGGCTGAATGCCTGCCTTGTCTGTCATTAAACCAGGACATATTAACATGCAGTAACGTGACTCTTCATGAGGCTAAACAACGACAAATCACAGAGCCCAGTGTCTTTAAAATCAGCATTTACTCAGCTATAATATGCAGCAAACCTGATACTGAGCGCACGTGTGCTCTGTGCCGAGGAACATAGGAGCAGAAATCGGCTGCTGCAAAGACCAGCGAGAGCAGGCTAACACACCCTCTGCCTCTGCGCAGCACTCCACTAGACAGCTGGTAATGAGTGTAGTTCATCCATCTAGCATACAGGGAGATTAAAATTAGCTGGTTTAAAAATGAAAAACAAAACAAAACCCAGCTACCGTCTGTCTCAGAGTGCCTGTTTCCCAAGCACCCCGCGTCTAACCCCGGCAGGGGGTGTGATGGGAACCCTACATGCCTTGCACTGCACCAGCCCCCTTTGCTGAGGGCAGTGGTGGGCATCCAAACGGTCCTTTACAATGCAGCACTTTGGCTGGTCCTGCTGTTCACACACCTTGCTTTCCCTCTGCACTTCATGGCCTGCAGGTCATGTTATTGCTGGCCATTTGTGGACACCAGCGGTGCAAGGAGACAAAGCACGTGCAGGTTTGGTTTGTTGTTGTTCATCTACAAGGCCCTGGCTTTTAACCTGGAAGAGCAGGAAAGGACCCTGCTAGTCTCCAACAGCCTACTAACCTCTGCGGCCAGGCACAAGGGTGTCTTGCTGAACACATTCACCAGGTCTCCATAATCTTCTCTCACTAACACAGGCTAAGGGGAGCAGGGGGACTTAGGCCTTTGCTCCCACACACCTGGTGGTACCCTCTCGGGCTGTTAGCGCATGGCAGGAGCGGTTTATCCGCTGAGGGGGCGAAGCACACTGTCATGTAGCGATGTTAGAAAGGGGAAGGAAGAGGAGGCTGGGGGGGCACATGAAGCCCCTTGCGATTAGAGTGAAATAGGGGCTGTCTCAGGCAGACCCCCACAAGGCTTCAATGCTGCTGTTTGTTTGGGCTGCGCATCGGTGAGCTAAGTGAGTCCAGCTAAGTGGCATCCGTCTAGAGCTGGGCTGGCCTAGCAAGGCAACCTGGGGAATCTACAGTAATTCAGGAACACGCTATTAAAGCCCACTGATTGCAGTACACCCTTTACTGCGCTCCTGAATCATGATCTGGAGAAACAATGCTGAGCTGATGGGCTGACGCGGCCCTCAGAGGTGTGGTCAATACCGTTCCTTCATAGCCGTTAAGGCCAGCGGGGCTCATGGCGAGCAGTCTGTTTGACCTTCTGCAAGGCACAGGCCAGAGACTCTCACCACGTGATTCCTGCACCGAGCCCAGCACGTCTGGGTGAGCAGCAGCAACACGAATGGAAAGCCGGCTGACGCGAGACTACGTACAAGCATTGCGGGTGAGGGGAGGGAAAGTTTTATTGTGCGGACAGAACAGGAGGGGGCTCGGCCGGTGCCAGGGCTACCTCGTGTGCTGCCTTTTAACGTGACGTGCTCAGGCATTAGATGAGTGAGTGGTAAGGAGAGCGCGTTACCTTTTCCTTCACTTTGCCTCCAGCCCAGTTAGTGCCTGAAGGACAGAGCTAACATTAAAGGACTGGTTCTTGCCCTGGCTAGTGAGCCAGAAACGACACTCTTCTAGCTAGACACACCTAGTTCTGCCCCCATGTTACACCCACCGTTTCACAAAGTGCCATGCCCCACTGACTGACTGGCTCATGTTGAGCCTTCAGCCGCCCCAGAGCCCTGCATGGTATTTTCATGGAACGAGTCATTTCGGTTTTTGCCCCGGTATGGAAAGCCTGTGAGCTTTAACTGTTCTAACAGGCAAGAGACGGGGGCAGGGAAAGCTGGCAGAGCCATCAGCTGGCTGGGAAGTGCGACAGGATCACAGCTAGGTTGTGTAGTCCTGCTTCAGTGCGGGGGGCTGGACTTCGTGGCTTTTCAAGGCTCCTTCCAGCCCTACATTTCTCTGATTACTCAGCAGGCATGCACCCAGTGAGGAAATGGGGCTGCAATCCCCACCTCTCCTCGGGGGACACTAACCAGCCTGGGGGCTGGAGGGTAGCTTTGCTTACTAGCCCCACCGAACCAATGAGGTTCCAATCCCATTTGGGAAAACAGCTTTCGAGTGGGTGTTTTAGCTGAGCCTTTCTAAGTTTGTCCCTCCCCGTTTCATGGCAGACTAGCAAAGCAGAATGGTGCTACCTACCCAAGGCCCAGACAGGAACAGCAGCCAGGTGCAAGGGAAATAGGTCACGTGTGGATGGCCAGTGAGGAGAAGGGCAGGGAAGCCTCCTGCCTGGCAGGATCCCCAGGCCTGCCTTGGTTTTCGCTGCACAAGTTCAGCAGTTTTGTGTGGGAGGCTGTGGTTCTCCAGGAGGAAATCAAGATGGCCGTTGCGCCTGGCTTCCATGGACCTGCCTTCTGTTTGGAGAGCCCAGGAGGAGGGGGGACTGGGCGTCACCTGGAAAAGCTCCTCTCAGAACCCTAAATCCAAGGAGAGAGTGCGTTAGTCAGCGTGCAGAGAGCCTCTGTATCCCATCCAGGACGTGCCTTGCTTGGCCCTCTGCTAGAGACGGGGCTTGGGCTACTCACAGAAAAGGGGAGTGGGGCCTTAAGTGTTGCAACAGCAGGGGCATTTAGCCTTTATTTGGTGTGCAAATGTGGCCCTGAAAACCCAAAGCTTCCAGATTATGGATCCAGGAGCCTAGACTCACACTGCACAGCCAGTTCCCCTGGCTTGGTCAGTTGCTGATGCCCCTGTCTCTCTCCCCTCCACCCCCCCGCCCCGCCACTGCCTCCCACCCTCACCTCCATCCCAGGTAGACTCCGTGGCTAAGGAGAAGGGCTTCATAACAGACTAGAGGTCACTAAAATAACAGTTTAGAGAAAAACAGTTCGGAGCTATTGTTATTTACTTTTTTGCATAACAATGAAGTTAAAAGTCAAGAATTTTTAACTGATAGAAAGGATGATTAGAAAAACCACCACAGCAAATAACCTGTGGAACTCAATGCCAAGAGGTATCACAGAGGCCAAGTGTTCGGTAGGATTTGCAGAAAGAGCCTTACACAGTTATACGAATGAGAACAGCCACAATTACATTGGCCATGATGTCACTTTACGACGGCTATAAACCCTTCTGCCTTGGGCCATGAAGCAACCTCTGAATGACTGGGTGGGAAGAACTTTCTCTTGTGACAGGCTAGTCCTTAGCTGGCCAGCAAGGGCCTCCTTGCACCCCAGTCTAAAGCATCTGGTGCCAGGCACTGTGAGCAGCAGGCTACCAGGCTGGATGGACCCTGTGGCAGTTCTGATGGCTGTATGTGTCAGTATTTATTCCCACTGGTTGTTTCCCTGACCAGCTAAGAAGCAGTCAGATGTCCAGTCAGCTTTTGATACCTCAGATTAACAGGTTATGATTTTTTTTTTAAAAAAGAGACTATTTAATGAGACGTGATTTGTTAGCGCTGCTTAATATTGATCACAGAAGGATTGGGTCATGGAGACAAGCAGACACTTGTTGCTATGTGTGGCTTAGCAACCTACACAATGTATTCAAAGGGAATAATGAAATTATCACGGGGAAACAATGAAGCCATCACTTGACGAGATGGAGGATGTGGAGCTCTTGTTTGCCAAGACAAGAAAGACACTACCTATTGTTTGCACAAATCTGTGAACTGCCTGGCCCACACCCCCTACGTAATGGGGTGTCATGAATCGCTGTGGGCTATTCCGTTTAATGTGCAGCTTTGTACAGCGGGGCAGAGCTCGCTACCGGGAGAAACGTGTGGCCTCTCAGCATGAACTGCGTCCTTAGCACGGGAATAGCTCATTGTGAGGCATCTTAATATCAGGTGGAGGTGTGGGGGAGGGAGTGGGGCAGGACAAGAGAATGTCTAGGGGGACTGGAGATCTGTAGCTGACAGCTGGCTCCCACTCTAAATTAAGAGAATTTGCGATAATCTTGCTTTAAATATTTTTTTAAAACTTGGCCACAATATTTCCATTCGAATTGTCTTACTCTTACCTGGTGATGTAGCTTTGCTTAGAAACTGTACCTGCCACTAACACTTTTATAGAGCTAATTTAATTGATTTTCCTAGCAAAATAGGTGGCTACTAAAAGATCTTGGTTATGAGTCATGAGTGGCTTTGAATATGATACCAAAGAGAAGCGACCTCTAGGACAGGGCTTTGAGGGGAAGGCTGTCTTTGTGGTTAAAGTCCTGGCCCACTGCTTGGAAGAGCTGGTTACGGTCCCTGGTATTGATTTCCGGTGTGAGTTTAGGCCAGGGAATAATTGTTTTGGGCCTCAGGTCCCACTCTGCAAAAGAAGCTGGTGGCACTGCCTTTCTCAGCCCTTTTGTCACGTTAGCTTGTGGGCATTATGGGCAGACCTTGGCTCTCACTATGTGGTTCAGTGTGGGCCTGGAGGTGCTACCATCAGATTGCTAATAATCATTACAGCTGGTTGAAATTTCCGAAGTAAACTAACAGCCCCTTTTCATCATGAACATATTCTGCACAGAAGCTGTTTGGCAACGTTTGTGTTGAAACTGTATCATTTATCATTTTAAAAGTAAGAAAATGCCAAAAATGTTTTTTTTTAAATAAATGTGGGAGCGAGACTAAACTGACCAAAAAAATTCATTTTAAAATCTCTTATTTCAGCCATGAAGACAAACACAAACATTCAAATACAAATTTCAAAAAATTAAACGTATTATTTAAAATTTTTGTGTGATGTTTTGCTTTTTGTTGTTTTGACCATTGCTAATAGATTTCTAAAATTGTTAGCCTCCTGGGTTGTCGTCAGTATCATTTATGACAAGCTTTAGGTCTGGCTGGAGCAGGAGTCGGAGCTGGGGAGAATCTGTTGCAGCCCCCCTGGGGGCCAGGGTAGATTGTTGCCCCTTGGACACTCACCAGCACCAGGCCAAGTCTAGGCTGAAATGTAGTGGCTGCCGTCACTAGAGCTGGCTTTACGCAATGCCTAACGAGTTGCATTCACTATAGCCTCTTGCCTCACTTGGCCTTGATTTGCTCCCACTGATGTCAGCCAGCCCCTAGAAGTTATGTACAGCTGAACATTACCCTTCGCTGATCAGGCCATGTACCCAGAGCTGTGCTGTGTCAGAGCTGCCCTGGGGGCAGCCAGGCACTGTAGAGCTGGAGAATTATCGTATGTCAGCTCACTTCATGGAAAGCTTATGCTCAAATAAATTGGTTAGTCTCTAAGGTGCCACAAGTCCTCCTTTTCTTTTTGCGGATACAGACTAACACGGCTGTTACTCTGAAACCTGTCATGTATGTCTTGCGTGGCGGAAGGCACTTGACTTTGTGCCCAGTGCTTCATAGCACCGCTGCCACCCTGACAGTCCAGCTGCAGTGGGCTGCCCATTGGGCCGGATGTGGTTATGGGGGCGTGGAAGAGGGCTTGTCAGGCTGGAAGGGGGCTCCTCAGTCAAGCTCAGCCTCGGAGAATTGCAAAGCTGAGTCCCGCAGGCACCTGGAGAATGCTACAGGAACTGCTCTTGGCACCAGAGGGGCTGCTACATAAATCTTAGCAGTGCACAGAAGGTGCTGGGCTGTGGATTTTAGGGGACAACTTGGGACGGGCATGCATGTGTGTAAGCACGCGCATTTCTACTAGCTTTAAAGCACTCCAGGGTTCTAATCCCAGCGTTGCCCCAGGCTTTCTAGATAAGTCAGGTAACCTGCCTATAAAATACAACTAATTCCTCCCTTTCCAGTGGGTGTGACCCCCACCCAGCCTCTGAAACACCTGCAGCACCTCGAGGAGCTTGACCCAAGGTCGTTCTCCCTCACTCAAGCCTGGATAATGCAGCCAGCATTGTGGGCCCTGGTGACAGACAGTTGCATTGGCCCAGATCATCCCTTACTGGTGTAATGCTTGGAGGGAAGAAATCTCCAACAGGACTCGCTGTGCACACTAACGGGTGATGCATCACATCACCCTGTGCATAGCAGGTGTTCTCACCCTTAACCTGGCACACCACACTGGATCTATGGGAGCCTAGGCCATCAGAGTAGAGGCCAGGGCTCCTGACCAGCTCCAAGCATTGCAAGTTCCCCAGACTTGTCTCTGGTGCAGCTGCCTCTGGGGCCCTTTTGTCAGGGGCTCCATGGAAAAGCTAACAGAGCGCCTCTGAAGCAGATCAAGCATCAGTGCATTGTTGAGGGGACGGAGACCCAGAGAGGCTTCGTGAGTTTCCCCAGAGGCAGAGTCAGGACTAGAACTCAGATGCCCAGGCTGCCGCCTGCAGCCCAACCCAACTAGCTGAGCAGCAGAAGGGGGCACGAGGACAAGCAGCCATTCTGCTCCTGCTCCGCCAGGTCCAGGTCTCTAAACCCCTGGGAAAGCAGCAGTGACTACAGCCGGGCCGTGCTGGGACACCGGTTCTGGACATTGCACAAGCCCTTAGCAGGGCAGGCCATTCTCAGCGTGACTGGGTAGCGAATCCTGAGCCATGTATCTCTACTGACACTACCATGAGAAGGGCCCAGTCCAGCCCTTCGTGACAGCAGCAGGAGCTGAGGGGACTCAGAGCCATGCCAGACTGAGCTGTTAAAGCAGAGCATGGAAATCAATGGTGCTCAGATACTGGGGGGCTGGGCGCTGGGCACATACCTAGATAGGCTGGGAAAAAGCTATCAAGCCATGTGAGGAGGAGCCCCGGCAGTCTGCTGTTTTCCACACTGCCAGCCAAATGGAGGCATCAGGCCGTGGGAGAATCGATATGCACAGGCTGTAAAGGGCTAACTTCCTAAAAAAGACAGGCTCTCTCCCACCTCCCGACACTGGCCCCGAGACACGGAGCAGCTCCCAAGTCTGTAGAGAACTCACTGTCTAGGCTCCAGCGCTGTAAGAGGACTCGTGGGGGGGGGGAGGAGGAGGGAAAAACCGAAAAGGTGGCTAAGTGGCTTTTGTAGCAGAGAGGCACAATTCTCAGAGAGCTCGGTGCCTCGTGCATGTCAGACTGGTGCAGGTGGATGTGCAAAGCTTCCCAGCTGACGAGGTGTTTCTAAGCAATTCAAGGGGCAATGCCCATTTTAAGGAGCTGTTTGGTTTCACTCACTTGCTCCTCACTGGGGTCAAGCAATGCCTCTTACAGGTGCAGCCTGCAGGCCTGACAAGAGTGAGTTTTGTTTGCACCATGGCAGCGGAGGCGGCATCAGGGGTTCCCCTCAGAAAAAATACTGCACCTGCCTACTGTTAATCTGCAGGTTAGTCTGAAAGTGTGTGAGCGAGTGCGAGCACACATATTCTAGATCTGCTGCAGGTGCTTCTGTGACCCGAACGCCTACATTTCCTTCCTCCAGGGGATTTAGCGAGCGGGTCCACAGAGCGCAAGATGCCCCTGACTGCCCTCACTGCACTGGGGAGCACTGTCCCTGGAAGTGCTGCACTGGACCAGAGACTCACTTACCCAGAACTGCACAGAGGCACCCGAGAAGGTTCAGGCAAATTAACAAGTGTGAAGCCAATGCACATAAACGAAAGCATATCAAACCCCGTCTGGATGTGCTAAGACAGGAGTAAAATTGCCTTAGTTCACTGGTATATTAGAAAGTTTTTCTGGCATAGCTATGTTGGGTAGGAGAGTGAAAAAAAATTATACACCTCCAGTCAGCACAGCTATGCTGGAAAAAGCCCCAGTGTAGCCTTTGGCTGGCATGGCTTAGCCTATTTGGGGCCCTAGCAATCCCAGCAAAGCTCTCTTTTGCCGATTAAGCTGCATCTCCCTTAGGAGGTTTCCCTATATAGCTCAACTGATCTAGCTATACCAGAAAAACAATTTTCAGTGTAAACAAGGTTTTCGGTCACTTTACTTGGGGTTTAACCAGATTTAATTTATGCACATGGACTTCACCCCTTTAACTGATTTGCCTCAGTATTCCGGAGCGTCGCCAGGCGGACGTGGCCTTACATTAGAGCCAGGAGGAGCAGCACTGGGATTAGATGGGGAGGGAGTCAGAGCAGCTACAACTGGCCCACAGGAAAGCATTTGAGCAGCAGGTGCCCTGTGCCTCACTATCCTGCTCTATTCTGACACACTTTAAAGTTTATGTTTTACTACCTAATGTGCTTCTTCAGGTTAACGATTTGATGTGCCCCGTGGTTGATTATTTCTGCCCCGAGATGTGGGGAAATTGTGACATTTCCAGGTGACACCTTTTTTAAAATAAAAGGTTCAACGCACCCTGCACAACTTCTTCCCCATGGAGAGAAAACGTCATCCGGAGACCAACAGCTGCTGGTGTCCCGCCAATGCAAGGTGTGCCCCAGGCCAACTTTTACAGCCATCTACGTAACCACATCCCAGAAAAGCTTCATCGGATTTAACAGTACAAAAACAACATCCATCTATCCATCCATCCCAGCCATGTCTACAGTCCCAATCCCCGTAGTAGCGGTGATAGGTGCCAATACCCTGAATCTAGTCGAAAGAGTTCTCAGAAGAACCAGGCAAAGAAGCCATAAAAAAATTAAATCTGAGCTAATCAGTGGTGCTGGAACATTTTAAATAGTGGGGGTGCTGAAAGCCAGTCCCCTGACCCCTGTCCGTCCCCTCCCCCTGAGCTGGGACCAGGAGCAGGGTCGTGTCTCGGGGGGCCAAGGCTGGGGCCACAGCTGGGGGCGGAAGCAGGGCTGGCAGCCGGGACCCCTCAGCCACGTGTGGGGCCAGAAGTGGAGGCAGAGGGCCTGCACCCCCACATGCAGGGCCAGAAATAGAGGCGCAGGGTGGTAGCCGGGACCCCTGGGTGCGGGGCCTGAAGCGGAGGTGCGGGGCCGGGACCCAGCACGCAGGGCTGGGAGTGGAGTTCCGCATAAAAGTTGGGGGTGCTTAGTTCCTGAGCCTATGGAGTTAATGTACGCAGATGGGCCTTGGTGAAGGCACTGTGCCTTTCATTAACACAGTCTCTGTCAGTTTCCCCTTTTAATAGTCTTTAAGAGGAATAAAACCAGCACTGCACAAAACAATCCCCACTGGACAATATCTTCCTGGAGGAACTGTCATCAGGGCGCTTGAGAACTGAATCATGTTTGACTGTGAGATAGAAAGGGACACAAATTATCTTAGGACACAAAGTACATTGTGCAGAGGCTTTTGTGTTCACTGAATATTTAAACCAGAAAGGAAATATTTATTTTACTCTGATACATTTTGTCTCCCTCAATGACAGAGGCATCACAAAGCCCTCCTTTTGTCTAACTGCTGGCTTCAGAAGTCCTCAAACACATCTGGACAGTCGGAGGTGTGCATTAGTGGGGCTTGCTAATGCACCGGGGGGAAAGAATTCTCTCACACGCTGAGCTGACCAGGACGCCTTGGCCAAACTGCAAGCCCAGCAAGACAAGGATCAGTCTCACCGAAGGCTCAGGTAAGTAATATTCACAGACTGGACTCTGCCCCAGCTCCATTGATTACCACTGAAGTTAGGAACCTAAACATGCACAAGGCTCTGGGCTTCTGCCATCAGTGGTGAAGAAATGTCAGCATTACCTGCGTGCAGCTGGGTTCTCTACTTACCGGCCTGGCAAAAGCCCAGCTCTGGCACTAACTGATTGTGTTATCTTGGGCAAGTCATTTACCTAGTGAGGGTAATTACCCACTGGAACAATTTACCAAGGGGCGTGGTAGATTCTCCATCACGGACCACTTTTAAATCAAGATGGGATGTTGTCTAAATGATCTGCTCTAGGAAGGATTCTGGGGCAGCTCTCTGGCCTGTGTCATACAGCAGGTCAGACCAGATGACCACAGTGGCCCCTTCTGGCCTTGGGATCTATGAAAAGTCTTGGTCCATTTGCCCAGCTGTAAAATAGAGGGAACAGCCCTGACTTACCTCCCTGGGGCGCTGTGAGCCTTAACTCCTGCGGCGGTGTAACGTGCTTTAAAATTCTTCTCCTAGAAGGTAGTGCCAGGCACCCCAGCCAGGCAGTGTTACTAATTAATAACCATTAGTGATTATAAAGACAAAGAAGCCATGCTTTATGCTTCTTTGATTCTATGCCAGCCAACCCAATGCAACAGCCACAGTTCTAAGGGTGATTACCATTTTCTGCTGCAGAACAGCAATTCAATCAGCAGCCTCACAGGCATCTTTGGCTTCTTAAGGGACTTTGGCATACTGGCCATTTTAGGAACTGCCCTATGCTTTTCTACCCAACCTTTTGCAATTTCCAGTTTACCATTCCTCTGGGGCTTGCGGAGAAGCCCCCAGGTCCTAAGACCCCTGCCTCTCCAACACAGTAGTTCTGTTGTCTGCAATCTACGTCTCATCAGTTCTCGTCTCCTTGGCTGGCTGAATATTCATCTCTGTATAATACGGGGCACGTGTCAGCCGTTTGTCACCCAAAGCTCTCACAGGCCATTACCAAGAGTGGTAAATGTCATCACCTGCACACTGACATGGGGCTGGGAAGAGACTGAGGCATGATTGGGTCACAGGGTGAATCACCGGCAGCGTCTGGGCTAGAAGTCAAGTCTCCTGCTTCGACCACTGTACCTCACTTCCGCTCCCTGGGAAAAGAATCTTTCCTCAGACCCCTTCAGTTTGGGAGGTACCCCCTAGCTTTACCTGCACATTAGGGCTGATCTGGATGGGGCATTCAGTGCTTTGCTGCCATCTTTGCCCTTGGGCAATCCTGCATCTGGCTTTGGGAACTCAAAAAACACAGGTTTCAGAGTAACAGCCGTGTTAGTCTGTATTCGCAAAAAGAAAAGGAGTACTTGTGGCACCTTAGAGACTAACCAATTTATTAGAGCATAAGCTTTCGTGAGCTATAGCTCACTTCCTCAGATGCATCTGAGGAAGTGAGCTGTAGCTCACGAAAGCTTATGCTCTAATAAATTGGTTAGTCTCTAAGGTGCCACAAGTACTCCTTTTCTTTTTTCAAAAAACACAGGTTCTCTATAGCTCAGGGCAGGAATTTTGATCCTACCAGCATCAGCTGGTGACAGATTTTCCTTTCACAAAGCTAACAAAGGGCTCTGGCACCAATAGCCAGTTCAAAAATGCACTCAGGAGGCAGAGAGGGGTTTGCATTGCCTGGATGCATGGGCTGGGTCCCTGAACTCAGCCCAGCCAGCAAACCTGCTCTCTCTGTCAGCTGAGCACAATAGTGGGAGACTGGTGAAGATAATGGAAGAATCCAGTCAAAGTCTCTTGCCTTACTTCTGACAAGGCAGAGAGTTGGCTGCCTGGGAACCGATGGGGGCCAGCTTCTGGGCACAGCAGTGGGAATTTCTAAGCATGGCATCTGCCTTCAACAGCTGTCCAGCAAAGTGCTCCCCGCCCCGTACCAGGCAGAAGCCTCACCTCCTTGGAGCTGTGACCTTGAGCAGATTCCTTTGGTTGTGCCCAGGAAACTCCTGCAAATCTGAAGTGAGTGGTGGGCTGAGCTAGCCAGGGGAAGTTGGAACTGGCCCAGCTAGGGACAAAGGACAGGAGCAGAGCTCTGCTCTCAGGTGAAACCCCTCCCTTGGCAGCAGGAGGGAGCACCGGCCTCTGGAGAGGGGAGAATTCACTCTCTGTCTATTGATGCTACTTACAGAGCCCCCCCACCCCACTATCTGAGCACCCTCCTCTTTACCATATTTATCTTCACAACATGCCTGGGGGGTAGGGTAGTGCTATTGTACAGCTGGGGAAACCGAGGCAGGGAGCGACACCCAGGTAGCACAGAAGGATTAGCCCATCTTTCCTTCTGGGCTCCCAAGAGTGAGGAGGCAAAGCTTAGGGGCAGAGTCAGTTTCTAATTCTGCTGATTTCTAGTCCGGCCTTGGTCCTTCCTTCTCATGAAGTGTTTCCACACCGCAGGGGCCAAGATCTGCCCCACCAGGCTAGGCAAGGCATTTCAGAAGAGAAGGACATTAAGCAATTGCATTTACCTTTGGAAATCCGGCCTTTCCAACCCACACCCTCCCTGGCTTCACCTGCCGGCCACAGCACTTTCTCTCCCAGTCACCCAGCTTCAGTCACAGCCCTATCTCCCTGGGGGGTGGGAGGCGGGGAGGCGGCTTTAGCATTCCCCAAGTCAGCAAGTCTCTGCAAAGAACGCAATGTGCCTCTGCCCAGCCCTCCCAGCAAAGCGATCAATGATCCCGCCGCACCTGGCACCGCCCCCCCGAAGGAAAGCCAGATGGTGTTGTGCTTCGACGGGAAGAGCTCCATGCACTGGGTGCAGGCGCAATGCGGGTGCTTTCAAATATCTGGCCCATCTGGCACACGAAGCTGTTCTAAGCAGCCACAGGCGGTGACAGCGCTCCTTCCAGAGCACGTGGCACAAGGGGTTGGTGACTGGCAAAGTGCAGCATAGAGAGGGGTAGTGGAGATAGCAAGAAAGGTGTGCATACAGGAGCGCAGGGGTTCTCAACACGGAGAGGCGGGCTGGCCATTGCAAGATGTGGCATGGGCACACAAGACGGCTCTCAGCAAAGCATGGCTCTGGGTGTCTCGAGCACAGCCGGTACGTGCAGGGCTTGGTGGGGTTTGCAGAGCAGTGAAACAGGATGCAAGGAACACAAGATGGCGAGCTGCTGGGAGATATGGCGCTGTGCATGCAAGGAGGCCCAGGACAGGGTGAGGGTAGCTAACATCGCTTCCTTGGCACTAGCCCTGCCTGTGCAGCAAGGGAGTCTCCTAGCTGAGAGCCAGGTCAGTCTGAAATGTGGCATTTCATTGCGGCTGGGCCATACAGTGCTCTGTGGACATAAGAACATAAGAGCGGTCATACTAGGTCAGACCAAAGGTCCATTTAGCCCGGTATCCTGTCTTCTGACAGTGGCCAGTGCCAGATGCCCCAGAGGGAATGAACAGAACAGGGAGTCATCAAGTGACCCATCCCGTCGCCCATTCCCAGCTTCTGGCAAACAGAGGCTAGGGATACCACCCCTTCCCATCCTGGCTAATAGCCATTGATGGACCTATCCTCCATGAACTTATCTAGTTCTTTTTTGAACCCTGTTATGGTCTTGGCCTTCACAACATCCTCTGGCAAGGAGTTCCACAGGTTGACTGTGTTTTGTGTGAAGAAATACTTCCTTTTGTTTTAAACCTGTTGCCTATTAATTTCATTTGGTGACCCGTAGTTCTTGTGTTATGAGAAGGAGTAAATAACATTTCCTTATTTACTGTCTCCCCACCAGTCATGATTTTATAGACCTCTATCATATCCCCCTTTACTCGTCTCTTTTCCAAGCTGCAAAGTCCCAGTCTTATTAATCTCTTCTCATACAGAAGCTGTTCCATACCCCTAATGATTTTTGTTGCCCTTTTCAGAACCTCTTCCAGTTCTAATATGCCCCCCCCAAAATTTCAAGAAACACTTGAGTTGAGATTGTTTGAATGTTGCAGTCTCGACAAAACTCCATATTTTGTAATTAAAAACAGAATGAGGAGAACATTTCTGCCTGTGTGCATGGATCCCCCCTTTCTGCAGCCAGCCCTCCTCAGTGCAGAAACAGGTGGTGCAAGATGATTTTTAATACACTCAGCAAGACATTTATCCCAAGCACAAAGAGAAGAGGAAATGACGGAGGGAGAAGTTACCTGAGGATTTGAACGCTGTCAGCTCTACAGCCTGAAAGAGGGGAGAATGCTTGTTAATTGAGATTTGTTCAAGGAGGGAGTTTCCAAGCCCCCAGGAGCCCAGATCTGTTCACAGCCACATTCCCCAGGTCAGAGTGGGGCTTTTTCCCTGCCACCAGTGCAGCCAAAAGGGGCTTTGCTGCATGCGCTCTCCTTTCCCATCACTCCCTGCAGCTCCACTGCTTCACAGCTAGGGGAACAACCCTGCCCCTCATGTTCACGGAGCTTGGGTGAACTCCCCCACTGGTGCCTCCTGGGCGTTCTCCCCAGTGCCCAGCACGCGTGCTTAGGGAGAGCGGGGCCTGTGGCATGAGAGACCTGCACTGGCAGCAAGCTCTGCTGAAAGTGGGGCTCCCGTCCTTGCTTGGGGCAATGCAGTGGACTGGGCACAGTGCTAGGACATACAGAACAATCCAACGCAAGAGAGGACCAGACCGGCTGACCTAAGCCAGCTTCTCCATCTCTGACTGCACTGGATGGAGCTTAGGGCCCCCCAGAGCCGGCTGTGGGACCTAGCCAGGCCCTAGTAAAGACCACCTGCACCATAAGGCACCCTGGGGCCACCTCCTCCACCCTCTCTTCCACAAAATATTTACTAATTTAAGGCCTAATCCTGGCAATGGCTTCCCAGCATCGCCAGCCCCACGCATTCACAAATCAGGCAGGCTCCGAACAACCACAAGATTGGCTTAAAAATCACAAGGTTTGTTTAAATGATAAACTTTAGACAGGAATGGCAGAGCTGTTTCTGTCCCCTAAGCGCTGTTGACAAGGGTGGGAAGGATTCACATTCAGATATTTTGATACAAAACAGGAGGCCAACCTGATCTCTTCTTAAGGAAAACAGTATTGGCCGGCTGCAGCCTCTAGGTTCTACTATTCTTAATCTTATCATCATCAGTTTTACTTCCAGTGGGGACCTGTCCTGGCTGCCCTGTTCAGCCAGATGACAGTGAATGGTGATGACCGCTGTTCAGCTGAAATGTTTGCACAGTCCACCCAAGGGGCACAATGAAGCACCATGAGGCTAGAGGGGGTTTAAACACATTGGAGGTGCCAAAACCCCAAAACCTTTCACCAAAAAATTTGTCAAATAAAACGTGGATGAAATGCAGTGAAAACACTCTGATGTTTGCTCCTAAGGGAGCACAGCATTTTGTCATTGTAAGTGTTTTCAGATTTATTGTAAAAAATGGCTTCTTAATCAGAACGAGACTACGTTCAACGATACCATTCTGAATTCACAGCTCATGCCCGTCAATTACATAAGGGATTCAGTCAGGGAGCTGAAACAATCCATGTGACTTATGTAACTAACCTGCACCGCAGGCTAGTCAACTGCATGGTGCATTAACACACACAGAGCACAAGCTGCAACAATGCACAAATCTTACATTCAAAAATGTTTACAATATATCAGCTTCAAAATTCACGTTTCCTGAGCAGTCACTTGTGGAGCTCAAACGTTCATGAAGAGAGAACATGAAAGAGTTGCAAAAAGTCACTTGTGAAGACAAACGAATATTTAAACAAACAAACTGGCTCAGCTTTGCTTCCTCCCACACTGGCTCCTTGGATACTAGGGAATTTTGTATTTTGATTGTTGTTGAATTTGTATTGTTTAGAAAAGGAAAATAAAACATTTTAAATAAAAATATTTAAGTAACAAACAAAAAGAGAAGCTCTGGATGACCCCAGCATGGAATCAAGCTAATTCTATCTTTGCCCCAAGTCTACCAGCTAGGAAGTGCTGTGGCCTTGGCATTTAGGAAATCTACAGGCTCCTCTATTAATGCCCTGTGCATTAGAAAACTCAGGCCTCCTGGTTAATCTCTTTAGCTCATGTCTCATATTTTGTGCCAAGTAGCTTAGCAATGGTTCTAATTTACAGAGCCAGCAGCTGCCTGGGTCAGAAAAGCACCTATTGGAAAACCTGCCAGGTATTTATCACCCGGAAGAATAGCAACATTAAACAAAAATAAACCATGAGAGACAATAAATACTGATTTTACTAAGTTGCCTTGAAATAGAACAGAATGTTATCTGTAAGATAAAGAAGATAGCACTTCAAAAGCAATAAAGGAGACAGAGAGAGAGAGAAATTTTGGTGTATATCTAGACCCTTTGGTAAATTCCACACATGAAAATAGCATTATGTTTTTTTCTGAAGAAACTATAGTTAACTTCTATGTCAAGTGCACAGAACAGTGCATAATCATTTCAGTGGTGGGAATGGAAGTGGTATCAGAATAGTCACATTTAAATTATTCTCCACTTTACAGCATGCCTTGTTGAACTTGGTAGAAGATTAGTTGCTGGGAAATGAAATGGGCCAACTGAACAATATCCCATTTGCACAGAACATAACTTGGGTGCTGAAACACACCACAAGCCCTTTTCTAACTTGCTTCATTTTGGGGAGGCTTGTAGCCATGACCTCATTTCTGTCTTTTCATTCTGATTGCTCAGTTCCATTTGTGCTTTTATGGATGCCCCTGTTATAAACAGACCTGGGAGTTGATTCCCTCTGATACAGAATGGCGAAAAGAGACCACAAATGTTACCAACAAAACTAGGAATCAACATGCAGCAGAGAGACTCCCCCACCGCTCATGTGTCAAACCAACCCGCATCTCTCCCTCCCCTCTGCAGTCCAGGAGTCAGCACAAATGGGTCTAACAGGACAAGGGCCCTTTATATCCAGGAGCTGGGCATCCCCCAAACACACAGACAGTTGATTCTCTTTCTACTATTTGTCTTCCAAGGGCAGGGATAGACAGACGCCTCCTTACTCGTTCGCACGGGTGGCAGGTGCGCTGATTGCTTTCGAGCAAGCCCAGTACGATGGGGTAGAGCATGAAGGATGGCAGTCTATAAAGGGGCTACATGGGCCACTTTACACCAGAGAGTGAGATCCCCCCCCATGTCTGAGTCCATAGCTCACCCTCACCTGAGGAGCCCTCCTGGGGTGTCCGAGAACCCTAGACATGAAGACATTAGGCTGTTTGCTGTGACTCCCAGTAGATAGTGCAGGGCTGTTCCATTCTGTATGTTTGTAGGGCCTTTTGTCTAGTCTAGTTCGCGGTGCCCTGAGCCACGGGGTTTCCACCCCTTTCCCTTGGCCAACTTCCTGGCAAGAAACTGTTCAGTCTAAGAGGCTGCACTTTCTTATCATAATTTCACCCCATTATTGTTTGTCACATCTGCTGCACCACCCTCCATAGGCCAGTGATTTGCAGCCTTCAGATACTTCATTACAGGGTCCTTTTACTGGGGTAAATTCCTTCAGCTTCCCAACCCAATCAATGCTTAGCAGGAGGTGCATACCTACAGTGCTACCAACATGGCTCACAAAGTCTGCTACCACCACTGATGGACCTTCACAACTCCCCCAGGGAGGAGGTAACTGATATGAACCCCATCTTAGCAAAGGGGCAGCTGAGCCACAGACAATTACGTGATTTACCCAGGATAAGACAAGACATCTGTGACAGAGCTGAGAATAGAACCCAGGAGTCCTGAGTCCTAGCCCTTTGCTATAAACACTAGACAACACTCCCGCACTCCTGTCGACGTATCTATTCTGCATATGAAAGGTGGAAAATAATTCAAGACATTACGTACCGGTCTCTCTGGTGACATCATTGAGGAAATCCCCATAGGAATTTTAGCACCAAAGTTTCCTAAAGTGTGAAGTGAGACAATGAATGTGGATACACCTGGAGAATGGAAATGTGCATTCCTTTCAAAGGGCTCTATCATTTATTCCCCCAAAGTATCTCCCAAGGAAGTAAAGGGCCCAGCCGGGCTGACTGAAGAATTGCAAGCTAGTTTTCAGAGCTGCCAATCAGTTTGAGCCTGTGAACTTTTCTTTCTCTAGTTTAATCTAGTTTCTCGATTTCCGGCTCTCTCCCCCCCATATAAATCGATGTTAAAGTACCAACATGCTTCTCTGACTAGAAGGAAGGCCATGCTGTTCAGGGCCAGCTGCAGGGGCAGAAGCCTTAGGCACCAACTTCCAGGAGCACCATGCTGCTGTGCCCCTCAACTTCCCTCCCACCTCCAAGGCACTGGGGGTGGAGACACTGAAAACATTTTCTGCCCTAGCTGGCAAAATGGCTCAGGTCACTCCTGGTGCTGTGTCTTATGGATTGAGGATTCCCCACATCCGCTCGCCTTGAATGCATGGATGACCCATATACACAATAGGGACTGATCCCATTGAAGTCAATTGGCCTTCTACCACTGTCTTCTTCGGGAGCCAGACAGCCCCTCAGTGCTGTATTTATATTTTCATCAAAGTTTCTCTCTCACTCCAAGGAACACAAACCTAACAACATTCATGTTCACTATGATGCTGGCAGACCTGGTGCCAGCTGATGCTCAGGTGCCCATGTCTCTCAACGGACACTGACAGATGCCGTCATTATTGACAGACGAGGTATTGGAATGATAAGAAAAAGTGTTTAGAGTTTGTTGAATGCTTGTGAGATGCTCCCTGCATTAATCTCACTTCTGATATCTGTGCTCCATATTGTAAGGTAACATTTGAGCTTCTGTGACTGTATGAATGGCCATAGAGGAGAGGGATGTTAATCAGTGCAAAGAGCAGGAATTGTTATGCCCCGGCCCCCCAAAGAGGAGACACGTTGAGAGGAGACAGGCTCTGGGTGGAAACCAGAGTTTCTACAAGTGGAAACCCCCTACGTCAGGATCGAGAAAATGTCAACAAAAGGGGTAAAGACTCTTAGGCCTGGTCTACAGTGGGAAAGGAGGTTGGTATAACAACGTCACTCAGTAGTGTGAAAATCCACACCCTTGAGCTATGCAGTTACACCAACCTAACCCCCAGTGTAGAAAGTGCTATGTTTATCGGGGCTATGTTGATCGGAGAATTCTCCTGCCAACCTAGCTACTGTGTCTCAAGGAGATGGAGTATCAACACGAGTGGGAGATCCCCTCCCATCAGCGTAGTCGTGTCTTCACTGAAGCCCCGCAGTGGTGCCACGGGAACAGTTTATGTGTGGACACACCCTTGTTGTTTATCTGTGAAGATGAGTCATGCAAGTGAACTCCTCCTATCAGCTGAGTTTGCAGCTCAGAGCACATGGCAGGAGGGAGATAAAAACCTTAAACAAAAGGAGTTAGGGATCTCTCTGCTGCTTGGGGGAACAAGGTGTTTCTAGACATAAGCAAGAGATCCCCAGCTGCTTAGCCCTAGAGGTCAAATAGAGTTTGCTGATTACAGAAGCCTAGATTACCTTTTGAAACCTAAGGCTGTAACTCATTCATGGTCTATATTCACTTGTTTTAACCTTATAAATAACTCTCTATTTTCCTTTTCCTAGTTAATAAATCTTCATATTGTTTGCTATAGGATCGCCTACAAGCGTTGTCTTTGGTGTGAGCCCTAAAGTACAATTGACCTGGGGTAAGCGACTGGTCCTTTGGGATTGGGAGTGACCTGAATATTGCTGTTATCCTTGGTGTATGGGGCCGTCAATACCAGAGAGACACTCACCTGGATGGAAAGACAGACTGGAGTACCCCAGGGGACTGGCTGTGACTCCATGTTCAGGCTGTTAAAGTGCCTGGGGGGTTTGCATATGGTGCAGTTGGTTGGTGAAATCTAAGTCTAGACCTCACAGCCCATCAGGGTATGTGTCCTGGTTTGGAACAGCCTGCCCTGACATTGGCACTCATACTCTAGAGTCACCATTGGGAACTTCATAACCATGTCAAACTTTCCAACTCCGTGGTGTTTTAGAGGGTTCAAAACAATAATGCAAGGGATGAAATTGCATGAAAACTGGACCCTCTGGAAAGGTCAGCGTACCTTCCCCCGTGCTCTGAATCTGTGCCAGCAGCACTGGCAACCTGAAAACAAAGCTGAGGTCCCAGAAGGGGCTCTTTACCTTTGTTGGTAATGTTCTTCAGGGGGGGATCTTTCTGCACAGGGCTGGACAAGGCGCTCTCGGGCGCGGAGGGACTCAGCTTCCCAGTCTCCCAGGAAGCTGTATTTCTTGGACTTGACAGATAATTGATCGGATGAGAACAGTTCTGCAAAATGACAGAGAAGCAGGACAACCCTCAGGAATCCGCGACACATCCGCCTTTAAAGGATTTTGATACCATGCATCATTTTAAAAATCTGCTGCAGCTGTTTTCTTAACTCTCACCTCCTTGCCGATAAGGCCACTCTTCAGTCCGTGTGGATTCTCCAGGGAGGTCTGCAGCAACCGCCCAAACTGCAGAACCAGTGGCACGTTCTCCTCCACCCTCCCCAGTACTGTTCAGGAGGAAAATGATGTCCCCCGACTCCAGGTTTCTGAATATGCCAGGTCCATTCAAAAGACATTCCCAGGGCCAAGTTTTGTCATACAATGCATGCCCTAAGGATTCCCAGGGCCAAGTTGTGTCCTACAATGCATGCCCTGAGGGAATCAGGGAGAGCCCAAATGTACCCCAGAGAGCAGACTTTGGCTACAAACCTGGATTTAAAGGGGTACTGTGGAATGTGATAACTCCATGTTTTAAAGATCAAAGTCTCACATCAACCAGAGCAAGGGGAGAGGCCTTTTGCCTGGCCTTGGAGTCAGTCACATCCTACAAACCTGTGATGTGATAACTCAAGCTGCCCTGTTTTGTGGATCAAAAATGCGTCCACGCCCAACTCACACACACAACAATCCACAGATGAGGCATGATGGGAAATTTCAGCGTTTGAGCCTTTCTTTAGAGTTTAGTCTGAAATCCCTGGAGAGACTGTGGAGGGCTGAGAAGGTTTGGCCAGCTGCGAAGAAGAAATCAGCACGCCCTATAGGCTACATGGCTACCAGATGGGGTTGATAATCCCAGTTGGTAGTGAGGGATGCCCACTAGATTCTATGCTTTAGATTTGGGGGAGGGGACACAAACTGGGTTTCCTAGAAATCCACCATTGTGAAAAATGAAAAAAAACCCCATCCTCTGAAACCAGCTTGTGTTTAATGAAACCGAAGCAGCATCTCTGCCTCACACTTACTGTGAATGAGAGCGCTTTCTTCTTCTCCTTCATCCTCTGTATGGCGTTCCTCACCTGAAAGTTGAGCAGGGTCATGAGACAGGGCCCGTGCTGTTCCGATAAAACAACAACATCCTCCGGACAAGTCAAGGGGGCAAAAGCAACAGCTGTTGCAGGAGCAAAGGGCCAGGACAGAATATTAACCTTTGCATTTGATAAGATTCTGGTTACCAGTTTCATTTCTAATATAGGACTGTTCCGAATATGGATCAAAACCGAGTGAGAGCTTCCTCTTACCTCACTGTTATAGATTGCATAGACCAGGAAGATGTACAAGCCCTAAAAACAAGAGAAAATATAAAATATTACGGGCTTGCAATAGACTGACCATTTTGAAACAGGGGAAGTAAGACACTGCTACTGTGTGCCCGGACGGCGCCTAGCGCAGGGGTAGCTCCTATTATTGTTCCTTGTGATGCCACCGGAACATACATGCTTCAGAAATCTCAGCACTCAGACCTGCTAGGGTTCATCTCCAAGCCAGTATTGTGCTCTGCTCACAGCCGGCTGGATCTCCAAACTGATTCCACCCCAAACCTCAAACTCTACTTCTCAATACTTGTTCCACTCCCTGCTCTGATTGTGAAACAGACGACTCCCATCAGGTTTGTCTCTGCAATCTCCGTCTTCTAACACGTCCCCTTCAAGAAGTGGAAGAGAACTATGGGAATGGACTCTCAATACGGAATGATCCCTATACGCACTGGCTGCTACTGTGAGTGTGGACAGATCCTAGCACAAAGGGGGCCCTGAGCTTGGTGGGTCCCCAGCACTACGTTAATAAATGTGATCCATGGCAATAATAGACAGAACTCAGATGACTTCATTCAAGAGCAGTTAAAAGGAGAAAGAGTCTTTTCATTCCTCCCCACCCCTTCCTTCTGCTACCATTGCAGCATCCACACACACTTGGTTTTGCAGGGATGTAGGCACAGTCCCTGGCAGGCAGGCAAATAAGCACCTAGCGCCTTCCGTGCCCAGGGGCTGCTCTATTGCTCTGTGATGGAGCTGGATGGAGCTGAAGAGCAATTGCAGCTGTCAACCCACTGACTCCATCAGGCCTCCCTACCACTCCCAAGCCCAGGGTTCCCCGCTTCATTCAGTGGTGAACGGGAAAATCCCTCCAGAAATTACTAGGTGGAGCTCCCCTCCCCCCCTCAAAAACATAAACGCGGGGAGACAACCCCTGTGTGGGAATGAGTGAAATTCAGGAACTAGACATCCCTTCCTGACAACTGAAGTAGCCACAGAGTGAGCCCAGATGGATGCAGCCTTTGCGTGGGCAGGGCAGAGCAGAGCAAGGTGATGAGGCCTTTTCCTTTTCAGTGTGATAGTCTATTGGTGACAGACCATGGCAGCTGAGTGGTCGCCAGATAAGCCAGGGGCTGCTTGGGGGGGGGGGTCCTCTGTCCTCCTCTAGCAGCAGCCAGACTATCAAGAGTGAGGAGTGCACAGCCAAGGCTAACACAGCTCTGTCTTTTAGCTCACGCAGCAGTGGCTCATGCGTTAAGGGTAAGAGGTGCTGGACTTGATCCCCACTGAGCCATGTCAGTATTACAGCCCGTGCTAGGGAGATTCAAGGTAAAATGCGAGGCAGATCCAAACCTTCCTACCAAGGTAGTATTGTGAAACCCAAACCCACCACGCTTGTCCTCCCTCCCCACTCAGAGAGGGCTAGAGATTGGAGTATGGACCTCATGCTGTCAACTCCACAGAAGCTCAGCCACCACCAGTGTGACTCCAAAATACGGAGCACCAGTCAGAACCTCATCCCCAGCCTGCTGTCCAGTAGAGAAACAGCTGTAACAAGACACAGGCCTAGAAAGAGCACCACCTAGGGGTCAAAACTGGGCTAAGCACCAGGGACTAATTACAGCTTTACACAAAAGAGTTTGTCCATAAAGGCAGTCCGATCTGGCCCACCAGATTTATGTTACATCTGCCGAGTGTTTGTTATCGCAGCTAGATAAATCAGCAGCAGTAAGAAAAGTCATTCATCTCGTCTTCAATGAGCCTTGCTCTGCATCTGAAAACTCCTGGCAAGCACAGTGGTAGCAATACCCTGGCGTGGTGCCATGACCTGTCCTTCAAACAGCAGAGTTGGTCACTCCTACAGACCAGATTTCTGGTGCGGCTGCCAAGACAGGTCTTCCTTGAAATAATCCTTTTGTACAGAACTGGGAGGAGAGGTGGTGATGTCGGCTGGGAGGGGAGCCCGGGAGAAAGAAGGCCCAGCTGCAGAGAGACTGAATGTGGATAAAATATGGAAGAGTGTTAAACTGGCACAAAATAAATCACAAATCCAGTCCCAGAATTTGCAATTTTCAAATTTGCAGAATTTGCAGATTCTCAAAGCACTTTGCAAACATAGTTGTCTTTTCATGATAGGTGTGTGCAGCGCCTTGCACAATGCGGCCCTGACTCCTGACTGGCACAACCACAACAGAAATACTCAATAGTGAGAAGACAATCTCTAAAGCCTCAAACTTCAGTGGTGAGCAGGTCACAATGGACTAGGGTAGGACAGTGAGAGTTAGGAGAGCTGGACTCTATTCCCAGTACTGTCACCGACCTGCTGTGGGACCTTGGCCTTCACCACTCAATGCCTCAGTTTCCCCATCTGTAAAAATGGGGATAGTGACGCTTACCCATCTTTGCAGAACATTTGGGGTGAAATCCTGGCTCAACCGAAGTCACTGGCAATGGCTGTAACGGAGCCAGGATTTCACCCAAAACTCTGCAGATGACATGTGTCCTATAGGCGGGATTTTTGAAAGCACTCTTCACTTGTCTAACGATGCTGCCACCGAGCACTGGTGGAACAAGGTGAGCACTTCTGAAAAGCCCCCTGCAAGTGCTAGGAAGGGAGGGGATAAGGGCACACCCTGTGCGCTATTCTACTCAGAGAACTATTATGAGAACAAACACTCCCTGCTGCAGAATGAGTGTTAGTAATTGTTTGTTAGGCCTGGCGATGTGCCTGGCGCTATCCAGGACATGACAGCCACAGAGAGCACACCATCTAATTCCAGAAACTCAAAGATCTATTGGTTAAAAAGTCAGGCTCTTTAAAATGTGAAGTGTAAAAAATAACTCGATAGGACGGCCTACCACACAGAGTTCAGTGAAAATAAATCTGTGCAGCATGAAATTTAAGTGGATCCGCACACAAGCTGTGGGAAACGTGATGAAGAGGACATCCCAGCAGTGATGAGTCTCGCGCCCAATACATCTCTTGGCTCGACAGCCTGGCCAGGTGGCCAAAGTGGCAAAACCCAAAACCAGACAGTGTGGGTCTTGGCCCAGAGGAGCCAGCATCACCCGTTACCCAGCCGAGCGGGACCAGACTGCCCGATTCCTCCATCTGCACCTGCTGCTGAGACGCAGCCTGCGGGCCATCTCCCGGGGGCAGGAACGATCACTTCCAGATTCTTTACAAATGGGATCAGTTTGGTCACTCGGTCCTAACGTTTTGCATGTCTTAGTCACACCCTGCACGGCCACCCCGGGCTCCCAGCAGGATTGCCCACATTATTGAGGAAGCTGCCGTTATACGGTGAGGGCACAGGACTGACAATCGGGAGGTCTGTGTTCTACTCTTCCTGCTGCCACTGCCTTGGGCAAGTCCCTTCACTTTGTCTTGACGTCCCTGTCTGTAAAATGGGGGTAGCACTTAAACCAAGTACAGTTAGTCACCAGATGTCAAAGGAGATTTTGGCCTTCTGTAGCAGCTGCCGTACGCAGATTTCAAGCACAGCTCAACACTCCCAATGCTGTTGGCAGGAAGGTCCCTACTTTAGAGACGTGGAGACTGACATGCAGAGGGGTAAGTGACGTGGTCAGAGCACAGAGCAAGCGAGTCAGGAGTAGAACCCAGGAGTGCTGACGTCCTGTTTGCTGTCCCAGCCACCAGACAACTCTCCCCTCCCCTCGCTCAGCCATATGCCACGTGAACTCATGCAAAGCGAGAGCCACTGGGCATGCATTATGGCACATGGCACACAACTCGTTTCAGAGACTGTCTCCTCCCATCTCCTCCGCAACACAGCACAGAGAGAGGAATCAAGTATCAGCACATCACCCCAGGACCATAGCAAGTCAAGCTCAAACCCAGATTTCATAACGTATTTGGTTGGCTGTGATGGGAGGGGGAGGCAAAGGAGTGAGTCTTGGGTGATAAATTCTGCAGGATGCCATTTGGGCGGGGAGCTGGGAAGAGAAGAGTGGGCTGTTCTGAAAGTGCCCCATGATTTTTAAGAGGCCAGAGACCCTGCACATCTTTGCCTAGACGCACTGTTAAAAAAAAGACCCCCTGGTTAGGAGGTTGAGGTAGACCACTTGCTAGAGGGGTTTTCAGTTTGGTAGCTGGACCAAAACATTTTTAAAAATTTCCCTCAGGTCGACCCAAACCAATTTTTTTTTTAAATTTTTCGGCAGAATGAAAGTTAAAAATAAAAAGTTAATTTCAGTCTGAAACACATATTTTGTTTAGTTTTTGAGGTTTTTTAAATTTTTTAAAAGTATTAAATAAAACTTAGTGAAATTCCAAAATTAAACATCTTTCCAAAACTAAAAGGTGAAACATTTTGTTTTGGAAATGCCAAAATGAACCGTTCCCACATTTCGGACTTTGTGTTTGGTTCTTTGACCAAAACAGTTCGCTGATGTTGATCCAAATTTGTAAATGGTTTCGGCCAATCTGAACCTGCATTTATCAGCGAAAAAATGATTTGTATAAAATGTTTTGCCCAGCTCTAGTTTTAACCCCTAAACCTGCCAGAAGCTCCTACCCCAGCTCCCCGCTACAAGGCAGAGGTCCCACTGCAAGTCTGGTAGGTGCAGAATGGAGGGACGGGGGGCAGGGAGGGGGCAATGTGAGCTGCACTTTAACGGTAGAAGAGCTGCATGTGGCTTGCGAGCCACAGTTTGGCCACCCCGGTTTTACACTGTAGTCAAGTCACCTTTTGACCTTCTCTTTGTTAAGCTAAATAGATAATGCTCACGTTTCCTAATCCTTTAATCATTCTCATGGCTCTTCTCTGAACCCTCTCCAATGTATCACCATCCTGCTTGAATTGTGGACACCAGAACTGGACAAAGGATTCTATCACATCAGTGCCAAATACAGAGGTAATATAACCTCCTTACTCCTACTTGAGATTCCCCTGTTTGTACATCCAAGGATTGAATTAGTCCTTTTGTTCACTGAGTCACACTGGGAGCTCACATTCAGCTGATTATTCACCATAACCCCAAAGTCTTTTTCAGAGTCACTGCTTCCCGGCTAGAGTCACCCATCTTGTAAGTCTGGCCTGCATTCTTTGTTCCTGGTTGTATAACTTTATATTGGCTTTATTAAAACACATAGTAAGGCCCAGCTTGACAAAGCCCTGGCTGCGATGATTTAGTTGGCATTGGTCCTGCTTTGAGCAGGGGGTTGGACTAGATGATCACTTGAGGTCTCTTCCATCCCTAATCTTCTATGATTCTATGATTGTTTGCTTGTGACCAGCTTAACAAGCGATCCAGACCTGTCCTCTTCATTATTTTCCACTCCCCTTTTTTATGTCACCTGCTAACTTTATTGGTGATGATTTTATGTTTTCTTCCAGGGCCTTGATAAAAATGTTAAATAGCACAGGACCAAGAGCCTGTGGGACCCGACTAGAAACACACCCAAACAATGATGATTTACAATTACATTTTGAGAGCTATTAGTTAGCCAGTTTTTAAATCCATTTAATGTGTGCCATGTCAATTTCATATCATTCTAGTTTGTTAATCAAAGTGTCAGCATGGTACCAAGTCAAATGCCGTATAGAAGTCTAAAAATATTTCATCAGCACTCTTACCGTTATCAGCCAAACTTGTAATCTCATCAAAAAAAGATATCAAGTTAATTTGACAAGATCTATTTTCCATTAAGCCATTAATTATATACCTCTTTTAATTCTTTATTAATTGAGCCACATATCAGCCACTCCACTACCTTGCCTGGGATCAATGTCAGACTGACAGGACTGTAAATACCCAGGTCATCCTGTTTATCCTTTTTAAAAATTAGTACAACATTAGCTTTCTTCAGGTCTTGTGGAACTTCCCCAGTGTTCCAAAACTTACTGAAAAATCAGCATTAACAGTCCAGCGACTGCCTTAGCCAGCTCTTTTAAAACTCTTAGATCCAAGTAATCCAGACATACGGATTTTACAATGTCTAACTTCAGTCATGGCTGTTTAACATCCTCCTCAGATACTACTGGAATGGAAACAGTGTTATCATATGATGTGACTACATCATTTGTTTTTTCCCCAAATAAAGAACAGAAATATTATGAACACTTCTGCCTTTTTTGCATTATTATAGATAATTCTATCTTTTCCATCTAGTAATGGACTAATACCATTGTTAGGATTCTTTTTTTCCTAAGATACTTTAAAAATTCCTTATTCGCTTTAACTCTGCTGGTCATAGAGTTCTCCTTGTGTCCCTTTGCTTCCCTTATCAGTTTTCTATAATTCCTAGCTTCATGATTTATATTAAAAATGGTCATCTGCCCTTTTCTTTCATTCATTATATATTATGTTTCTATTTTTATAGCTGCTTTCACCTCCCCTCTAATTTAGGTCTTTTTAAAATCCATACAGCCTTCTTCCTCAATTATGGGGGATTGTGGCTTTTTGGGCATCTAGTAAAGTGTTCTTAAACAATTCCCAATTATTATTAATATTTTTCTGATTAAATTCTTCCTTGGAGCTGATTTAGCTCATATTTGCTTTTAGCTTTGTGAAATTGGCCTTTTTAAAGCACCAAGTCTATCTGTCACCGGTCTGGACTTTATTCTGTTTGCACATTATAAATGTGATCAAGTCATGATCACTTGTACCTAAGTGACTATTAATTTTTAGTTCTATGATCAGTTCCTCTTCATCTGTCAAGATGAGGTCTAACGCGGACCTCCCCTGTGTTGGATGTAGCACTTTTTGAGTTAGGAAATTATCATCTCTATTATTTAGAAATTCCAAGGATGTTTTAGTACTGGCAGCATGAGACAATTGTTTTACATTCAGGGATGCCTCTGTGTGTGCACCACTTCTAGAACGTTTACAGACTGTCGCTGTAATAATGTATGTTGTCCAGTCAAGCATCTCAAAGTGTTCAACCTCAGTGAATTTAGCCTCAATCCCCCCACCCCACCGAAGTATTATTGTTACTAACCCTATTTTATGGATGGGGAAACTGAGGCATAGAAAGGTATAGAGACTATTCAGCACCACAAAAGGAGTCTGGGATAGTAATGTCAATGGAAGCCACGGCTCATGACTCCCAGGCCTGGACCAACCACAGGACTATCCTTCCTGGCTCCTAGGTCAATAAAGACAAAGGCTGCTATTTGGTGTTATATAAAACACTCCCTCATAAGGCAGTCACCTTTACCCACCGTTCTGGCATTTACCATCTCTGACCATATTTGAAACCATGAGTGAGCATGGAAGCCATTGTCGGTGGCCAGCCAGTCTTCTAAGTAACACGCCAAGGGCAGCAGTTAACACAGCATGGCAGCCTGTAACACTGCTCGTCAGTGGCTTGTTTTCTTCCTCCACTGACTGGTTAGGAGAATGATTAGGTGGATTTGGCATTGACATGTGAACTAACCTTGAAGACAGATCTGAATTTCCACAGACAAACAGAACACAAGTCAACAACAACAAAAAGTTGTCTGCTACCACATTGCTACATGAATAAACAAATGCACTTTAAACGCAAGTCAAAGGTGATCTGCTGAAGAAATCTTTTTGAATAGGCCAAGCAGCAGAGAGATTGAAAAGTGATGTTATCTCTGCTTTCCCTTTACTCTGTAGCCTTCTGGTCAGGATCCCAACTCCTCCTCCTGGGTAATCTTCTAATTAGAATGACCTTACTTGGCATAGGGGAGAAGGCAAACAAAGACAATATATTCATGAGCTAAACTCTCCGGGCCCCACTGTTTGACTGTACTGCAAGCAAGGGCGCCTCTGCTGTGATTTATGACAAAGTGATTACAAAGATGTTTTTTTAAGAAGACGACAAAGAAAGAAAGGGGAAAAAATAAGCAGCAGCTTGAATGGAGACTGGAGAGAAAAAAGTAGCTCTGAACTAATATGAATCTTGCCCCTTCAAACACCATTCAGTGCAGCACTCAGCTTCCATCTCACTTCAGCAGTGGAGTTTAATGTGATTCATGATAGATGAACTCTCAAGAAATTTGTCATCCTGAGGATGGCATTTAAAAATGTAGGGATCATCCCCTTCATCCCTGAACTCTCTGCCGTCACTTGAAAATTGTGACCTAACTGTGGCTCACAACAATGGACTACAGCACAGTGGCTAGTGTGAAATGAGGATGGCAGACCAGTTCCCGGTGTGCATGACACAACAGCCACGGCTAGGCAACCCTGTTTCTGGTGTAACCAGAGAAGCCAAAGGCTGAATAGGCCACGGAAAGCAAACTCCCCTGGCACCAGCGGGGTGACCCCTTCCAGCCAGGGATGAGGCACATTAGCAGTGCACAATGAGGAAGCGGGTGCTGCAAGTCCTGGGGATAAACAGAGGAGGGCAGCCCCGAGGGCTGTCAGATCTGGCCACGTCCATGAGAGCTAAATGAACACAAGAGCGGAACCCTCACCCCCTGTGCCCGCAGAGACACAACAAGGAACTTGGGGGAGGAGCAGGGGAAATGCTATCCACAGAACAAGGCTGGGGGGAGGCAGGCAGGACAAAGTGAGATTCCCCACCAAGCCCAGGTTCTCCACACTAGCATTCAGGAATGAACAGAAAATTACCACAAGCTCTTCCATAGTGCAGGCCCAGGACAGGGTGTTGGAAGAGGTTAAAATGCACACAGCTGGGAAGGACAGCAGGACTCTGGGGCTCAGCATGGGACCAGAAGCGGGACTCCATGTTTTAATCTGCTTCCCTCCATTTACTTACACAGAGACCATACTCTTTAATTCTGACCGTTCTGAAGGGTTTTGTCCCAGTTGGGAAATAGGTTTGTTTTAATCTTACATCTAATGTGGATTTAAAGAGTGCTGGTGCTGTTCTCTGCCCACCTCTGAGCTACACCTTTACAGGAGTGAGGTTGGAAGGAGACAAGAAGCATTGACACTATATTTAATAACAGCCGACAGGCCTCCTGTCAACCTCCCGACATCCTTAATAGCAGAAACATGGAGAGGTGGCCTTTGGCTGGCCTTGGGCCTTCACCATCTGACAGCAAACGGATGTGCGTTAGCAGCACCTCACAGCTGGACAAGCTCCAGCAACAGGCAGAAAATTCATCTTGCGCACGTGGCAATAATGGCTTCATTTCTGCTACTGGAAACTTGGAGTCATTATTGAAGTGAAACCTGCCAAATATGCCAGAGTTAGGGGCCACAGGCCTCTCCCACCCCACATCACAAAGATGCCATCAGGACCATTTTCTATTTTACAGCAGGAAAAAATTAAATAGACATTGAAAGCCTTTGAATCTCAGTCATCCAAATTTTGGATTCACGATACAGGAGTCAGCCAGGCTGCTCTCTTGGTTTCCAGTGCCTCTGATTTTGGAGTCATCACAGAGCATTCGTGAAGGAGTTTGTCAAGTGCATACATGAATGTGAAGCGCAGAAGGATGGGAACTGCCATCTGGGGCCATTTCATTGTTATTATTAGAGCTGGGTGACATTATTCATCAAAACCTGCTTGGGCAAAAAATGCAGATTCTGTGAAATCAAAACATTTCACTAATTTATGTCGATTTTGCCAAATTCTTCAGTAAAAAAACCCATAAGAATTCTTTTAAACAAATCAAAACGTTGTGTTTGGACACCTTCTCAATGAAATGTTTTGATTTTTCCATTCAAATTGACTTTTCATTTAGAAATTTTCTTTTATTATATTTTTTTAATTTCAACATTAAAAACTACTCAGAATTGAAACAAAATGTTTAATTTCAGATCATTCAACCTGAAAGGTGGAGGTTTATTCTGATTTTTGATTCACCAAAGCAAAACTGTTTTCAATTCAACCTTAAACTATTTTAAATATTATTCTCCCCACCCTCATGCACATTATAGAGCTGATCCAATGCCCACTGAAGTCGATGGGAAGCTTTTTACCAATTTCAATAGGCTCTGTGTCCGCCCCTTCATCCAATTTAATTTAGGCCCAGATTCAGGTAAGTATCACTATTTGGCACAGCACTGTGTGTTTAAAATTAGGAACATGCTCAAATATCTTCCAGAACTGGAGGTCTTAGGGCCTGGAGAAAGCCCATTAAAATCAGCAGGAATCTTTCCATTGACCTCAGTGAGGTTTGTGTTACGTCTTTGGTTTGCAAGCTCCCCAGGCTAGAGATCCTGTCTTCTCTCCGTTGGGGAAGGGCCTCTCATCTAATAACAATTAACAGTTGCTGTCTCTTAATAAAGAATTCCTCCCTTTATCCATCCATAATTATTTCTCTGGCCAGCGTCAGGACCAACTGTGCTTCTCTAGCTCCATCTACAGCTTCTTTCTTTCCAGATTTAGTAAGCCTTTCGCACATCATGTGGCTGACGCTTTGAGACACATTGTGGGCCTGCTGCGTATTCTGTGACTTTACTCTGCTCATGATCTGGGGATCTGCTTTGACGCCAGGGTCATATGAATGGCTATTTCTCAGCTGCACTGAGTCCAGGATTGCAGAGAGCTGCTGGCTGTTACATTTCTAACAGGACTTGGTACCATTCTCTTTCCCAAATTGGGGCTAGGAATGGCCTTAAATTCCCTTAAGGAAACCAACAAACTTGTGACCCCAAGAAACAAAATTAAATATGGTTTTCAAATAAAGTTCGTGGTGTGGTTCCATTCTCTCTTGGGGGACTATTATTATTATTATTAGTTATTTGTACTGCAGAAGTGTTTGGGACTCCTGGTCCAGGACCAGAACCCCGTTGTCCATGGTGCTGTACAAACACAGCAAAGAGTCAGTCCCTGTGGCCTGCAGACCAAGTCTGATCTGTGGCATCCCACAGCCAATGCCCTAGACACTACAGTGCCCGCACACGGTGCTCCACTCTGAGCACAGTGGAGGCTGCCATTTCCACAGGCTGCACTTCCAGACTCAAGACGATGGCAACTGCAATCTATTTGTGGTACAGGTTTCAGAGTAGCAGCTGTGTTAGTCTGTATTCGTAACAAGAAAAGGAGGACTTGTGGCACCTTAAAGACTGACAAATTTATTTGAGCATAAGCTTTTGTGAGCTACAGCTCACTTCATCGGATGCATTCAGTGGAACCTCAGAGGTGCCAATGAAGATCTGGGCCCATTGCACACAGGCACTGTGCAAACCCATCTTGAGACACGGGCGCTGCCCTGCAGAGCCTACAGACAGCACGAGAGGGGAAGCAGCAGCAGGGGCAGGCAACATGACATACCCAAGGTCACACAGCAAGTGAACGGCGGAGTCAGGAATAGAATCCAAGGTCTCCTGACTCCCAGCCCAGTACCGCAGCCACTAGACCGCAATGTCTCAGTTACTCCATGTTATGCAAATCAGACCCATCCCTTGTGTTCCTAATGCAGCCCTACTTGGACAAAGTGTGGGCATCTTTGGGATCAGCTGCAGGACCCTTCATGATAAGGTTTTTAAGGATGAAGTGTTTTAGTTCAGAAATGTACTTAATTCCTAATAACCCAGAATGCGAGACATCCAGGAATAATGTCTGTTTAGCCACAGTTAGACACCAGGGAGAGAAGTGCTGGGCCAGACATCTCAGAGGGTTGTATGTGGACCATCCCTGATGAGCACTATTCTTGATGTCAGTGCTGGAGTTCATAGTGTGTGTAGGAGTTAGGCTTGTTTCACTGATGCAAGCTGCAATTAGAATGTCTGCCTCGGAGCTTCATTAAAATGAAACGTTACACAGTAGTAAATTCTCCAGTAAATGACCAAAACAAAGCTCAGATGAGATATTTTATGAGGATATAAATTTAGAAGAGTCATTCCAAAGCCATGATTTAATGTCAGGAAATCTAATTATGAGAAACAAGATTTAAACGGCAAAACCGTAACACCAGTCAGCCAACCCAGAGATTCAGGGAGTGGGCTGCAGGGAGCGTTAAATAAACACTCTACACAGGGCTGCATTTCACACCTCGTTATTATTTACTTAGGTTCCTCAGATGCTGAAGGAGAGCTTGGAAAAGCCCACTGGTTCTCCAGAGGTGACAAATGCCTCTGGACATTAGAACAGAGATGGGACTTAACTACCCAAGGTACATATCCCACTGCACTTATCCTGAAAACACCTCCCATTCTGGAGGAAACAGCTAGCTTGTCTAGTCTGAAGAATTCCCTGTGTACTGTCTCTCTTGCACGGTAACCCTACCAGTATGACAGAGTGAGACCTGGGCTGGAACAGTTGGTGCCTAGCACCAGCTGGCTGGGCACAGTCTTCCTGTGTGATCACAAGTCTCTCTGTGTTTTAGTTTCTCACCCGTACAATGGGAATCACAGCACTTACCTATTTCATGGGGTTAGAGGCTCAGATTCCATGGCAATGGAAACCATATAACTACCAAGATAAAGGACTTGAAATAATTTCATTTCACTAAAGCTGTATTTTGCCAGGACTTTAAAACAAACACAAGGCAGTACTACTGCACCCAACGCACTGTCCAGAAGCTGGGATTGGATGACAAGGGACGGATCACTCAATAATTGCCCTGCTCTGTTCTTTCCTTCTGAAGCATTTGGCATTGGCCACTGTCAGAAGACAGGGGACTGGGCTAGATGGACCATTGGTCTGACCCTGTATGGCTGCTCTTATGTTCTTAAACTGATGATCTATTATATGGATGATGAGAAACCATCACAGTAGTCTAAAAGCTGCCCATAAAATGTCAGATCTCCAAACCTGGCTTCCATTTTTTACAGGTGTAATTTTGCAAATGCAACAGATTTTAAGGAAAAGCACAAATAAATTATGGATGAAAAAGTGTGCTCCCAAATCCACATGCCTGGTTTGAAAATTAGGCCTTAATAATGACTTAGTCCTCCTTCTGCAGGTTTTCTGATGACTGTGGTTCAAATGCATAGAACAGGTCAATGGAGATGGGTACTCTAATTGTAATTTAATGCACCATACGGCAAAGGCACTGAGAGCCATGGATCGGCCCCTTTTTAGTTAAATTGTGTGAGTCACACCAGGTAAATAAATAGGTAAAGCTGTTGGTTTGGAATAATACAATTAAGTGCAGCAAGGAATATAAAACTTTGTTCAACTCCAGTTCAAGATTTTATCAAAATGCAATTAACCACCAGGCTTTTGTGTGTTTTACCAGAACTCGAATACTCTGGTGATAAGCATGGTGTAAGAACCTGGAGAGAACAGAACTGAAACAGCCCGAAACAAAAGAACTCTATGTGGGGTGGGTGAGATATTAGGAAGCAAAAGGCATTGCACCAGCCAGCGTGCGGGTGGGTTTCTGCCTTCTGCAAGAAATCTGCTGCTCACTGCACCAACTGAGTCCCTGTGCCCCCGGTAACAGGGCAATGGCCTCGGTTCCCAGCTGTCTGTTTAGAACTGCTTCATGCTGCAGCAATGTGCTCTGGGGGTATGCACACACCTCCCAGCTGCAAGCCCCATTCATGTATTTCTAGTGTCAAGACACTGCAGAAGAATCATCAGCTGGAAATTTATGCCACTAACCACATTTCATTTTAACCCCCACCCGCCGAGCCCAGGACCCTCAGGACATTGGGGTGTCTGTCTCCACTCAGAAAGGGAGATTCCTTTGCTCTCTGATGGTGTCTTTACCTACACTGTGCTGAGACAGAACCCTGAGGAGACCTACTGAGAGTTTTAATCTTGCTTACCAAGGGACTAAGTTCCTTAGGCTTTTTCTTGCTGGAGAGTGTCCATTCCCCATGGTGCCTTCTCATGCCCCCTCACCCACAGCATGCCAGTTCTTAGACGGGACTGGAGAAGCCGGGTCGTTCATTCAGTGCCTGACAGACGCTAGTAACCTCAGCCAGGGGGCTCTGACTCTGAAAACCCTTGGTGCTCCAAGCTTCCCAGTCACCCGGGCGGGGCCTTACCTGGAGGGAGTTCAGCACAATGAAGACATGAGCCCAGATGATGCTGAGGTGAACCAGGACCCCACACACCCACGTCAGGCCCAGGACTGGCAGCAGCACCAAGATGGGTTTGGCCATGGCCCTGTTAGAAAAAGAAACTCAAAGTGACTTGAGCTCATGGCAAATCTCCCTCATTTGGGAATGGGGGAAACATAGGAGAGCAGGTGAAGCAGAGGCTCTGCCAGTCCCGTCCCTGCCCTGCCTCTTAGCAGCATCCATCTACCACTTCTCTGGCTGCATCTCCATCCTGCTCTGCAGGCATCCTTGGGTCACAGTACTCCCTGCTATTTTCTCCGGCAGGCTGCAGCTCCCGCCGGGGACCTGGGAGCAAAGCCCTCCCCAGCATCCAGCCTTGCTCTCTCCCTGGCTTCACCTCGGGGCATGACTAGAGGGTTTTGCCCTTGTCCTGCAAAATAAAACAGCTTTTCGCTTTGATCTTATTGCTGGGCCTTTCTGAGGTTAAAGGCAATGTGAGAGACAACAGCTCTGGAAAGACACCTTAGTTTGAGGGGACATTGGCTGATGCTCTGATGTTTAGATTCTCCCATTTCGCTGCTGTGGGGACACCCTGTGCACTACAGAGATCTCCTCCCCTGGAGCATTAGGCTGTCCTCCGGGGCAGGGGCAGGGAATTGCCTTCTGCAAGGCAGCACAAATGGCTCCCCCCAGTAACTAAGCTGTGTGCAGCGATCTGACATGGCAAGAGGGAGGGGCCAGGAGAAGAGGTTGTGAAATGCTTTGAAAACATAATGTAGCCACCCCAGAAAGCCAGAGGAAAAATGCCGCATGCTTTATCTCCCAACCCCCGATCAGCAACCCCTGTTCTGTATTTATAATTACAAGTGAGCTATAAGGGAACTCTTTGACATCATTAGACACAAGAAAGCAGCCAATCTCCCCCTGCTCGCCATTGCCAAGAGGGCTTCTGTATTTGTTTTATTAGTATGTGTGTGTCATCCTGCCCTCCAACACCACCCTATCTCTGTGCTTCTGTAAATTTAGTAAAAATTATTTAGGCAACTAGAGGAACAATGTGTGTCTAGCAATGGTGACTGGCGCCGGCAAACAACAATAAAGATTCATAAGGAGTGATAAAGTAACAGCTTGAACAGCAGTTTTTAAAATCTCTTTGAATTAACTGATTACTGGAATCCATGTTCCATATCCTTCCCCATGCATGTCACCAAAACCAAAGCCAACTCTCCAGACAGGCGCTTATATGGACTTAGTGCTATAGTATTCGAGAGCCTCCCAAGTCCTTAGGGATTTATCTTAACAATTCCCCTGTATTATCCCTATTTAACATATGGGGAAACTGAGGCACAGAGCAAGAAAGTGACGTGCCCAAACTCACTCAGGAGGACTGTGGAGGAGCTAAACAGGATCTCCCAAATCTCAGTCCAGTTTTTTTAACCACAGTACCTTCTTCCCTGCCAGTCCAAGTTTCTGGTGTTCCATAGGGTTTATGCAGTGCACACAACTCATGAACAGAACAGCCGTGGCTGCTGACTGTGCCCATATAAATTTTGTGCTCCTGAGGACTGACAGATTACAGGGCACCCAGGAGAAACCAGGAGGAGTTTGCAAGACCAAAGGCAGGCCAGTTTCACTCCTGCCCCAGTCTGATTTCCCTTCCTAATTTTTGGGTACCAAACTGAACCTCAAAGCTTTCAAGTTTCATCCATCAGCAAAATAAGATATCACATAAATCTCATTGAAATCCATTAAGACCCAAATGGCTGGAAGGAACTTTGTTTCTGTGGTAAATACCTGCAGAATAACAGTGAATTCAAATGCTGAATGATGGATGTGACTGAAACACATGACTTCAGGACTTCAAACTGGACCTACCATCAAAGTGCTAGAATCTGGTGGGGAATCTTCTTCATCTGCTAATCTTCAGGGGTGAGAAATGTTTAAAACCCAAAGAAAAAGATATGCTGGGAGAGTCAAAGATGCTCGAGGAAGATGCCCAAATCCCATAAAATTGGATGTCTAATGCCCTTAGACTCCTTGGGCATCCCAGACAGAGCCACCATGACTGCCTGGATTAAGGTTTGATAAGGTGTTTATGTTCCAGCAGCTGAACCAGTCTGGCAGCACTGGTAGAAGAACTTGCTTAAGGAACATTGGGCTCAGTTCTGCTGGCACTGGCGTCAATTAGAATTTAACTCTGTTGAAGTCAACAACTTACAATCCAACCCGTTGTTCCCAGGATGCATCTCTGATGCTAGCAGCCAGGCAGGCATACCATAAAGTACAATAAAATGAATGGTGTGGAGAAAATGAATCAGGAAGTGTTATTTACACCTTCACATAACATAAGAACCAGGGGTCACCCAATAAAATTAAGACAGCAAGTTTAAAACAAACATAAGGAAGTACTTCTTCACCCAATACACAGTCAACTTGTGGAACTCATTGCCAGGGGATATTACGAAGGCCAAAAGTACAAGTGGGTTCAAAAACAATTAGACAAATTCAGAGGTCTGTCAATGGCTATTAGGCAAGACAGTCAGGGATTCAACCCCCATGCTCTGTGTGTCCCTAAACATCTGACTGCCAGAAGCTGGGACTGGACAACAGGCGATGGATCACTTGAGAATTGCCCTGTTCTGTTCATTCCCTCTGAAGCATCTGGCACTAGCCACTGTTGGAAGGCAAGATACTGGGCTAGATGGACCATTGTCGTGACCCGGTATGACCACTCTTATGTTCTTACCCTTTGATTTCAATGGGAACTGCGGGTGCTCCCCACCTGAGTCACTTTGATTTTGGAGCCTAAATGTGGATTTAAGAGCCTAAGTGTAGGCACCCAGGTATGACAGTGTTGGTCCTACTTCCTGGTGTTCCATTCATCAGAGCATAGATTGCTGACCATAGATTGTTGTACTGCTTCTGAAATACTATACAGATGAAATGCATAATTACTCTGGAGGAGAAAAATCTGGATAGCGTTCCTGCCTTTAGAAGCTGCTGTTACTCACAGCATGTGGCCATACGCCAGATCCTTCAGGGACAGAACTCTATCCAAGCCCAATAAAGACTTCACAATGATATCCAAGCACAACTCAATGCAACCATCGGCATGGAAGTCAACTGCTCCCCTGACTCACCATATCTGGATTCCAATCTGTTTCTCCAGGCCGCTGCTGGGGGTCAGCATCTTTGACCTCCTCCGTGCACTGGACACTGTGACCATCACCACCCGGAACAGCACGAAGGTATTTACCTTCAAGTCAGAAAAGAGCCACTAGCTTTGTGCACCAGAACAGGCTTTTGAATTTTTAAATGAGCTCTAATGGGGCAGGTATCTCTGCTGGGGCTTGCATGCAGTTAAGTTTGCATCTTGTAGAATGATCAGCTTGTGGGATTCTTGAGGCCAGTAAACAGCTCAGAGCTCGATTTGCACAAGCGTAATATTTGCAAAGGTCTCTGTACAGACCCCAGTCCAACAGGTTCATTATTAGATGTCTACTGGCTCTGTTACCTTTGAACATTTCACCTTCCTCTAGCATTGCTTTGTTGTACTATGATGGTGGAGTCATTAAAAGGACACAAATTTTACCATGCTGAATTGGCCCTTTGGACTATCGAGTCCAGCATCCTGGCAGACGGTGGCCAATACTCTATCTACTTATCCATCTTTGTAATGTAACCTCAGCATAGTAACTAGTATCTTCTGCAGAGGTATTAGATGATAGGACTCCCTCCAAATACAATAATACACCTGCCTATCTAACTGTACAGTGCTTCATGCACAACTGCAAACATTGCTTTAGTCATTTAAAGAGCACTTGGCAGGAATTCACCCCATGTACAGGGAGATGTTTGGACCAGAATGGGAATAAATCTCAGACACTATAAACGCCACCATCTTCCTAGATTAGGAAAGATCTTTGTGTAAGATCGTTGATCCCTTTGGCTCTGGCTGACAAAGCTCAGTGCTGCTTTCCTAAAATGAAAAGTAGAAATTGCTTCTATCTGGAATTATACAAAAGGATTTGACGCTTACCGTCAGAACAAAGAGAACTGGCCCAACAAACGCCCAGATGATATCGGTCTGAACGTTCAGCCAGCAATGATGGTCTGCCACGTACTTGTTAAATGAAGTTGCCAGAGTCACACCAACAATAACAACTGGCAGGCCTGAAAAAACAGGAAAACTGAGGACAGCAAATGCCAAATCTGCCATTAGCTGGTTAGTTGTTTTAAACATATAGGGCCATATCTCCAGCTGGCCTAAATCAGAGTAACCACATTGACCCCAACAGAGCTGCACTGATTTACACTAGCTGGGAATCTGGCCCATGCTGTGTAACAAGACTACATTTTATATCCTTCGCACTTTATTCTCTCATTCATAAAACATTCCAAAGCTGTGTCACAACACATGAGCAACTTACTCCTAACAAGCAGTACAATCAAAGACAAACAATGCCAACTATTTTGCCAAGTTGTCTTGTATCCTACCCACTATCTGAATTTGGCGTCTGTCTCTCAGCATAGTCACACAAACACCAGACACTCTTACCTGAACCCCAGTATAGTCACATAAATTGCACGGCCCTCATCCATTTATTCCAATAAATGCATCTCTTTCCAGACAGAACTATTTTCAGGTTTCTAGAACCACCTGCCCTGTTCAGTGACGCTCTCTGATAGCAGTGAATCAGCAGAGTCTTCCTCTGCAAATACTTTGTGTTAATAAAACAAAAGGTTACAAAATAAACGAGACACTTGGCTAAAATTCCAGCATCTGCTAGTTGACATTTAAAGGTGGGAGAGAATCGGTGAGTGAGGCTGGTCCCCAGTAAACCCCCAGGTGAATGCAAGCTCGTCAGACTTTTGACTCGATATCAGTTACACTGAAATCTTTTCTATGAGGACTTTTAGTTTGAGAGAAATTGATGCACTATGTTCCTGAGAGTAAGGCACAGATGGGTTTCCATTTACCCCAGCCAGTCACATAGTAAAACTTCATTCTCCTGTCTTCACTCATGTTGACAGCAACCACTTTGCTCCACAGGAGAAGCCCTTCTACCAGCATCCAAGAAAAGGCTGCCATGAAGAAGAGGTGGAGGAAAGCTGTGACAGCAAAGCACAGTACCTGGGGAAAGAGAAATTTCAGACAGTTCAGTGAGGTGGAGGCAGGAATCTTCTGCCAAACTCTGCATAGTGCAGAGTGAGGAATGACTCCTGAACATGCTGCAGAATATTTGCCCATTCAGGCATTTAAACACAAATGATACCAGGACGATTTCATATAACTATAAAACAAGGACATCCAGACTGTGCTTTGCCCAGCTGAGAGCTACAGAGCACCTTGCACCCAAAGTGCCTGACAAACTGATTTACCAAAAACACCCACAAGGATCACTTCACCCACCATAGAAACGTAACCAGCTCTTAGGTCAAAGGCAGGCCTTGAACACTCACAACAATGCTGTGTACCAGAAGGGAAGGAGAACACTGTCGCTCACTGAAAGTACTGGGACAATTTAAGCAGAGAGGATGAGCCAAACTCATCCCTGGTGTAATTGCCCAGGTCACTAAGTTCAAGAAGCCAGCTGAAGTAAAAGATACTGAGGTAGCTTAGAATGGGCCCAGCACCTCTAGCAGCCCCATGCTCCCCAGTGCTAGGACACTGGTCCAGCGCATTCCTGGGGAGGAAAGCACCACTTCCTACAGCATCCGGATTTTCCTTGGAAGTCTCTCCTGCAAGTACTGACCAGTACAGTCCCTGCTTAACCTATGAGGTCACAGCAGGTGGTGTGATCTCAGGCTGGTATTTTATGCCACTTTACATGGCAGACTCTTCCTGCAGGATTCTCTGGGTTAAAAATAAATATAGTTCCAGGAGTGGGGAATGGACTGTTCCTACATATGGTGCAAAGCATATTCCTAAGGGCAGTGTGATCCTGATTATTCCTCAACACAGATTACAGGCAGTCGTTAATAAACGAGACTAGTCTTTTGTCTTAGGGGCTGTAGCCACAATGTCATAGCAAACAAGAAGTCTGGCAGCATCTGTTACCGGGTGAGATGAGATGCCTCCTAGCCTTCTTACCTGGTTGGTTTTGGCCAATTCACTAAACATGAGCAGACCTTCAGCTGCAGCTAAAGCAAAGATCAGATTCTTGTGCACGGTTGTTCTTTCGCTCTTAGGAACGCTGAGGAAGGGGAAATGGAAAACCTTGGTCATTAAAAAGCATGGCTGGATTCGGTGGCAGCTGTGCGCGATTTTCTTACTAGCCACTCGTCAGACCATATGGATTCCACCGTGTGGCCTTTGACCTCTCTGCTGCTCATCACAGAGGTGCAATTCCCAAGAGAGTGGAAAGCATGGGTGAAAAGAGGAAAAATACTTGATGCTCTTGGCAGCGCAGTTACTCTGCCACTCAGGGCTTATTCGGTGCCCACTGGCCCTGGTCAGTGGCACTGTCAGGGCCCCCAAGGCACTGCGGGTTTTATTCCTTATAAACCTTCTCAGTGATCTGTCTCCCTGATGGTTTTTGGAAATGGTTTTTCCTTTCACAGCAGTTGCAGCAGTGATCTTTCTACAGTCATATTTTAAACAATGAATTCCAGCAGCCTTGCATTCATGAGCACCTGTACACTAACAGTGTGTGCAGCCTCCGCTCACAGTGACACCCACGACAAGCAGTCGGTGTGTGCACCCAGCCCCTGGGAACAACCCTGTGTGTATAGCTCTGTGCTTCTGGACTACCCCATTAAAAACACAAAAACAAACCCAGCACTGGTGAGCAAGCCTGCAACAACAAACCCGCTCCCCCTACACTCAGCTTTTGAACAGACACAGCCCGCTGGAACAAAATGGCTACAGCTGCATAACAGGACCTAATGTGCATTAAATACCACACACACACACACACCAATCTATAATGAATGCTACAAATGTCTAGGTTCTTCTTACCCGACTGCCAGGAATAAAATGAATGTAACAATCAGGGCACAGAAAGAAACTCCACATCCAATAAACGTCAGGGTCTTCAGAGTCAGCTCCTCTTCTGAGCTCCTCTGTTCCAAAACAGATAGAAACACGTACTGTTTGCAGCAGGTTTCAGAGTAACAGCCATGTTAGTCTGTATTCGCAAAAAGAAAAGGAGGACTTGTGGCACCTTAGAGACTAACCAATTTATTTGAGCATAAGCATTTGAGCACTGAATGCATCCGATGAAGTGAGCTGTAGCTCACGAAAGCTTATGCTCAAATAAATTGGTTAATCTCTAAGGTGCCACAAGTACTCCTTTTCTGTTTGCAGCAGTGTGCCCATCACCATGGTCAGATACTCATGCCTGCAGAGTGTGCCCAATCATTTCATGAGATTTTGCTTATTTACCTGCACTTCATACACCTGCAACAGCACTGCAAAGTTGGTGGTGTGGTTGCAGAAGCAGGCTGTGGATTCCAGGTGAGACATTATGATGGAGCAGCCTACAGTGGACCACATTCCCCCGGTGTCTGGGCTAACGTGGAGACAGAGGAAAAAGTACATGGAAATTATCAGTCATCCCAAGGGAAAGTCAAAGCTCCGAGGAGAAATTCACATTCCCAGAGGAAGCAGAATTGTGTTGAGGAGTGATGGGGTACTGAGGACGTAGCTCAAGAAGCGGATTTCACACAATACAAACACCCTGCTGGCCAGGATACCTCAGAGATTCAGCAGGAACGGAGACAAGCTGTGTCTAGATGAGGAAAAATAGGCTGTGTTTGAATACGTGTTAACTCATATGGTTTTAAGCAGGATTTTGCATCTCATGTGCACTGTGCAAGTGGTGTTTAGAAACATGTTTGTTGAGCAGGGTATTGCTGAGGGGAGATGAGGACACCCACAACCAGCTAACATATTTATAACCATGACTTGCCCTGTCTTCACCAGGCACAAATTCTGCTTCAAACTATATAAACGAACCCATATTAATTACAATTTTTCCAACACATCCTACATTCCTGCTCCAGACAGGGCCCAAGCCACCCAGCTCTCCCGCATGTCCATGTACTTAGTGGATCCACAAACGTGTGTGCTGTGTTCACAGTTTGCCAGGAAAGGTAAAACTCCCATCGATGTCCACCGAATCAGTTCTGTGCATCAGCCGCAACACACTGAGCCTGTGACATAAACATGGCTTGGGGAAGCAGGGTTCTGCATTCAGATGATTTAATTACAGATCCATAAAACTTCACTGTCCCACTGCCATCACCCCAGTGATGTATAGTAAAATACACACCCCGGTGCCAGGCAGTATTTATGAAGTGTTTGCACCCTGCATTCCTGCAGTGCTATAACTCTCAGCCCAGCCCGTCTTTGTCACAGGCAGGAACCGTAATTAACCAGAGCTTTATGTTTTAGTCTCTCATATGCCATGAAAGGTCACTTGCTTGTGAGTAACTTTTCCAAAGGAAATCATCCCAGGAGAGAACTTAACTGCAGCAGGTCTGGATGTCAGAGCACAGAGAGACCTGGGATTTCTAATGCGGCAGAGGACAGAAACCGATTTAGCTAAAGGCTTGCTTCACCAACAGGTTGGGTTGTCAACCATTTTGCTTCAAGGGGCCAGTGCTCTCAGCGTCACGTCTCTATCCTCGCTGGATCCCTGGTCACAAAGGCAATGGGGGCTTGGAGAACTCTGTTTGCGCCAGGCCACTCCCCCGGTGAGCATGTTCTGTACAGCATAAGCTGTGCGAGAAACGCACGAGAGCAGACTGAGCTCACAAACTGGGCACCACACAGGCTAACAGGGTTTACTGAGTAATTCACACACCTCCTGGATCTGCCCTGGATTTAGAGCATCGAGGGGGCTGGACGTGCTGATTCCTGGCTGTCTGAGGTGTGAAGTTAGTCAGAAAAGCCAGTGCCCCTGTTTTTTGATGACTGTAGACATGTGTTTCAGTCTTGCTTAGGACCTGACCATCCTGAACTCTTATCCCAAAGATGCCAATCCCCAGCACGCCTTCACTGACCCGACAAGCAGTGTACACTCCTGGCCCGCAAGTGGGATGGGGAGAGGGGAACTCCCAGTTCCAGAGATGTCACTTGCGGGGTTGATGGCTTTGCCCAAATCAGTCAGACTCTGGGCCTCAGTTTCTCCATTTTTAAATTGGTCATAACAACAGTTCGTTACTTCCGAACAGCAGCAGTGGGGAAGAGCTGTGCGGGTTCATTGCTGAGCGTTTAGGAAACAAATCAGACGAACGTGACCCAGGAGGCTTCCAGTCCCACCCCCTTGAGAAGAGTGGGAGGACTACGAGTTTGGCCAATGTATTCCCATTGAGACACCTTTAAATGTAGAGGGAGCTCAAACAGGCTTTGACTAAGCAGTAAGGAACCACTGAGCTGTCCACAGTAATGTTAGCACTGTGCCCGCATATCTTCTTTGCAAGGCAGGTCTGGTTTTGCCCCATCTCTGCAGGGAGAAGTGAACTCACCCACCGGGTTATTTTACTGGGGGGGGGAGGGGAAGAGGGCAGCTCAGACACTGTGAGTTTTAATTGGGAAAAGGCACCTGATGCTGAAGTTCCAGAAAGCGCAGCTCGGTTCCACAATCTTGTCAGGCGGGACCTGCAGGCAGAGGCGGAGAAGAGGCGATCAGACACTCTAGGGCACGCTGCAACTTGACCCATGCGCTAACCCAGGCCTGTTCCCCGCCTTTGGTTGCTAGTCTCACACCTCCCCTTGGAAGCTGTCTTGGGTCTGAGATGAGTCAGGGGCAAACTTTGGAAATTTTAAATTCAAAGGGAATTTGAGTCCTAGGAGACAGCTCGGCTCAGCCTCCCACTGTCTGCCCAGCTTGCAATGCAGTCCCTGTCTCTGGGCTATGACTCTGCAACGCAGTCTTTGTTTGCTCTTGCTTTCTTCCATCATGGACAGGAGAAGCATTGCCCCAGGGTACCTGGGTGCGGTGCTGCAGGCGATAGCGTACCGATGTGCTGATCTCCTGGTAGTCGCTGCGTAGAACGGATGAAATAATGGCGGAGCCCACCTGTGTGCTCAGATACCTGGGGACAGAGAGATCCTTCACAGCAAGCAGGAGAGCTGAGCAGTGGGGTCATTTCTTAAACTGATGAATAAAATCTTTGGGAAGATCACTGACAAGGAAATAATTATCCCAGGGCGGGAGCCCCACTGCTGAAACAAAGGCAGCCAATGGCTTATCTAGCCTAGTATCCTGTCACCAATGCAAAAGCTTCCAAGAAGGCATTGCCTCTCCATAATGGACCCATAATGGACTTCTGCCCCGGCTGATGATGATGTGTTGATGTACCTTAGCTAATGTACCTGTAGATGGTTTTCTTGCTCATATTAATATCAGATCCTCTTCTAAACCCTAACTCCAGGCTACCTCCCAGGGGCATGTGCCATAGATCAGTTATATCCAGGTGATGTGAGACACAGCTGGGCTGGCAGCCCGGGCAAGGGGAGCTCAGGGTCTCTGTCTATCAAGCAGTGACCATTCCAGCTGACACCTGGGACTGGAGTGATCAGAGCCACCTGCCCTTTGCTTCAGGGCGAGCTGTTCAGACATAGGCACAGAGATCTTTAGGACAGAACATATTGGGGGTTAGCAGGCAAACGAAAACCAGGCAGCCCCTCCCCCATGGCTAATGTAAATGAGGCTTCAGGTTAAATCATCCCAAGCCAAGGAGCAGCATAAGTAAAACTGCAAAAGGCAGGAAACTAGCGAACAGCTTGCCTGTTGGAGGTGACAGGCTGCTGTCCCCACCTAGTGCTCAGAGAGCTCCCAGGAAAACAGCCAGGCACACGGCCGGCGAGTGCTTTGCTCAAGCCACTTTCCAGCCTGGTGCCCCTCCAGTGTCTGCGCTGCCCCAGCCCCAGGAACCTCTGCTTCAAATTCAGCCACCGAACTGAGGTGGGGACCGGGCCAGTTCTTTCTGGATGCTGTTCACTCATCCCAGTGAGAGGAGTTCTCCGCAGGCTCGTCCATGTCCTTCTGCAGTGGGCGTACTGCGCAGGTAACCCTGCCCAGGAGAGGACCGCCTCTGGGTCCCTCAGCAGAGCCTTAGCTACCAGCCACCGTAGAATGGACTAGCCTGCTCCCCTCTCTAGTGCAAGTCCCTGTGCCCTGGGACCAGAGTCTATCCCTGGCTTTGGGAGACATTTGCTGTGCAGAACTAGTGGCTGCATGTGGCTGCGGCAGCGGGAGGACCCCCAAAGCACTGATGCTGCCGTGGACTCCCGGGGCCTGGCCAGGTCTGACTGGCACATCCCCGGTTATCAGGGGCAGGGGGAAGCAGTGCAACGACCAGGCGAACGCGCCCTCACCTCCGTCCTCCGTCAGACGCGGCCCCATCCTGGAACACGGTGCGGCTCCCCGCGAGGAAGCACTGGAGGGAGGAGTAGCCGTACCACGTGTTGATCACAGTGACTCTGTGGAGACCTGAACAGGAGACAATGGAGTGGGAGAAGCGAAAAAGCCTCTGCTCGGTACTCCTGACAACGCCACTCGGCTTGCTGTAGGCGCCAACGCTCTCCTTTGGAGTGGGCCAGCCCGGGGGCACGGGCAGAGCTGACAGAAACTCACCCAGGTCGATGCACAGGGGGCCTTGGCTGACAAACAGCCATGTCCAGGGTTACACCCTCTGGGTTCACCCCCTTGCAACTCCCTTTGAGGTTTAGTTTCAAACAAGCCCAAAACTTCGAGACAATGGCAGAGTCTCACCTCTGTGATGGTCCCTAGTTCCATCCCGTGCAATGGGAATCACAGAACACCCCTCCCCCACAGGGCTGTGGCAAGGACAAAGTCACTAACGACTGGGCACAGCTCAGACGCTCTGGTGATGGAAGCCAGCCACGGACCTATGAGAGACAGGCCACGTCTCAGCTGGCCTTATGATGCCAGAGAAATCCTCGTGCATAACATCTCTATTACCGCTTCCATTTCCCCTCCAGCAACTGCCTCACGAGAGACAACTGTGCCTGGGGCGAAGGACGGTCCGTCTCTGGTGCTTGCTGCAGAGTTCGTATCCAGGGAACTGGCTGGCTTAGGAGATGGGCAATGAGGCCAGTGCTACCAGCCAGGGCTGTACCCTAATGGGGCGCGGGGCAGAAGGGATGAATCAGTCACGTCTGGGACCAACCCATCACTTCCAGGACCGACCGCGCTGGCCAATCACGCCGGCCCACGGGGTCCCCCAAAGCATGGGGCCCGGAGTGGTCTCCCCGATTCACTGTACCCTAGGGATGACTCTGCCACCAGCTTTGACCCAACCCCAAGTTGTGACTGAAAGTCATTCACCCGGATGTGGCTGTTGGGTGAGTTGTGTGCCAGAGCGGGTCGGTCTCAGCTCCGAGCAGTCACACTCCCTATCACACAGCCATGCCTGACAATGGTGAGCCCCCAGGCTGTCCACCACAGCAGTGAGAAGCTAGGCAGTAAAAGGGCCAGGAGCCAAGCCCCGTCTCTCCAGGTCCGGGTGGAGGCACCCGGGTGGCGTGCGCACACAGACTGCTGCAAGTCTCTGAAGTACCTGTGCATGGAGAGCTCCGAGACCCAGACCCATTTCCCTTTCACTGAGAACAGCTTCCATACAGCTGCTTTCCACACAGAATTTGAGCAGAATATGTTAACTCAGGTACTACCTCCAGCCCCTGTTACGAAGCTGCTGCACAAAGCTTCCCTCCTCCAAGTGGAGTCAGGGAGGGCCCCTCCAGGATGCAGGACATGGCCCTCACCCTACCTTTGGCTTTAAGTCTTTCTACTTCTTCAGGGGGAACTTCTATGAGGTCAGGCCCGCCTGTCTCCTGGCTTTGGATCAGATACACATCACTGCTGGGCTCCTGCTGGCTGAGCTCCATCTTCCTGACTTCAACCCCTGTGGAAATAACCCCAGTCAGTATTTCCTCCAAAGCCACTACACAAAATGCCATGGCCTGGGGACCTGAGCAGAATATTCAGGATAGACATCGGATTCCTCTGGAAATCAGCTAGTCACATTCAGGCTTAGTTCACTCCCCACCTTAACCCCAGCTGAGCAGCGTAATATTTGCCCTTGGGGGTTGTCATGTAATAATGTTTAGCTACACAGAGGGAACAGGCTGAACTAGAGGACGGCATATCTATGGCATGGGGCTTAACAACACACACACACCCTTTCCAATAAGGGCAAAGCAGACACACATCAGCACAGTGTCAACCAGTGTCCTATCAGATCCACGTATTGAACACAACAGAGCCGGGTGTTCTCAAACCCTGGAGAATCTCGCCTGAGGCCCTTCCAGCCAATTGGAGCACAGCAGCCCCATAAGTACCCCTAGGACCAAGGAGAGAACAAAGCAATAGAACCCGTGGGGGAGGTTCCCCTCATACCCAGCCTCCTGGTGAGCCCTTCAGATGGTGACATCACTGGCCAAAGGAAATGGTGGGAACTCAGAGATCTGAAAACTGAGCGAAGTCCAGGGGAACAGATGGCTGGACGCACCCCTGCTTTGTGTGGGTGTGAGCGTGGGGGGAGGGATGGGACAAACTGACCTACTGGGGGTGCCCCGAGTCTAGGATTCGGTGGGGTGTCTGCATGATCCCTTCCCCACACTACCCCCACCTCCCCAGACACCCCAGCCCTCACTTCAGACCCGTGATACCACCCACGCCCTTGAAGTGTTTTACGGAACAAGGCCCAGCCCAGCCCACCCGTTTGCTCAGACAAAGACGCTGCCTAGACCCTCAGCTTCTCCTGCCAGTGCCTGAACTCAAGTTTGTGGAAAGCCCTTGTTAAAATAGTGGGAGATCTGAGCTTGCATGTGTACCTAGCTGTGAGGTGCCATGTGCGGGGGAACATCACCCTCTTGTGGAGACCTTGGGGAAAGTCATGCTGACTGGAGCATTCCTCAGTGCGACTGCATGGAAAGGATTTCTTGTAATTACGCTTCCTGGTTTGCAGTTTAAAATGAAACTACAGTGTGATGTTAAGTGATCAGGAAGGAAGGAAATATAGCCACAGCTCGCCTCAAGCATCCCCTCCCACCCTTAAAATAGCAAGTTTACTCTCTGCAGCCAGATTTCCAAATGAGGCCTCCCAGTGTGCAGTGTCAGACAGCCGGAGCCTGATTTACCAGAAAGAGTCAGCGGGAGCTATCGGCTCTCCACATCTCCGACAGGCAGGCCCACCTCCAGGTGCGTGCCCACAAACCAGGGCGTCTCAAATCAGCAGACGTAGCTGAAATCCTTGGCCATAATGCTTAGCCCTTGTATACCCAGTGTTATGTGACCTCGGGGGAGTTAGCCGAGGCATGCCTGTTCCCCCAATAATGACACAGGCATGGGATAAGTGAACAGAACCACCTCCGTTTCTCCCCACAGAAGGGTACAGCGCAGTTTCCCTCCTGCTGCCGGAGCTGCTGATACCAGTTTCCCTTTCTCCCGGAGACAGGACAGGCACACGCTGCCAAGAATTTCCTCCCAAGATTACTTCCTGAGACAGGATCCCCCTGGGAGCAGCCACACTCTTTCTGGGCTGCATGTGGGTGTGCAGAAAAACCCCACTCCCCCAGCCAGGACAGTAACCCTGTTACACCACTTTCACCTTCAAAGTGCTGGGCTAGGAACTTGCTGGGTAACAGCTCCCAGCTGGAGACACACCCCCTGCCCCACCACCATCCCAGCCCAAACTAACACTGCCATAAAGGCTGCTCATTCTTGCCCCTTTCAAGTGCAAGGTGGCTCAAGCTTTCACGGCTGCCCGGAGCCCGGCTAGTTCATACTCACTGATGTTCCTGTGCTGGATCGCTATCTTTGTCCTTTCTGCAGTCAGAAGTTGGTCTAGGTTTGAGGCCATTCTGTCCATGTTCTCTACAACAGTCATAGGCCCTCTGATAATCTAAGAAACACACAGTCATTTGTGAGATTTCCTTATATCAAGTGGTGCAGCTTAGAACCAGTGTTGCCAACTCTCATGTCTCATGATATTTGTTTTTTTTCAAAGCCTCAGCTACAGGAGTCAGGTGATGACATGAAAATCTCAGTTTTCTGTTTTCTTTTCCCTTTGTTTTAAATAAGTCTCTTGCCCCACTGACAGCAGAGAAAAGCTTGCAAATTCGCTCAAAAAAACAACAAGCAAAGAAACAAGACTCAACTTGATTATTAAACCTCATGCTTTTGGGGGCCTGACTCCTGATTTTTGAACACTTGGGGTTGGCTGTGCTGTAGAACACACCCATGTCCCCTGAAACCGACTCACAAGGGAAAGAGCTGCCCACAAGAAACTGAGCCATTACTTGAAGAGCTACAAACTCACGGCCTGATCCCAAGAGGTGCTGAGCACATGGACCATCCTGCGTATCACAAGTGTGATCGTGCTGCATAACGAGGGCACTCGGAACCTCATGGCAACAGAGCTCACACCCTCCAGCTCCCCCTGCAGAGGTCGCTACCGCCCGAGCTAAAGGGGAATCCCTGGGAGTAGTAGTGGGTTTATGATGCAGCTAAGAAGTTCTCCAGGAGAAGGCTGTGCCGTGCACTTAACCCCTGGCCACTGCATGTACCGCAGCCAGCGAGCTTGACTTTTGAACTCAAGCTGAAAGACTCATGCCGTGATCTCTGGAGGTCCCTGGTTCAATCCCCAGTGAATTGGCCATGACGGTAGGTGTTGCACATACACCCAGGAGGGGCCAGGTCATACAGAAAGGGCTGACATGAGAGGACAAGATAAAAGCAATCCCAGCATCTAATGGAGAAGGCCCCCGCTGAGGGGGACATGATGAATGTTTCTCACACAAGGATCTACAGTGTTTTGAACAGTTTGGAGTCTGGAAACAGATGCTGTCTTGGCATCCCATCTGCAAACATTACAACAATGCAATTTTAAAAAGCTAGCACACCATCCCTGCCAGGCACAGCGGGGCGGGAGGGTGGAGGGGGAGGCACGGGTTCAGTGATCTGCCATGGAGTGCGTTAACCCCATAGGGAACAGGCCCCTGAAAGGCAAGTGTCATGGCGTTAGGCAAGCTAGCTTGAACAGGACAGAAGCCGAGGGGGGCTCCCAAGGGAGCTTGCAAGGAGGGGGGCAGCCTGGAGAATTAGCATTGGACAGCAGCAAATGAGAGAGCACGCAATCACTGGAGCAAGCAAAAAGACTGCTGTAGGAGGATGTTTGATGGGCTGCCCGATGCTGCTTGACAGCATCCAACTAGGAGTCTAGGGTTTGCACCTTCAAACACAGCAATTCCTGGTACTGGTGCTACTCTAGGGCAGGGCGAGACAGTTCAGAAATCATAGAATCATAGAATAATCAGGGTTGGAAGGGACCTGACCCTCTCGCTGTCCCTCAAAATATTCATGCAGCTCTGAAGCCAAACTGGATCACTGCAAAGGTTCAGAACGCCTGGTTAATTCCTCCATAGATTCCTCCACCCCTGCCCCCTAATAACCTCATTTTCATGCTGTCTGTGCAATCCCAGGCTCCAGCCAGGAGCTGGACTGCAAGTGCCATGACGTTGCCAGGAAGGCTGTTTGCATGAGACCCAGCGCACCAACAATCTCTAGAGAGAGCCTCCTCTTCCCGTTCCAGCCAGCTCCAAACTCTGACCTTTGGAGGTTTGCCCCACACTAGGTCCACCCACAGGATTAGTCATCAGATCATTGTGATCCAGTGAATCAAGGAATTGCAGACCCCAGCAGTACGGGCAGATGTGACATAACCCTAGTCTGCAGTGTCTACAGACTCCGCTGAGGCGAGGCAGGTAGTTGGGTTCATGCATACATCACAAGCCTATTTCACCTGGCTGATTTCTGACCACTTGTCAGTATTTTGCTCCTCCAGGATCAGTCCAGTCACTTCCACGTAATACTGGCTCAGCTGTTCCAGGATCTCCAGCTGTTCCTGCTCCTGGACTTCAACGTCTGAAACTTGCTTTAGAAACTGGACCACGCCCAGCAGGTCAGCTGGCTTCACCGGGATCTCCTCCTCCCTCAGGACGATCGTCAGAGCATGGAGAACATTGACAGCTGCTGAGATGTTCATGTCTCTAACATCGCCCAAGAAAATATTCTCAGGAATCTGCCAAGGAAAAGCCTTTTACCCCAGAGCAGACCCCACCTCTGTCCAAAGACATCAAATGATGTGGACTTTATTAAGGGCTATGGGTGATGCTCTGTGCCCACCCTCCAATACACAAGGAGGCTGCCCTGCCAGCCACCCATAAGCTATTGACCTGCAAGCTGGTGACTAGTGCAAAATGCACCATGTGCAGGGGAAGGGAGATCTGTCCCGCTCTGCCACATGGGAGTATATGGGTGTTTGCTGAACTCAGTGTGCAAACGAGGCCTGGAATCACTACTGTATACAGGGCTCCCCTGCTCACAGTAATGAGTCCCCCACATCAGGCCCCGGTGCTGTGAAATGGTTTGTCAAAATGATACAAAGGTAAATATTTAAAAAGCCAGAAAAAGAGGTGGTGGGTCTATTCGTGAGGTTCCTCCCACTCCTGGAGTGCAGCACTAGAGGGGCCAAGGGTACACAGCTTAAGGCTGGGAGGAAAAGAAACACGCACAAGAATGAACAATGGCACAGCAAGTCGGCTCTGGACTATTCTAAGCTTTGGGAACTCCCAGCAACAAAAGGTCCCGAAGGCCTGGGTTCTCACACACTCACCACGGTAGCATTTGCGAGGATATTAACCCTACTGATCAGTGGCGGGCTGGATTCTGATTGGGTTTTCTTCAAGAGTAAATACACATCTGAGAATAACACAAAGACATAAGAGTTGCCGCGATCCCCAGAAATGTCCCATTTTCAAGTGCCTGGGCAGTAGCTCCTTGGGACTCACTGATGTGCTGGGAGGACAATCAGGACAAACTGCCGACACTTGCGGAGGTAATTTGTGCCTTTTACCTTCAGTGCAAAGACATCCACTGGAGGACACCAAGAGCTGACATTTCAGCAGCTCGGCCAAACTTTTGATCTCTGTGACCTCCCCTCCCTCAGCCCATCTCCTCACGCAACAGGACCAGAGATGCTTGGAGTTGATCTTACCCTACAGTGCTGTAACTGTAAGGGAGACAATACCCAGGAGTTCTGCAACGTGCAGTATGGATAACAGAAAACTGAATAAACTGAAGATAAAGTTAAAATCTGTAAGAGCAGCAAGCAGGAGCCTGTCTGCTTTGCATTCAGCCAGGACACACTTGTCCTGAGGTTGTGACTACAGCACATTTTGACATTTATTTAATTCAGGAAGTTGAAAATGTTAGAAATTATAGATTAGACTGTAAACTCTTCAGGGCAGGGACTGTGTCTTCCTGGGTGTCTGTATAGGGCCCAATCCTGGCCAGGACCCCTGAGTGCTACCATAACGGAAATAGTAAATACATCACTGGCTGTACCCTTCTTGTAGTGGCAGACGAAAGGCAAGGAACGCGAACAAGAAGTGTCACGAACTCCACCACTGCCAACGTCAAGAACTCTGCATTGCTCCACAGGCCCTGGGGAGATACACAAATGAGGCCCAGAATGCTGAGACACGCACTGTTTCCCCTCCCCCCCCCCCCCCCCCCCGGGCAGGACATTTCACAGATGAGCCACAAACTTTGTTTTAAGGCTGAAAATCACCAGTTGCTCCTTAAATAGCCCCACTGTTCTCCCATGCACGGCCTGGCGCATGGATTCCTTGCGCTGCTCCGTAACGTAGCTTCTCAGGCAGCCTGCACAGTTAGATGCCTACCCCAGATACACCACAAGGAGACAGAAATGCCAGGGCTTGAGTTCTGGGTTTGATTAGGAATTGTCAAGCCAGCTGGGATAAACTACGGTGCTAAACAGCGCTTTTTGCTCAGGAGGACCCTGAAGCACTAGGAAGAGGATATAAAGGGTCCAACAACAGAAATTGACAGATAACAGGGGAGCAAGCATAGACTGAGGCTGTTTCCACGCTCTGCCAGTGCAGCCGTGCCGCTAAAAGGTGCGCAGCGGAGCGGCTGTTGGTCAGTGGGAGCGAGCTCTCCCGCCAACAAAAAACGTCCACCCCCAACGAGCGGCGTTAGTGTTGTTGGCAGAGCACTCTCCTGACGACAAACCGCTGTTCACACAAGCACTTGTCATTGACAAAACTTTTGTCTTTCAGCGTGCGTGTGTGTGTGTGTGTGTTTTTAACATCTCTCTGAACGACAAAGGTTTTGTCTTTCACTTGCCAGTGGAGACGAAGCCTAACTTCTCCAACTGAAACTAGAGGGGAAACATGATGGAGGAAGAGTATAATTAGCCCAGTGCAAATTTTCCCAGGACACTGGAGTTCATGACAGGAAGTGCCATGGAATCTTTAATGACCACAAATGAACAGGACCTTGGTCTCAGGTCTTACCTGGATGGCAACCGCCCCCCTTCCCCCAGTGTTCAAACCGACCTTCTTTTCCCTCCCCAAAAGATACACCATCCTCCAAACATTCCCCAGCTATCCATCCTCCCGGTGCAAACCTCTCTTCCTATGGGTGATGCTTACACCCGCATGGAGGCCTATTGTCTTCGGTACAGCTGTACCTGGCAGAAAGCTGCTGCCTTTTGCTGATCTGCAGCTCAGAACCTAAGCCTGGAAAGCCAAGTATGTCGAGGCCCTGACGCTGCGAATGAGTCTTACCTGGGCACAGGAACTGTGCTGTCACTTCTTGTACAGCGGGCTCGATCTCCAGAGTGTAACTGCCCCACCTGAAGATAAGCTCATGTTCTATCAGGCAGCACGACCGGACTCTCTCTATCTGCTCTTTGCTAAGGACTCTCCGCCACATGTTCAGGTCAGTGATGTTCCCACTGAAGGACTCTTTCTCCTTGAAGGTGCCCCCTAGTGAATCTTGGTCTTGTCCAATAATAAAAGTTCCATGAGCGTAAATAGCCTGGCTGGCCGGTGGCCCTGCGGCACACAGTCCAGCAGCAGAGGCCTTCTTCTTCCCGTCGGCGTAGATGGCCCATGTCCCATTCCGCTGTTGCCAGGTGACACAGAAGTGATGCCACAGCCCGTCGCTGCGGAACACGGGCAGGTACGGGGAGTGGTGTCCGTGGACGATGATGGCAAATCGTACAAACCCTTCCTCATCAACAAAGCCGCGCAGCTGGAACTCGTTAATGAAAGCCGGGACAGCATAGGAGAAGACGGTGGAAATCTCCTGGGTCTTGTTGTCCCACTGGATGTGGGCACAGGCGGTGACAGCAGGCATCACGGGGAATTTGGCCAGTACCTTCACGTACTTAGTGTCTGTTTTGTTTCTGAACACCAGGATTGGTGCTGTGTGAATTCCTGGAAGAGGAACATTCAAAACTTCAGCCAAGACAGGGCAGGAACCTGGACCAAATCCTGCTCCCTCTCTCTGGGAAACAACCATTTCTTTTATTTCATCCCCACAAATTCTAACGACCCTTGACCCCAGCACACCACAATACCATAAATACATGCTTGAGGGGTCTCAGCTACTTTTAAAGGGGATGATGCTGGCTAGATTGATGCCCGGAGAGGGAAGGGGAGTTTAATGCTAGAGCATTTCTGCAATTGCCACTTTTGGAAGTGACGCTTCCAGCAACCAGGATGGTAAATAATGAATTTGGGATTAACTGCTCATCGCCAATGGCCCGTCTTCTGCAGGCAGAGCCTAGAGAAGACCTCCCAGATCACCCGACTATGCTCAGCACAGTAGTGATATGTGACTACCCAGTGCTGGATTGCTGCAACCTATGCCCCCAGTCATATTACTTATAGAATTACTTCTGCAGCTATGTTCCAGGGGACACATCCAGCAAAACAATCCTTGCCTTGATGCTGAGGTGGAGCATGGAGAATTAGTCCATGACACCCCAGGGCATGAGATCCCTCCTTAAAACTCTCCTTTACCAGGATACCTACAAATAACTGGATACTGGTGAGACATCTGATGTACCACTGTCTGGCCTGCTGACCAATACTCTCTCATTGTTTCCTTGTACTCCCCCTTCTCTCTGTGTCCATCTGTTGTCTCTTGTCCTATACTTAGACTGTAAGCTCCCTGGGACAGGTTCTGTCCTTTTGGCTTGTGTCTGTACAGCACCTCGTGCAATGCGGTCCTGGTCCATGCTTGGGCTCCTAGGCCCTACAACAATACAAATCACAAGAATAATTCTTCCAGACTAATAACTTCCCCTCACAATATCCAGACACATCTGTTTTGTAAAAGATGTATCTGACCTCTGGGCCTTCATGGGTTTCTTTGTCCCTGGCTAGGCCAAGCTAGTTGCCCCAATGCCCATCTTATACTCACGTCTCTGTTTGTGTTTGTGCAGGAATGCCTCCCTCTCGTCTAACCAGACAGAGCTTTGCACTTGGTGGGAGCGCAGCAGTTTGCTGACCGAAGCCAGCTCGCTGTCCCTGATCTCAAAGAGCAGCTGCGCAAAGCGTTGTTCACAGTGTCTGTTCGCATGCCACCAGTCCAAGGGGACGTCCACATATTCATAAACATCTCCCGAGGTTGCAATGGTGGCAGCCGCAGCACCAAAATCTGAAAGGCAGATGCGCAAGCTGGGCCACATGCTACACCATGCAGCACAGGAGCCAGGAGGACACATGTCAGTTTGGAGAAAGCACCAGAGCGATTTCCTCCTTCCCAGCCCATTTGCCCCTGGACGCCTGAGGCCTTCATTTCAACAGCTTCATTAATAATTTTATTAAGATACTAACTACGTGCCACACACCCACTCATGCCACCTGGGGTCAGCCTCACGCAGGAGATCAGCCATGCACTTGCAAACATGGGCTTTGCGCAGACCTTGAAAAGTCAGAAGCAGAATCTCGCACCAGAACGCAGCACAAAGGGACGTCGGCGAACAGGGACAGACTTTAGCCGATTGCCTCGGGCCTAAGATGAGGGAGATCTGAGAGCCTGGAAGTGTTGGCTTTCCCCACTCCCAGCCCTCAGATCTGATGCATCTATATGAAACACCCAAAACAGTGGCAATGTCAGGACAAAACAAAACACACTGCCGTTCACCTGAGGGACACACTTTAAGACATTTTAGTGAGACTCACTCAGGGACTGAAGGACAGAGCTTAGGCCCCGTTTTTCAGCTCCCCTCGGTTCCATATTTGCAAGTGGCAATTTGCACTCACAAAATTGCTCCCATATTGTTTGCACTCACAAATGCGTCACAGGCACAAATATCAGCAGTTGGACAGCGCTTACCTGATTTTCACCTGCTAACCTGGTAATTAGTTGTACAAATACTAATATTTACACCTGCAATCAAATTTGGGTCCAACAAATGTTGGTTGCAATTTACAACCATATAAAAAAGGGTGTGGGAAGGGGGCGGGGGGTAAACGTTAGCTCTTACAGTCCCAAACATATTTTCATAGATTCTCTGTGCTGAATATTGTTCACACAAAAAGACTCAAGTGCTGATTAGGACACTAACCTTTTGAAGTGTGATTATCAGCAAGGGCAGTAAAGTCTAAGACTTCTCTGGACAGGCTAGCAATCTGCAAGAAACAACACCGCATGGTGGGAGCAAGGTTTAGGCGATAAACAAAGAGGGTACGTTTACTGCTGAGTTCCCTGTTTAAGCCCATGCAGTCTGGTGTCTCTGCTCACACTGCACTGTTCTAGCAAGTTTTCCTTGTTATATACATGTCTATAAAGAACCTCTGAAAATAAACGTTTCATAGTGAAATACTATCCTCCACACAGTTACATGGGATAATCAGAAAATTAGAAATATAACAATATCCATTGCTGAGGCTCTAACAACAAAGTGCTATTATTAAAGTACCTGAATCTGCCAAGTGAAATCCACCTCTTGCTGAAACCCACCAGAGTATGACCAGTCGCAACCATCTCCTTTGGATTGTACCATCAATAACAAACCAATGACTAAATACATCGAACTATCAGAAAAGGTATAGAAGGGTTTATTCATTTTATTTTAGGAGATTAATTCCAGTATCACTCAGAATGACCTCACCGAGGACTCAGGCCCCGTGTTTCAACATCCTGACTGTTAGGGAGATGTCTTTGGAAAATTCCTAGCTGTTTTAAGAATTCAAATTATCCAGCTACTAAAAGCAATTAAGTCCTTGTAAAACTTACCAGAAAGCTGAGGAACCAGTATTCAGGTCTCGAGTGTTGCCGGACCATGTCGATTGGTTGGAAATCTTTCCCTCTCTGCTGGAATGGACAAAGCAATGATAGATAAAGATGTACTGCAGCCGTATAGCTAATTCTTGCATACAGAAATGGGGGGAAAGAAAATATCCATCCTAGGTAGTCTGCTAGGCCCACTCTGTGCCTGGTGCAGATGAGATACCAAAAGCCGATAACTGCAGAAGCTGTATCACTAGTTCATAAGTCGGACGGTTAGTGAACCTGCCTTTTCCTGCTTTTAACCAAATCAAGTCAGATGCATAAATTACATTTCTGAGCAGTGTCAAACCAGATCTTTGACAATGGTTCCAAGTAGGTGAGCTGGCCAGACAATGGGATCTTGTAAAGGTTTTGATAAGATGTAGCATAGGGACTAACCATCACAAATTGATACAACCCTTATTCCTTACAGGTGGGTAAACTGAGGCGCAGAGAGGCTAAGTGACTTGCTCACAGCCACACAACAAATCAGCATTACAGTTAAGAGGAGAGAAACCAGGAGCACTCCCAATCCCCTGCTCTTAACCACTAACCCTCTGGTGCTTCTGCACATACAAAATCTATTTCTCAATAGCCAATCCTTGGCACCTAGAGTCCTATGAAAATGATACCACATGGAGATTTCGAAAGCTATCTTTTCAAAAAGCAAGTAGGGGGCTGACATTGCCCAAAGAGGAAGTGCTGATCCATTTGGCAGTCAGAATTTAAAATAAAAGCATTTGGAGACCACGTGAAAGTGACTCTGGTTCTAACAGAGCAGCCTGCAGGTCTGGAGGAAACAGACATTGCTAGCTGGCCACGGGTGGAACACCCTCCTCACCCTCCCTCCCCCCAAAAAGAAGAAAAAAGCACATTGACTGAGATGCTAAATGCTGGGAAGACAAACAAAAGAACGCATTCAACGTGACTAGATGGGAGGGGCCAAAGACCAAGAGTCAAGGGACTCTCATGGGACTGCACAGAAGAGAAAACTAGAGAAGATGACCATGTAGCAATGGGATGACTGACTATAATGAGCATTATGTCCACACGCCTTGCAAATATCACCAGTCTCCTGTGGCAAAGGCAATTAATACAATGGAAAGCTAAGGGATGTTGATTGCACTTTAGGACAATGACACTTTGCTTTAGTTTTATATTAACTTGTATCAGAGACAAAGAGATCTGAACATTTAAAAATCTGATTGAAAAACAAGCTTCTTGTCTATTGGAAGGGAAAGTACACTCATATTATTTTACCTTCTCTAGTGTCTTTCACCCCAGCTTCACAAGGCCCTTTATCAGCAATGGATTGAACCTCCCAGCACATCCCTTAGGTAGGTGTTGGTTTCTCCAGGTGTAAACTAGGAGGTGATGAGTCAGAACCCAGGGCAGATCACGCCACACTTACTTCTAAGACCATTTTCAACCTATGAACCACAGGGAGAGCTGTGCTTCTCTGGGACTGTGCAAATCCCAAAGCCCAGGACACAGCGTGTGAGAGCTGGGGACAAAGTGTTCTTGGTTAAGGGGATCCAGCGGTGGAATAATCTTCCAGAGGAAACCAGGCCAATCCAGAGTCTGGTCATCTTTAGGAAACATTCCAAAGCCTTCCTCCTTGAGAAAGCCTTTCCAGCATAAGGAATGAACACTCCTCCTATTCCTGAACCCCACCTGCCCCCCAAAACAAACAAATATCCTAACCCAGAAACTCCATTTAGTCTGCTAGTGACCCTCCTGTTTCTACTAAATTTATGTGGCAGACACCTAGATGCTACAGCAATGGGTGGCATGGATAATAAACCCGCTAGGTAGACAGTAGGGGCAGAGCCAGGAATGAAACCCAGACTTTCTGTTGACTAGCTCTGTGCTTTAGCCTCCAGACCAAACTCCCTCCCTATAATAAAATGTGTCTGCTAAAGGAAGACTTCATACTCCAAACCCAAACCAGCAGGATACCTGGTATTTCCCACCATCAACCCTTCAGGGGCCTAGAGGTTTAAAGAATCTATTGTTCCCCCAACACTGTAACTAAGAACCAATTATTCTATCCCCTTCATGCAATATTAATTCCTTCATACCTGAACCGCACTGGACACCAGTCACACACTTACTCTTCTTGCTCCAGGATTTCTTCACTTCACCGTAAATTATGTACAATCCATACCTGTCTGGTGGGTGAGTCTGGCTCTGAGAGCGGTCTGGGGGCAGAATGGTTCTGGGGTGCAAGGTGGGGGGAAGGTAATTGCTTCCACAGGAGGGGTGTTGTGTGCAGGTTCAGCAGCTGGAAGGCTGATATTGTATATAAACACAATATCTGAGACCCGCAGGATGAATCTGTTAATTCTCACCCCACAGCGATGACCCAGGGAGAACTTTAATAACCTCCTCTCCCCACAAGGAGCCAGCCATGTACACAAGCCACACAAAGCAAGATACAAAGCACTGAGCAGCTGTACTGTCAGCTGGTCATTATGCTGAGACCACCTAACTCCCTGTAGGTCTCTGATGGGACTGGAGCCAATACATACCTGAGAATGAAGGCGATGGGCTGAAAGACTTAGTTATAAAAGTTGTGGGATTTCTTATTCTTGGGGGAGGTTTTGCCTGCACAGACTTCCTCTCTCACAGCCCATCTGGATATTGTACATCCACTTGCAAAGTTTTAAAAATCATTTACTTAAAATCAAACTCGTCTTGTTTTGAGAGAAACTAGCTAATACTGAATAGATATTAATCTGTTGAAACTGGACTTCGCACCAGATGCAAAAATAAGCAGGAAAGCGCTTAAAAGGGCTTGATTTTAAAATCCAGCACTGGTCCTTTGTGGCAGGAAGCTGACAGATAATCTTCCCCGGGTGCTACTTGGTATTGTGTTATTCTGAACAGTTTAATCATTTAATGTTGTATTCCAGTGGGTAAAACCCACAACTGTTGTGACTATTTTTGTAAATCCACCTTCTCCCCCCCTCATCAACAAATCTTCGAAGACTGACAGACACAGGGCAACCCGCTCCTCAGCTGCACCAAATAACCAGCCAGGCAACTCCAGGGGAAAATACCCCACTCCCCCAAGACAGTGGCTCTCCACCTTTCCAGACTACTGTACCCCTTTCATGGGTCTGATTTGTATTGTGTGCCCTCAAGTTTCACCTCCCTTATAACTTGCTTACAGGATCAGACATAAACATGCAAATGGGTCACACTGTTACTGAAAGTTTGCTTTCTCATTTTACCAAGTAATTCTAAAATAAATCAAGTGGCATATAAATACTGTACTTACCTTTCAGTGGGTAGTACATAGAGCAGTACAAACAAGTCATTGTCTGAACGTGTAGTTTGTCCGGACGGATAGCTCAGTGGTTTGAGCACTGGCCTGCTAAACCCAGGGTTGTGAGTTCAATCCTTGAGGGGGCCGTTTAGGGATTTGGGGCAAAAATTGGGAATTGGCCCTGCTTTGAGCAGGGGGTTGGACTAGATGACCTCCTGAGGTCCCTTCCAACCCTGATATTCTATGATTCTATGACTTTGCTAGTGCTCTGTAGGTAGCCTGTTGTGAAACTAGGCAAATCTCTAGAGGAGCTGATGCACCCTGGCAGATCTCTGCGTACCCCTCGCTGGGAACCACCCCCCAGGGGACTGCCCGGGCCGGCAGCGGGGCTTTCCGCTCCGCAAACGCGGCTCTGACCCGGGAGCGGTTCCCGCGCGGAGCGTCCCTGCGGAAAGCGCCCGCGGCCAGACCCGCTGGAGGAACGCGCCGGTCCCCGGAAAGCTGCAGCGGCTCCGAAGGGCTCCCCGGGCCCGGGCCCGGACCCCGCCTCCCCTTACGCCGCCCGAGCCCGAGCCCCAGGCCCGCCCGGCTCCAGAGAGGCGAGTCCAAGCGCAGCGCCCCGGGCAGCCGCCCCCCGCCCCGGCTCCTACCGTCCGACGGCTCCGGGCTCACGCCGGCCCCGGGGCGCGGGGCGCTGCTGCCCGTATGGCCTCCCCGCTCCGCGACGCCCGGCTGGAGGGGACTCGCCCCTGCCCGGCCCCGACGCTCCCTGCCCCGAGCCCGCGGCGGCGGCGGCTCCGGGCCGGCCACTCACATGCAAATCGCAGCCTGGGGCGTAACCGCGGCCGCCTCCCCTCTCTGGGAGCCGCCCGGCGGCCCCTTGCCCCGCGGCCCCCGCCGTCGGGGGAGGGCAGCCGGCTCCTGCTCCAGCCCAGCCGCCGGAGTAACGCTGACAGCTGCACTGGGGGCTCCCGGCAGCCAGGCCCAGCTCGGCGCCCCTCCTCCGGCTGGGCACCTGCCCCCCTACCCCGTTGGAGCCTGTCTAGAGCCCAGCTGCTGGAGAAAGGAGCAACAGCAGGATCAAGCACAGGGGCTGGCCCTAGCCCACTCCTGCCGGCAGCAAGGAGCCCCAAGGACAGCTGGTTAGAAGGGGGGCAGCTTGCCTGCCACCCCAGCCCAGGGGCTAGCTGCTAGGGGAGGCTCCTGGTAAGAGAGAGGGTTGGTGTTTCTTGAGGACCAGGCCCTAGACCAGCACCAGATCATCAGCTCTCCCGGAGAATTTAGGAAGGCACCAAGCCAGGCTCTGGTATCAAAAAGGTTGAGAAACAGCGATAAATACTTCTGAAAAACTAGCTTTGAGAGCCATGTATCTCCCCTGAGGCTGGGCCTGATAGACATGTGGGTGCCCCATAGTGGGATGCCCTAACCGGCTTTGCCCTTCTACATCCTACTAAAGACCTCCAGTGTTTTCACCTAGCACCACACAGGCAAACTAAAAGCAGCCTTCACAGCCCAGGGGAGTTTCTCCAAATCTGTTTATTTTACATTAGAGCAGAATGACAAAACATTGGCTTTTTAGTATTAAAAATTTGGAAAGCATGGACACGTCAACATGAAACCTTTTGGACAACAAGAGTGGAGGGACATGATTTGGCCAAAGCAGGTCAGAGAGCCCTTTTGACAAGAGATGCTCTAACAAAACTAGTTGAATTCTTTTTAACAAGAAACAAAAAGGTGAGAGAGATGGAGGTTGTGTTGCTAATGTACATCAGCGTATTCAGGGGTCTCTACTTAATACCTTACTAGCAGTTTGTGCCACTAAAGACTCCCATGAAAGAGGTGAGATCATTAAGGTAATTATTACATGCCTGAATTTAAACACTTTTTTTTGTTAAAGCTGGGTTGCTCCCACAATAAATAAGTGTTATTTAACTTCAGTTACAAACTATTTGCTTTTCACCACTCCGTAATCAAAGGAGTAAAACGGACATTAAATGCCTACTGCCTTACAGATTAGAACAAGGTTTATAAAGGTTCCCAGGTTGGACAACGTGTGAAGTGTTGTTGTGATTTTCAAAGCCACATTCCCACCACGGTCCCTGTAGCAGAGAGCCTGAAGGCAGGATTTTAAGACTAGAGTATTTGGGCCACCTCCACAGTGCCCCAGCATTCTTAGCCTCTCAAGGGAGAGGCTCTCTTTTGATTAATGCTCGATTCAGCTTTGCTACAGCAACACTCACATAGTTCCCACTCCTCCCCCGTAAGTGAATGCTTGAGTCAGGCCCTGGATTCATGGGCAACTGCCTTTTGTTCTTCGGGGCCTCCATCCCGGAACGAAGGCAATTATCACAGCCCAGTGTCTCTGCTAGTTGCAATAAATCTCTAGCAGAAGAATGGACCTGGGAGGCAGCTGCTTCGGTCTGCTTAGTCACCGTTGCCAGTTGGTAAACTGACTGATGAGGAGATTCAGCATGAGCAGCACTGCACAAAGCATTAAAAGTCTTGACTTGCTTCAGCTTTGCTAGGTCTGGGTCCTGGTCTGTTGTGAGGAGCAGGGGAAGTGGTCAGAGCCAAAACCAAAAAAAGTTCAGATTGCATCTTTCATCAAGTATTTAACTAAGTGCTTTCCTGCTTACAGGGAGGCCATTAGGACTTCCACAGCACTTAACTAGCTAGAGAACTTTGCAAAACCATTAAATAGTTCTAACACTCCAACTCAAGAGGTAAGTGTTCCCCATATGCCCAGGTGTAAAATAAGGTTAAACAAGTTTTCCTAAAGCAGAGTGCTGTCACTGGTACACCCAAAATGGAGATGCAGGTGTCCTGACTTTGTGCTTGCCTAGGCTGTGCTGCTTTCATCCCCCTCCTGAGATATGGCTATAGTACCTGCCTTTTACAGATGGGGAAAGGGTGGCGGAGGACAGGAGAGAAGCAGTCCTTGCTGAGTACTGTCCCCCACCCATTCTCCACTCACTTCCATGAATTTACAGTGGTGCAGTTTCATTGACCTACTGCAGATTTAAAGAACCAAAACAAAGATGTGTAACAGACCACCACCCAATGTTTCCTGAAGACAGTTTAGCTGTGGAATCAGTTAACTCTTGGGCTGAAAATCTTCCAGAGTTGTGTGCCAACATGTTTCACTCTAAATATTTTAAACAGTAGCTGGTCCTAGTGAGGGTCAAAGAAAGAGCCAATTAATTATGTTCAGAAGCTGCATTTGCTTGAAGCATATTCTCAATATTCCTTGTAACTAGAAGGAAATCTGCAGCATGTAGTTGCACCTGCAAGCAAGACCACCCAGCAATTTGAAGACCATCTCCAAATGGACCAGACAAGAGTAAAATGAGTAACTATGAAAAAGCATTACTTTTCAGACAACGCAAAGCAATTGTAGAGGCCCATTTCCAAGCCACCTGGAGAGCATTCAAGTCACAACTTAAAGTTTTATAAACAGGAAACATGCTCTTGAAAACTCAGATTTGGAGGTTTTTCTGACTTCTCTTGTTTGAGGGATTCAAATTCCCTCTATTAAAAAAAAAAAGACTTATTAGCTAGACTAGAAACCTGTTCTCACCTCTTCTCTGCTATTTAACAATTTTCCCTAAATTCTGGCCTATTGTTTATATTCCAAGAGGCATCTCTGCAGAGGCTGGGGAGGAGCAATCACTTGGAGTGTAAATTAGTGAAGCAGGCATATGTCTTCCCATGAGGCAGGCTCCTCAACAAAGCAGCAACTCCACAGTGTGCCTTGGACACAAAAGAGGTACTTTAGAAAGCACTTTGATGAATGTCTGTATGGCAAGCTAGACAAGTGTCAATGCCACACGAGTTCTCACCCAGAGAAGTTACCATGTGACTTCAGTGAACAACCCGTCTTTTACCATGCCCAACCAATGGAGATTATTCCGAGAACAACTGCACAGCCCCTGCCCTTTCCACATACACATGCACTCACCCAGAATATTTTGCATTTCTCCATAAAACACTGCAGAGAGCTGCCAACAGAGAGGAAGTGTCTTCTGACTTCCTCTGCCAGCTAAAAAGGAGAAAGAAGTGAAGCAAGCACAGAAAGTGAGTCTTGGGGCACCAAGCAGCAGGTATCATTGTGAGTGAGAGCCTGCACAGCTGTATGGGAGATGGTGGGCACTGGCTCAGAGTCAAGGTCTTAGTCTGGTAAACTGGATGCCCTGCTGTTGAGGCAGCACCACTGGTGAAGAGAACATTGGGAAGCAATATCAGGGCAGGCTGTAGGATTTAAGGCCTTTGTCTCCTCACTTCATGGGGGCAGGGGGAGGAGAGAGAAAGAATAAATGTGAGCAGATTCTCTCCATCCCCAGATAACCAAGAACAAAGTCAGCAAGAGGAGACTGCACTGATTGGTGCATCCTGTAGGTTTTGCCTTAGACTACACTTAGCCTAGGTGAGCCCCAGTCAGACTCACTGCCACAGTAAGCATAGGATGGTCCCAGAAGTATGCCCTTATCCACCACCCTGTAAGCCAACTCTGCACGTGAATTCCCCTCTCCCCAATGAAAATGGAACACTCCAGTCCATTTCCCATGCACGGAGCAGCAGAATCCCTGCCAGCCATTCAAGGGACACCTGAGAAGAGGGACGAGTGTCTACACAAATAATTACTCTAAGTGTAAACAGTAGTCAAGCCATCAGTACATTGTCTCTCATGAGGCCGTTATAAGTACAGGAGGCATTCTAAGGCACCCACTGTCTGTGTAAGTAGGAATAAGGCCATCGGGAGAGTCGGTTGTGATACAAACACAGCCTGCTTACTCAAAATGTTGTGAGACACCTGAAGGTTTCCAGTTAGTGGTGGAATGACGGAGCAAGCTGTGCTGTTGACTCTGGGGAGTAACCAACCTTGGGTTTGCTTCTATTTAAGTATTTTCAAGCCAGTTAAATATCAGATTACATGGGATCGATTTAAAAAAACAATATTAGTTTTAGACGGAATTATACCATATTAGCAAAAGTTCTTGATCGCACATCACCACCACAGCTTGCAAATCTTTCACACAGCTTCAGAGAGGAGCTTCTCATTTACAGGGCAGTGATACCTGTATACTCAAACAGACTCAGCAAATATCTGCCAAATCAAGTAGGAACCAGTGTTTGTAAATGAGATGCAGAGGTGCAACAAAGCAAGGGAGCATGTTCATTAGGTCACTTTGCAGCTCATGGGCCCCTACAGTTAAAGTTTCCCCCAACCCAGTAGGGCGTGTGAATCTACTGCAGCATGTGCTTTTGCCACTCCTCCTACTGCGCAAGGCTGGCCTCCATTGAGTTTCCCCTCAAGTTTTGTTTGAAAGGTTTGCACAGGTAGCGAGAACGTCCGCCAAGTCTTCCCCGAGAGGGCATTCGCAATTATTGCGGTTAAAACAGCAACACCTCCGACACACCCCAGTGACAGAGCACTTTGCTTGCCAGCTTTATTGCTGCAGCAGCTATTCTACAAGAGCCTCCACACCTGGAAAGTTACAGTACCTGCTTCTCTGAAGACAAGTTCTGGCGCTGCAGGTCCAGGAGTTCCTCTGTGTTCTTATGAATCTGCATGTGAATATAGCTTTCTGCCCCTCCAGTGACTGCCTCCGCCACATTGTTTGGGAGGAACTGAAACCACAAACATTCCATCTTAGTGACGTGTCATCGGATTATCAGCATTGCCTATTTCACAAAGCATTCTGGGAGGGACAACTCAGAGCTGGTCTTATTCACTACTGAGGAATCCACTGATGAATACTGGGGCAGGGGCTGTCGGGATGGCTAGTTGCCAGGATGCAAGAGTAGGAATTGAAGCCTACATTTCCCTCAAGCTCAGTCACTTCCCTCCCATCCCCATTGCAAGCTACAAGAGGAGACAGATCAGCTCCTCAGGACCAAAATTCTCAGCCATTCCTGCCCCCAACCCCCACGACCCCACTCTCAGCAGTCAAAGCCTCCAGAGCTGCCATCAACACAACTCTTACAATGCAGATATACATTGGCAATCTGCCAATTAGTCTCCAGCACACTGAACATTGAGAACTTGGGTACAGTATAAGCTGGATTTTAGATCTTGCTATGAGCAGGAATACTGGGCTACTCATAGTATTGTTAACCTGAGCATTTAATTCCATTAAAAAAAGCCTATCCCCTTTCTCTTGGGAGATCAATCCATCACAGAGATTCCACTTTGCCACAGAAACAGGAGAGATTACTGCAGAGTTTAGCTCCAGCCAGTTAGAAGGTATACCAGGCCTGGTTTCTATCCCAGCTGAACCCCCAGGTCTGAGTAGGAATGTGTGGCAGAGAAACTTTCCAAGACGAAAGTTGATCAGTATTCAAAGAGTGTTTGGCAAATATTTGGACTTGGATGGCTTTTTTTTTTTTGGTAGTGTAGCAAGCTGTTTGTCAAGCAGTACAATGCCCAGCTCCCAAGGAGGTTCCCACAATCCCAGGGAGCAATTAGAGAGCATAGGAGGCTCTGAACTATCACCCATGGAAGGGGCTCTCATCAACTGGCCTCTCACAGACAAGGAGCAGCGTCAGCATCCGTGGAAGCAGCATTTTGATTGACAACTGGACAATCATCCCCACCTCCCTCAGGCAAAGGTTCAGCCTTACCTCAGCTCATTCAAGATTGGCTTCCAGCCCCACAGCAACCATTAGCTGGCCAAGCCAGCTAGCAACAGCGACCACTGACTGCTCAATTTGCTCCTTGGATTTCAGGATCATAGATGTAATTTCACATTCACAGCCCTGCAGAAGGGAGGCAAGAAGGCCGGCGGCACATGTTCAAGTTGACTTTCTTTAGATTTCATTACAAGCATCATCTTTGCAGTGCACACTTAGCGCAGCAAGGCTTTTACAGACAGACACTAGCTCATTAGAGCCCCAGGTTTACACACATTTTCTAGGCAGAGCCATTCTTGCAGGCTGCTTATTGCCAGATAGAGTGGGGAACATTTCTGCTATTCTCTCCCCTCCCCCATTACAGTGCTCATTAGACAGATTATTCCTTAGCAGCACAATCACAATGCACACATAGGCGATGCCTCACTGCTGCAAGGATTAGTTTGAGGCGCATTATAGCCTTAAGTAACATGCCTGAAAAAGGACTAAATCAGCAGATCAGCAACTCTGAGTCAGGGCCACCCCTGTGTTCTGCAGAGGTCCAGGATTCTGTGGACCTGGTTCCAGTCAAATCAGGCAGCACTATGGAGGCTGTGTGCTTTGACTCAACTCGTGGCAAGGAGGAGGGGGAATTAGAGAGAGACACCCCTCTGGTCAGATCAGGAGCAGCATTAAGGGCTCCCAGAAGGGAGGCTGGACTGAGTAGGTTTGAAGTTGTCAGGTGTCTTGTCACCTCTCCAGCCTTTCCCCATACAGTCCTCAGGCTGAAAATTCAGAGTGCAGAAGTTCAGGACATTCTGCCTGGTTCTCTGCACCATGGTACAGGCTCTGTCACAGGCTCCTGCCTCCAATGGATGGCAAGAGCTAGGGAGGTGAACAGGTCTAGCAGAGATATACAGCATCCAGGGTCACCACCACCTAAGTCTACCCTCCCATGGGAGCCAAGCTAAAAGGGTAGGACAAAGCCATTAAGCTAGTAGTGGTGGCAGCATTAAGAGTTTCTGCAGCCACCTTGCTGGTATTTGAGGCCCCACATCCTGTGAAGCAAATGGTTCAGTCTTAAACATAATGCAAGATGACTTCTCATGCAACAGCCGCTGCCCGTTCACCAGCTTCTCCTCCTCATTACAGGGTTAGGAGAGTCCATCGCCATGGTCAGGCAATGGAATGGCCTTTCCCAGGAGCTCTAAGGGGACAGTGACTTACATTCAGCAAGAGGGCAACATTCCCACCAAGGTTCTTCACTTCAGCCTCTAGATGGTCCTTCAGAGCACCAGATCCAGGAGCACAGGTCTCCAAAAGCCTGACACAGACTGCTAGCTGATCTATTGAGGAGGAAACCTTGATGATGAGGTAGGCCTGGATGCTTCTATCATCAGACACTGGGAAGGGTGGAGAGGAAAGAAGGGGGACCCCTATGTTAAAGGGTGAGAAAAGCCTAGGATGGGTTCCAGGGTCTGGAACGACCAGGCAGACTCCATCCAGCTGCTGGTGTAAACATGACCCAGCCAGCACGAACCCATAGCAGTGGCTGCACTGGACGCCAGTGCTGCTTTCAGGCCAGCAGTATCTTTAAGAGGTGGCTGGCTGCCAGATTCTTCCTCTTTTCCAAGAGCCTCCATTGCTGAATTGATCAGCAGCTTGCAGACAGCAGCACAGCTGCCATTTGGAACGGGAGCATCCAGAGGCCCTGGGGCGTTAGGCAAAAGGGTGTGGGGGGGAAACTCAACGTGCTGTTTTGTACGTGCACTAGGTAGCTGGACAAAACCTGGAGAGCAGTCGAACAGACATGTTCTACGTTGAGAAGGACTGAAAAGAAGGGGGGGGGGGAAAGTCACCCCAAGGAGAGAACTGAAGGGTCTGAACCTCCCCGACCCCAAATAAGCAATTGAATCAACTGATTGTCAACATTATTGTGTATAAAAGTATCTCAAGTCAAGTCTTCTATGAAGAAGGCCTTTAATGTCCTGAACTTTGTCCTTGGAGATATGGACACGGGTTATGGCGATGAATGTGTGAACGCGTACATGTGTAGAAAATTGTAATTGAACTATAGTGCAACTGCAGCAACACCTCACAGCCGCATACAGAGGCAGTTGGGCAGGTGTCCCTGGCCAGATGTTTTGTATGAAACCCACGACAAGCACCTAGCATTGTCCAGCCAGGAAGAGAGAATGGTTGATAAAAAGTTCAGTTGTTCCAATATTTTCCCATTAAAAGAAAACCCCAGTCTGGGAAACCCCCCTGCTCTGTGTACCCATAAATTACCAGAGTTAAGGAAAAGCCCACTGCAAGCCCTGTAAAAGGGAAGGAATTTAAGTGAAGGCTACCCAGAAATGGAGGGCCAGCATCTAAGCTAGGGGTTGTCTGATGTGCTGGATCTCTGTAGGGCAGAGGGCATGCTGGGAAGCTGTTTGCAGTAGGAAATGGAATTTAGCCAATAAAAGAGTGCAAACTCAGGCGTTATGCCTTTATATTCATTTTCTGTGTAACTTGTGTTTGCTTTCCCTCACTATTTCATCTTTGAAACTATGATTTTTCTATGAAATACACTCTTTTTACCTCAAGCAGCTCTGTTGTACAAACTGTGTGCACCAAAGTGAACTGAAAATTGAGGGCAGGTTTCACACCTTTGGGGTGACAAACCAGAGGGGAAGTCTGAGTGGTATCTAAGAACCTGAGGAGACAGATTCGGGGGGCCCTCATGACCAGAAGGGATTTTGAGGTCACCCTGAAAGTCATAACTAGGCTAATGGAAACCAGAGTGGGACCTTATGTCAGCTGGCTCCTGGCGTCAGAGCACTGAACTGTAGCATTAAGATACCTGATGAAGTGAGCTGTAGCTCACGAAAGCTTATGCTCAAATAAATTGGTTAGTCTCTAAGGTGCCACAAGTACTCCTTTTCTTTTTGCGAATACAGACTAACACGGCTGTTACTCTGAAACCAAAGTTACCAGGCAGGCAGTGACAGAACCCGCATTGGTCTGGGCACTCCCAGAAACATATAGGAACTATAGCTGGCATTTTTAAAATTTAGTATCCTAACTTCAGAATGACGCAGTCTGGGGTAGGGAGGAGGCGTGAGAGGAAATACAGCAGTGCTCCTCACCTGGCCAAGCCCAATGTCTGAAAATAATCACCTCCCCCCCCTCCCCCCACTTCAGACTCCAGAGTGGGTGACAGGCTCCATGTGTAGCCAGTGGGCAGCATGGGTTACTTGTGTGGTTACTGCCTAGTGCCATTTTCATTAATGGGAACCCAATTTTTTCCTTCTGTTGGAGAAGGAATTAAGGAGCACTTTGATCTCCTGATTGCCCTAGTTTTATTACCTTTTTTTTTTAAACCCTATTTTGATATGCGCAAAAAACAGAACCGGACCCTGCTAGTTCATCATTACGTCTAATACTGTTGCATTATTGATGTTAAGCAGCATTAGCACAGAAGAGGTATTCAATGGTGTATAACAAGCCTACTTACCTTTCCCCAGTACCTTTCCTGATGTCTGAGAGGACTCCTGCACCTGACAGAAAACAAGGAGTTTGAGATTAGCTGGCCAAGCTGCCTGCATCCTTGTGGGTTTGTTTCTCCCCGCCTTAAGAAAAGGATCCGATCCACTCCACAAGAGTTAAAGCATAGATGGGATGCTAGTGCTTCCCTTCGATGTAATGGGATTACACCCAGTGGCTCAGGGAGTCATCTCCTGGGCTATGGGGCTTTAAGCAGCATGAAGAAAGATTCACATCTGCTTCTCCCCAGCCCTTCCTTACCGTTTCGTTTCCTAGGAGAGCCATTAGGAGCTATTCTGTACCACTTGCAGAAAGATGGGAAGCTGGACTTGGCTCCAAAGAATTTAAGCCCCATTCTTTGACAGCACAAAGAGCAGAGAAAAGGTTCTTAGATTTCTTACCTGGAGAACTTCAGGCTTGTGACTTAAACCCAGAAGGTACCTGGGCCCAGTTCCAGGTACGGTTAGCTTGAGCCTACAAAGTCTTAAAATGGTTTGAGTTACCAAGTACCTCAGAGACCCTCCTTTATGCTGTCTGGTGTAAGGCCATGGCATTGGAGCTCAGCCAGGCCACTCAAGCTAACTGCTCCCCACTTTAGAGGTCAGGAAGGCTGTGTTAGTGGGACACCTGGGGAAGTTGCCCTTCCCCACCATTTGGTTCACCAGGGAGAGACATGTGTTAACTTTCAAGTCATGCTGTGAGCTCTATTTGTTCTGTGTAGTTCTTTCTAGGAGTCAGGGTGAGTTGAGTGCCCAGAACCGGGTCACGGGAAATTCGGTGCTTTCAGGGGTGGAGGAAGGGGGGGCGGTTGGAGTGCAGGAGGGTTTATGTGCTGGTTCACTTTGAAGTTCATCCATCTATTTCGAGCACTGTGGCAGCACATTTTAAACAGAGAATTGTGCAAATGCTAATTCCATGTGCTATCTGCATAGTGTGTCTAGTACCCAGACCTTCACATTAGTAAATGTGTTGTGTTTTGTAACTAAACTCCCACAGAGACTTTAAATGCTGAGTAGTCACCCCTTGATGTTTTCAGGGCACCGTAGAAAGATTTCATATATTTAAGTCTTGATGCAGGTTGTATTTAGACACTACTTGAGGGCAGTAGTTGGAGGAACTGTAGCCAAAGTTGGATTTGTATCAAATCCTATTTGATGTATATTTTGGATGGGCCACATTGCACCCAGCTGACTGCTCTGGTACTGCTCAGGTGAGGAGAAGACAGTCCTTCCTTTCCCAGGCTCAGACTCAGTGTTGCTGGTTCTATTCCGACGCCAGCCTTCGTCCTAGGCTCATTTGAAGAGTCAACTTTGACCATTTTTTTTTTTGAATGCCTAAAACAAACCTCGCTGAGGCGGTTTAACAAGCTCCTGTAGACATGCCAGGCTTAATCTTGCTTTTCCAGACCCTTCGTATTGTCCAGACTGAAAGCTCAACACAGAGCCTCTTCCATTAATTGCCAGTTTTATGTTTTCCAGTGACAGGCATATTGTCTGCAGGAACAGACTCAATTGTGTCCCCACGCAGCAGGACACCAGCTGCTGATATTTCAGAGCCTTTCGAGGGAGGCTGGGCAAAGCTCCTATTTAGAGCTATCATCTATAACAAAGCAGAGTAACCTAGGAACTTTTAGTGGAAAAAATAGGAGCCGTAGCCATTATTCTTCTTATTCAGTTACTCTCACGCCACTGACTATTCCTGTCTGCCATCCACCCAGCACTAGACAGGCCATTCGGTTCTATTCCCAGACACCCCTCCTCCCTACACCTTCACTCCATGCAGACAAGCCCCTCCACCCCTTCTCTCCTCCCCCACCCCCATCAGTTTCTCCTAAAAGGATTTGGCTGGCTTAGCTAGTCACCCACATCACATCCAGACTGGCTGTTGAACAGAGTTGGGAAGCCTGTTTAAAGCTGGATTTCAACAGGGTTCTCACTAAGCCCATTTCTGGTCCCGGGCTAACCAGGCCTCGAAAGCCCAAAGCTGAACACTCCCTGCACTTCAACAGGATTTCAAGCCTCTGCCCCGTTAAATAGCTCAGGCCCCTTTAAGCTGTATTCTGAAAGCACACAGTGTGCACTAGCCTCAAGGTAGTTGTCCGAGGGTCATTGTGGTAACTGAGGACTGGTCAGCAAAGATCTCAGCCATGTCCTTCAGTTGTTGGTTTTCAGACTAATGCTTCTAACAGAGTTTGACCCAGGCAATGCCATGCTAAAAGCTGATTTAGCTGCAGCAGAGTTTACATACGGTCCTTGCTTCCAGCCCACATGGATGGGGCCACATTTGCTAGATCTTCCTTACTACCCCAGCAGCAGTGGGCTCTGCAGACCATTCCTTCTGACCTGTAAGGATGTACAACAGAGGCTGACCAGGTTCCCAACAGCAGGCAGCTCTCCAGATTATCGAGCCAGTCAGAGTTCCCTCTGATGCATGGGATCACACATAGGGGTAGGGTAGAAATCCCTCCCGCATAGAAAGGTTCAGAAAATCCCATCTCTCCCCCTCACCCATCTCTTCCATTTGCCTCTGCTATAAAATTCTAGCTTTTGTCCTAAGCACCACACTATGAAGTGCTATCAGAGCCGTTTGTCTTGACTAAAGCACTAATGCTGTTGGACTCCTCCGGTCTGCCTGCACCTGTTCGGTGATGGAGATTTCACAACTGCTTCCCAGGTACCAGTCAGATCATAAAAGAGGCCATCTCCATTGCCAGCACAGGGTCCCTGAGGAAAAGATGGGAAGCATTTAATATAACGTTTGAAACCTCAATAAACTACACCTAAAATTGGAGAGAAAAAACTGTGAATGAACAAAGCATACTGGAAGGTGTGCCCTCTGTTCTGAAGGGTAAGCACTTGCCAATAGGTAGCATTTTCCTCTGCAAAAGTCACATTAGGAAATAAAGGAGGAAACTGAGGCCAGACCTGTTGCAGTACTAGACATGAACATGGGGAGACCAGTGGTGCTTCAGCCTTTGGTCAGCAGGTGGGGAGAACGTGAGCAGGATAGATCTGCTGAGTATAGCAGGGTGTACCAAGGTATGAATGTAGTTTGAACTCTTGGTTTTCCTCATGTCAGTATTAGCCAGAGGAGTAATTTTGCCTTATTTATTGGTATCAGAACATACATTATTTTCCCCTTAACCTCACATTCTGGTGGCTTTTAGCAGATTTCCTGGGCTTGGACTGGCTATTGCAGGAGGCACTGCTAAGGAAGAACATTTGGCTTTGACAGCCATTTTTAGAGGAGGGGATTCTTGTTAATCTGTGTCTGGTCTTTCAATCTCCACAAAACTGCTCTCCTTCTATTGCATCCCCAGCAGCACATAAGGTAAAAGTGCTGTGTCTGGCACATCTAGATCTCCTAGGACCTTCAGGAGTGCCTACAAGAGCCAGGATTGGAGGTTGAAGAGCTCACTAACAACCTACACAGGTGCGACAATCGCGTGAAATGTCTGCACCAACTTTTAGTGACAAAGTTTAAACAATAACTGTAGGGAAACATTGAAAGTTTTCTCTTCTCCCTGCCCTTTTCCCCCTTTTATTCAGGCAGTCACAGTATCCACTGAGATTCCTCACAGGGCATGGGCGGAGCTCCAAAACAGTAGCATTAGTAATTTAACAGGCGTTCCCTCATTAACAAAACAAAGTAGTCCAGGTAAAATTTAACTTGGTCTCAATGCTGAGGCTTTGATTTGCCAGTCCAGGAGAAGGGATAGTTACTAATGATGTCTCCACGAACAGCACGACCCCTCCTAAGGGACAGACTAGCAGTAGTACTGAAGAGCAGGAAGGATGCAGACCCAGAAGAGCTGCAGCAGACTCAGTTTCAACATTAAATCTCAGGCTGGCCATGTAAAAACATTTTGCAGTCTCCACTGCCCTTGGTAGGATGGCTGCACACCAAGAGAGCACAAAGCCAAATTTCCCCACGCTTGCTTGTGCCATGGCACAAGAGAGTCTGGAGTTGGAGTGAGTTTTTTTTCAGAATCACAAGTTATCTGGCTTCTTTCAGTTTCTTACCCTGCCCACGTAGCACTGAAGTAGCAGCTAAAGCATGAGACTGTACCTGATGCTTGTCTCAAAGAGAGAAATGTTTCTCGTCAAATATTTCTAGATTCCACAGAGTGTAGATCCCAGTTTTGTGTTGGTGACTTGGGTGCACACAGTTGCGGGTTCTCCATTCATAGCTGGTAGGTCATACCTAGAAAACCATGCACGGTTCTATCATTTGGAAGTGTGACTATCGGTCTACTGTTAATCTAAGCCCAGTAGCCCCAGCAGTGACTGTAGTTAGCAGATGGATGAAGAAGAGATTTCATGTGTTAACATTTCTCCCCCATGAACAAGCTGAACTTTCCACCACATGCCATGGTAACTGGATGCATTCTTAAATTCACAAGAAAGCTGACAGCAAGTACACGCAAGCTCTTGTTAAAGATACACCTCTCAAATACATTCACCAGCCATCCAGAATCGTGCAGGAGAGGCCCTGCTGGAACATGAAGCCTGCCCCAAACTGTTACTCCTCCGTTACTACTCTGTTATCTTCTTCTAAAACAGCTTTAGTGATGTTCTCTCTGAGCCACCCACTTTCCCAGTATCCAAGTTTGCTCCCACTTAAGCCATTACAAAATCACAGTGGAAGTTTCATGGCAATAGCGAACCAATTCTCATCATTCTGGTTCAGACATTTGTCCACAGTTACCACACCCCTTTTTCCATTTTGTGCCACACAAGACTGGTGTGTGAAGGGTACTGGGTTCCATCCACACCGGTGGTGTTCCTTAAGGAAGCACATTCAAGTTGCACTCTACATTGGACTATGTAGCTGCAGAACCAATATCTAACAGAATTCAGAACAGCCAGCTTCATTTTAAGAGGTTTAGACCTCTCTGCCTTTTATAAATTTCTTGAGCGGGGTTGAGACCTAACTCCAGCAAACAGGGCTACCTGCTGAAGATTGTGTGCTTGTTTAAGTTCTTGCTAATGACGTTGACTTCTTGCAGCATTATAGAAAGCTGGAGGGCTGTCCACTGAGCTTGGTTTAGAAATGGAAACAATTCCAGTAAGTTTACCCAGACAAGAAAAGCCTGAAGTTTAGTTTGCGGAGGATTTGAAAAACCTTACTCTCCGTGGACACAATCTTCCTTTCCTGCTCTTTGGTGGCATGCGTCGCTGTAGCAGCTCCATCTCCTGAGCTAGCTTCTCTTTTTCCTGCTCAAGGAGCTCCAGGAACATGCTGCATTTTTGCTGGGTATCCTGAGCCTTCAAGAGACATGAGCCACAATTCTTTCAGCACACCACTACAGTACCAGTTAAGAACACCAGGGCTCTCCGTCCCCAGACTCTTCCCTGAGGCCATCACTCCTTGAAACACTAAATCCCCAGCTCTTGTGACTGACCAGCCATTCCATCTTAATGCTTGTAGTCACAAGTTAACCATTTAAAGAACATGACTCTTATTCATCAGGTGCAGAAGTGTGCTAGACTCCTCACAGACAAGTCTAAGCCCAAAGAGTTGATAATCTAAATGATGCACTAGATGGGATAGCATCCCAGGGAGGGGAAATCCAAGGACAAATGTAGTTGGAGACAGAATTATGTAGTTGCCCACATTTAGCATCTAGTACATTACTGGTGGCACACACAATTTTAGGGTGGGCTATTCAGAAGTGCTAAGCATTGACCAGACTGTATTCCCAATGAAATCAGATTACCGCTGAGTTCAACAGGAGTAGACTTAAGCCAATACTGAATGCATTGAAAGCCATTTAATTACAAACCTTTATTTTCTAGCAGTGCTGCACAAAAGAAGTTTTAGGAATAGGTCTTGATGCTCTGAACTAAGGGATAGTTTGAACGGTGTAGAGGGATCTGTGAGAGAGACAAAAGGGGTATCCAGGCAGGAATCACTGCTAATGGAGAGGATGAGGCAGGAGAATGCTAAAAGGAGGGGGCGGGGGGAAGGTAGGATGACGTGTTATGTAATTTTATCTCAATGTAATTACAACGTCAGCAGGTGCTATGGAAAGAAAAGTCAAGTCTGCCACCAGTCATGTATGGGAAAGGACGCACTAGCCACGTTTGGTTCGTAGGTTTTGTTTAAAGCAAAGCTGTTGGCACTGCAGTAGCAGAATCTGTGACTCCTCCAAGGACAGTCACATGCTGACAAACACATTCTTTCTTCTATAAACTACTTCAGAGCTTGGTCTTCTGCACCACAGCCTTCTACTTACTGACCTGAGTGAGGGCCGGCAGCTGCACAAGTAGCTCTTCAGCAGCCTTCCTTGTACTCAGAAGTTTCTTGTTCATTTCTTCTTCTCCCTGAGGCAGGCAGAAGTGTGAATTAAGGCCATTCTCCCCCACCCCCGACAGTTACCAGCTCCCACTGAAATATCTGCCAGGGCCTCAACAGTGAGCACGCCAACCTGGAAGCTTGAAAGCAAAGCCTCAGGAATGGGCATTTCCTCTCCAACACATGGGCTATTGCGGGGCTGCTCATGCAGGTGTGTGGGCCATACCGTGTACATCCTGCAAGGCTGCTTTTGAATGACTGCCTTGCTTCCTTCCCAAATCCACTGGAGAACAGAAGGTTGGAATTTTAACTTCCTGCTATAAGGTGAGGGTGGAAAGGAATCGCTTGTTACATGGATTTCAGGTGGGTCAGAAATCTGAAGCCAGATTTTCCTAGAGTTCAGAGGTGCTTAGATCAGGCACATTTAATTCAGAGCCTCCCACCCACCCTTTGACAAATGTAGGCTGTGGTAAATGCTATTCTTGAGACCCGCTAGCTTCGAGCATGACCATTAACATAATCGGCTGTTTCTCATTGATGCAGTTTGAATGGCTGAAGAGTGGAGGGTGGATTTCTTGCTGTTGCTTTGAAATGGGGGGAGGCACTCTAAGAAACTTACCAGTTGTTCTTCCAGCTGTTTGATGTTATTCTCATAAAGCCTCCTTTGAGCCCATAGCTCCTGCTGAGCCAGCTCCTTGGCCATCTGAAGCTCTTCCATCATTTCCTTCTGTGCCTGCAGTCTGGCTTCCTCCACCTCTATTTCAATTCTGGAAGTAGAAGAAGAGCAAAAGCAGAAGTGGCCACAGCCTGGGCCTACCTTACTGCTTCCTCAGGTTATGGAATGGGACTTTCAATGAACTGTTACTGATGGCCCCAAACTCTGCCCATGAGCAGACTGCTGCACTGGGCAGCACAGCATGGGGAGGAGGTGACCAGCCCTCTGTGGAGAAAGAAGCGGTTCGGGACTATTTAGAAAAGCTGGACAAACACAAGTCCATGGGGCCAGATGCGCTGCATCCGAGAGTGCTAAAGGAGTTGGCGGATGTGATTGCAGAGCCAATGGCTATTATGTTTGAAAACTCATGGCGATTGGGGGAAGTCCCGGACGACTGGAAAAAGGCTAGTGTAGTGCCCATCTTTAAAAAAGGGAAGAAGGAGGATCCTGGGAACTACAGGCCAGTCAGCCTCACCTCAGTCCCTGGAAAAATCATGGAGCAGGTCCTCAAGGAATCAATTCTGAAGCACTTAGAGGAGAGGAAAGTGATCAGGAACAGTCAGCATGGATTCACCAAGGGCAAGTCATGCCTGACAAATCTAATTACCTTCTATGATGAGATAACTGGCTCTGTGGCTAAGGGGAAAGCGGTGGACGTGTTGTTCCTTGACTTTAGCAAAGCTTTTGACACTGTCTCCCACAGTATTCTTGCCAGCAAATTAAGGAAGTATGGGCTGGATGAATGGACTATAAGGTGGATAGAAAGTTGGCTAGATTGTCGGGCTCAATGGGTAGTGATCAATGGCTCCATGTCTAGTTGGCAGCCGGTATCAAGTGGAGTGCCCCAAGGGTCGGTCCTCGGGCCGGTTTTGTTCAATATCTTCATAAATGATCTGGAGGATGGTGTGGATTGCACCCTCAGCAAGTTTGCAGATGACACTAAACTGGGAGGAGGGTAGATATGCTGGAGGGTAGGGATAGGATACAGAGGGACCTAGACAAATTAGAGGATTGGGCCAAAAGAAATCTGATGAGGTTCAACAAGGACAAGTGCAGAGTTCTGCACTTAGGACGGAAGAATCCCATGCACCGCTACAGACTAGGGACTGAATGGCTCGGCAGCATTTCTGCAGAAAAGGACCTAGGGGTGACAGTGGACGAGAAGCTGGATATGAGTCAACAGTGTGCTCTTGTTGCCAAGAAGGCCAATGGCATTTTGGGATGTATACGTAGGAGCATTGCCAGCAGATCGAGGGACGTGATCGTTCCCCTCTATTCGACATTGGTGAGGCCTCATCTGGAGTACTGTGTCCAGTTTTGGGCTCCGCACTACAAGAAGGATGTGGAAAAATTGGAAAGAGTCCAACAGAGGGCAGCAAAAATGATTAGGGGACTGGAACACATGACTTATGAGGAGAGGCTGAGGGAACTGGGATTGTTTAGTCTGCACAAGAGAAGAATGAGGGGGGATTTGATAGCTGCTTTCAAGTACCTGAAAGGGGGTTCCAAAGAGGATGGATCTAGACTGTTCTCAGTGGTAGCGGATGACAGAACAAGGAGTAATGATCTCAAGTTGCAGTGGGGGAGGTTTAGGTTGGATATTAGGAAAAACTTTTTCACTAGGAGGGTGGTGAAACACTGGAATGCGTTATCTAGGGAGGTGGTGGAATCTCCTTACTTAGAAGTTTTTAAGGTCAGGCTTAACAAAGCCCTGGCTGGGATGATTTAGTTGGGGATTGGTCCTGCTTTGAGCAGGGGGTTGGACTAGATGACCTCCTGAGGTCCCTTCCAACCCTGATATTCTATGATTCTACATGCAAAGGGAACCCAGAAAGACATCAGTTTTGCAGAGGGATCAGCAGGTCTGCTTCAGAACACCAAGGACATGGAAGTCCATTCTCCTAGGATCTAGTCAAATCCAGTGAAAATAAGAGGGGGAAAAGTTATCCTACAACATCCACCATGTAATGGGATTTGGTGCATCATCACTTGGCATGAACATGCTCTGAAATGCATGCTCTTATGTTTCCTCTACCAGCTCCTTCTGCATTACTGTTAAGTATTTCACACTGATACAATATTAGAAGGTTGAAATGATTTTATGGGTGTTTATGTCTAAAAACTGGAAGTATTTTGAAACTGAAGAGCATCTAATGGAAAACTCAAAGTTAGCAATTTCAGTATGAGTTGTTCAACAATTAAATTAGAAGAGATGCAGGGTGAAAAGACCTGTTGAGTCCTAGCCCATTCCTGCCCAGTGTGGGTAGTATACCTCCAGGCTCACCAACATTCTCGCCACTCATTTCAGAAGGATCAAAACCAGTTTATTACGATTGAGGGTGCGACAGAGAGTCAGGGCTCCTGTCTACTCCCTGGAATCCGATAGTTACTGGTTCAATAAAGATAGAATTCGAGAGAGGTACTTGACAGCATGATGGCCCAGTCAGCTATGCTCCCTTTGAGATCAGAATCTCTTCTAAGTCTCACATTCATTCAAGTTTCCATGTCCTCTGTCTGACAGCTACAGACTACAGACTAGGGACCGAATGGCTAGGCAGCAGTTCTGCGGAAAAGGACTTAGGGGTGACAGTGGACGAGAAGCTGGATATGAGTCAGCAGTGTGCCCTAGTTGCCAAGAAGGCCAATGGCATTTTGGGATGTATAAGTAGGGGCATAGCGAGCAGATCGAGGGACATGATCGTTCCCCTCTATTCGACATTGGTGAGGCCTCATCTGGAGTACTGTGTCCAGTTTTGGGCCCCACACTTCAAGAAGGATGTGGATAAATTGGAGAGAGTCCAGCGAAGGGCAACAAAAATGATTAGGGGACTGGAACACATGAGTTATGAGGAGAGGCTGAGGGAGCTGGGATTGTTTAGCCTGCAGAAGAGAAGAATGAGGGGGATTTGATAGCTGCTTTCAACTACCTGAAAGGGGGTTCCAAAGAGGATGGCTCTAGACTGTTCTCAATGGTAGCAGATGACAGAACGAGGAGTAATGGTCTCAAGTTGCAGTGGGGAAGGTTTAGATTGGATATTAGGAAAAACTTTTTCACTAAGAGGGTGGTGAAGCACTGGAATGTGTTACCTAGGGAGGTGGTAGAATCTCCTTCCTTAGAGGTTTTTAAGGTCAGGCTTGACAAAGCCCTGGCTGGGATGATTTAACTGGGAATTGGTCCTGCTTCGAGCAGGGGGTTGGACTAGATGACCTTCTGGGGTCCCTTCCAACCCTGATATTCTATGATTCTATGATTCTAATTGAGACTTATGCAACATTGCCATGTTGAAATATTGATTTCGCCCTCCACACGTAGCTATGTTGCCCTCCACATGTAGCACTGTCTGGGGCAGTCTAGGAGCTACAGTCAAGGCAGAACCAGCCCTAACGAACACTCGTTATTTCAGGATGTATTTTTGAAGCAAGTCTATAGTGCTTGTGAAAGATGCCAGATTCGAGTATCGCAGTCATTTAGCTATTTTATACTACCCCCCCTGCCACACCCACACCCACCACCAACTGCAGGAAGTTTCCCTTATTCCCCCTACCCACACTAACATGCAAGCATAATTAGCAGAGTCCATTGGAAAACGACATGATCATTCTCATGTACGTGCAGTGTTCTACGAAGCCCAGCATTATCCCTTCATTATACAGCAAACAGAGCATCCTCAGCACATAATGCTGTTAAGACAGAACTGGAAGTGCTCAAATTGCTCGCAAAATGCTTTAACCCTAGAACACATGGGGCATTTTCCAAGGCTGCCAGACAAGTTAATACACAGAACAAACTGCCTCTGTCTGCAGTTTCCAGAGTTCCTAGGACTGCAGATCAAATACTTTTGCTCAAAGCAGATATTAGGGAAGGTCACAGAATACATCCAGTTACCTCTGCTTCTGAGCTTCAACTAGCTCATTTTTAGCAAATTCAAAGTCCCTCAGCCCATCAGCTCCCCCTGCTGGCATCAAAGAGGCACGGCGCCCATTCTTGACCTCCATTGGGTGATTGAATCTGAAGTAATGGTTCCCACCAAGAATCACTCTGGCCCCCTAACAAGGATAAATAGGAGAGTCACAAGGTATCAAAGCAGTGATCTGAAAGAGGAGCACCATCCCCTCCCACAAAAAGCCAGCATATCCAGTAAGTGAGTTATTAACTTCACACACTGAAGTTATGCCTTAAATATCACAACACAAGGTATCCTCACATCTTAAAGTTAACATTACAGGAGACATTCCCAGGCCCAGCCCACAAGAAGCTTGTTTAAGGGAACCACTCCTCTAACAGGGTAGCTTCCTGTTGTAATTTAGCCTCAAATGTGCCAGAGTTCACTATTAACCAGTTATTGATTTTAAGAGTGTTTTTCCCTGTTCAATAAGATTGCCCTTGAAAAGGGCTTGAGTGAACCTCAGGGTCACGGATTTGGTATTACAATAGGGATTCACACACAGCAAGGTAGTCACTGGCAAAGTGGGTTTGCCCCACACACAAACCCCTTTAGATACCAAGAACTCTCTCTTTTCAAGGCTTGTAAAGATCAGGAATAAGGGACAAGAACAGCAGCTATAGCTTTAATGGTTTAAGAGTCATTGTGCAGTTTAGTTCCCCATCTGTCCCATACACACTTTACACAAAATCATGGGGAACGGCATGTTAGCTACTGACTGTACATAGGCACACAAGAACGGCCATACTGGGTCAGACCAACAGTCCATCTAGCCCAGTATCTTGTCTCTGACAGTGGCTGGTACCAGATGCTTCAGAGAGAACAAGCAGAACAGATCAATTTTAAGTGATCCATCCTGTTGTCCAGTCTTAGCTTTGGCAATTGGGGGTTTGGAGACATCAGGAGCATGGGGTTGCATCACTGACCATCTTGCCATTGATGGACCCATCTTGCGTGAACTTGTCTAATTCTTTTTGAAGCCAATTATACTTTTGGCCTTCACAACATCCCGTGGCAACAAATTCCACAGGTTGACTGTGCATTGTGTGAAGAAATAAACACTTTGTTTTAAGCCTGCTGCCTATTAATTTCATCAGGCGAACCCTGATTCTTGTGTTATGTGAAGAGGTAACACACTTCCCCATTCACTTTCTCCCCACCATGCATGACTTTAATAGACCTCTAGCATCTCCCCCCCTTAGCTGTCTCTTTTCTAAATTGACCAGTCCCAGTCTTTTTAATCTCTCTTTATATGGCAGCTGTTCCATACCCCTCATCATTTTCACTGCCCCTCTCTTCTGCACCTTTTTGAATTCTAATATATGTTTTTCAATATGAGGCAACCAGAACTGCACACAATATTCAAGGTGTGGGTGTACCATGAATGTACACAGTAGAATTATATATTCTGCTTTATTATCGATCCCTTTCCTTACGGTTCCTATCATTGTTAGCTTTTTTTGACTGCCACTGCACATTGAACAAATGTTTTCAGAGAACTGTGCACGATGACTTCAAGTGTTAACAGCTAATTTAGACCCCACCATTTCGTATGTATACTTGGGATTATGTTTTCCAACATGCATTACTTTGCATTTATCAACACTGAGCAGTAGACTAGGATCCCTACATGGTGTAGGGTGACTGCCTCAACTAGGAGGTTTCCATTCACAAATGTCCTGGCATCCGGGATAGGACTTAAGATGACCACTCCTTGCTCATTGGTGATGGGAGCAAAGAAGAGAAAAATCAGCTGTTAGGCCTAACTTCCACTAGACACAGAGTGCAGCTTTTTGCAGAGTAAGATCATGAGTCCTTCAGAGATACACAACAGATAAGCTTGTGAGAAATTGCACTAGTCCTCGAGAGGATACAGTCAGTATCTGCTAGTGTTATGGTTCTTATTTCAAAGCTAACCCCAAGGCAGAAGTGGACATATTTTGGATCCCACAAGGTGAAGTGCAGCTCTATTCTGAAAAGAGACTGCAAATAGCACCATGGCATTCCTGGATCATGGTCTCAGTCCCTCCATCAAATGTTTACAAGTAAAGACATTTTTCTACATGTCAGCCCTTCAGACTCAGCCTGGGACCACAGTATCAAGCAGTCATCTTTCATCCTCAGTAATAAAGGTTCTGCCGGGCTAAACTCAGCCATTAGGGTTTTACAGCTATCACCCCATCTACTTCAAATTGTGCTCTGAGGCAGTGGATGGCTATAACTGGAGTGCCACAGGCCATTCTGATGCCCAGGTCAGAGAATCCATCTCTTTCACAGCTGTGATGGCTCTGCCAGGCCAGCCAGAGAATAAAGCAATAGTAACCAACTTCACCAGCTAGGTCTGACTACCCACAGGGAGCAGGACCTGTTGAGTAAGAAGCAGTTTGAAAAGTGACATTATTATTTTTTTTTTTTTTAGGGACTAGAACCCAGCTATAGTCTGGTATGTACATCTGCCACCAGCATGGACAGCTCCCCTAGCTCAAGCAGAGCGGCACACGACTGAGAAGCTAGCAACCTTTGGGAAGAAAGTCCACATTCAGGAGTTCAGTGGGGAAATTCAGCAGTTTAAACTCTGGCTAGAAGGCCTGCTTGGAGCTCAGGGAGATCTCCCCTATAGGTGGTTTTAAAATGGTGTCAACTTTAAGAGGACTTACCAGTGGCCCTCTGAAATGAGTGCACCTGTCAGCTGGATAAAAAGGAGGACTTGTGGCACCTTAGAGACTAACCAATTTATTTGAGCATGGATGTCATGCTCAGAGTCTGGATGAAGACTCCCCACTGAGGTTTCTCCCTCTTTGATGATATAGAGAAGCATCTCTGACAGTGGTGGATCTTCGTTTAGATTTACTAGGTTTGGTAGATGGTTGTCAACTTTAAAGCACACTCCAGCTTTCTATGAGGAGGCAGCAGATAGAACAGGGTTTTAGTCATGAGCGGCTAGTGGGTTATGGCTAACAGATGAGAACCTAGCCCTCCCTTCTCACAGTTAGGGGATTTCGTATTTAAAAGGAGGCCTCAGAAACTGAACTCCTTCTAACCTTCAGACAGTCCCCACTACCGGGCAGTAACTTCAACTGACAGATGTCAAAGCTGGATTGGCCACTAGAGGGCACCAGTGTTCTCAAATACAATAGAAGTACACTGAAAATTTAAAGCTGTATATTGTTCTCTGATACATACAGATACCCAATGGAATAGCAGCCTCTGTTGTAAGCTGGAAAGAGTGTTATGGCAACAAGTTGTCTCACCTATTTTTGTGCAATCAGTTTCTCCAGTTAGAGCTCTTACTGCAATAGGATTTTGTACGAGACAAGTTCTGTCACAGAACCCGCCTTCCCATTCAGACAGTTTGATCCTGTACAGAGGATAGCAAGTTTAATATTCCCCCTCCACCCCATCTTGCTGGTAGTTTTTCAGGACTGATGGGGATTGCTTTGATTCCCATAAAGTGAGTTACACATTAGGATCTTTTCCTGCTTCTGCAAGCTGACTCTGACCTCACCTGTATCAGTCTTATCCACACATTTAGAGAGAGGTCACCAGCCTCTGCTGGTTAGGAGAGCCTCCCCTCACTCTGACTATGTAGGATATATGCTTCACTCTCCATACCTGCAGTTCTTGCTCCTCTTCCGTCTTGTGGTGTTCCGCTAAAGCCAGCTTCTCCTGCCAGGACCTAGAACAAGTCTTCAGCCTTACCATTATATCAATTCTATAGTTTCATCACTAACATTACACACACATTAGTATACAAAAGTGTGATTGGCAACATTAGTGAACAGGAAGCCAAAAATCCAGGCCTTAGTCCTAGATGAGCGACATGTGAAGGACCACAGCACAATGATATAAGCATTGCAATACTAGAAAGTGGTGTGTAAGTAGTAGAAGATCAGAACAGTAAGCTCTGAAATATTTGCTTCTAGCATAGTAGAACATTTAACTGAGAAGACCCACATGGCCCATCAAAACCTCATTCCCTAAATGGAGGGGGAGAGATTTCTTACTTCTGTGATTCTTCCAGTTCTCTTTCCCGTTCAGCAAGCTGTTCTTTCAGACACTTTTCAGAGTAACAGCTGTGTTAGTCTGTATTCGCAAAAAGAAAAGGAGTACTTGTGGCACCTTAGAGACTAACCAATTTATTTGAGCATAAGCTTTTGTGAGCTATAGCTCACTTCATCGGATGCATACTGTGCAAACTGCAGAAGACATTATGTACACAGAGACCATGAACCAATACCTCCTCCCACCCCACTCTCCTGCTGGTAATAGCTTATCTAAAGTGACCACTCTCCTTACAATGTGTATGATAATCAAGGTAGGCCATTTCCAGCACAAATCCAGGTTTTCTCAGCCCCGCCCCCCCCCCTTTCCAAAAACCACGCACACAAACTCACTCTCCTGCTGGTAATAGCTTATCCAAAGTGACCACTCTCCTTACAATGTGTATGAAAATCAAGGTGGGCCATTTCCAGCACAAATCCAGGTCTTCTCACCCCCCCACACACAAACTCACTCTCCTGCTGGTAATAGCTCATCCAAACTGACCACTCTCCTTACAATGTGTATGATAATCAAGGTGGGCCATTTCCAGCATAAATCCAGGTTTTCTCAGCCCCGCCCCCAACCCCCTTTCCAAAAACCACACACACAAACTCACTCTCCTGCTGGTAATAGCTCATCCAAACTGACCACTCTCCTTACAATGTGTATGATAATCAAGGTGGGCCATTTCCAGCATAAATCCAAGTTTAACCAGAACATCTGGGGGGGGGGGTAGGAAAAAACAAAGGGAAATAGGCTACCTTGCATAATGACTTAGCCACTCCCCGTCTCTATTTAAGCCTAAATTAAATTGAATTCCAATTCAAGTCTGGACTCCAGCGAGAAACTGCTGAATTGGAATTCATTTGCAAATTGGATACTATTAATTTAGGCTTAAATAGAGACTGGGAGTGGCTAAGTCATTATGCAAGGTAGCCTATTTCCCCTTGTTTTTTCCTACCCCCCCTCCCTCAGACGTTCTGGTTAAACTTGGATTTATGCTGGAAATGGCCCACCTTGATTATCATACACATTGTAAGGAGAGTGGTCACTTTGGATGAGCTATTACCAGCAGGAGAGTGAGTTTGTGTGTGTGTGTTTTGGGGGGGTGTGAGAAGACCTGGATTTGTGCTGGAAATGGCCCACCTTGATTTTCATACACATTGTAAGTAGAGTGGTCAGTTTGGATGAGCTATTACCAGCAGGAGAGTGAGTTTGTGTGTGGGGGGGGGGGGGTGAGAAGACCTGGATTTGTGCTGGAAATGGCCCACCTTGATTTTCATACACATTGTAAGGAGAGTGGTCACTTTGGATAAGCTATTACCAGCAGGAGAGTGAGTTTGTGTGTGTGGTTTTTGGAAAGGGGGGCGGGGCTGAGAAAACCTGGATTTGTGCTGGAAATGGCCCACCTTGATTATCATACACATTGTAAGGAGAGTGATCACTTTAGATAAGCTATTACCAGCAGGAGAGTGGTGTGGGAGGAGGTATTGGTTCATGGTCTCTGTGTATATAATGTCTTCTGCAGTTTCCACAGTATGCATCCGATGAAGTGAGCTGTAGCTCACGAAAGCTTATGCTCAAATAAATTGGTTAGTCTCTAAGGTGCCACAAGTACTCCTTTTCTTCTTTCAGACACTGGATTTCTTGGAGACTGACTTCATATTTCAGCACATCAATCCCTTGACCGCACTGCTGGGCAGCTCTCAATCTCAGCTTTCAGTTCTTAAGAAGAAGGAAAACACCTCTTTAAAGTTTGTCAACTCTACTAGTTACATTGGATTCAAACAACTCAAGCCTTCCCCTTTCAGAAGTGACAGCTTTGGCAGTATGGGGCTCCATGGGAAACATCCCTAGGAAAGAGGAAGTTCTCCGTCTGGGAAAACGTATTTAAGTTTTTGCTTCGACTTGTTCTTGACTGTATCCATCTGTGGACATCTAGATCTGATAGTGACAGAATTATTTGAATAATTCTGATAAAAGGTTTTTTGCCTGCAGCTTGTTAGCAGTTCATTGGGAACGTGAGAGGTTTGAAAGTAGAGCAGTTTTGGATACAAGAGAATCACATAGTACTTTTATTCCACTATTCGGAGGATCTCTCTGCCTGCTTCCAGTCCCAGTACAAATTCACTGTGGGACATTCTACAGTAGTTCCTGGCTAGCTACAGGAGTTTTCGGCTCGTGAATGTGTTCGCTGGAGTCGTCAGAGTACATAGGTACCCTGGGGTACAGGAACAATTGCAGCAAACACTGGTTTTGGACAGAGCGCGTCACTTTTGGCCACCTCTAGTAAAAACCCCTGGTGCACTTGGTCAATGTGTACAATACCCTAGTGTAGGAGATTTCTCAGGCAAATATTAAATATAGGAAAAGAAAGCAGCTAGTCACAGTATTAGTCTTGGCTCCATACAGCAGAGGCACAAGATAGCTACTCTCGGCTTCAGGAAATATTTCCTTTGGGTCCCTCTAACTTACTGCCCTGTCATGTCAAGGTATCAGCATAATTTGCCTCCCTTCATTTTGTACCATTGTAGGCATCAACCCCAGACCACAGGCTGATAAGAGACGCTTCTCAGCACCATACCTCTGATCAGCACTGCACTGGAATCCTCATTGACCTTGGCCACATTAATGATGCTGCAAGCTTGACTGGCGTAGGGCAGCATGCTCAGAGTTTCCTTGACGTGTGCAGTGGTTGGGCTGATGATGGCTATCTTAGAGTTACCACCAAGGCTCTCCTACTAAATCTGCTTTGAGGCTTTTGAAGACAAATTACCAGTGACCACGAGTCACTGGGGAAATGGCAGCAAGATCCAGTTTCCAAATCCACCCATCCTCTATCCCACCCTTGATTAAAGGGACAGTGCCATGTGGAATACTAGTTCCTGCAATAGCCTCTAGGGTTAAGGCTCTAAGAAGCCTAGAAGTTTAGCATTAACTTTTGTACCTCACTTATGTTGATCAGAAAAGCTCACATGGGAGCCAGAAGCAAAAGTGAAAATGTAACGGGGAGGTACAAGAGTCACTAGTTAGAGAAGACACTTTTGCTAGTTTATAAAGACTTTTTTAAACCAGAACTATGCAAAAATATCCCTTTAAAATTAGGCCCAATAATCTACAAGGTTGTTAGGCACTCAGATACTACAGTATTGGGCAAATTATAAAATGCCCATGGTATTTTAGTATCTTGCTTCATTCTATTTTATTAAAGGTCAGGTGTCTAATACAGACTTAGGCACAGATTCAGTTAGCATGCAAAGCTTTAAGGAGCAATATCAAGAGACCAGCTGGACTAAGACTTTGGTGAAGAATCCCTTACTATTTTTTTCAAAATCTGAATTTGCAGTCCAGCTTTAAAACCTCCATCAGCCATCCTGTAGGACAGCTCCGTTTCAGTTACAAACCCATGATGTTTAACAAGCATGCCCAGAATGGGATTTTAATGGGAAAGCCATGTGAGGGTGCCAGGAGTTTCCTTGCCATACCAGGTTAAGACCGAGTCTCTGTAAGGGATGAAGCACTTTCTCTTGAATAGGGACATTTCAGATAGTGCAGAGATCACCTTCCCGAGGGTAAGCAGGGACTTGTTGATACTAGCACCTTCCTGGAAAGATGCAGTTACTTTTGTAAATTTGGTAATGTAATAGCCAGAAGGGGATTTTGATACAGAAGCTAACTGAATTAACTTAGTTTCTGCCTTTCAGATCCCAGCTATGGCATTCCATCATTATATGTAAATGAGAACTGGATCCCAAGACTTGTTTTCTCCCAATAGCTTCCAGATCCAGTTTGCAAATCAGAAGCAAATTTTACATGCTGCTAGAGGTGCGGCTACCAGTTGGATTCTCACATCAGCCCTAGTCAAATTCAGCAACTGGAACCAAGCTGCCAGCTAAATTCACAATGCATGTGGCAGCACAGAATCCAGCTCAGTTGTCCAAAACTGCATTAGTTCTGCTGGATTACCTGTAGCAGCAGACTTCATCTGTCAGTAGAGTAAGCAGATATGGCACAGAGGAAACATACAATATATGGAGTAAGGTGTGCCAGTTTTATACTGTTACTTTTCTCAACATGGTATCCACAGAGCTCCAGATATTTCAAAGGGTATCCATGTTCTCAGAGTTAAAATAATCCATCTTGCTTAAGTGTGGGGTTTTCCTTGGAGGCTCACATTTTGGGATTAGTTGACCATCATGCTTTAGAGACACCTACTTGGCTGAGAAAAGTCAGTGAAAAGTCTAATCAATAGCAGGATGTCAGGACTGGGGATTTTCAGATAGAGGTAACAAGGAGAGACTAACATCAATACTTTGCAAAAAGAAAAGGAGTACGTGTGGCACCTTAGAGACTAAGCAATTTATTTGAGCATAAGCTTTCGTGAGCTACAGCTCACTTCATCGGATGCATACTGTGGAAACTGCAGAAGACATTATATACACAGAGACCATGAAAAAATACCTCCTCCCACACCACTCTCCTGCTGGTAATAGCTTATCTAAAGTGATCACTCTCCTTACAATGTGTATGATAATCAAGGTGGGCCATTTCCAGCACAAATCCAGGTTTTCTCACCCTCCGCCCCGCCCCACACAAACTCACTCTCCTGCTGGTAATAGCCCATCCAAAGTGACCCCAACCTGAAGCAAATACTCACCAACAACCACATACCACAAAACAGAACCACTAACCCAGGAACCTATCCTTCCAACAAAGCCCGTTGCCAACTGTGCCCACATATCTATTCAGGGGACACCATCACAGGGCCTAATAACATCAGCTACACTATCAGAGGCTCGTTCACCTGCACATCCACCAATGTGATCTATGCCATCATGTGCCAGCAATGCCCCTCTGCCATGTACATTGGTCAAACTGGACAGTCTCTACGTAAAAGAATAAATGAACACAAATCAGATGTCAAGAATTATAACATTCATAAACCAGTCGGAGAACACTTCAATCTCTCTGGTCACGTAATTACAGACATGAAGGTCGCTATCTTAAAACAAAAAAACTTCAAATCCAGACTCCAGTGAGAAACTGCTGAATTGGAATTCATTTGCAAATTGGATACTATTAATTTAGGCTTAAATAGAAACTGGGAGTGGCTAAGTCATTATGCAAGGTAGCCTATTTCCCCTTGTTTTTTCCTACCCCTTCCCCCCCCCCCAGACGTTCTGGTTAAACTTGGATTTATGCTGGAAATGGCCCACCTTGATTATCATACACATTGTAAGGAGAGTGGTCAGTTTGGATGAGCTATTACCAGCAGGAGAGAGAGTTTGTGTGTGTGTGTGGGGGGGGGGGGATGAGAAAACCTGGATTTGTGCTGGAAATGGCCCAACTTGATTATCATACACATTGTGGGGAGAGTGATCACTTTGGATAAGCTATTACCAGCAGGAGAGTGGGGTTGGAGGAGGTATTGTTTCATGGTCTCTGTGTATATAATGTCTTCTGCAGTTTCCACAGTATGCATCCGATGAAGTGAGCTGTAGCTCACGAAAGCTTATGCTCAAATAAATTGTTTCGTCTCTAAGGTGCCACAAGTACTCCTTTTCTTTTTGCGAATACAGACTAACACGGCTGTTACTCTGAAACCTATCAATACTTTGCACTTCTACAGCACTTTCCAGCCAAGAATCTGTTATCCAAGCACTACGAGGTAGGTATCAGATAGGGACTCTGATAAGTAGAGGACCAGGGTCACACTTAATTGGCTTTCCTCTTGGAGACACAGAACCCAGATCTCCCAGTTCTAGGTCTAATGGTTCCTCCAAGGTTGCTACTGCTCCCTTGGAGTTTCATAGACATCATGCCAACTCAGTGGAAGATTTTGCATTTGGATTTAGACAGTTTCCCATCCTCTCCCACCCCAAAGAAAGAAGCATCACCCAACCTTTGTTCTCAGCCCACTGGTTTGTGGTAAATTGTAACGCTCACTTCCTGAGAGGTCCACCAAATTCACGTGGCTTACCACCACGTGAGTACGTGCTTCTCCTCCAGGTGTTATCTCTGCAAGACCACACAAGGGATTAGATTTTGTTGCCACCGAACATAGCGTATGAACATTCAGTATCTTTCCTGCCTCCAGCCTTCAAATCATAGTGGACAGGGCTACATCATCACATGGCTAGGCAGCAGTCTGCACGCTAGTCCAGTTACTTTCATGCCTGTGCAGTAAGATTTGGAGCTATTAAAGCCAGTATGGGAAGACTCCAGGGGCCAGTTGAGAACAATCCCAGACCTATCCCGAGTCACCAGACTGGAGGGAATGGGATCGCTCGCCTTACTCTGAGCCACTACCAGTTTGAACACAGTGAGAGGGGGAGCATCTCTCAGTCATGCTAGTGGCTGCTGTGGCTCGCTGCTTGTTTCCAAGTTCCAGACAGGTCTAGAATAGAAGCAAAAATTAGTTTCCACACTGATCCTGCTCACAGTCCCTCAATGGCTACTCTCCACCACACGCAATAGCCTGGGCCCGGTCTGAGGGTCGCGGCTGACACTTTGCTCCACAGACACAGTGGAGCGGGAATGCAGGAGACAGCTTTTCCAGGAGCCAGTCCCATAGTGTGAAATGAACTCCCCCAGAAGCTAAGGGTCATTACTAACCTCCCAGTCTACTTTCAACAGCAGGGTGCACTTGTGTCCAGCCTTCTCCAATGGAGAGAGACAGACATTAAAACAAGTCCCCACACGGCACACAGTCCCGCCATTAGGGAGAAGAGAAAGAATGAGCCACGAGACAGAGGTTAATCACTTTGCACGCTATGGGAAGGCGATCAGACACTGCAGCAAGGAGGGAGATACAAGCACCCGTACAGAACAGAACATCAGCTCCAAGGAATGAGACTGCATTCCAAGCTATTGTGTGACACTTTGCTGTTTAAGACTTGCCTGGACATAGCAGCTTACCAAGAGACTGCAGGTGTTGCTGATACAGGTTTGTGTCAGGACACATTAACTGTTAGTTCTGAAGTGCCCCCCCAGGATACTGGGTTTGCTGCCCCTTTTAGTCTAGGAAGCGGTTCAAGATATCACCTCAATTGCTCTGGCGGGTAAGGGGAGCCACTTATTTCTCTGCCTTATCAAATACCCATTACAAACTCCAGGCTACCACATGTTAGCAGCAAATCTGGAGAGCAGCTGCAGCAGACAAGGACAATCAGTCCCTAAGCTGGTTCTCTCTCTGCTCACCTGTGATTTTCCCCTCCTTCCCTTCCCGAATTCTGGATTCAGCCAGCTCCTAATGTGCCCTGCAAATCGGAACGGTTTTGCATGGCAGTGCCATATGCAGTTTTGAAGAGAAGGGCTCAGACTTCAAAAAAAAAAATCTGCTTTCTGTTGATTTTGATCAGCTTCACTATTCCTAGAAGCAGCATTCTCCCCCTCCACCCCTACCCCCACCCCCCAACATTCTCAGCCTGACTGGAGAAAGGAGCAATTTTGTTCCATTTAGCAGAGGATGTCAGTCTCAGCATGGAGCAGGTTAATTGATTTCCATGGTCAGTTAAGAGAATTAACCAGATGAACTGTGGAAACAGCCAAGGAGAGGGGAAACAATAGATGCATGGCTTAGACATTTTTTTTCTTAAAGGCTTTGAAAATAGTTGACCTGGAAACACAATTCATTAGTGAATCTCGTTCTTCCAAAAAAGAAGTCTCAAAGCTTATTTGCAAGCACCGTTGATGGGATAAATGGACAGTGAATCTATGGCATTGCTTACACTGCAGTACACTGATGCTGCCTTGACAGAATATTCGATAGTCTATTTTATAGTTATAGCCAGCAGCTTAGCTAGTAGGGCTCTCTCTCTCTCTCTGATGATAGATAGGAACAACTGGAGGACCTCAGTTCTTTGGGCCAACATAACAAATGCCTATCTCCAGCGCACAGGAGAGAGCTTGGTGGACATTAGAACTAAGCACTGAGATTGGAAGGAGAGACAAGTGTTGACCAGACAGTTCAAAAATCAAGAGCAGAAGTAGAGACAGATGAGATCAAGCATGCCTATTTCATTAGGCCTTGAGTATACCATAAAAATTCAGGTTTCAGAGTAACAGCCGTGTTAGTCTGTATTCACAAAAAGAAAAGGAGTACTTGTGGCACCTTAGAGACTAACCAATTTATTTGAGCATAAGCTTTCGTGAGCTACAGCTCACTTCATCGGATGCATACTGTGGAAAGTGTAGAAGATGTTTTTATACACACGAACCATGAAAAAATGGGTGTTTATCATTTATCAAATGGGACCCCCTTTTGTAGTGATAAACACCCATTTTTTCATGGTTCGTGTGTATAAAAACATCTTCTACACTTTCCACAGTATGCATCCGATGAAGTGAGCTGTAGCTCACGAAAGCTTATGCTCAAATAAATTGGTTAGTCTCTAAGGTGCCACAAGTACTCCTTTTCTTTTTTCATAAAAATTCAGTTTAGGAGAGATAATATCTTTTACTGGACCAACTTGGTCCACCCTTGTGTGGATAATATCCTGGGCCCAACTTAGCTACAACACTGCATACAGATTAGGAGAGCAAGCTAGAGAGACAGAAACCCTCTGCATTTTCAGAGGAGAATGTTATGTGCATTGCTATAAGATTTAATGGGGGAGGTTCATCCATCAAACAACTGCACTGAAATTGCTGGAAGAGGGCATAAGTTACTGTTATGGAAAGAAAGAACCAGAAAGGCATGCCACATGAAATGGTCCAGAAGCCCTGGACGAGAGACCAGACAAAGCTGCAAAACATGACAGCTAATGGCATCATCCATAGGAGACCCAGGAGAAGAGGTTCACTCCTTAGGGATTGTAGAGAGAGAGGAAAAAAAAAAGTATGCCTCAAACCAAAGGAGATGAACAAGAACATTAAATGGGAACATTTCCACTTGCCCACAGGGAATGGACAGTTTGCTAAAATGGCAGGAGCACAAAATTATTCAGCGAGTTAGATATGTCAGCAGGCATTTGGCAGATTCTCCAGGACAAAGCAAGTGCCAAGATTTGTACTTTCAGTACCCTGTTTGATAAATACTACCAGCTCCTGGAATGCATTCAGCACCCAGAGTACCTCACCACGCAGCGCCCCACACATGAGAAGGGATTGCAGGAGTGAGTGGACACTGACGACAGAGTCACCACACATCTTGCAGGATACTGTGCAGTGCCACGCTTCCTGCTGACAGATTTTCACAGGAAGATCCACCAAGCCCCGAGAGCCCAAACACAGCCAGGCTAGATCACAGCAACAGCACTACTGCAGCTAATTCCCAAATTATCATTTGTTGTTCCCCTAAGACCTGCCCCACAGTCATCCCTGAAAGTTAAGCAACAACTAAAAGATTAAATATTGATGCTACCCAGGATTCACGTACAGTACATTCTTCAGTAAGTTAATGCCACTGATATGCTCCACAGCCTTTTAAACTGTCAGGGGGGCAGACAGGTTGAGCCATAGTTTCAATTTTACTGAAATCCCCTTTTGCATACAGATCTTCACCTTTGGGAAAGGGCTTGTGCAGGTGAACTGAATGACTGAGCAACAGAACATCAGAGCATTTTTACATTTAGTAGCCTGGTACCTTAACTATTCATTTTACTTGGCACTCTTTCCCCAGAGGCAGCTATGGGTGTTGGCACGGTCACCAGGTTACCAGAGAAAACACAGCAATACAATAGACAAACAGACGGCCTAAATGTTGTTTTTACACACACACACACACTCTCTCTCTCTCCCTCTCTCTCTTTCTAGAGTGAGCAAGTCACTGGCAAGAGATCTGACTTATTTCCATGAGACAGAGCCACTCAGGTACCCAGTGCTTCAGACCCAGAAGCTGTCCCTCTTTACCTAATTCATCCTCATTGCAAAGCAGAGAGCATTGTGGGAAAGCAGCTGAGTTTTGTTGTACATGGACATCTGTTCACACTGTACTGAAGGACCAAGCTCAGTCTCACATCCCAAGTCAATACTGGTATACCATTTGGCAGTATAAAGTACAATTTCTAGCCATTCCAGTCTGTGATTAGACTTATTCAGTGGCCTTAGGAAGTACTGCATGACCACAACCTCCTTTTGAGAGGTGCAACCCCAAAGTTTTGCCTACATATGCTGATCTGCCCCCTCCTGCCCACCCCCTGCACACACTGAGGAAAAAATTGTTCCCCTACCACTCAGAGGTAGCATGGTCCAGTGGACAGGACACTAGACAGTTTGGAGATGTAGGTTCTATTCTCAAGCCTGCCATACAGCTGGTCCATGGCCTTGAGCCAATCAGTTCACTTTGTGCCTCGGTTGTCTCTCCTCCCCCACTCCCCCCCCCCCCCAAATCACTTGAGCTGCTTTGTAGTAGTTCCGTTGTAAGCTCTTCAAGGCAGGCGCTGTCTTGTGTCTGTACGGCACCTACTATAAAGGGGATTTGATCTTGGGTATTGCCATTAGGCAAATAATGCCCATCCCCCACAAATTTCCCCAACCTGAAAAATATCTAAGCTCTTACTATTTTGCATTTCCGTAAAGGTGCTATACAGCACGGTGGGATCTCCAACAGGACACAGCATCATACAAGTAAAAGGCAGCTGGCACCGAGTCCACTGCACAATAATGGGCGGAGGAAAAGATGGCTTGGCTAAGGACAGCAGGCAAGCTCCTGGCATATTTAACGTCCATTTCACAACAGGATGGACACTTATTTCCATCCATAAAGGTGATTGGAGAGAAGCAGAAATAGCTAGTTTAGATTCCAGTTAGCCCCTGTCAGGAATAAAGATGCAGGGAAGACGAGAGCAGTAGATGGAGCTAATGATGCATTAACAGAGCTTTGAACTAAGGCAGATTTACCTGGACATCTGCAAAAGAGCCAGCCACATACCTGGGAGGATAGGAAAGAGGCACTATATTACTAGAAGGTAAAATAATAATTGTAGGACATCTGCTTCGTTGTCAAGGACATGAGGGAAATAAAGCTGTTGTCCCCTCTAGCTAAAGCCTGCTGTTTCTTTTTCCCCAGACTCCCAACCACCAACTGCTCCACGGTTTGGATGCCAATCCAATTTTGATGCCTCTAATTCACTCCAGAGACTGTTTATTTTAACTTTATCAAGAGAAGAGAAAAACTGTGTTAGACTAAAAAGAGCATCTGGCAGCACGATGGTCTCCTTTCGCTACCAGGTACCAGCATGGTCCGGGAAATTAGCTGAATGAGTCGAGAGAGCAATACACACCACATGTTGAAGTGCAGGCTTATGGAGTCCCACAGCGTGGTCACCCTGATCTGGAAACACAGAGGCATAGCCTGTAGTGAGCACAGCTCCCAGTAGGCAGCCCTCCATCTTGAGCCAGACAGCTGGGCCACATGAGGGACCTGCAATATTTTCTGTGTTAGAAAAGGAGGCCAAAATGAGGTCTAGCCTGCCAGATTTGACCAGCTGACTAACGCAGCCCTTAGCTGTGCAAACACTGAGTGCCCAGGACTGCAGGGTCTTGTTTGGAAGTTAATGTTAACTACAGGAACAGTTAAGAGATGCAGCCACAGTGGTTAGGTTGTTCCAGTGTTTCCAAATCTCAGGCTTCCTTTCCCCATTCCCCCATAAGAGTCATGCTGCCTTGCAAAAATGGCAGCATATTCCTCAGAGTCCAGCTGATGAGACGCTACCATCCAGAACTAGCAACACTTAGGAGTTCTCGTTTTCCACCCCCTAAAGCAAGCCACTCCTTTCACATCTTTGAGAGACAAGTACAGGAGCTTCATTTTGATTTTAAGAAGCCAGTTCTAGGCTGTCTGGATACAGTCAGTCTGAACACTGCACAACTTGTGTGCCATGAGGTTGCATTCTCTGTTTTGTGCGAGTCACATACTCCTGCAACAGCAGGATATGCAATAGTTCTGAAGAGACTTCTTGCAGTATGAGAAACCATTGTTTACTGATTAAGCCAGGGAATGTGAGTCCAGACCTCTTGAGTTCTAGTCTCAAAAGGTACCACCAATTTGTCGCAGGGTCTTGGTCAAATCACACCACCCATATGCCTCAGTTTTGCTATCTGTAATGAAAGTATCTTCTTATCTTGTAGGGATAATTCTTAACTATATTCACACAGTGTTTTGAAGATAAAGCACAATGTAAGTGCTATGTATTTATCTGTTTTACTTGGAAATAATCTTTCCAGTTAATTCTACAATGAGAACCGTAATAGCAGAATCAATGAGATAGCTTCATGTTGATCAGAGTGCAATGCAGCTACATAGCACGCACAGTGCTGAGCTGAGCTAACCCTGTTTTTCATCTGGGGCTGGAGAGATTAGAATACTGTTAATACTAGTCCCTTGAAATTAATGCAGCCTCTGCTTAAACCTTGGAGAGTTGTCAAGTGCGATGCTTCCTGTTTTAATAGATCAGTATCAAGGAGTTTGGTCTCATGTGCAGATACTTGTCTGGAGTCCCTATAATTAGGCCCATCTTTGTGTCCAGAGCTCTAAGCCTTTGGGCTAAGAGCTATAATTCAGTGGATAGCCTGCTGTTAATAGCAAGTGTCAGCTTTCCAGGATGGCTTAGCTGAAAGGAACTTGTTAAGCCATTATATACATTGCTTTTTGATTGGAACAATTAAGCTTCTCTCCACCAGGACACTCCACTAGTGGTAACACTATGCAGGATACCTGGTGCCCTGACGGCTTTAGAAGCTTGAGCCTACTACCTAAAAAGCTCTTTGGTGAGGCTTCTCTCCTGTACACCCCAGAGTTATCCCAGGTTATAGGAGCATCTCCTCATGCACCCCAACTCTATCGATTTCCCAGTGGGAAAGTGAGGCACCCTTCTATATCCTACAGGACACAACTGAACTGCTCACTGGTCTGACCATGAAGGGGAAGAGCAACATCTTGAGATCTAGAGAAAAGTTTTGGAGTCTGTTTAGAGCTGGATTAGACTGAGGCTACTGCTCAAATAAGGCCTCATCAGGATAAGGGGTCATCTGCACTTCTGCTCAGACTTCAGCTCTGAGTAGCAGCAGTCGCGGAAGCTCAGATCCTGTCAGATCCAACACCAGTTCCAGGCTGTAATCAAGACTGTGGGGGGATGTCTGCCTCCAAGTTTCTAGATGCCCTCCCATCTCCAAGAGGAAAGCCTGAAGGAGTTTAGATTTGGGAAGATTCTCATTTTAGACAGTTTAAAGGAAAGTTAAACAGTAAGGGACAAACTGTTGTTATACCTGTGAGCCACCCATTGACTTCAGTGCAGAAATCTCTGGATATGTCAGTACTGGAAAAAACCCACACACCCCACCTCCCCTGCACACAAACGACAACAAGTCTCACAGCCTGGCTAACCGACTCAGGATAGTGGTGTAGATGTTCCTGCTCTGGCCAGAGCCTGGGCTCAGAAACCAAGCAAGAGGGACAGGTCTCAGAGCTTGGGCTCCAGCCTGAGCAGGAATGTTAACATGGATATTTTTAGCTCTATAGCGTGAGCCTAAGTCTTAACCGGACACCAAGACTCACTGCCGTGGGGCTATTTTTGTAGTGTAGATGTAGAGTCAGTCTTCATTTTTACAACTGAGCATGCAGTAAACTTGGAGTTTGTTGCCCAAACAGAAGTGTATCTTTAAAAGTAGGACAATTGTACTAGATACAGTGTGGAGGCAGGAGGATGGTAACTGATGCAGGAGTTTGTGAAACTGTACTACCTTAAAAAAAAAAAAATTAACAGACTATACTTACATAGAAAGGCCGGTTACATAAGGACCAAGGATTGGATATTCTCGTACTTTCAGCTAAATCGGGGTGTGTGTGAGAAGATTAATTACATTAGGGTTATTTCTTTAACACAAGCAATAGCAAGGCATGAAAGGTGGACACCTTGGGAATTTAGACACATCATGATAGAAAACGCCAAGCAAAGATTGAAGGAGAGATCTTAATAGTCTTGCATTCTCCCACACTGGATTCTCCCTCCAGCAGCGAAGCCTGTAGTCTCTGCTCTGACTACAATGGACTCCTCCAGCTTCTTACCCCATCCCCATATTAACAGTCCCAGATTTGGCCTCTGCTTCAGCATGCAGTAGTAAGACCACCATCAGGATCCAGGGAGTGATTCTCCCATGCAGGTGCTTGAGTACCACCACTCAGAACCCTCTGAACTCCCAAGCATGTTCTTCCCCTCCATTAAGGGCCACACTGATAACTTCTGCTGCAATAAGAATAATGCCAGGCATTTGGCAAGAAGTGACACTTGTCCCAAGCTGAATTTTAGTGATTGCTCAGATAGGTGAGCCCCAGGAGGGTCTTCCTACTGGACTCTGACTAGTCTGACTAGTCTTGTGCAGGGTCCTGCACTTAGGACGGAAGAACCCAATGCACAGCTACAGACTAGGGACCGAATGGCTAGGCAGCAGTTCTGCGGAAAAGGACCTAGGGGTGACAGTGGACGAGAAGCTGGATATGAGTTAGCAGTGAGCCCTTGTTGCCAAGAAGGCCAATGGCATTTTGGGATGTATAAGTAGGGGCATAGCGAGCAGATCGAGGGACGTGATCGTCCCCCTCTATTCGACATTGGTGAGGCCTCATCTGGAGTACTGTGTCCAGTTTTGGGCCCCACACTACAAGAAGGATGTGGATAAATTGGAAAGAGTCCAGTGAAAGGCAACAAAAATGATTAGGGGTCTGGAACACATGAGTTATGAGGAGAGGCTGAGGGAACTGGGATTGTTTAGTCTGCGCAAGAGAAGAATGAGGGGGGATTTGATAGCTGCTTTCAACTACCTGAGAGGTGGTTCCAGAGAGGATGGTTCTAGACTATTCTCAGTGGTGGAAGAGGACAGGACAAGGAGTAATGGTCTCAAGTTGCAGTGGGGGAGGTTTAGGTTGGATATTAGGAAAAACTTTTTCACTAGGAGGGTGGTGAAACACTGGAATGCGTTGCCTAGGGAGGTGGTGGAATCTCCTTCCTTAGAAGTTTTTAAGGTCAGGCTTGACAAAGCCCTGGCTGGGATGATTTAATTGGGGATGGGTCCTGCTTTTGAGCAGGGGGTTGGACTAGATGACCTCCTGAGGTCCCTTCCAACCCTGATATTCAATGATTCTATGAAACTGGAACAACTGAGAGAGGTGGAACCAAAAGCTACAGGCATGGTCTCTGGCAGGCTCTTGCCAAATGGCTCACAGTTACTATCAGCTCATCAAAACATAGATACCCTCAACTAGCAGGAAAGTGTGACTGGTTTAATGGCACAGGCTTGTTGTTTGGGACCATTGCCTCTACCACCACATTTGCACAGTTAAGGGTGGGACTCTGGGACACCTTCAGGAGGCATAGGGCAGGGGGAAGAGGATAAAGGTTTAAGCCACCTTGTGCCCTCAGGATTCTGGAAGATTGGTGGCTGAAATAGCCCCTAGTGTAATTTAGGGAGCACAGAATGTTATTGTATGTCATGCAGCTCTACCTCATGCTGCGCCTGCCACAACCGGGTCCTGTCCCAGACTCTCCATAGTACAGAGAACTATGGCTCCACCTCACACTGTCAATGTTGAGCTTTGAGGGGACCTGTGTAGGACAGCCTATGGCTGCCTGATGCAGGCTCACACCAGGGGGATTTTCCCTTGGCTAGCTAAAGGGACCATAATGGAAGGGAGAATTCCTCCCTAGAGCTCTAGGGAAAATCTGGCCCAATATGGCCCAGGTCACATACAATCAATCAGGAAAGAATCAAGCCCCCATTTCGTCGCAAGGAGGGGCATTACAGCTGGGGTTCAGTATTGCAGGTAAATATGTAACATTTTCCAAACTCGAGCTTTCTTCTTGGCATTAGCATCTTTGGATGATGTTAAGAGATCATGTATCCGCTCACTGTATACCTCAGAGTAACTCAACTCAATGTGATGTTTCACTTGTTGGAATAAGGGAGAAGAATACATTTGCAAGTACTGGGGTGGACCGGGGGAGAGGGGGAGAGAAGGGATTCAAAAATCCATTTTAGCGTTCAAACACAGGGCATTCTGAATGGAGCAGCTCATTTTATGTAGTTGGCCATCTCAAAAAGTTACATTATATGCAATGCCAGGCCCTAATACCATATAGCCCTGTGCACATTTGGTGTTACGTAAGCTTTAAGCTTATCATTGTCACTAGTGCAGATGCAAATGCTATCTTCAATTCAGCTAATAGGAAGAACTATTACAGATAATCCTTTACGATACTATTTGTATAGACCTACCTATAATATATCTGAAACATGGCTTATTAGAAACAGTCTTTTTTTTAAATGGAAGGATTAAAACTAGCATAAGGCACAAAACTCTTTTCTGATATATTTTGTCTTTATCCAAGCCTCAGCAGGGAGAAGCTGATACTAAAAACAGAACAGTTTTATAGGAGTGATAGCTTTTCATCCAGATTAATGGAGGGAGAGACAACCCCATAAGGTGCCCTGGCCAATTTTTGGACAGCTCTAATGGAGAGACTGGAGACTTTATTACTACAAAATATTAAGCAAAAATGTTACCTCCTCTTGTTGAGTCAGATTTACTTTCCAGAATATTTCCTTGCAAAATCGTGGAATTATGCCCACCTCATCAGCATAGCCTGTCATTGTGTTGAAGACGAGACCCATGGTTAGTTGTGCTGAAAACCCTAGTCAGAAAAGGGCACTCAATTTTGCTCTAGTCCTTAATATGGCAAAATGATTTCCATCTGGCCAAGTCACAAGTACACCCCACAGATTAGAGAAAGCCATCATGTTTCACTTTGGGACAAGAAACAGATGCACCATGCTTATTAAATTCCATTCTGAGCATCCTCATTATTCTATAGGCTAAACAGTTGTTACACAAGCTAGTTTAGAAAGAGGTTATTTATGACAGTTGCCATCTTTGTCTTTACAAAAGATTAATTTATGATTTTGCTTCATTCTAAAACAGTTTTTGATTCTTTGGTTGAGTTATAGGAGTTTCACCACCTAAGGTTTTGAAAATTAAACTTTTCTAGAGAACGATTACTTCGTGGCAGATTCTGATCAAGTGGCTGGATTTAGTTTGTTGCCTCAAATAAGCCTCAGATGGCTGGAGAGAGCAGTTATAAAGTTAATAGTAGAGGTCTTATGTGTAAGATTTCCCAGATCCAGTTTGTCCATAAGCAAATAAGCAAGTATTGTAACCTTCAAAGACCGTCTAGAAGTGGCTGGGCCAACAGACCGTACACTACTTCTTGACGGGCATATCCCTTATCCTCTGGATTCTGAGACCCAAAACAACAGTCATAGGAGAAAAGCAGCTGCCTGTTTGTGTGAGGATGATGGATCAGTATTTCCTTTCCAGAAAGGGACACAACACATTTTATACCAACTTACTGTTCTCTGTGAAGTCAGAAAAATGTTATTGTAGAGACAATTAGGCCTGGTCTACACTGGGGGTGGGGATCGATCTAAGATATGCAACTTCAGCTACGAGAATAGCGTAGCTGAAGTCGATGTATCTTAGATCGACTTAGAATCACTTACTTCGTGTCCTCGCGGCGTGGGATCGATGGCCACTGCTCCCCCATTGACTCTGCTTCCGCCTCTTGCAGTGGTGGAGTTCCGGAGTCGATGGCAGAGCGATCGGGGATCGATTTATTGTGTCTACACTAGACTAGATAAATCGATCCCCAATAGCTCGATCACTACCTGCCGATCAGTCGGGTAGAGTAGACGTGGCCTTAGTTTGAGTTGCCACAGTTGGAACCCAACTGCTGTTTGAAGTCTGCTGTATTTTTAAATGTAATAGTCAATGCTAAACTCTACATCTCCTATCAGTGTAATGAATTGTGCTTGGTCAGGTGACATGCCTGCTCCTAGCACAGCATGCCTACATTGGATATGGTTCCAGTGTACCACCATCTCAGGCTTTGCCTTTTCTGACATGTGAGAATTAATATTCTGAACCCAAACTTTATCTTGGGATTGGCTGTACCTTGGCTACAACTCTGCTCCTGCCCCCAGCTCTCACTGCCTCAGTGGAACACTCAAACAGTTTTACACTCTTGAGTTGGAGGTAGTAGGACCCACTTAGTCTGGCATCAAGTTGAGCCAGACAGCTGTAGGTAGGTTTCAGAGTAGCAGCTGTGTTAGTCTGTATCCACAAAAAGAACAGGAGTACTTGTGGCACCTTAGAGACTAACAAATTGATTAGAGCATAAGCTTTCGTGGGCTACAGCCCATTTCATCGGATGCATAGAATGGAATATATAGTAAGAAGATTGTATGTGTGGGTATATATCTCCACACACACACACAAGTTGAAGTTGCCATACAAACTGTGAGAGGCTAATTATTTAAGATGAGCTATTATCAGCAAGAGGATATCAGTAGGTAGGATCCTTCTATGTGCCTTTACTCAATACACGCAGACAGCACACCAACTGGTCTAGTTCAAGTATACAGCACAAGGAATAGAATCCAGGCTGCTCCTCTTGTTGCTGGCCTCCAGAAAGGTCATCAGAAAAAATGTTAAGTCTGATTCCAAACAGAGGACCACTGCTACCCAGGCTTGACTGTCAGGTATTGGATGCACATTTTTAAACATTCAGCCACCCCCTCAAAATTTAGAGGCATTTGAAATCTAAGCCAGATTCTGAAATTGGCAAAGAGAGTCATTTATCTTTACAATGGGCAGAACCAAAATCCCAGGCATTCAAAATTCAGATCTGGAATATGTTACTTGAGCCCACTGGCATTTAAAGAGTACAGTAACACTGAGTTTAATGTTAATGACTCAGTTGTTGTAGATTAAAACAGAGAGATGGAAAGAGGAAGAGGATTAGCAACACATCTACAGACTGATCATACTGGCTTCAATAGGAGCTGCTGACAAGCACAGAGGAGCCAGTAACTAGGCCCCTGTTTATTGAGAGTCTGAGGTGGTTTCAAGTTCTGATGCTCAGTTTTTAATCTAGGGAGCTGAACCAACAGGCAGGACACTGGATATTCATACTGGAGGCAGGCTGGGGAAGGAGATGGGGCAAGGGCACTGGAAAGGGCAATTCTAGTTGTATGCTGGAACTCAGTATATGACTCTTTGCTGTCATGGGTTAGATCACTGCACTGTTTGAAAGTTACCTTTGGGTCAGTGGCCTGACTGACTGCCACACTGATGGCACTGTTATCTCCAGAACATCCTCCTTTGGAAGAGGTCCTCCACTGTTCTTCCACATGGCCATGGCTCCCCGTTTTCACAGAAAAGATCCATGGCTGAAGAATCACCAGATGTTGGCCTCACATTGCCAGAAGGTTGAGCCACTTGGCTTTCACTGAATGTCCCCCCCGCAACTCTTTCAGGTTCTCATCATGGCGACCCACAGATGAGCAGCTAGTTCCCTAACAGGAGTTCCATGAGGGCGTACAGGGCTTTGTACATTTGCAGTGTTCTTAACAGCTTCCTTTCTAGGGACATCAGAACCTTTTGGAGACTTTGCAGTTTTGCTGCCTAATGTTTTGGTTATCTGGTCACTGTTGAGGAGAGGGACCAAAGTATTTGACAGAGAGGGGTAACCTGCTCTTTGCCACCTTGGGCCCATTTTCCTAAGTACACATCTGGCCAGGAGAGCACCTAAGATGTTTGCTAGTCTCTGGTTTTGTCACCAGGGAAGGATCATCAGACGGACTAGTTTGGAAGCTGCACCTCTTTGAAATAGGCACTTTAACAGAAAAAGTTTTATCCTGTTCACTTTGTTCTGTCCCATCTTTAAGTACTTTCCTTTTCAGCAGAGGAAACAGAAATTGTATGACAGTTTTGCTCATCCACTCCATTCTTGGTAGCACATTTTCATCTGAAAAACGTGTTGATGCTCTATCATTCTTTTCAAGAGAAATAGGAGAGAGATTAGAGACATGCAAGCTTAGTTCAGACACCTGAGACGTTGCATTCATTCTTGGGCTGTCTGTGATTGGACTACTGTTCAGCAGGAGTCTGCAAGATGTTTGGCTGGCTTCTGGTGTAAAATGCATCATATCTTCAGGATTCAAACCAAAGCTGCTCATTTCAGCATTTGTAACTACTCTGATACTATTGTGTCCTGGAGACTGAGCACCTAGCATAGAAGTTTCACTGGGGAAAGAACCTGGGGTAGGCTTCCTTTAGACTTCAGTTGAGAAGAAGCTGCTGCACTGCTCATTTTTCCAATTCTGTTCTGCAAGAGGAAGAGAGTCATAGCATATCAGAAAAAAGAAAAGGAGTACTTGTGGCACCTTAGAGAGTAACCAATTTATTTGAGCATAAGCTTCGAAGTGGCAAAAGTTATTTGTAGGTTTGAAAAAGACTGAGTAGGGGCGAAGGAGCAGTTTTCGCTTTACCGGTCAGAACCTGAGATGGCAACTAGATGCTGGCAAACTTGTATTAATCACACACACAAAATACCGCCTCAGGAGGTAAAAAGTTCTCCCTCCCCACCACTAACAGATGTGTGTTGGCAAGCCCTAGAGTGCCAAGTATTAACAAGCACTTCAGTGAGTTCTGAAGTCTCAAATTCTTATTGGTGTCAATGGGAGTTAGGTGCCTAGGCAGTTCTGAAAAATCTATACATGCCCGTTCTCCACATAGTCCTTTCTTGAAGCCTATAGAATTTCATTCCTTTTATCAATCAGTGGGCAGGAAGAGTAGATAGACCAGAGGATTCATTGGTTAATATGGACCAGCCTTCACTACCCTGCATCACATAGACATAATTTGTAACTGAATCTTTGCTCACCCAAGAATGTGGCCTGGAGACCATTGTCCAGATAACACACTCATCTCCTAGGACAATATTTATAATAAGGGACTCTCTTGCAATATGCTTCACAAAATGCAGTGAACGAGCTTTTCAGCTAAAATGAACCTTTCAAAAACTCACACGAGGCATTACTGAATCCAGGCTCTTTTCCTCAAAGAAAGAAAAAGAGTACAGTAGTGCCAGAACAAAATTTCACATCTTTAGGTTTGTAAATAAACTCATTTCACGTAACAATTCTAGTAAATAACTCTTGATTTAGACATCTCACTGGGCATGAGTGATGTAGTGGTGTTCATTACAGGCCCCACATTGTCAGTTCACACATCCAACAAGCCTTGCCCCTCACCAGAGGGGGAAATTGTTTTCTTTTAAGCAAGTCTATCATAGGGGGTTACAGACTGATACCAGATCCAAACCTTGTGGAATGTATTTAGTTTTCTAGGAAAGTCAGATCAAGGTTACATTTCTTATGTCCCCCCCGATCTGTTTGGAAGGGACATGTGGGTCTCAAACCACCTTCCCACCCCAGAGTCCAGGAAAGTACAGGAGAGAGTCAATCCTAAATACTAGAAAGTGGCAAGTCTCTCCTATGTCAAGAGGACTACAACCATATTTGAGCACACTATTTTCTCTTCACTGCTCTGCAGAAGCTAGGCTGCTGCTACTTTAAACAGGTAGAGAAAACATGACGTGCCTCATTAAATGTTAATAGCCTCACATGCACAGCTGCATTTAGAAGAAGATTAATATTTAAACACAGCACAGAGAGCTCTAAACACTTCCTAGCTTAAAGGCCATCTCTTGGCAAGTACTCTTGAAAGAAGAGTAACAGTGTTAAAAGCTAAACAAAAAACTCTTAGCTCACACGGATTGAGTAAGAAATAGACATTAGGGTGGGGGAGGGGGAAGAAAAAAAAAGCTGGCAACCATTGAAGCAAGAACCACAAGCCTTGGGAGGTATGAGAGGGCACTTGTTGCAGATGTAGAAATCAGAGACTTAATCCAGCATCACACTGGCATGCGCACACACACACACACACAATGTATTGGCCTGTATAACTCATGCCTGTGAACACTTGATAGTTTAATTTTTGTTTTTTAGTCATAGGCATATAGAAGTTCAAAGGCTTTAGAGGAACAGTTGAGGTTTGCAGCACATGTTCTCAGAGTGTTAAGTACAAGTACAGCTACCAATGCCAAGCCCATCCAGTTACTTTCCTGACTGAATGCTGTTCAGCATATAGCAGTTGCAGACTAGCAAGAACAGCTCTGTTAAGCAGCCCCTAGGCAGCAGACCAATAGCTAGCTGGACAAGGAAGCTTTGGAACACTGTTGAAAAGAAATGTCTCCTAAAGTCACATTAATCTATCAGCCGATGATACTGTCTTCTGTCAAGAGAAAGACATTCCTTTGAGGGAGTTTTGATCAACTGGAATATTTAGTTTCACAGAGAGCTACAATGAGATCAACAGGGCAGAAATATCTAGCCACCAACACTAGTGCATATCTCACATAGGATAGGAGCATCAAGTACATTTTTCTCTAGTCAGCTCTCATTGCCAGGAAGCATTTCTCCCAAACACTTACCCAGAAGTTAATTGAATTTAACAAATGAGAACAGTCACCTATAGGACAAGATGATAAAAATCATAACAGGGAAAAACAAGACCAAACTCTACCCACCAAATAACAACCTCAACATTCTACCATTTCCTTCCTTTTTATTGCTAGCACACACCTAGCAACTCCAGTAGAGAAAACCATAAGGGATAGCAACTATGTAAATTAGACAAATAGGTATAGTATTTATCTATCACTACAGTCTCACAAACTGCTCTACTATCTCTCCTCTTCAAAAGGTCTGTGGAGGCTATTCTGCTTGATATATTCCAGCTGGATTAATAACCCCAGCTGCTCTCTCCCAAACCAACAACAGTATCAGAAATTCAGCAGCTGGTGGTTGGTTAAAGCAGCATCAGACGAGTAATCACTAGGATTGAGCTAATTTCCTGGAAGTCTTAAGCCTTGATTTGGCAAAGACTTGCTTAACTTTATGTACCAATTAGTTACATTGACTTCAATTAAATGATTCAGTGTGTACGCAAGTTTTTGCAGAATCAGGGTCTAACACTTAATCAAGTTTACTCTACTCAATGGTTTTCATGTGCCTATGCTGTTTGCTCTCATTTTACAGGTCTCTAGAAGAAGCTCCATAGCCCCCTTTGATCATTTGTTTCCCCTTTACAATTTCAACTTTCTCTCTTGGTTTTTCCTGTGGCTTTTCCTTGTGTTTTTTTTTAAATATGGATGAGGATTTTTTAAATGTGTAGATCCCTTCTCCTTTTCTGTATAAATAGGAAGCTAGGACATAGGGCTGGAAGGGACCTCTTGGGTCATCCAGTCCATATAATCCCATTCATAAATGTATCATATTTAATGATGCAGACACAGTTGTTTTCCTCCCCACCTTGGGAGTAGCAACTGGTAGCTGCTGAGGCCAGAGCTCCAGTAGTTTAGTCTTTACCAAAGTGAGAGGCTGGTGAGAGTAGGTGAAAGACAGGATCAGCTGATGGTGAGAAGTACAGGATGAGACAAGAAATGGTGAAGTCCTTTTTTTGGAGGTATATTCAGACATAATAGGCGGGTGGTGTAACAGGCCAGGGGAGGCTAAGCCAGCCCACCACTTTTAGAGTACACTGCTGTCAAAATGATAGGTGTCCTGCCTGCGCTCCACCGCAAGGTCCTGGTCCCACTCCTCCTCTTCCCACAAGACTCTGCTTCTTCCCATCCCCACTCCATCCACATGAGAGGTGAGTGCCAGTTCACAATTGGTGAACACTCTGCTGCCTTGCCTTGTCTTTTAAAACAACTTTTCCTTTGGTATACCTCCTGAATCACCCTCCTTTTGTCCCTTTACTTCGGTTCCCTTACTGTGAAAGGCTTTACATGGTCGTGGCCAATCCTTTGCTATTGAATTTATCTCTCACTCTGAAACCTTCAGCTCTCCACCCATTTAGAGCAGAATGCACTCGTCACACAGAGCTTTAGAGAGATAACCTACAATCTTTCACACTTGATCCTGCTCCCAACTCAATAGGACCAGGTTCCATGGTAAGGTTTACAACTTCAGCAAGTTAGGTCCCAATCCTGACAATGCTTATGCATGTACTTAATTTTCCTACCAGAAACAATCACATTGATTTTAATTAGACTACTCATGGTAGTAAAGCTAAGCACATGCAATGATCAGGTTCTTAGCCTGCAGCATATTGACACCTATAGTCAGGCATACACTTCAGCTGACATTTCTTCAGAACATGTCTCATCATCACCCATAGTTGTTGCTGGTGGGTTTTTGTTGTTTTCTTTAGAGCTGGGAGAATAATTCATGACAAATAATGTATTCAATAACTTTCACCACCTACCCCATTGTCCATGAACAAACTGTGATTGTCTCAAATGTATTTATCTGAGACATGATTCTTGGTCTGCATCTCATTTGAGAGCATTTCACTGAGACTGTTTGCTATTCAAAACGTAAGATGTTTTGATTAGTTAACCAAGCCACATGAGCTGCTTCTGTTTCCTTAATCATCATCATGTTCCCATCACCATTATGCCTCTTGCATTTAGGGCAGCGATGAAGCTCCTCCACTCCTGTCTGTTTGTGGCAAGCCTTTCAATGGTTCCCAGGTGTGCCCCAGGGTTTTCAGCTCAGTTTCCTTAATGGATGAGCATAATTCCTAGAATCTGGAGTGTGTGCAGATAGGTTTTATTTTGTAATAATGTCTATGTATTCTTGCAATACTTGCTTAAATTGGCTGTTTCTGTGAATATTCCTGTACACTTCCTTACTAGGGTATTTGTAAAAAGTGAATATTAAAGAGGTGAAAAAAATCCCTGGCAAAATCGTTTACAAATCACATGGGAAAAAGTTGGCCCCAGTCACATGGCCCTGTCTTCCAGTTGTGAACACCCTGCTCAGAACAGGGTGCGCGTCGCCCTGCAGCGTGGTCAACTCTCGAGAGTTTGTCCTGAGCCTCGTTCTCCTTAAAGCCCCCGTCTCCTGGAGTCAAGCGGCCGGGCGGTTTCACCCTCAACGGGAAAAGACGCGTCTGGCCCTGTGCCTGACGAGAAAGCTCCAAAGGGGGGCCCAGTGGGGCCTGCAGGCTCCAAAAGCAGAAACCAAATGACACCCTCCCCCCCTCCCCGCTGCCCCATTCCCCAGACTCCCGAGATTGTTTTCAGAGTAGCAGCCGTATCTGATTTGTGTCCATTTATTCTTTTACGTAGAGATTGTCCAGTTTGACCAATGTACATGGCAGAGGGGCATTGCTGGCACATGATGGCATATATCACATTGGTAGATGCGCAGGTGAACGAGCCTCTGATAGTGTGGCAACCTCATTTGCTCCAACCCCTCAGACAGAAACAAACACCTAGAAGATCTCTATCAAGCATTCTTACAACTACAATACCCACCTGCTGAAGTGAAGAAACAGATTGACAGAGCCGGAAGAGTACCCAGAAGTCACCTACTCCAGGACAGGCCCAACAAAGAAAATAACAGAACGCCACGAGCCATCACCTTCAGCCCCCAGCTAAAACCTCTCCAACGCATCATCAAAGACCTACAACCTATCCTGAAGGACAACCCATCACTCTCACAGATCTTGGGAGACAGGCCAGTCCTTGCTTACAGACAGCCCCCCAACCTGAAGCAAATACTCACCAGCAACCACACACCACACCACAGAACCACTAACCCAGGAACCTATCCTTGCAACAAAGCCCGTTGCCAACTGTGCCCACATATCTATTCGGGGGACACCATCACAGGGCCTAATAACATCAGCCACACGATCAGAGGCTCGTTCACCTGCACATCCACCAGTGTGATCTATGCCATCATGGGCCAGCAATGCCCCTCTGCCATGTACATTGGCCAAACTGGACAGTCTCTACGTAAAAGAATAAATGGACACAAATCAGATAACACAAAGTAAAACTATTTCTCCTTGTTTATTCCTCTCCCCCCCCCCCACGTTCTTGTTAACTGCTGGAAATGGCCCACCTTGATTATCGCTAGAAAGGGTTTTCTCCCCCCCCCCGTATTAGCTCATCTTAAGTGATCACTCTCCCTACAGTCTGTAGGGTAACACCCATTGTTTCATGGTCTCTGTGTAGATCAATCTCCCCCCTGTATTCTCCAGGGAACGCCTCCGATGCAGTGAGCCGTAGCTCACGAGCTTAGGCTCAGGTAAATCGGTTAGTCTCTCGGGTGCCACAAGTCCTCTCCTGCTCTTTTCCCGGGATTGCGACGCCCAGCTCCCGACTGGCGCGGGGCCTGGCCCGTGCTGTCCGAGCGGCCCGGGCCTGGGCCTCTAAGGGCCCGATTCTGCAGCCAGCCCCGGGGCGGGTGGGCGTCACCGCGGGCCATGGCCTGGGCGCTCCGCGGCCGGGCCCTTCCGGCTCCGGGGCAGGCGAGCGGCGGTGACCCGGAAGCGGTTGCGCGGCCGGCGCTCGCTGAGTCACGCGGCGGCGCCCCGGCGGCGGGAAGATGGCGGCGGTGTCCGTGCTCCAGGCTCCGAGCAGCGGCTTCGGCTTCGACAACTGCGCCCGGTGAGGGCCGGGGGCGGGGCGCGCGGCGGGGCCGGGGCGCTTAGAGAGAGGGGAGCGGGCCGGCGCCGGCAGCGCGACTCAGCGCAAGCCGCGCAGGGAGGCTGCCTGGAGGAGCCCGGCCTGCGGAGCCTGAGCCGTGGGGCAGCCCCGCCTGGCGCAGCGGAGGGGGGTGTTTCGTTCCCCTCATCCAGGGCGCTCAGCCTGGGGCAGGGGTCGAGGCCCGGTGGTGTGGGGGTGGGGCCGGGGGCGCGGCCGGGCTGGCGGGGCCCGGTGGTGTGGGGGCGGGGCCGGGCCGCCGGTGGTGTGGGGGCGGGGCCGGGCCGCCGGTGGTGTGGGGGGGGGGGCCCGGTGGTGTGGGGGCGGGGCCGGGCCGCCGGTGATGTGGGGGGGGGGCCCGGTGGTGTGGGGGCGGGGCCGGGCCGCCGGTGATGTGGGGGGGGGCCCGGTGGTGTGGGGGCGGGGCCGGTGATGTGGGGGCGGGGCCGGGCCGCCGGTGGTGTGGGGGGGGGCCCGGTGGTGTGGGGGCGGGGTCGGGCTGGCGGGGGGGGAGGGCCCGGTGGTGTGGGGGTGGGGCCGGGCTGGCGGGGGGGGGGAGGGCCCGGTGGTGTGGGGGCGGGGCCGGGCTGGCGGGGGGGGAGGGCCCGGTGGTGTGGGGGCGGGGCCGGGCCGCCGGTGGTGTGGGGGGGGCCCGGTGGTGTGGGGGCGGGGCCGGGCTGGCGGGGGGGGAGGGCCCGGTGGTGTGGGGGCGGGGCCGGGCTGGCGGGGGGGGGAAGGGCCTGGTGGTGTGGGGGCGGGGCCGGTGGTGTGGGGGCGGGGCCGGGCCGCTGGTGGTGTGGGGGCGGGGGGGAGGGCCCGGTGGTGTGGGGGCGGGGCCGGGCCGCTGGTGGGGGGGGCCCGGTGGTGTGGGGGCGGGGCCGGGCTGGCGGGGGGGGGGGGGGAGGGCCTGGTGGTGTGGGGACAAGGCTGGGCAGTTCAGCCAACTGAGGAGGGAGGCGTAGGAAAAGATGAAAGCCTTGATTGTGAAGGTGCCATGTCTCCTTATTCTCCCTTTGGCTCCTCCCCTTGTTCCAGGAATGCGCTCCTGGAGGCAGAGTTCACTAAGAAGGGGCTTCGGCTCCCTGCAGCCCGGAAGACAGGCACCACCATTGCTGGAGTTGTGTTCAAGGTGAGATTAGATTGCTCCTCTACCTCCTTCCCTCAGGCACATGCTCCTAGGGCCCCCGTCACTGTAACATCAGAGTGCAACACGGAGCAGCTAAGAGTCACAGGAAGATGTTTGTAATGGACTCAGCTCTTCACATTTTCTGGGGTTAGCAGCTGTTGCATAAGGGGTTTTTGCCCTGAGTAAATGCGGGGAGACTTCTGCTTTGTGTACCCACATGAGTTCTTTGGGGCTGTTGAGTGAATACATCAAGAGAGATCTGCATTCTATTTTTCTTGCTGTTTATCAGGAGAACAGTCAGCTAAATTCCCTTTGCAGAATCTTCTGTTCTGATGATGATGAAAAACAGAATTACATCCCAGATGGCCTGTACAGGTCTCACACTTAGGAATAATCATGATAAAAAGATCATATTTTATCTGGAAGTTAGAGATGAGATGAAATGTAATGTTTAGTCTCTTGTGTCACTGCACTTTAAAAGCCAAACTCCACACTCTTGATGAGGCAACAGCTGGCCTGTAATCTGGGTTGGCTGTTCCTTCAGGTGGCAAGAGATACTGTGGTGATGCGCACAATATGAAACCTAGTTGGAAAATAACATGAAATCTTACCTCTTCAATTAAGATCTGCTAGCCTGTCACCTCACTGGAAAGTTCCGAAAGTGTCGTCTTCAGCTGAACACAGCATTCAGTCCACTGCTGACTTACTCTGTCAGCTCTCTTTACTCACAGGCTCTCTTTAGAGTGCTTGCCCTTTCCTGACACATTGCTGTATATTTGATGGTGACAGTCTCTTTTTGGTGCTGCGGGAACGTCTGTCCATTACAAATTCTTCTGCAGCCCAATATTTACCATTTTCTCTCTCTTGGAAGGTACATTATTATTGTGAGAATTGCAGAAAGTGACAGTGGTCATTGTCATTGCATATTACAGACTGCTGTAACATGAGCAGTAAAATAATTTTAAATCTTGTTAAAGTTTTGATTTTAAGTTTCTCACCTTTTCTGTAGGATGGTATAGTCCTTGGAGCAGATACAAGAGCAACTGAGGGGATGGTTGTTGCTGACAAGAACTGTTCAAAAATACACTTCATTTCTCCTAATATCTAGTAAGTATTAAAACTGTCAGTTTTAAAGTAAGTAAACTTTACGTGTAATTTTAGTGTTGATTCTCGTAAACTGTACGCCTTATTGCTAATACTTCAGATTAAAGGTGAGAACTTTAAAATGGTAGTTAATTTCACCAGTAATGCTGTTTGTCTCCTTTTGGTAGTCATTCATGCCAGACAATGAAAATAGGTTGGTTAGTTTCACGGTTAGTATCTGGTTAATTTAATTTTTTCTCCTGTATCAGTATAAGGCTGTAACGCTCGTGTTGAAAAAACTGCAGGAGTATCTAAATAGGAAGCAGTTAAACATCCTACCCTACAGTTGCTATTGGAAAGACTTCTTTCTGTCAAAGAAAATGTTTATTGTTAACTCTGAATGCATGTGAGTGGTCTTCATATAGTAAAAGGGTCAGGAAACTATAACAATTATGTGAATTGGATTAAATCAAAGCAAACTAGGGGAGGAGACTATGAAAATCTATCACATTAAATAAAGTTATCTTAATTTTACCTCTCCGAATAGCTGGTATCCACCTTGGAAGTAGCACTGCCTGTTTCTAGTGACTAAAAGAAGAGGGATATTAATTAAATACAGTGTTTAAGAGTTTTTAACTTGGTGACTTGCTAAAAATGTTTTCCAGTTGTTGTGGTGCTGGGACAGCCGCAGACACTGACATGACAACTCAGCTGATCTCTTCCAATCTGGAGCTCCATTCCTTGTCTACTGGACGGCTTCCGAGAGTTGTCACAGCTAACCGAATGCTCAAACAGATGCTTTTCAGGTAACTCCATGAATTCCTTGCAGACACTGACCCGAAGTCAAAAGTATATCAATATTTTATCATAAAACTGCCATGCACTTTGTTCATTTTTCTTTGTCAGACAGAAGCAAAGAAACAATCTGAGTTGTCTTTCCATTTCCTGCACTGTATGTGGTGAATTTAAAAACACAGTCTTACATCAAAGGACTGAAACAAAGTGATTACAATTTAATACAACAATTTTATACAGACAGTAATACTACATGACACCTCAGAAGCACCCTTCACCCATGGGTCCTTTGACACAAGACTGTGCTTTTAAATTTTTATGAGCATTATTTAAACATCCACCACTTTTCAGGTACAGTGTAGCTAAGTGTTATATCCATTTTACAGATGGGGAAAGTAAGACAGAGGTTGAATAACTTGATCCAAGGTCAGAGTCAGTGGCAAAACTGGAAAAACAAACTGAGTCTTGAAATACTAGACCCTTCTTTACTGCTAGTCCAATGTTCCCTCAATTTGTTTGGGTCACTTATCCCAGCCAAACAGTGAAGACAGAGGCAGGATGATAGAGGAAAATACAAAGTCCCTCAAAACCATTCGGATTTCCCATTTCTCCCTACAACGTTGTCCTCTCAAATATAGCTTTGCAAAGAGATACAAAGGTAGATTAGGTATTTACACACACTCCATAGGATACAATTAGCTGCTGAATTATTTAAGGGTCTAATAGCTGAGGTTTGTATTTTTAGTGGCATTATCTATTGCTGAGAGAGTTTTTGAATGATCAGGTTCTGAAAGACTACCACCAATAGAAACTTATTCTTGACTTATGTAGTCCAGTCCCCTCAACTGACACTTCAGACATTTGCTACATTCTTCTAAACAAACTTACGAAGTACAACTTTCCTGATCTTAACGTTTTACCTCTTTGCTGTAACCTTCCTCACAGCTGTATAGCCAGCCCTAGTAAACTGGATCTAAAGTATGTAGCAAGGAGTCAGAGTATATGAGGAACCATTTTGCCAAAGACTCGAAATTCTGCAGCATCTTCATTTAAATTTAAAACTTGTTTTTATTTAATTTAAAATTAATTCAATCAGTACACCCATTGTCACTTTGATATTGTCTAGGGTCCTCAGATTTTCCAGGTGGCCAATATGCCAAAGACTTTTTGGTTATTGTTTGGGGAAGGGGGGGGAGGGAGACATGCAAAGGAAATGTAATGTTTCACTTGGAAATTGTAGGGCATTCATCCTAAAATAGTTTCAACTGATGGGTTTGCCATCAGAATCAAGCATTGTTTTATGTGGGTGGGTATTTAAACCACATTACCAGTTTTTCTGAACAGACTGAGGGCATGTTCTCGATCACTTTTTTTAAATCATGCCAATGTTATTTTAATACAGTGTTTTCCATGTGGGTGGGTGGAAGGTGAAAGAACGAAGTATGTGTATGTGATTAAAAAAAGTTTCCACCGATCAGGAAAGTTCCCAGAAAATTAAAGTCTGGGATGGAAGAAGGAGGAAGAAGGAGGAAAAAAAAACCCAAAACATTCCATGAAACCAAGTGATCTGGAGTCAGGATGAGTTATAGTAATTCAGGTTATCAGGTTGGCAGCTTGCTGTTGGTCAGCTTGGCTGTTCCAACGGGCTGTCATGTGACAGTCATTAAAAGCAATCCAGACATTTGGACCAACCAAAGACTAAAAATAGAAGTGGAGAAGGGCATGCATTTCTAAACTCTTTCCAATAAAATAAAAACCTGTTTCAAATGCAGGAATTACGATACTTCAAGTAAGACCTGAAAAAGTTAACTTTTTGGCTTCTCTTTCTATTAACAAAAGAAGGGCGTGCACAGGATAGTAGTGCTCTAGCACAGCAAGTGTGCCAGTCGAGGTCCAGCACATTCGCTGCAGCTGAACATTTTAATTCTCCAATTTCAGGCGATGGCGGTTTAATACTACAGTACCTTTCTATGCACTAGAGTTAATTTTTCTTAATTCGAGTCATTACACATTGCTGACATTTGCAGAGTGCTCCTGATAGGTAGCCACACAGTTATTTTTAATTTGTATAATGATGTTTAAAAAAAAAAGGGAGGGGGGGCAGATTAACTAGACCAAATAAGGTGTCTGTATTTAATATTGGCTAATAGGACTGGCATGTTTTTGAAAGATATACATTTAGGTTATTATGCATGGAGAAACAACCTGTTATAATAATGAGAAAGTACTTCAGTTTTTAGAATGCATATGTTATGTTAAAGTAAAATTAAGTTTATCAATGTCTAAATTCATGTTTGTACTTTGTTCAACAGGTATCAAGGTTACATTGGTGCTGCTCTGGTTTTAGGGGGAGTAGATGTCTCTGGACCCCACCTTTACAGCATCTATCCCCATGGATCAACTGACAAATTGCCCTATGTCACTATGGGTGAGTAATGTTGCTACATTGCCTGCTAACTGAAATGCTTGTGCTTGTATTTCTTACACATTTAAATTCTGTGATTCATAAGTGGTGTCAGGAGTTCAGAATTAAGAAGGAGTCTCTGTAAGATACTGATGGTTCTACATTTCAAAACCACTTCTGTAGCGTCTCATGCCAAAAAAATATGGTGAGTTGTAGAAGAGTTGGTGTTAGATAATGTGCTACATGGATTCCTCAGTAGACTTGACACCTAGAATCGCTACTGTTCTTCTTGTTTACTGGCCATTTGAAATAAAGAATCCAGGGGTCGGTCTGTAAGAATTGGGTTACTAACCTTGTGTCTTGCCCAAATTCCAGCTTGGGTAACTACATTCCTTCTCGTGTTTGTTTCCTGGTAGTTTCAATGGAGTAAACATGCCTTACTCAATGTCTGCAATCTTTGTGCAGTGTTTCTACACTGCAAAATAGCAATTGTGTTCCACCCCAGATGCAAGTGTCTGCATTTCACTGATGAGCGAAGTGATCTCTGTGTAGCTTTCTCCCTGTCTTGATAGGGTAAAAGCTTAATTAATGTGAGTTTCTGAATATGGTAAGGAACAGAAATTCTCAAGCAGTCCCTCTCTTTAGTGTTCACTGTAAATTCTGGTCTCAGTAACTGGCCTTATAGACTGCCACCTCAAGTCATTTAACCGTTACCGTTTTGAGACTCTTCAATCCCACTGTATATTCCACTCTTATAGTATTTTTCTGCAACTGCTGTAGTCTGAAGAAAATGATATACATTTAACTGCATTTTAGATGAGTCCTCAATTACTTTATAAGCTGTTTAGTTATTGGAAAAATGACCTGTAAGGCTGATGTAACTTTATTCAAATGTCATACACCTCCTCACACTCTGGCCATCATAACGTCTCATGTTTTTTCATGTAGCTCCTGCACCTAAAACAAAATCCCTCTGTGTGTACCTAATATCCTCGTTCTTCGAAACTCACTTTCCCCACAGATTTCTACTCCTGGGCTGTCTGCTCTTCATCTTATCATGTGCAGTATCTATTTAAATATCAAATCTTATAAAGCATTGAGGACCACATGAAAGCAAAAACTTAAAAGGCTTCCCTAAAACATACACTAAAAGGGTCTATAATAAGTAGAGCCCTGCGTGGATACAAAATTTGTATCTGCATCCAGTCTGCCATCCTCAAACGTGGCTAGCAGATATCTACATCCATGGATATAAAGCGGATATTTCCAGATTTGCTGGGCTCTAATAATAAGATTACTTATCTAGTCTGACATCCCATCATCCAGGCTTCCATTTCCCTTTACGAGTCAGTAGTCTCCCTTTGACTGGTGCAGAGATTTGAGGTTTTGGTGGATAGGTTAATGAGGGGGGGCGTTTTCTTGTAGTGTAACCCTCTGACCAAGCAAATGTTCTCTCCTTCTATGGCAGTGGTTCTCAAGCTTTTGTATTGGTGACTCCTTTCACTCAGCAAGCCTCTGAGTGTGATCCCCCTCATAAATTAAAAACACATTTTTTATATTTAACACCATTATAAATGCTGGAAACAGAGAGGAGTTTGGGGTGGAGGATGACAGCTCATGACCCCTACTTAATAACCTTGCAGTCCCCTGAGGGGTCATGACCCCCAATTTGAGAACCCTTGTTCTAGGGCAACCAGAAAAGTCCAAACTAAATATAATGCAATCCGTTGGTCCTTCCCAAGCTGTCTTCTACTCCATTGTAAAAGATTAGCCAGTCTCTTGATCCTTCTCAGTCTAAGCAGTTCCTTCCCAGGACCTCAATTCTCACCCCCTGTTAATACCAGGGAATGAAGCAGGGCACTTCTTCCCACCCTTGCTGGAAGCCCCAATCTGGGTCCCTAAACAGGTGCCAGCAGCAGGCCTGCTACCCACATCATTTCTGTATTACCTCATGCTTTCTCCTTCTCATGCTTCACCCCTTCCCAGAGCTCCTCTCTCTTCTCCCAGGCCTCTGTGCCAGCCCTTGCCCATACCATCTCCTGGACTGCTTCCCCATCTCTCTTGGTAGAAAGCATGCATTTCAGTAGCCTACAATTCCCAGAATCCCTCTGAAGACTAGATCTCCTAGAAGGTCCGTTTCACACTCAGCCAGGATTGGATCATGCTTCATCTACAGTCCGCCTTAAATAGCCAGTGCACACCCAGTGACAGTGCCTGTGTGCTCAAAATGTTTGAGGGGCCTGTAGACCAGAAAGATCAACCTTTGATGTTCCTCAAGAATCCAGGGCTTTAGAGAGGGAGGGAGAAGTATACCAAGAAAAAAAAATTGAGTCAGAAACCCTCTACATATTACATTCCTTAGTTCAAAATGAAATGTAACACTGAAAATGGGAACTATAAAATAACAATTTTGTGTTCTGAGTTTGAAGAATTAAGTACCATTGCATCTAGGAGACCAAATATAGGTAAAGTTCAAGGGATGTATAGCAAAGTATTTATTTTATAGGCATTTTGCCATCAAGTCCTTATATCCTTTTTTACAAAGCCTATAAAAGCCCTGCTTGGGTACAGCACCTGGTTATCAGAGAAGTTGTTGCTTTTTCTGTTTTACAGCTGATTTTTTTGGTGGGAGGGTGGGTTCCACGGTGGAGTCAAATGAATTTCCTACTATCATGCAATGAGGCAGTTGCTCAGATACGATTGGAATCCAGGGAAATCTGGGCCACCTATCAAGAACTCTTGCCATTAGAGCACATCCTCTTAGCTTTTAGGGTATGTCTACACTTCAGATAAACACCCCAGGGCTGGCCTGTGTCAGCTGACTAAGGCTACAGAGCTATTTACTTGTGGTCTGGGGCTGGAACCCTCCCCCCCTCATGGAGTCCCAGAGCCTGGGCTCCAGCCCGAGCTTGAATATCTACACTGCAATTAAACAGCCCCATAGCATGCGCCTATGTCAGCTGGCACAGGTTAGTCATAGGTGTCGAATTGCAGCGTAGAGGTACTCTTAGATATGTTTTATTCTTTTCTAATTAGTGAATGTTGATGATCCTCTTAAAAAACAAAAAAACCAAAAAAAAACCAAAACTTGACCTCAACAGGATACATGTAAACCCTCATTATCCAAATGTCTGAGACATACCTGCAATTTGACAAATTTTGGGTTGTATAGTAGGAGTTCACCTATGCGTGGTGTGTGAGCATAATTGATGTTGAATGTTCAACTTTTGTGTTTCCTCTGTTACCTTTGCAGCAGCAGAACACAAATCATTGTGCACCTTGGCTGAATTGTGCCTGTCTTTCTTAAAAAAAAAAAAAAAAAATACTGGTCCCATTCTTTGACTCTCCATCCTAGGGGTAGGAGGCAAGTGCAGAGATTATTACCCTTGCAACTCTTCAGTTTTGCTCACTAGCAAAAAGCATCACTGCAAACCATAAAAAGGAACTTGAGTGTATCATCTTCTAACTTTCAGACCTCCTTAAATAAAGTTGCTGAAGAAAATATAAATGTCTCCAGTGAGTATACTAGGAGGTCACTATGTTATCACAGAATACAGAATCTATATTCTGCTCTAACCCTTGTTCACTGACTTTGCTCATAGGAGCTTGTCATTCTCTCTCTCAACCAGTGTTTGCACTTCATGTCTAAGCAAAGCTCTTCTGCAATAACTGTTTAGGTTTGCCTTTGTCTGAACTAAAACTGAATAATATTTTAGGAAGAATCTGGAGGAATACTCAGTTTGTTTTTTCACATTTAATATTGCTTATTTTGAGTAACCTCTTTCTCTGAAGAAAGATGCTTGAACAGTCAAGTAAAATGAAAACTTCCTGGGGTATCCAAATTTGAATTCTATGATGCTTCAAAATCTAAAGACTTGTGAAAAATGCTGTCGTCTATGGAATGTTCCAATTGAACCTGGGAACTTAGGGCATTCATAGATATTGTGTTACACTCCACTGTTGTTAAAATAGTAGGAATTACAACAAATGACTATTTAATATTAGAGAAGCTAAAGCAAAATTCTTCATAATTCCATTATTCAGGAAAGTAATCTGATGGCAAGATTTGGGCTCTTCACATGCTTAAGGGCAACCAAACTTTTGCCCAAAAAGGGTTGTACCAGCCAGCTGGTAGTGACGTGAGCGCCATACATGACTTCCATAAAGTTAGACAGTGACTTCAAGCACTCATAGTTAATATGGAAGAGATGCCATTTTCGGCTGACAAGATTAAAATGGAGCATATTACACAGGAACCTGTTATCTCTGCTAGCCATGTTAAAGACACACTGTCAATTTAAAATTCATACTTAAGGGTGGAAATTCTGTACCTACTATTGTTACAATACTTCAGATTGCTGCATTTGAAACAGATGTAGTTGCTAGTGCTTTATTTCCCCTGTATAGTCAGTTATCTTTATTTCCCCATGTAACACGTGTGACTGTTGAAGATATATTTGGACTTTATGTTCTTTTAAAGGTGAGTTTGGGTGTGGGCTACTTGATAAAAGTTATGTATTTGCCCTCAGATGCACTCTGGCCACCTGGATTATATAATCAAATAATAGGTAATGCAAGCAAAGTGTATTCTGCCATGGTAGTAGAAAGTGATCCTCAATTACCATTTCTATAGTGGGGGCTCACCTATGGTCACTTTAAATTACTGTGATTACTTGATATCCCCACTCCAGTTACTGTGTCTTGGCTAATCAGGTGAATCATTTTAAAATGTGTTAGATACATTCCTTGTAGGTAGTGTTCTCTTAATTCTCTATTAATTAACTCTTCTTTGTTAGGCAGACTTAGCCTCCAAGTTGTAAATGATCGCTTATCTCCAGCTCTTGGCTTAGTGACACTTTTTGCAGGAGGATTGGTAAAAATGTATCAGAGTGTGAACTTTCCAATTTATCCTCTACAAGTTTTTAATACGACTAGAATTATTTTTAAAGAAAGTTATCTGGAAACTAAGGTATTAGAGGTGTCAGCAGCCGTGTTAGACTGTATCTGCAAAAAGAAAAGGAGTACTTGTGGCACCTTAGAGACTGACTAACATAGAGAAAACTACTGCATGCATCCAATGAAGTGAGCTGTAGCTCACGAAAGTTTATGCTCAAATAAATTTGTTAGTCTCTAAGGTGCCACAAGTACTCCTTTTCTTTTTAAGGTATTAGACAATCTGGAAATACTAATTTACAGAATAAACATTATGCCTCCTCAGGGAAGCCTTGGGATATCTATCCAAGTCATCTAGATAAGATTTTATTTCTAGGTATATTGATCAATTTTTTAATTATTCAGACATGTCCAGAGGACCCCTGTGTTTAGAATCTTGTAGTATTTAACAAGCTCTGTGACTTGCAGGTGAGTCATAATGGCTGTAACCTTTGTAGTTTTGTTACGGGAAGGAAAATAGCATGGAAATACAGTTGAAGGTAAAGCCACAGAAATGTCTATCTCAGTATTTTCACCTAGTCTTTCTCTTAAGTGAGCATTTATAGCAGGAGTGTCAAACTCCTTCTTTGGAAAGCGCTGAATTCTATTTTGAATTATGGTCTGTGGAATAAATTTAGGACTACTTAGGTCCCTGCACCCACACCAGACACCAAGTGATGTTAATAGGAGGTTTGCACAAAGTTCAAATATAGAAAATATGGCCTCTAGCCAGTAACTAAAAGTTGTCATCCTTATTATCTATCCTACTGCAATGTAAATAAGTAATGAAGTACAAATAATTTGTATTTCAGTACAATGCCATGATTGGGCTTTATAGTTAATGGTCATCTGAAGTTAATGTGGCTGGGAATGTTGACATTGCTAGAGCCATTATTTCAGGCTTTCTGCAGATTCAGGAAGTCAACTTTGCATCGTTTGATTCTTGGCCGTATTTTGGAGGTTGAGGGCTTTTTCTTTTAGATGAAAGTGCAGATTCTGCAGAATGTGAATGTAATGTGCAGGCCACATAAACATATCAAGTGGGCTGGATCTGTCCTGCCAGCCAGGAGTTTGACACCCCGATTTACAGTATTTAAATTTGTCCTCATCTCTAGTATGGTTACTGTCATTCTAAGAGTTTCAAATGGAGAAAGTTTGAAGTGAAATTTAAATTAGGTTACTCATTGCCCTCTACACAGGCTTTTCAGACTCCTCAGATCAATCGTATAAAATACTCTGTGGTATATTCTTCAAAGTTTTAAAGGGCTGTCTTCAGTAAGAACTTCCATCTAACTAGAATATCTTAAAATCAGCTGCCACAACAACTATGTCTAGAAACAGGATGACTTTTTTGTTGCTGCTGACTCAGACCCCAATGGCCAAAGATTCTGCTTCTCTAAAACACTGACAACCAAAGCAATGGGTCACTGATATTTCCCTGGAGGTCTGGGGTGGTACCTCTGTCCAGGAGGAGGTGTTATAACACTTTAGGATATCTACCCCAACCTGTGCTTCTCCCTCCACCACCTAATATGCGTCCATCAGTTTCTCAATTATAATTTGCCCATTCTGCAGAATGCCACATCAGTGAATAGATGGGCTGAAAAAAATGGATGTTTACTAGGGATTGTGGTTAATTGAGCTCCTATTTACCAATCCATTTGACCCTCATGCCATCCTCTTTGCTATCCCCAGCCCCCCCATGCTATTCCCTACTGAATTGGCAGGAATAATAGGGCTATTTTTATTGGCATCGTAGCATTCTACTTAATTTGTTAGAACTGAAGAACGTCTTTTATTGACTGGATTATAAAAACATTTCTGGTGTCTGCAGAGTGTCTTTGAGAAGAATTTGGAGACAAAATGTGATCATGAGAACACTACAATTCATCGTTACTTTTGTGTAATTTTAATTTTTTTTCTTCCATGTGAGTGAAAACTAGATACATTCTAAACTCCTTTAGTAAGCTGATATTAGACAACTTACAAAAGCTTTCCTTCTGATGCCTCTCACAAACATTACTGAGAATGGGTTTCTCATTAGTGCTTGAGAGAGAGAGATGAATATATATATACACACACACATCTATTTACAAGGTAATTGCTTGAAAGACTATGGCCTTTAAGAATTGATTTAATATATTAAACAAAGAGATAATGCATTTTAAAAAAACTAACATCTAACGCATCCCTATTTATAACACAGATCCTTTAGCAATTAGGGTTTTAAATGCCTTTTAGGTTGCTAAAGTAAAACACCGTAAATTAACAGGATTGTGCAGTTTGTAATGTGAATTCTGATTAATTTACAGATATTCTGCTAAGATGGTGTTAGACCAATAGATGGTGCCATTACCTTAGAAACTGGTAAATTGTTTACTTAGCATATAAAATTAATGAAACAGTTGTATTATATGTGATGTCATGATCTACTCTAGCTCTTGATAGAATTAAAATATAATTATTAATTTGGTTTTATATTTTATAATGTGCTCTAAAACCAATACATTATCAAATATAAAACCATAAATCATTTCATAATGTGAATAGGTAGTGATTGATTAGTGAACTCGTGGTGTAGGAGTGCAATCTGCTTTTATCGATATGGTTTCTTTTGGCACTTTTGCTTTAAAAAGCTTTAAGTCTGATAGTTCTCTAGGCGGGTTACAGATTTTGACTAAAGAAAATCAACTAACAGGAGCAGTTCATATAAGATATACATACAGTTCTAGCCATTTTATTTCTCTTTTGCTTAAACTTGTTTCATTTTCTGATGTACCAGTTCTGTGGTTTATTTAAAAGCATAAACAAAAAGTAATCTCCAGTTTACCAAGAACATCCTGTATGCTGCCATACTCAGCACCAAATGTACGGTTTCTACCCCGTCTAGCCCACATTGTGCAGACAGGTTCCATGCTTAATTAAAATAAATTTGGTTAAAGCTTGTATAGTAGTAATGTTTAAATAACATCTAAAGATTGTGGTGCTGTTGTGATGTGCAGAAAGAAGTGGTGGTGGGTTACAAGGTTCTTGGCAGGAAGTGGTAGATTTGACTGGTTTGGGGTGGGCTGCCTTTAAGAAGGAGAGAGAGAGAAAGTCAAGAGTAGTGGTAATTACATGGCTGATGGGTGCGAAGCTGGGGATAACGGGCTGGAACTTTGAAACCTCATTACAGACCAAAGACAGTTATCAGTATTTGAAAAATGGCACAGTATGAATCTGTCTTCATACGCTGTGTGTTTGAAACCAAGTTTATGCTGCTTCATCTGGTTGCTCAGTACCTAGAACAGAAAGAAAAGGAGTACTTGTGGCACCTTAGAGACTAACCAATTTATTTGAGCATGAGCTTTCGTGAGCTACAGCTCACTTCATCAGATGTTTACCGTGGAAACTGCAGCAGACTTTATATACACACAGAAATCATGAAACAATACCTCCTCCCACCACCACTGGGGTGGGAGGAGGTATTGTTTCATGATTTCTGTGTGTATATAAAGTCTGCTGCAGTTTCCACGGTAAACATCTGATGAAGTGAGCTGTAGCTCACGAAAGCTCATGCTCAAATAAATTGGTTAGTCTCTAAGGTGCCACAAGTACTCCTTTTCTTTTTGCGAATACAGACTAACACGGCTGTTCCTCTGAAACCTACCTAGAACAGGTACACACATTGTATGGTTTACAAATAGGTTCCATTTTATAGGGGTTGCTTCACTGATTCAGACGTGCATACTATTTGTAATGGAGATGGCTATACCCTTCTCTTTACAGATGCATCTGGAACTTAAGGATTTTTGTTGTTGTTGTTTGTTTAACTCCTAATTTAAAAAAAAAAAACGTACGTTGTCACACTTAACTCCAAAGAATGTTTTCAAATGACAAATTAGTACAAATTAACTGGTAAATTTTTTTGGTCACCATGGATAGTTTTATATAAGGGCAAAACAGATTTTTCTGTAGTGAGTGGTAAAAGTACTTTTGTGGATGAATACAGATGGTCTTCCTTTGCAAAGGGTTTAAAAGAAACTCAGTGCTTACTCAGGAGTGAAAGCATTAAATTAAACTGTTTATGCTGACAAAGGACAAATTTGGATTTCAGCAAACGATGCAAGATTGTCTGATTGCTTGTCTTGTCTAGAAAAGCTTCTAGTCAAGACTTATAATGAAATACATGCATAAAATTAAACTGCTTGAAGTCTGTAGCTCAGCTTTCGGCAGCAGTAAGATGTATTCCAGTGGTCTCTAGTGGCTGAACCTAATCCCTTGGTACCAACATTGTTTTATATTCATAAATCAGCTCTTCATGCATTGGCAATGTCGGCCTGCGGAGCAAGCAGTACCACCGAGAGACTAGGCCACTGAGCCAGGAACCAGATTGAAAAATGATCCCAATCGATGGGGCTGTGGAGAGCAAGGAATTTTTACCTAGAATGAGCAGCAAATTGAATAACAATGAGTGTGTGTGAATAAGTGCCCTGTCAGGGAGCCCTGACACTGATGGATTAGAAAGTGCTAAATGTTACTCTCTCAATGCTGAATACCTCCTCTAGAATGGCAGGCTGAGGTAGCAAACAGGTCCTTGGGTACTGAAAATGGACTGCTGTTAAGCAGTAGGAAGTTCTCTGCAGTGAAAGTTCTGCTAAAAAAATCCAGTTAAGCTGATTTTAAAAAGCCATTGCAATTAATTATGAAACTGAAGGGGAGGGGAATAACTTACAACATCTGGATTTTTTTTAGTGCAAATACTAAAATTTTAAAATGGAAGTTAACTGCTAAGATAATTTGAAACTCCTAGGTTATGTAAAGGACAAAGTGTGATTCTAACATAAAATTCCATTACAACAGAGTCCATTGTTGTTGTTTCTTAACCTTGTGGCAGATTCTAATGGAATGCCAGATTCCATAAAGCAGTTTTAAAAATTAATCAGAAATGCTAGGTCACATGTCCAGACTAATTACCAGATTTTTATTACAGATTTTAACCTCTCAAATCTTAGTTTAAAATTTTATTTGAATGTTTCAACATGTCTAGCAATTTACAGTGTTACTTGTTTAACTGTTAGGTTAATTACTAATTCTTAAAGAAGCATCTTCCTAAAATGATGCTTACGGAAAACATGTGCAAGGTTAACTGTGTTTTAGGGCTGGCAGATCATTGGAAGTGCTATACTATTGTATTTTTTTTATGTTTACTGAGTTTTTACAGTTCTTAAATTGATCGTTCATAGAAATAAAAACTAGTTTAATATGATGAAGCTTTCTGACTGAAGCTGTGCTTCTGATTCTACATATCTGGAAGTGTGTGTGTCTTTTAGAATGGATCAGACAATGCACTTTTGAAAAACTTGTTCTTCATTATAAGATTGTTTTATTAATTAAGCATGGTAATTATGCAGCTTTCAAATAACTTTTAAGAAGAGGTGTTCGTATCTGTGTGGATCTGAAGAAAGAGACGCTGTTAAACATATCTAAAGCAAATATGTAATATGATTATTATGTTGAATATGAGATTAGTTAGAGATTAAATAAATAATTCATTGAATTACCAAGTATAACAGTGCTTTATTAATCCTTTCAGTGGCTTTGAGACATTAATTATTAATTAATTGAACAGCTATGCTTTTGATAATCAGTGAGGTTGAATCTCAACTGCTGGTATTTTATATTGGATGCTGTCTATATAAAGTCAGAGCACGTTTCCAGATGAATTTCACACATCCAAGTTGCTGTTACAGTTGGCAAACATAACTGTTGCAGGTTTCCCTTTGTGCCATTGTGCTAAGTGTGCATTTAGAAATTTGCCCTTAGTCCTTAGTTTTTATGGCCAAATTTTCACAAGAAGTTGTGTCCAATGTCTCCTGTGATGGGGCATTCCACTCACCGCATGGATGGCGCCGCCTCCTGGCTATTCTGGGGATTAGCTCTGCAAGGCTGATGCCTCTTCCTGCGGTTGCACACCATTACTCCATCTCTTTCTTCTGGTCTGCAGCCCCTATCACGCTTCACAAGCTGCTGCTGCCTCTTCATGACTCAGCCTTATGTCCGGGTCACTGTACGTTTTCCCTTCCAGGGTATAGTCCTTCAAAGTCTCTGGCACTTACACAGTGGCCCAGGCAGTCTTTCCGTTGACTGCCCCACCGGTGTCATTTCCCCAGTGCTGGGTAGGGGAACCTGGGCCCACTTCTACTCCTGGTTCCAGCCCAGGGGCCCTAGAACATGCAGTGAATGTCTGTTCGGTCCCCAACCTGGCTGCTTCCCTCACCAGCATGCCTCCCTGTGGGGTTTGCCAGCCTCTCTACTCCCTCTTCCCAAGGAGCAACCATGGGCTACTCGTCTCTATAGCCTCCAAGCATATCTTCCTTCTCCTAGGGAGTGACTGGAGATTACTTCCCTGGCTTTATAGAAACCCCACCTGTTCCCACACAGGTGAGCTTCCCCTAATTAGGGCTCTCTTCTCAGCCATCAGCCTAATAGGTTAATTGACCCATCTGGCCTCCATTAACCCCTTCTGGGCAAGTGTGAGGTGGACATCCCATCGCAGCTCCCATTTGATCACCTGCTTGAAGTAGGCAGTCTTTTAAAAGTACTCCACTCCCAGCAGCTTACAACTTTTCCCAGTGACAGCTCCTGGGTGTTGAAAATTTTTGAAAAATCTGTCTCCAATTCTTTAAAGACAGCGGTTTTATTGCAGGGAAAATGAGTGGTGTTTTCCTTTCCACCCCGGCGTGTCTTCTTTCGATGCCAAAGTGAAATGCCACTTACCAGTAGATTGTTCTGATGTTTATAATTGCCTAATAATTTCATACTTTAATCAGTGGTTAACCTATTTTATAGATAAGATTAATAGTCTGTATCATTAACATAACATTGAGCTGAATAGGTGCCATTCCCATCTCTGTTAGAGCTATTGTTTAAGGGTGCTTGCAGAGATCACTATACCAGTTACATTTGTTTCACATTTGAAGATTATTTTTCAACTATGAGGGCTAGAAACTCTTTTTAAAATTAAAGCTTAAAATCTCAAGCACAAGGGGCAGCCACCAGAGAAGCACACTGGTTCACTATGTTTCTGTGAACTGGCCCAATTTGACCCCTGCTTAAAGTTCTGCTCAGAATTTGTAGTAATTTGCAGTGTTGTTGTAGCCCTGTTGCTTCCAGGACAAAGCGGGTGAGGTAATACCTTTTATTTTGTCAGAAATTGGTCCACTAATGATATTACTTCTCCTACCTCGTCCCATTTCTAATAATTGTATTTCTTTCCCTAACTAATAGACAGCAATGGATTATATTTTGCAGTGTTAGGATTTTTACATCTCTTCAAGCATTAGCACTGGAAAATGTTTAACTTCTTTCTGCTTGCTTGTTAGAAATTGTTTGGTGGATATAGAAGACATAAATAAGAGAACAGTTTTGGTTCCCACATACACATAGGCTACCCACAGTCCCTTAGGACGTTGGTTTTTCTGTGCTTTGAATGGGCATTGCAATGAGAAAAATTGGATGTCCAGCTTTCACTTAGTTCCATGGATTTTTATTGGCTGCTTGCCAGTCATAATATATAACTTTCCCAAGGCATCCAGAATACCTGGAACATTGTGAATTTGTCTGGATCATACATTTGACAGCCACTGGGAAGTTCTGCCAGGTCTGCAGCTCTACAGACAGCCAAACATCTCATGTAATGGCTGAATCCATCATTTTGTACACAAGAATTTAAGCAGTTTTTGCTAAACTGTTTCAATTGATACATTTTTTTAGTGTGAATGAATCAAGCTCACTCTCCAAAGTACCTCACATCAGTGTAGTCAAGTAGTGGATTATTTGGATTATTAGAGGAATGCAGAATAATAAAATGTATTTACTTACTCTTCTAAAAATGCATCCATAATCTTGGGTTGCAAGTATAAGCATAAAAATACAATTTATAAATTTCAGATATTACCCAAAGTCCCTGTTGAGCTCCATCGTTCAAAAATCCATACGTCCTCAGAAGACTTGAACTCTGTTCTTGTACAGAACGTTGGGCTGTTCAGTAAGCCTCCTATCAGGGCACTTTTCTTTAAATGTGAGGCAGTAAAACTGTACTGTAAATATAAAACAAATACTCAGGATTTACTAACTCAAGACGTACAATTCAGAATTTGTAGAGAACCATTGCACTCCTGCTCCAAGCTCTGCTTTCTATTTTCACTAGTTTTGTTAGCACCATCATGGACTTCCATTTTTTGTGGATGTATGTAGGTTAACTAATGTAAAAATACAGGTCTCAAAATTTAGCAGCCTTTCAGCACCTCTTTGAAAGCTTCCTTATATGTGGGATAAACTAAATTCATTTTTTAATTTGAATTTCAAATCTAATACTTATTTGTTATCTTGACCAGTATAAATAATAACGGGCAACTCTAAGGAGCATTTAAATCGTGCATTGTTTTTATTATGTTACGTAACTTTTTTTAAACTCTAGAGACTTTCCTTTCTTTAAAAGTTTGCTTTGTTCTTGTCCTGGGATTCTGAACCTTTTGGGCTTAAAACTCACTTAGGATTTTGTCTTTGGGATCTCTTCCCCAAGCAACTGGTGGAGTGGAAGACAACATCTATTCCATTTGTCCTTTCATAGATTCATAGATATTTAGGTCAGAAGGGACCATTATGATCATCTAGTCTGACCTCCTGCACAATGCAGGCCACAGAATTTCACCCACCACTCCTAAAAAAGACCTCACACCTATATCTGTGCTATTGAAGTCCTCAAATTGTAGTTTGAAGACCTCAAGGAGCAGAGAATCCTCCAGCAAGTGACCCGTGCCCCATGCTACAGAGGAAGGCGAAAAACCTCCAGGGCCTTCCAAACTGCCCTGGAGGAAAATTCCTTCCCGACCCCAAATATGGCGATCAGCTAAACCCTGAGCATATGGGCAAGATTCATCAGCCAGATACTACAGAAAATTCTTTCCCGGGTAACTTGGATCTTACCCCATCTACAAACCCATCACAGGCCATTGGGCCTATTTACCATGAATATTTAATTACCAAAACCATGTTATCCCATCATACCATCTCCTCCATAAACTTATCGAGTTTAATCTTAAAGCAAGATAGATCTTTTGCCCCCACTACTTCCCTCGGAAGGCTATTCCAAAACTTCACTCCTCTGATGGTTAGAAACCTTCGTCTAATTTCTAATCTAAATTTCCTAGTGGCCAGTTTATATCCATTTGTTCTTGTGTCCACATTGGTACTGAGTTTAAATAATTCCTCTCCCTCTCTGGTATTTATCCCTCTGATATATTTATAGAGAGCAATCATATCTCCCCTCAACCTTCTTTTAGTTAGGCTAAACAAGCCAAGCTCCCTGAGTCTCCTTTCATAAGACAAGTTTTCCATTCCTCGGATCATCCTAGTAGCCCTTCTCTGTACCTGTTCCAGTTTGAATTCATCCTTCTTAAACATGGGAGACCAGAACTGCACACAGTATTCCAGGTGAGGTCTCACCAGTGCCTTATATAACGGTACTAAAACCTCCTTATCCCTACTGGTCCTTTCTTTGAGATTATTGCTTATAAGGAAAAACCATTCTAATTGAAAAGAGAACAACACAAGTGCTATGTAGAATAAGTGGATGGTTGGGAAAGCTATCTATCCTCTTCTCTAAGAGCATCCACTGGTGTACACAGGAAGTGTATGTGCAAAAGAAAGATATATAAAATGGGGGAGTGTTAACAGAAGTTTTAGAAAATGAAGAAATATAAATTTTTCGCTTATGTGGTTATTACTGAAGAACAATAATCTTGTCTTTGAAATATTACTTTTACACTTACATTCTGGAAACTTTATATTTTGTGCAATCGTACTAATCATGTGAAAGACACCTAGATCCTAGTATAAGCAGTTCTAACATACTGGTTTCTAGTATTTTCAGTAGGCTTCCCATCCTGCTTGCAGAGGGCCTTATCTGAATTAAGGAGGCACCTATAGTTTGGGGATCCATCCCCCATATGGCTCTTTATCTCTCCAGTTAGAATTGCTTTTCCATATAATTTCACTTAGACTAGCTTTGTTTTTGCATCTTCATTTATACATAGGGTCCCATATCTATTCCAGAACACAATTTATTTTGCCCTTGGTTAGAGAATGAGTGAAATTTCTTTTGTTTGCTGTTTTGTCTGTTGACAACATCTGTTTATATGGTTCTCTTCTGCTGCCACTCCCTCAAATTCTTTTTGTTTCCAGTTGTAACTGTTAAAAAATGGAATCCACATATTGCTCCAAGGCCTAAATGAATAGTCATTGCTTGTAATACAAGTACACACTTGGAGCAGCCTACTGCTTTTAGATGTGATGTATTTGGTACTGTAAAGGTAATGATCCTCAACCACAGCAATATTCTGTAACAGGAATATCTGTCATATTCATTGGGATTACTGTGTTCATTGATTTGTGTCTGTAAATCTGCTGTTTCTACCCTTTAAATTTGATCTATAATTGGACCTCCTTAAATGGTTCAGATAAGGTAGTCTGTATTTCCTCAACAGTGTCACTGTCAGCTTCTCCTTTTTCATTATACATTCAGCAGACTGGATAAAATCAGCAGGATACCTCATTTGAAACTGTTTAATCGCTGTCTTTTTCTTTTGCTAAACCATTGAGCTGGTCAAGCGATGTACACAAATCATTTTAAATAGAAAATACGGCTTTCTTTGTGACCCAGCTAAACAGATAGTACTATGCAAAACACTTTAAAAAGTAATAAATGCCAAAAAAAATTTTAATTGGAGTAAAAAATTGTAGATAACTTTATTCGCTCTCCAAAAGTTGAGCGTCCTGAAATATTGTCAGGGCCATGTGCAGACAAGATGATGTCTTCCTAAGAATCCACTCTTTTCTGAACAAATCAAGTCTAAAATTTCAAATAGTGCTGAGCTGCTTTTTGTCCATGTGTAGGAAGTGCAGATTTATGTATAAAGCCTGCAATTATATTGTTTCAGGAAAAGAGGGGTTCTGTTGCATCAGTACCCTTGTAGTGCAATCTTTGAATGGATCAGAGATGTGATATTAAATGCTTGGCTCCATATTTGCCATTTTGTCTATTTCCTGTTACTCTTCAAAGTACAAAGTAAAAATAATGGCTCAAAATAAATGCTGCATAATAAATAGTTTTAAAGTAGAAGTGGAAAATAACCTGGTGGCAGCAGCTATTGCCATTGCTGGTACTCTTGTCTCCATGTGTCAAAATGACTATCCCAGGGCAGCTCATTAAAACAATCTATTCTAAGTGTATTGGTATTTAGTGTTACACCCTGCAACCTGGCAAGGCACAGGAGTGGGACAGAAAATATAAACTCTGGCATTCATTTAACTCACTTTCTATAACCTTGTTTTCATGCTTCGGCATTTTACTGTAAATAATTTACACTAATAAAAATTGGACCACACCAAGTCGGTATGGACTAGAGGTAAATTTGGGACTCAAGTAAGTGTCACCTGTCATGAGAAGAGACATTTAAATGGCATGTGGTAAAATAAGGGTCAGTATTTTAATGAACTTAAGTCAGGTTTGTGGTGTGTTGCCGTTTTATTGACACTCTTGTTTTCTTTTAAAAATACTCTATAGCAATTCAGCAGTTACTTTACAACTACATCAAAATTTAAATAATTGTCTTAACCTTATTATTGTAGGTTCTGGATCATTGGCAGCAATGGCAGTATTTGAAGATAAATACAAACCAGACATGGGGGTAAGGAATGTTTTGGATTTTTTTAATTTAGTATTTCTTCTTTCAGTAATTCTCAAAACACTGACATACATCAAATGGGTTTGATGCTAATCTTGAATGTTGCTTTAGTTTAAAACAAAAAACGTAACCCTCCTGCTCCCAATGTCACTCTGTAGTATGCCGGCTCATTGCAGAGCTGTCAAAAAATTCAAATGGACACAGCCAACTTACAAATCCCAGTACTGCTGTTTGTAATTTCTTTAATTGGTTCTTACAAAAGCTTCTATGGTTAATGTAGGTGAAAGATTGGAGGAGAAATAATTCTGTTTATAGGTTACTTTAGGTATATGAGAGTCCCTGTATAATCAGTTTCACTCTTTCCCCTGTATAGTCCATTTCCTCATTCTCTCCCCTCCTTGTATATCTTTTACGTTCTTTTAAAGAAAGGAAAATTTGATTATAAAACCACAAAAATTGGCAGAAGCCAGTACCTGAAACTACCTTTAACTCATTTTTGAAACTGACTAGATTTCAAGTTGGCTGTGGCCATTCAAATAACAACTGTACTCCAATCTTCAGGATCTACCTAAAAGACGTTATCAGAACATTTATAAGTTGCTTTGCTGATGGTCTATATCAAACTTGAGTAATCTATAAATGCATGTTACTATGCAACCGTAATAATTTAAGAGTAAAAGCTGAAAGCAGTGGTGCCATGATCAAGTTTTGGATACATGATGCGCCTGAATAAGATGGTTCATTCTCATTATATCTGTTTATGAACACATCCGTTGCATTATTTTTATTTATGTATAGCTTTTCTTCACACCTATGTAGAATATAAGGTATACTAGGATTTTTAAAAACCAGTTATTGTTCAATAACTATTCACCTAAAAAGGGAAAAATCCACAGTTGTCGGCAGATACACTACTGATGAAAATAAAACTAAAAGAATTAAGATGCTTCCTATGACTATACCTGGTAAAATGCCTCAGTAATGTCAGGGCCTCCTTTAAACCACATTAATCTCTTCAAACTTTCCTTGAATGCTTGCTGCTTCTAGTTGCAATTGATTAATAATTCCACGTGTTAAAGAAAAATAATGAGAATCGAATACAAAATTGAGAGTTTGAAGTAGATTAAAAATGACGCTAACACTTGATTATTTTTCATAATTGTCATTGGAACATCAAAGATAAGCTATAACATTACTTTAAGGTATTTAGTGTTTAACTGAATCACATAGCGGCAAAACGGAAAGTTGATAAACTACAATAAATGTCTTCAGATTTCACTAATCTGTGTTACATCTCTGCTATAGACCAATTTCTTAAATCTTTATGCAGTTGATTCAGCAGTGTGATCCTATAACTCCACTGAATTCCTCTCTGAAGTTATTTAAATTTGCAATTTTAAGTGTATTGGTTTATTCTGTTAAATTTTCTTACGGAGTAACTTCATGTGGATTAACAATTGATTAAAAATTAGTAGTGAGTGCTTTTCCGGTTGTTAAATTCGTTAAAAGATTACACAATGGGCAATAAATGGATCACTTTTCAAATTACTCCTAGAGAGACTCTTCCCAGAACGTTTCATATGAAATAGTTATAGTTCTGTTAAAATGTTTTTTTAAGTTTTGATAACAAACAAGATCACAATTGCAAAGCTGCTGTTGCAGAGGGCACCTAATGAGACAGGACTTCATTTAGCATGTAGAATGTATAAGCAATGTTGTCAGAATTTGGAATATTTTTAATTAGGCACTCAGACTCATTCCTTCATTTAAATAGCATGAAGGTTGTGCGACTAACAGAAAAATCCATTAAATATAAAGTAAAGGTTGAGTCTCCACCCATGTAATGCAAACCATTGTGAGAGTGTCACATCACGTTTTTGACTCTGTCCAGTTTCCTGTATAACTGGGTGTTTTTTAACATGTGCTGCCTGAATTGACAACAAGGCCTAAAATCCTTAGGAACAACAGCTACTGCACAATCCCTTCTTAAAATTCAATAGCATAATTTTTTGCCATCTTGAAAGGAAAACCTTAAATCTCATTTTCAATTAGTTATCAAGATCCTTGGTTTTTAAAGTAATTTTTGAGTGTAACTTTTTTTTTTTTTAAAGCACCAAAAATTGGTAAACTTCCAATTGTTTTTACTTAAGGTCAGCCTAATTAAATTGTCTTCATACACAACCTTAAATGGCAGGAGAAATTCACTATTGTATCAAGCATGCAGAAATGTAGTCTACCAATTTGTTGAAACTGATATGTAGGTCTCAAGACTAGCATATAATTTAAGCTTGGTTTTATGTTTATTGAGTATTCTGTTAATTAAAATAGTGATATAATAACACATCAGAACAATCTAATATACCTAAGAGCTAACTGAGAAGACTCAATTGGACTTCTTTTTTTTTTTTTTTTAAGACTTACGTTCTTCTCCATTTTTCTACTGTGGTTAACAGGTTAAAAGTCTAACTTAATTCTACATTTTTGAACACTGAAAATTAGGTTACTGTACACAGTGGGAAGTTCAACAAGATTAAAAAACAAAATAAATATTAATTATAGTTCTATCGATAGGAGTAAACAATCACATAAATGCAGCAAATCTTTGTATTATATGGTATGGACATAAAAATCGTCAATTGCTAAAACACATTGCAATGATGAGAAATTTAAAATCCCTGGAGATTAATTCATTAAAACTGGGTAGTAGATTAATATTTTTCTGTCAAGATCAATACTGCTTGCTTTTGCATTAATTGTCAGAATATCTTGCTAGGGCTACTGAAAGGTAATAGCGTGCTGCAAGACCATCACATCACAACCAATGATTCAAAGGCAAACTGTCCTGCACCCTCTGGTATCGACTTGCAAATTAGCATCTGGAATCTAATTAAACAAGCTTAATGAAAGTAGCAGCTGAATACTGCTGGAAAAGACAATCAGCTTTTTTCCCTCTGATATATATTCTGTACTATTGAAGCTGATCACCAAACACATCGTGTGAGCACAGTTAAAAAAATTAGCATTTATTTGAAGAATAGGAACTCTTTTTCATTCTGTTATGCTTTTGGCATGCACTGGCGTCCCATGAGAGCCATGCCACAGCAGATAGTGCACAATATTTATAAATCCATGACAGGCAATAATAGGAACTTGAAAAATTCTTTTGCTAGAATTTCAAGTTGAGAGCTGCCAAAAGCTGAGAGGATCAAATCTGCAGTGGCAGCTGCTGTGCCCTACAGTTAGAATTGTAGACTTTGAAGATGCTCAGCTTAAAGAAATGAAGACTGCAGGCTTAGCCAATTTTTGCAGGTTTCTAGAGCCCTGGCTCTCTGCCTTTTGAAGATGAGTTGCTGAAGCTTCTCCCACTGCCTGAGGCATGCTAAAACCAACAGGATGTGTTTTTTTCATAGACTTTGTGTGTCTTCAGTTTTGAGTAGCAGATGCTTTGTCGGTGCCAGCTGTGATGGTCCTTCTCTGGTTGCAATGCTGAGAGATGATCTTTACCCAAAATCCTCCAGCGAAACTGCCAAGATGGATAGTGACGTATAAAAGTGCTACTTCTGCAGTCTAATTTATGGAGTCATGTTTCATTGTGAACCAAGTGCTGGCCTCTAGAGGAACTGTTATAGATTGAAGAAGTGAACGCTTTCAGCCCTGAAGGACTATAGATGTTTCAAAATGTGATGCCAAGCACCTGGCTGCTGTAAGAACAATATTAATTTGTCATGTGGGTAGCTACAGATCTACCTTAAATAATATAAGTGGAAGAACAGCAGAGCTAATACAGAGTTGTGAGCTTAGTCAGTTTTTCCTTTTTGTGGCGTACCACCTGCTGTTAAACACCACATTCCATTTTTTAAGTACATTAATGGTTTGTGCTGTTCCAAAAACAGTATTGAGAGATATGGCAATCATCCTGAACTAGGATAAATTCTGCCTACAATATTAGATGCTGGAGCTTTTGAATTGTCTTTATCCTTGTGGTGATTGGATTCCTAGGGATATTTGGGGGGGAAAAGACCTTTAATAATATAAATGTTGGTGATTGACCCTGCCTCTCATGAAGGAGAAGTTTTTGCAGGTTTATGGAAGAAAATTACTTAATTAAAATACAGCTGTGTGCACCTGTATTTCTCAATCACCTGATGAAAGCTTCATGTTTGACTGAGCAAAGATACAGGCCGCTCATGCTTCTGCTTTGTCTTCCATATTTCATCAAACCAATAAAAAGAGAAACCAAAATAAGGAGACTAGAAAGATGACCAGCAGAAGTCATAGAGAACCATGATTTCAGGGAAATTTAGTAAAGCTGTTTGAAGTGTTCAGGATCAGAGGACAAATAGAAAAATAAGGGTGTGGGGAAGAAATGCAGGATTTAAATAATTGAATCTGAAATTGATCGTTCTAAAAATATGAGAACATGCAGTATTTTTGATTGTGCAGTCTAACATTAGTTTGAGTAGTAAATGCAGACAAACATACATAGGGGAAGGAGAGCTTTCTGAAGCCTATGGACAAAATTTCTCTCTCGCTCTTTTCCCCCCCCCCCCCTTCAACCCATTCTCCTGACCATATTCCCCTTCTTTAAAAGAGTGTTACTGTACAGGACAGGGCAAACCATGGACTGTTGGTTAATCCACAGGAGACAGTGGCACTATTTCTGGCTCTGCTGTTGATCACTGAGACACCTGAAAGCCAATGGCTCTGCATCAGTTTCCCCATCTGTAAAAAGGGGATATTCTCTTCCTCAAAGGGAGATGAGTCTTAATGGGCTTATGCAAAGTCATTGATATTCTAAGATGGAGGGCTTTACTGCAATTTTATTTCTATTTAAACAAAAATACTTAAAAGGGATAATTCCGCAACGTTCCGAAAGCATGCCATTTTCTTCCATTATTAAACATCATTAAAATATTTCGTAAGTACTTTGGGGGACAGTGGGAAAACATGCATCCGATGAAGTGAGCTGTAGCTCACGAAAGCTCATGCTCAAATAAATTGGTTAGTCTCTAAGGTGCCACAAGTACTCCTTTTCTTTTTGGGAAAACATGGGTGTAGCAATATGTAGCTGAGTATTTGTTTTTACTAACTACTGACAATAATACTGGGTTATTTTTTGACTGTCAAAACTCTAACCTTCATCAACAGTAGTAGTCTCATCAGTCTTATTTAGATTGCATCTGTATGATTCGATGCTCAAGAGCAATGACAACCTGCATATGAATTTTGTATTAATTAGTGATGGTTGATCAAAACGTCTGTGTCCCTGCCATAGGGCTCAGGTGTGGAAGTCTGCAGGCTAATCCCACCAGCTGACATTCAGAGGTTTAATGACTCCATGGGAAGGTGACCACTTGCTGGGAAGTTTCTTGGCTGAACTCAGACAGCAGACAACAGAGATCAAGCAAGAGTATCCGAGTTAAGCAGAAGAGCCTGCCTGAGATACTTGAATTCCTGTTAGTGTCAAACAGAGCTTAAGTAAACAAATCAAAACAAAATTAAAAATCTGACCCCCCTGCACAAAAAGAAGTGCTTAAAATGTGTGCTCTGTGTATGTGTTTATTTCATTACATAGTGACAAGAGATTAGGCTGTTAGTAAACGTCTTTACTGCTTCTTATTGCTAGAGCTCATGTTAGTACAGATTTGATATTTCCATTATGTGACTGCTCTACTCCATCCTTTGGAGTTGTCTATCTCTGCACAGACTGGTGTCAGGTATTAGTGCAGACAAACCTTTATTTTCAGGAGTTATATCATACTGTTTCCTATTTTTAAACTAAAATTATTTAAACATGTTAACTCAATTCCTGTTTGATATATTGGACAGGTTCTGTTCTTAACTCCTTGCATGGACTGTTATGAAGAATTGATCTCCATTATGGAACTTATGAAAAACTGGAAATATGAAGTTAATTTTAAATGTATCCTACTACTTGGCAGCTAGATATGCTCTTAAATGGCTGATATTACTGGAGAGGAGTTCTTAATGTATGCTCTTTTCATATATCAAAGCATAATTTCCAAACGAAAGTCAGATAATAAAACTGCCTAAGGGTGATTTCCTTCCGAGTTACCACTGATACCCAAAACACTTCTTTGTTCTATATACTGACTATTTCCAGATACAGGAATCTTGTCTAAGTTCATCCATTCTTTAGTTTAAATTGGACCCTGCTGCATGGCAAAGGAAACAATTTCCTTACCTTTGCAGAGGTAACACAAAGTTTGTACACAACAATGTAGACAAGCTATTCACAAACTGCTGAATGTTAGAGAACATTTTACAGCACATAGGATAGATGTAGGGCAGGTAATTATTTTTTGATGCATTCTCAGGAGCAGATGTTCCAATCTAAATTGTTTTAGTTTGTACGTTTCCTGTAACTGTGGAACAGGGAAAATGTACTGAGAAATATTTCACATTGTACAATGCCTAAGTGCTGCCCCTGCAGTGAGAATCTTGAAGGCAGAGTGTAATTTCTGTATGAGCAAAGAACATTGAATTGGAATAAGGTCCCAGCAGAATTTAGACTAGGCTGAGAGAGTAGAAGCCCTTCAAATGAGTGAATACTTACCAAGTTTATAAAGCATTTGGGTAAACTTAAGTGGAAAAGGATTACAAGAGGGCCTAGGACTTTTTCTTTTTAAAATAAAATGTTGATCTTTCTTCACCCTCATCCGTCAACATTTTTGGTGATAGTGAGATGAGAATGGAGTGCTTTGCCTGAGGCAGAGGTGTCATTGCAGGACTTTGTTCCTATGGGGTATAATGGCATACAGTTACTTAAAATGACCCCTGTGCTTGGTTTGCTTTTCTCTCTACTCCCCTGTAGCTAAGATCCAAAACGTCACTACAGGGTGGTGGTGTAATATTAGGCAGATTGAGAATTTCAGGTTATCAAACTAAAGTCTTAAGTGTGGTAGAATTATCAAACTCCTTTACTGCTGAACAAGTCCATTTCATTCTGAGAATCTGTTCCTTAAAAATTCTGAATATCAGAACATCACAAGTGATGGATTAAATCTGTTCTCATGTTAATTCATAGTTATTGTGAGTATAGAAGCAGCCAGAAACCCTACAGATTCAAGATGAGGCTTGTAATTTAAGATTTCATACCACTGGAACAATGTATTGTACTATTCTTCATGTAAGGAATGAAATATAGGAACCAATGTTACTGAATAGTATCTTGGAATCGTATAAGTTTTTGTCTTGGCAGGTAATTTGGCATAAATTGTTAATGTAAATCCAGGTTAGTGGGGAAGACATTATTTTACTAAAAAAGATAAACTGCTGATTAATTCAGTATAGAACTCAATTACAAATTGAAAGTGTCTCTGCGGGACTCCAGTACCCTAAAGACAGCAGATGTTGAATTGATACTCCAGCATATTTCACACTGGTATGAAATATTAACATGGTTTATTATACTTGTGTGGTGTACAACATCAGACGGGGGGGCAGTAGTGATGAGTCTGGGCTTGCAAGCATATGTACTAATGAAATATGAAAATACTGTAATTACAAAGAGTAAGGACTTTGAGAGGTGTATTTTATTGAAGAAAAGATCTCAGTAGAAAATGGTAAGTTTAAAATAGTATAAATTTAAATTTTGTTTACATGGTATATACAATGTACAAGATAATACAAGAAAATACATCATACAACACAATCTTTTTTAAATGTACAAAATCAAAGACATTAATATTAAAGCTTAAACTGCTGTGTTCACAGGACTGCTAGCTTCAGTGCCCTGGTCAGATCCAGTTTGGGTAATTAGTTACTGTCTACTCCATATTTGCCCTGTAGTTTCAATAGGATGTCTTTCCTCATTGCTGTAGTGAACTGTTCCTTTTAAATAGATGCTGTTTTCACTCCAGAAGCGGTTACACTTCGGTGGTGGGTGAAGTGACTTGTGTGTTAATATATCAGCACAATGACAGCAGCATAAATTCTATAGTAGATACTGTAGAATTTGGATCAAAGAGATTTCCAAGTGAGCCACACCAAACTGGAAGGTAGTGTCCCTTTTTAAAGGTGTTTGGATAGTTAAACCTTGCTGTGTCGTAGTGGTGACTTACGATATGGGTGATAGTAGCCACATCAGCCAGCAGCAATGACTGTTAATCTTCTTAAGCAGAGATATAAGTGTTAGTGTTGGCTAGGACTAGGCTGAAAAACAGCAACCCATTATTAAAAAAACAAAAAACAGGGAACCCTAAAAATGACAAGAATAATCCTATTTTAAAAGCTTGCAGAAAAATTAGGATCTAGGAAAGTGTGTATCGGTTAGCTTTTATTTTATAACAATGTATCACTCCAAATACTACACAGTTTGACCCAGAGTTCCAATAAGTAGTAATCTGCCAAGGGATCCAAGTCTAATAATTACCATTTTTTTAGCTTCTTGTACCTCAAAGCTTTGAACAAAAATTGAGAGATTTTCACAGTGGTGTATGTATACAAGATACACTGAGACTCCTTCCTACAAATCTGTGTAAGTGCAAATGCTTCAGAATTTGGAGTTCTTCAGATTTGTTCCTAATTAAAGGCTGCAAGCTAGATTGGAAAATAAAGCAATAGCTGCATTATCTTGATCCAAAATATGAAAAATGTTAGTTCTTAGTTTGATCTCTTCATTCACCATTATTCTCCCATCTGCTGGAGTGTTCATAGGTTTCTTTATGTCCTACACTTTTTAAAGTCTATCTACTACAGCTAAGTAAAACCTTTGTGTGTGATTCAGAGAACCCTTGCCCTAAGAAAAACACATGCCTTCAAGTACCACAAAGTTCCAGAATTCTGTATGGGAGAAATTCAGCTCTGATTGTAAGGCTCCATTTTTATCCCTGTGCAGGTGGGCCTCGCAGTTCTGGGAATGATTTTGAGGGCTGCAAGTGGTAAGGAGCACCCCTATCTTTGAATTATACAACTACAGAGTTACAGTAGTAGTTGAACTCTGATCTAGAAATTGATATTTTTTTTTTTATTTTCACCTGTCCTCGTTTCTTGACCATCTAGTCTGGCATTACCCTAATTTCCTTCAGTCTGTCTTCTATACACTCTAGAAAACTAATGACTGTTTCTGGCACTTGTCTGCCCCATCTAAGCACCATTTTGAATACAGAAGCAGAAAATACATTAAATCTTTGTTTTCCCCCCATGTCCACAAACTAATCTTGCAGTGAGCGATCTCATGGTGATCATCACTGACTGCCTTTTCTTCATCGCTGCTTTTCCTTTTTTACTATGTGCCTTTTGTAATTATTTCAACTGCTCTTTTAACAATTACTTGAACGGTTGCTTTAATGTACTTTAGCTTTAAACCAGTCTAGCGGATCTGAGTGCAGTATTTTTTAACATTAAATATACAGTAATTCTCTTTAAAGAAATTCCACTTCCCTTCTGTGCTCTGTTGTCGTTCCTCCCATGCTTGTCTTTGTGGCGTTAGACTAATCATGACAAGCGGAGCTGTTTACTGTGTCCCTCTTCTCGTTCATTTACAGTAAGAGTGATGTATTCCAGAATATCTGGATGTTGTATCACTTTATGGTCCAGCCCCTTACTCCTCTCATCATCCTGGTGCTGCCACATAATTAACATCCTCTTTGCCGTCTGCTTTTTTACTTTTGTTAATTTCTTAGCTGCTACTTAACCTCCTACAGTCTGGTCTCCAGAATCCTTCTACACTTGATGAGGCCACTTTGAACATCTCCCCTTTGAACCTCTCATTCTCTTAAATGTTTCAGACTGTGATCAGTTGTGTGCTAAGATGAGCTTGTTTTTTTCAGGGCTTCAGCAAGCCCCCTTTCCACTCCTACATGTTCCAGATGTGCTTATTCAGCAATAGCCCCATCTTGCACTGCTGAAACTATAGGATTTCTCTCTACTCTGTGCCCATAGCAGCTCCGTCATGACCCTTTAGAGCATGTACGAAAGATGATGGGGAAAGAAAAGGCAACAAAACATGATGTGAAGGCAATGTCAATAACTCCCCAAAGTCAGCACCAGGTCCAGTTCAATTAAACTTAACAATTCCCAATTGGTCACTCACAAGCACTCACTTCACGTAAAGAAAGTGAGATGAAAACAAAGCACAGTCTTTTGATTCGGAGATCCAGTATGATAACTTCATAAAAATATTTTTCTGTTGTAAAGCATTCATCTGCCTATGACATTCATCACCTAAACTCCATTGGATGGGAAGCTCGGTGATTGGGACTTTCAAACAGTCTGAGTATTAAGATTGTATATCCCAGCGCCTCCCCCCTCAGTTCAAGTTAAAAATGTAGCCAAACAGATTCGTTCCAAACTAAATGGTTGGCTTTCAACCCTCTCTTTCAAAAAAAATTAAGAAAAATGCTTTGCATCAGAGCTGTCATCTTGGTTCCCCTGTCTCTTTGGACTTTCCCAAAAAATTTTAGTGTTGCTTCCAGTCACTTATCGATCTTCAACACAATTTCTCCCAGCAGACAGGCATAGCCACGCTTTCACATCCAGCAGTCTGCTGATTACACTTCCAAAGTCTAATTATTCTTTTGTAGCCGCTTATGTCCTTCAAGAGGTATTGTTTTCCTAACTCCCAGGCCTTCTTTATAGATTTTTTTTACTATGTCTCTGTCCTTGGGCTCCCAAATACTCTTCCTCACCCCTGAGATTCTCACTTAAAGTAGTTTGTATATTTTACTTTTTCAGTACAGGAAGGACATGGAACAAATTTCACCCCGGTGCAAAAGTACTACTATGATATTTTCAAGAATTCTTCTACCCCGTATAAATGTACTGCATGCTGATTCTTCAGATTTGTGATGAAAGGCTAAACTTGTTAGAGCATTTTACTTATTTACGTATATGCTAAATATCAAAATAGGATATTGCTGGTTATCTACTAGACACTCATTCATTCCAGTTTGATGATAATCTAAATAACTAATTAAAAAACCTCTCTGTACAATATATAAATCTGTGGGAGGAAAAAAAAAAGTCTCCTGTATGAATTGCTTGTCAAGTTCCCAAAACATCAGGGAAATAATATTCTCTAAACAGCTGCAACCATTGTATTTGTTTGAGACATCAGTAGGCATAAGCGATATAATTCTTCTCAAAAGCTTTTTGCAAAAAATAGGATTAATTGGCTGTAGACATAACCAACATGCTCCATAGAAAAGGTGGTATTCCAAATCTGAAAATCATTGAAGTGCGAAGAGAAATTCGATTCAAGCTATATAAAAGAATAATATGGAAAAGTTCCTTATCCTTGCTATTTGGGACTTGCACCATAGCAGATGTAGAGAGGTAATCTATCAGTTTTTGAGTGTCTACAAAATGCAACTCTCCAGATAGCAGGTTTAAAGTAAAGATTTAATACAGTCTCCATCTACTATGATGTTGCAGTGACAGTTTAAAACTCATTCTCTAAATCTCAGCAGACTTTATAGCTAGCGGTGGGCCAATATAAAGTTTAATGGCATTACAACACATAAATCATCTTTTAAAGATGCTACTAGTAGCTCCAATATTAAATGCAGACAATCGTCTACGTTATAAATAATTTATCAAACACCATTTTAGATTAGGCTTCCATGCTGAGTTATTTATTTTAGCCTTTACTGTAGTATTCCTAAGGCACGTTTTGAAAGATCCGTTACTGGTCAGTTTAATGAACTTGGGGGTCTGTTTTGTTCCCTTCAAGCACTATGGTACAGCTGTGGTGACCATTACATGGCTGATCTGGACCTCTTTGTGCCTTTTACAAGTGCTACCCATTTGTCATGCAGTGGTAAATGGAGTTGCACATTGGAGTCCTGGGACACATTGTGTGATGTAGTGATGGAGACAAACAGATAGCTCTATAAAGTGCTGCTTGTCACAGCTGACTTGTATTACAGTACATCACTCGTACTGTAATCTCATTTAAGAAGCCCTGTAGACCCGGGAGAATGATATTCCCAGTTAGCTTGGTCTTTCCAACCATAAAGCAGGAAGTGCTCCTTTTATATACTCTGAACTTTTAGGGGATTTTTAGATTAATTATTACAGTGCCACTGTATTCATGCCACTGTAGTTAAGACTGTGTCAGCACTTCCATTATAACCCCCTATTTTCTGACCATAAAATCTCACTCATTTGTATGCAGGGTCCCTACACAGGAACAGTTCTTTAAAAAAAAAAACCAGTTTTTACAAGGGCATTTTGGTCATCTTTTTAAGTTACGAAAGTCTGAGAAAAATATTTCACATTTGGGTGCTGTTTAATTAAATGTCTTAGATTTAATTAAATAGGCTGAACTATTTCAAATTATGGTCTTACAATATTTAATATTCTGAGAGGATCTTAATTATAATAGGCATCTACCAAATAGAGACTGTTTTGGTCTATCAGTTACTTTGGGTTCAAGAATATTTTGCTAACTGAGTAACACACATGGTGCATTTTAAAAGCAAAAAAATGCTTTTTTTACCCAGGAGACTGAGGCGACTCTGAAGGAAGATTTAAAATTGAGCACAGTTGTTTTTATGTTCAAATAGAAAAGGCCTCATCTATTGCCAAAGAGAACTAAAGTGGATATATTGTCCTTAACCTGTGGCCTATAATGTGTTCCTTAGTTTAAATTTCATTTGAGTTTGTTTAAAACTTGTACAAAAGGATTCATTTAAAATAGTGGTAAACTTCCAGGTAACCAAAAATGTGTAATTTTATTTGGTTTACTATGTTCATTTCCATAGACAGTACTAAAATGTTCCTGTCGTGCTAGGATTCTAATTAACGAAATTATTCACTACCACAAAACACTGAAGTGATGTGCAGAAATTTTTTTATGTGGCTTTGCTCTTTTTGTTCCCCAGGGCGAATCTGTACAAAGTGCTGTTGAATATATTTTAAAAGATTTCGTCTGATAAAATGGGGGTAAAGTAAGAAACCACACTATTTCTGTGGCCGAGTGCAGACCTCTTGGTCAATGTCCTAATTAAGCTGTGAGAATATGAATACTGCTAATAACAAACTCTTGTGTGGAGGATCACCGGAGAATGTAAAGTATGCCTGGGGTACAGACGTGATTGTGGCTGAGCTACTTTGGGGATCCTCTTCAGCTGCACTTCAACGCTGGCGCTTGTGCAGCTGCTGCCTGAATCTGAAAACATTCTCGGACTAGCATACATACCCTAAGGATCGTTATTTCCTGTGGCAGGGTTTAAAAAAAAAAACTTTGAAGGCTGTACATGAAGTGAGCAGAGCTGCATTTACAAAAAGCAGCTTTGAAAGCTGATTTGCCAGTGCATTCCCGACTTCTAATGATGGCAAGTCAGATATTCAAACTGCTACATGCACTATTAAGAGCTTGGATAAAACTGGTAACTTTGGAGACTCAAATTTCAGTTGTTCCATGGTGCCTTGGTTGTACGTCATGTTTAACTCGACATCACCACAGTGTTGGAAAGGTCTGCAATAACTAAACACCTCTTGGTGAGTTAAGGATAAAACGTTGACTTGGAATTTCCTATACGCGTATTAGAGTCATGGTTTTTAGTATTGTCTTGTTACATTTGTCTGAATTAACATGTTCTGTTTGTTCAAGTCAGAGAATAATCATTTTTTAAAAATGTTCCTTGAGCTAATGCACTGGAAGTAAATGATAAAAGTGGGGGTTATAACAGTGTACTGGACGTGTAGATATAGCAACTTCACAAGGTGAGATTCACACACCAAAGAGCCCAATCCTGCGGTGTCTACGCGGACAAAAGTCCAGTTGAAGTTAATTCTAGCACTGGCATGTAAGTAAAAGTTCTGACAGAGTAGAGCTTGCAGGACTGGGTCCTAAGTAATGTTTTCCCCTTGATGAGTGTAAATTCACATGATGTATTAATGTAAGTATTATTTGGCCATTAAGAAGATAGTACTTTGTCTTCTGTTTCCTTAAGGCAGTGGTTCCCAAACTGGGATTTGTGAACTGTTACAGGGGATTCCCTAATGGCAGACAGAGCTGTCCCTAGGGACCCCGGCAGCACAGAGCCCCTGAACGTCCAAGAGCGAAGCAGATCAAAGCACGCATCTCTGTCACACTGAGGAGATTTAAATCTCAAGACTCCTTTATAAGATGGAAAGGGAGGTGGATATTTTTTGCTGTTTTTAAAATTAAATAGGCAGCCAGTATTGTTTTAAAAATTATTATGAAGAACAAGTTAAGCTTTGTTGTAAGCTTTGTTGCGTTATTTGCCTGGACTGCTGATTGTTTATGTAGGAGGACCTCTGAATTGGCTTCTTAAATACCTTCATGCTGTTTCACATCTGATAGTCCTTGATGAAACCTAGTTATAACAGGCTTATTCAAAGTGATACAAGCTACAAAAGTGAGATCTTGAAAGCTTGTTGCTGTTTTCATAATGCAATAAAAATACTGTAATGATCAATAATAAGTGTGTGTAATAAGCATGTCATAAAAACAAATTTTATATTTCTAAGATCGCTGCTTTTATACTCGGGTAAAGGAGAAAATCCCTGGAACCATTCATTTTTAGGAGGGGGTTTGCAAGACTTGACATTTTAGTGAAAGGGGTTCACAGATGGTTAAGGTTTAATATATTGCTGCAGGAGATGAAATTGTTTGTGTTCAATACCTAAAAATCACGTTTTGCCTCATTTCATCACGAGTGGACATTTTAGTACCTGGGTGTGTTTTGTTTTTTTAATACACTGGTGTATCCAGCCCATTTGTACCAAGTAGCATTGAATTTACTTCACAATTGGTATTGGGCAAGAAACCTATCCATTACCAGCTGATTATCAGTGGTCAGATGAATTTTTGCTGCCTGGGTGACACTTGCAGACTCTTCTCCTCTCCCCAGGAGTGACTTCTGAGGATGAGTGGAGAGTGAACAATTTCCAAGGGTCAGCCGCCAAGCAATGATTAACACACTAGACAAGCCAGCCTCCAGGTATTTTTAAACAAAAACCAGGCTCCAAATTTCTCATCCCAACAGTGCCTGGAGTGGCTTAATCTTTCCAGTTACAGTGTAGAGAGATTAGAGGGGACCAGTACTGAAATGGAAGGAAACAAAAACAAAATTTTTTTTCTGGCCAGTAAATCAACTTTAAAAAAAAAACATTTGTTGTCCCAGCTCTAATCCTAGTCAGCCCAAAGGAGGGAACATCTTTTAGAAGTGGCTTCAGTGATTGTCTCTAATTTCTGAGGACCATTTGGTCTGTCAGAGACCACTGTCCATCTCTGAATAGTACATGAATCTTTTTTGTGGGTTCTTTTTCATCTCTCTGACTTTAAAACCAATCAGTTGCTCTTTTGATTCCCAGAGTTGTGATTCATGGATTTATGAAATTTGTATGTAGCTTTTCCTAAATAAGCGAGCATTCATAGGACATCCGCTTGTGGTATTATGGTGTGTGTGTGGAGGACTATTTAGTCCGCTCCTCCCCGAAGCATGAGGGAACAGTGGGTCCTAAGTTGTGATTTGAAGAGAGCTGGCTTGTTAAATGTGATCTAAGAGGTTGGAATAAGGAAAAGTTATATATAATAATCCTCCTACCATCATCATCTTTTACAGCAGTTGCTGCAGGGATGGTTTGTGCTCATGAATGGCAGAGAAGGTGAACCATGAGACAGCTGTTAAATTTCAGCTCGGGACTGCATCTTGTCCAACTGTGAGCCTTTTCCAGCTCCTGCTGGATGTATGTGAAACAGGCTGATGAACCACTCTACCAGTAATAAGAAAAGGAGTACTTGTGGCACCTTAGAGACTAACCAATTTATTAGAGCATAAGCTTTCGTGTAGCTCACGAAAGCTTATGCTCTAATAAATTGGTTAGTCTCTAAGGTGCCACAAGTACTCCTTTTCTTTTTGCGAATACAGACTAACACGGCTGTTACTCTGAAATCTACCAGTAATAGAATCTTTGTCACCTCAATACAACTTTAATGCCGTATGTTCAGTTACAGTGTGAAGTTGCAGATTCGCCTTCGTCTCACAATACCTAATGGCGTCCAGAATTGTTTGTAACATCCCTGAATCTTGTCAGGGATTGTCAGTTTGGAGTTGCATTTGAAATGAAATCTAATTCTTTCCTGTGCTGAGTCTGTAGAGGGAGCTAATGTAGCTGTAATAGGCTTCCCTTTTCTGCTACAGAGCAGCTACAATTATGCGAATCCTTTCAGGCCACAACTTGCTGTACAGAATGCATAGTTTGAGGCCAGTTATTCAATGAAGGTTTTTGTTGTAGTTGTGTATACAATTAAATAGATTTTTTTTGTCATGTGCTCTCTGAGGGAGAGTTTTGTTGCTTAGAGCACTAGGTGAGCATTGGGCTGATGCATGGAACTGACTGCACTCTCTCTGAAAGGTAATTTAGATAATTTCCATTAAATAGAGAACAATTCAGATTTCCTCTGAGAAACTGTGTAAGTCAGGTGTCTGTATGGTATGTTGTTCTTTAAAGCATGCATGTTCTTGAAATGCAAACTCTTTGAGCATTAGAAATCCTATGCAAAGTAGTATGTTGGTATCTCAAATACACATTTGTAAACTTATGTAGGACTAAAACAGTAATGCATAATTTTAGCCATAATAGGAATTAGATTTGAGGAGGTTTCCCCCACTTGAAACAAGCATTATCTTTCCTTTCCTAGAATACCCAAGTCTAGAGATGAGTAGAATCGTGCTGCTTCATTAACTCTGAACTAGTTAATGAAACTGCACAGTAGAGTGTCCGTACTACTGACAAAAGTATAAATAGATTACACATTCGTTTAACAGTCGTAGTTATAGTCCATTTAAATTGAAAAATTGTAACAATTGGTATTTACAAATACACACTTCACCTGGATTTATATAAAAGTGGCCATACTCCCATTCCTGCTATAAATCTTACATTCTCAAATTGTCTTCATCACTGTTTTTCTTTTAATACTCTTCTCCTGTACACTACACTGGAATATGAAAACATTAGCTAGCTATGATGCAGTGCAGACCAAAGCTCCCCTGTAATGCAGCTATTCAGAGGAGTAGAATAAATTTTGCAAACCAGGTTGGCTGTGTTACAAAACATACAAATCATTTTCGTACTATAGAGGATGATTAAATCGTCTCTATTCAAGGCAGTCTTTAACTAAACTAGTATGCAATTTGTATGCAAGTGGTTTACACGGCACTACAGGGAAACTTGCATTCTAGATTGTTGTACATGTATGTATTTAAGGTCTGGAAGATAGTAAATCGTTATGAACATCAGTTTCTCCCCTTCATAGTTTAAGGTTTTTCGTTTCTTAAATTTTTTCACCCTGACCCCTTCATTATAATCGGTTTGACATGTACCACTGATGGCGCTCATCATGATTGGAAAGCTGGTCCTTGCAGTAGTGCTGACCATTGTTCAGATTCACAACACTGTATCATAAAGATGCTGCCTGTGTTTCTACCTTATCCTTCTAAGAGAACTTAGGCCATGTACAGAAATATACATCTCCATCTGATAGTATTGTCTTAGTTAATAGGGCAAGTGATCCTCTTGAATCACACTTCAGTAACCTCTAGAAAGTAGCCCCTTAATTTGATCATTTGTAATTTTGCTCCTTCTGTACATTAGATTAGTTTTCCCTTTTATTTAAATGAAATGACAGTTTAAGAATGTTTCTGTCTAGCTACACTGTGCTGCACAATTTCCACATTTACAGGAGTTGGTAAACTAGATAAGCTTTATTTTATATTCCCCCCCCAGGAAGAGGAAGCCAAACAGCTTGTGAGAGATGCCATCGCAGCTGGCATATTCAATGATCTGGGCTCCGGCAGTAACATAGATCTCTGTGTTATAAGCAAAAGCAAGTTGGATTTTCTCCGTCCTTACAATGTGGCCAACAAAAAAGGCGAAAGGTTAGTATTTCCAAAGCCGCCTATTGTCCAGTCTTTCCCTAACATTCCAGACATTTCAGTCAGATCCTTCCCAGTACATTTTGATACTGCTTTTTCAGTGTCCACCACCATTAGCTCCTGCCCTCAGAGGAAGGGCTCACCCATGTTTGGAGAATAGACTCTGCATATGGTTGCTGATTTTAAACGCACTCTCTGGATCACTAGCATTTCCTTTAAAACACAGAAGGTTGTAGAGGTTTTTCTATAGATCGTTGCGGGAGGGACTGTCAATTGTTCTATGGCTAACTTGGGCCTAACAAAAAAATGTCAGTATAATGCAAAGAAGATAAGGAATTTAGGGGAACAAATGTTGAAGGTTGTCAGCGATGCTCCTTTCTGCTGGAACATCCCTCTCTTGACCTTTTCACCACCTTTAGAGTTTTGTGCTATTTATGTTCTCCAGCTCCCTAGTTTGACAGGCCACAGCAAAAGACAGATCCTGCCATAGCCCTCCTTTCACTATGCTGTGTGCAAAACTACAAATGTGACAAACCATTTTATGCTGTTGCTCTTTTTCCTTCAAAACCAAAGCTGATGCATTTTGAATTCTCTGAACTTAAACTTCCAAGAAATTAGTTAAGTACAGCCACCCTACCCTCTAAGTATGATTCCACAGTGCAGTTTTCATGATTGAACTCAGAGAAGTGACTGAACGTTTTAGGAATACTCAAGGCATGGAGGTGGTGAAATTCCAAAGTAAGCAAATGTGGGTGCAGTTAGTTGGGTAAGAGACCAGCTGAAAGTTTAACTGCTAACCATGCAGCAGTCACTCCTGCACACTGCATTGCCTAATTAGTGAGTCACAGCCCCTGCAGGCAGTTGAAAGATTTTGCAATATGTATATTTACACAGGGTGTAATGTGATTGTGCAACTTACAGACTATTGCAGAAATAGTGGAATGAAAATAAAAATTCACCTTTCTTTAAAGCAAACAATAGGCAAAGGCACAGTGCCAGTCAGACCAATGTATTCATAGTAGTTCTACTCGCATAGTATGAGTTGCAGAGCTCTTGTCTGTTAGACTTTCCATTATAAGCCTGCATGGGATATGATACTGAGTTCCCTTGTTCATGAGAGAATTCTGCAATTGCAGAGTAATTCAGATAACTTTGAATTCCATGGTACAATCATATTGCGGGGGGGAGGAGCCAGCCTCTAGGCTAAGATCAAATGTGGTGTGAGTAACAGACAGTCACTGCCTTAGTCTTTCAGGCTTGCTGAGTGTTTTTAGACTGCAACTTTAGAAAGCCAAAGTAAATTTAACATTTTTGTTGTGCAAGATGTAGCATCTGTTCCTTTAGATTGATTAAGATTCAGCCTTAATGTTTTTTTAATGACCTCTTCTTTGATATCCACTTTGTCTGGATTCAATTCTAGGGAAGTTCTGTGTTGGGGAGCTGCTCTGTAACTTTCATTGATTATCTTTAACAGGTATGGTAAGTACAGGTGTGAAAAAGGAACTACAGCTGTTCTTGCAGAAAATGTGGCTCTCCTGGACCTTGAAGTGGTGGATGAAACAGTGCAAACAATGGACACTTCCTGAAGTATTGTGACACAGAATTACTACGTTAACCATGTCTGGTTGATATTAGAAGCCTTCCTGCATGGAAAAAACTCAATTTATAGTAAATAAATGGATTCTGACCAATTTGTGGAGTGAGGTTTTTTTTGGTTTTCACCGTTGATTGGTTCTGTACGTAAGGAATGGTAAGTCAGCCAAACAAAAATCTTATTAATGATCTGCTATCTGAAAGGTCATCCTACACATTGTAAGCTATGAGTGAGTCACAGGGCAGCAATCTGAAGTACATGTTCAGCTAGTTGGGCCATTCCCTCTTGAGGGGATGCCATTGTCATGAAACAGCTGCTACCTGTACTTGGGTAGTCAAGATAGGACTAGCAGAAAAACCTGCTACCACTAAGTTCAGTGGCTTCTCTATCTCTTGTGTTTCAACACAGAAAACAACAGCTAGACATTGGTAATAAAGAGTCAGGCTAGCCTCTAAAACAGCACAGTGGGTAGACGTTCTTAGAAGGCAGAATTTGTGAGCAGAACTGGTGTAACTTTTAGTCCATTTCCTTACAAGTTGAGCTTGATGCAGTGTGAAACTAACATATTGGGGAATATAAACACTTTACAAGAACAATTTTAGACTTGAACTCAGTCATTTTGCAACAAAACACTTTGTTACTTAACACTGGACTCAAATATATAGTATTTTTTAACAAAGGAAGTTGTTTATTTTGTAAATCATGGTTTTATTTATCTAAAAATGCACAGTTGCAAAAATTTACCTTTTTAAAATACATTTACTTATAAGCACTAATAATCTTATGTAGCAAGGAAGTGACCAGACTTATCAAAACACTCAAGTAATTTGAGCCTTCTTGACAGCCAAAGAACTTTTATTCTACATTACACCAACAGAGGCATTGCACAACCACGTCTATGAACGTGTAAGTTGCCACTATAGTTCAAAGGAAACCTGCAGTACAAAGGTGACCATCTTTATTATATTTAAATACACTAAAAATCTGGCTTCTTGATCATTTCTGAACATGTTAGCATTGGGAATGGAGGAAGCATTCTGGCCTCTCTCCTACTGAACTGAATATCCTGGCTCCCACAGGAGAGCAACAGCCTGGACTTCCTAGCGGGAAGTATCAGTAAAATGGCATCTTACATTTAAGAGATACCAGCATCATTCACAGCAATGAATATCTTTAGCCGAATCTTTTGAAATTCAGTTTAACTGGGCACTGCAGTTTTCCTTTAAGTAGTGAGAATTAGGTTTAACAAAATCCATTCAAAGCATATACATGTATTTAACCCTCTTACCCTGATTTTATTTCCAAGCAGCTATGGGCTTTTTTTGAAAGAGTAAGGTGTCACAGGCTGTATTTAAACACTTGAACAACTGTCACCCACAAACATACATGATAGCAATGGACTCTACCTCACACAGAAGAAACACTATAACAGTACAAGTTTATTTCCCCTGGGTGTTGTCCTTTGAGATTAACTGCAGCAGTTCCCCTGAACAGTTAGGTGAAATGGAAACACTTGAACGTGAATCCACAAGTTTGGTTTCTAAAGCAGTGAATACTTTTCATTGTCTCTAATGAAACAAATCATTGATTCAATGAATGAATTTTGTTGACTGAAAATTTTTAGGTCTTTAAAAGACTAATTTTTTTTTTAAACAAAATGTCTCCTTCAAATCAGCTTGAGTTTCTTATAAAAATTCACATTTTATAAATTAGCTTTCACAGTTAAATAGGTATGGGCTGATCCTTATTTAAAATTACACAAAGCATTGGTCTTATTTCATGCTAAATGTAAATAATATCATTACTATGTTTGAAAAAAGTTTTAAAACACTGCTTTCCTTACATTTTATTTATGAATGGCTAAAGTACCATTGGATTTGGTAAAAGTATCTTCCCCAAAATAGAATTGGCTTAGAGTAATACTGGTTTTATAATAGACTTTTAGCCTAACAAGATTAATGCCAAAGGGGAAAATACATTTATAAAGATACATTGCTTATAGAAGCAATGCTTTTCAGGTATATGCTAGACTCACCTCATTGTCTATAACCAAGTTAACAGATAAATGGATCCACAAAATATTCACTCTAAAACTTCAGATTAAAAAAAAAAAAATCTTCAAACAAGTGTCCGTCCCTTCCTCTTTTTGCAAAGGAGGGGATAAAACACAGAGCTGAATGCTTTAAAAATATATGAACTAAAAACTGAAATTGCTATTAACCATGTGCAGAAGAGGCAAAGTAGCAGTTATACAATTTACACAATATCTACTGCAATTCTTACATTAGTATAAAGTGATTTCACTGAAGGAATTATTTCAATATTTCACATTACAGTTAAGATAAAGGGGTGTGTCAAAGGCTCAATGAGACACCCCTGTTAATATAATCTATTCTAGATTACACACAACAGTTTTAAGAAAGGACCCTTAAATGATCTACATCTGTAGTATGTTATTGGCTTTGAAAAAAAAAATGCTTGCAATACCTCATAGAATCTTCACTTTAAAGCATGACCACCTGGTAAGAGTCCTTGTCAAATAACCTGCAGAAATAATGGAGCATCTTGCTACCAGTGCTCAACTCTCTCACTTGAGTTTGACTAGGCACCGGTCGGTTTCATCTGAGAAATAAAAATTCAAGTAAGACTAAGCTGTGATGGCTTTTCTTAGAGAGTGTTTGCAGATGATTCAAGTGCTGGAGGTCCAAACATGCATCTGTTTTGCTATTTGGTGCACATAACCAATGTCAGGTCTCTGATCTGGATCAGGGTATATGCACATGCTGACCAATTCACGTAGCTGAAAAGAAAGGAAGGAAGAATTGCATGAAAATATAATGTACCACCCTGTTCCTTTTTGGAAAGGGGAAGGGACTATTTGAATGCAAAGAACCCTGGATTGGAGTGTCAACTCCTTTATTCTTTTCCATCTGCTATATGTTCATGGCAAATCAGGAAGTGTGTGTGTCTAGTTTCCCTATTTGTAAAATGACTAGTCCCTACCCAGACAATTCACTTTATAGCACTGAAGTCTAATATTCTGTACTAAGTTGGTGCATTTAGTTGTGGCTTCTTAGACCCATTCTGTACCCTAAAGAGTTTGCAACCTAAATGTAACATACAGGAGAGAGGAGGCAACAACCAGTGGTTCATCCATTACATTTAGCATTTTGTTAGTTTAAAACCTTGTAATTTCCCCCCCTATGTTTAATGAGTTAGAGCAGGGGTGACCAGTCAGAGGCAGATGGCTACCGAAGAGAAGAGTTAGCGGGTGCCTGAAGGAGGAGTATGTGTTTGCTTCATGTACAGGAGGTGAGACACTGAATCATGAATGGGAGGGAGGTGGTGATGAAGGGTTCGGTAAAGCAGGCAAAGTAGGTGAAACAGCAGTCGGGATGAAGTAGGAGAGTAGAGCTGAGCTTAGCTTTAACAGTGAGGACAAGGAACTCAAACTGGATAGGAAAAGATACGTGGGAGGGGCCACAGAATGACATGATCAGGATTTGGATGCAGGGGAAAAGCATAGGAAAGAACAGAAAATGAGCCCAAAATTGCAAGTTGGACAGAGATGACACATAAGACTTGTGAGTGAAGATGGAGAAATGGAAGTGAACTGTGGTGTTCAATTCAAGGAAGATCTATTCAGTGCACACTTCTATATAATGATCCTGCATTGCATCCTAGCAGCAAATCAGTGGCAGTTAGCCAGTTCAAGATTGAATTAAGTTTTGAAAAGCACTTTGAGATCCTTAGACATAAGATAGAGCACTAGCTGTGCGAGACACAGCAGTGTGACAATGACACTCGACTCCAGGACCTTAATGCAGAAAAGAGATGGGTCACTGATTATAAGTAATAAAATGCAGAAGGACCAGAGTCTCCCTACCTCCCCATCCTCTTTATTGTACACATGAAAGATTGTAGCTTTTAATTATACAGACACCGAAAGCTGCTCGTACCCCCGAGGCATGGGGAGAAACAGCCTTGAGCCTCTGATCTTCTCACATCCTCCCAGTAGCCACAGTGCCAATTATTTTAATGGTAATTAAAAGCATGACCATACAGCCATCAAGCACACATCTTCAGCTGGATTTACACAACTGAGGTTTTCACTTCTGAATGGCAGTAGGTCCTGTAAAATGACAATTGTTTCTGGGCCTGAAGCAGATTACAACACTAGGAACAGTAGCACAATGGTACAGGGTGAACAATGATCGTGTTTATATAAAGGAGACACACCACAAGGGGAAAGTGCCAAAATAAACTTATTAAACTACAGGTACTGATGTAGCCTTACTACCTAGGATTGGGGGGTGGAGGGGAAGAGGAGGATGGTATGCTTTGTCATCTCTGCTATGGCCACAGTATAAACTCATTACTAGAGTATCTGAGCACTTTTCACTAAAATTAGTAGTCAAGTCTATAGTGAACTCCATGGACCCTTTGACTCTCTCTTTTGGGGATAAAAACAAGTGTATGCTGTTTATATCTGATGACAGCTAAACATATAGTCTTAGCATGTGCCTGTACCTTGAATTATAAGATGGATGGTATTTTATTAATCTCAGATGATGCCAGCCTCTTTACAATGTATTAAAATAATCAGCAGTCAATGTAAAGTTATGTGAAATCAATCTGCTGCCTTTTGGTAGGGTAAACTGTGCTGCTCGAATTCAGAATGATGGAGAGGCAAAGATTTTCTCCAACAACCATCCTAGCATGCAAGAGCTAAATCCAACTTCCATTCTTATCTACTCGCAGGTCACAGATGAAGCCTCGATAATCACTGCAAATAAGTGTTTGAAATGACTTGATCAAATCCCCTTCAGCAGATAGACTGGGGAGTTGGAACATAAGAATGGCCCTACTGGGTCAGACCAAAGGTCCATCTAGCCCAGTATCCTGTCTTCCAACAGTGGCCAGTGCCAGGTGCCCCAGAGGGAATGAACAGAACAGGGAATCATCAAGTGATCCATCCCCTGTTGCTCATTCCCAGCTTCTGGCAAACAGAGGCTAGGGATGCCCATCCTGGCTAATAGCCATTGATGGACCTAACCTCCATGAACTTAAATAGTTCTTTTTTGAACCCTGTTATGGTGTTGGCCTTCGCAACATCCTCTGGCAAGGAGTTCCACAGGTTGACTGTGCGTTGTGTGAAGAAATACTTCCTTTTATTTGTTTTAAACCTGCTGCCTATTAATTTCATTTGGTGACCCCAGTTCTTGTGTTATGAGAAGTAAAAACACTTCCTTATCTACTTTCTCTACATCAGTCATGATTTGATAGACCTCAATCATATCTTCCCTTAGCCGACTCTCTGCCAAGCTAAAAAGTCCCAGTTTTATTAATCTCTCCTCATTCGGAAGCCGTTCTATACCCCTAATAGTTTTTGTTGCCCTTTTCTGAACCTTTTCCAATAGATCTTTTCTGAGATGGGGCGAATACTGCACACAGTATTCAAGATGTGGGCGTACCACGGATTTATATAGAGGCAACATGATATTTTCTGTCCTATTATCTATCCCTTTCTTAATGATTCCCAGCATTCTGTTCACTTTCTGATGGCCCCTGCACATGGAGTGGATGTTTTCAGAGAACTATGGCCATTTCTAGTTTTCTGTTCCAGGGAGGGAGCCTATCATGACAAGAGAAAATATTTGGATGGCTTAGCTTTAAAAAGCCCCAAAACAGGAGCAATTCATTTTAAGGAGCTTTATTAAAGCAGGGCACTTTTCTCTAATTACTCAAGTTTATTCATTTGATCTGGAGCTGAGAACATGGTGTACATGAGAGATTCATGGGATCAGAAATCAGCCTGCAGTGTAACACATTAGCAGAGCTCAACCTTAGCTTCAAGATTGGTATGAGAGAGGCAAAGGGGAGCTTTGCCGTGAGCTGCCGAGGATGACTGAGCAACATTCAGCCTCACGGCATGGGCAAGAGTCAATTCCGACCCTCAGTGCGTGAGGATACGCAGGCTGCGTTTTCACATGGCTCACAGGCCAACGGGCCGTGACAACATTAGAGCAGGCTCAAGAAATTACTCTCTGAGGCGGAATCTGAGCAAGCAGAACAGCCATTCGCTCTGGAAGGAGAATGTATGTATTCACATACAAAATAACTAAGTCACCCATTCTGTCCTCTGACGCCATGATTACTGCTAGAACAAACGCTGTATGAGGCCTCGTTCCACAAATTTCACCCATAGCTACAGCATTTTCCGAAGAGGCTCTTGTGGTAGCCTGCTCCCTGAACCAGCTTCACTTTCTGCTTGCTTGGTTTAGGAAGTCCATCTGCTCCCACCCCTGGCCATTCACTCTGACAGTGTCACCATTTGGGTATTTCATACCGTAAAGAACTAAAGTAAACACGGCTCATACTACAGTCGTGTTCCAGCATAAAAACATTAAGCGTTGTGGCTTCATGTAACAGCAGCAACTAATACGGTGAAATAAGCCAGAGCTGAAGGCCTAGCCCCCTCTCAGACTTGTCAGGCATTCAGTTAAGTGTATGAACACCACCTGTATCTAGTTCTCTGGGACCTGGAGCTTTTGAGCTTTAAACCACCCTTCTCACCCAAGACTGTATCACTATACTACACACACTCTCTAGCAGTGCCAGAGGGAAGCACACAGACAGTAATTGTAAAGACAGGAAACACATCTGTCAACTTACACTAATTCCTACTGCCAGCAGGCATATCATGAAGGGCATGCTATAACAGCACAGCAAATGGAAATTACTCTTTATGAAGGCAGTCTGGAAAACCAGCACTTTCTAGAAGAGTTTACAATTTTTTTTTTTTAAGTTGGTTGCTTAGCAAGAATGCAAACTCTGTGAAAACCAGCAGCTCTGGTGTCTCTTTAGGAACACAGCACCCCTTAAAGCCAAGGCCCTACGATGTATGTGCACACAAGACAGTCAGCATTTAGAGTCTGTTATGGTCAGGACATTATGGGTATGTTTCTTGCCCACAGAGCAGGAAAACTGAGAAATAAACCAGTTGTTTGTGACCGACTTGCTGACTCACAACTCAGGGGAGGAAGTTAATGCTTAGAACAGATGCTCTGAAAGAAAGCGGCGTGTGTTATCCTTCACCTGAAGAGGTGGGGGAACTGATTGCACATGTACATTCTTATCTTAACATTACTGCACATTTGCTTTGACTACAGTGAATCCATTGCTTCTGTAAGGCACTTTGGGATAGGTCTCCAGAGGGTACTGAAACTGAAACGGCTGGTGTGGATGCTGTGTACCATTTGAGTCAAAGCTGGTTCTATCCCACCGGTTGAATTATGAATGGTTCAGCTCTCTAGCACAGACAGAGCCTCTGCCTGCAGGCTCAAGGAGACAGCACCATGCTAGTCCAGCCGGAGAGATGCTGTCCTGTGAGAAATGTCATGCTTTAAACACAAAAGCTCAAATTCTGGTGAGTGACGTGAAACTATCGGAAGTCCCTACAAGTTTAGTCTCACCTCAGTGACTGACACCTCCCACACGTGCCCCTTTCACTAACAGTGCCTCACTGCAGCCAATCCAAGTCTTTATTAAGGGGGAAAAAATCTACTGGCTTGGCATGTTTAGGGATCTGTCCCCTCCAGGCCTGTCACTCCTGTTAACATTACGGGGAGCGATCTGCATCCATCCAGAGACATAACCCTGCAACCAGCACACACTGGATTTTGCCAGAAGTGCACACTTCATTTCACAAAAGCTGCTGTGTGCAATGGAGCTGGAGCCAGAGCCCAGCTGCTCAGTTTTGTCTAGTACTATTTCCCAATGCCTTGTGCACAGATCTGGCATGGTACCTTTCCCTGGGAGCCAAATGTCAGCAGCTTAAGAGGATGTGCAAGTGAACTGGTTGCCAATTAAAGTGCTCTCAACCCAGTTTTATTTACTTTGTTGTGTCTGCGTTTACAGGGAGATTGGCATATACCACAAACACAGAGGAGGGGAGGTCACTGTATGGATGCCCCATTTTTTGAATATGCAAAACTGATTTCAAACCCCTTTTGTTTTATGAACATTCTAACTCCTTCCTTCCTCCAGCATCCTCTTACTTCTAACTAGTTAGAGAGTATGCAAAACTAAGTGGGGATATTTCTCTAATCCCAGGAAAGACATACTCAGGTGGAGTTCTCTAGATTACCTGCATCTATGTAGTTTGTTGCTTCCCATTTCTACCAGGCTGCTGTTGTACAACCCAATAGCAAAGATGTTTTGAGCATCACCACAGTCCCCTTCTGGGGAACAACCTTGGAATACACATGGACTGTCTGCTAGCTGCCCTGGATTTTATTTCCCCTGTATCCTGTCTCTCACTGCACAGAGCTCTGCTTCTACTGAAAAACTACAAGTTAGACTCTCTCAATTACCTAAACAACTTCCTTTCATACACTAGGCAGCTATTTCTGAAAGAAGAAATGGAGGGAAAGAACTGGTTGTTTAGGGCAATTCATGCACTTATCAAGAGACTTGGTTTCCTGTCTGATTTAGGTCCACATGAAATGGATTCGGTGGGCTTCAGTCTAGCTGACATTTGGCCACATTGAAAAAGCGCCACACAACTGTCATAAAAGGTCCACTGCAAAAGAAGGGGGTGGCTGCAACTGGATTTAAGCACAGTGGCAAAGGGGTGGGAGCAAGCATGCACAGCAGCAACTTGTGATATTGCTCAGTCCAGCCACTGCTTTCCATCTCTTGCTTTCATAGCAATAAAATTAACCAGACGTTAAAAAGCCCCCATATGGCTCCTGCTTGGATGCTTATTGTACTAGGCTAATCACTTCCCTTCCTCCTTTTAGTATCATTTTTCCCTTGTTATACATTTAAACAAACTGAGGACTTTATAGACTAAATTTAAACACCGTTTTATGGTGTGTTATTGTAGGGAGAGGTGTCAGGTTTTCCCCAGGTTTCGTCGTCATATTTTGCTAGTGCAGGAGCACTCCAGATCAGACCACTCCTCGTTACTGGAAACTTCCTTTTGTTCCCCATTGGGCTCCATTTACTCTGCTGGTGCTTGGATACCATGGTGAGAGGTGTTTCAGCCGGATGTGTGCTAACCTAGGGAATCCTATGTAGAGGTCCCCAATTCTTTTCAGGTGTTGGGGGGGGAGGGTCTACTTCAGATATGGCCAAAAACCACTTCCCTGTCTTCATGCACACTCTGCCCTCCCCTGCCCCCAGGGTCAGTTATTTTACCCCCACTGGTCACCACTTTCCAATCTGAGCATCAGGTGCCCAATTTACCTTTTCAGAATAATGTTCAGCTGGAAGGGGAGGGTAGTCACATTGTTCTATCTTCTGGCAAAGAGAAAACAGATTCATTTTATCTCCATAGAAAGGACTCTGAAGAGCTGCCATCTGTAGAGAAAAATGGAAGATAGTTTTAAACTGTGAAGGGTTTAGAAGCTCCCAGTACTGCTGATTTGCAATAGCAAGTTTTGCTCTGTGACAGGGCACAAATGTTGCTCTCTGACAGTGTACACAAATGGATACTGTTGCTCTTTGAGACATCAGTTTGTACACTGCCAAGCACCTATTACCAGATGTACAGCAGACCTGCCGTTCCCTCATCAGCCCTACGCCGTGGACATAAGCAAACAAAAGCTGTGTCAGGCAGCGGCAGTTGCACAAAGCACCTCGAGTCACAGAGCGCCCCCTCCACAAGAAAGGCATGAGATTTGGTATTTGCACAGTGAAGTCAGACCTCTGCCTGTCCCCTATTCAGAAGGCTGGAACTCGGGTTTACCATGCTGCAGGGACACACACACACACACACGGGTACGTACGTCTCAGGCAGCTAAACTGGTTTCCTGGTGTCCCCAAGGACAGAGCATTCTTGTAAAAAGCAGAAACACAAAGAAACACCCGTGGCCAAGCAGAATGGAGAGTCACAGACCAAACACCTCCCACCACTCTCTTCAAATGATCAATGAGCATTCATTACACTTTCCTGGCCCTCACTACACAGGAGAGGCTTCTATGTTTTCCCCCAGCACTGTAATTATTTTTTCCTAAAATGTCTTACATGTGGGACTCTGTGAATATGGCTGGGCAGCGATTTTAGATGTACACCGAAAAAAAATTATAAATATCAATGTTACTTAAACCAAGGAAATAGGATTTCAGTGCGGCAAGAAAATTATTGTTCTAAACCAATTGCATGAAATGGAATATGATAACCTATTATAAAAGTGATAATCTTTTAAAAGTAAAAGCCCTTTTGCCTATGATGCATGTTGCAGTTTCAATCTACTTCAGTCACGCTCCTGTTCAGAACAGAGCATATTTGCTCTCTGTGCCTGCTCAATTTTTAGTGGACTGTTGTAAAGAGTAAATTGATGCTTTCTGGACAACAAGCTGCTACCTAAAATTCAAAGTCTTTATAAATATGAACATTCCGCTTGATATTCTGAATAAAGCCAAGCCACGTGTTGTCGAGGGAAGAGGATTCTAAAAAGCTTTTGTAACCAGGCTACTGTGTCTTCTCCTAATCAGCTTATTTTTTTCATTTTAGTTTCTTTGGTTCCTGAGCCCCATATCTCAGTGTATTCAAACGTACTTTTTTTCATGGAGATAAATGGAAGATTCAAGCAGCCAGGATAACACGATGGAGGGTTTTTGAGGCGCTAAGATACAATTGCATCTTTGTGGGAGGAAATCAATTATGCTGCAAGTCTTTAACTGAGAGCTCTAAATGAACTTTAAATGCTGAGCCCCAGAACAGTAGCCATGAAGAGATGTGTGTTTGTGCACTTACAAAATATGGCATGAATAAATAATGCCCATTTAAAGTAAACATTGTGAGTCGAGTACCTTTTTGCTCTCTCTCTCAAACTACGATTCAAAAACAACAAGCCCACGATCCAGAGTATGTTCTGGCAATGTCAGGCGCAAGCCCAAGACTGTTCACCGTTACAACTGTCTCCAGGAACAGGAACAAATGAAATTCGCCATTTACATATAAGTGAACCAATAGCACTAATAAGAATGGTCTTCAAAGGGAAAGCCATGAGCTGCAGAGAGGCTCAGTAAGCAAGAGGCATGTCACCTCAGCATGCAACCCACACGGTGCCCCATCTGCTTATTACTCTATAACGTTGTTCAAGTGCTTCTTGTCACCCTCACTAACTGTCACATGCCACCCCACACAGCAGAGTAATACCTCCTCCTAATGAAGCGCTAGTGGATAATTGTTGATATTATCTATTCTGTTTAGAAGATCTTTTAAAACCATTTTGCATCAAAACAGCAAGCTTTTCATATTAACGCCGGCTGAAGTTGATGCTTCTCGCTATGGTTTTAATAAGGGGCTATTTGTTAATTGTCAGTCTTTTGCTCATTATCATGCACTGTGAAAGCTATCCAAAGAATATCATCTTATTGCTGACACACACAGCGAGCTCCCAGCAGTACTTAAAAAAAAAATCAACTCAAGACACACTGCTCTGAAATTCTATAGTTTAGATACGTACATTGACAGATTATTAGTGATTTGAGGACAGAGGTGCAGCACATGAATTACATCAGGTTTTGAAGACATTGCTTTCAGGCTTGCTCTGTGCAGTTAATAGAAAGTTTTTAACTCAGTTAAACCACACCAGTAAACAAATCAGATCGTTCTCACAACAAAACTGGTGGACCCACTACACTTCCCAGCAAAGGTTTTTGTTTGTTTTAAAGAATAGCAGGATTCTGCAGTGCATTTTACTAAGAGTTCACTAATATACAAAATATGTCCCATGTATTAGCAGAGCAGGACAAATAATTAAAATTAAAGTATACTTGGTAAAATAAAAGGACTAAGTACATTTTGTGAGACTGTAGCCACAATTTTTATTGGTACATCACTCACTAATTTGCCAGATATTAATGGAAAAGAGTTTCACTGTCAATTTAGAGAAACAATGATGCATTTTCAAGTTTAAATATATTTCAGGTAGTTCTTGCCAGTGTCATGTGTCAGATGTCCAAACATGCTTACATGTGGCAACTCAGGTGGGATTTTTAAGGTACCTAAAATTACTCTGAAATTCAATAGATGTTAGGTGCCCAATTCCCTCAAGCTCCTTGGAAAATCCCAGCTTCACTTTTCTTGTAGGTTTCCAGCTGTAGCTACTTTGTGTAACATGTAGTTAGGAATGTTTGCAGAACTGAATTTCACAGTACCAATGAAATCTAACATCATGTCCCCCTGTAGCAGGCAGCTAGATATGCTCTACTGAACAGACAGCAACTGCAGGCTGGGAGAACATAAAAAGTGTACATGATGCACACAGATAAGAATCTTTAGTCAGTGTCTACTTTCTATCTTTTTGTGGTTCTGAGTTTCACAGATTATCAGTATATACTGTATAATCTTAAATGTCATCGGTGATAAACAGGATCTTCAAAGAGCAAACTGGCATTAGTAATTTAAAATTAAAAAAGCACAGATTCCATGGTTTCTCTCAGATACAGTGACGATCTGTGTGTTACAAATACAAAGCTGAGTCAGGAAAACGGTAACCAAAAGCGTACCAGATAGGTCTTGTAGACTTCAATAAAAAGTCAATAATTCCTGGAAATCTGAAGATCTTTCAGTTACAATTAAAATCACTGTCCATATCTCCTTACATAGCCATATGCAAAGTAAAACAAAAAATGAACACAACACTCATGTTCTTTTCAAGACTGGCAAATAGAAAATTAAAACTGAAAAAGAAGATGCCTTATAAATTCTGACTAAAACAGCCAAGAATGTGAGCTGGAGGATTGTGAGTGCAGGCATTCCAAATGTATTGCTAACAACAGTTTGCGATGCCACATTTGGGTTTGCTTTTGACATTTTGGTTAGAACAATTACAGCAGAATGGCCGGATCTCCATTTAAAATTGACCACCACACCGCGTGACTGGTTTAAAAAATATGAAATCCTGTTAGTGTTTAAATTGATCATCTTGTTAAAAGTGCTAAAGCCATCGCTTGTGGCTACATTCTGGAAACGTAGAACTTATTTTTATCCCCTTGAAGTTATCTGGATGACAGATTTCCAAGGGAAGTGGGGAATGAAGACACCTCCCACTATTTTGATAAGATTTAATAAAAATCAATGTGTGATTGTAAATGTCACAGGAAGATGGTGCTGTATGACATAACACCCTCCCGCAATATTACTCAATGGAATTCCAATTGACACGCACATCTCTGAAGGTAATTTGTACAGTAAATCTTTCTTGAGTTTATCTCCCAAATAATGTCTGAAAAGAGGTATCAGAAGTGATTCATAACCAGCCAAACATTATTTTCCCACTTTTTAGCCCAATGGGAAAAAAAAGTTTTTTATTACAAGAAATTGGCATGAATAAAATAAAGATCCTTCAAAGAGACGTATAGATTTGATTTTTCAAATAATTTAAGCAAAGTTTAAAATGTCTAAAAATAATGACTTTTTATTCACTGAAATCAAATGGTAACTGGCCAATATTTCTTGCAAGGTCAAAATATCAGACCTTGTCCACAACTTAAAGGGTTTCCTATATAGACAGCAAGTACAAAAATGCTTTTCAAGCCACATATGGCACACACATAATTATACTATTACCACCACAAAAGCATATTTATTTTGCCAAGCATGCTAGGACGCTTAGACTACGACACCATGAGGGGACCCTAATGTGCAGCAAAACCATATCTTAGCATAAGGCTAAATATGTCTCTCCAAACAAAATCTGAGATCTTCTCTACAGCAGAACCCATACTTAGGAACAATCTTAAAGCAGCCTGATCAAGAACTCGCTTTGAACTGATCAGTGATGGGACAGCAGCACTTAACCTGGGCCACTGTCACTATTGCTCTTACCCCCGGTAGGACTAATGGTGCAAATAAAAGGCATCAGAGCGTCAACTGAGCAACACCTTTACTGGAAATCTCAGTTTCAGGTCAAACCTGAACAATTCCAGCTATTTTTAATGTAAAAATTTTATTAAATTCTTAAAGCCCAAAAAGAAAAGGAGTACTTGTGGCACCTTAGAGACTAACCAATTTATTAGAGCATAAGCTTTCGTGAGCTACAGCTCACTTCATCAGATGCATATCGTGGAAACTGCAGCAGACTTTATATATACACAGAGAATATGAAACAATACCTCCTCCCACCCCACTGTCCTGCTGGTAATAGCTTATCTAAAGTGATCATCAGGTGGGCCATTTCCAGCACAAATCCAGGTTTTCTCACCCTCCACCCCCCCCCACAAATTCACTCTCCTGCTGGTGATAGCCCATCCAAAGTGACAACTCTTTACACAATGTGCATGACAATCAAGTTGGGCTATTTCCTGCACAAATCCAGGTTTTCTCACATCCCCCCCCCCCATACACACACACACTCACTCTCCTGCTGGTAATAGCTCATCCAAACTGACCACTCTTCAAGTTTAAATCCAAGTTAAAACAGAACATCTGGGGGGGGGGGGAGGAAAAAACAAGAGGAAACAGGCTACCTTGCATAATGACTTAGCCACTCCCAGTCTCTATTTAAGCCTAAATTAATAGTATCCAATTTGCAAATGAATTCCAATTCAGCAGTTTCTCACTGGAGTCTGGATTTGAAGTTTTTTTGTTTTAAGATAGCGACCTTCATGTCTGTGATTGCGTGACCAGAGAGATTGAAGTGTTCTCCGACTGGTTTATGAATGTTATAATTCTTGACATCTGATTTGTGTCCATTTATTCTTTTACGTAGAGACTGTCCAGTTTGACCAATGTACATGGCAGAGGGGCATTGCTGGCACATGATGGCATATATCACATTGGTGGATGTGCAGGTGAACGAGCCTCTGATAGTGTAGCTGATGTTATTAGGCCCTGTGATGGTGTCCCCTGAATAGATATGTGGGCACAGTTGGCAACGGGCTTTGTTGCAAGGATAAGTTCCTGGGTTAGTGGTTCTGTTGTGTGGTATGTGGTTGTTGGTGAGTATTTGCTTCAGGTTGCGGGGCTGAGTTCCCTCACAATGAACCTATAAAGAGAAGTCTCTGGGATGCATTTCAGGTGATAGAAACATGATACACACCTTTTAGATACTGCTACACTTTATAGTTCCATTGTGTATATTACTAGTATCTTTAGATAGTAAGGATCCATGCATGTAAAGCAGCAGGCTTTTAAAATTGGTTTGTACATTCATCGGCTTTAAGTCCAGAAGGGACCAATGTGTTCATCTGGTGTGATCTCCCGCACAGCACGGCCATAGGATATCCCTGAATTAATTTCTGTTTGAACTAAAGCTCATCTTGTAGAAAAACATCTAAATCTTGATTTCAAAATTTCCCGTGAAATCTACCACAACTTGTGATAAGTTGTTCCTATAGTTAATTACCCTCTGTTAAAAATATGTGCCTTGTTTCTAATCAGAATTTGTTATTGCTGCTGTTGCTTTAGGACTCTGAATTAATTCAAAGTCCTTTGTATTCCTTTCCTAGAGGTCACATGAATTTTAAGCCTGGGCCCAGAAACATTTCACTCAGCTGGAGTACGTTTACACAATTGTTTATGATCATGAGAGCCTAGAACCGAGTTGCTGCTTTCCTCCTTTTGCAGTATGAGGCTATCACACACTGGTGTTAGCACCTAAGTTCCCACTAAGCTGCGTGGCCATGCAGCAGCCTATTAAGCACCGCACAGATGCTCAGGGCTGCAGTGGGGAGAGGTGCCTCTCCCCCAGCCCCGGACCTGCCACGGCGGGGAGAGGCGCCTCTCCCCACCAGCCCCAGCCCAGCCCTGGTGGAGAAGTGCTCATTCCCCGGTCCCAACCTAGCCCTGGCCCTGGCGCAGCCAGGGGAGAGGCGCCTATCCCGCACCCCTAGGCCAGGTGTTGCTGCGGGGAGAGAGAGCTGGGGGAGTCTTCTCTCCCCGCTGTAGCCCCAGGGCAGCCTGCACCCCAAGCACTTTATCCCTGGCCCCTCCCCAGAGCCCACACCTGCAACCAGAGCCCTCCCCAGAGCTCACACCCGCAGCCAGAGCCTTCTCCTCCACACCCTAACCCTCTGCCCCAGCCCTGAGCCCACTCCAAACCCCTCGGCCCCACCTCCATATTGGTGGACAGAACAAAATTCATTCCACACGTGCGTGGGAACACTGGTTAGCACAGCTTTTTCATTAGGCTAAAAGCCCTCTTTCACATCTGGGCCGCGTTGCCCTGAGTAGGCAGCATGCTCAAGACAGCTTTTTGGCACATCTTAACATTTCTTAAACAAATGCTAACACACACCTATTTTCTCATTGTTAAATAGATATTGAAATGGTGCGATTAGCCAATCTGCAGGATTTTCCAGCTCTGACAGAAGTGGTTTCTTTTAGTGAGCTTATGCTGTTTTAAAGCTCCATTTTATTGATCAACCACTTTTCCCTATATACAAATATTAGTTTCCCAACTGCTTTTCTTGTATAGCTGTCTCACAGATTCCAAGGTAAAATCTCCTTTAGGACCGTAGGTCTGCACCGTACACACCCCAGTTGAAAGGCACTATTCACAATGATTTTAGAGGCAATATGATTTGTTTCCACCCTTCTGGCAGCAATGTCTAACTTTCTAATCACCTTCCCTCAGCCCCACATGCTACCTTACAAGGTCTTCCTGCACCATACTGTGGATGAGAAGGCACAGAGCGGGACCAAAAACTGGGAGGACAATTTGTGAGAGAGGAGCAGCCGAGGAAACTACCTTCTACATTATCTGCTTCCTGGCTCTAAGTCGTCAACAGTCCTGCCAGAATGTTTTTGTCTGTGGTTTGCATTATTTGGCAAAGGTCTGGCAATTCCCTGTTGACCGTGGTGTACAGCATCAGACCTGTGTGTCCTCTTAGCCCATCCCTCTAATCCCCAATGGAATTTCACACACAAGTCACTGTTATGATACACTACTCATCTCTGTCCAAGCAAGTCTACTTCTCAGCAGGTCCAGCTCCTCTTTGCTTAGAGACCACCAAGACCAACCCTTGGCCTTTATGTTCACGGCAGCCATTCACTGCATTTGTATTAAATCCAGCCTCATTGTTTTTCCATTAACTAAACTCTGTGGCACGTCTCTGGCCCAGGACAGCAGGTAAACATGCATTAGCTGTCTAAGGAGCATCTGCATTTTCTTTGCCGTGGAAAGGACTTCAGGTGGGCATAGGTCAGTGTTTAGATACCAACGTAACAGGCACCTAAAAACCGACATGCAGATAAATTTGGTCCAGAACGTTTTTAGGAACAAATACCAAAGTCCTAATTGCATCTAAGCAGACGGTGTCGGAGTTCGCACATGTAAGCGGCACGCAGCTGTTGACTCAAGCAGCTCCCACTGGATGCTTAATTCCTCTAGCAGGATTTTGTTGACTTATTATACTGGCTTCCCAGCACTGATCTCTCCCTAGGTGTTTACCACACAGCACTTTCACACCCTGCCCACCCATAAATCAGCACCCATTGAACTGCATGACTCAGGCTTGGTACTGTGTTGACGACAGGACATGACCTTGTTAAACAAGCATTTAGCCACCTAGATGAGTATATTCTTCCCAGCAGTAAACAGTTTTAACTCTTGTGGGGAAGAGCACTGCCTAGTTTGCTTTTAAGATAAAATTCTCTAAGAAAAAGTAGGGTTTCTCTATTTTATGCAGAAACCTAGCTAAAGTTGCTGTACTGTCTGATCAGTTTATGCCAGGTATTTGTATTTTGATTTTTTTTCCACGATTGTGAAAAGTTGCAATGACAACCATCATTTCATTTTGACAATCCTTTAATTAACCAGGAAAAAACAACCAAAATACGTAAGCATCCAAAGCTTTGAAGTGGCCCTGGGTTATAACATTATAGTGGGCTCTCAACTGAAATTTGGGGGGGTGGGAGTGTCGTACCATGCACTTTCTAAATTTTGGGTACCCTCACTTGAACCCAAAGCTGTTTCATATATTTATAATGTAACCGTACTATTTGTTTAAATGAATACAACTTTTTTTATGGATCTCAAATACCATTAATTGATCATTTTTCTGAACACTTGAAAAATCTAATGGCATAGCGTTCTCACAAAATCATAGTATCAAGAGTAACTTTCTTCTTAATATATCTAGTATGTAGAACACACTAAGTATGTAAAACTATGTAGTTCACAATAAGGATCTCTGCTTTGAAAACTATATTCTTACATGGTTTTGCATGGCTTTAAACACTTAAAAAAAAAAATCTAACTAAATCCTCTCAGTGGGAACAGTAAATTCATTTAAAAACCACAGTAGTTTTCTTCATCAAGAGCTCTGGAAGGTCAAAGTATTTCAACTCTTCAGAACTCATTGCTCTTTACACTAAATTACATTAAAATGACACGTTTGGTCTTTAAAACAAACTTAGTATTTAGGAAAGAGTTCTAAATATGCTCTTCCAATAACTGCCCAGCTTATAGGAGTAAAGAATGAGACAAATTGGCTTGCTGCTATCTGTATCTCTAATATTTACTGTGATGCACTAAACCAGCTCTGAATAAAATCTGTTTAATATCTTTCTTTTTAAAATACTCAAAAAGAACTCAAGATAACGAAGATTTTATAGGGTTTCACAGAAATCAGATGTAAACAGGATTGAGTTAAACTGTTTACTTCATTCATTCCTGTTTTCTTTTATTATGTGCTTGTTTATGCAAAGATGAAAAAGTTAGAGATGCTTACCTCATACAATAAACAGCCCAAAGACCAGATATCAGATTTAAAGTTATAGCCATTTTCATGTATTCTTTCTGGGGACATATAGTATGGAGTTCCCACTGTAACAAAGCAAGCAAAAAAAAAAAAAACAGGAATTATCTTTCTAAAGACCAACAGAGTTTGATCTAGATGAAGTACAGATGTTTATCTTCGTGAAGTGCAATGGCTCTGGCAAACCACACATTGGAGATTGTTTGCACAATTATGAAATAAGCAATGGTTTCAAAAGACTATGGAAGAAATGTTCTTTTTTAGAACCATACTAAGGTAGAAAAAATCAGATAAAGAACAGACGGGCATTACTGTGATAATTTTATGGTTTTGAACTTTGAGGAAAACAATCTTCTTTTCCACCTTTCTGGGCACTTTTGGACTGTATTGCTTATACAGAACAATGGTAAATGATCACTCTCCACTTGGTTCGCTCAACGGCACATGAAGCCGCAGGTTAGATGTTATGAACATTCACTACTAAAACAGGAATCCTGTGACAGCAGATCAATTGAATATGTTCACTTGACACACACTGAACCAGCTGCCTGACAGACCAGCTCCAAATGTGATAAGATACCTTTCCTCTAACGAGCTCTTTGAGATCTCAAGAGACCATTTGCTATAGTGGAGAAATAGTAGTAATAAAGTAGGCATTCAAAAACTTTTCTGAAAGAGCCAGGATGATCTATAAAATTCCAGAATTAAAAACTCTTTTGCAGTTCTCCGTCATACTCAGAGCTATGAGCTTTCAACTCTGTTTCCAAAGTTTGTATTTTCTAATGATAAATTTGCCAGGGCATCTTTGGACAGGAGTTTGAAATAATTACTAATAAATCCCTTGTACCAGTGAAACACATTTTAATCCCAAATCAATTTAGTGGGACTGAAAATACAAGATACCCTGGTATCCTCAATTACATCCAATAATTCTTGGCTACTCCATTTATAAAAAACATCCAGGGTTCAGTTATCTTTTTTTCTTTCTCTGCTTGTCAAACCCTCGGTTAATTGTTCTTTTTCTGATCTTGGTATTCCTACCTAACCTTCTACTAGTGACCTTAAAGTGGCAAATGTTAAATTGCCTCATGTTACATCCACAATTTCTTCATTCAAAACTCTGGCTGCAAATAAATTGTAGACTTCTGAGCAGAGTGTAAGTCAGTGGGCCTTTCTGGTGCTAAACCATGCAAGATTAAACAGAAACAAGGTCTACAAGTGTGTGAGAACGTTGGAAATGAGAGGGGTGGAAGCAAACGATAACAAGTACTAGTATCTCAAAGCCCATGCTGTCCACGCACTTGGGCTAAGTAACCTCAGCAATCTCCCTCACACAACCAGTGAAACTGTTGCATGCAAATTAGCTGTAGTGGGTGAGGGCCGATTGAGTTACCTCTGATATCACAACAGTCCAGGACACTTGACACAGATAGATGCATGACTGCAACTGAAAGCCTGTGCTTTCAGTCACCCTGTTACTGTCTGAAATTAACTGAGTAAATTCCAGAACATGCAGTGGTAGGAATAAACATGGAGAACATTTATACTCTTATTCCCATAAGTCTCAGTATGCTTTGGTACCACCGGTGGCCTCCAGCCTTAAGTGTTCTTGAAATCAGTTGTTCTGGGTCACTGCATGACAAGCTCACAGTAAATAACAGTGTGTGGGCTTGAAAGTTATGGCCTTGCTTTCCATGTTAGCATGGGTCTGTTTGGAAGGCTTTGTTCAATTTAAAATTGTCGTTTTGAATAATGCCTGAAAGCGATCTTCGATCAAGGCAGAATGACAGTGTTTATAATACGGATGAATGCGTCATATTCCTTATTTGATTTTTGTGCATTACGCTGTTCCATTATATTAAATAGGTTTGTGGGGCAGCCCATGCCTGAGCTGATTCTATAAACTCTACCTTGCACATTTACCTATCATTACTGTAGTGTTGTCAGCAAATATATGAACAAGCAGGTCTCTGCATTTCAAAAATGATACATTAATTTTTAAATAAGTGTCATGATAAAAGACTGACAAGCCCAATTCTCTTTATGGCCTGTCCAACATTATGTGGGAATCTCCTGTAATGAGCATCTTCTAGAAAACTGCACAAGACTTCCAATTTAATCAGCCAGGGCTTACCAATGCATTACATTAGTCAATTTGACAAGAACAGTCTAATCGGAGACTATTAATCAGAAACTTTCTTTGGCATTTGCCCTGCTGAAAATACCAAATATTGTTCAGATTCACTATTAATCACCACCTGGTAGAATAATGCTTCTTAAGTTATAAAGATCACAGAACAGTAGAGAGGTTTATGACTAAAGTCAGCATCTTCCCATTCCACCTCTGAAAATCTAAGCACTTCTCTTGAACACTGCCATACTTGAGTGATATCAAACCGATGCTTATTCCTTCTATCATAGGTACTGTATTTGCTACAGCTAAACCATCCCAGGACACCAGAACACCTCTGGGTCATTTGTAACATCCAGTGAAGGAGAGGCTGATTCTTCAGCAGGTAGATTATGGGCAGCTAGCCCATTTGTTTCCCACATCTCAAAAATATATGCAAAGGTAGTACTGTAAATGTAAGATTCATATTCCCTCCCTCTCAAATATTCTTTGAGTCAAACTGGGAGTGTGAGACTATGGAACCAAACTAGGAGTAAAAAGATTTAGGTTCTTTTCCCAACTCTGCCACTGAATCACTTCGGGACAAATGGGTATGTCACTTCTATGCCTTGGTTTCCCCTTCTGTAACACGGTGGTGACAATGCTCACCCATCCTTGTAAAGCACTTTAAGGTAGCATGAGGGGCGTCTTCTGTCATCATTAAAATCATCACTGCTGGCTTCTTGGTTTTAATGTGAGTTTTTTTGTTTGTTTTAACTTTTCGTATGCTGGGTTCTATCAGAGTTCTTTCCTGTGCAAATACAATGTATTCAGGGATCAGAGTTCCCTATGAAACTGTTTCCTGGTTCTTCACAAACGGAAACAAGGATAAAATCTAATTTATACTGTTAGGGTTCTCCCTCTATTCTTCTCCTAGCTTAAAACTAAAGTATTCAACACTCTCCTGTGGCCATGTTCTCTCACGCAGCCCTCCCATTGCCTTCAGGCAGACTGTCAGACTGAAAAGGGTAGAGAGTTTCAAAATATTTTAGAGGGTTTATGTGATTTTGAAAAATATAGAAAATTAAAGTATCTACTTGAAATTGGTCAATCAAATGTCAGAGTCACAACTGGTTGTGATATAAACTGAAAGGCAATTTGACAAGGAAATACTGAACTGTGTTTCTGAATCTATCGCTTTGCTTTCTCCCAGCAGTGAACAGAGTTCTGAATATGAAAGAAGAACCTAACAAATTCTGACCTTTATTGTGTCTTTAGAGTATTCCCATTTTCAAACCAAGAAATATCGGAACACGACATGGGCCTCCACAGGGTAAAACTGATTAAAGCATTCCTTCATTCCAGAGATGTTCCCACTTCTCTCTAAACATACTTTGCAATGTATTGAAATACCTGTAGTTTTTGAAACATGCTCATTACATCTGAAAAGGCGAAGACCAGGCCTCAGAAAACTCAGATGCCACACAGGTCTAACTTAGTTTAAGAAATGTTTCAAATAAATAATTTTAAATGTTGAGGATTGTCGTCTTGCCATTGATATGCAAGACACATATTGAAGCGTCATAACTACAGAGTTAGAAAATCACTTTTTAATATGGTTCAAGCATAATATGTATTTCGTACAAGTAAAATCAAAGGCCCTAATTCAAAGAGGAAATCAGTACTCACAACTCTCAAGTGCCTCATCTCTTAAAATAAGCCTGTAAATTGTTACATAGAAGAATTTACAGCTATCCTAAGAAGGAGTCTAGTCATCACATTGCTACATGAGGCTCTAAATGCCAAAACAAAAAGTTTTCATACTTTGATGCACACTTACTGAAAAGAATCCTAATCTTCCTATTGAAAGGCACTGAACTCTTACTTTTGTAAGCTACTATTAAAATTTTTAAGACAGTTCACCTACTCCTAGTCCTTTGTAATCTCTTGAAACCTTGAACTGTAAACATCCAAAAATACAACGAGGAGTCCTTGTGGCACCTTAGAGACTAACAAATTTATTTGGGCATAAGCTTTCGTGGGATATAACCCTCGGAAGCTTATGCCCAAATAAATTTGTTAGTCTCTAAGGTGCCACAGGAGCTCCTCATTTTTACTGATGCAGACTAACGCAGCTACCCCTCTGAAACCTATAAACACCCAGCAATTGTCTCCTATTCTCAATCACCCAGGATAAGCATGGTCTACAATAATGAAAGTGGTCAGTTGAGACTGGATGCACTGCAGCTTCTCCTGTTACAAGAAAAAGAAAAATCCAACAGCAGTTTGAGAGACTCAGTCAAGTCAAATTGAGATGGCATAGCACCTTATGTTGCTCTGGCTTTATTCATTCATTAGTTGTAGAACTACCACAAGATTGCTGAGTTTCTTGACAGGAGACGAGCATGCTGTCTCCATAGCAGAGTCTATGCAGATTCTTACAAGCAAGATAAAGGTGAAAGAATGGTCAAAAGCATGAAATAAGTTTACTCTAAATTCCTTCAGGTATCACCCTGAAGTATGAATTCCATTCCAATAACTTAAAGAAAGATTTGATTGAAATCTACTTATTCCTACAGCAAGAAGATTACATGCAAATAAGAAAAGGAATTATGAGAGATTAATGCAACAAGTAGATTACAAAGAGTTGTGATACAACTTAGACAGTATTCCATTAGGAACAATCCACCTACTGCAAATAATCAAAAATCCTTTTATCTGTTATGTACTCCAATTATATCTATTAACCATAACAATAAATTAATCAACAATTCTTTGATTAGAAGTTTGCATTTTATCCCACAAATACTGTATCTACTGCCAGGTACCAAAAGAACAAACAAACATTCTCAGAACACTGAAAAGATGGGCAATTAAAATTTTAAGCACAGGTTTCCTCTGTCCTTTGTTTCTCAATGAGGCCTGTTTTCTAGTCATTGCAGTTCTAAATGTACCATGAATCTGCTTGGAATGGCACACTGGCTTGGCAAGCAGAACAATGGGGACCAGTGTATTTGTGCACCAGATCTTCTCAAGACAAAAGGCGTACTCCCTCATTGCCCTCTAGCAGAGCAGATAACACAGAAGGAATGCGTATTCAGCAACCCACACTCAGCCTGATCAATGGCTATTTGTGTGTTCTGTTTTGAGAAGGTCTGTCATGTATGGTGGTATCCCCAAAAAGAAAATCTGCTCTGACACAAGGAAATGAGAGTCTATTTGGCAAAACAAATGTCAAAGTATTTTTTTTTCAATATTTTTATGCAAACCTGCAATTTTTGATTATACCACCAGACAGGATTTTCGTTAATAAAAAAATACGGTAATCAATTTAATAAAAAAGCAGTCAATTTTAACATTGATGGAAATTATCTATAAGCTATTTAATTGTTGTACCAGGTAAATGTTTGGTACATTTAATAAGAAACCAAAACTACATCAATTTAGTGTTCAATTTTTAGTCAATATTTGACCATGTTCTGCTGTTAACAATCTTCTCTTAAAACTGTCCTAACTTATGCTGTGAGACGTATTTAACAGCTTTACACAAAGCATGATAGAATACCATGCAATGATGATTTATTCCTCTTTTTGCTCATCTCACTGAAGTTCAGAAAAGGAATGATGAAATGTATAACATGGTCTTTACAAAGGGGTTTTAAGACAAGTTTAAAGAGCAACATATGGAAAAGATAGTGTGGGAAAACTGCAACTCTGCTCATTCCTGTTACTTGCTGGAAGAAAGCCACTGTAACTCTGAAGCTGCTATGCACCGTGGGTGGGAAACAACAGAAATCCAATTGTTACATCTGATTTCACTTTTGTTACTGGACAGGAGGAATTAGGTTAAATTTAATAACTTCTTGTACCTAGCAGGGAAATGGGGAGTCAAGGGGGTACCATATTGTACAAAAAGGGAAATACCTAAGCAAAAGGGAAGATTTTAAATGTAATTACGCATGCACGGCAATAAACAAAAGAATTGGAATGTACATTTTTTGTTTTTCGTGAAAAGGGTTAAGCAATATTTTCTCCAAAGAAATGAAGTTTTAAAAAAAATCCCACTTACCAAAGACTCTCTCTGTTTTGGGGAAAAAATCTTAATAACTGGAAGTTTTAATGATATGCATCTCCACTCTCCTTTCCAGCTAAAACCTGGGATTTATCCAGGGAGGGAGAGAGCAATTTCTTTAACTGGAGACAGGTCAGAAGGGCAGCACTGCTACCTGGCAATGGCAGCTAATAAAATACACCTTAGCAAGTAATTCAGCTGCAAGGGTTTGCTTTAAAATGTGGAAGATTTCAGGTAAAGCACTGAGCAATGAAGAGTGGTCCCTGCAATAACATAGACTTTGAGAACAAGGGATCTCTTTACAGTGAAAAGAGCAGCAGCAGAATATGTGGTACCCTACAAGTTCCCACACGTTATTCCTCTAACCATCTAGGAAAAGTCGATTTGACCATTTTATTTGTGGGGTTTACCATTCATCCAACACACTTCCCTTCCTTATTAATACAGGATGCTGGTTTTACTGCAGTCAGGGCCAAGTGGGACCAGCACACATCCAAGTTTTTGTTTGTTTGTTCATGTGTTTTTGCAGGTCTGTCTATCAGGAAGTGGGCCTCCCTTTCTCTTGTTTTATGAATGCAGACTATGGTGGTGAAACAGGAGCCTCAAAATCCGGCCACATAATTTGTCGTGCAGCCTGCTGTTGCTCCAAGCAAGACACTCGCTTGTATCTTGTGAGCTGTGTATGGGCAAATCTTTCATTTTTCTTTCATTACCCCGGCGTGTACTGTCACTTAATTGTTATGTATCCAATCCTTCCTGACAAATATGATCTGCTGCCTGGTAATTCGTTTGACATTCATTCTGTTCCTTGCTCTAATTATGGCTTCCATTTCTGACACTGAGGCGGCTGTGCTGCCACGGCCAGATAGTACACCTGTCAGGCGGGTTGTGGTGCTGCCGAATGCCCTTTTATGCCAGTCTGAGAGTAGGAAATACAAAGAAAGAAAAAAATTAGATGAATATATTTGCATAAGCCCTGTGTTCAATTCATGGGTCAGCAGCCTTAGAAATTATGGTTCAGGGTGGTTGCTAGGGCAACATAGCTACAGGAAGTATCAGATACCACAGACTAGGCCTGTATAAGATCATATCTATCTATATCTAGCTATCTTAAATATAAAATATGCATGAAATATCATTCGCACTTACTAAAATGTAAATTTGCAAATGAAAAAAACCTTTCTAAACCAGACTCTGTTTCTTGCTGCTACAAAACTACAAATCTAGCCAATTACGTAAAACCTGCTATTACTCCAAATATTTTTCTCCAAACAATTTTCTCCAAACGTTTTCTTTTTTGAATGCAAGAATGTACTTTTTATTTGGAAACAAGCATCACTCTGAACAGCTCTTTTCCCCCTTGGAAACCTAGATTCCTTTACCTTTTCACATTGGTTTTCATTTTGCTTTCAGGATGCTAATTCTTTGGAGGAAGGGCAGGATCCACAGAGAGGAGCTTCAACTCTTACTACATGCCCTTTCTCAATTAAGAAAGACGAGCTCTGATAAAGGTCACAAGCCTGGTTTACATGTTCGGCCAGTTTCCAAGCCCCAATTTATTCTTATTAATATAATAAGCACAGCAGTCAAACTAGATAAAATCAAATTATTGGACATGATCATATTTTTGCCCATTCCTGATGATGTGATTTTAACTTACTCTGATGGGGATTTTTTTTCTCTTTTTATAAATACTTTCTAGACTGAAATCTGACAGTAAAATAAAACTGTCCTAATATTTTGAGTACGTACATTTTAGAAGTACCTCGCTTGCTATTACATCTTTTTTTAACCACAAAGGTTCATACGTCTTCTCTGTTTTTCTGTATGCTTAAAAACCTCAGTGGTGCACATGACACAATTATCAAATAAATGTCGATTCAGTGCAGGTAGTGGCAATTTAAGCTAGACTCTTCTGCTGAATGTGAGAAATACAGAGTGAAATAAACACCTTGTGTAGTCCAAAACTGACCTTGGGAACTAATGGTAAAGAACTTAAATAGAGGCACTTGCTCTTTAGTGAGCTAAGACTTCAGTATTTTTGAACATGTTAATACAATATACAGATATAATTAACTAGGAAAAGAAAAGAAGCAACCTCTCTGAGGCGATCACACCTTTTACTTAAAAAGAGGTGACAGAGTTAAAAAGATAAACAATGCTCTGGAATAGTAAACGCTTTATGCTCTCAAAAACTAAAATCTTGTATCGGTATGATGCAAACCATATAGTCATCTAGAGCTTTATAAATAATGCACAGTAACAAAGTTTACATGAAATATCAAATTTTATATACAGTCCCTTAATATAAAGAAAAAACCATTCATGCTGTTTATCATCTTGCATACACTAGAAAGGTGTATTATTCAAACATAGGAACTGTTTGAAAATGTCTGGAATCACACCACTCGAATTGTGGAAATAGGGGAATAAACAGAAGTGTGTGATTACAGTGATATTTAAGGATGTTTGTTGGGTAATGAGAACAAGTGTACATTTGTCATAGGTTTTTGAAAATTCCTACTGCATCTCTTACTGTCTGATTTTTAGCAGGGCTGCCTTTTATAACAGCAGCAAAGAGTCCTGTGGCACCTTACAGACATGTATCCATGTATCCAACGAAGTGGGTATTCACCCATGGTAGCTTATGCTCCAATACGTCTGTTAGTCTATAAGGTGCCACAGGACTCTTCGCCGCTTTTACAGATCCAAACTAACACAGCTACCCCTCTGATACTTTTATAACAAGTAATTATAGTTTGCTTTGCTAATTTTATATCCATTTCTATTTGTTTTCATAACTCTAATATCTTTGAAACAACATAGTAAATTAATTTTCCACAATTGATATGAAGTTTCGGTGTTAGAAATAAGCATTGGATGAGATAAAGCACTTATCGGATACTTGTATATTAACAGTCACATGGTATCCATGCAACAATTTACATTTTAGTGCGGAAGGTATTGCATTAATAATGTACAACAATTAATTATGCTCTAAATTTCCAATTACCTCTCACTGTGAGGGTAAAAAAAAAAAATCCTGTATAGAAGTTCTATCTATCTACCTACACAGGTACTGTGGCCCTCATCACTGTAGAATCTCTCGCTGAAGAAATCAGAGAAGTAAAAAAAAATGCAGTGAAATCCTACAGTGGTACTAAATACAACTCTCCCACTTACTATTTCAATGCATTAACATGAACAGCTATGTGCATAACACAACAACACAAATGACATCTGCACTACACTGGGCCTTTACTTTCCACTCACCAAGTATATTGTATGCTGTAAGTGTATGCCAGTCTAATTCACCGTAAACTTCTTGGGGCAGAGTCTTCCGTTATAATCTGTACAGCACACCGAACGCTGACAGTGCTCAAATAAATTGTGTGTGTACACAGTCTAATAATCTACATGTACATATTACAGACATCTACGTACAAACATCAGTACACACACACTATGTCATCACATACTTTGTTAAATAAAATGGCGTGTGTTGTGGATTTCATCTCATCCTAAGTCTGGATCAGCTTGGATCCTTTTAGGCTTAGTTTTCATGCTACAGTAGCAGATGCTTAATGCCTTGTTAAAGCAAGTAATTAGAAATGAAGTGAGCTGTAGCTCACGAAAGCTCATGCTCAAATAAATTGGTTAGTCTCTAAGGTGCCACAAGTCCTCCTTTTCTTTTTGCGAATACAGACTAACACGGCTGTTACTCTGAAACCTAGAAATGTTTCTGAAATACTTCCAAAGGAAATGGATCCTCAAAACCTGGTTTGCTACAGAGGTGGGAGGTTTTAAGTACTATTAAGTAAAACAACCTAACTCTAGGAAGAAGAAGATACCACCAGGTATCAATGGCCATTGTTCTCTCTTGAAAACTTATGACAAGACAAAGAGAAGCCTAAATCACCATAATGCACTTTGCATCTTGTGCCTTCCACCGACCATGCTGCTGAGCTCAAAGCACTTTAAGCCTTTGCCTGTTTTTCAAATAATGAGCCTGATGGCAAGAGAGTGAAACCTACTATTGTTATTCCTGTATGAAAAGGAATAAAAATGGTAGTTTCTTCTGCCGCATCTATGGAACTCTGAACAGTCCTCATCTAATCACACACATACACGCACCCACCCACCCCTTTTCAGGGTTCAATTCCATTTTAAAAGATACAATTAAGGGCTGATATTAGCCACTATTAGCTACAATTCAAACTACTGCCCAGAGAACATTAACACTGTAGTTCTGTCAATGACCAATTTAGCCAAACCTTCAATATAGTATCACGTCCAGAGCGTGATCAAGATTCTTATTTGTCAAGCAAGCCAGATAACTGAAAAGGTCTATTTTCTTAGCCAGGATAACAGAGCAAGATCCCTTCTCCCCTCCCCTTTTGACTACAAATGCAATGAATCACCAAAACGGGAAAGAAAGGACAGTTAACCCTCTCTCACTGAAGCCAGTGCTGCTCCATAAATTATCTAACTGGAATAAGAGTAATGGTTGTTGAGTCAGAGAGACTGCAGATTCATGTTTCTGAAAAACCCCAACCAAAAGAGTTTGCTGGGCAATTAGTGGAATATTGATTTCGTGTCCTTTACAGAAGCTTGAATATTCAGCACTGTAAGCTCTTTGCGGCAGAAAGCAGGTTGTCTTATATATAGTAACTATCTAGCACAAGGCAAGCACTGCTGGAAACAAACTATAATTATACAGACACTACTGCAACTGTATCCTAAAACTACAAATCTTATTGTGGTATGCTGTAGAAGGATGGATATATCCCAACTGCAGTACCAGCCCGTGTGGGGATCAGGAGCGTACAGAAAACCTCCCTAATAAACAAACTTTGTTCATAAAATGAATTTTAGGCTGATGAAAGGTGCCAGATTGACAGCCCTGGAGACAGAATGTATATTTATTTCCTAAGAGATACAAAAGAACTGCCATTGCCACACTGAAGTCTTCCACTTAGCTCTCCTCTACCATTGCCTGACCACTAGACTGTCACAGTGCTGTTAAAATCTGTCCAGTAGATGTATCAAACTAGATACCACACACCCTACCTCCCCATTGCAGGGGATGAAGGCTTACAGTGATGTCATTCCTAAAGACAGAAAGGTCAAAAGTATTTCTGCAGATGCCACTAAGAGTATTATGAAACAAACCACCACACAAGGACAGTGGATGATGTTGAAAGACGTATAATTGCATAGCAGAAAACTTCAAAGCCTTACTGCACTATTTTTAACCAGCTTATTATGAAAGCAAGTCACCTTTAAACCACGCTGCTGTTGAGCAGGTTCACGGGAAGCGTTTAGAAAACACACACCTTCACCTGAAACTCAGCTCAGGTCTAAGAGCTTTATGTTGCTCTGAGATGTTATGGTGGTTGTTTGAGAAAACATCCTTGTTTGGAACTGGTGAACTGAAGGGCTTCTCTGAAAATGTGCTTTTACACACTTCCCATTCTCAGAGAGAAATTGCAATGTCATCTTGGAGGGAGTGAGCTGATCAACATTACCAAAAGAAGGTGGTGGTGCAACCGTGGATATCAGTGCAGAAAAGAAATGAAGGAAAGGGAGAAGGTATCTTGGATCTTATTGTTTATTAATCCTCTAAATACATCACACTGCATCACACACTCAGATGTGCTATTTAGATAAAGAAAGATGCCTACGACAACCTAGTCACATATTAGAAACCATTATACTTACCACGGTGAACAATGCTGCAGAAAAAAATGTCAGGGAGAGTTTTAACTAAAAAAACTATTTAAAATTTGCATAAAGAAACTCTCTCTCTCACTATATATATAAAAATAGCACTTAAAACTTGTATCACAGAAAACATGTCAGAGGTACCCACTGAACCAACCTTTGTCACATTAAGAGGACAGATATCACTTTGTTTGAACGTCACAGTTATACATTGTGTAAGTGTGTTTAGTAGCTAGAAATGCCATCTTACCTAAGGAATGTGCTGCAGTGGTTTTAGAACTAAAAAAGCGGCCTAATCCAAGATCTCCCAGCTTCACCACTCCTGTGGCTGTTATAAACACATTGGCTGGTTTTATGTCTGCAAGAAGGGACAAGGAGAAGGTCAAAGCCACAAAAGGTTATCTGTTGTAATACTGCAATAGAAACATAGCCTAGAGCCTTTTCTGCACAAAAGAGAGACTCAATCAGAACCATGTTTCTGCACAGCTTTGATAGGCTGAATCTTCCAAGACTTCAAGTTGCATAAAAAAAAAAAAAAACAGAATATACTTCTCAGTGCAGCAGAAATATTAGCAATGGAAAAGTTGTCAGAAAACAGCACAACAAAAGAGGTAACCTCTCTCACTCATGGAAATCAAAGAAATATTTAAGTCCAGCTTCCCTTTGGAAATGTCACATTTACACAGAGAACTATTTATTATGGTTGACTTTCCCCTTATATCAAAGGTTGATTTACATGTCCTAAACTGTTCCATATTTTGTGAATGGGACAGTGATTTACATAGAAGTTCTATATTTTCTGTATCAAGCTTAAGATGCAAATTTGCAAACTGTATGTTAGCAACATGTTTGTTCTATTGGAAGGCTGGTCTTGTGCTTAAGTTTGGGGGGGTGGGGGGGAGCGCTAGGGAAGTTGGATTTTATTGTCAGTTCTGACTTCTGTCAGAAATGGCCACTCAAGGGCCCAACAAAATTGGTTGCTTAATAGAGGGAAGGCCCTCCTAATGAAGGTGGAGCCATATTACACTCAGTACATTTTGAGGATACGAGAGGGAAGTCACCTAATTAGGATGAGCTTGTACATGGTTCATTCTGCCACGCACTCCCTTTGATTATCAATTTGCTCACTGAATATCAGTCCCCTGGTAAGTAACAAATGTGTTTGTAAGATACATTAATGTGATTTTGTGTGTGTCTTTCACATTGAAATGAACTGCAATGGGTTGGAACTAGCTTGTGAATAGAACATGCAGTTACAAGCATGCAGGGAACATGCCAAGCAAGGGTCCACTTCAGTAGCCTAACTTAATAATTTTCTCATTTTTAAAAATGGCTGATTGTTTAAATGTTGGTTAATAGATTTTTAAGGCCAGAAGGAATCATTATGATAATTTAATCTGGCCTCCTGCACGACACAGGCCATAGGATTTCCATACATATAATTCCTGCTTCAAGTCCAACAGCTGTGGTAAACAAGAGCGTATCTTTTAGAAAAACATCTAATCTTGATTTAAAAAGTTTGAGTAATGGAGTGGTCTTTCCATTCTAAACACTGCATATCTACATCACTATATATGGATCCGGATATGAGACTGATCCAGAGCCAACCTGGCGCTCTTTCTATTGACTCCAACAGGGTTCGGCTCATGCATTAGCACATTGACCCCTGCTGAAACTCTCATACAACGAAACAAATGTCATAATCTGAATGCAGAATGTTTCCACCACATGGATCACGTTGTCTTCAACATCCGAACATCTTATAAAGTAAAAATAATGCAAGCCCCCTGCAATGCCTCATACCTTACATTGAATCAGAAATGGCTTCCAGGGCTAGGACAAGAAGATGCAACACTCTCCCTGTAGAGTTTTGTATGAGGCAACTATTTTGGGGAAACTCAAAGAAATCATAAGCCAACAGTGCATTAGCACAATGCATTTTTAATCAGAAAATGTCTGACGAGTGACTGTTCAAGTCCAACATTTGGGGCAAAGATCATTCTAAACTGGAACAGCAGGTTCTAATCAAGGAGAGGGTAGGGGGATTGGAATTTTTTTTAAGTTTTTTTTTTTTAAAAGGATGTCTCAGACAGCTTCCCCCCATCTCCCTTACAAAAAAAGAGTGCACAATTTAGTTTTACAAGTCTAATAACGTAAAAGCAAAGCAGGAAAGCGCTGAATTGCCTTCACTTCACTCAGACCCTTCCCTCATCTTTGCAATGAAAATGAACAACTGCAAAAAGTCAATGTGGGAAGAGGGAAAGGCCCTCTTCAGAAAAGCAACTAAAAACTTGGACGATAATGTAACTAGCCCTCCCAGCAGAGTATGCATCTCACTCACAAAGCAGAGCTCTCACTCTGCCCAACACATCCTGCCCAAGAGGACACCACAGGGGGCTTTATATAAAATATTTTGTCAGCTTATAAGACAGTCAAAGTAAGTGAAGCTTAGTTTCCCCAAGCTAAACCCCAAGTCATGGTATGCACTAGTGAATCCTCTTTCCCCCTAAATTATAGTAGACTGTATATATGACAGACTACTATTATTTATTGTAGTCTAAATCAGGCATACCTGGAAGGATGCAAGAGGCGACTACATAGGAGCGGAATTCTAGTTCTCTCTTTGCTGGCGAATTGAGTGAGGCACTCGCCACTTGTAAAGGGAACGGAATTAATGAGCAGCAGAGATTGGTATTTGCTCCTTTGTGGTGCATTTGCACTTCCTGGGTCAAGTCCTTCACAAAACATTTCATTTGTACTATAAGGGGGAAAGTAATTTTTGGATAGAGCCCAAAGTGACGAAAAGTTCTAAGACAAGAGCTAGAAAAAATTAATGAACATTGAGAATGGGATAAAAAAAGTCTGGAACATATTTATATTAATATTCCCAAATCCGCATACGAGACAGAAAAACTCCTCTAAACTCTCTCTACGGTCGAACTAAATATAATTAAGACTATTTCTTAGCGTTCGCTGCATCCACTAGTCTCAGCATTTTACTTCTGACACGTTTGTAATGGCACGTTTGACACTTCTAGTTAATATCAGTGTATGGAATAGAAAGCAGCTCATCTTCATAATACTATACTCACTTCGGACTGAATCTTCTAACAATGAGGCAAAAGACAAGGAGAAATCCATCTCGCAAGCACCAGTCTCTCTCTAAACATGCATTGGCTGAACATCAGCATAATTGTTTTTGAATGTGGGCGCTTACTAATTGGAACATTATATTATTATTCAGTGAAAAGAGACTGAATTAATGTTACCTCTGTGCATCACCCTGCGGGAGTGCATGTGTTCGACTGCACTGCATAACTGCACAAAATATTTCCACACCGTCCTTTCCGGGATTAACCGTTTCTGCTTTTTAAAATACTGTGGAAGGAAATAAGATCAGTGAAGAAGCAACATATCTGTCTCACTGCTGGACTCATGTTAGTCAACTGTCGACTGCTTATGTCCACCAGATCAACCGTGGCATGGCTCATCTTCTGATTAGCATTTAACTCCTTCTCTGTGTATGTAAACTTCAATGCAATTCACTAATTAACAACCATTATGAAAAATATGCTTAAATAGGTTTGACATTTTTGAATGGACACCAATTATAATTAGCATTAATCTCCTTAATTACCTTGCAAAACATATTTAATGCCTCAAAACAACAAATGTCTGGAGTATTTTGCCTTAAGTAACAAAGGATTTTTTTTTTAAAAACCATCATCTTGTAGATGTTCATCGTTAATGTACAGTCTATTAACAAAGAAAATCAATGTCTCCATTTTCTTCCCCCAGTCTCCCAAAACTACCATGGAATCAACTGGGTATCCCCAATTCCGATGTAATAATATATCCCTAAGAGTTCACACATAGACATACCCCTTGGGAAAGCCAAACTGTCTCAAAAATAAAAACAGACTACAGGGGAAGCAAAAATTGAGACTGTAAGCTCTTCGGGACAAAGACTGCCCTCTCACAGTTTTGTATAGCACATAGTACAATGGAGTCCCAATCCTTTGGGCCTCTGAGCATTGTCAGAACACACATAAATTAATCATAATCATCACCACCACCACATATCACAGCCATAAACTGTCTATACTTATCTGGAGTAGTTTTACGTGCTATTCCCCAAGATGTAAATAAAGCCAGGCACTAAGTTATCGCCAGTATAATCCAGGGCAGACACTGCTGGAATAGCTTCTCTAACCATGCACCTCCCCCTCTAAATCTCTTCTCAAAACTCACTTCTTTCAGTTACCTTTCCATTGCTGGCCAGCACTTGACTCTCTTTAGTGACCCTCACTCCAGACACTAAACCAATTCTTTGTGTATATATTTACATACACAGAACCAATAAGATGCACATAAACCTTAGTTGTTTAATGTTTATTACTGTCATCCTTTGCCATGTAAGGTATAATTTAGAATATAGTGATCTCCTCTGGACAGGCACCTGTGATTTTTTGGATAAGGTGTTGTGCACCCGTATGATGCTCTACCATTATATTTGTTTTATACCATAAACTTAAGATTTTTAGTGAAAATTCTTAGGAGGAGGAATAAAGGTGCTAGATTGGTTGAAAGATGCCCATCTTGTATTTGTCCCTCCTGATACAGACAGCTGGTGCCTGTTGTGACATTCAGCATTTTATATGAAAGTTATCTGAATCAAATAATTGCAAAAATTCATCTTGCAGATCAACTGCGAAAGGGTGCAACTGTGCAATTCGTCAAAAGGCAAACCTGACAGCTTGCAGCAGTTTGAAATCAAAACCTAAGAGTGGAGTGCAGCAGAACTGCAGAGGATGATGGATAAAGTATTATTTACACCATAATATTAGCTTAATTCTCATTAAAGTATTTAAGTGAAGATATGTTAGACCACAAGTGGTAATTTTCTAAATGTCATGTCCAATAAGATTTGCCTGACATTTACCAGAAAGCCAAAATTCTCCAGTGGGTTATACAGCAACACTCTGTTACATCAGCTTTATAACAGCTCATAAATAATGCAGGCGACAGGGACATGACAAAGACAGTCCCTGTTTTTATCACTCTCACACCTTCAGAGTGTTGTTATTGCTGTTCCTACCGCCTCCCTGAAGCACAAGACTAACATACGTCTAAACAGAGGGGGGTGGGGGGAGAGAGAGGAAGGGGGATCAAACAACTTTATCCATTAATATTTGGATTCTATTTAAGCACTACAAAATTCAGGTCCTTTTGTTTCAGTACGGGGACCTGGTTCAGTAGAATATTCTGGCCTGAGGAATTTCTCAACAAGATCACTAAGCAGAGCTGGTTCTAGCTTTTTGCTCGAGTGGTGTTTGCTATCCCATGAAAGAGACAACCAGAGTTCTTCAGCTAGTCTACGATGGTGCAGGCTGGTAATCATGATGATCCTAATGCCACCTACACTATCATGCAAATAGACTCTTCCATTTTTCATCCTTGTTTGTATTTAATTTTTTAAAAATTTTAGAATTTTGATATATGAAAAAATTATCTATAGGTTTGTCACAAATGAAAATACACTATTTGTATCATGCAGGAGATGGGGGTGGGAATCAATACCACTTTCCTTTTACAATTATTTTGGGAAACAGGCAAGTCCATAAAGTATTTACTAGTTACAGCATCACAGTCTTGTCCAAGTTATCAAGCTAAGGGCAGCTCTGCATTACTGCTTAAATTGATGTAACTTACGTCACCCGAAGGTGTGAAAAAGACTCCCCCTTGAGCAACGCAAGTCAAAGCGACCTAAGCATCTCCTGTCGGCAGAGTGTGTCTCCACTAGACACACTACAGCGGTGCAGCTGAACCGGGGCACCTGTGCTGATGTAAAAAGAAAAGGAGTACTTGTGGCACCTTAGAGACTAACCAATTTATTTGAGCATGAGCTTTCGTGAGCTACAGCTCACTTCATCGGATGCATACCGTGGAAACTGCAGCAGACTTTATATACACACAGAGAATATGAAACAATACCTCCTCCCACCCCACTGTCCTGCTGGTAATAGCTTATCTAAACAGCAGGACAGTGGGGTGGGAGGAGGTATTGTTTCATATTCTCTGTGTATATATAAAGTCTGCTGCAGTTTCCACGGCATGCATCCGATGAAGTGAGCTGTAGCTCACGAAAGCTCATGCTCAAATAAATTGGTTAGTCTCTAAGGTGCCACAAGTCCTCCTTTTCTTTTTGCGAATACAGACTAACACAGCTGTTACTCTGAAACCTGTGCTGATGTAGCGCTTCTAGGGCAGACCTGCCCTGAGAATCACCCAAATTAATTTTTAGAGAAAGACACTCAACTGGAAGTAAAAAATATGAAAAACTGAAATTATCAATCCTGAATGGTACATTTGTGTTTATCACATTTGTGAAAAGTTCATTTAAGCCAGAACCTAGACATGACAAAAATGTGAAATTTCTTCATCAGATACAGGAATACTTTAAAATTGTGTAAGCACTACTTTTTTCAGCTAAGCAAACTCTACTCAAAGATTTACACAGCAGCATGACAGGTTTCAGAGGAGCAGCCGTGTTAGTCTGTATTCGCAAAAAGAAAAGGAGTACTTGTGGCACCTTAGAGACTAACCAATTTATTTGAGCATAAGCTTTCGTGAGCTAAAGCTCACTTCATCGGATGCATTCAGTGGAAAATACAGTGGGGAGATTTATATACACAGAGAACATGAGAAAATGGGTGTTATCATACACGCTGTAAGGAGAGTGATCACTTAAGATGAGCTATTACCAGCGGGGGGGGGGGAGAAGAAAACCTTTTGTAGTCCCCAAAAGATCGACAAAAGGTCCCCCCTCAACTAACCTTCCTTCCCCCTCCCCTCCTGCTGGTAATAGCTCATCTTAAGTGATCACCCTCCTTACAGTGTGTATGATAACACCCATTTTTTCATGTTCTGTGTGTATATAAATCTCCTCACTGTATTTTCCACTGAATGCATCCGATGAAGTGAGCTGTAGCTCACGAAAGCTAATGCTCAAATAAATTGGTTAGTCTCTAAGGTGCCACAAGTACTCCTTTTCTTTTTGCGAATACAGACTAACACGGCTGCTATTCCGATACCCCCCAACACTTGCTTTCAGAATGGTTCTTTTCTTTCCTCAAATCTTCAAATGCAAGTACTGAAAAGCCTCTGATAAACCTTGATGTTTTCTGGGGTCTCTTGGGAGAAGGAGCAACATGCAGTAAACAGCAACAATGGCAATGTTAAAAGTATATGCAAGATGACACAATAATCATGAGCTCCCCTCAAGGGCCTGACTTCCTCCCTGCTCTCTGTAGGTTAGCATATTCAGGAAGTAATATCTCCCTTAGCACAGGTCATTGCATGAAGCCGTCTTCAGCATTAGAGATACACTAGCATTACCATCCACATATACTTTTTTGAGTCACCATCAGCGAATTCAGGTTTATGGATGTTAACAGCATTAACTGTTTGTGGATAAAAGCAATGGCTGAAAACTTTAGGCAGTCCTCCCAAAACTCTCTACCATAGGTCTATTTCCAGCTCCCACTCCCCCTGATGAAGCAAATTCCTTCTCTGAAATGGAGAATGGATGACACTGTAAATTTAGCCACTAACTATGGGCTAAATGGCTAACTTGTTTGACAGCCTTTGGCCTGGTGCCTTGTAGCTGAGCTGACAGAGAAAACAAATCTGTTAATCAGGTATTTTAGCTGTGACAACAAGGAGGAGGTGAACTCTCCGAAATGTTCATTTATGATAATTACAGAATAATGATGGCAAAAACAGGTAAAATATGGAGAGAAGGTTAAGAGTGCTAACAAACATGATATACCACATCTGTTCTCACAGGGGATGTATGTCTAAAGATTAACATGTCAAAGAAAATACAAAAGCAGGTGATAACAGCTTAACTAAAGCTGGTTCCAACAATACAAGTATTCCTAAGAGCAACATCAGAGAAGAGAAAGCACTTAAAAGATTTTCTCAATCCTAAATCCCTTGTTGTGAAGAAAAGTCAATATACTTTTTGAAATGTCTTCAATGTAGCAGACAGGCTACCTGGCTAGTTACCCTACAATAATTAAACGTGCCTATCAATCACAGACTGGATAAACTAGCCTTGCAAAATTATACATACCCACTTGCTGTAAGTGAATACTTTTTTTGACAAAACATTTGTTCTTTTTTCATTATCTATCCTCACGGTGAAAGGTAGGTTTTGTGAATGGGCTAGTAAATTTTTAAGCAAGTTTTCCAAGGCTTGCATGTCCTAGGGCAGCCTTCAGGTCCATGCTGATGTTGCTTAGAATTAGAATGGATGAGGAAATAGATCTACAAGGCTACAGTGTAGAGAACCCCAGTTCAGGTAGGGCATTCAAGACTCCTAAATTCCCAGGGGAGAGGGCAAGCCCACCTTCCTTCATAAAACAACTATGGAAACAATGATCAGAGAGAGGCAGCTGAGGAAGGGGAAAAGGCGCAAAAGCTCAACACACTGAAGAAAAGAACATGAAAAAAGCAGAGACAGACAGTTAAAGAGAGCTGATTTGAGAGAGGTGAAAAAAGAAACCTTAAGAATATTCAAGTTCATGGGACTAGAATAAACTATAACAAGAATGCAGAAAAGAGCAAACCAGCACTAATGGAGGAGTAAGATTCGTAGTCTAATGAAATTCTTGCAAGTTCAAAACATACTTGTGCCTTCCCCAGTAGGGCACCAATACAATAAAATACAGATGGGGAGAGGAGGAGAAATGCAGGATAAGACAGGCTGGGAGATTCTATCAGTCAGAAGAAGCCAAAGGTTATAAACATTTTCAGAAGAAAGATGTCTATCAGAAAGATCACAAGGGGTGACAGTAAGTGCAGGGCAAACTTCAGACACACTGAAATAATCTATATATTTTTAACCAGTTTTTATAGTCCATGCTCTAATTAAAAGCCCAAGACAATAATGGTATAAACATGGTAAATGGCTGATGAACTAATATGTTAGATTCCTGTGAAAAACTGGGTGGGGTGATGGTACTCTGTATAAAACTTCCAAGTCGGAAGCCTTTAGGGAAATGTGTCTAATCCCAAAAGGAATTTCCCCTCTTAATCTTTTTTTCCCCCTTGCCAAACACACCAGGTTCACCTCTCCTCCTCCCCTTTCTTTTTGTATGTACACAAAGGTAGAGAGAGAAGCAAGACTACATCAAATATGCTAGCTTTGCATTTTGTTCCACAGCCAGTAAAGGCTGGTGATAATTCTGGTGTGTTCCAAGAGTAAATTCTGAAGACATGGGCTAGACTCAGAGAAAGCACTATCTCCCATGCTCACAAGTTACACAAAATAAAGGGAAGGAAGGCTCTAGTAATACTGCAGACTGGAAGGACGTGTATCCTGACTTGCTTGCGTTTTTGCGTGTGTGCGCGTATGTCCGTTCTCCATAATAAATCTCTGAAGTTACATTAGCTAGAATAAAAATTACAAACATCAGTCCTCATGCTCTTAATTTAAAAAACAAAAAAGCACGAGAACTGTCCGGATCCCATTCCCCCTTTCTTTTTTGTTGTATTTTCATTTTACTTATTTAAGGAATTATCAAATGAACAAACCATGTTACAAGTTTCCATAAGATTTTCAGGCTTAAAATGGTTCCTCACATTTTTTAATCAGAACTGGAAATCACTTTTACTTATTCTCTAAAATTCTAGTGAACATCCATTCCAACACCACTCATTCACAATGCATTTTTTAAAAACTTTTAAAAACGTTTTTCTATATTTCCTTGTATTATGTCACTTTGTAGGGTTTATTCTTTGGTTTGTTTATGTTTTCAATTAGGAAACAGTTCTGGTTTAAGAGCTTGTTGAAATCTTCATTGAAAGGACCTCCTGCATGCAAGCAAGCAAGAGGGGAATCGGGCCCCAAAGTTTCTAGTATAGATCTGCTTGTATCGGTCCCCTGAACTTCCCAAATAAATGTGACACCCCTATTTTGCCTCAAGAATTGGTGTGTCCTTACCTTAATCATCTGAGAGAGATCACCTGCATCTGCCAGTTCCAGGACAATGTTCAGTTCATTGTCTTCGATAAAAGAATCCAAATACTTAATGATATTGGGGTGGTTCAGTTGCTGCAGAGAGGGAGAGAGCGCGCAAAGTGAATGTACAGTACACGAACGGTGCTTCAGTAATAGCGACCCAACGCAGACTGCCCATCAGCGTTCATTCCTGCAACTGTTCCGCAGCAGCGTCCTTAACGAAAGGCAAGGCTATGGCGTTTGCTGCGCGTCCTTATACAAACAAGGGTGTGTGCGGAAACACAATTCAGATTATATCTCACGTGTACCAGACGAATAAGAAAACCAAGCAGTCTTTTGCAAAGAGCAATTAGTTCCATAGTTGAAGTCAAATGGTCTTTTCTGTTGCAGGTTCAGATAATCAGGGTTTAACATCATGATCTTGGGAGAAACTTGGTCTGAACCTACTATTAGTGGGACTTAAAAAAAAAAAAATTAATATCAAGCCCCACCACACTACTAAGATGTTTGTTATAGTAGAGCTTCAAGTCCCCATTCAGGATCCGTGTACCATCTTGCTAGGTGCTTTACAAACATACAAGCAGACATTGTCCCTGCCACCAAAAAATACAAAGGACCGGGGAAGGTCTACAACAGGGGTAGTCAATAGCGGACCACAGGCCAAATCTGGACCGCCAGACATTTCTGAACGGACCCCAAAATCTTTTTATTGGCTTATCATCATTGGCTTTTTAATTATTATTTTCTCTGGAGTCTTGACCTTGACCAAGAAATTTGGACCTTGCCAAAAAATAATTGACTACCCCTGGACTACAACATACAGATTACATACTGCTTGTTAGTTCTAGCTTTTTCTTTTAAAGCTGTATTTATGGTTAAATCTTGATTAATTTAAAAAACACAATTTGAACAATGCCTTTATCAGGTGTATATTTTTGCATTTAATCCTAGCTTTTTTCTGTTGATTTATAATTAACACTAGAATATGAAAAATCTTGCCTTTTTCTAATGTGTTATATTTAACCATACCCATCTCTTCTATCTGTTAAAAATATTTTTAATCCTTGCCTATTATTTTAGTGTATTTAACCCGTAGCCTTATTTTAAAAATTTGAACCCATACCATTTTCAAAATATATTCAATCCTAGTCTTTTCATTTACTTACAAATTATTTTTACGTTTATGCTTTAGTAACCCTCACCATTTTAAAAGTAAAAAGAAAAGGAGGACTTGTGGCACCTTAGAGACTAACCAATTTATTTGAGCATGAGCTTTCGTGAGCTACAGCTCAGCTCACGAAAGCTCATGCTCAAATAAATTGGTTAGTCTCTAAGGTGCCACAAGTCCTCCTTTTCTTTTTGCGAATACAGACTAACACGGCTGTTACTCTGAAACCTGTCATTTTAAAAGTATATATCTAATCCCAGTTTTATCTATTAATATTAAAAACATTAAGTCTTGCCCTTTATTTAATTTAACCCTAGGCTTTTACTATGTTTGTATTTACTCAGAGCCTTTTCTATTTAATAACTACTTTTACATTTATTTTTTTAATGTACAGATCTTTTTCAGAAGAGAGAGTAAAACAACTGCAGATTTAAACAATTATAATTTAGTTCATGGAGGGCGGAAAAAAGCAACTTGGATCTCATTTCAGACCTTTTTGCCTGTACTGGATATTGAATAAACCCAGTGAAATATTAATTTTGCCACAATTAAAGGTTTGCTATGATCACTACAGATGAAGGTACCGAACCTACCAACACTTGTGCAGGTGCCCACCTTTATCCATGTGAGCACTCCCACTGTCGGGAGTGACGCCAACTACCATCATCATCATTTTGGGTTAAATGTGTGGCTAGATGGGGCTACTATGTAAACCACTTGTCCTGTAGCATTAATATGTTCACTGCCATCACTGCGTTCCTTAGGAAGTACAGCACGTGAGAAAGTGGACTTCTTCAGAAATCATTTCTGCCCTACACGTTTTACAAAAAATCTGCATCTTCTGGGATGCAAAGATGGAATCAGTATCAGAAAAGCTGTCTGAAATTCTTGCATACCTGACACGGAAGACCATTATGTAGACAATTCTACAGGAGAAGCTCCTAACTAACAAAATACTGAATCAAAAGTAGCTCTTCAACAGAAGGAAAGATTACAAACTCTGAAAAGCCAAGCGTGGACTGGAAATGTGTGGATTCTAGGCTTTCCAAACAATTTTGATACTGTACCCTAAGTTATGGGAAAACATCTCCAAAAAACTTTTTGAGAGCAGATACCTGAGATGCATCCATCTATGATGAAAGAAATACAGAATCCCAATGTATGCATCTGGAAATATAGGAAACATCATTATCGTTTCTGTCTGATCCTAAAGGAAGTAGGTGACACTGCTTCCAAAAGACAACAAAATCTAGTTTCCACGTGACCCCAGTCCTATTAATCAGGCCCAGCATAAGGAAGCCACCATATTGTTCCATGCACAGTATTATTCATGAGGAAGTATATATTACCTGAGACACTGATTCTGCTGAGTTTCATCTGGAAATTATTCTTTAAATACAGTTAATCCTGCCCTTAGCATGGGGGGGGCTAGACTAGATGACTTCCAGAGGTCCCTTCCAGCCCTACATTTATATGATTCCACACCTATTCTAAACATCTTGAATTCCACTTGCCTGTATTCCATTTCTATTGCAGGGCAACAATGAATTTCAGGGGTATTCCCATCATTTGCCACCTTATGGTAGACAAGCTCACCATCTATTCTGTATAGTTGTGTGCTTTGGCTTTTTTGTCTTGTTTGTTTGTTGTATTATAATTGTTAATCCAGATTTTACTTATTTAAATAGCTTTTGTTTTTTATCAAGTGCAGCATGAGAGGACTTGAACGCTAATATATAATATTTTTCTCTTGTTTTCTGATCTTGTTATGCATTATTCCCAGGACTAAACTAAGATATAAAACATATTAAAACACAAATTTTAATATTTTAATGTCTGATTCTCCTAACAAAACTGACAACTGTAATTACGTGGAACATACTGTATGTATCTTGTTTTCTGTAGTCTCTCTTTGCCTCTTTCTGAATTGCATTTCTCTATTTGTAAGTCTAAAGTCAATAAAAATAAATTTAAAAAATAAAAAATGGGCATTTCATCTAGCAGACAGTAGTGACTCCTGTGTATCTATTTCACGGGTAACTGAGCCGACAGAAACACTGTTATAAGCCACCATGTTAATCACTCTGCTCTGTATGCACATTAGGCGATAGATTCTCTTTTGCAATGCCTGGACACTAACTCACATTAGTGTTAATGGGATTCATGTGTAGGCATCAAGAGAAGAATATTCCCACAAGGCTGAATTTAAAAAAAAAAAATTCAAAATAGTCAAGACATTGCAACTGAATATTTTAAAAAACGTCTTCCTTCACGTGTGCTGATCCACTGCCCTTCCAACTGAAGAGGGTCAGATGTTCCCTGCGGACATTGCTCTCCACCCAATACTGGAGTTGGGTGCATCCGCCGCAGGCTTCCCAGGATCTGCCAGGCTTGCCTGTGAACTTGCCTCCCAGTAGTGTCTGATGGCTCAGCAAGCTTAGCACATGAACTCTCTCCAAGCAACCCATGTCTTAGTCTTTTGATTCATACCTTAAAACTTTTTATATGTTGAGATTAACTTCTACCTTTGTGGGTGGGTCTCCCATGATTCTCCTTTTAACCTCTGTTACTAGCAGCAGGAGCTGAATACCAATCCCTCTAGAGTCTGTTAAAGCTGTTCCTACAGAGCTAACTGGAAAAGTTCCCTACTCCACCACCCAGCATCTCAGACCAGCCCACCCGCCAACATATGGAGATTATATAGAGGGATTTGTTTTAAAAAAAAAATTCTTGACACTTTAGTCCACACATCTCTGAAGCCCACCACCCCAGAACATCCAGTGAAGTCAGACTGATTTTATAAGAGACTTGACTGAAGCTGAGATCCTGCCCCTCTCTCCACCCCCGCGTAGCCCTCACACTTGTGCATGCTCGTGGCAGGGAAGCAATGCAGGAGGTTACCTGAAATTTCTAATCTTTTGACAGAAGGAAACTGCATAACCTTAATTCTCACAAATCTTTAAACACACAAAACAGCACAAAATGCCCTAGCTTGGGTTATTGACATTTTCTTATTTTTTTAATGCAACCTAAACATTTGATGGCAGTTAATGCCTGATGTGTATGCACAGCAATGCTGTCAGCAAGAGGCATGCAGAAGAGCAAGTCATCTCCAAACGAGTGAGCAGGTTGGCTCCCTGCTGCTGATTACAGTCATATTACTGAGCTGTTTTACCTCTCTCTTTTTACTAAGCTGGTTTTTGATGGGGTATTCTATTTTTTGCAGCTCCAGTGAAGTTTTTATTACTTCCCAAATGCGAAAGTTTTTCCAATTAATCTACTAAGCACAAAACAACATTTATTTCAGTATCGATACAGGAATTTTTGATCAAAAGAAAGCAGAGGCAAAGAATCATTTTGACACAGATTCACTACAGCAAGCCTGTCCAATTCCTTCAACAACAAAAAATGTATGGAGTCTAACTTGGTATATTAAAAAATTGGGTAAATTGTTTTAATTTGTAGTTTACACATAAATTATTCTAGATACTGGAGTGAGGCGGAAACTTAGTGTACAACAGTAGATATCATGGGACAAAATTCACAAATATAAGTATCCAGACTGGTTACTTGGCTAGGCTCCAGATAAAACATTACAGTTAGACATTTATTGTGTATCAATAGACCCACAAGTAGTACACTGACTTGAATTGGACTTTACACATGTTTAAGTAGTTTACTGAATCCGTTACCCTTAGAAACTTTAAAAACTTTTTATTTAAGGTAAAAGAAACAATTGCCTCTCTCAAAACTAATAGAATACTTAAAGGACAGAATTTATTCAATTTTACATAATATTGTTATGTTAGGAGCTGGGGTGTTCACATGGATATTGTATGTTAAGTTACTCATTTAAAAAATAGCATTGACTTTGCTGAAATATATTGCACATTAATCTAATGAAAACAATTATATTCAGTTTTTGTTAAAAAAAATGGAAAAACGTTTAAAAGAAAAAATTCCAGGGAAATTCTCCATGCCATGCCAAGGGAGATCACATGTCTTCTGCAACACAAACTGGAGTCATGCTGCTAAAACCTTACTCTTCTCTCAGAACATGCGCTCGCTCTGCCTAATGCCTTACGTGTAGAAACGTCCACTGCACCATAATCAAATTGTACTGCAAAGTACGGTAGACCTATGCCAAGTTTTGAAATGTGAAGTACAACTTTTCCTAAGAACCACCTCTGTAAAATGGCCTTTAGTTATTTATACGTAGCTGTAAGAACAGCCAGCATGGGAGCTATCAATTAACAAGAGATGAGTTGCAAATACTGATTTGACAAGTTATTAGCTTTACAGCACTGAGTGAAGTGCATTCCAGTTGCTGACACTGACAGACGTACTGAAGCTGGCCTCTTAAAATCCTCCCTAGTCTCTAAACAAAGCCTTGAACAACTCTGCCTCACAGCCTTTTGGGAATAGAACTTGCCTCTGCATCAGATTATCAAAAAATGCTGACCTGTACAATGTCATTAAAAACTGCTTCTCAAGTTGACATTTAGAACTTTGATTACTCTTAGTTGTGATTTGTTCAATTTCTCAGAAGCTGACTTATATACATCATGGGTAAAATCCGTCATATTTTGTTTGATCTTTCATTTGAAAACTAATATACATTTGAAAGAAGTGCCCTATCGGCAGTATCAACTAATATATCCCTTGTGCATTTGCAATACAATATGATTTATTGAACTGACTTTTTAAACCATACTTTGAACTCCAGCTTATTTGATGGGGCTATGTAAGTGTTCAACCAGCAACGACTGTTCACAGCACGATTATTCTTTACTGCATTTTTCAACCAGGACTTTATATTGTCAAGACAGGAGAGAGACTTATGAGAGTAATGATTAAAACTCCCCAATTCATAGTCGTTTTATGTAGCAAATAACTAAAAAACACAACTCAAAGTATGTTGTCATGGGGCAATAAATAAGGATCAAAATGCAAAAACCTTGGGAGACTACAGCATCTCCTGAAAAGGAAAAGGAAAAAATAATTTAAAAAGAAGTTCCCTGCATTACTAAGGCTGTGGTTTTTAAAATGAAAGAATTTTAAGTTTCTTATTTGTCACCACTTATGCAATTTGTATATGTCCTGCATTTCATTCAGATAGGAGAGTGATCATCAAATATCCACCTTCACTCTTTTCTAGTCAGTTTCACTTCCTGTTTCTTATACACAAATACAATGCTGAAATGCTTGAATTGCAAACGTTGAAGGAGAATGGATGATGTTAAAGAACAAAAAAAATAGGTTTAATTTGAAATACTTATAATACTTTTCAAAAATACATTCATGGAGCCCTATTAGTACATTTGCACATAAGCAGGGTATACCTACTCAGTGTTCCTACAAGTTTCAATGTAAAATTGACAGAAAAATCAATTCAGATACAAAATATCAATTGGACTAGATTCATTTCCAACCTCAAAGAGGCACAGATTTTGTTGATTTATTTTTTGAGTAAAACATTTTTAAAAAATCTACTGCTACATTTTGGGCTTAAGTGAGCAGGCAACCCCTCTACAACAGAGATTTCAACCCACTGATTTTCATCAGAAAAATCTCATTCCTAGCTGGCTTAGAGCGAGCAAAGACACACATTAATTTATCCTGGCAGGATTACTCAGAATTCAAAAATACTTAAGCTAAAATTTAGCATTATTCTTAAAAAAATCCAGAAAAATGATTCAGTTAAAATTTTCCATAAAGATAAGTGACATGTTAGCATAAGTTATTATAAATTCCAAGCTAAAATGGCTTTTTCTTCATAAAAGTATATATCTTGAGTAATGTGTGCATCTGTGGAATATTAGCTGGTAATATTTTCAAATAAATCAATTCAATTTAAAGAAACAAAATACAAACGAGTAATAAATCTAGTCTACTTGTATAACCGGAGCCAACTTGCTACTGGGATGAAGTTCCAGCTATGGAAAAAGAATCGGACTAAGTCTCTGTGGCCTAGGATTTACAAAAGTGGTATATTTGCTGCTCTTTGGAAGATAGCAGTCACATTTTTTCAGGACACACCATGACTTGCTTGATCTTGAACCAGTAAAGCTCCCCAACTTAAACATATCAGCTAAGTTACAGCCTGATCCAACTCCCATTGATCTCAAAGGGATTTGGATCAGGCCCTCAATTCTGACAGTTGAGGCTATGTATAACAAGAGATACTTGGGAGAACAAGAAGAGTCAGAGCTAAGAATGGAGGAAATTATGTATGTATATTTATTTTTCAAAAAGCAGTACAATGGATGGGAAAGTGCTAATTATCCCAACATATCATACCATCTCTTACTGCTCTTTTCACAACCCAGACAGTACAGTATTCACAGCTTGACATCTGGCTCCTTGGTGAGTTCTACACAGGAAGATTTGGAGTTGCCTCTGGTCATCTCATATGGGTAGGATGATAATTAACCATCTATGATCCCTTGTCATCTCGGATATTTAATTTTGATAAATTTGCACATACTGTCCTGAATAAGTCCAGTGCAAACATATGACAGTGCCCCACAACTAAACAATCCTTGTATAAGATTCCACAACTGAATTGCCAGGATCCAAAAGTCTCTTGGTGAATAGTAAGTTCGGCATTATTTTCTTTTTCATTACAAACTCTTTAACAGCTAGACTAACCGCACATGTAAACAGCTTTGCTATAATTCTAACTATATGTCCATAACATGTATGCCACAGGCTGACCAGACTTTCACCTACAGTAGTAACATGATATCGGATATTCATCAGAGGAAGAGCTAATTCCTATTGCTACACTAACATTCCATTTTGCAGCTGTAAACAGAGATGCAATAAGATGGCTTCCAGTTGGATAAACTCTTGTGTGAATTCCAGCTGTTACCACCATTAAGCGAATGAGGGATGTTCTCCTCAAGCAAACACTTTGTGTATACACAAACTCACACTGACAGCTGTTATCATGGAGCAGGTCCTCAAAGAATCAATCCTGAAGCACTTACATGAGAGGAAAGTTATCAGGAACAGTCAGCATGGATTCACCAAGGGAAGGTCATGCCTGACTAATCTAATCGCCTTCTATGATGAACTTCTAATCTAATCGCCTTCTGGTTCTGTGGATGAAGGGAAAGCAGTGGATGTACTGTTTCTTGACTTTAGCAAAGCTTTTGACACTGTCTCCCACAGTATTCTTGTCAGCAAGTTAAAGAAGTATGGGCTGGATGAATGCACTATAAGGTGGGTGGAAAGTTGGCTAGATTGTCGGGCTCAACAGGTAGTGATCAATGGCTCCATGTCTAGTTGGCAGCCGGTGTCAAGCGGAGTGCCCCAGGGGTCGGTCCTGGGGCCGGTTTTGTTCAATATCTTCATAAATGATCTGGAGGATGGTGTGGATTGCACTCTCAGCAAATTTGCGGATGATACTAAACTGGGAGGAGTGGTAGATACGCTGGAGGGGAGGGATAGGATACAGAGGGACCTAGACAAATTGGAGGATTGGGCCAAAAGAAATCTGATGAGGTTCAATAAGGATAAGTGCAGGGTCCTGCACTTAGGACGGAAGAACCCAATGCACAGCTACAGACTAGGGACCGAATGGCTAGGCAGCAGTTCTGTGGAAAAGGACCTAGGGGTGACAGTGGACGAGAAGCTGGATATGAGTCAGCAGTGTGCCCTTGTTGCCAAGAAGGCCAATGGCATTTTGGGATGTATAAGTAGGGGCATAGCGAGCAGATCAAGGGACATGATCGTCCCCCTCTATTCGACATTGGTGAGGCCTCATCTGGAGTACTGTGTCCAGTTTTGGGCCCCACACTACAAGAAGGATGTGGATAAATTGGAGAGAGTCCAGCGAAGGGCAACAAAAATGATTATGGGTCTGGAACACATGACTTATGAAGAGAGACTGAGGGAACTGGGATTGTTTAGTCTGCAGAAGAGAAGAATGAGGGGGGATTTGATAGCTGCTTTCAACTACCTGAGAGGTGGTTCCAGAGAGGATGGTTCTAGACTATTCTCAGTGGTAGAAGAGGACAGGACAAGGAGTAATGGTCTCAAGTTGCAGTGGGGGAGGTTTAGGTTGGATATTAGGAAAAACTTTTTCACTAAGAGGGTGGTGAAACACTGGAATGCGTTACCTAGGGAGGTAGTAGAATCTCCTTCCTTAGAAGTTTTTAAGGTCAGGCTTGACAAAGCCCTGGCTGGGATGATTTAATTGGGGATCGGTCCTGCTTTGAGCAGGGGGTTGGACTAGATGACCTCCTGAGGTCCCTTCCAACCCTCATATTCTATGATTCTATCCATCCCTGCCTGCCCTGCTACCTTTGGAAAGGTAGACCCTTGTACTCTAAACTATGAAACTCATCCTTGTCATGAAAGGACAGCAACAACAGTATGATCCAATTGCAGAAGCCGAAGCGTTTTTTTTCTTACCAGAGGTTACATGCAAAGTCTATTGAATGTAAACTACCTGATTAATGAACCACTACCCAATGTCGGGAGTGCCCACAGGGACAAGTTGCACTGATACTCTCCTGCCACCAATTTCCAAACTTTATTTTGTTCATCACCTACTGGCAGAGCCTGTCTCTTTGTGCCAAAATAGCATGCAGTGTCTGTGGCATATTTAAACTTGTTCTGTCCTCTATTACTGTAGAGAAAAAGATGGATGCGTGTACTGTGGAAACAACCCATACATCGTCAGCACTTAAATAACTCCAGTTCACACATGACATGTGGACTCAAATACATAGAAATGCACATGCCCTCTGGCCAAAACCTGGCCAGCAGGTGATGCATAATCACTTTGAAGAAAAAATACCTCCCAGCCAATGCACCTGCCTTGCTGTGTGCAAGATCTGTGGAGGAGAAAAGAGATACTTGTACATAAGGCAAAAAGGATCAGAATGGATACCCTAGAGCTTTAAAGGTTAGAAAACTAAAAAGAACCAAGAGGTGGGCCAAAAGGCATGTATTGCACAAAACTGCTATGGAAAATAGTTAGATAAAACACCCTGCAACCAAAGAGGGGTCCACTGCAAAATTCCAGACAGGAATTGTAAATATATGTCATCTAACTTGATTTGTCACCCAAGACAAATAGTAATCTGCCTGTATGGATATAAAACAAAATATTCTCGAACGGGAAAAGGTAAAAATAAGCCTCTGTAGAAATTCTTACCTTCAAAAGGTCAATTTCTTTAATGCAATCCTGTCTGGCCTTGGCATCCATCATTTCGAATATCTTCCACATAAGACAAAAGTGAAATATTAAAAAAAAAGGCAAGAAAGCAGATAAGCTCTACTGATTTTAAAACAGCATTGGTGTTCTTGCTCTTCCTTAACTTAATGAATGTAAGTGTCCTATTGCAGTCACCAGACTTGCATGTGGTTGACATATTCTTTGTTTTAAAACCACTACGAAGCAGCAAAATTAACATTAGCACCTTTTGGCAACATGCTAAATGGTGGGGAAAATGAGATTTTAGTTTGTAGATGTTTTGCCTATTTGGTGACCTTAAAAAAACAGTTACTTAATTTAATACTGTTTTCACATTATGCATGAAATATTTTATATATATATTTCTATTCTCTCTTTAAACAATTCAAAGTTGTTTTTCTTTTCACAGATTCCCCTCCATTAATTAAGAGTAATTAGTATTAATATTCATTCTCTAATAATCAGAGAGCAAGTCACTGGTAATAGGAATTTAAAAGATATGTTGAAGGATTAAAGGCAAATTTCTTCAAGAAAAACACTGTTCTAAACACTGTATGGTATTTTAATCCAAGTTTGTAGTATATTTGTGTGACGCATCTTCGGAATTTTGTTTTACACAAATATAACTAATTATAGTAGAAAGTAAAATAATTTCTTTTTATTTAATTGTGTTCCACCAATGAAAGTCTGGCCACTGAATATCTTTGTTCATCATATCAGCTGCTCCTCTACTTCTAAATACTAAGGACTCAGATGAGAAGAGCAGTGAGTCAGCGTTTCCATCTCTAACTTTATGTCCTCAACCATCTGCCCCTTTTCAGTCATCCGGCCTTTCATCACACTCAATATTCTCGTATGATAGCCCATGTCAAGCAGCCAGAGTCTTAATTTTATGGCTATGCTCATTAAAACCTTTGTTTTTATACATATCAATCAAAAACGAAATGACCATATTCTAACAAAAAATAAAGGAAAATTAATAGTAGTATGAAATGACAATCCTTTTTACACTGGTGATATTGTAAGTGTCTAGCCATTCCTAGATGCAATGGTCACAAGGGGTCAAGATTAGGCGGCACAAACACATTAACTCGAATCTGGTCAAGATGGAAGCTGGATTTGTCTGCCCTATATGGAATACCTGAAGAAGGCAATTAGGAGGAGGAAGCAGAGAGTCAGGGCTTCGGTTCTACTCCCAGTTTATACCACTGACTCACTGTGTGACTAATTAAATCAGTTAACCTCTGTCTTCATGTATCCATCTGTAAAATGGGTATGATAGTACTCACATACCTCAAATAGGCCTTATTCTTCTTAATTAGTGTTTATGAAATTGAACCTTTTAAAGGGGTTGCTCTATATGGGAGCCAAAATAACTAATGTTTATGAAGGCAATTAAGTAAAAAAGGACTTCTAAAACAGCTTTCTGCTCCTCTGGTGAGAGAATTCTCAAGGAGAAGCTAGGACTTCACCTGTAACATCTGTGCAAAGTAAGCAGACATCTCAGAAATCTTCCTTTTACCTGCAATACAATAAACTACAATTTTAAACGCTCACCTGAACTTTCTTTAATGCCACGGTTTTTCTGTCCAGAAGGCAAGTTGCTTTGTAGACTTCACTGAATTGCCCACGGCCAATCTTTTTCTCTATCTGAAAATCTGCCAAGGTGCAGCGATATGGGTATGACGTCAAATGCCTCTGCTTTTTCAAAAGAAATAAAAACAGCCACTGAACTAGACAAATCTGACAAAAACATGAGCATGTATTTCTCCATCCCTCTTGTTTTCTCACTCACAGATAGCACTTTCTATGGCTTGATAATTGCACCTAAGCACTCTACGTGGGAGCATGAAAAGCCAGCAGGCCAAAAAAAACCCTCTACTTTATGGAAATAGGCTGAATTTCTCTCTTCGATCACGACTTCCCCTTTCTGCTTCAGATCACTTACAGTTCAAACCACCTTGCAGAGTACCTAACAGTGAATATTCAGTGTGGCTGAAAAAAACCCAGCACAGATCCATAATGTTCCACAAAATGTATCTGTTTACAAAAATAAACTGTTCATGGAATCAAATGGATCGACTACATGTTAACGCAAACAGATCTCCCAAATAGTTCATAAGATTGTTTTACAGGTCCAATGGGCATAAGGAACATACACTTTCAGATGAAATTAAATAAAACCGGTCAATTTATCTAATACTTCATTTGAGCATGCAAGGATTTAAATTTTTCTGTAGTAACTGCAGCAACAAAATTTGCATTCCATAACACGGGCAAACATTTTCACTTCTTATGCATTTCTGTGTATTACCCATTTAAAAATATTACCCATAGAAAACCCAAACATAAATCTGAGCACATTAGTTAACACTGATTATTACAGAACAATTGCACAGAAAGAAGCAAGTTTAAAACTGCAAACATGCTAATACTTTTGGTCTTATTTCTGATGTGCAAAGAACTGAACCTTAATCTATGGACACACATTTATCTGTCAATATATTCATTTTTCGTCTAATTCCATTGATGTTTCTAGTGCATCTAGGTTAGTTAGTTAAAATAAGGAAAAAAGGAAATAAAGAGTGTGCTGGTCTCCTGTGTAAATAACTAATTAGGCCCAAACTGCTGTCTCCCCAGTTACTTGCCCTCAAATCAACTTTGCATATTATTTTCACCAGGGACAGATTGAAGCCTATTTTTGAGCAGTATCAGGTAAATATGTGGTTAGGCAGGTATATACAGTATAACAAGCATTATGTACTGCACAGACCAAGAACTACTCCCTAGAGCCATTCTGGCCTCTTCTATAATTAACATGAGTGCTAACCAATGTTTAAGAACTAAATTAATAACTAAAAGTTGCTGTGCATGCCAAGCACAGTATTTTTAACATTCAATATCTTAAGCCATTTTTGAGTTATTGTAACAAAATAAAACAAAATTAGACCAGTCTGTAAATCAATCCTGTGTAAACTTTCATTCTTTAAATATAAATTATTTACAATTGAGGCCATAGTTGACAATCCCAGCAAAGGTGCCCAGGATTGAGCAGGATATGAAAACTACATTCTGAGGTGAGACGCCAGTCCCACCTACTATTGCCACGGCCTAACCTCTTCTGCGGATAAAACGTATTGATCAGTCCAGTACCGCTCGCTAGCACTATGTTCAGGGCAGTATAGAATCTCTTTGGACTTTATATTTGTTGACAAGTCAGATTACACTTCCTTCTTTGCAACATCGGCAGAAATAAAAGTTACTAAAATATACAACTCAACACTAAAAAGTATTTTTAAAAATACCTTCCAGGTTTATAGCTGTTTGCTCAATTCTGAACTATAACCAAAAATAATGTAAATATCATATATTCCTCACACAAAACACTGTAAAACTCCATGTTCCTCAGCTGGAATTTTTGAGATACATGAGCTAAGAGATTGTTGAGCATTACAGTTTGTATATCAATGTCAAACCACTTTCAGGAACTACCATCACATTGACAAATACAGAACAACAACAATGGAATGCTATTCCACTGGAGCTATAGGGAAGATGAAAGGACAGGTTGTAGTAAAGACTAGGATATACAAAGTACAATTCTGTATAATAAATTCTCAATTAAAAAAATATCCAGTCCTTTCATCCTTTGTCCCCTTTTCCCCATGTCACTTTGTAGCTGGCAATATGTTTTGTTGCTACACCTTCTAATACATGTCTAAACTACTTCCCCATCACAGGCGTTCCAGGGATTGCTAAATGAGCGTTAAAATCCAGGATAATTCTCAAAAGACTACACCATTGGTGAAATATACATATGGGTGGTTATGAATTCCAGCCAAGATGAAACTATCTCAATACCATAAGGTTCAGTCAAAGTCTCCTAATGCAAGTAGGCACATGGTTGTGAATTTAACTCCAGGTCATCTTCATCAACTTTCCCAGTTTAATGACAGGTTTCAGAGTAGCTGCCGTGTTAGTCTGTATTCGCAAAAAGAAAAGGAGTACTAGTGGCACCTTAGAGACTAAAAATTTGAGCATAAGCTTTCATGAGCTACAACTCACTTCATCGGATGCATCAAACTTATGCTCAAATAAATTAGTTAGTCTCTAAGGTGCCACAAGAACTCCTTTTCTTTTTCACAGTTTAAGTGCCCTAAAAGAGCAAAAACACTCATCTTCCCATAAAGTGACACAGTAATTGGTTTTGAAACATCAAAGCCAAGGGTGAATTTTTCCACCCCCAGAACTCCTAAAGACTCTTACCCTACTATCTGAAATTGATTTTATTACTCTGGGCTGAAGAACCACAATTAGATTTTAACTCAAGTACAATAATTTATACAAACAATTAGGTTAATTAACGACTGGCATTTAGTTAAAAAAGGTCAGTCATGTGGAAATTGGAAAATAATTACAGGGAGTGTTTTCTTTTAACCATTATATTCTACGGCTTCATTTCTTTCCTTTCCCAAAAATCTGTACTTACATGGAACACAGGGTGCTCTTCCACCATACTCCTCATGTGGGCTGTGATCAAAATGTTTGTTTTATTCAATAAGATGAACAGGCTTATCAAGAGTTTTGCTGTGTCATATCATGTTTACAGGTTAGGATGCACTGCTATTAAAATTATAACGATTTTACAAACAAAATTATAACAGGGCAAATTTCTCCTCTAAAGTGCTGCACTGCATATTCCACACTTGTAGGGCAATAGAACTGTCACAGATACTGTTTGGAGAAGAGAGTTTTGGCCTAAGGTTTGTCAGGTATGTACAACAATGTTTAGGCAACAGCTGCTTCAGCATCCTATGAAGTATTGTTTCATTTACTCATTATAAGTCTAAAAATGTCCTGCTAATATTAGGAGCAATTGGGAGGTTGTATAGAGTGAACTATATTAGCCAACATTCATATTCCAGAGCCATGGCAACTCTTTAAATTTACTTTCTATGGGAGCATAGTATGAGAATTCTAATTCTACTCCATAGTTACAATCAGATTCTGGGTAGATAGATTTTTCTTCTCAGGTTAGCTCAGAAGAAGAGGAGAATACACAGATTTGGCCACAAATATTTGCCCCACTTGGTTGGTAAATATCTTACTATGGAAGCTTTCCTCCTGTTCTGTCCCTACACAAATGCACTCCAATGACAGTGGATTCATTCTGCTATTCTTTGATATACAGTCAAATTTTCGTACTAACTGAATACGCCAAGACTAATTTAAACAAGGTGTCTCACTGTTTAAACACTCAACATGTGCTTATTTAAAGAAACAATCAAAAGCTGCAATTGTAAATAAGTGCCTCCTCACAGAGCACCTACTGAGTAAGAACTGGATGTTTGTGCAAGAACTTTTATAATTAGGGGATCCGTATTTCAGAGCACTAGAATGACCAGAAGGAATTGCTGTACTACATGGCAATGTGTGCCTACCACAGGACTCTCCTGTTCAGATGTTATCATCTCAAGGAAGTTATTTCAAGAAACATTTAAAAGAAAGATACAAGCCTAGTAAAAAAATATGGCCTTTGCTTATGTCAACAATGATATCAAGTACAGCTAGAAACATGCCTGCTGATCTGCTATTTTGGTTTCACTCCACTAAGACAACAAATGACAGCATTTCCAACCAATTATTTAAACTTACCATCCTTACAAAGCATTGGGCTATGTTTGCACAAACCCATTGTTTGAAATTTACATAGACTATGAAACTGTGATCAAAACCAAATTTGTGTTCTACTAACTTGTAAATCATCACACGTGCTAATACCTAGCCATACACATGATTACTCCTGAGGGCATTCTGTGCCAAAAAATTAAAAATTCTGCACATAATTTTTTAAAATTCTACAAGCTGTATTTGTCAATAAATAAATGCAGAGGCTCCAGCATGGCAGTGGGGAGCATAGGCCACTGGCTGCAAGAAGGTGGGAGATCACTGTGCAGCCTCCCCACCCTTCACCCAGGGGACACAGACTCAGTGGTGAAGCTGCACCCAACCCTGCACCCAATCCTGTCCCAGAAACACCCTGGGGCCATGCCTCTCTGGGCCAGGTGTGAGGCAAGCAGGCTGAACCAGGCAAGATCCAAGTGTGGAGGGGCTCATTGTGGCGGAATCCAGGTGTGGGGTGAGAGGATTCTGTGTGGGACAATCTGGGTGCAGGCAGCTCAGTGTGGGGATCTAGGTGTGGGGGGATCTGGATACACAGAGGCTTGTTGGGGGCGGGGGGGGGGGGTTCCCCAGGTGCAGGGGCAATGGGATTCTGCAGGGGCTTCCAGGTGAAAGTGGCTGGGGCTCAGTGGAGTGGTGTCAGAGTCTCAGCAAGGGGGTCTGGGCGCTGGGGGAGTGGAGCTCATCAGGGTGGGGGTCTGGGTGCAGCTAATTGGTGATCAGTGGTGTGGGGGTCTGGATGTGGGGGCTCAAGGTGGTGCAGGGGTGGGGCTCATCAGGGTGGGGGTTTGAGTGCAGGGAGCTCACTGAAAGGTGGTCAGGGTGCAGGAGTGGGGGTCTGGAGGCAGGGGGCTTCAGATGAAGGGGTTTAGATTCAGTGGGGTGGGGTTCGGGTATGGAGGGGTAGTGGGGGTTCTGGGTGTACAGGGTGAGGCTTGGTGGGGGTGTCTGGGTATGGGAAGTCCAGATGCACAGGAGTTGGGTGGATGAGGGAACAGCTGCCTGTACAGTGACCCCTCTCCCCGCAGCTGAGGAACAATGGGGGCAGGAAGCAGGGGAGGATGCTGGGCTTCCTGCAGCTGGGGGAGGTTTCTGGGGGTGGGTCTGACACAGCCCCAGCCACTGCTTGTAGGGGAAGAGGAAGTCCCGTCCTCTCCTCCCTCCAGCCCGGCTGGGACTAGCAGCTGATCCTGGCTCAGGGTAGGAGCCAGTGGATGGGGTGTCCCCAGCCCTGCTGTGATTTACCTCTCTGCCAGCTGCTCTGGGTGCCTGAAACAATGTACCTGCGCAGCTAAGGAGTGGTGCATGATTGCTCTTGCAGCTTCCCTTTGCTTCCCTGTCAGAAAGTCATTTTTCTGCAAGGAAGCTAAGTAATCTGCGGGGGACATGACCAGGAGTACGTGATGGACACCTGAATGCAAGAAAGAGACCCATGTTTAACATGAATAGTAGCCATTTGCTTTTAATAAACTGTCATGCCCTAAATATGCATTTAAAATGTTAGTTTATATATAAAAACACTCTTGGTTTAACTGTGTGCCAAAAAATATATCTAGCAACTTCTTAACTTGAAAAATAAATAATGCTAATAGAGTGACGGGGGTGGGGTGGTGTTTTCTTGCTCTCTCTTCCCTCTACCTTTCCTTCCGCCCCACCCCACCCCAACACTTTTAATATGGCCAGCAGAAAAAGTCTGCTTGCCATTCTGGAGTTAACACTGGGTGATGACTGGACACCTCAGCTGATATGTTCTGGCATTCTCCAAGACTATAGCTGCACATTTACATATTGTGACAAAAGTTCCTGCTCTACCTTGGTGGGTCTTGTGCTTACTGGCAGATTTGGTCGCCTTGGAGCTTCACGGCAGCCCTCAGCTTGGCCATTTTTCTGCATTCACAGTCCAGGTCGACTCCTCCTGTGTTTGACCAGGAGTTGGGAGGATTTGGGGGGAATCCTCTACTCCAGGTTCCAGCCCAGGGCCCTGTGGAATGCAGCTGTCTAGAGTGCCTCCTGGAACAGCTGTGCGACAACGACAACTCCCTGGGCTACTTCCCCATGGCCTCCTCCCAACACCTTCCTTATCCTCACCATAGGACCTTCCTTCTGGTGTCTGATAATGCTTGTACACCTCAGTCCTCCAACAGTCCGCGTTCTCACTCTCAGCTCCTAGTGCCTCTTGCTCCCAGCTCCTCACACACACACCACAAACTGAAGTGAGCTCCTTTTTAAAACCCAGGTGCCCTGATTAGCCTGCCTTAATTGATTCTAGCAGCTTCTTGATTGGCTGCAGGTGTTCTAATCAGCCTGACTTGTCTCCAGAAGGTTCCTGATTGTTCTGGAACCTTCCCTGTTACCTTACCCAGGGAAAAGGGACCTACTTAGCCTGTGGCTAATATATCTGCCTTCTATTACTCTCCTATAGCCATCTGGCCCAACCCTGTCACAATATGCAATGACCTAGATTTGCATTTGCTATCACAACCTATCAGACCTAATTAAAGTAATGGAGTTTTCATATAAAATAGGAGAGGATGTTAGATTACAGCATGAACCAAAGAGCATGCTCAGGTCAGATCAAACCATACCAAGGAACTCCCCATTGATTAGTATAGTGTATTTTTCCATATTCCTATTTAAAAATTAACCACTTCCTATTTGTTCTTATATCTAATGCTAACGGTGACTTCTCTGTGTGTGTGTAATTCTTCTGACTATTGATACAAAGGAAAGGAACACACTTGACTTGGCTGGTAAATACCTACCTAGGAAAATTTCTCTCCTAGTCTGATGCTTATACAAATATATTTCACTAATTTCATTATTTAAGAGGAACTATGTTTTCCTACGTCCTTTTCAGTTCAATCCCCAACAATACTGTTCAACAAGCTGTCAAAGAACAGACAGAACTGTAGAAGTAAAAGTCATGGATTACAAGCGGATCGAGTTGCAAATGTACAATTCTGTAAAACTAAAAAGTAAGCTCAGCTGACCCTTCCACCACCATCAGACACATGTATCCTACCTAGGGGGCCTTCCACATTTCCAAGAGTGCTTCAGTCTGAGTGCAGGTGCCAATGTTTGAAGGAATATGAGACAGAACCTAGCAGTGGATCCTTCAGAGCGAGCTTGACACACATTGACGGGGCAGCTTTGTATTTAGTCATTTTTTGAATGTTCAGAGTGTGTGAGAAATTCAATAATCTTAACAATCTTAATTCCAGAGCAGCTGTAGGACTGGATCTAAACTGGGGGAAAATAAGATACACAATAAAGTAGCATTTTTTCTACTGTGCCATAAAAAAACAAGACAAAAATTAAGCTTAACTATAACCCTCATTCAAATAAAGCAGATACTCATTTTTAAGGAGAAAGCCAGAGATCATTCCAAGAATCAGACTGGGCAATGTCTCTGCAGCATGCATTCCTTGTGAACTATAACCGCTGACGCAACAACAACAAATCTCAAAGTCAGGGGAGAACAGTATGGAGAAAAGCAACCTTCCTCACATGCGTAAAGGAGAAGTTAACCAGATCTTTCAGCACCAAACATTGGTGGTCCATGGGATTTCCTGCCAAATAGGAGAATTAATGAGGTTTTACATTCTAAACAACCTAAGAGAGAAACTCCTCAGAGACATACGTAATAAGATGACTAATTATATCAGCTGCAGTGATATGAACCTTAATTATTAAGGAATTTCAGCCTATATACATGTCAGAGTGCAAAACAGTTCAGACAGATAGGGTGATGGTAGATGGAAGATGGATTCCTACTTACAGATTTATATATTTACCCCTTTGTAGTAGTGCTTGGAATACAGCGATGGAGGCTCTGTTATACTGACACAAGGAACTACACTCAGAAGGCTCCTCAGTTCCTCTAAGAAAAAGCCAACTTTCTAATACATTCATGTTCAGCAGCTAGGCTAAGTTACTCTACAAGACAGGGTGCAAAATAGAACAGAGACGCCTCTGGGCTCTTACAAATATGTTCTTTTTTTTGTATGGTCCACACTTCCCAACCACAGGGTACAACACACGGATCTTATTCCTTATCAAGCCATCAGTGCCTTTCTCCACAAATTACTGCAGAGATGGGGAAGTCATACCAACAAATACGGAAGTGGAAGAAACCAGTGGTAAATAACACTTTCTTTCTGCACATGCATGTGTACACACATCTTAGAATGCACAGGTGCAGCATATGTCTTTCAGTGCTTCCATCCAGCACTAAATGTCTTCCATCTAGTATTAAAATTGTTCAACCTTTCCTGAAGGACAGCAGCCATCACCATGCAGAAGTAAAGAGCCACAAGGTTTGGGGAGAATTTTTGGAGAATTTTGAAATGGGCACCTAAGGTTTTACTTCAGAATTTGAAGAAGGAGTGTGCTGGGGATATGGGAGAGAGAGAAGTGTTCTGCGGATAGACTTTTTCAGTCTCTGGAGAGACTGACAATGCATTTTACAAGTATTAAATTCATACTATTATTAAAAACCTTACTTTTGAGAACTACTGCTTTGAGAGCTGGCTGAGAAGCAGCCATTGTTGCTGCTGACCTGCAGTTTCAGGCAGAGACTGGGACAATGTGGTCACTGGAGGATGCGAGACTAGACAGCAAAATCTCAGCACAATAATAATATGACATGGAGTTGTGTCTATGTGACTGTTTCGCAGAGGCATGGAGAAATTGGAGTCTGGGTGTGGCTAGAGGACGGAAATATCCTGTGATCATTGCCCTGTGTGTAAATAAAAGCTCATGTTAATAAATAAAAGTTCAGTTGTTTTATTCCAGCCTGATTGGCATGAAAGGAAGTCAGCACTTGCCATATGTCTGAACTAGTGGCAATCAGGTCACAGAAGGCTCAAAATATTTCTGACCTACCTAAAGGTTCTTAAAAATTTTTTAACAAATAGTTAAAAAGTTAGCCATTAAAATCTTTAGTTACCAATAAAAACATTTTTCCCCTGTAGGAGCATGAAATTAAATATTTCTTATAAAAGAACAAAAAAGCATTCGCCCAATTAATTTTCTGAAATCTCATTAAAAAATTTAGCCTGACTAAGTCATAGACTTCTGACCTGAATTTTAATTATCTTTACGCTGGATGTAAGCTTTTTTCTGATATTTGCAATGCATCATTAATTTTAAGGCAACTGCTTCCATGCTTTTAAAGTGCTTGCTTCATCTGAATGACATTTACCATAAACTAATTTCACCTTTGAAAAACATCTGTGTTGGTACATGGGGAAGCCTGAGCATATGCAGTATAATGCATATGTATTCAAAGGACTGATTTACTAGCATCCTCAATCATTCAAATCTCTTTATGATCTGTCAAAATGTACATCCATACCCATAAAATAAAATCTTGCTGAAAAAATTTGTTCATTTTGAGATTGAAATTATTTTTCTGGTGTGGATTTACAAAAATACACTAGAAGAATAAATTGATTTATGCAGGGGTTCTAAGCTCCACCAACTAGAACAGGAAAATACGGGGCTTGTAAATGTGAATTACTGTTCAAATATCAGACAGCTATTATGGTAATGACTGCAGCTGATGACTGTATGCTCTCAGCTTTTGGACTTCATAGCTTCAGAAACCAGTATGATAATCTCTGATATCCTGAATCTGATTTGTTAGCTACAACTCAAAGTCTGATGAACAACTTGGCTCCAGTTTGAAATGTTATCTTCTCTACCAGTGAAAAATTAGTACTAGCTAATGAAAAGTTGACAGGAAAAGAGAAATGCTAACTTTGAATGTGTAGGCTAAACCCAATATTCAGCAGGGGAAACTGAATAAAAAGCTGGATGCCTCAGGGAATTATAAATGGCACAGAGACTTGCACTGCTAAATGAATCCAATCTAAATCAGTAGTGACCAAAATTAGTTATCACAAGCAATCCGAGTATCTAAGAACTATAAAAATAAGGGTCAGAGAACAGACATTCGATTGCATTATTGTTTTTATAAAACCAATTTTCAGTTAATAAGAATGATGAAAAAGCTACATTTTTAGAACTGTATTTTACATACCTTGCATAATCTTTACTCCTCTGCTACCCAGAGCAAACAAATAATCTGGGTATTACATGGATTGCCAGCTTGCAGTCAGGAACATTACCAGGAAAGCACTGTTTCTTTTTACAAACTTCATAGGAACATAACAACATGGGCTGATATCCTTGCTTGTGATTTTATACGGTTTTATCGCTATATATTCACTTACTCTAATTAGAAAACTTCTAAATATGAAGTTCTACTGTGAGTCATAAGGAAAAGGTTAACTAAAACACTAAATATAAATACTGCAGATGAGCAGCTAGGGATGGCTGTAAACTAGCACTGCAAATCTTTGGGGGAAAGTCTGAAACAAACTGTGACATGTAGTCAATTTATCTCTCTTAAAGTTGGAGTTCTATACCTTTTTATTGTATCTGCAACTTATAAAAAAATAAATATCAAGCCACCAGAGTACAGCTACCATAGCCCCAAATTTTTATTTAATGGAAAAATACTCCAAAATGTGAACTATACAAAGATCAGACTACAACTGGAAAACTATGCTGGTACTAGCAGCTCACGCAGCATTAAGAAAAGCAAATACCCTTCCCCACCTGTGCAGAAGCACTTTAGCGGCAGCATTAGATGTAGAAGGGCACTGCATAAAAGCACAGTCTTATTATGGAAGTGTTGTCTAGCAGTTGGAGAAGAAGACGGAGAAGGAGTCAGCGGTCCTGGAATTCTATTTCCAGCTCTGCCACTGACTTGTTATACAACATTAGGTCAGCCATTGCCTCCACTTTGCCACCTGTAAAATGGAGATAACAATGCTTTTGTGAAGCATTTGAAATTGTACGATGAAAAGTGCTAAAAGGATTTTTCAGTCAGAGTGAAAACTACCGTTAGGAAAGGCCTTTGGGATAGGAGTATACTCCTGGTCTAGTCCGTCTGCAGCTGAGGGCACAACCTTGACTGAAGAAAAGAAACCATTCCATTTGGTTTATTCTCTCTCTCTCCACCTCTTTTTTTTTTTTTTTTTTTTGGGGCTGAGACTTTAAAAGCCAACACACTGCCTGCTCCGCAGAAACACTGAAGCCCCATGCGTGACACTTTTCATACGAGATGTTTAATGAACATTTCCCTCTCTCCCACCTTAAACTACAGCACAGCATGCTAGCATTACTAAACACCCTCAGAGACAAGGATCGCTGCATTTCATGGTGCAGAAATTATGTAGTTTGGGATCCTTCCACATAAGAGGTACCACAAAACTAAGAAGTTCTCTAATTACATTTATGCCAAATGAAAAATCAGATATACTGCAATAAACAAGCCATCATCATCATGACACACAAGGAAGTTGTGATAATCTTTGCTTTGGAAGTTACTATATTATGTGTCTTTTTACAATAAACTAAGTTTTAAAACTAACATTTCACCTTCTCTGTAACGCTGTGTTTCTCTGGTTTATTCAGCATCAGGGCTTTTAAAAAGGAGCAAAGATGCAAGAGCTCTTTTCTCCACCCCCAATTTCCAACCTGGATCTTCCTCAGAACAGCTGACATACTCAGACATCTCCACTGATATCATTTAGATACTAATGGGAGAGGGGAAAATCTTCACTGAACAATGACCATTCAGCAAAATGAGGTTGCTCAGCATCAGGGTAAAGGCAGAACATAGAGTATTACCTACTAATTACACTTAACTGTGTCATTACAAATTCTAACATGTGTTCCACAATGCCATGAATGTATCTGCTGCTTAAGAACACTTCCTAATCTTGTTCATGAAATAATTACAGGGGCTATACCCTGCCAAATGAGGCAGTAATTAACCCTAATTGCTCAAAATGCAACTGGCTAATTCTAGGAGATTAATCAAGGGGATTCAATTATTATTAAATGACTTAATATGACAAATTGCTGCATTAGGAGAGGAGGCTGTGCTCCATACAATGTATTTTCAGAGCAGCACTAAACAAAATAGATTCATTGTTGTACTGTATAAGCAGATAACCCACTGTTTTTGGAATCTTGTACCTATGTTTTGCTACAGCTTTCCTAATGAATCATTCCTGTCCAAAGAACCTCAAAACACCACTGGATCCAATACTTAATGTGGCAAATTAACACTCACTTCCCAGCAAGACTTCCAGCATTCTTCTCTACCTTTAAGGCTTTTTGTTAACTGCACTAGGCACTGTGCAGGTAAAACCTAACAGTTCTGATAATATCTGCAGCCTGAAACACCCTCCAAGGAGTGACATAGCCCCAAGCCATACCAACAAAAATAATCTCTTGGTTAAACTGAAAATCTGCAGTTAGTCTGGAAATAAGACCTAATGATATCTTTATCCCCTACCCCTTTTGTGGACTGCCAGTTACAAGAGGGAGATCATCGTACAGGGAAATATGTTGGTGCTGAGAAAAAATATCAAGGAACGATGCTCCCAGAGGCTCAGAAGACAGAAAGAGATCATACAATTTAATCTGGACTGACCTGTTTCTTGTATTTGGTAATTATCACTAAAATATTCAAGTCGATGAATAAATAATATATTTATCATTAAAATTCAAACAACTTCTTTTCTTTGGCCTTCCTTTAAAGGATCACAGTAGCACAGAAAGTCAGCATTGTACCAATATAAGCTTTTTATAAGCCAATTTCAAAACACTTGCTATAGGCAACACTGAAAATGTTTCCCATTCCTCCTGTGATCATCAAAAATGGGTTTGAAACAACACTGTCAAGCTCTTTAGGCCCAAAAATTTATATATCTTAAAGACTATAATAATCTTAACATTTAAAAAAGTTATAAAAAAAGACTCAATGGGGTCTTTAAGGGGGATTAAAGAGAGAAATGTGCTTACTTGAGGATCATGCTGATATTCCTGCCCTGGCACTTTGCAGAGAGGGTTGTTCTGGTCCCCTAGATGATGTGGATGGTTATGTTGTCCTTCCATGGTAACATGCCAATCTTTGCCCTAGAATTCTGTTGAAATACAAAAAAAAGCCATGTCACTGTTACCAATCCAACACATTGAAAGTGGAAAGAATTTGCAACACGCGTCTGTCTGAGTATGTGGATGTGTTTGTACATAAACAGAGAAAGAGGATAGTCTTTTCCTCTCCTTCACTCCAGTGGAGGTTCCAGTGCACAGAACTCTTGAAGCAGAATACCTCACCTTCCACCATAGCCTCCAGAGTCTAAGCATGTCACAAATACACTACTCAGAGTCCTTCCAGCTTGTGTATGCAGAAAGCAGTGAGTCAAGCAAATTCTGAGTCTCCACAGACAATAGCAAGGGAGGAAGCCTCTCATCATAAGCATCATTGATTTCCATGAAAGCTTTCAAACTGAGCAGAATATCAAGAACAGCTAATGTCCGTATGTTCTCTCTTTATGTTACCCATAAAAGACCTTGCTTTCACCAGTTTAAATATAAATTAATTTTGCAGCAGCAGTACCTGGCACTGCCCCCAATAAAGCTACATGACCTAAATGTAATTCTATATACAGGTAAGAATAATGTGAGAAAGGTCAACACTTTCTTCACTGATAAAAGAAAGGAACTAAAAGAAATGAATAAGAAAGAGTAAAAGAAAACTGTTTCTTCAAGAAAGTACTTCATATATCTAACTACTCTGCCTGGCACACTATCTTGCACTGGGAGGAATTACAGATCCAAAAGGTCTGTCTCATCCCTAGTAACTCTTTAAATCAGATGGCATATCAATTGTAAACAGATTGTGCACTTTTGCCAATTTAAAAATACAGAATTAAACTGACTGCGAGCCAATAATGTTCTCCAATGAGCCTGTACCTTGACATCTTTCGACATTCAGAACCCGCATAGGTTTGTTGGTGTCCTCCATCCCACCCATATCTATTCAGTGGAATCTATATAAAACAAAAAAGTGAAATCCCCCACCTAAAGCGCTTTTATTTCTTTCTGGAGGTACGTATGACCCTGATGATGGCCTGTACAAACGTCCAGATGCACTTAACAAGGGTTAGCAGATGTAGAGTGATGCAATAATGGACCCCATGTGTTTTTCTGAGCCATACTTCCCATTTCCTGACCAGACAGTTCCTCTTCCAAAGCATTCCAAAGCCAACTACCTGTTTTTATTTATTTTAATATATCTTTGGCAGCATGACAAGTGCAAGTCTTTGGGTTAATCTCAAACCAGAAGCACAGAAGACAGGCTGCAAGGTCAGGGATTTTCTGAATGGAGAGGAGGAAAGTTTAAAAGGGAAAAAAATCCACAGGTATGTGTGCTCCAAGTAGCTTCATTAAGGAGAAGGGCTGTCTTTTTGATCTGAAGGAAAAAGAATTTGATGGAGCCAAAAAATGAAGACCTTCTTTGCATCGGTCTTCACGGCTAAGGATGTAAGGGAGATTCCCAATCCTGAGCTATTCTTTTTAGGTGACAGATCTGAGGAACTGTCCCAGATTGAGGAATAATTAGAGGAGGTTTTGGAACAACAAAATCCAAATCCTCAACAGTTAGACCATGCCTAACTTATAATCACACTCCGTAAACAAAACCTGTACTTTGTAAGCCATTTAAAATAGTAAAAACATCAGTGATGGTTATGCATGCAGACTTATAGCTCTGCACTCTACATCCCCAACAATACCGTTTGCAGGGTGGGCATCATTTAAAACATTATATAGGTTGAGGGAGGACTTCAGGATCATCCTCTGTTAGCAGCTCAAAATGCCAAAGCTGACATTACACCGTGACCTAGGGTCAACTGAAAAGTTAAGATTCAACCACCCCCCAAAATTGTCTTTTCATACAAGTTGGTGTGTTGGAGAAAGCAATAGGTGGAAGACCTGTTAGAATACAGTGACACCAACACATTGACCTAGGAACAAAGAGAAAAAAAAGAACAGTACTGCAGATAAATTTGTTCCATTTTCCCCTTACAGCAATTACTAGAGAGACAGCATCCCAATAGAGGCTCCTACAGAAGTTACAGAACTGAAGGGGGGGGGGGAGGAGGGAAAGAGTGTACAACAACTGCCAACAGACCAGTTTCTGATAACGTATTCTATCAGCAGCCAATAACCTGCAATCTCTTATTTCATTCGTACTGTCACTTATTCCTCATTTTCTATCTAAAATTTCCCTTCATCCCACACAAATTGTGTCCCATTTTTTAGCACTGAAAATGTATTGTCGTTATAAATGTGAAGTGCCGAGTCAAAACACAAAACGAAATCTAACTTGCATTTAAGTTGCCAGTAATGTGGTTGCTGAAAGGAGTAGTGAAATCCAGTACCCACACCACAACTCAGATTCCTGCACCTCAAGCATCACATCTGGGTTTATCTTAAATCTGTAGAGAAGGGTGGGGGATTATCAAGTGGTTTCAAGTATGACTGGATTTCTTTTATACCTCTACAACTTCAAATAAGACTAAGTAAAAGTTTGTGGGCGTTGGGAAGGAAAAGACTAAAAAAAAAAAAACATGAATGAAAGGGCACTGAGAATGTTATAGATCAGCCAAATTTACAAGTAAGCTGCTGGGAATCCAATCTTTGTGCAATAACTTTTTGAGAACACAAAGTCAGATCAAAGCAACCCTGTCTGGAAAAGTGAAATTCCCCTGTTGGCTGAACAGTGTAAAGCAGTTTGCTCCCTTAGTTGGGTACAGTAATCCTTATTCCTACCCTTCCTTCCAAATGGATCTCCGGTATATATGAAAGCACCATCTAGATCCAATGTAAACAGGAGCCACAGGCATAACTCCTCTTTTACTTCCTAATCTTTATTGCCACAAGTTCCTATCAAAGGTAACTGATGTGGTATGGTTTCAGAGTAACAGCCGTGTTAGTCTGTATTCGCAAAAAAAAAAGGAGTACTTGTGGCACCTTAGAGACTAACCAATTTATTTGAGCATGAGCTTTCGTGAGCTACAGCTCACTTCATCGGATGCATGCCGTGGAAACTGCAGCAGACTTTATACACAGAGAATATGAAAAAATACCTCCTCCCACCCCACTGTCCTGCTGGTAATAGCTTATCTAAAGTGATCATCAGGTGGATTTGTGCAGGAAATGGCCCAACTTTATTATCATGCACATTGTGTAAAGAGTTGTCACTTTGGATGGGCTATCACCAGCAGGAGAGTGAATTTGTTGGGGGGGGGGGTGGAGGGTGAGAAAACCTGGATTTGTGCTGGAAATGGCCCACCTGATGATCACTTTAGATAAGCTATTACCAGCAGTTTCCACGGCATGCATCCGATGAAGTGAGCTGTAGCTCACGAAAGCTCATGCTCAAATAAATTGGTTAGTCTCTAAGGTGCCACAAGTACTCCTTTTCTTGATGTGGTATGGTATTTCCATACAATGTCACATGCAGCATGAAAATAGCTTGCATAACATCTTAGTAAATGACATAAGGGCTGAAGGAAATTAAATATCTTTAAGCAAAGGAATAACTGATCCACGTTATCTTTGTTTAAGCACAAAAATGAGTATACAACATAGCATTTCTAGGAGGAGCAGTGAAATGTATCTTGTCACAATGAATCATATTTACAGATTCAAGATAATCAGAATGACTAGAGGCAGAGAATGACTGTGAACCAGATCCCGATACCTTTATTCAAAATGAAAAAATCCCATGAATAGTTAATAGAAGTACGTGTGGATTAAAGTACTACTCGATATGAGTAGATGTATCAGATTCTGGCCCGGAAAGCAAGGCTTCTCTTCAAACTATTTATTCAGAATTTACACATTAAATACTAAAAGACCCAGGAAATGCAAGATGACTTTGAACAGAGTGCTTTTGGCTAGTAAAATAACATGCCTAGTTATTCATCCATCTGTGTTTCAGGTACTGTGCCAGTATTGGGTCACCTCTTTGTGGCTGGTCTGATACTGTTCCAAGAGTATAACAACTGTGACAAGATAAGATTTAGTGTCCAAAATTAATTTTTGTCAGAAATCTTTGTTCCAGCAGTCTTGGCAAGCAGTGAGCGAGACAGGGAACTTTGCTATGTATTAATAATGCACCAAGGGCATCTGAGCACTGACTTCCTTTTACTTTAAACTACAACAGTTGGAAAAAGAGGAGGATCATCACAGCTCAAGTCATCAGAAGAATTTTTGCATTGGAGGTTTATTTTGTTCTATCAGTACTATTCGTTAAAGAGCCTTAAGCGCAGACAGAATTTTGCTGGCTGGGTATAACACAACCTACCATAACGCATGGATGTATGGTGACATTTTAAAAACATCCACTATCTTTTTAGAAATATGAAATTGAGAATTAAACAAATGCTTTAAAAAGCTTCCAGTGCCAATGCTCAGAACCAGCACACATCATGTGAACCGCAAAGTTTTAGGTTATTCCCCCATCCCTCAGAGACTACATCATGCTACTTCCCCTCAGTAGCCATATAAATCACAGGAACAAATTTTGAGTTTTCCATGTTGCAGCAGAACAAGCTACAGATTCATTCTGAGGCCTGATGCCATTCTTTCTGTTTTTCCAGTGCTGGCCATTTGATTATGAAAAGAGGTTGGGGCTTCTATGAGGAAAACATCAAGGATTCTGTTATATTGATCTACCAACCAGGAAAGCTATAAAAGCAACAAACATTCATCAACAACATTCCCAATACCAAAGAATTGCAAGAGCCCTATAGTACAGTACCCACCAAAAACAAAGTGCTGAACACTCCTGGGTTGGTCTAAATATAAAAGTATTTAAAAACCCATAATATGAACTTCAGTTTGTTTTCATTGTCCATGGGGAGAGGAGTACAAAGAATCAGCATAAGTAAGAAAAAGTAACATTAGATGTTAACATTCTTTCACTTTTAATAATCTGTAAGTTTATTAGTAACACAGATAAGGAAGATCATGATGGGTTTGTTTGTTTGTTAAAAAAAAAAAAGCCCCTTTAATAATAATACCCATCTCTTATATAGTACTTTTCATCAGTAGATCTCAAAGCCCTTTATAAAAGGTGTCATTATTCCCATTTACAGATGGGGAAATCAAGGACAGAGAGGGAAAGGTGACTTGCCCAAGGACACCCAATGGGCCACTGGTCAAACTGGGAACCCAGATCTCCTGAATCCTGGTCCAGTGCTTTATCCACTAGACATATGGAATCTCTCTTAGACACACCCGCAAGTAGTTTGTGCATTATGTGTTGCTGTCGGAGCCATCAAATTTATAATTCTCTAAAAACATGGGACCTAAAATAACTAGGATTTATAAAGGTTTCTTATTTAAAAAGAAAGCATAATAAAAAATCCTACATGCACAGAGAACATACTGATACGGGCTTACTGACAGATTCCCTTTTTGCTTCTTACCACCCAAGACAATTAAGTTGCACACTTAAAAATTGAAGATACTGGAATGCATTAAGATATCAGGTCCCAGCTGCCATACTCGAACACTGATTCATATCTATAGTCTAACACTGATCTTATATCACATCTACCATAGCCTGCCTTAGGGACAGAATGAAGTCCAAAAAGATATCCAGTTATTTGTAAAACTGAGAAGCCAAGCCAGTCAGCAGATCACATGAAACTCAGGCACTTCTAAGAGAACCATAACTCTGTAGGAAACACAAGGTATGTTCACTTACAAGGAGAGATTAGACAATGGGAAAGTAATTAACAGCTCAGAATAACATAGCTACCGCAAGCATGCAGAAGAGTTTATTAGGAAGAGTATTAGGGTTTGGCCAGTGTTTGCTTAAAGTACTGTAGCTGCAAGCAAATAAAGGAGTAAGAATAAAATCAGTTTTGAAAAGAGATATGGCTGAGCTCACATGACACCAGCTCTGATCCCCGCTGACACCTAAGGGACAGAGTGTCCTGCTTGAAACTGGCAGTTCTGCTATTCCAGGCTCTTATTGGCACACACTCACACTATAGGTAGACTGGTAAATTTATCCTCAGTAAGAGGACCGATAGAGGGCCTTCAGATTGCTGATAACAATGGAGAAGCACTTTTTAATGTCAGCAAAGGCTCCTGAATTGTAACTCTACAATAAACTAAAAGGAGTACTTGTGGCACCTTAGAGACTAACCAATTTATTTGAGCATGAGCTTTCGTGAGCTACAGCTCACTTCATCGGATGCATACCGTGGAAACTGCAGCAGACTTTATATATACACAGAGAATATGAAACAATACCTCCTCCCACCCCACTGTCCTGCTGGTAATAGCTTATCTAAAGTGATCATCAGGTGGGCCATTTCCAGCACAAATCCAGGTTTTCTCACCCTCCACCCCCCCACACAAATTCACTCTCCTGCTGGTGATAGCCCATCCAAAGTGACAACTCTTTACACAATGTGCATGATAATCAAAATACAGACTAACACGGCTGTTACTCTGAAACCTACAATAAACTGTTGCATATTTTTTTAAGTTTTATGACACTTTAAATAAAAATAGGCAAAAAGGTAACTAAAGCCAGTATTCCAGTTGCACTTTTAAACATGAATACAATGCAGTAGAGGACACTGGGAATGCCTACTATAGCTAAAAGCTGCAAAACTGTTTACAATCTCCCATCTTCCCAACCCTATTTTCAGATGCTTATACTTTTCTAACAAACAAGTAGACAAGATTGTTTGAAACACTCACATTCTGGGCTAAAGTTTCCCTGCTTGATCTCTGTAAGGTGAAATTTATGGATTAAAGAAAGCTACATGTGTAAAGGCTAATTTGTAACTAAAGAGTATATTGAAGACTGAATTACCAATTGATACCTCAGTCATTCTAACTTCTTTGTTTACATAATTAATATATTTGTAAACCTTTGTTATTTAAACCAGGAACTATTCGGGCTATGTTACATTCACAATATGGGGAAGACTATCCCACCAACTCCTAAGAGGTAACTACCACAAAACCTTAAACATCACTAGGACAATGATTTTCCAGGACTGAATGTAAGGGAGCACTTCAAAATTGTGTCTCTCGGTCTTAACTGTTCTTTTCAGAATTGCTCAAGTCCATGGGCTATTACAGTCTTGCACCTTATATTTTGGCTGTACAAATCAGGATGGGATGCTGCATGCAGGTACATGTTGTTGTCTGCAAGCAGCACTCTTCCTATATTAAACAGGAAATAAATGCAGGCTGCACTGTAAGAATCTTCAGCTGATTTTATCCATCTTATGCCGCCAGAGTCACAAAGGTGTCAGTACATCACTGCTAATCAACACAGTGTAATACTTTAATGACTCTTCTCTTTTTAAGATGTTGAATTTTAAAAGGTAAAGTTCCACTGAGGTTGGAAGTAAACGATCGAGAGGATTTTGGCACCATCTGTACCCAAAGAAATTGGTCAAAGAAAGGTAATTAAGTTACAAGAAATCCAAGACCTTCACTGGGTAACAGAATTCTGCTAGATCTTGGATCCAATATTGCTACCCAGTTTGTTAACAATAAGGAAACACTTGTCGGATGGAAGGTAAATCTACACTGCAGTCGAATGATCTCAGCTCAGATAGGCATACTCTCACTAGCTTTAATTTAGCTTGCACACTAAAAATCACAGTAAAAACACAGTGGCATGGGTTTCAGTGCCAGACATACATGCCTACCTGATTCTCTGGGTACTTAGTCATGTTGCTAGCCCATGCTGAAGCTCATGCTGCCTCGTCTTCATTGCTATTTTTAGCATGCTAGCCAGATTAAAGCGAGTACAAGTGGGCCTACCGGAGCTGCAAATCACACCTTCAACTGCAGTGTATGCTTTTTCCACAATACATAAAAAATATAGACACCATTCCCACTCAGTAGATGCAGCGCATTCTGAAATATGGCTAAACTCAATCTGAAGGAATAATTATGTTGATTTTATGGTGCATGCACTCCATCTTCAATCATGTATTTTATGTAGCTTTCTTAAAAGGGATACTTAAGTCACTGACATCCAAAATGTGAAAACTTAAAGGTATATTTTACATTTCCATAGCAAATGTGCTCCTGCCAAAATGAGTGTTTTTTAAATTAATCCCTGCAAAGATAAATAACCCAGAAAACGGTTCCAGCTCTAGCTCCTGTATTCATAGCTGTACAGCAGTTTCTAACTGAACCACAAAAGAAATGTACACTAGATTAACAGACCTGAAAACTAAAAATTTTCTGTTTATCTATCCATAGCTTTGCAACAGCAATTCAAGCTTCCTCAAGATTTGTAAATTCCAAGAGTGTGCCACAATTCTAACTTGCAGGAACTATATCCAGGGGTAAGAGGAACATTTCATCTCCATGGCCTATTCAGACCTTGTCCTCTCTTGAGACACACAACAAGACTACAAAAATTAGTGCACTGTGATGGTGAGTTTGAAGATGTGATTCCCCTGACAACTAGACAGAGATCAACAAACTCATTTTACCTAATGCTTTCCAGTCAACTTTCAATACATTATCACTGGCACAATACAGCATCAAAGAAATCAGACAGAAAAAATCTAGTCAAGTCCTGGTTAAGCAAAATACGAAAGGTACACAAAATCAACAGTAGAGAACGTTAATAAAAGACCAGAACTGAAAAACATTTAATCAGACTCCTTCTCACTTCCTTTTCCCATTTGGTAATAAAAACATAATTCCAGAAGAATATTTGAAGAATTCATCATCTGTTTAACCACCAAAGACAACAGTTGGAAACAAGTCAAGAGGCCCTGGAACGAGCTCTCCCTACCCACTGGCAGTGTCCGACTCTACTTTGTCCTAGCCCTGCACTTTCATTACTCAAGAGATGGGCTCTCTCTCATTGTTACTTCCAAGGTACTTAGGAAGCTCAGACTGTTCTTGTTTGGGCCTTGCAGCTGGGGAAGTGTAAACAGATATATTTTTAAAATAGCACAGAGGTGTGCCACACATTCCCCATATTGGATGAAAAAGGGAAGTTATCACAATCACCTCTGAGAAGAGTAAGTTACAAAAAGTAACCAATGCTGAATTTCTGTTTGAGGCTATTACAAATGCTCACATTAAATATTTCAAATGCACAAGATCCAAGTAGGTCATATGCCACAAAAATCAATATATGTAGAGGCTAAGTCATTCTCCAAAATTATGCATGTCATTCATGGGATCCTTTGTAGTCAGTGTTAGCCACTTGTTGAAATCAGGCTCTCAATCTTTATTTTTTTTTAATCAAATTTTAAATTAATATTTTTGCTTCTGGACAATTATTTATTCTGAGAATTCCTGTTTGGACATATGGTTCCTTTTTACTGTGAGGTATGAATGGTCATTGTTGGGGTTCCATTCCCTATAAGCAGCACGGAGTAACTGTGAGTGAATATTAATCTTCTCAGCTTCTAGAAAGGGAAATGTAGGGAGGAAAGCTTTCATCACTGCTTTTTCAAGCATGGCACTTGGAGAATTCTGGGTAAAAATTATTAACGGCATGCTATGAGTCTTGCAGTATTTGGGGTAAATTCTAAGTGACCACGCAAGTTCTGAATGATGCTGATGACCGACCGACCAACCAATCTAATGAACCCAGCAATACCGCATACCAATTGTGGTCAGTTTCACACAACATTAAAGCATAAAATGTCTTTAGTTAGTGCTGGCACTTTACCTATAAGTGAAAAATGATAGGGATGCTCTTTTGAAGGGTTCAGAAACACAAGAATGATCATATAGGAAAAGAATAAGTGGCCAGTTCAGTCAGGTATTCCTCCTCCTGCCATGCCAGAATAGACCAAATGACCCATCCATGCCAGTGCCTCAGTCAGTGGCCAATGCAAGAAGTGTCAGAGGAAAAAAAGTAACCCTGTGCTAAACGAATTGTATAATACTATGCCACAAAGAGAAGCTTCTTCTTTACCTAAACCAGTGGTCCCATATGGCCTGAAACACAACTGGCGTTTACAATTTTGTCCGAGACTAGAGTAATCGCAGGTGCTTGTCCAATTTGCATAAATCTCTAATCAGTTTTGAAATTCACAATCATTTGTCTTAGCAATATCTTGTAGCAGCAAGTTCCACAGGTTTATGGCATGTAAGATTTTATGAAAGCAGTATAACCTAGCCCAGGGGTTCTCAAACTGGGGGTCAGGACCCCTCAGGGGGGGTCGTGAGGTTATTACATGGGGGGTCACGAGCTATCAGCCTCCACCCTAAACCCTGCTTTGCCTCCAGCATTTATAATGGTGTTAAATATATTAAAAAGTGTTTTTAATTTATAAGGGTGGGGTCACACTCACAGGCTTGCTATGTGAAAGGGGTCACCAGTACAAAAGAAAACTTGCAAATTACGATTAAGCAACATTAGCAAAACTGGCTGTGCTGTTTATATGCAATCTTCAGTATGTCACAAGAATGGACACAGGCTGGTAAGTGGGACACTCTCTCTGCATCCCCACCAAATCTAGAAAATCAAGGAACAAACTTCTTTTACTGAAAATAAAGAGAACTCATATGAACAAAGAAGCCAGTGATATGCTTCAGTTATTAAAATGCTGGCACTTAGCTGCACATTATAAATAAATGAAGCAACATTGTCTCAGTTAAGCACTTAGTTTCGTAAAGAAGACAGGTTTCAGAGTAACAGCCGTGTTAGTCTGTCTTTGCAAAACGAAAAGGAGTACTTGTGGCACCTTAGAGACTAACCAATTTATTTGAGCATGAGCTTTCGTGAGCTACAGCTCACTTCATCGGATGCATACCGTGGAAACTGCAGAAGACATTACCTTAATGTCTTACATTAATGTCTTCTGCAGTTTCCACGGTATGCATCCGATGAAGTGAGCTGTAGCTCACAAAAGCTCATGCTCAAATAAATTGGTTAGTCTCTAAGGTGCCACAAGTATTCCTTTTCTTTTTGTAAAGAAGACAGTCATCAGGACATCATACAACCACACAAAAACTGGCAGGTCTTGTATGACTGAATATGCTGCTTACCTAAATATCCGCAGTGGAGTTACTGGCGCAGGATTGTTTGCCTGTACCCAAACCAGTAGGGAAAACAGTTTACTGGAAATAAAGGAAGGAAATAAAACATGGTTAATTAGAGCTGAACCCAACTTAAAAACAAAACATTTTCAGAAAAGAACAATTAACACAGCAGAATGCTGCCTTCCTTCCACCAACAGATCTGAAGTTATAAACTCAAAGGCTAGGAAGACAGCACTCTGAAAACGTATAGGATACCAAACTTCCAACTCGCCGTCTTTTGATGTGTGCACGCACATATATGTCAACACCACTTTAGGAATACATCCCAAATACAGCGATCCACCCAAACCTCAAATGATGTGGAATCTGGTCCTCTCTCAGCCCACATACTAGAATAGGTTTGTCTAATATTTGTCCCTGTATTTGAAGGAGTGGCATGACATGAAAGGAAAGCACACTCCAAACACTCACCCACAAAGGAAATTCCCCTATCAAGCAATTATGAAAACTGCTGAGCTAGTCTCTAAACATCCTAGCACCCACTGTCATCATTCTGAAGAACAGTTATTACTACTACAATCTATTCATTTATATATTGTAGCACTATTCACATGCAAAATGCAATTTTTACAAAGCCAGAAACAAGGTACACAAGCACAAACAAGTAAAACAGGTTTTGACTTAGATTGGAAATAAATGAATTTATCTGCTACCTCAGCTGCATCTTTACTAACATCTGTGAAACGAACAAAGTAAAATCAATAACGTAATTAAAAATCATCAGCATAAGATCATAAAGAACTGTAACCACACAAACCCAAAGTTTTTATAGCTAGAAGAGCACAGATCTAGAACCAAATTCTGCCCTGACTTATATCTTGTGCAGTCACACTATTCCTGAAACTCTGCCTTCAGTCAGCTCCAGTACCATCTGCCCAAGCCAAAGCAACCTGTCAATCAAGATCCCAATTCACCACCTCTCCTCATATAAAGTTAAATGAACCCCCTAACCTGAAGGGGCCCACAAGTGCAACAAGCTCACATTCTCATGGGAACTCCTCCACAGGACTATATCTCCCAAACAGACCTGCCTCTTGCTCTTCTCCTTTGACTCAAATATTCTACTCAGCCAAAACCAAGCTTCCACGATCCCCTGCAGGTATCTGACAGGTGCCTTTCATAGGGCAGAAGAGCCCAGGGTTCTTGGTACTGGAGACCAAGATCACTAGTTACAAGATGTACTTTAAGGAACAGAACCTCGTCAGCGTTCAGATTCTTACGCACCAAATCCCCAAGGTGCAGCTCCTCTCCAAACCAGCCTTGGCAACAGCTGCAGCCAGCTTAATCAGGTATTAGCATGTGCCTTTGGATGCCTAAAACTCAACTAGAGAGCAAATTATCCTCTCCCAGATGAATACGCAGTATGACTAGTGCCAAAAACCTCCCAAGGAGATAGTGAAGCAGCAGTAGTTGTGCCTAGCATGTGCCTGTTTCCTGAGCCAGCACACCTCCATCTTATTACCAGGCATAGCCAGCTGCTTTCCATATGACTGGCACTCAGTCCTTTTTGCTGCCCGCAATGGTACTGAGTGTCAGCAAACCCAAATGTCCACAGATGAACTATTGTTAGCTGATCTAATAGGTAGGAGACAAAAGAAAGGATTACACTACACAGAGTAGTAGTGCCCCCCTGTCCCACAGAAAGAAATTGTCCTCATCTGGCTCTGCAGTAACAAGCCTTTTGTTAATCCATCAGGGCCATTGAGGTGGATACTCCTATAAGGACGAAATGAGCCAAACAGATTACTGCTTTTCTTTGCATTGCTACAAACAAATAGCAGGGCTTTGCACTGTTACATCTTATACTGGAGGTGATGGGAAAAATGAAGCCCAGAAGCTAAGTGACTTCCATAAGGCCATTATGAGGCTCAGTATTCCCATCTGTAAAATGAGGGTAGTAGTGTCCTGCCTTACAGACATGCCAAGTGGCCTTTTGCATCTGCCATATGGTTTGAGATCAACAAATAGAAGGTAGTATAGCAATGCAAAATATATTAATGAATAGTGTGTATAGACTATACGCCCACATATGTACTTTTTCTCCAGTTTACTATATTCCTCTACGTTTCTTCCCCACCCTCATTTCCTGGGGGGCCAAATGGGAAAAAGAACTATATTTGGATGAAAATAGCTAGTGTAACAAAATAAGCAATCAAGATATTGTTATGATATGAATACAGCATAACTAAGATGTGTTCTATGCAAGATGGGCCATGTGCGGTATCACTGGAAAGGTTATGATTTACTGAATCTGATTATCCTATTTGTATGCACGTATCATTTCTGTATCTGAAGTTAGGAATATGGACTATGTATCAATTACAAAAGTGTTTGCACCTGGGAAACGCCCACCAGGCAGAATGTAGTCAGTCTGGCTGGTTAGTCAATGGGCCATTACGGAGAACAATAGAACTTTGAAGTTGCCAATCTCCCATCTTCCTGAGAAGCTTCCTAGGATGCTACTTTGACACTGCAGGGTCATGTGATCATATCACCTGGTACTGGACCCCATCTTGACCTACTAGTATTTTTCCACTAATAGGGCTGGGGACCAAACTGGAAAACAAAGGATTCCAGCCATATGTAAATCCTCTTTAAGGCAGGGACGTGAGTTAATCTTGGTCAGTTCTTCGCTGAATCCCTGCCCAAGATGACTGCCAAAAACACCTAAGACTGATCTGGGGAAGAAAGGACTGGACTCAGGCTAGAAGGTGTCTGGTCTGTGAAAGGAATATCTGGAGTTCTCAGCTGCAAGCAAGAGTTTTGTCTTCAAGAATCTCTGTAACCTGCTTAAAACAACACTTAGGGTGAGAAATTACTTGTAGCCAGTTTCTTTAGTGTATTAAGTTTAGTTTGCATGTTTGCTTTATGTGCTCAATAATCTGCTTTGATCTGTTTGCTTTCCTTTATAATCACTTACAATCTATACTTTCTAGTTAACAAACTTGTTTTGTTTTCTTTAAACCAGTTTGTGCAATTCATAACTGGGTGACAAGAAGCTGTGCATATCTTCCTCCACATTGAGGGAGGGAGCGATTTTCATGAGCTTACGCTGTACAGATTTCTGTGCAGAGCAAGACAATGCAATTTTGGGTTTGCACCCCAGAGGAGGTGTGCATTTGAGTACTGGACAATCCCCTAGCTATTCTTCCCAAGCAAAGCTGATTTCAGTGTCTGTGTCTTTCTGCAGCTGGGTGTGTCCCTACCTGTGTGTGTGCTAGAGGAGGCTTGAGGGCCTGGCATAGCAGGACAGTGTGAGGGAGCCCAGGCTGGTGGAACAGGCAGGCTCAGTGGGATTCCAGTACAACAGGTGGCACCCCAGAGTGGGGGAGCATCCCGTCACACACACCCTTCCAAATACCTGTGCATGATTTGTCCGCATTCAAGTGGGTGCCCTATCAAGCCCCTGCCCAGTCACCCTGTGGCATACACAGAGGGATCCAACACTTAATTGTGATTGTGAATAAAAGCTCTAATATTATGTATCGGATGAGCAGGCTCTTCGGTCAATGACTGATGTACAAATAAACATTTTACACACGGGAGCCAGGGTTCCCCAAACTCTAGTGAGTGCTGTGTCATTTATAGTAGGCTCCCTGAAAGAGTGAAGTGATGCAAACTATTTTACAAAGTAACCACTACCACAATGATAATACTTTCCTTCCTCTCTGCTGCCCAATAATGTTCTCTCTCCGGCTTACTCATAAAATAAATCTGTCAAGATGCTATATGAGATTACCTATATTTTTAAATGATGATCTAGGCTTATGATTACATTATCTCCCTGGTTCAGTGTACGTGCGATGGAAAAGGCAGTCCAATCCTAGGAGAGTATTATTTTCGAGTGACTTTTATTGTCCATTATCTTACAGCATTTATGCCACAGCCATGATGTCTGGTAGGAATATTTCACAATAGAAATATCTTTGTCGTTAGTATTCTCATTGCAATTTAGTCAGATCAACCTTTAAATCCCATCTATCATACTGAAGTGCTTTGGCAACACAAGTACAGTAATATATGCTTCCATGTAGAACCTAATTACAGGCTAGGTTAAACAGCATATTCCCCCCCTCCTGTATTACAAGGAGATAAGAAATCCTGAGCAGGCTTTGGTTTCTCACCCTCCCTTTTTGTTGGTGGAAGTACAAGACCAGTTCATTATAACAGACTGATTCCGTCTGGCACATGACAAAAATTCAGTTGAACCTAAACAAACTTCTGACAGCATTTCCAAAAGCAGAGAATATTTACTGTAAATCCTTGACAAATTTTTCCTCCTCAGTTCGTCTCTCTCTGTCTCGACAGTCACCTTAAAATGACTAGAAATTACCATAAGTAAATAGCAGTTTAACATCCAAAAAAAGAGTGTTAACATTTAATACACACCTGCCAAAACTAAAGAACTATTAATAGGGACGTTAAAGGAGAAAACTTGAGACATGCCATTGAAATGCATTAGATAGGAGAGAATTCTGCAAGAAATGAGTAAGAAAATACAATTTAGCAAACATTTTGCTTAAAGAGACTAAGATCAGACCACATACGTAAAGGTAGCTTTTATACCACAGTGAAGAGAAACCTATTAAAAAGAATATAAGCTCTTCAGAGCAGGGACTATGCATTCTTTCTTACTAACAGCTAGAAAAAGTGACAGGAATTCAAGATAAAAACTGTCAGACATGAAGCTCACGCATATCAATTGAGAGTTTCAAAATCTAGGGCTTGGTCTGCACTTGAAGATTATGTTGGCATGGTTATGTTGTCCAGAGTTGTGAAAAACTACACCCATGACACAGCTATGCCAACATAACCCCCAGTGTAGACCCAACGATGTTAACGGAAGAGTGGTTCCATTAACATAGCTAACATTGTTCAGGCAGGTGGTGTTGCTACACCAACAGAAAAGGGTGTTCCTACACCCTTCTATTGGTGTAGGCTGCATCTATACTATGGGGCTTTCCTGGCATAGCAATAACCCAACCTAAAACAATGTCAGAGGAAGTTGTACAGTATTCTCCAAAATATAACTCAACTTGAATAATGTACACCTGCAAAACCCAAGGAGATACACTATTAATCAGCATGAAGACTGTGTAAAGGCTATTGAGGTCTCCCTACAATACACCTGTTGATCTCGTGTCATGGTGATGTTAGTTCATGGATACAGTTCCTAAAACTTACAGCTAATATATTGTCTAATTCAGTTTTATTGTTCCCCAAAGGCACAAGCTCTAAAGAGCTAGAATAGCAAAATTCAACTGTCTCAATCTCTCAAGTTTAAGAAGTTTTTAAAGTGTGCATTGTGGAGCCAATATAACAAAAAAAGGCATCAATCATTACAGTCTATGCAAATACATACGGTGACAAGGCTGAAAAGCAGATGAACTCACCCAATAGACCACAATGGTTCCAGTTCAGGGGTTTCTCAACTTTTTCCTTTCTGAGCCCCCCACCTTCCCATTCCCACAACATCCTATAAAAACTCCACACACACCCTGGTGCCTCAACAACTGTTTTTCTGCATATAAAAGCCAAGACCAGCGTTAGGGGGTAGAAAGCAGGGCAACTGCCTGGGGCTCCATGCCACAAAGGGGCACAGGAAGTTAAGTTCCTTGGGCTCCCGCTCCAGGTGGCAGGGCTTGGGGCTCAGGGAGTCAGCCTCATGCGGTGGGGCTTCAGCTTTCTGCCCTGAGCCCCAGCCAAGTCCAGTGCTGGCCCTGCTTGGTGAACCCCCCTTGGTGAAACCTGCTCGCAGCCCCGCAGGGGGCCCCAGACCCCTGGTTGAGAACCATTGCTCCAGAGTAACAAGGCATTCATTCAGTCTTTAAAAAATGTAGTTGTTTGGTAGTAAAATGTCTTATGAAACAGTTTCTGACTGAAAGCAAGAGTTTCTTTTCAAAATTTCTTGACCATATTTTTAAATCCCAAAAGTTATCAATTAATCCACTACAATTTTTTTAATTCAGTCTTTCTTTAGATTTATACAAGTGCAGAAAGGTATCTTAGTCAAGATTTTTTTTTTTGTCTTTACTGTTCCAAGTGGAGTATCACTTAAACGGGTAACTACCTCTAATGAGAGTTACATATGTACATGGCAAGGTGAAATATTTAAATGAAAAAAATATTTCTTTATTTTTCTTATATCTGAAAAATAATGAATATGTAAATATCTGCTGCCAGGCTCAAATACAGAAGCCAAGTTTCAGCCCGCAGCAAAAATTTTACATGCAAGTTATAAACCCCTAAAAAAAGAGAAGAGAAGCTTTATAATGGAAAAGCTGACAGACCCTTAACTGGAAGCAAAGAACTGAAGTCTTCTTAGTATTTTAGTCACACACATCCCATTTTATGGGAATTAGAATAATTTATCCTGAAGGCAGGTGCAGATGAGGTTTTGTTAAGACTTTGTGTAGTTTTTACTAGTTGCAACAGCTAGAGTGCTGGGCATTGTTTCCTTGAAGATATCAAAATTCATTAACTGAGAACACTTTAGTTAAAGAACTGAAAACCCTAGAGCTTTTTTCATATTATGTCATGTCAACAACTGATATTCATTAAACAAATGGTGACAGCCACTGTAATTCACTGTTCCATATGTAGGAGCAAAATGACATGCTCAGGGTTCAGCTGATCGCCATATTTGGGGTCGGGAAGGAATTTTCCTCCAAAGCGGATTGGAAGAGGCCCTGGGGGGTTTTCTCCTTCCTCTGCAGTGTGGGGCACGGGTCACTTGCTGGAGGATTCTCTGCACCTTGAAGTCTTTAAACCATGATTTGAGGACCTCAATAGCTCGGACATAGGTGAGAGGTTTATTGCAGGAGTGGGTGAGTGAGATTCTGTGGCCTGCATTGTGCAGGAGGTCAGACTAGATGATCATAATGGTCCCTTCTGACCTAAATATCTATGACTCTGTGACAGTAAGTCAACAAACTTAGGGCTTGTCTACACTGGCAATTTACAGTGCTGCAACTCTCTCGCACAGGGGTGTGAAAAAACACCCCCCTGAGCGCAGCAAGTTTCAGTGCTGTAAAGTGCCAATGTAGACAGTGCACCAGCACTGGGAGCTGCGCCCCCAGCACTGGCAGCTACGCCCCTCATAGAGGTGGGGGTTTTTAAGGGCACTGGGAGAGCTCTCTCCCACACAAGCCACGTTAAATCGCTACCCTTAGAGCTATTCAGAGCCACTCACTACAGATGTCAATAGAACTCATGCTACTTGCCAATATTTAAACATTTGCAGCAAACTTCCCACTTTGTTTCAAATCTTTCTTCACCCACAGCTCAAGGTTTACATTAGTCACTGAGATTAATCTTTCAACAGAAATACTACCAAATATTCTACATTGTAGTAGCTGGAAGAACTCCCAAGAAACCCAACTTATTTCTAAAAAAAAGCATGGTTTCTCATAGTTTTATCCATTATTTATCACCCTGTTTAAACTATGGAAAGACCATCAAGTACCACATTTTAAAAGTAATAATAATAAAAGTACTTCATAGAATCATAGAATATCAGGGTTGGAAGGGACCTCAGGAGGTCATCTAGTCCAACCCCCTGTTCAAAGCAGGACCGATCCCCAATTAAATCATCCCAGCCAGGGCTTTGTCAAGCCTGACCTTAAAAACTTCTAAGGAAGGAGATTCTACCACCTCCCTAGGTAACACATTCCAGTGTTTCACCACCCTCCTAATGAAAAAGCTTTTCCTAATATCCAACCTAAACCTCCCCCACTGCAACTTGAGACCCTTACTCCTTGTCCTGTCCTCTTCTACCACTGAGAATAGTCTAGAACCATCCTCTCTGGAACCACCTCTCAGGTAGTTGAAAGCAGCTATCAAATCCCCCTTCATTCTTCTCTTCTGCAGACTAAACAATCCCAGTTCCCTCAGCCTCTCCTCATAAGTCATGTGTTCCAGTCCCCTAATCATTTTTGTTGCCCTTCGCTGGACTCTCTCCAATTTATCCACATCCTTCTTGTAGTGTGGGGCCCAAAACTGGACACAGTACTCCAGATGAGGCCTCACCGATGTCGAATAGAGGGGGACGATCACGTCCCTCGATCTGCTCGCTATGCCCCTACTTATACATCCCAAAATGCCATTGGCCTTCTTGGCAACAAGGGCACACTGCTGACTCATATCCAGCTTCTCGTCCACTGTCACCCCTAGGTCCTTTTCCGCAGAACTGCTGCCTAGCCATTCGGTCCCTAGTCTGTAGCTGTGCATTGGGTTCTTCCGTCCTAAGTGCAGGACCCTGCACTTATCCTTATTGAACCTCATCAGATTTCTTTTGGCCCAATCCTCCAATTTGTCTAGGTCCCTCTGTATCCTATCCCTGCCCTCCAGCATATCTACCACTCCTCCCAGTTTAGTATCATCTGCAAATTTGCTGAGAGTGCAATCCACACCATCCTCCAGATCATTTATGAAGATATTGAACAAAACCGGCCCCAGGACCGACCCCTGGGGCACTCCGCTTGACACCAGCTGCCAACTAGACATGGAGCCATTGATCACTATCCATTGAGCCCGACAATCTAGCCAGCTTTCTACCCACCTTATAGTCCATTTACCCAGCCCATACTTCCTTAACTTGCTGACAAGAATACTGTGGGAGACAGTGTCAAAAGCTTTGCTGAAGTCAAGAAACAATACATCCACTGCTTTCCCTTCATCCACAGAACCAGTAATCTCATCATAGAAGGCGATTAGATTAGTCAGGCATGACCTTCCCTTGGTGAATCCATGCTGGCTGTTCCTGATCACTTTCCTCTCATGTAAGTGCTTCAGGATTGATTCTTTGAGGACCTGCTCCATGATTTTTCCAGGGACTGAGGTGAGGCTGACTGGCCTGTAGTTCCCAGGATCCTTCTCCTTCCCTTTTTTAAAGATTGGCACTATATTAGCCTTTTTCCAGTCATCCGGGACTTCCCCCATTCACCACGAGTTTTCAAAGATAATGGCCAATGGCTCTGCAATCACAGCCGCCAATTCCTTTAGCACTCTCAGATGCAACTCGTCCAGCCCCATGGACTCGTGCATGTTCAGCTTTTCTAAATAGTCCCTAACCACCTCTTTCTCCACAGAGGGCTGGCCATCTATTCCCCATGTTGTGATGCCCAGCTCAGCAGTCTGGGAGCTGACCTTGTTAGTGAAGACAGAGGCAAAAAAGCATTGAGTACATTAGCTTTTTCCACAAAAAAAAGATCCAAGCATTTTACAAACTTAACTAGCCAGTCCTCAGCACTCTCTTGTGCCGTAGTTACTAACTATCATTGTCTTCATTTTACCAATTAAGAAAATGATACAAACAATTAAAGGCAAGCATCCCATGACATCATTCAAATATTTGTAAACTTATGTCCACCAAGCTATGTATATTTAGCTTTCTTAATGCTTTGTACATTTTAATCTTTCCTACCTCAGAAGCCATCTCATTCCTTACAATACGTGCCACCATATCAGAGTGAGTCAGCTTGCAAACACTACTGAAAGTCCTTAGATTTAAACCTACGGGGCCTGGAGCTTGGACATAGTCAGTGGACAGCCCCTATCTTTGGAATTTTTTTCCTCTTACTAGCCCAACAGAGCCCAAGACCCTGCTGTCCAGCTCATAGTCACAGTTTAAGGTCCATCACTTCTCCGAGCCATCCGCCTGGGGGAGTGATGTTGAGATTAGGGTTTTTTAAATTTACTTTGTTGGGTGACAGTATTGTAATGGTCATTAACATTGGCCCACAAGTCTCATTCTCTATTTAAGTGTTGTATAAGCAGCCAGGGACAATGTAAAGGCCACTTTTTACAAGCCAGAAATAAGTCTGTTTCTCCAGCCCCCTTATTTTCTGTTGCTTATCTTTGAATCTTCATATCTTTTGATAATGAGATGCCCACAGCCAAATGCTATTTTTAGATGCAGTCATACCGGAGTCAGAAAGGGAGGAACTATTGGCACTCATCTCCATGGCAGAATGCTTTGGAATATGCAACCCAATCCTACTTTGACTTTATCCACCACATCATCACTCATGTCTATTTCACAGTCCATTATCACTTTTTTCAGCATGCAGCTTTTTCCTTCCATTGAACATGAATGCTACAGATTTCTTTTTCCCATATATATTAGCTTTCATTTGTTCAAAGTGGGATTCAGCACTGATTCTTTCAATACACTCCTATACCTCTCCCAACAATCTAATATACAGATCTTTATTATCACCCTTTACTTACAATTGCTTCAGCCATAGATCATTTTCTCTTTTGAAGACTGGTCATACAATTTACTTTTCTTCACTCATCTAGTACCAAACCAACTATGACTTTTCAAGAAGAGTTGTCAGTAGTTGGAAAAGTTTGTTGGTTCATTCCCTTAAAATGCATATCATGCAAACCACCCAATTTGTACATGTCCACATTTTCCATCTACAGTATTCACTCACTATAAATTATATTTACAATTTTTTTTTGTAAACTAAAACTAAAGCCACAAACCAGCATGGCATGAACTAGCATAGACCCTTATGGAGTCCCAAGGAAGTGGCACCCAAACTGCTCAAACTACTTTTCTTCAGAAAAAGAAAAAAAAAAACTACCTTTAAATAAAAGGTGTTAAATATCTCTGCCATATTTGAATCCTTATTAATTTCTGTTTATTAATAGGCCTATTGTTTCTACTAATAAATATCCCCCCCGATATTTTCGAAGTCCTTATTATTCTCCTCTCTCACACACACACACCCTTCTTCACCACACGTGAAAGGTTTAACTCAAGCTAATTTAGGCTATTTCTCAGGCAGAGTGATCTGTATTTTGTCTTATACCGCTTTCCTTTTGCTCCCCTTATTTTTCCCTAGAAGACTTATAAAACACCATTTGCTTGTAGGTCACCTACTCTACTGCCATTTGCAATATAGATTTGGAGGAAGGTTTTGATTTGGAAGTGTTTATGCTTTTTTTTTTTAAAACGCAAATCACTTGCAAAATGAGTTCCTTAGAACTTGGGCCCAACTGAAATAAGATATTGTTTTTAAAGAAAGTCTCCTGAATATGGTTTTAAATGTAGCTCACACCATTCATTACAAGATTGTTTCACGTGGCTCCCATTAAAGAATCCTAGAATCGGTGCCAAGAGCACTTGGTGATTTATAGTTATGACTGCATAATCAATGTGACAAGAGGTCAATGTGCCTTCACATCAGGCTAACTATACTATTCTTACCTCTTATTTCTGTTCTCAGACACACACACACAAATGGGTATAAGTATATTTAAGACATTCGATAGGTAGGACAGATAATCTTTTTTTAAATTAAAGGGCCTATATATTACAGATAAATTGAGACATAGGGCCTTTCAAGTGCTTTTCTGTGCAACCTTGAACTCCATATAGATATCCATTATACAAATGTTCACATTCTTTGAAACATCATCAGCAGACACCCCATGCTACTACTGTAACTAATATACATCCATATTAAAACTATCTGGAATTTTACTGTCTTGGTTACCAAGCATGCAAAAACATGCTTACCTTTTAATTTACAAAGAATAAAGCTTTCAAGCCTGAAGCCAAAGTTATATAAGAACATTTCTGTTACCACTCTCAGAATTTGTGCATTCCTGATTAACAGAAGAATATAGGCTGTAAATATGTTATTTATATAACATGACCTTGCTGCATACGCTGCTAGACACATTAATATCATTAAAACAATACTGAAATCAGTATTAGCCATGTATTGCCATGAAAGGTGCAGTATCTAAACCAATCCCCAGAATTACAGTTTGCCACCATAAAGAGCACAACTAAGATGCCTAACCACTTACCCAGCCCACTTCTATAAACTAAATACAACTAGCACTCTCAAGCAAAAGCCTTAGCAAACAGATGGGCCTTATACACCATTCCCTAGGTCAAACAGACTCTAGAAAATCAATAAGGGAAGTCAGCTCCAGTGTACAGGAGGACCTTCCATCAATTTCTACCCCCGCTCTCCCAAAACTTTAATCTAGGAACTGTTAAAATGAAATGTCTCAGCTGATCTCACTAAATGCTAAATAAATACAATAGTATTAATACTAAACCCTAAGACATCTTCCTAAAAAAAGTCTAGTGATAATAAACACGACCGGTTTTGCCCAGGTGTAGCCCCTTTTAATTGAACCATTTCAGAGCCCTTTACAAACATCAAGCAATCCTCACAGCACACCTCTGAAGTACTGTTGTCATTTCTCAGATGTGTTTAGGCACCAAGAGGTACCACAGCTCAGGTCGTGAGTCAATGTCATAGAGGGGCAGACAGCCCAGAAGTCCGTCCTGACTCGTAGTTCCCTGATCTAATCACTATGCCCATGGACTCGGTTTGTGGCCCCATAGCATGAATATTCTAAGAGATGAGAAACCAGGAGCCAGTATACCTGTCCTGCTGCAGAGGGAATCTGCCAAGGGCTAAGGGCAGGAATAGAAAACATACTTGCACTTAACTTCAAATAAGCCAGAACAGCTTGAAGTATTTACATTTCTCATAATCAAAAGTAAGAGGAAATGATGTTGAGAATTATGCAAGTCAGACATGCTGAAGAATCACGTGATTCAAATCCAAAGGCAACTTCAAAACCACCTCATAAAAGTGTATGCAAAACTTGCAAAGCAGCCAGATGCTAACATTGCAAGAATAGCTTTCGCAGCATCTGGATCCTGCAACTAATAGCCAAACAGAAGCAGAACTTTTGCCTGTATAAAAAGATTAAACTTTTTTCTCCTTAAATTAAAAAAAAAAAAAAAGAACTAAATTAGAGGCTTCTTCCTGAGAATGACAGGTTTTAGAGTAACAGCCGTGTTAGTCTGTATTCACAGAAAAAAAAAAGGAGGACTTGTGGCACCTTAGAGACTAACCAATTTATCTGAGCATAAGCTTTCGTGAGCTATGCATCCGATGAAGTGAGCTGTAGCTCACGGAAGCTTATGCTCAAATAAATTGGTTAGTCTCTAAGGTGCCACAAGTACTCCTTTTCTTTTTTCCTGAGAATATATGTCAAGAAGAGTACTAATTTATAAATGTGTTCTATCTCCTGAATAAAATCATTGTTAATCATTTTCCGATATATTCTGCAAAAGCATCCCATCACATCTGGAACTGACAGCACCAGTTTTTAATTACTGTTCTTGCTAACTTTATATTAACAGTTGTGTTTCACTTTGAACAACAAGGTTGCCTTAAAGTAAATACAATTCCTTGCCCATATGGACAAGTTATTCTCAAAGACTATGAGGTGATCCTTCTGCAGTCTGTAGAGCGGCTTTTATTACTTCTTCTGTTGATGACTACGGTTAACTTTAAGTTCTTGCAGAGAAGGGGACTCTCCCCTTCCTGGGCTAAATGCCCAAATTCCTACAGGATTCACAAGACTGTCTTTTTTAAATCAAGTCCATTTCTTCTACAGAAAGGTCTGCACATAATGTTCTGCAAAGAAACTGAGAATCAACCTTAAAAGAAAATTATAAATAAATTGTGCATGCGCAACATATTCTAATACAAATGTTCTCAATGCAGTAGCACAAAGCTAAGTACTATCTGAGGAGTCGGTCAGTAATGCCCTTAAGCTGATTGCAGGGGGATTTGACTACCCTGTCTACCCCCTGCATTTCCTTCCCAACCTCCTTTGACTGCCAAGATATTTGTGCCTAGACACAGCACTGATCTCAGATCACTGCTACTTTATGTACCATGGGGTACATATTTAGTATTTTAGAGATCCAGAAAAATGAGGTTTTACTCACCAGGGCAATAGCTATAAATTCCCACTGCCGTCTGTCCCTTCTCTTACAAACGCTGCAGGTCCTATACCTCCAAGGTGACGCACTTGCAGCCACTTCTCCGCAGCAACTTCCTCTATGGCGATATTACCTCAGAAACTGAGCTACCTTCTCCCCTGACAGCTGAGTGAAAGTTAATTTTCCAATAACCTTCTTGACATTATCAATCTCTGTCAATAATGCTCCTGAACACACCCAAGAAATTACACCATGGACCAGTCCATCACCATTTTCAGGCAGCTGCGTGCTATTACACATTTACATAAATGCAACAGCCAGTTTGTTTCAAAAGAGGCCCTTATTTTAAAACTATCTGTACTCAATGCAAATCATGCTAACAGCTGTGGAATGCCTGAGTAAAGCAACACCACTTATCAAGAATTTTATACAGAGACAGATTCCACCATTGACAAGTTGTATTCTTTTCCCCAAAACATGAAGGTTTTAAGCATCCATGCCCCATTAGCCCTAATGGAAAAAGTATTCCCAGCTACCATAGGAATGAATGGGAAAACTAACCCAGTAACAGGTCACAAACATGAACCCAACTTAAAATCAGGTTCAGACATAGCCTAAGTACCAGGCAAAAACCAAGTGCTAAGATGACAAAGATAAAATTAAAGAGTAGTGACAGCTGGGAAACAAATCAAACCAATTTAAAATAAAACTGATATAAACAACTAATTTAGTCACCAAATGTTTACTGGTCGTTATCTAGCCAATGAATGGTCTGTGATTATTAGACAATCTCTCTCAGCTTTTCTAAGTTTATTGGTTTTACTCCTACATTTTCATTTTCATCTGAAATTCTAACAAAGTTGATGGATCAAAAAGCCATACACAGGTACCTTATTTGTAGATGCAACTCCAGCTTTGTCTTAAAATGGTTTCACCTGGAGGCTGTTTTACTATTTTTCCTATTTAATTTCCTGCAATGAAATTAATTTAATAGTGGATATGATAGTGCAAAAGCAAATGTGAGCCTGACTCTGCTTTGCATTACCTTTTTTTAGAAATTCTTTCCGAATAATTTTTGTTATATTTATTAATTTATTTCTGACTAATAGCAGTAACTGATAGAAGAGACTGAACAATGTCGCCAGCTAGATTCTTCTGCTAGGAAGGATGAAACTGAACCTTTTTATGCTTATGGGAAACAATTACACTACATCAGATCTCTTGCTTGGTTCAAGTCTGGACATCCAATGAGATTCTTGGGTTATCCCTCAAGGGAGCCACCTTAATAAACAACAGCAAACCTTTGTATGTACAATACTATGCATTGAAGGATCTGAAAGTGTTTTACAGATATACTTTCTAATGTTTCTGTGTGGTAGGCATTAAACACGCAGCGGTAAGTAAGGTACAGAACTATTAAGTGACCTTTCCCAAGGTCATAGAGAGAGAGTCAGAGCTGGGAACAGAACAGATCTGTCCTAACTCTATGCCCTGTTCTAACCACTAGACAGAATCACAAAATAAATATGTAGATTACTGAAGTGATTTATAGATGTTTAGAAGTGACATGGGCTAGGTGAGCAAGGTTTCTATAAAAACAGCAGAATGTTCTGGTAGTGCAAATTCCCGCAAATTGAAAAAGTTGTCACACTACAGCCAGCAGCCTTATAACCATTTTCAAGAAAGTAACAGTAATGCATGAGAAAGGAGGAACACACAGACAAAAGAATGAGATATTAGGATAAACAGAAAATGTTTAGTAGTGAAGTCAGAATATTTACTAGTTGATTAGAGTGCTGCATAAAATATTGCCACATTTATTCAAGATTTGCTGAAGCTCAAACTACCAGTGAAAACACATTCTATTCCGCATTGTTTTCTCTTCTTGCACGAACAGATAATTTGTCAGTCAAAACAGAAAGAAAGCCCCCCAGTGACAAACATGTCATTCACAAGCATGAAAAGGAAGAGGTATCATATAGATAACTATCCAGGCCTAGCCTTTTCTATACTCTAGAGCACAAGGATTGCCAAGGGGCATATAAAACTCAGATATGTTGGCATTTCAGAAACTGGACCCTATGAAAATGGAGGTTTCATCTATTTATCCTCTTACTTCACAATTCCATTAGTCAGTGCTACTTTAACTCCACCTAGTCTTTCTTTCCATATGATATCAGAGACCCTCATTCCATCTTTTGTGCAAGTTAAGATTATTCGATTTTAAATTTCAAATTATCAAATCCTATGTTTATAGTATCAAGCATAAAAAATTAAATAAGTCCTACATGCAGTTGTTCAAATCTTCAGGAGGACTAAAATCAACCTTTATATCACTCATCTTACAACCTCATCATTGGTCCTTACTATACTGAAGTGAAATTCATACCTAGACACCTCTTCATAACAGAAATCTGTTTTGGTGGCCCACTGGTCCGATGTAGTAAGGCATTATTCTATGTTCCTTCCTATGGAACCAATCTTACCACATAGTTCAGCTACTTCTGCATGCTTAAATATGTCCATAACACTCACTAGACTGGAGCTCTTGAGACTTCCTGCTTTCAGCAAATGTTCCCTAATTGTGAGACAGACTCTACAGTATTGTAGGTTCAAATGCTGAATGCAGACAAAGCTGTCTTTCACCAGCTTTGGAAAACAGACTCACCCATTCTGCTGACTCTCTCCAAAAGCCATGCATACTATTAAGTACTCATTCAAGGTTTTGTTTTTTGGTTTGTTTGTTTGTAATTCTAGTGCTTACAGCAACATGAAGTGTGAATAACATTTTCTAAGCTGTGATACATCTCACAATACATGTATGTGAGCCAAAGTCAATCTGTGAGTCAGAATGGTCCTGGGGGTAATGTACTGGATAGAGGAGTAAAGAGATCTGGAATATAGTCCCACCTCTACCACCAGAAGAATTTTTCCATTTGCCTAGCTGTATCTATAGAACTGTGGTCAGGTTGACCTAACCACATCGCACAGGGTGCAAAATTTTTCACAGCCCCTGAGCAATGTAGCTAGGTCAATCTAATTTTCAGATGTAAACCAGGCCTTATTCTATCTGTGCCTCAGTTCTCCATCTGTAAAATGGGGATACTACTACTGCCTTACCTTACAGAGGTATTGCAAGGATCAATTAATTAATAGATATGATGTGCTCAAGATACAGCAATGAAGGATGTATATAAATAAAATTCCTCACCTATTAACAGAAAAAAATGAAGCAGAGTATGTATGTGGAGAACCATAGCAAAATATTTCATTTTTAGTGTGCTTTTTTTAATTGCCTCTTTCAAGTAGTGAGAAGTTCAATTCAGTTATTTTAAAAAAACAGAAGAGCAATTTGTCTGCTAATGGTTCAAGTACAATACTAGAGACTATACATGTGGCCAATACATCATCACACAATTAATCACTGCTGCCTATGGCTGGGTCTTGATAGCTGTGAGGTACAAATCAAATGACTGAGTTAATAACCTTATAAGCTATCGCTTTACAGTATGGTATATTGTGTTGTGGTAAATCTGAAAAACAGATATTATAAAAATCCTTTCCCACAAAGAAACTTATCATGAAAAACTTCACTAAAACCATAACTCTTAGCTGGAAACTGAAATCCTAACTCCCTGCTAGACTTCATATGGAGCAGCTAAGAAAATGAGCCATCTTATAATCTTACTGACATGTCATCTAATAGTTTTCTTTTTTTTTTTTTCACAAAACACATTTTATTAGGTATCCACTCAATACAGCCTCATATGCAAACCAATTCCCAGTCCCACCCAATACAGTATTTGCTAAAAGAATTCAACTCACTGATCTACAAAGTTAAGTTCAAAAAGATGTATTTATGGCCAGACTTACACTCCTTTAAAAAAAAAAAAAAAAAAGAGTAGGGTATCTGATACTTCAGGAAAGAAGTGACTAACTGGGAAAGGGTGGGGAAAATTTTTACATAGCCATGTGGTTTCTCAAACTCAGAGCCATGAGTCAACAGATTCAGACAATTTCAGACAAAGACAGGAAAAGGAGAAGTGAGTTCTAAAGTCAAGGGGACCTCACAGAGAATACTCCGCCAGCATCTTCCTCATTTTTATATTGAGGATGTTCAAGTTTGAGCACCTTTGCTGATCTCAAATGTGATAACACAGCATGGGGAGAGAGTACATAGAGCCCAGAATCTCAGGGCTTTATAATTATTTATATGCATTGTGGCAGCACCTAGAGATCCCAGCCCCACTGTGGTAGTCGCTCTACAAACCTATAACAAAGAGATGATCCATGCCTCAAAGAGAAGCCAAGTCAAAAGTTGATCAGGAAACCAACTGGTAGCCTGAGCCAAGGTACCTCTGTAATAAGCTCACAGCAATTCTGCACCAGCTTCACTTTAAAAAAAAAAATGTAGCCCCACTCTGTGGTAACAGCGTCAAGGTGAAAAAACACAGGTGACATAAACAAGGTTTATATTATAAACAAATGCAGCCTCTTGGCGACAAATATCTGAAGGAAAGCTGCCCAGGCCATTTCTGCTGCTTGGTGATCTAGGAGCACTAACCTGGCCACTAGATACAATCTTGAACAACAAATAGTGGACACACACTCTAAATGGCAGATATTATCCTCACCACATCTTACTGTTGCTTCCCCCAAACAACTGACACCACCTCACTCTTATCCATTTGGAGTATCAGTCAGCTGACCCTCAATTGTGCCCCAATGTCAACCAACCACCAGGAAAGGCAAGTGATTGCTTTGTCTAGGTCAGAGGAGATTGGTGTCATCAGCATACTGAACCAGCCAGCTCAAGCTTTTTATATATTTTACAGCAATACACTATACATACACATGCTGAGAGAGTGGGTTTTGGTTTTTTTTGCAGGGTGGGGGTGTATTGTTTTATAAATGCAAATGAACTATACCCAACTTCCCTTCAACCTATACTTAGCTGGCCAATTTCTCACAGAAGTCAAGTGATACTGACAAATTTTCCTGTCACCCTCACAATGGGGGCCCTCAAAGTAAGGCTGAGACACAGTGGCAGGATGCATTATGGGAAATCTTCACTGCTGCTCATGCCACATATGCTTCTCCTGTGGCTGGAGGACTCCAGTGTGCAGGGCTGCCAATCTGGCAGTTGTCACCAGCACAGCATGCATATGAGATGTCATCGTTGTTTTAAAAATGTAAAATCCTACAGAACTGCAGGTACTCTGACAGTTTTGCCCAGATATGACATCAGAGCAGGGGTGGAATATCTCCTTGTTTTTCACTGGAGGCTATTACTGATGGAGCAAGGGGTGCTGAAGCAGGGAATATAGTCATTCTGAATTACCTGATCCGAAGGTATAAAGTCCTCATTTCCTTTACTACCAATTTGACAGTTTTTAACGCCTAAGCAAACAAAATATAAAGGTTTTTGCAGAGGCAGAATTATACTAAAGGGAACACTGCAGTGCGACTTACTTACAACACAGCCAATTCCAAAGGGCTGATTTTGTCTTTCAAAAAGTTACAGTACAATTCCATTAAGAAACTAGCCCTACAGTATGTTTTACCCAAAATATTATAAGAGTTGCTTTTCTCCATGAGAATGAATCACAGTTTTCCTCTGGGAGGAAAGGAAAGTGTAACTGGAACACTTGCTCCTTGGGGGACTTATTAGATCCTCAAAGAGTCGTTGCAGTTGCTGAAACCTGCTTTTGCCAGAAGAAGCTTCATCTTACAAATATATAACAGAAAAGCATAAAAGAGAGGAAAACCCAGAAGATTACACTTCAACATTCCCAGATAACTGAAGAAATACAGTTCAATACTGAAGTATTTAGCCTCTCTGGCCTTGTCTACACTATGCTTTTCTGAAAATTTCCTACCATTGAACTTCCACTACAGATAGCAACAGTGGATGTGCCAGTGTAGACAGGATACTGGCATCCACTGCTGTGTGACATGTTTCCTGCTTGTCCTTACTTCTCCCAAAGACACTCTGGGTAGGGTAAGATGACACAGCAGTAAAAAAGGCCAGCCAGCAGCTTGCCTACCACTAGGACTCCCACCAGGGCACCAGCACCGGTGAACAGCAAAGGTTGGAAATGTTAAGAAAAAGCTCTCTCTAGGCACAGTTTCTAACCTCCTCTTTTAATAAGCATATTGAAACCCTGTAGAGTTGGAAGGGGCTTTTACTTTAATTAAAAAGCACTATTTAATAACAGTCCAACAGAACATCTGTAGAAACAAACAACCCTTTCCTTTACAGAACTATTAAAATCCAAACACTCCCACAGATGAGCATGCATCCACAAGATAACCCTAAGAGTTCTGACAAACATTTTTTTAATTGTAGCTAAAAAGGATATAGAAGCATTATAAGACTTATCCTGATGAAGAGGGCGAGAGGAAGCATTTCCTATAACAAATACTAAATTCACCCATTTTCTGCTTTTAAGCTTTGTAATCAATACATACATGGCAAAAGTTGAAACAGTTGTGACATGATTAACGGTCTTTTTCAAAGATTGTTGATATAATTGCTACTGTTTTTCTTGCCCCTGCCTTTCCCCTTTTCCTGCTTTTGTGAGAGCAAAAACAGTTAATAAAAATCATCATAAAAGCCCCCCTTAAAGAACAAAGCAGAGACTAAAAGAAATCTCACCCAAGAAGTTACAAAATAAGTGACAGCTTTCCCTAATGTTCCACGAACTAAAGAAAACACAGGTAGAGAACTGTACCAACTGTTTGCTCTTGGATGGTAACATTCTTACAACTGACAAGATGTTATAAATTAAGTAGCTGACCTGTGAAGGAAGTAGGGAGTTCAAGTGAGTTAAAAATTTCCCTATACAAATGTGTAACACCCACGAAGAAGCACTTACTCTAAGTACAGTGATTATGAAAACACAGAGAAAATATTTACCACAAAGCAGTGACTTTAGTATATACAGCCTGCTACACATGGCAGCACTGGTTCTTAGGGTACGTCTTCACTACCCACCGGATCAGCGGGTAGTGATCGATCTATCGCATCCCATCTAGAAGCAATAAATCGATCCCCGAATAGATGCCTGTACTCCACCTCGGCAGGAGGAGTAAGTGGAGTCAACGTGGGAGCCGCCACGATCGACTTGCCGCGGTGAGGACAGCCAGGTAAGTCGAATTAAGATACTTCGACTTCAGTTACGCAAATAGCGTAGTTGAAGTTGCATATCTTAGTTCGAACCCGCCTAGTGTAGCAATAGCTCAAAGCCACCATTCAGATTTTCCAAATTGATTAAAGCTGACCTGCAAGTGAAAAGACATAAGGCTGTTCATTTTCAGATTCTTGGTGTTGTATAAAAAAGCCTGAAAGATTGTTACAAATAACATTTCTGCTTCTCTTCTCCATTAGAAATTTAAGTCTCACTTCCCTTTGAAGAACTAGTGAAATTATCACAACTCAAAAGAATGAAAGCAGAGCTACTGAGAGGGGAACGAATTTTTAGTCAGACTGTTAAAAACATACACCAAAAAAAGTTTAACAACATTTTAGTCAAATTCCTGATAAACACGTGGGAGAAATAATGTAAACAACTCTATAGTTTCATCCCTTTAAGAGCTCACAAAACACACACATCCTGAGATTCCCAGAGTCCTCCAGCAAAACCAGAGACTTGATATTCCTGATAATTCTGAATAAAAAACAAGTAGTATATTATTATTATTTTTGGGTGGGAGGAAGCAGAAGGGAAAAAAACCTCTCAGAAGCTAAAAGAGGGCACAAAACCAATGTTCTATAAATCCTCTGCTGGGCACTTTTCCTCTTTGATGAACCATGCCAATTTTCTGTGATGTTACAATCCATTTTTTAGCTTAAATTCCAAAAAGGAATCACCAGTTGCAGAGTCTAGCCAGAGCACCCTCTGATCCTTCAATTTTAAGTTCCCACTATGGCTTCAAACTCATTGAAGAGTTACTCTCTGGTCACAAGGAGGACAGTTGGCTCTATGGAAAGAGAGAAACTGGAACTTGAGTCATTCTACACCAGTTGAGCCAGGAGCAGGCTGCTGACTCAGAGGCAGGCAGCAACAGGCAGCAGCTATGGGTGAACTTGCTTGGGTTCCCGTCTACACATTTGCACACACACCAACTCTCCATGAAAATAATCCCAGCTATCTAATTGTACACTGAGCTAGTCTACAAAGAAAGGAAGACTAGTCCTGAGTTCAAGAAACTCAGTTCTCCTGAGTGCTAGTCCAGTGCAGTTCTAAGATCTGCCACAGACTTCCTGTTTGACTTTGGATAAGTCAGTTAGGCTTCAGTTTAGGCTGAAACCAACACAACTACTGACATGCTTGAAATGAGGAGTGCATAAGACTTTGCCAGATCAGAGTTTGAGGCTATAAGCTCTTCAAGACAGAGACTGTGTCTTCATGCACCTTTGTACAGAACCAAATGCAAATGAGCTAGTGCAATGAAATAATATTCCTAACTCTTATTGATCCCCAGACTAACAGAGGGCAAAGCACAATCTCTTCATGGCTCACTTCAGCAGCCATCTCTAAAGAGGGCATAATAATGATGCCTTGCCTGGGTAAGGTATAGTGAGGATAAATTAAGTAACATCTGTAAATTGTTTGAGATACTTGGATGAAAGTAGACATATATGCCAAGTATTATTTAAACCTTTAAAAAATAAACACCCAATTTTCTTCATGTCATGACACTGGTGAACTTTAGTTCAAGTATTGGACAAATTTTCACAAATTTTCTATTGCGGGTAGTATTAATTCACAAATATTAAAACAACATATCAGATCACTATAACAACATATGGTCTAAGACTCAGTTATGCAGTCCTGTGCATTAACTCAATTTTAAAAATACCAATATAAAATAATGTATCCATTTTTTAACCGTGAGCTCTCACATTCAATCTCAAATTGCTGAACAGAGCAAGAGATTCCATTAAAAAATCATGACCATACTCAATTTTCATATCTGTTCCTCTTAAGTCTGCATTCTACTTGCTACTGCTCAGGTCATTGTTAATGAAGAAGGATTTGCTACACATTTCCCTGAGAATTCTCCAGGCTATCAGACCTTGTTGTATAAAATAACAAACAAAAAAAGAACATAGTATCATCTTCATTTGCGCAAAACACAGCCAAATCATAAGACATAATTCAATAAATGCTGTAAAAGCATGGAAAGAAAAAATATTAAACACATGCAGTAATAACGTCACTGTAGAGACACCAGTTGCATTTCAAATGAGAATTACTTTTTTTACACAGCTCTGGGCAATGTGTCAAAATAAATATTAAATAAAGTCATCTGTATTTCTAAATCTACTTTCTTAACAAAGATGTATTAAGTAATGCACTCTGCCTTGCAAGGTAGAAACATTTTACTTCCAAGCATATGGCAACAATTTTACAAAGTTTCTAGGTCTTACTCAGTATTTAACACATGATTTGACTAATTTATTGAAGTAGTACAGACTGATTTGTACTAAAAAAATTGCAGACACTTTAAGGTTAATCAGAATGACAGTAACTCTTCAAAGTAGGCCCTTTTTATTTTAGTTCACCCAATATTTTGTCCTAGAAATGGTCTGTTGCCTGACTTAGCTAAATAAATAATAGCAAATATGAATTTGACTAAGATGCTTTCATTATATTACTGTTGGTTTCGCATGAAAACCTATTTGGAAACAAGCAGCAAAGGAGAAATTTTTCTCTCTCCCATCTGTGACAGGCAGCTGCTCACTGGCTGGAATCTGATGATGATACCAGACACTTAAAGTAGCACCAAACCAAAGTAAACATTGCATAAATAACTTTAAAAACGTCTGTCCCACTTAATAAAATACAATTTCTAACATAGCTGTGCTATGCCATGACATTTCTAATTGCAAGGAGTGGGCTATGTTAAATACTGTCCATTATTAGAAATTAAAAGATCAGTTTTCATATTTTTAAAATGTAAAATAGTTTATTTTGGATATTAAAAAATGTATTCAAAAACCAAAACTGAACCCCAGAGATTTCTCAGGCATGCAGAACTGTGGTACTATAGGCACAGATGTTTAACTACTCAGCACAGGTTAGAATGTAAAGTAATCTTAATTTGATCCAAAACAATTCACATGTAAAAATAAGCCAAGATACAAAAAGAACAGTTCAGCCATGTAAAGATTTGTAGCTATACAAACTGCCATGTCTGAACCACAGTTAACATCAGGAAGGTGTTGGTTTAGTTTTCCTTTTAAAGAAATCTTGTCTTACAACTTTTAGAGTTATTTTGCCATGTATTCAAGTAGGATATTCATTCCCCATGTCCTACACTACAGAAGAGTTAAGACAGAAGCTTCCTATTTAGTTATTTTTTATTATAAATGTTTTATTTAAGGCGCCTTTAAACAAATATTGATTTGTTCTATAATTTAAATGTAGGGATTAGAATCGGCCACAGTAGAGTTTTGCTTTAAGAGCAGTTTTTAATCTACATTTGTATTCAAGATTTCAAAAGATTATGTATTAACAAACTGTCTGGAACTTTATCATTTGGGCCACCACCACCTCTATTTCAATACATACTCCTCTCCTACCCCCAATAAAATACTTTGTTTTCCCCTGTCTCCACCATTAACGATATCAAAATACAACCTGAATCATAGAATTTAGAAATGGAAAAGACCTATTAGATCATTTCCAGCCCATGCCGCAGCCAGTGAACAACTGCTCCCTAAAGAAAATGCTCTAATGTCTTGTCTAGTCCAGGTCTGAACAACCCTGCAATAGTGATCTCACATCTTCCTTGAAGAGACCATTCCATAAACTACCACAATGTATTGTTAGTAATTCCTTGCTGATGTCCAACCTAAACATTCCCATGTTGGTTATTCCTCCATGCATCATCCCAATGGCTCGTTATTGCTCAAGGATTAAGGGGAGACAAACTTGCAAGCTTCCCAACGCAGTTCTGGCTGAATACATATGGTGTGTAACAAAAAAGTCCCAGCAGACCCATATAGCTTTTGCAGCCTGAATGTTTCCTGAAGAAAGCTGGTGGCTTTTAAAGACAAGTGGTACATGAGCATCTACAAAAGTTATTGTATTTTCATCTCACTATTTCTTAATTTGTTTTCATAACAGGGGTCTGTAATGGAACCTCTGAGAACTTTTTCTAGAACTTGTATGAACAGTGTGGTGCAGAGAGGAGGGCACTGGACTGGAAGACAGCACTCTGAGTTCCGTTCCCAGCACGTGTGACCTTGGACAGGTCCCCACCTCTCTTTGCTGTTGTCTCTCTAACTGTAAATTGGGGATGCTTACCCAGCCTTCTGAAGCACTTTTGAGATCTAATGAATATCAGTACTAAGTATTACTATGCATTTGTACTATAAACTTTGCAAACAGAACGGCTGTATGGAGAGAATATGTTAAAGTTAATGGACTAATTACAGAAGCAAAGACTATTGAAGACCTCTTAATCTTTTAAGGGCAACTTCTTAACATACCCTCCAAGGTAGCTTTCAGGTGAGACCTTAGAAACCTTTTTGTTCCACATGGACATTAAAGGGCTTGTCCACACATGGTGCACTGCTGAAACGTCTGTGAAGACGCTCTATCCAAAGTCTCTTCCGCTGACATAGCACTTACATAGGTGTAATTTATGTCACGGGGGGGGGGGGTTGATTCACTCCCCTGAGCTACATAAGCCATACCAACCTAAGCTGTAGCGTAGACATAGCCAAAGAATCCATGCAATTAATTTGATTAACTGAGCTTTGCACAGTTTAACAACATATAACCTTTTGAAATCTTGAATGGAAATGTAGATTCCACCCTTCATGCCAAAGATAAAATGATCCGGGAGTTCTTTGGATAAACATTATGCAAAATATAAAATACATAAATCTTTAGTGTTTGATTTTGCTGCACACAGAGACAGAAAGGAAACCTGATGTTTACCCCATCTTGACTTTTTATTTAAATTTTAAATTAAGAATTTTATTAAAGCAGACATCAGCTTGCTAGATCACGCCCAAAGTACTTGCTAGATCACGCCCAAACACAGTGTCAGGAAGTTAAACTAATGGTTGACTGGATCTTAAAAAAATTCACCTATGGCAAACAGACACAATACTGGTACTTGATTCTGACAAATCTAAATATCTGGAGTTCATTTATGCCATCAAACGTGGATAGTAGTGGATAGACACCCTGGGCATTCCCAAAAATGTTTCTTTAAGATTTCTTGCTACTGTCTTTAAATAAACTAGTCCCATAGGAATCTGTAGTTTATGAAGCACCTGATTTATGCAGCAGACAGGTGAGTTTTTCAGAAGTCCTCCCCTTTAAGAACCCGAGCAGCAGAATGAAGTTACTTGCTGCCAGAATTAGCTGAAAGTGTCTCACAAGCAGACACACATGGTGTCCAGATGACTGGCAGCTACAAGCTGAAAGCTGCTAGTGACATCCACTTTACTCCCAAAATGATCCACATGCTAACAATTGTGCTCACAACTAACCTCACATTTAAACATCCATCTCACTTTAGAAATTTATATTGGCCTAAAAGACTTATAAACAATAGAGTTTATTACTATTAAATAGGTTTCAGAGTAACAGCCGTGTTAGTCTGTCTTTGCAAAAAGAAAAGGAGTACTTGTGGCACCTTAGAGACTATTAAATATACTTCCTATGTTTGAAAAAAAAAAAACACACCTTAGAACTTTATCTTCAAAGACCTGTACAAGTACTTTTTATTTTTTAAACAAAACAACTCTGTTAGGTAGGTAAGCAAGTGCGGAATGATTTTCTTCCATATGTACATGGGGAAAACAGACAAAGATTGGTTAAATGATTTTCCAAGGCAAAAGGGGGAGTCTGTGTCAGAGATAGAACTGCACTTCAATAGTTAGTGGCTCCCAATTCTCTGCTCAGACCACACTATCATGCCTCTCTCTCTCTCTATGAAGTACAATCAATGTACAAAAACTCAATATAAAATTCTAAAGATGTTAAGAATATGTTAGGTTTCAGAGTAGCAGCCGTGTTAGTCTGTATTCGCAAAAAGAAAAGGAGCTCACTTCATCGGATGCATTCCGATGAAGTGAGCTGTAGCTCACAAAAGCTCATGCTCAAATAAATGTTAGTCTCAAAGGTGCCACAAGTACTCCTTTTCTTTTTAAGAATATGTTAATACATGATTTTTATCTTGACCTTATCACTAGGAGGTTACTCAACATGCTAAGCCACAATGCAAAAAGGAAAGTTTGTTTAAAAATTAAAAGCCAGCCTGTTTTCTGTAATGAACTTCCATTGATTTCTGATCTGGTAGAGATTAAACCAAGTTTCACAGCTGTCAGAGCCATGAACTGCCTCTTCCACATCATGCAAATCTATCAGCAGTAAATTAGAAAATGTTTAAATCACACAGTTATAAGACTAGCCTCGTTTCTGAGATGCTGTGTCCCCCAACTAAACACTGTTTCATTAAAGACTGTTTTGTTGCTCAGTATTACATCTTACATTGATGTCCACAGTTCTGTAATTCATTGTTCAACTTTTGCTTGTGTTTTCCTTGTGTAATGCAACTCCCTCATCCCTTCCAACATGCACACTGACAACTTTTCTTGCATTAAACATAAATTGAAGATGTTTGTATTTTTCACTTCTTACCCTATTTACCCTGCTGACTGTTCTAATTTACATTGTCTGATTTTTTTATGTTTGCTTGTTGAAGTCAATTTCTCAGTGCCTTGATGTGAAAGATATTTAGCACTTATGGCTCCTCCCATCTTCAAAGATCTGTATGCATATCACCTAATTAATCTTCACAGCACATCTTGGAGCTGAAATATTCACATTTTACAGAGGAGGAAATTGAGGTGGAGAGGCTGAAGGAAAAGTCGGAATCAGGGGGTTCTGGCTCTTAATCCGGTGCTCAGAGTACTATATCGTACTATGTAATTAATGTGAATAGACCACACAATGCAAGAAATATCTTCCATTTAAAGCCTTTCAAGACATCAAAAATCTCTGAATAAAACCAAAAAGCACTTTGTTAGGTAAATCACAAAACAATTTTCAGATCATTTGCTACTGCTGCTCTTCCTCCTTCATGGGGAGCGATTAGAAAAGATAATTTAGGCCAAAAGTATTCAGTACAAAGTATAAATTTGTATCATACACCTGAACAGTGACTGTCAGGCAGGAGGGGGAAAGCAGGTGTTATAAACAAACTCAATTTCCAGAGCAGACATGGGCATACAGGTTTTGAATTGTTATTAATTTTGCCCACTTTTCACAGAACTAAACAAAACTGAAATTTCATAAACTTTAATAAAATTATTTGAGCATAAGCTTTCGTGAGCTACAGCTCACTTCATCGGATGCATACTGATATGCATACAGTATGCATCCGATGAAGTGAGCTGTAGCTCACGAAAGCTTATGCTCAAATAAATTGGTTAGTCTCTAAGGTGCCACAAGTACTCCTTTTCTTTTTGCGAATACAGACTAGCAAGGCTGTTACTCTGAAACCTGTCATAAACTTTAATGAGAAACTGAACAGTTCAGAACACTGTAACCAGAACTCACAATCAAGTTATTGTGACATTCTTCTCCTTAGTTGAATTATATGTCTTTCATGGAGATGGAGGAGGGATGACAGTGTTTTTGCATGTTAGTACCCATAACTAGGATTATTAAAACAGAGGAAAAAATGTTGATTTTGTACTAATGAGTTCCTCTTTGGGTTGTAAAAATCACTTGCATTTTGAAATCTCACTTCTCACTGGAAATACTTCTCTTCCATTAGTGAAGGCTTCCCCCATCCCCCATTATTTTTAAAATATAAGCCATAGGAAATAGTACAGCAGCCCCAGCCTAAAACAAGTTCCTTTTAAAACAAACAAAAAAGAACTTGGTTCTCAGACAGAAAATCTACAGGAATAAAATTATTCTGACAATAAAAGTTTGACTCTGTGTCAAGAAATATGTCAAAATATCAACACGGTTTAAACGTCACATACATTAAATGTTTCCTTGTACTGCTTCCTAAAATATTACTGGAGACAAGTGGGAGGACAGGAAGAAGTTCATATGAGGAATTTGCATCAACGAACTTTCAATTGTCATAGTATTTCCTATCAGATTATTTATTCTGTGAAATACCGTAAAACTCTCATTGATAAAAATATACAGACAGATGGAGTTGTTTAGAAAGCTGTTCATCATTCTAAAATAGTGCAAATCACACTTTGGATTGAAGAACACGTTAAAGAAAATGGCATTTCACTGTTCAGCCCAAACCAAATATTCCAACTACAGAGAGATTTTTGTCTCTCCAAATGTACTAATTTTATTCCAGATATACTATACACCATTTAAGAATAACAGAAAATAAAGCACTCTAAGACTAGTTAGACTCCTCTCCCTTAAAATGTTCAGCAGAATGTTAAAAAACAATAAACAGAAAAGTCCCCAAATGGAAAATGTCTGGAGGTAGAGAAGTTCTCAGACTAGAGTCCATAGACTAACCAGTGATTGCAGAGCTCTATCCATGGCACATGACCACAGAAGAGAAGGCAGTAGAGAAGGTAAGGGATTTTAGAGTAGTGGGTATCAACTTTTCGAGACTACTGTATCCCTTTCAACTTTCTGAATTGTCTTGTGTACCCCCAAGTTTCACCTCACTTAAAAACTTACAAAATCAGACATAAAAATACAAGTCTCACCGCACACTATTACTGAAAAATTGCTTACTTTCTCATTACCACCATATAATTATAAAATAAATCAATTGAAATATAAATATTGTACTTACATTTCAGTGTATAGTATACAGAGCAGTATAAACAAATCAGTGTCTATGAAATTTTAGTTTGTACTGACTTCGCTAGTGCTTTCTAAGTAGTCTGCTGTAAAACAAGGCAAGTATCTAACTGAGTTGATGTACCCCCTGGAAGACCTCTGCGTACCCCCATGGGTACATGTACCCCTGATTGAGAACCACTATTTTATACGATAGTAGAGCACCTATTGCATGAGGTGATTTCTCTCTCCCAGATCAGAATAGAAATATATGGGAACCACTGGCTAAGGCATGTGTATCTGGCAGCACCACCATCTCGAATGTAAAAAAAAAAAAAAAAAAAAAAAAAGTGCAATCTGACACCAACCCACATAAAACCACACAAATAGCCCTATTTTTAGAGTAAATTTTAACTTTGCTTAACTCCAGAAGCAATGTTGCCTACTAACACCTTTCCTAACAGCACTTATAGATCAGCAAACCTCCAACAAAGAGGGGAAAATACTGCACTTTGGTGTCATTTCAACTCTTTTCTCAGATTTGTCCAGATATGGGTTAGCCCCAAAATCAAGAGTTGCAGTAAATTGGGAAAGTCACAAGGCCAAAAGGAGCCCTGGCACTATCACTCAACACTTCTCAAATTTCTTCAAAGATTATTTATCTCCTCCTCCTCTCTCTGCCTCTCATATTTACATTGTTTCTTTCCCCTACATTAAGACTGATGTCCACATGTTCCCAGTCCACTAGCACATTGCTCTGTGACACTATGATGCTATTCTTGACAGTAAGTTCTAGTCCAGGGGTTCTCAACCTTTCTATTTCTGAGGCCCCCTCAACATGCTATAAAAACTCCACGGCCCACCTGTGCCACAACAGCTGTTTTTCTGCATATAAAAGCCAGGGCCTGCATTAGGGGGTAGCAAACACCGCAGCTGCCTGGTGCCCCAAGCCACAGGGGGCCACTGTGAAGCTACATTGCTCAGGCTTTGGCTTCAGCCCCAAGTGATGAGGTTCAGAGCTCTGGGCTTCAGACCCTGTGGTGGGGCTTCAGCTTTCCGCCCTGGGCCCCAGTGAGTCTAACACTGTCCCTATTTGGCAGACCCCCTGAAGCCTGCTCGTGGCCCCCTGTAGGCCCCAGACGCCTGGTTGAGAACCACTGTCCAATCTAGTCTGTTATGGACTAGTCTCCCAGAGGAAGTGGTGGAAGCCCTATTTGCCTGGAACATTTAGAACGAACAAAGCACAAAAATATACATTAGGAAACAACCCTGCACTAGCTCTGTAGAGGGTGGGAAGAAATAATAGATCCTCATAGGACTTTTCCATGTCTAACTCTATGACTCTAGTCCTTTTCTCCTAATGATACCACAAACACCTGCCTGGATGCTACACAAAGACACCATCTAAGGAAACTAAGGAAGGCAAGTTTAGGGAGCGGGAAAGACTCCAGAACATTGTTCCTGAGCATTACACCCAAGCCAGTCACTAACCTGGCCACTAAATACATTCAAAAAGTGACAGAGTGGAGACAGGTGCCCCAAAAGGAGAGAGCAGCACATCCTGTTCTCCTGCGACATGGACCTTCCCCCGGCCCCTGCAGCACAGCAGCAAGTCCACGAGCCCTCCCCAAAGGCCCTGAGGCCAGTGGCCAGTCCACATGCCCCCACCACAGGCCTTCCCCAGCCCCCTGCAGGCCAGCCCATGGGCCACGAGCCTTTGCCAAGCCCAGGCAGGACGGTGGTCAGCCTGCATGCCTGGTCCCCGGGGCTCAGTTCACCCACACACACACAGAGCACACACACCCCGCAACACCCCCTCCCCCACCACACACACACAGAGCACACACACACACACCTCCCCCACCACACACACCCCCCGCAACACCCCCCTCCCCCACCACACACACACACACAGAGCGCACACACACACACCCCCCCGCAACACCCCCCTCCCCCACCACACACTCAGAGCACACACACCCCGCAACACACACCCCCACCACACACACACACACATCGCGCACACACCCCCACCACACACACACACACAGAGCGCACACACACACCCCCCGCAACACCCCCTCCCCCACCACACACACACAGAGCACACACACCCCGCAACACACACCCCCACCACACACACACACACACAGCGCGCACACCCCCACCACACACACACACACACAGCGCGCACACCACCCCGCAACACCCCCCTCCCCCACCACACACACACAGAGCGCACACACACACACCCCTCCCCCACCACACACACACCCCGCAACACACCCCCTCCCCCTCCCCCACCACACACACACACACACACACCCCGCAACACACACCCCTCCCCCCCACACACAACACACAACACACACCCCTCCCCCCCACACACAACACACAACACACACCCCTCCCCCCCCACACACAACACACAACACACACCCCTCCCCCCCCACACACAACACCCACCCCTCCCGCCACGCCACGCAGACACTTGTTGCCTCCCGGGAGGGCCCCGCCGCGGTCGGGCGGGCGGCTCAGGGTGGCCCCGGCGGGCGCTGGGGTGGCCCCGGGCGGCCCCTACCTGGGCTGGAGGCGCGGCGGCGAGTCCCGCAGCCCCGCTCCGAGTCCGCGGCGGCGAGTCCCGGACACAACTTGGCCGCGCGCTCCCGACGCCCCCACCCGGGCCCGCGCCTCTTGCTCGGCTCCCTCCCCCTACGCGGGCGCGCGCAGCCCCGGCTGCCACGCAGGCCCTGCCGCCCGGGAGCGCGCCCCGGCCTGGCCCGGGCCCAGAGCTGGGGGTGGGGGTGGGGGCGGGGCCGGTCCCCCCCCACGGGGCTCCACCCGGGGTGGCTCTGCCCGCCCCAGCCCGCGGGCCCGGCTGAGACCCCCTGGGCGCGCGGGGTCCGGCCCGAGGCGGGGGAGCATGGCGGCGCCAGGCCTGTGAAGGCTCCGCTCAGGGAGGGCCCAGGCCGCGGCAGGGCAAGGGCTGGGCCCCCGAGGGGCACGGGCGGGGGCCCCGGGGCTCGCGGGGGTGCAGTGGGAGGTACCCGGCCCCCCAGCTCTCTGCCTGGGCCCGGCTGGGAGGCAGGAGGCTGCCCGGGGGCTTGCCTGGGCCATGCGAGCAAAAGCGGGAACAGCGCCTGAGCCCTCAGCGTTTGTACAGCGCCTGACACAGGGACCCCAAACCCACCCGAGGCCTGTGGGTGCTACTCCCAAGGCTGTGCTGGAGGGGAACCAGGACTGCTCCTAGCTCGGGCCTGGCTGGCTGTTGGACTTCTCCAAGGGAGACTTAAATCCTGCCAGAATGGGCCTGACTACTGATATAAATAATAGAGAGAAATTTACCTGCAAGTTTGTTTAACTTCTGTTTTTAACTTGTGGGTTTTTCCACATCCTAAGATGAGTCATAGCAACAGCAAAACTGTACTGTGGAAAACAGAATTAGAAATGCCCTCCCACCACCATCACAGTCTCATCACCTTTACTCCCACGGAAAATTATGTTCTCAAATGCTTTATATGTCAGGAGACAATGCTCACGTCTTTTGCCCTTGAGACTGACAGGATGCACATATGTACCTAATCATTTTGTTAATTTATACCTTTGGTTTCCCCCTTGTGATCCAGATAAAATTCCCCTCCACCTCTGTGGTTAACAGGAAATGAGCAGTGACAGTGAGAGAGTTAGAAATTAGTTGTAACAGAGACAAAACAATAGATTTAGAGTTTTCTTTCCCTAACATTTACATTTTTCTTTTCCTATTGATGTATGTACATAATGTCCAGTCAAAAGACACTTAAGTGCCCCATCTTACAAGCACACATGCACTAAACATTAAGGACAATGTGAGTAGTTCCACTGAAGTCAGCGGGACTAGTTTTTATAAAAATAAGCCTTGAATAAGTGGGTAGAGGATTGGGGCCTTAGTCCAAGTCTAAAATTTAGGCTTTGCTATACATTTAATATGATTTTTCAAAACAAAAGGAACAGAAATATTTCCATTTAGTTTTTCTTTTTTTAATAAAATACTATTTTGTAGAGAAGGGTAGATTTAAACATCCCTCTGCTCTGTTTTAAAACTAAATGTGATAGTGTTTTTTACTAGTGAAAGAGAACACAAAGGTGAAATTAACTAGAAATAGAAGTGAAATTAACCACTCTCATTTCATTGTTTATGCTTCTCACCCAGCTTTGACAAACAGTTTATATGATGAAAAATACATTTGCTTTGTAAAATTATGTTTTTGTAAACTAAAGTCTAGTCTACACTCAAAAAAGGTTTGCTGGTATAGCTACACAGGTGTATTCTTACAAAAACCTTCCGAGGGCACAAGCATACAGCTTACACAGGCAAGAAAAGTGTTGTTAGTATAGCTTATACAAGTTTGATGAGCAAAATAAATTATACCAGCAAAAGCACTTTTATGCCAATATAACTTCAACTACACTAGGGCTTTTGCAAGTATAAAAATGGTGCAACACAATCATGCCCATAACCAAAATTGCTATACCAGCAAACATTTCTACTTTTAAACTTGCCCTAAAGTGTCAAACGGTCCCCTATTCTTTGCAAACAAGTCTCAGAACTGAAAAATTCATTACACCAAACATGTCTTACAATATATTTACCCATAAAAAGTAATATGTAAGGTATCTACATAAAACATATGACTATCAAGACAATCGTGAAATGTATGTACCGGTAATATTAAGGAATAGTGTAACTATATGGAAAGTATGCTTTATGGACTCGGAGTAAAAGTTTGTCACCAGAGGATAAGTCGTCTTGGTGGCCAATTCGAAAAGGAGGGAGCTGTCATCCTGACTTATTTAGCCAGTGAGATAATGCAAGGCTCAGTTGTCTTGCTTTATTCCTTCCTAAGATTATCAATAGAAAACCATTAGACACAACTGCAAACAATCAAAACCACTTGGAGGTAAAAAAGGAACATTACAACAGATCTGTTTGCCCTGACTATGAATAAAGACGAAAGACTATTTCAGTATAACAGAGGAGGGGGGAAACCCTCTACATCCTTTCACCGAGGAGACATCCTGGTTCTCCTGAAAAATTGGATCCTGATTCCAGCCAGCCAGCTCTGCAACAGACTGAACTTTGAGGGGAAAAACTACTTTATTAGATAGGAAAGGTAACTTAAGCGTAGACCCAGGTTCACATTTTTTATTTTGTTTTCTATTGTAAATGAGTTTCTACCACTCTCTTTCTCGTTTCTAGTTAACCCTCCATTCTTTCTTAATAAAACAAAAGTAAGTTTACCTGTGAGCGCTTATGAATCAACAGGACCAGTGATTTAACGTAAAACTACTAAACTGGGTCACACTGTTTCCTTGGGTTGCAGAAGATTTGGGATTTCTGAGAGTAGACAGTGTCAGGGACTAGATATCACAGAGGAACAATTCAAAGAGATTTGGGGTTCACCTGTTGTTAACCTGCAAGACAAAGACAAGGCTGGTGTAGCCCAGAGGCAAATCCTTGAGTGACTAACAAGTTGGCAATGTCAGGGAGCTAACAACCAGTTACCACAAGCAAGACTCCCTCACACTGGAGTCCTGGGGTAAGAGGGTGACTCACAGTCCTGGGTACCCCAAGAACCATCACACAAGGCATTATGCTTTTTAACATTAGTGATAGATACATACATGTATCAGCTAGGCAGGGTTTTCCATCTTTCCCACAATACCCACTCCTGTTTGATTTCAACATATCTTCCTCACATGTATGTTTAATAGTGAAATTCAGGCAAAAGGTAGCTTTGAAGGAGCTCTTTAGTTCTCAAGGAGTGCCCCCAAAGGAGCATTGTTTCGGGCTTGGGTGTAACTATACAGATCTAAGGGGCAGTTTTAACATTTTATTGATTTCTCACCTTTGACTTCCATTCCTCAGTGGTTCCATTTGTATTTTCTCCTAAAAAGGAGGATTTCTCATCATATGTTGTTGTTACCCTGCATGTGGATTTGACCTACCAGACAATGTGACCAGTCAAACCAGACTGGTTTTTTAACACAGGATGATAGGCACGTGGGGCAGAACATTCAGCAAACACACAGCAAACTCCCACACGTTGTGACAAAATTATCAATAATATCCCACCTGCTCTGTTCCTTAAACCTCTTGTGTTTAAGAGTTATTTTAGATACCCTGCAACTGGAATATAGTTGGCTTGAGAGGACAGTCCCAATAAGCAGTATCAAAGGTACCTTAACAATAACATCTTGTATTTTCAAAAAAAGAAAAGGAGGACTTGTGGCACTTTAAAGTGCCACAAGTCCTCCTTTTCTTTTTGCGAATACAGACTAACATGGCTGCTCCTCTGAAACCTATCTTGTATTTTGTTATTTATTATTTGCATTGAGGTAGTATCTACAGGCCTACCTCTGAGATTGGGGCAGCACTACACTAGGTACTGCGTACCCCCACACACAGACACCCCTGTCCTCCTTCCTAAACCAATGTTCTCTTACATAAAGAGATTACAATTTAAATAGAATAGCATTTTAGATTTGTAGAAGAGCCACCTGTCTTTGCAGACAGTCTGACCACAGCATGTAAATCAGTGCCATACGGAACCTGTTACCAGACACATTTTGGTTAGAATAAGTTATTTTTTCCTGTAAGTTTATCTTGTGTGCTTTCATAAGCTCCAAGATAAGTTTCTATTTTGCATTAAACTGAAACTTCATGACAAACCTTGGCTTAAATTACTGAGTTTATCAAATGAAATTCCTAGTTTCAGGCAAACTTTTTGCCAGAACAATGCCACCTCTGGAATCCAGAGACGAGAAGATATAGCAAAAGGTTTGTGTAAATTGAAGGCAATTGCATCAGTAGACCTGAAACCATTTGACCAGGGGAATTTGACTGGCTTGGAGTTTTGTTGCAAAAGTTTCTTCGACAACTCTAATGTAAACTCGGCTGTGTAGTCAGTTTGGGTACATGTAGACAAGACCCTTTCAGAGGCTCAAGTCCCTAATATGTCTGATACTTAAGATGTTGCAAGAGTATATACTATCTCCTTGAACATTTTGGATAATGTAAAGAGTTTTCTCTCATGGGTACAGATGCTTGCACAGCTATGCTATGCTTCTCACTAGAGACAGAGTAATAGACACACCAGATGGAAACTAAGAGGCCACCTGGTTTTAAAGCAAATTATATCATCAGTCCATCAATACAAAATCTGAAACATAAGGGAAGTGCTTAGAGTGAAACAAAATGAATTCAGTTTTTTTACCCAAACTCAATTTTCCCAAGATCGGTGGAGCATAGTCTTTCTAATATGGACAGAGGTGTAAGGACTTGTTAAGTGTGTAACATCAAATGAAACACAAGAGAATTTTTAGTTATTCTGTTTTCAGTTACTGTCCTTCTAGGCAGTAAAGAAGCCTTTAAATATGAGCTACATTCTTGTGCACCACTCCAACATCCAGGCTCTTTTATTGCCGAGTTAGACAGACCAGACAGAATTACTTTAGATTACCAACAGAATTCAATTATAAAAGAAAATTTAATTTCCTCAATTAAGTCTCGACAGAGATGTGCCTAGTTTAATACAGTGCATTATTGTTCCATGTGAAATTCCTTTCTGAACAACCCAAATATGAAAGGAAAAATTTCAACAATAATTTTTTCTGGAAGTTTTGTGTGTCAAATATAATCAATTTTAAAACAAAGTTATTAATGGATCCTGCAGCTTGGCTCTGCACAGCAATGTTGAAAACTGTGTGCTTGAACACCCAAAGCTTCCTTTTAATTCAGTACAAGTGCTGACTGCCCAAGTATTGCGGTATTAGGCCTTTAAGTCTCTAAATCAACAAATATTTTGTGAACACCCATTTTAATGAAAGTACTGCCATTCACAGGTCTCATTAACCATTTTCATTTGATCAGATTAACTGTGGTACACAGTGCAGTTATGTGTTGATCTAGGGATCAGTTTAAGTCAAAGGTTAGGCTTTTTTGGGGGCGGGGGAGGAAGGGATTGCACAAATTAATAGAACAAACTGAAGAACTTAATTTTTTTAACCTAAATGAAAACAGTCTTATGTTTGGATACAAACAAGTCTTTATGTTTATAAAGCTCTGTGTATATGTTCTAATGGAAATATTTTGTAATGAAAACAAACAGCACTGTTTATGTGTTTCTTTAAAAATAAAGGGAATATGCAGCAGTGCAAACAGTGTTCGCAACCCAAACATTGCCCTAGGACATGTGAAACTAGCTAGTCTATTTTCATTGTCCAAACTGAATAAAGTGCAAAAAGTAAACACACAGCATAAATGGTGAACCACAAGTTAAATCTGATTTTTTTTTCTTTCAGTTTCAAATGATGCAGACAAAGAGAATTGTTTTAAAAAAAACTAGGATTTTTAACTGGCAGTAATCCTTAAGGATTTTACATCAACATACAGTCTGATGGATTGATTTTTAAAGTTTACTCTGAATGCTAAATGCTATTGTCATAGATTTCTTCATCCTTACTCCATTACTGGTGAAATCCTGGCTTCACTGACTAAAACAGACCCTGGATTTCACCTTATGTATCATATATGCATGCTGTCTTATTTGTTAGTTTTCTTCTTAACAGAGTATACTGTGAAAACTTCCTGCTAGGAGTTATTTTCAACAAACGTTTTTTCAACCCTAAATGAAAATAATAGACAACGTTTGGAGAAATGCTTTGGTCAAAGTAGAGAGAGAAGTCGGCTGCATATTCTCCTTTCTAGTTATAAAGCTGCAGCATGTCCTCTCTACACACAGTACATGCAGGCTACTTTCATAGCATATCTGCTGCATGCATGCTCCATTCTCATATTTCTGTAAGGTTTGAGTCCCAAAGGAAACATTAATGCTAAAGGAATGCATACCAGTATGTGACTAGTCTAAAAGTCAGTACAAAAAATCTCCACCAGATTGCCCAAAAAAATGCCTCTTTTTTTTACCAGATAAAGATCTGCAGATTGATCTCATGAGCATTTGTGCAGAAGTTTATTCTCAAACAGATAAAAGTGGGTGAAAAAAAAAATTCTTAGAATCAAAAGAGATTCAGAAAGAATTGGTGTTCAGAAAGATAGGGCAAACTAGACATGTCATATGACCCATAAAACAACTCCAGTCCAGCTGCCTGTGGATCTCATCAGGGAACCAGATGTGACCAGTGGCAGAATATCCTTCCCAGCATGGGATCTGGAGTACGTGATTGCCGTCCAGGAAAGGGGAGATGGGAAAATATGATTGAGAAAATGGCATGGTTTTAAATGTTTAATTGCTTAGAAGAAAGACACATTTTCTTTTACAGAAGAAAAGATGCTAGAAAGCAGGTTAGGGAAGGTGTCTGGAGAAAGAAACAGAAGGATTTTCTCAGATAGACACAAAGGATTTAACATTGTTTCCTCCACTTTGTTAAGTGTGGATTTTAAAGGATTCAGTGACCTAATGAACCATTATTATTCTTTTTTCTTGGTCAGAAAAAAAAACCTAGGATGGAAAATTAATTTTTTTCCCTATTTTTCCCTACCCAGGGGGGCTGGCAACTGTGATACAGAATTTCTTCAATCGGGCAGAGAGGGAAAGGGAGAGGTGCTTTCACCTGAGCAGAAGCTGCAGGAGGTTCAACATGCAAAGCAGAGGTACAGCAGCTGGACGGGGCTGAGGGGGACATTTCACCTGCAACTCTTTCCTGTGCCTCCAACGTGGCATTAGGACTGTCTGTCTGTCTGTGGTATATGGCCTCCATCACTGTGTATCTGAGGACCCCACAGCATTATGAAGTGCACAAATAAGCTCGCTTGCTCTTCTCTAGTCAGCAGGGAGTGGGCTTGTGTGTGCATATCTTGATATTGTGGGAAGACTGGCCACATAAGAGGTTCTGCATGCACAGAGGTTTGTGCACACTGATCTCTTTTGGGGTTGGATTCCAGACTGATGGGGCAGTTGCAGACAAAGTTTGGTCTCCTGCACACACAGATTTCACTCTTGACGCTGGCTGTGGGAGGCTATGATCACATAAGAATGGCCATACTGGATCAGATTAACGGTCCATGTAGCCCCATATCCTGCCTTTCGACTGGCCACTGCCAGGTGCTTCAGAGGGATTGAAGAGAACAGGGCATTTACGGAGTGATCCATTCCCCGTTGCCCAGTCCCAGCTTATAGCTGTTGGAGCTTTAGTGACACCCAGAGCATGGGGTTGCATCCCTGACCATCTTGGCTAATAGCCACTGATGGACCAGTCCTCCATGAACTGATCTCATTCTTTTTGGAACCCAGTTATACTTTTGGCCTTCACAGAATTCCTTCAGATTTGGCCTGCAGTTCACCTATTGACTACCTCTGCCCTGTGCCTTAATACTGGCTTTTGCCTGACAATGGTCCCCTTCAGTTTCCTGTCAGCACAACTCTTGTAGGTGCTACATGGCTAGCGACCCCTCCATTGGCTGCTTCTCCCGGAACCCTCCGTCAGGAGTTTCACATGGCAGAGGAAGAAACAGAAAGGGTCAGCATTAATTCCCTCAGAAGATTGCTATGTGTTTGGCGGACAATATCACACAAAAATGCTGATCCAACAGCCCCCCTCCCCCAGCTATATAGCCTGGTCCCCACAGGTCCTCCACGCTACCTCTTACTCTGGGCTGTGACTAAGTGGCATGATCTGGCTCATTGTCCCTAGTGATCTGAACTGGTGAAGCTGTGTCCTATCGCTAATCATCGCAGCCATCCAGTCACCCTCCAACCTTAGTTTTTGGCATAATATGAATTTTTTGAGTGGTGACAAACTATACCCAGAATATATAGGCACCAAATTGCACCTAAGCAATATGCATGGAAAGGAAACTGTTCGAACAGATTGATCCAAAGTCTAACACACACACACACTGATTCCATCAACTTCGGTAGAGATGCTTGAGATGCAAGTCATAGCAAACTTTGGCCCTGTGTGTCCTTGTCCTCAATAAGCAAAGATGAGGCCCAACCCCCTCTCCCCAAGCTTTGGGTTAACTTGGATCCAGAGCATCACAGACCCAGCTCTTGAAAACAGTGCATGTTATTGTGCTAGAGCTGTGGCTTATGTGACATCCAGCAGTTAATGTTTTCACGATAGCGCCGTATTCCTTTCCTATGCGATTTCGCCCAAGAAAGGTAAATTGGTCAGGTCTGTTCAGGGCCCTTTCCAAAATATGCTGCAAATCTTTGGTGAACAGATCTACAACTCAAACCCCATCACTAAGTCCCATTCAATCCATTCCCTCTGGCTGACTGTAGCATTTATAAAGACCTGCCAAAGTCTATCATATTTTGCTAATGCACGGTATTCATTTGGGCTGTTTGTTTATTTGCCTCTCTGATCGTTAATGATGCTTAAATGCCTCCCCTTGCTTAGCCATGCTGGAGTTTTCATTTTCTAAGCATTGGTTTGATTTCTGGCAGCTCCATGTGAGTATTTTTTTTTAAACTGAAATTGAAGCCAGATTGACCAGTTCTGACTTTAACAATCTTAAACCCGTCCCATTTTTCCCTGACCTTCTTCTTCCCGTGATCACATCCAAGTGTTTGGGCGAGTTTCATTGGAATGCACAGTTACTCTCAGTCTTGGTGAGCAGTGCCTGTTATTCAAAACGAATTGGCTGAGTTTTCTATCTTTCACAGCCAGATGTTACAAATGGGACCCTGCCAAAAGCTGCAATTCATGCACCTTCTCTTCCCCAGCTCCCTTTTGAAGGGGGAATTTTCTAAAGGAGCTAGTCCACATAATGATTTTTTTCTGGAACTTGCTCTCTCTTCTTCGGTTTTTCACGTATTACCTTCATTTTTTAAAGTATCTGCATCATGCTTTTCACCAATTTGGTCATTTATTCATAGGGAGAACCACAGAGATGCTCCCATCCCCTTTCTAAACTTTGTGTTCAGTAACTTCTGGGAACACGGTAAGAATTTTGCCATTGACTTCAATGGGACAGGATCTAGTCTTGTATTTTGCTCCTCCCCCTCTATATATTCATGGGGTTTGATAAACACACTGCAATACAGGAGCTCCACATTTTTGGGACCTTCCTGTACTCTAGGAAGTGTACAGATAAGTCATTCCACTCACTGACTGATAATGCAACAATTTAGCTATTATACAGGACCACCAAGTTACGCACATAGGTGGCTTATACCACCACAAGATCCCACTAATTATCCTCATCCACCCTTCTCTATCCTCTCCCATTGTCTGTTAATCTCATGTACTCTAGTCCTATTTTAATTAAATTATAAACTCCTCTTCTGTGCTCACCCAGCACACTGGGGCCCTGATCACGGTTGGGATCACTGGGAGCTACTGCAGTACAAATACTGACAAGATGACAGTTGGGCTATTGATTCGTCACTGAAATTCTCTGTGCCTCAGCTTCTCAGTATGTAAAATGGTGATAATACTCACGTTGATGGGACGTTGAGACACTTAACTGAGGACCATTTTGTGACCCCTTCAAATCAATGGTTAGTTTTGCCTTTAACAATAACCAGTGCTACAATATTGTCCTTAATGTTTGTAAAGTGTTTGAATTCCTCAGATAGAAGGTGCAATAGAAGTGCAGAATAGGAGATTTATTTATTAGCAGTCCTGCAAAGGAATTTTTGTGAGCGCCACTGGGGAATGTTTGACAGGTGACATGGGTGACCTCCTGCCATGAGCGACATCTTTCCACTTCAATTTACATTCTCTAAATGATTTGGCATCAGATTCCTTAAAGCATACATTTAGTTCCCCCCCCCCATCACCACCATCACCACCACACACACACACTATTCACTTATGCAGCCCCAATCAAACACCCATATTCAACTATTTGTTCCACAGAGCCATGTTAAAACATGAAACACTGACTCCTGCTTTCAGGACATTCCATCTTGGGAAAAGCCACATGCCCAGCAATTTGATTCATGGACTTGCCGTATCAGGCAACAGCATTATTGTCAGGTGAAGATGGCAGATCGCTGTCTTGACAAGAAGCATTTCTGCGCTTGTAATTTGATTGTGCAGCCAAATATACCAATGGAATGTTCCAGCCCGAGTAAAGAAAAGTGATCAATCTGTGGTTTGGTTGCACAGGGACCAAAAAGACTGTGGAGCATACAGATTTTGAATAGTAAAGAACAAACCCCAGGTGTTCCTTAGTAGCTGCAGCAATTCTAACCACCAATGGCAGAGAAGTGGTTAAGGGAATATATTACGGGTGCAAAGGGTCTCCTGACCTCTGCCACTGTCAGTCCTCTCAATGGGTCTAGAGACGCTAGTGGAATAATTATGCCCTATATTTAGATTATGGATGCATTGGGAAGGGTGAAGGTTGAACATGAGGAACACAATTGTTTGCAGTTCATTAGCAAAAGGAGCAGCCAAGGGTGCGTGCAGGGCACTGAACTGGATTCATGCCACCTGGAGTGCTTGTGCCAAGCTGCATAACATTAAGGAAGACAGATCTGATTATGTGGAAACAAAAGCAACAAACAACTGTGTTTGGATTGTCACTTGCACAGTGCTGAAGGAAGGAAGGAAAGGAGAAAGCAAGACAAGTTGCCGGCCCTCAGCCCCACAATTACTTCAAGAGTGGTTCTAAAAGTTACCAAGAAAACTCTCTGCACAGAAAGCGTAGAAAAGCTTGAACAGGAGGTTGAGTGTGTGACTGGGTTTGAGTGCACTAGTGTGTGCATTGGGGGTGTCTAAATGTGCTGCGTAGTCAAGTGCATGCAGGTGAGCATGTGTTGTGGTAAGAGAATGGGAGAGTGAGTGTGCTGTCATTGTGAGTGAAGGGGCGATACGTAAGGGTGTTTGTATGCATGTACATGGTGCGGATGAGTAAATGTTGTATGGGAAGGCTGAGTATGGTATGTGTGTGGCAAGAGCTCATCCAGGTGTAAAGGGGCATGTGTGGGTATCTGTATGGGTATGAAGATGGTGTGCACACAGGAGTAAGTGGGTCTGAGTGCTGGGTAAGGAGGAAGTGAGGTCTGGGGGACTGGTGATTTAAAAAAAAAAAAAATGTAGAAAATCCAGTGGGTACAATTTATGAAATAGTCTCAGACACTGTCACCTCCAGTACTATCTTCTAGTGGAGAATTCATTTCACACACAACATTCTTAGAAAAGGACAAGATAAAGAAGATGCTGAGATCAAGGTAAAACAGCCAGGAGATAGAGAAAAATGTATATATTTACAGGAATAGTGTCAAAACTAACCTTGTAATGTCCAATTCCTAACCCTGAATATCTCTCTGCAGTGCATCATCATGGTTCAGTGCAACATTGAGGAGAAGCTAATCCAAAGGAATGGGAACATGACCTGAATCAGAAGACTCTCTCTCTCTCTCCCCCCACCTTTAGCTAATTACTGGAAATCTTTGTCTTGTATCGAATCATCTAGGAAGCTGGATGAGGGAGTGAGTCCCCATATTAATTAAAGACCATGCCTGAACAACCACTGCAGCTTAGTTTGGAAAGGAGAGTTTAAGTGACTCAAGTTTTAATTCTGCATTTGTCCCCTGAGCTCTTGCAATTCTCTCTCATTTTGGAATGCATGTCCTCCAACAAAAAGAAAAGGAGGACTTGTGGCACCTTAGAGACTAACCAATTTATTTAAGCATAAGCTTTCGTGAGCTACAGCTCACTTCATCGGAATGTATTCCTATCGTAATGCATCCAATGAAGTGAGCTATAGTTCACGAAAGCTTATGCTCAAATAAATTGGTTAGTCTCTAAGGTGCCACAAGTCCTCCTTTTTCTTTTTGCAGATACAGACTAACACGGCTGCTACTCTGAAACCTGTCCTCCAACAGTAACACTTGCAAAAATGCTCCATAAATGTTAACATTTACTAATTAACCCTCCCAACACCTCTACAGATTGGTAAGTAAATATTATTATCCCCGGTTATATTCAAAGCTATAGTGCCAGGGTCAGCTAGAAAATTAAGGAGGTTTCACTCTCAGTCTTGTGTTCAGTCTAGACCACACCTAGACAATAGACAAGAGTGAATGTTTTTACCAAAAACAAGCATTGCTAGGGCGATGATGAAAAGCAGGATTATCAGGGCTATATCACTGACTTCTGCTGTCTAATAGGTCGTATGTTAATTGCTTGTTGGAAGCTAAGAGGAATCCCCTCCTTCCACTATCCCCATTTTGCAGAAAGGGAAATGGAGGCAGAGAGAAGGGAAACCATTTGGCCAAGGTCAGACAGCAAGTCAATGACAAGCTGGGAAGAGAACAAAAAGGGATGGACTCCAGTTCTAACCACAAGGCCACCTTCCCGACCAGAGCTAAAGACTAGCCCAGATTGAAAGTCCAGGAGAAGGGAGGTTGAGCTGAAAAAGGCTTTGTGAGGATAGCTAACAACATTACTGCCTATGTCCATTTCAACCATGGAAGTCCCCTGGATGTCATAACAAAGGCCTTTTGCTGCTGACCGGGTGTTGCAGCCATCAGTAAATTTAAAGTCAAATATGGAAGAGGTGCATGGAAAGTAAAAGCGGGAAGCAGATGCCATCTGCATAAGTTATTTTTCAATACAAACAGTTGCTCCCATCAACCTGCCTGTGCCTGGTCCCCAGTCAAATGACTGGCAAAGCTCCTTCACTCCAGCCACTGGGGATAAGGAATTCAGGAGTTTTTGAACAGCTGCTTTTCATGGATCATTTAGAATTTGTGATGCAAATATGAAAAATCCATGTTAAATGCCCTCAACTAATTGAGTAAAGTACAGCGAATACAAGAGGCCAGATCGCTGACCATGGTAAAACAGCACAAAAGCCTTAATCTGTGCAGAGTGACTACAGAGAACAAGGGAAGAGCTGGAACCTTGTGTATCCCAGCACCAATTCACAGTTCCGCTTACCCAGAAATAAACACTAGGCTCTCCCAAGGGATGATGTAACAAATCCCTCAGTGCCCCTCCTGTCAACCTAGGGCTAGGGAGAGAGGGGTGAGAGGCAGTTTGGAACCATGACAAACTTTGTAGATTTGTTGTTTCAGAGCAGCACTTAACATCTGGGTTAAGGGCGGGTGTGAGGGTATTTTTGCTTAGTTTAGTTTAAAACACAGGATGCAAAAATAAGAAAGGTGATTATAGGCAGGATGGAGGCTAGGCAGGAAGCAGAGGTTGGCCTTGGGTGCACATGGTCAAAAATCAAACCAATGGGGCTATGGACACTGATGTTCTCAAGGCTGATTCTCCATTCTGGCACTTTGAGTGCAGAAGGTGGGGGCCCGCAAGGATTCTAAAAATTAATACTGGTCACTCCAGGGTTGTATTAAACTCCCAAGATTACAGCTTCTCTCTGACCTTGGATGGGTAGATGCTGCCACCACCTAAGTGCAGAATCCCTTTGAGAACCTAGGAAGGCACACTTGGGAATTCCTTCCTGTGGGGTACCCTCAAGCCCTTTCACACACACATCCTCCCCCGGGGAAGAGCTGAGAAAGAGAAGGGAGGGTGTGTGAGGAAAATCAGCTGTTGTCACCAGCTAATTAAACAACATATGCACAAACCTCTTAAGACACAAAAATCCAATACTGTTCTTAAAAAAGGTAAATTTTATTAATAAAGAAAGAAGAAAATACATCTGGGAACGCAGGCTTTTGCTAGATTAAAAAAAAACTACAAGGATTAAGCATCAAGAATAGCTTTCTTGAGGTTCATCTTGAAGTTACAAGCAAAACAAAAGCACTTGGGGTTAGCACAAGCCATAAAGAAATGAAGAGAGATAAACCTAATCACGTCTTTCTAGACATTTCCTGATCTACTTACATATTTGGTGTTTTAGATGAGTAGTTTCTAGGTATGATACTGATGATTTTTCATACCTGGCTCAGGCTTCTCACAGCATAACTCTGCCCTGTCCCCTCTCTCCAGGAGAACAACCAGACAGACAGACAAAAGGGGAGTCATTTTTCAAAGAGTCCTAGCCTTCCCATTGGCTCTTTTGGCCAGGTACCCACTCAATTCCTTTTACCCATGCATAGCAGTGAAACTTTTTAACCCTTTATAGGGAGAGCGATTAGAGAACAGCTACTAAGGAGGATTTTATAGCTTCTGGCTGGCTGGGTGTCCATAAAAGGGAGCTACCCGCCCCCACCTTCATTTATCACAGATGTTCATATATATCTCTTTTAAATAAGCAGGAGATGGAAGGTGTGATAGTGGCAGGATAAAGCAAGGAAGACTGTAGCTTTCCAATGAGGCATGGCAGAGCTGCTCACCCTTTATAGACTAAAAGATGTTTGCGTTGCCCAGATCTTTACTGTGACTATCCCAAAAATTCTACATTTGCTAGGTATATGCTATACAGTCTCACTATGAATGTACTGATTATGTACCTATGATTGCCTACAATAGGGGCTGTTACACATCTCAGAAGGTGGTAAAGTTATCCTTCCCGCAAACCTTCCTTATCTCTGCATACTATGTGCATGGAAAGTAGCAGCTAAGGCCGGCACATGAACAAGTCTCCCCCAGTTGTAGTTTTCTAAAATTGGAACTTGCACGTCTGCTGCACTACATACCAGCCACTGGTCCTTTCAGCTGTTCCTCACTTTATCATTATATTCCTCTGAGGGAGCCCATCTAACTGCTTTCTCTTTACTACGGAGGTAGCTTTTGCAAGTTGGGTGTCTGTGAGGAGCAGCAAAACAAAAACACTGATGAGCTCACAAAAACAATACAGGCCAATCTATCATTTATACCCACTTTCTCCCTTTTGGCTTGAACACGCAAAAAGCTCCTTTTAAAAGCCCATAATTGTTGCTCAGATTCCAAGAGAGACAAAGGGATGTTGTAACAATAGTTTCAAAGATATCCACAAAGGGACGAAAAGTGGCAGGTTCACTTTAATTAGGCAGATACCCAAATGGATGATATTTAGAAGATTAACATTTATTTTAAAAGATTTTGCTATGTGTGTTTCAGTGACACAAATCTAATACAATTTTAGATTTCTTTGGAAATCTTCTGCGTTCATATTGCGTTCATAGCCCTGCCTCTGCAATAAGCATTAGTACTATCTGTAAGTTAGGAAGTTCCAGGTGCCGTCTAGGCACTCATAAGATACTGTAAAGTTTCTCTGTCTCCGCTTGTCTGATTACAAATAATTACAAAGCAGAAATTATTTAGTGTCACTGGTTCAAAGGCTACATGGATATAAGTCTCTCTCTTAAACAGGAAGGAAACAGGAGGTACAAAGATGATGCCACAATTGTCAGAACTAAGAGCAAAAACAACTGAAGAGACCAAGTGTCAGGAAGGAAAACAGAATCAGAGTCAGATACTGTACGAGAGGCCTGGGAAAACATTTGATTTGTATTATAACCCTTCTACTCGGTCAGAGGTTTGAGCATTAGCCTGAGAAACCGAGGGATGTGAATTCAATCATTGAGAGGGCCATTTAGGGATGTGGGGCAAAAATTGGGGATTGGTCCTGCTTTGAGCAGCGGGTTGGACTAGATGACCTCCTGAGGTCCCTTCCAACCCTGATATTCTATGATTCTATGATTTTCAGTAGCATTCCAAGTTCTCAGAGCTCATCCTGAATACTGCCAAGACCACTGCATTTTGAAAACCCCAGTCTTCAGTTTGGATGGTGATGAAGAGAGGATGAGTTACTCTTCAGTATCTAGAGTTACATGCCAGCAACAGAACATATAATAAGTATAAATCCTGCTAGAGAAATGAAGCCTTTACAAGTTCTAGTCATCCTTTTACTGATTTAGTACAATCCATGTTTCCCATTAAGTCCAAAAGAAAATACATACATATTAAAGAAAAATACCAAAATTCTGCATGTGTGTTTGCCAGCCTGTGTCCTGGTTATACCTGCTTATACAGTGTGTATTAGAGAAGGGCTATTCTGCAAAGTTTTAATCCAGATGCAAACTCTCCCAGATATTTGGAGTGTTCTGATGCAAGGTTCTGTCTGGGCCGATCACTAATGTCTCTTGTGCATGAACACCCTCACTCAAAGTGCAGTTTATAAATGGCAGCAGAATGATTCAATGGTCAAGTAAGATATCAGGGTTGGGAGGGACCCCAGGAGATCATCTTGTCCAACCCCTTGCTCAAAGCAGGACCAACCCCCAATTTTTGTCCCAGATCCCTAAATGGCCCCCTTAAGGATTGGGCTCACAACCCTGGGTTTACCAGGCCAATGCTCAAACCACTGAGCTATCCCTCTCCCCAAGGGATTATCTGCAGGTTACCTCACCAAACAAAATATATGGCTAGATGCAGGTTAGTTTTGAAAATACAGAGCTCAAGATGGGGGTTGATATCAGTCTCACCTGAGAGCTTAAAGCCCCAAGGCATCAGAAAAGTATCTGTCTGTTTAAACATAAAGAGGCACTGACCAATTAAGCCCCAAGGTTGTATGTTTTTAAAACAGTGTTTTTCAAAACTCTCTATCAGCAGAAATTGTTATGAAATCAAATAAAATCAATGAAAACTTTCCCCTTGCAGTTTGAAAACCCTAATATAGTGCCCAGATGAGACACAGAAAGATAAACTGACAAGAATCAGGTGAAACTGGGCAGGCTATTTACCCATACCAAGAGAACTGCAAGACAGAAACAAATAGCTTTAAATGATGAAAAGTACCCTGTTGCTGTTTACAGTTGTCTTTGTTCAACATAAGGGGCAAAAGGAAAGGAATTGCTTTTGGATATGGAATTTTTATTTTAAATCCCTTTATTTAAGACTGACCAGCCATTGGATACAAGTTGGGACTATTTGGGTCATGGACATATCAGGTATGTCTGGACACTACAAAAATTCTCATGAAAAGCAAGACAAGCAGGTTGATTTTGTGAGATTCACCAGACAACAATCTAACACCTTTTTTCAGTTGCATGTATGTTTTTAATATTTACCATACCTCATCTAGGTACTTTGTTACAGAAACTACATTAAAAAGTGATGAAATAAATGAAACTATTACCTTATTTCTTAAATAGCCCACTGTGAGTAATGAATGGCTTTGTTATACTTCTACTCTTCAGTGCTTTTCATCAGTAGTCTTTAAAAAAGTGAAGTATCATTATCCCCATTTTACAGATAAACTAGAACCCAAGAACCTCCCCACAGTCACAAGCAAGTCAGTGGCAGAGTCAAGAATGAAACCCAGGCCTCCTGACTCTCAGTCACACATGTAATCCACTGGCCCACAGCTGCCTCCCTGTGTGTTCATGCCACCTCTGGTAACATGCCCGTCTGCTGTGACAGCAGGCCCTCCCATTGATGTCTGGATGTAGGACTCTGATCTCCTTCACCGGCTGGTGTTTTAACTTGTGTAGTGCATGACCTTGGATTTCCCTTGGAGAAAACTGCAAAACAAACTACAGCTGTTCAGCTGCAATGTAAGATAAGGTGATGTTTGCACTGTAAAAGTACACTTCACTGGTGAGGTGTAGAGAGAGAGGAAAGCAGTGTTCTAGAAAGGAACAATTGATGAGGGCTGACTTTAAAATGACTCATTTAACGCAGTGCAGTGATTGTTAACAAATTCACAATTGCTAATAAATTCATAATGTTCCTGAGTGATCTTGTGGCCTTGATCCCATCTCCTGCCACCTTAAACTTGAGCAGAAAATAAATTTCCCTGAATTCTGGTAGCAAGCTTTGAAGCAAAGCCCTGTCCCCCTAAAGACGGTTAGCACCACTGTTAATGTGCATGTTTCCTGTGTGTTTAGTTGCAGCCTAGAAAAGACTTCTTCTATGGCTAAAATAACATTTTTGTTCCTTTTATAACAACTTTCTGTTTGTTGGTTTTCTTTCTCTAACATTTGTTAAAGTTCTCAGAAGTTGCCAAGTGCTGCTGTTATACTGAATGCACTAAGAATGTTCGCATGAGAAAACCAGAAACAAAAATAAGGGTGTTTGGCAAAACAGTTGGGTTTTGACCTGCAATAACATACCTGCCTCTGCTGCCAGTAGAGTAGGTTCTAAAGGTTAATTAATACACTCAGGGGCAAATAGGGTTAGTTTAAAAATGCATAACAAAGGAAGTAAATGGACAGGAAAATAAGATTTCTTGCACTGAACTTTCCAAAGCTTTCAATGGGATTCAACAGCTTTGGCCATAAAACAGATTTAGGTTGCTTTGCATTGGATTTTATGTCCAAGTTATAACCCCACACATGCCCCCAGAAAACAGGGCTTTAGGGTGGAAATGCTGATCAATACTTAATCCCAAGAGCCTGACAATCCATCTACAGTACTCCACTGCAACTCTGGGAGAACGCCAAAAGTCGGGCCATTACAGGAAGCAGCCACCAGTGTACCATGGAAAGGGAAGATGGCCAGGTCATGCTACAGGTGGGATTTGGTTTCTAAGAATTCATCTTTATCTGAGGACCTCGGATAAGATTTGCAGAATTGTTAACTGAAGCCAGAAAGCAGAGATTAAAAGAACAGGGCTAGTGCTTGGCGGGGGGGAGGGGAGGGAGGGCGCAGTTAGAGGAAGAGGAGGAGAGATGCCCTTTCGCTGACAAGGCAGGTGGAGGTTTGTAATCAGGAAATGCAGTCACGTGAAGGTACATTAGGCAGGTGATGAAGCCTGACCAGAGGCTCAGATCTGATGCTGAAAGACTCACAATTTCACTCCTTCTCTGAAAACTTCTCAGAACATTAGATAAGGACTTGGTACAACAAATGGTGCAGGTATTTCAGCCATGTTCCTTGGAACATTTTCTCTGGAACATTTCAACCTCTGAAATCTCCTTTGTGGCTCCTTTTGTGCAGCATCTGGCCCAGGACAGACTCAGTGCTCTTTGGCACTTGTCATTTTTCTTGGAATACTGTATATATTTGTGACAGGTCAGGTCACAGAGACCACCTTGGGACTGTCACCTGACATGCTGAAATCACCTTTGAGCCCATTTTCCCTGCCAGCTTGGGGCTTCCAGAATCCTGCCTTGTTGATAGTTGATACCAATCCTGATAGTGTGGCTGATGTTATTAGGCCCTGTGATGGTGTCCCCTGAATAGATATGTGGGCACAGTTGGCAACGGGCTTTGTTGCAAGGATAAGTTCCTGGGTTAGTGGTTCTGTTGTGTGGTAGTTGGTGAGTATTTGCTTCAGGTTGCAGGGCTGTCTGTAGGCAAGGACTGGCCTGTCTCCCAAGATTTGTGAGAGTGTTGGGTCATCCTTTAGGATAGGTTGTAGATCCTTAATAATGTGTTGGAGGGGTTTTAGTTGGGGGCTGAAGGTGACGGCTAGTGGCGTTCTGTTATTTTCTTTGTTAGGTCTGTCCTGTAGTAGGTAACTTCTGGGAACTCTTCTGGCTCTATCAATCTGTTTCTTCACTTCTGCAGGTGGGTATTGTAGTTGTAAGAAAACTTGACAGAGATCTTGACAGAGATCTTGTCTCTGGAGCAAATGCGGTTGTATCGCAGAGCTTGGCTGTAGATGATGGATCGTGTGGTGTGGTCAGGGTGAAAGCTGGAGGCATGTAGGTAGGAATAGCGGTCAGTAGGTTTCCGGTATAGGGTGGTGTTTATGTGACCATTGTTTATTAGCACTGTAGTGTCCAGGAAGTAGATCTCTTGTGTGGACTGGACCAGGCTGAAGTTGCTGGTGGGATGGAAGTTGTTGAAATCATGGTGGAATTCCTCAAGGGCTTCTTTTCCATGGGTCCAGATGATGAAGATGTCATCAATATAGCGCAAGTAGAGTAGGGGCTTTAGGGGACGAGAGCTGAGGAAGCGTTGTTCTAAATCAGCCATAAAAATGTTGGCATACTGTGGGGCCATGCAGGTACCCATAGCAGTGCCGCTGATCTGAAGGTATACATTGTCCCCAAATGTAAAATAGTTATGGGTAAGGACAAAGTCACAAAGTTCAGCCACCAGGTTAGCCGTGACATTATCGGGGATAGTGTTCTTGATGGCTTGTAGTCCATCTTTGTGTGGAATGTTGGTGTAGAGGGCTTCTACATCCATAGTGGCCAGGATGGTGTTATCAGGAAGATCACCGATGGATTGAAGTTTCCTCAGGAAGTCAGTGGTGTCTCGAAGGTAGCTGGGAGTGCTGGTAGCGTAGGGCCTGAGGAGGGAGTCTACATAGCCAGACAATCCTGCTGTCAGGGTGCCAATGCCTGAGATGATGGGGCAACCAGGATGTCCAGGTTTATGGATCTTGGGTAGTAGATAGAATATCCCAGGTCGGGGTTCCAGGGGTGTGTCTGTGCGGATTTGATCTTGTGCTTTTTCAGGAAGTTTCTTGAGCAAATGCTGTAGTTGCTTTTGGTAACTCTCAGTGGGATCATAGGGTAATGGCTTGTAGAAACTTGTGTTGGAGAGCTGCCGAGCAGCCTCTTGTTCATATTCCAACCTATTCATGATGACAACAGCACCTCCTTTGTCAGCCTTTTTGATTATGATGTCAGAGTTGTTTCTGAGGCTGTGGATGGCATTGCATTCCACATGGCTGAGGTTATGGGGCAAGTGATGCTGCTTTTCCACAATTTCAGCCTGTGCACGTCGGCGGAAGCACTCTATGTAGAAGTCCAGTCTGCTGTTTCGACCTTCAGGAGGAGTCCACCTAGAATCCTTCTTTCTGTAGTGTTGGTAGGGAGGCCTCTGTGGATTAGTATGTTGTTCAGAGGTATTTTGGAAATATTCCTTGAGTCGGAGACGTCGAAAATAGGATTCTAGGTCACCACAGAACTGTATCATGTTCGTGGGGGTGGAGGGGCAGAAGGAAAGGCCCCGAGATAGGACAGCTGCTTCTGCTGGGCTGAGAGTATAGTTGGATAGGTTAACAATATTGCTAGGTGGGTTGAGGGAACCATTGCTGTGGCCCCTTGTAGCATGTAGTAGTTTAGAAAGTTTAGTGTCCTTTTTCTTTTGTAGAGAAGCAAAGTGTGCGTTGTAAATGGCTTGTCTAGTTTTAGTAAAATCCAGCCACGAGGAAGTTTGTGTGGAAGGTTGGTTTTTTATGAGAGTATCCATTTTTGAGAGCTATGGATTCCAGTATCATGTGACATGGTCACATGTCCTGTGAGACCCCAGCCTCCATTCTTCCTGGGCTGGCCCACAGGTACACAGGAAGGTTTGCAGGTAAACAGAGTTATTTACAGCTCATTGATTCTGGAGCACTCTTAATGGCTTCCACTTAATATGTTTACATCAGTAATACACCTTTATGTCTTATTCTCCTAACTCCAGACCTAGAAATAACACACGCAAACAGATAGGATGAATACACTGAGTAGATCCTAAGCTTTGTAATGATACCTTACAAGAGACCTTTTGCATAAAGCATGTTCCACTTACATCAAATTCACATTCAGAAGCATATTTTCATAAAGCATATGGAGTGCAACATCACAATATTTAATACTGTTTCCCCGATAGTCTGCAGACAACTGTGAGATACAGATGCAGCCTGCACAGAGCTAATGAGTGTCAAATCCCAGCTCCCTGAACACCCACTGAAACAAGATGCCCAGTGCTTTGAAGAGAGAGAAAGAGAGAATGAATGAATGCCTGTGGCAGACACAGGGCTCTCTTCCCCACATCTGGCCTGGTGGGGACTGCCAACGGGGCTGTGTCTCAACCAGTGCAGGATGCTGCATTCATTTCAGAGTCAGATGTTGCCCTTCTGTGAAGATCTTAAAAAGTGTGTCACAAAGGTTAAACCTCCACACTCCTGTGAAGTGGATAGTTGTTACCCCCACTTTTCAAATGGGGAAAATAAGGTACCGAGGGCAAGGGGAAGTCATTTGACCCAGGTGTCATGCTGAATAAGGGGCAGAGATGAGCATACACCACAGAAGTCCTGTTCCCTAGTCTTGTGCTCGGACTTCTAGCTCACATTCCCCTCCAGAAGAACATAAACTTTGGAGCCTAAGGCTTCCAGAGAGAAGTCTTATTTCGTTTTTGTGAGGTGGCTATGCAGGGAGTGACCACACCTGAAAACTTAAAATAGGGTTTAGCTGGGAAGAAAATTATGTTGCTCCCTACGTAGGCACCATTTTAACAGTGAGGGGCGTCAGGTCAGATGGGCAACAGTATGAAAGCTCTGAACTAGGTCAGGGCCTAGAAGTTGTAACATGTGCACCACCTACTCACTGCATTGCTCAGCTTACAGGTACTTTCCAAACCAAAACCCACAACCCTTCCATCAGAACAAAAAAGAGAAAGTGCATGCAAGGGATACATGCCAACAGAGAGAGAGGGAACAATTCCTGATCTTCCATCTGAATTACTCAATAATAATAAAAATAATTATATTTATTATTTGTATTATCATAGCCTCATGCCCCTGCCCTGCTTTAGCCCTGAATAGTTTGTCCCAATTAAGGATCCTCAGGAATAAAGCACATCATGGTGGCAGCTATAATCTCTCTAAAGTTGGTGGGAAAGCAACTGCTACATGTTTAGTATCTATACGGCTGTACACCCTGCCCTGTTTATTGCTAATACTCTCTAGTGTCCCCTCCAGATTTTCATGGGGCACTTTATGCTTCTAACTTGTGACAGGAACACATTCTGCTGCCTTCTGAAGATGTTCACTACATGAGGGTGGGGACAAGGGGCAGGAGGAGAAAGATGAGACTGCTGCATTAGTTCCCCTGGAACAGGTCTGCTGCCAGGTTGTCCTATTGTAGAGTGTCCATCACAGCAGCAGGCCTCTCCCCAGGGTGAAGATGTGGCTTGCTGAGTTTCCTTCTCTGGGTGGCAATTTTCCTCTGGCAGGAACCTGCAGCAGATCTAGTGCAGGGAATTGACTGGAGTGGAAGGAAAGTACAACAGAAAACACCATCTACCACTCTAGCCCCTTGCTGAGACATAGCCCTATGCCAGGCTCAGCCATCTTCCCAGCCCTTCCTGGGCTCTGTGGCTCTATAATCACAGAGGTCATAGGATGAGATGGGATCTCCTAGCTCATTGAGTCTAGTCCCTTGCTGTCACAGCCAACCCAGATGTAGCATCCCAGTCAAACTGATCAAGCTCCATCTTAAAACTAGCTAGGTTGTTTGCCCCCACAACTCCCACTGGGAGGCTGTTCTAGACCCTCCCTCCTCTGAGGGTAGAGACCAGCCTGAATTCATTCATGGCCAGCGTCACGTATCAGGGCAACTGCACCCATATTGCCCTTCTGGGATCCAGCCAGGGCACCCATGCTCAGGCTTCCAGCTCCCGTCTCCTCTCTTGGGTGGAGACCCGCGTCTCACTCCTTTCTGACCGGGAGATCTCCAGGCTGAACAGTTCCCTGCCTTCACTGTGTTATTCCCAGCAGAGAGAGGCTGCTCAAGCGGGTCTGCTTGCTTTCTCTTCAGAGACATTAACAGATGTGACTGCCCACAGGTATAGCTACCTCACAGCACTTCCTATGCAAACCTATTTTATTCTTAAGGCAAAAGCACTGCAGAGAAAACATTCAAAAACAATAAAAGCACTTATGCCCACATGGATAAGCTTACCCAAGGTCACTCCAAGCAAACAGGGGCTCTGGCAGGAGCAGTCCTTCAGCATCCCACCCAAGGGGTTTCCTTGTGGTTTCAAGTTCATCACAGCTTCAGCTCAGAACAAGCACAGTCTTATGGGGCCTCAGCAGGCCCAGACCTTCCAATCCTTTCCTGTTAAGGATAGGGGCATTCCATGGACCAGGGGTCCTGTCTGTTTGCTGGATCAGGAAGAAGGTCCCAAGCCTGTTTAAAACCAGGCTATTTAGCCAAAAATCCTATCTCTGTCTATTGGTCACTGGAGAAACCAGTTTGAACTACTATATACTACTTCTCCATAGTAGCTTCAAAGGGCTGATCACTGGAGGAATTACATTAGCACCCCCTCCTCCTAGAGGAGTTACATACAATTCCACAATAACACATACAGGTTTGCATGTTTAATACAAAACCCCAAAAGTATTAAACCTAACTCAGTCAGGTTTAACTTAATTCCATAAAGTTTGTCCAGGATACTGTCTGTCTGTCACAGCCAGTTCATACCCATTCGTTCTTGTGCCATGGATTGTCCTCTAGCTTACATCATAGCTCTTCTTTCTTCCTGGTGTTTACCCCGCCGCCCCCCAATGTATTTATAAAGAGCAGTCAGGTCCCTCTCAGCCTGCATTTTGCTAGGCTAAACAAGCCAAGCTCTTTTAGTCTCATATCAGACAGGCTCTCCATTCCCCTGATCAGCCTAGCAGCCTCTTCTGCACCTGTTCCAGTAGTTAATCTTTCTTGACCATGGGTGATTCAAACTGTACACAGTATTCCAGATGAGGTCTTACCAGTGCCTTGTCCAATGGCACTCGCACTTTCCCATCTCTACTGAAAATACCTCAACTCAGAGGCTCGTTCACCTGCACATCCACCAATGTGATCTATGCCATCATGTGCCAGCAATGCCCCTCTGCCATGTACATTGGTCAAACTGGACAGTCTCTACGTAAAAGAATAAATGGACACAAATCAGATGTCAAGAATTATAACATTCATAAACCAGTCGGAGAACACTTCAATCTCTCTGGTCACGCAATCACAGACATGAAGGTCGCTATCTTAAAACAAAAAAACTTCAAATCCAGACTCCAGCGAGAAACTGCTGAATTGGAATTCATTTGCAAATTGGATACTATTAATTTAGGCTTAAATAGAGACTGGGAGTGGCTAAGTCATTATGCAAGGTAGCCTGTTTCCTCTTGCTTTTTCCTACCCCCCCCCCCCCCCCAGATGTTCTGGTTTAACTTGGATTTAAACCTGGAGAATGGTCAGTTTAGATGAGCTATTACCAGCAGGAGAGTGAGTTTGTGTGTGTATGGGGGTGGGGGGGATGTGAGAAAACCTTGATCTATGCAGGAAATAGCCCGACTTGATTATGTAAAGAGTTGTCACTTTGGATGGGCTAGCACCAGCAGGAGAGTGAATTTGTGTGGGGGGGTGGAGGGTGAGAAAACCTGGATTTGTGCTGGAAATGGCCCACCTGTTGATCACTTTAGATAAGCTATTACCAGCAGGACAGTGGGGTGGGAGGAGGTATTGTTTCATGATTTCTGTGTGTATATAAAGTCTGCTGCAGTTTCCACGGTAAACATCTGATGAAGTGAGCTGTAGCTCACGAAAGCTCATGCTCAAATAAATTGGTTAGTCTCTAAGGTGCCACAAGTACTCCTTTTCTTTTTGCGAATACAGACTAACACGGCTGTTCCTCTGAAACCTGACACAACCTAGGCTCACATTTGCCTTTTTCACAGTTGCGTCTCATTGTGCCAGAGTGCTAGGTACGGAAGCCTGAGTCAGCACTCTGCTCACAGCCGCTCCAATCAGGCAAAGCAGATTGGAGCTGACTAAGCAGAGCTGCGTCTAACTTGTGGGTGGGGCAGGGCAGAAAGGCTAATTAAGCCATTAGCCAGAGCCCACAAATAAGCACAGGAAGGAAGTAAAAAAGGGGGGAAGCTGGTGGTAAGAGGGAGAGAAAGAGCCCTCCTGGGCTTGTTAAAGGTGCTATGTATGTTGTGAAGGTGGTGGGATTCCTTTATAAATAAACTATACAAGGTGTTGGACCAGCACAAGGGTATCTGCCTAGTTTGTTAACCAAGACAAAAGCAGGATCAAGGAGGCCCTGTTACACTTATAGTCACCCTGTGATTGACTAATACACCCTTGTCTTTCTTCTCTTCTGTTGTTTCCTACTGAGGAGCTTCTGGCTTGTAGCAGAAATTCTTGTTGTTAGTCCTTAAGTGCATGACCTTGCATATTGTAGTATTAAATTAATCTCATTTCCATTATCCCCATCCTCAAAGTCACCCTGTTCTTCCTGGGTAATATTTCAATCCTTCTCTGTATTGACAATGCCTCCCCACTTTGTGTCATTAGCTCCTACTTTTTGGGCCAAGTCATTAATAAAAATATGAACTAAAATGAGAATCTTCCTTCCCCTCAGCACAGGGTTTTGTATACCCCTCCAGCTAATGGTCAGTGAACCCAGGCTCTTCCCCTGGAGCCCAGAGATCCTCAAAATACAGTCTCTGCACCCCACTCAACATACCACAGCACATCACTTCCTTGGGCCATTCCTGACAGGCCCATCATTCATCCCTTCTCCAAGCTCCTTCCCAGGTCTCCTACCTAACCACGATTGAGAGCCTATCACAAGTCTTGCTTTGACACAGAACACTCTCTGACTGACCACGGAGCACTTCTTATATAGTCTCCAGGCAGTCACATGATCACTTAGCCACATGCCCCTTCCTACTCAAGTGCTCCCTCAGATCAGATGTTTCAGCTAAGGACTTTTTAGACCTTAAAGCTGAGAGCAAATAAATTCTGGGTTTCCCCACAGCCTAGCAATTCCTGGGGCAGATCTGTCCCTTTGATACCTCTCTCTGTGTGGAAAGAGCACTGACCCTAGGCTCATTGAAAGCCCTCTGCCAGGCTAGAGATCTAGGCACAGAAAGGAGGGTGGACTAGGGCAAGTCAGGAATGGAGTTGGGTTTGTATGCCTTTTCCCGCACCAACTCTGCAGAGAATCATCTACCAAACCCATGGAGTTCCCGACATGCCATGCAATTGTCCTTCAAGCATGGGGAGGCAGAGCTGCACTGACAGGGAACTCAAAGAGCGTCAGGAACCCATAAGAACGGCCATACTGGGTCAGACCAAAGGTCCATCTTACCCAGTATCCTGTCTTTAGACAGTGGCCAATACCAGGTGCCCCAGAGGGAATGAACAGAACAGGGAATCATCAAGTTTCCCTTCTGGCAAACAGAGGCTAGGGATGACATTGATGGACCTATCCTCCATGAATTTATCTAGTTCTTTTTTTGAACCCTGTTATAGTCTTGGCCTTCACAACATCCTCTGGCAAGGAGTTCCACAGATTGACTGTGCATTGTATGAAGAAATACTTCCTTGTGTTTGTTTTAAGCCTGCTGCCTATTAATTTCATTGGGTGACCCCTCGTTCTTGTGTTATGAGAAGGAGTAAATAACACTTCTTTATTCACTGTCTCCCCACCAGTCATGTTTTTGTAGACCTCAATCATCTCCCCCCTTAGTCATCTCTTTTCCAAGCTGAAAGGTCCCAGTCTTATTAATCTCTCCTCATACAGAAGCCGTTCCATCCCCCTCATCATTTTTGTTGCCCTTTTCTTAACCTTTTCCAATAGATCTTTTTTGAGATGGGGCGACCAGATCATAGTCAGTAGGGAAGCACCAGGCCTCTATACAGCTCCAGGGGGATTCCTGGGTTGTGGAGTCAAGTCTTGTTCTCTTTCCTGAAAAAAGTGGGATGCAGGCAAATCCCAGTCCCCTGAGTGGACCCACCGGGTGTCAGCGGAGGTTCTTTCCCCTCCATTATGGGGTTTCCCTTTGGCACGACACCCTCCATTTGTTTAGCACACGGAATTTCTGCAGCTGCAATGTGCTGCAGGAGAGGAGTGGGGAAGAGACCTTGCGTCAATAACTGGTAGTGGCCAGCAAGGCTGGCTCTGTTTAGGGTGGCAAGCAACAAGTGTCAGAGTCAGAGATCACTGCACCACCCTCCAGAGGAAGGGCAGGAAAAGAGTGCTGTCTGGCTCCACAGAAACTCCACCCGCACAAACTCCCCTGGCAGGAGAAGGAGTTATACAAGCATTACATCCCCAGGACAAACTCCCATTGGCTGGTTTATCCAGGAAGCAGGACCCTGGCGCCTTGCTTTTTTTAGGAGCAATTAGAGCCAGTGGTGAGCTGGAGCCGGTTCACGCGAACCAGTTGTTAAATTTTGAAGCCAGTTTAGAACCGGTTGTTACTCCAGCCCCCAGGCCACATCCGGCCTGCAGGACCGTCCTGTCCGGCCTGCCTGAGCTCCTGGCTGGGGAGGCTCCCCTGGATGAGAATCCCTGTTTAATTTTCACTCACCCGGCAGCGCTCCGGGTCTTCAGCGACAGCCCTTTACTCGCTCCAGGTCCTCAGCAGCACTTCATCAGCAGGTACTTCAATGCCGCCGAAGACCCAGAGCGAGTGAAGGAACCGGTTCTTCCTATTTTGGCAGCTCATCACTGGTTAGGGCTTGTGGAAATTAACCCTTTCACATGCGTCACTTACAACACCAACCCACCTACAGCCTACAGCTGTTTGGGCAGGTGAAGAGTATTAGCCCTGGAGACTCTGTCTGATTGACAGGCCCACTGAAAGTGCTGATTGGCTGGCAGAGCCAGCAAGCTTCTGGCCTTGGGGTGCAGTGAGAGGAGACTTTATGAAGACTCCAGCACATGATTGACCTTCCCCACCCTCCAAGCTCTGTGGCTTATTGACCACTAAATGCTCCAGCTTTGTGGGAAGCTGCAGAGCACCTGTTGCTGCTAGTCACGGCCCTGCATGCCTTGCCATCAGGGGAACTGAAAACGGTTGGGAGGAGGGCAGCATCACTTCATGCACTCCTCTGAGCAGCCAGCTACTGGGTCTCTCCCTACAGAAAGGACAACACTGGACCGATTCATCCCTGGTGTAAGCCGTTGCATCGCCCACTTACTTCAAAGGCCAGCTTAAAAGCAGGGGTAAACTGGATCCAATGGGGATAGCAGCACACAAAGGTGCAAAGCTCTGAGCTGAGATCAGCTGCTCAATTCCTGAGCCATAGCCTCAGCCAGCATGCCTAATTCTCCTCTCACTTATTCCAGGTTTACAGCTATTCATCTCCTCTGACTTCCAAGGTGCTACTCCTGATTTACACCAGTGGGCATGTGCAATGAATCAGGTCCCTTCTCCCAGAATTGTGACTCTGTATCCACAGGGCACGTTCACCCTACGGGTGCTACAACAGCACAGCTATCACGCTGTAACTATGCCCTGTAGCGCCATAGCGTAGATGTTCTTTCCATCGACGTAGGTAATGAGCAGCGGTAGCTAGGCTGACAAAAGAATTCTCCCATCCCCTGAGCTGTGTCTACACTGGGGGTTAGATCCGCTTAACTATGGTGCTCAAGAGTGTGAGGTTTTTCACACCCCTGAGCAATGTAGCGGGGATGATCTAAATTTTAGTGTAGACTAGGGCTTAGAACAAATAAAAGGAAGTTCTTCACACAGCACACAGTCAACCCGTGGAACTCCCTGCCTGAGGAGGTTGTGAAGGCTAGGACTAAAACACAGTTTAGAAGAGAACTAGATAAATTCATGGAGGTTAAGTCCATTAATGGCTATTAGCCAGCATGGGTAAGGAATGGTGTCCCTAGCTTCTGTTTGTCAGAGGGTGGAGATGGATGGCAGGAGAGAGATCACTTGATCATTACCTGTTAGGTTCACTCACTCCAGGGCACCTGGCATTGGCTACTGTTGGTAGACAGGATACTGGGCTGGATGGACCTCTGATGTGACCCAGTATGGCCATTCTCATGTTCCTATGTTGTATAGATTTCACACTCACAAAGACCACTGAGTCTCCTTTTTCTCCCCCATTAAATCATCCAGTTTTGTTGACTCCCTCTCTGATTGGAATTCTTTTTTTCATTTGCATTAATTTTGCACTGATCCGACTGTGACCCATGTTTATGAAAGGGGCTTGCGAGCCGCAATGTTAACTAGCCTCAGTTTGCTGATTCAGCAACAGAATAAATAGGTAATTACACTCTGCCATATGTGTCTCTAATTCCAAATAGATGGTGTCCAAAAGGCAGTGTGTGTTACCAGCGGATGACTGGAGTTGGGACTGTAAAAATGAGTAAATTGGTCCCCAAGGCCAGAAATAGCTCTGTCAAATCCCACTGTTTATATCATACTGAGTGGCTGACTTGTGGTTATTTTGTAATTTAATACTGCTAAATGTCAACTGGAAATCCTTTCAACCACAGTTTGATACCTAGTGACAGAAAATCATTCATGACTTACACAAAGCAGCCAGCTCAGAGAGGTGTATTTTTTCTTTCAATCTTTGCATAAACAGTGATCTAGCAGAGGCTGCCATGGCCTGGAGGAAGGGGGCAAAAGACATTGGGTGAGACCCTGTCCCCAAAATGATGCATTCTTGATATGCACAGCTGGAAGCATTACCTCTCTAGGCACCCAGTGGCTTCCTGGTAGAAGGATACATGTGTTCAGCTCTCCCATTGGTCATCCCAGCCAGCATTAGCTGGTCTGCAATTTCCACTGGCATCGCTATTCCTACTGGTGGCACAGCCCAAATGTTACATGAGCTCCATTTGAGTTCTTTGGGATTTTTTTAAGTAAGCAAGAAAACCAAGAAAGGTCCCACCCCCAGATGTTTCTTCTAAATAAACACAAAGAATAATGGTTTCTGCAGCGGCCACTCACTCCATGCTAGGAGACAGAGCTAGAGAGCGGAGTTTGTGACAGAACGGGATGTGTCTGTATCAAATTATGAACTCCATCTCGTGTTATGTGCTGAACAAATGTCTAAGATATATTAGAAATGGAAAAGGTACAGAGAGGGACAAAGAAAATGATGAAGGGTGTGCAACAGGTGTCACAGGAGGAGAGATTGAAAAGACTGGGACTGTTCATCTTCAAAAAGAAATGATTAAGGGGGGGGGATATGTTAGAGGTCCATAAAATCATGAAAGGTGGGGAGAAAGTGAGTAGGGAAGTGTTATTTGCCCCTTCACATAACACAATAACCAGGGGTCACCCAATAAAATTCACAGGCAGCAGGTTTAAACAAACATAAGGAAGCACTTCTTCACAGAACACACAGTCAACCTGTGGAACTCGTTGCCAGAGGATGTTGTGAAAGCCAGAAGTATAACTGAATTAAAAAAGGAATTAGATAAATTCCTGGAGGATAGGTCCATTATTGGCTATTAGCCAAGATGGTCAGGGATGCAACTCCATGATCTGGTGTCCCTAAGCCTCAGACCACCACATTTTGGGACTAGATGACAGGTAATAGATCACGTGATAATTGCCCTGTTCTTTTCATTCCCTTTGAAGCTTTTGGCACTGGCCACTGTCAGAAGACAGGATACTGGGCTGGATGGGCCATTGGTTTGACCCAGTATAGCCATTCTTATATGTTCTTATAAGCTTGCCCACGGCAGCCTATTGCACTGCAGTCCATACAGTAGCCCTGCCCAGGAAAGGTCCTTGATTGATGGATGATCACATAGATGCTGGAACTAGGGGAGCTGCAGCACCCCCTGACTTGAAGCACTTTTCATCATATACAGGATTTACAGTTGGGTTCAATAGCTCTCAGCCCCCCCCACCCACTATACACATTGTTCCAGCACCTCTTTCCAAGCAACTATCCGGACCCATCCACGTTGATTGCCTTTCAGCTGCTGCAACACCCCCAGGGAACAATGGCTCTTCTACACTGTGGCCTGCAGGTGGAGTAAGCATGATTGGGGGCCGGTGGGTAGCTGGAGTGTCCCAGAGGAGCATGGAGACAGACTCTTCTCAAGAGAGGGGATTGGCTCTGAGGTGGGGGCCAACCAATGCCACACAAAAGGAGATGCTAGTGAGAGAGGGCAAGACGGACTCTGCCCAGCCTGAAGCGACGACACAGTTTGGACTCCCAGAGGCAACGCAAGCTCAGCCTGCGTTAGACTCCAGCGCCAGGCCCACTCCCCCCACTTAGGGCTGGGGGTAGCAGCATCAAGGAGGTGCTGGGAAAGCATGGGGATGTGGAGTTATACGGGGGGGGGGGAGCAATAGAGGGACCCTCAGAGCTGTCTGGGGAGAGGGAGGACCCCTTCCTTCCTTGGTCTCGTCCTAGTCCCACCTCAGATAGATCTTTCCCCTTGGTCACTCTCATAGAATTATAGGACTGGAAGGGACCTCGAGAGGTTGCTAGTCCAGTCCAGTCCCCTGTGCTCATGGCAGGACTAAGTATTATCTAGACCATCCCTGACAGGTGTTCGTCTAACCTGCTCTTAAAAATTGCCAATGATGGAGATTTCACAACCTCCCTAGTCAATTTATTCCAGTGCTTAACCACCCTGGCAGTTAGGAAGTTTTTCCTAATGTCCAACCTAAACCACCCTTGCTGCAATTTAAGCCCATTGCTTCTTGTCCTAGCCTCAGAGGTTAAGGAGAACAATTTTTCTACCTCCTCCTTGTAACAACTTTTTACATACTTGAAAACTGTTACCATGTCCCCCCTCAGTCTTCTCTTTTCCAGACTAAACAAACCCAATTTTTTCTATCTTCCCTCAGAGGTCATGTTTTCTAGACCTTTAATCATTTTATCATTCCTCTCTGGATTCTCTCCAATTTGTCCACATCTTTCCTGAAATGTGGCACCCAGAACTGGACACAATACTCCAGCTGAGGCCTAATCGGCACAGAATAGAGCAGAAGAATTACTTCTTGTGTCTTGCTTACAACACTCCTGCGAATACATCCCAGAATGATGTTCGCTTTTTTTGCGACAGTGTTACACTGTTGACTCATATTTAGCTTGTGGTCCACTATGACCCCAAGGTCCCTTTCTGCAGTACTTTTTCCTAGGGAGTCAATGCCCATTTTGTATGTGTGCAACTGATTGTTCCTTCCTAAGTGGAGTACTTTGCATTTGTCCTTATTGAATTTCATCCATTTACTACAGACCATTTCTCCAGTTTGTCCAGATCATTTTGAATTTTAATCCTAACCTCCAGAGGACTTGCAACCCCTCCCAGCTTGGTATCATCTGCAAACTTTATAAGTGCACTCTCTATGCCATTATCTAAATCACTGATGAAGATATTTAACAGAACCAGACCCAGAACTGATCCCTGGGGGACCCCACTCATTATGCCCTTCCAGCATGGCTGTGAACCACAGATAACTACTCTCTGGGAACGGTTTTCAAACCAGTTTTGCACCCACCTTATAGTAGTTCCATCTAGGTTGCATTTCCCTAGTTTGTTTATGAGAAGGTCATGTGAGACAGTATCAAAAGCCTTAATAAAGTCAAGATATACCATGTCTACCGCTTCCCCCTCCCCCATCTACATGGTTTGTTACCCTGCCAAAGAAAGCTATCAGGTTGGCTTGACCCAATTCATTTTTGACAAATCCATGCTGACTGTCATTGCCTCCATCACTTCATATCACTTTGATGCAGTTAGCAAAGCTCTGACAGAAGCCCACTCTTAAGCCTTGTCTACACTTTAAAGCTTTGCCGACATGGCAATACCAGCAAAACTGTCCTAGCATAGACACAGTTGGAGATTTTTGCCAGTATAACTGTGCCTACACCAGGACTTTTGCTGACACAGCTATGTCATAAAAAAATCACCCGCTAGTGGATATAGTTATGCTGGCAACATTTTTAAGTGTAGTCCTGGCCTTTGATAACAGGGGTCTGAGTCAATGCTGCCCTATGTCTCTGCAGTCATTTGCATCAATGCAGAACAAGCGTAAAATGCTGCCATTTTAAGTGGGTAGTTGCTCTGCACTGACTTGGGCCGGACGAGTTGCATCCGAGAGTGCTGAAGGAATTGGCGGCTGTGATTGCAGAGCCACTGGCCATTATCTTTGAAAACTCGTGGCGAACCGGGGAAGTCCCGGATGACTGGAAAAAGGCTAATGTAGTGCCAATCTTTAAAAAAGGGAAGAAGGAGGATCCTGGGAACTACAGGCCAGTCAGCCTCACTTCAGTCCCTGGAAAAATCATGGAGCAGGTCCTCAAAGAATCAATCCTGAAGCACTTGCATGAGAGGAAAGTGATCAGGAACAGCCAGCATGGATTCACCAAGGGAAGGTCATGCCTGACTAATCTAATCGCCTTTTATGATGAGATTACTGGTTCTGTGGATGAAGGGAAAGCAGTGGATGTATTGTTTCTTGACTTTAGCAAAGCTTTTGACACGGTCTCCCACAGTATTCTTGTCAGCAAGTTAAGGAAGTATGGGCTGGATGAATGCACTACAAGGTGGGTAGAAAGCTGGCTAGATTGTCAGGCTCAACAGGTAGTGATCAATGGCTCCATATCTAGTTGGCAGCCGGTATCAAGTGGAGTACCCCAAGGGTCGGTCCTGGGGCCGGTTTTGTTCAATATCTTCATAAATGATCTGGAGGATGGTGTGGATTGCACTCTCAGCAAATTTGCGGATGATACTAAACTGGGAGGAGTGGTAGATACGCTGGAGGGGAGGGATAGGATACAGAAAGACCTAGACAAATTGGAGGATTGGGCCAAAAGAAATCTGATGAGGTTCAATAAGGATAAGTGCAGGGTCCTGCACTTAGGACGGAAGAACCCAATGCACAGCTACAGACTAGGGACCGAATGGCTAGGCAGCAGTTCTGCAGAAAAGGACCTAGGGGTGACAGTGGACGAGAAGCTGTATATGAGTCAGCAGTGTGCCCTTGTTGCCAAGAAGGCCAATGGCATTTTGGGATGTATAAGTAGGGGCATAGCGAGCAGATCGAGGGACGTGATCGTTCCCCTCTATTCGACATTGGTGAGGCCTCATCTGGAGTACTGTGTCCAGTTTTGGGCCCCACACTTCAAGAAGGATGTGGATAAATTGGAGAGAGTCCAGCGGAGGGCAACAAAAATGATTAGGGGACTGGAACACATGAGTTATGAGGAGAGGCTGAGGGAGCTGGGATTGTTTAGCCTGCAGAAGAGAAGAATGAGGGGGGATTTGATAGCTGCTTTCAACTACCTGAAAGGGGGTTCCAAAGAGGATGGCTCTAGACTGTTCTCAATGGTAGCAGATGACAGAACGAGGAGTAATGGTCTCAAGTTGCAGTGGGGGAGGTTTAGATTGGATATTAGGAAAAACTTTTTCACTAAGAGGGTGGTGAAACACTGGAATGCGTTACCTAGGGAGGTGGTAGAATCTCCTTCCTTAGAGGTTTTTAAGGTCAGGCTTGACAAAGCCCTGGCTGGGATGATTTAACTGGGAATTGGTCCTGCTTTGAGCAGGGGGTTGGACTAGATGACCTTCTGGGGTCCCTTCCATCCCTGATATTCTATGATTCTATGACTTTGTACTGTTGTGAACAGCGGCACAACTGGGCAGAGCAACTGTGAAACTGGCCCTGACTGCGTAGCCATTTCTCTAGGCCTTAGCTGCACAGCTCTCAAGCCACAAACGCAGGACACAATGTGTGACAAAGACCCAAAACAAGAGACACAAACACTTATTCTTGCAGAGAAGAAAACACTCCACAGGATTGAGTTCATTAGTGTGAATGACTCTCTGCAATCTCAGTACAATGATTCTGCGTTTCTGATGTCAATTAATAAGAGCGAGAGAGAGGACTGCATGCGTGGAATACAGGGAGCTTGGGAACTGAGCAGAACCATCTGCTTGGCCGCACTGGTGGGAGAGCGGAGCATGGCCCGCTTTGTACTCAACTCCCAAGCTGTGTTTGGTTTTCCTGAGCAGTGCGTGGGCTCGGGCCACATGCCAGCTCCCTGTCTTGTGCAGCAGCAGCCATCTTTCAGGGCGGCTACCCAGAAATGGGCTAGAGCTCCTGATAGCTCTTGCTCAGTTTCACTCCCCAGGGGGGTCTGTTCTCTCCAGGGGCTGGACACAATAATTAGAGGTTTGAGAGATGGGCAAAGCACATCTGGTGTATGGGATAATTTACCAATGCCCAGGCCATCCGCATTTCCAAGTCGAAGGGGAAGCTTAATTAGCATCATTGGAGACACTCATTTGGGAGGAAACTAGGGCAGTGAGATTCCCCACCATCCTCCCAAGAAGCTAGCAAAGGGAAGAAGACTATGATTCTAAGACAAAAGAGAAAACCCTCAGCCCCCCCCAATCAACTCTAATAGATCCCCCCCAATGACATCCGGGGGGCAGATATCTGTGTGTACTAACATCAACCGGCAGATCTGTAGTTAAGACAGAAAAAAGAGAAGAATAGTCCGGTCCCCTGGCTCCCCGCCAATTCCTCAGTGCTGGAGCTAGAGTCATTGACTCTCCCCTCCCTCCTGCTCTAAAACACTCTGAGCAAATGCACCTTACCAGCTCTATCACCACTGTGGGGGTCTGGGGCCCTTCCCTGTGCTCTGTGATTGCCTGCTCTTACTAATGAAGTCTGCAGGGAAGATATTTCACACTTGGGTCTTCAGTTATATGCTGTTAGCTGCCAACTGTGAGGCTTGACACAGGCAGTTTGGCCTACCTTTACCCCTAGGGAATCCCCCAGGATCCCACACACTGCTCTTTAGGGATCCCCCAGGATTCTGCCTGGCACCTCAGAGTTAAGACAGAGCATGCTGGCACACGCTGGCTACAGGGCTTGCATCTTCCTCTAAGCCAGATGATGGATGCAGGTCACATTGCAGAAGCCCCTGGACTGCATGTAGGGACAGAACAAAAGAGGCACAGGGATCAAACCCACTGGTGCTTAACAGCCACCAGAATTCTGTGGTGTTGAGTGATTTCCTCAGAGGCGATTGTCTTCTGGGGCCCTTGTTAATGTAGATGGCATCTTCAAGAGAGTGTTTTGCAGGCAGATTTCCTACAAAACGGCCGAGAGAGAGAGAGACCAAGCCCCCAATGATTTACAATATAATACTTCTTTCAACTTCAAAATGTACTTCTCCTCTCTGGACAGGCCAAGCTATCTCCTGGTTAGAGCACACAGTGGTTAGAGCAGCGGGATTCCCAGGTTCTCTTTCCAGTACTGACAGTGACGTGGGCAAGTCCTTTATTAACCCAACTTTACAGATTGGGAAATTAAGGCACAGAGAGATTAATGTTTAACTATCTTTCAGGGAGTTATTAGGCTTAATTTGTGCCTGTAAAGCACTCGGAGTTCATCAGATGAAAGGAGATACGGAAATGCAAAGTATTATCATCATACTGTATTATCTATTGCACAGGATAACACATGTACATCCTCCTCCTCAGACACTCACTATGCATTATCCACTTGGCAGCTCCTGGCATCCCCAGAAATGCTGCTTAAACAGTCTGAGTGCTAAGGGGGAAGTCAGCAACATCCAAATTATAACTGTGAGAAAGGCAAAGAGCTGTCATCAGAGACCAAATTATTAAGAGTGCAAAGCATTCAAATGTATATGGGACTGTCAGAATCCTCATTCCTGCCACACTGGGCAAAGGCATCTGAATTAATTTTCTAATGCTACAGAACAAACATTACTAAAATAAGAGTCGCTCTTATCGGATAAGAGATTTCATTGGGCCCTTTGCTGGCAGCTAGAGCACAGAGGCAAAGTCCTGAATGGGCCATGGTACTCGACAGTCCTTTGAGCCCTCGAGATGGGTCCCCTCTGGTTTCAGGAACATTGCCTGCAGGCGCATCACATGCTATGGGAAAAGGGGGGGGGGCAGTTTCCCCCACCCAGAACTTGGTTCCCCCACAGACTTTTTGTGGTTCTAGACACTCCAGTTTTTGCCACCTCCCTGATTTTGCAGACCGTAATACAATTATGTATAATGTTCCATGTGCTGACACAGCTTTGCCCCACACAGATTTTCTGAAATGATGCCCCGATTGACAGGTCATGGTGGGGAAGCTTGCACCCCTGCAGCCTCTGCTCCATCTGCTCTGTGGAGAGACAGAGGATTCAGTCTTCAGGGATGTTGAGACAACACCTGTCACGAGTGCAGAGTTCTTCTAATAAACAGAAAAAAGTGGCCTGAAATATCCAGCTCTTTGAGCCCCCTGGGGCCTGACAATTCCAGCCTTGATTCTGTCTCATCTCCTCAAATATAAAGAAACCTTGGGTCTGGTTCCCCTTTTCCGCCTGGTAATGAATGCAACCTGAGTGCCTGTTCAGGTCTTTCTTTTTCTCATAGAGAAGCCATGTTTTGAGTTGGGAGCATCCCCTGCCTGATTCCCCTAATGCTTCCCAAAGGGACACACACAAGAATTTTAGCCAGTGGAGTAAAACGAGCCTTGGGGATGTGGGAGCTGGGACAGGTTAGCTCTTTGCCAACACAATGTGCCCAGGGGTGGGGTGATTACTGATAATAATAAGCAGTAGTGGGATGGTACCAGCTACTGTGTGCGAGGTACCACATCGACATAAAGGAAGAGGCAGTCCCTGCTCACGTGAGTTTTATAATTTAAGAAAGTATCATGAGGTGCCTCAATTCTAGCATTTGCATTTATGGTTGGTTGTGGGTGCGGAACTGCAGGAGCAAAAGGAGAAGCAGGTTTTGAAAATGTGTCCTAAAGGGGTAAGTGTCAGAGCCAAGATTAGAACTCAAAAGCTCTTCCCTCTCTCCCCCAGTCCTGTATTCTGTCTACTATATCACATGCCACCATCCAGCAAAGGCCACCTATAGAGATACAGTAGCTACAACAGAAGGATTCTGAAGGGCTAAGATTTAACTTTATGGAGGAGGAACAGGGCTAATTTTCTGACCTCTACTTTCTAGCTGGCCTGGTTCCTTTTTCAATTGCTTCCAAATAAATGCTTTAATGCCAATTTGTTTTTCCTCAGTTCTTAGCTGCTATGATGCAGAGGTGATCAGTTTAAATTAATGAGTGGTGGGGGTTCCTCCTGTACCCCATAGAACAGCTGGCCAGGTGCATTGTGGTTCTGTTTCTCTATCTACTTCTGAAGAATCAGGCACCGGCCATAGTTGGAGGTGAGAGGATATCAAGATGATGAGAGACCAGTGGTCCAACCTAAGTTCCAGTATCCGGGCACTCACCATTCATAAAGGAACCGCACTGTTCTTACTAGGTAACGACTTTTCCAGTGATGGTGTGAAGTGGAATCATTTTATTTAATCAGGTTTATAGGGGTGTTCCATGGGCTGTGCTCAGTGAGAGACAGATCAGTAAACAACCCAAATGTATTCATTTTGCACAGTGGAAAGAGGAATCCTGTTACAGGGATTGATTTGAGCAGCCCCTGTTCAGATTGTTCCAAATCCACCAAACAGTGACACACTCCCAGAGAAGTAGTATTCTCTGGCTTGCAAAGATAGAGCAAGAAATTTTAACGGCAGGCCAGGTCGGTCAGGTTACAATTGGCTCCAGCACACATCCCGTGGTCTGCAACTATCTTTACCTGCAGCCACGTGGGCCGCAAGGAGAAGAGAAATTTCTGCCATCTGTTGAGAACCTCAGCAACAAGCAAACAAATTGCTCCCATTCTAAACCCTGTCTCCCTACTGCTCCTCTGATCTTGGAAACCAAATGCCATAGTGCTCACAATATGCTACAATCTCTACAGAAGCCTTTGCCAACTACGGCTGCTGGGCACGTTACATATACATGACCTCTCGCTAATTGAGAAAAACCTGAGGCAGGGACGAGATATGGTGTATAATGGGAATTTCTAATCCAGTCAGTGACTCAGATTTCAACCGGCCATTTCTCATTTTGACATCTCAGGCACTAAGGAAGAGAGTCCGCAATTGGCACAATACTCAGAATAAATATCCAAGCTCTGAGCAGACAGACAGACATCCTATATGCAGCCAAAAAGAAGCCTACCCAGACACACACACACAAATCAGGTTAGCTGGAGGTTTGCTCTTCCCTAAAGCTCTCTGCACTGATTGCCTGCCCCAACGGGCCTCCTCAGGAATTCCCAGGGCTGGAATCCAAAGGAAAATTCCAAATACCCAGGCCTCAGTCCTGCAAGCCAGTTGGAGATTTGCCTATCCAGGGTCTGCAGAATTGAGCTCCAATGAAAGAAATAATTCAGGTCACACAAGTTTGCTGCTGTCTGGTCATTGTGCCAGCCAAACCATTGCCAAGGGGTGAGACACTCCATGTTGGATGCACAAGAGATCTAGTGGGTATATATTTGTATGCTTGGGAACAGAATACTGCCCAAGAACATGAACCCAAAAATTTGCAATGTGCATTGTGTTGTCCTAGTTGATCCTAGCCCACACACCTGCCCTAGGTGCCGTATGTAGGTGACAGGCTTTGGGTGGAAACATAATAATTAAAACAGTCTGCCATTTACATGAGTGCACTTCCCCCCAAAGAGTACTGCAAACTCTGTTCATTCAGCCACCTCTGAGTGCAAGGCTCCGGGGCCAGCGGCACAGCAGTGCAGAGGGAAGAACATAAGAAAGGTCCCACAGGGTCAGAAATGAACAGAACAGGATAATTTTGAGTGAGGGACGTTCCCTATTGTCCAGTCCCAACTACTGGCGGGTAGAGATTTAGTGGCACTCAGTGCATGGGGTTGCATCCTTGACCTTGGTTAATAGCCATCGATGGACCTATCCTCCGTGAACTTATCTTATTCTTTTTGAGCCCAGTCATACTTTTGGCCTTTACAACATCCTATGACAATGAGTTTCACAGGCTGACTGGGCGTTGTGTGAAGAAGTACTTCCTTATGTTTGCTTTAAACCTGCTGCCTATTCATTTCATCGGGTGACCACGTGTTCTTGTGTTATGTGAAGGGGTAAATAACACTTCCCCCATACCATTCCTGATTTTATAGACCTCTAACATATCTACCCACTAATCATCTCTTTTCTAAGCGAAACAGTCCCAAGCTATATATATATTTTGAGATGGGGTGAGCATAACTGCACACAGTATTCAAGGTGTGGGCATACTATGAATTTGTATAGTGGCATTATGATATTTTCTGTTTATTATCTATCCCTTTCCTAATGGTTCATAATATTCTTACCAGCCTTTAATTGCCAGGATCACCTCCAGAACCATTTTTTAAAAATAGGTTTACACGTTAGCTACCCTCCAGTCATCTGGTATAGATACCCTGATTTAAGCAATACGTTACATACTATAGTTAGTAGTTCTGCAGTTTCATATACAAGTTCCTTCAGAACTCTCGGGTGAATACCATCCTGTCCTGGTGACTTGTTACTATTCCACTTTATCAATTTTTCCAAAACCTCCTCTACGGACACGTCAGTTTGGGACAGTTCCTCAGACTGGCCACTAAAAAGAATGGCTCAGGTTTGGGGCTTTCCCCCCATCCTCTGCAGTGACGAGGCAAAGAAGAAATTCATTCAAAAGGCCCACACACAGAATGGCCTGCAACTCAGTTTATCTTGCAGATAAGAATAAAGGGTTGAAGTCAGCACTTCAGCTGTGTTTACAGTAACCTAGGATCTAGGCAGTTAAAACCAGAGTCCTGGCCCTCTCAATCATCCCCCTCCAGATAGACTGAGGCTCCACAGGATGGAAGCCCAGAGTGGCACACGTACATCATACCACCTCAGCAGGGTCACCCCTCCTAGCTTCCATGAAAGTACAAGTGGCAAACCCAACTATAGACACATTGAACTGATTGTATTAATCATACTTGGTTAAATGGAAGATTTACAAATCGGATTGGCTTTTAACTAGTGTCACTGCATGTGGGGGCGAAGGGCAAGTCCAGGGGTCCCCAGCGGATATCTAAGGAGAAACAGCAGGGATTTCATTGTGCCAGCCTAGAATCCAAGTCATTTGAGGGACTACATCCTGAGTTCTTTCCTAATGGGAGGCTGGGGGGGCCCAGGGTTCAATATGGGGAGCAGAGATTATGGAGTGGGAGCCACAGGGACAGTACTGCACAAACTCCTCATTAGTGGAGCTCTGCAGCTAAAGACAAACCACTCACTTCTGGGACACAGAGCAATTTCGGTTGCAGAAAATGGGTGATGCTGAGGTCTTGGCATTGGTGTGCGCAATGCCCAGGGCTCAGGCTCCAGCAGCATTCCTACGGAGGGGAGATGGGGCTTGTGGGTGCCGGAAAGGATCTGGCTGGCTGTCTTACAAAAGATTGTGAAGTGCTCCTGCAAACACTTCATCTAGGCCTCTTCCTCGGTGAGTGAGTTCCAGCTTTGTCCTAGACGAGCCTCTGCATTAAAACTGATTTGCTGTGATGCAAGGCAGCTGGCAAGCAACATCTGGGTGGGAAGCCAACTTCATAGGATAGGCTGGGGCTGTCCTGAGCACAGAAACAACAGGCTCCCAGAAGGGCAGGAAGAAATTGGGATTTTCTTTGTATGAAGATGCTTGAGCTCCTGTCTCCGCATGGGGAATGCTGGGAAGGTATGGGCAGGCATGCCATGGGCAATATGGGCTCCTTCCAGCCTGGAAGCTCACAGCAGTTATATTGCTCGTCAGGCACGACCCAAGAAATTTCTAGTCTCAGTGGTAGGAAGGGCAGGCTGTTCTCACATCACATTATTCAGACCCCGCAGAGACACACGACACATTAGAGTACACAGAATGGCCAGTAAGACCCTGCGGGGGGGGGGGGGGAGGTCAGTTTAAAATGATGTTTTCAGCTTCTCATACCTAATGCCCAGAGTGGGGATTTCTGGGATTGTTTCCAGGAAGGTTTGAAGAGATGCTGCCCTCACCCTGCTGTAAATCAGAATCTGGGCCATTTAACTCCATGCAATTGCACTGGTGTAAAAGCAGGAGGAGGGAATAAGGCCCAGGGGAGTTAATGACCATAGGTGCTGGAACTAGCGGTGCGGGGTGGGGGTGCTGCAGCACCTCCTGACTTGAAGTAGTTTCCATTATATACAGGCTTTGCAGTTTGGTTCAGTGGCTCTCAGCCCCCCCGACTATAAAAATTGTTCCAGCCCCCATTAATGACGCTGGTCAGTACAGGCAGAACAGACCTGCCATGTGCCAGTCCTGCCATGTGGCGCAGGAACCAGAGGGACACCTGCCAAGCTTTTTCACTCAGAGTAGGAGAAAGATTAAAGGGCAGGGTGCTTGGCAGATAGGGCTTAGTTCATTAGAAAGAGCCCTATTAATTAGGTATTAACTGGGCTCTGCTGGGGATGAGGGACACATGGGCTGGGAATACAGACGCTGCAGTGTGATGCTTGTCAGACATTTGAATGCTGGCAGCCTCATAGCCCCTATTGCTGCCAGGGGAAGGGCAGCCCCAGCCCTCAGCTGCCTTGTCAGGCTGTGCCCCTCAGAGATTCACTGATGCTGTTGTCATGGCCAGACTAATCCTCCTCCCTGGGACTTGGGGCTGGTTTCCTTTCCAGGGCCAGGCTGCATATTATGCCTCCAGAGCTCTGCTCAGTTTAAAAATACATGTTTATGTTTAATCCATGCTGCCCTAGGGCACAATGACCAGTCTGGCACTGAGAACACCCAACAGCCCCAAAACAACCCCTCCCCCAAAGACAGAGCCCTCAGACTCTGGCACCTGAAGTCTCAATTCCTCTCGCTTGGAGACCCAATAGGATTGTCTCTGTTAAGTGGGATTATGATAAAAAAAAGCCACCTTTCTTACTGACTCTGTCTGCTCTGTGGATGACAATTGAGTCATAGCAGATTAGAGGCTCATGATAGAGCCAAGGAACTGGATCCAGGACTCCTGGGTCCTATTCTCTGCACTATCATTGAGTTGCTACGTGACTTTGGGCAAGTCACTTAACTGTTCTGTGACTCACTTTCCTCTACCCGTGAAGTGGGGATGACACAGGTCTTCAGCTGATCAACTGTTTTGCATCAGTGAAGCACTTGGCAGATGGGCATTGCTATATCAGCGGGAGGCATTATTGTTATTCCAGCCTCTGTCTGTGACCTGAGAAACAAAATACATCACATGCCAAAAAATGGGAGAGCCCTGATCTCTAGGAATAGGCAGCTTCCAGCAATTACTATCCACTCTTGTATAAAATTACTGCAAGATCCCACAGCTACAGTCCCCAACACTACAGGCCAAACCTATGCCTGTATTGAGGTGGTGGTGATGTGAAGCTGCACTACCCCAGAGGCAGCTTGGGGGAGCATAGGACTTCGGGAGGCATGATCCTTCCCCAAGCAGCCCACTTGACCGGCTGGGCTCATAGGCTTCACCCTTCCAATGGATGCTACCCCATTTGCACCTCACTGGTCCTGCAAACTGGTGTAGTGGGGAGGAGGCAGGGCTGTCTCCTCTCCATGTCCTCTGCAGTGAGGAGCTCGGCTAGGGGTGCACAGAGGCATGCAGGGATGGTGGCTGCTCCACATATCACGTGCACATGGAGTGTGGTTTAGGGCCTCCTTCTATGCTTCACCACACCCTGATAAGTGTTGGTCTCAATCTGGCCCTTAATCTCAGGCATTTAGTATTAGAATTTTAGGCAAGCATCTCAGTGTGTATGAGGCAATTACTGCAGATAACGGTCAATTTTTAAAATCAGGGAATCCACATCGGTCCTTGTGTCTCATCCATAATAGACTTCAGGCTGCAGCAGCCCATCCTCCCTGACAGAAAGCAAAAAGATAAGGGGAAATGACAGTGCTTTCTTACAGCCAATATTGTGCCCTGGGAGCTGCTCCAGGGTAAGGAGAGGCAGATCCCAGTTAAAGTGCGAGGGGAGAGAGTGCATGTGTGCATGAGATCTATACCCCAGTGCAGTGGGAGGGTGTGTGTGTCTGAGATCTACACCCCAGTTAAAGTGCACAGGGAGAAGGGGGTGAAGGGGTGGTTTGCACTCCAGGTAAAGTATATTCTACCATGATTCTCCTCACTATCAATGAGTGAGCATCCCAAGTACTTGCCCCAACTCTCACCTGAGCCACAGACACTGGATGTTGGCTTGTGTGCCTTTCGCCATGGGGCTGCAACCAATCAGCTTCCACTGGCATTTACAAAGCAGCGTAATGACTGAAGCCTCTTTACCTTTAAGGCATAAGGTACAGTACATACAGCAAGAGGGTTTGCCTAATTAACTCCGATTGTATATGACATTGTCATGTTGATTTACTAAATATACATAAGAAATCTCTATTTCACCAGCTGATTGGTGACATAAGCTGGGATTGTCAGGAGCAGGTTTGACACCAATTCCCTCTGGTTATGTTACCTGTCTTTTCCACCTGCAATCGCATCAATGAAGCCCACAAGGAACTTCAATACCTAATTTATTCATTTTGCTTCTGATTTATTGTAAAAAGGAAAGACTGTCAGGGTACACTTGTCTGGAATGACAATCAAACCCGGAATCCTTCAAAAGCTGGAGCCTTCTCAACAAGTATCAGGCTTCACCCATCAGTGTGTACATCATAGGGATCGTAATTACCAAGCACCTTTTCACTCCTGTGTAGACCCATGTAGGCTGGAAGAAGGGTTTTAGCCAATCACAGCTTGGAAAAATCAATTACCCTGCCTTGCCATTCACTAAAGACACTGGAAACCATGACTGACACATGACATCTTTGATCATGTTACCCTTCTCATATTTGCCCTTGGATCATGATTCACTTTTTACCAAGCCACACTTAGGAGCGGATTTTGAAATGCTTCCTTATGTAAAGGGCACCACTGAGGCCCATGAGACTAGGTGCATGGGTAGGGGTTGCAGAAGCAAGTCCAAAGTTAATAAAAATGAAACTAGTGCTGATAGCAGCAAAAGCCTGCTCAGGTTAGATCTTACTCATCATTCATTAGACACTGAGGCAAAGATTTCCAAAGCTGCTTAAAGGAATTGGACACCCAAAGCAGCTTTAAAAATCTCACCCTAAATATTCACCCCTTCAGGATGACTCAGAGCTACTCAAACAAGTTTGCTCTTGGCAGCAACTGGCTTTCTGCCCCCGGCGCTGCTCCAGAAAGCCAGATACTCCAATGCACTGGGTGAGTTTGCTCTTTAGCGAAGAGGCATCTGTTAACGATACCTTGTCCATGGGCAGCACTGAATCACTCTTAAAAGAGAAAGGCTGGGCTATTCCTCCCAAACCAAACTAGGTTAATTACATGCCTTGTAGATTAGCACTGCAGTTTTCCATTGTCATATAACTTCTGAACGACACCTGTGCAGGTGTGTGGGCGTGCAGTGTGTGGATCTTGGGTAAAAGCTAGGAGGAATTTTTCAGTAGACTCTTCTCTTCAGTTGTCCCAACCACAGAGAGGATAATATGCAGGATGTTACAGATTTTCCATTGGAAGTCCAGGTAGGAATGGAGAGGCAGACAGACTCAGAACCTGTTTGGAGGGTTGATTTGCAGCATGTTTATTTATTAAATCTGTGAATGTTGAAACTAATGAACTTCTCAGTCAATTTCTTAGATTTTTTTTTTAACTAGTCAAGAGAACTCAAACCAGCAGAGGAAGGTGACGCTGGCATGATCAATGCAAAAAAAAAAAAAAAAAAAAAGACACTCTGGGTAAATTCAAATTTAACCTTTTGGGTGTACATTATTCTGGAAACACTTTAATCCTGGAGTACTTCCAAGAGTCCCAGACATTGATGAGCTGTGGATTCTTCCACTCCTAGTTTGCAAGTTCAAATCCAGCCTTGGGCAATCATGGCCAAAGGTCATCCCATCTCTCAGCTGTATTTCAAGGTCTGTTGGAAATGAGCTGGGGTTGCAGCCTTGGTTATAGACCTTGAACCTGCAACTGTTAGTGCACCCATGTGCAGCTAATTGCAGGGTCAGAGGCCTAGCAGACAGGTGCCCACATCCCATCCCCACAGCTAGCATTAAATGACATATTTTCCAATTATCTCCACAGAGAAGTGAAGGAATGAGGGGGGCTGAACTCCCCCCTACCTCTTATTCCCTACTCTTTGCATCAATGAGGGATTTCACTCTTCAGGGCTTCCCTCTGGCACCTTCCACCTGCACAAACATCATTTTATAAAATTGCCCAAACCTGGAGAGTCTCTTTAATATCCTGTCGTCCTGCTCCTAAATGGGAGCAACTTTCTCTGAGCTGGTTCACTTTCTCCACAAATTGATGCCTGGAATAACTCAAGTAACAAACCCAAAACAATTCCCACTGCACATGGCCTACCCTCATCATGGCCGCACTCCTCATCACAGTGAAAAGAAACCCTCATTTGGCAGAGCAATCAGGAAGAGCAGGGTTAGCAGATCAAAGAGATTTTCAGATATTCTGTGGCAGGCATGCTGCCCAGCTCGGGAGCTGAACAAGCAGGGAATAGGCCATCATGCAACTCCATTGGATGAGAGCCTAGTTAAAATCTGTCTGTGTCAGCACAAAGTCTAATCTGGATTGATGCAAACTGCAGAAAGTATCATTAGAGGCTGTCTGGGGAAGTCAAGGAGCTTCACTGCTCCCTTCTTGTCTCCCTCAGTAGTAGAGATATTTCTATTTACAGAGGTGGATTTGATACTCAGAATTTCCTCTCTAGAGCGCTAATATTCACATGTGTCACCCTGTTTCTCCTGGCTAATTAATCACTCACTAAACTTGTCAAATTGGAACCATGTTTGCTGTGTGCCTTCAACCTGGTATGTGGGCTCTGGGGTGAATTTTTCTCCCTTTCCTTTATTTCTGGCATTTAGGAATCCAGCCTGGAATACAGTGGCACCTCTTAAAGTCCTTTGCAGTGCACTGCCCAGGTCCCCATATTGGAAAGCACTGCTAAATCTGCAGCAGGCTGAGATGAGAAGGAGGCCTACAGTATCTATTGGAGTGGTTGCATATAGAGCTACGAATTAGTAAAAGAGTCTTGCAAATAACACAGCTCATGCTACAGCTACTCAGTCCCTTGTCCATGGGATGCTCTGGAATCCCCAGTCTAACACTGCCCTATTGTGCGTGCTCAGTGTTTAATCTTTTTAAACTGGGAGCACTGTGATTTGATCATAAAAAAAAAAATCCCAGAAAACTTGCCATCAAATTGGAAGAGCCAGGAAAGGGGAACTTGCCAGAGGAAGGGGAACATTTGGTATTTTCCTCTAAACCAGTGATTGGAGAATTCCCAAAGGTTCAGAAGAAGTACAGATCTTAACCAAAACTATCTGAACCTCCTAGATCTGCAGAACTATGCAGGAGATCTCAGGAGAATAAGTGGGTTCTAGCCCATGAAAGCTTATGCCCAAATAAATGTGTTGGTCTCTAAGGTGCCACAAGGACTCCTCGTTGTTTTTGCTGATACAGACTAACACGGCTGAAAGATTACTCGGGAGATTACCAAGACTTCCTACTTCTAATTATCATCAGAAGCAAGCGCCACACAACCCAGGACACATCAACTCAAAGTGGCACTAGACCTGTAGATATAGCCCCACTGCTACAGTATTCAATACCCCCCACAACACACCTTTCAAGATCTATGGGTCCTATGTATGCCTATCACAGCATGTGGTGTATTTCATCCAGTGCATCGCGTGCCCCAACAGCTGCTATGTGGGTGAAATCAGACAATCACCATGCTCTTGAATGAACTCAAACAGAAAAATGATAAAAGACAAAAAACACCATGTCACCTGTGGGCAAACACTTTTCATGAAGTGACCACTCCATATCTCACCTCTCCGACCTCGTTCTCCAAGGAAACCTACACAACACCTTCAAAATACAAGTGTGGGCCCCTAAATTCATAACTCTGATGGACTCTAAAAACAAGAGATTTAACAGACACTGCTTTTGTGGTCCATTACAACAATTTGTGACATACTACCCTGCCTACTAACCTTTAATTGCCCGTTTCATTTAAAGTGGTCTTCTAGAGAACTTGTGACCCCGTTATAGTTAACAATCTGTCCCACCTTGGATGTTCCGGTTACCTTCTTCAGACCTGCTCAAAAGCTTGTCCCATCTACGAACAGAAGTTGGCTCAATAAAAGATATTTCCTTGCCCACCTCGTCTACTTCTAATAAAGTCAGAAATCCCTTGAGTGCACCTCCCGTTGTGATGCATTGACACTTATGCTACAAGTCGGAACCCAGCAGGGCAGTTGTATGCAAAAATGTACAATGGTGGAAAAAGTGAACTCTGCACTCATCTCTGAGTGAGAGAAGTGGGCTGAGTGCAGTAGGAACCAGGAGCTCCAATTCAGTATCTGCCACTAGCTCCCTCTTGGCAAGTCCCCTCCCCTCTCTGCCTGAGCTTTCCCATCGAGAAAGGGGACGGTAACACTTACTAACATCAGACTCAGTTTGTCAGAGCCAGATCTCAGCTGCAATAGCGTGAATAGCAAATAACCCTACTGGTATCAGTGTGGTTTCCCAGACTGACAACTGAGGTTGTGTTGGACTCGTAGAGCGTGTAAAGTGCTGCAGTGGGGACTAGTCTCTGTATTAGTAATGAATGAAATCTCTGAGGCCTGCGTGACGGTTCCCGAGGGGGAGGGAGTTTGCCCAGGGAGTGCTTTGGGCCAGTTGCAGTGATGAGGGGAAGATTCCAACCTCACTCAGGGTGGCTGAGAAGTCTTTGTCAATCTCCTTCAAAGCACAGCGGTTGGGATAGACGTACTGCTGAATCCCTCCACATAGAATTTGCTTTGCTTTGCCTGTGTTTGATGCATGGGAGACTGGGACAAAGTTCAATTTTCAGGGTCAGATCCTCAGAATGAGTAAGACAGCGTAAGGCCCTTGAGGCCAATGGTGTCACACTGATTTACACCAGATGAGGATCTGGCCCTTAGGATAGTTGCAGCTGCAAATATTACTTTGAAAGTGTGCAGTTCACTGTAACGTTCCCCTTGAAGTCTTATCTGCTTATAAGAAAAACTGTACAAATATCTAGTTGGATTCAATTTACAACTATTCAATTTCCAGGCTAGTCACTAAAATAAAAATACAGCATTTGAAATAGGTCATCCAAGGGATAAAAAGAGCTAACTGTGAGAACAGTGCAAAGAAAGCCTTGCCCTATACAGCTGCAGGGGAAGGACATAGGATTGTCACTGGAGATTATAACAAGCTCGTTATTTTTATTTTATTTTGTTTATTTGTAGTTTAGCAATGGACTACAGAGCCTGAGAAGCAACATCAGGGAAAGCTAGGAGTCTGATTCCAGAGAGTCACTTTAATACAAAAAGTTATTAGAAAATATTTTCTTTGTTTAAGGTCTCCCTTGACAAGTCTGAGAGAGAACTCAAGAACCCACCTTGTTTAAACCTGAAAACGGAACTGACGCATGCCCAGGGTTTAGAGGTTTGAGCCTGCTGGTTACAGTTTCAATTTAAGGAAAGGAAGAACTGGTCTGGAGAAGTGAGAATGACCTGAGTGTTAGCCCCAACTCAGCTCAAACTGAGCCCAAAATCTATGCAGAGTTACAAAGAGTTCTATCAGCTTTTTATTTTTTTGCCTTTAAAAAAAAAAATTCTTTTCACCCTTGCTCTTTCCAATTTTAGCCAGGACTGGAAGTGAAAATACTAAAATGCTGTGTGAAAAACTTCTCCTGGTAAAGTGGCAAAATTTTCAGCCAGATTTCTAGACCAATGTGTGTACTAAAATGCTTTAAGACCATGAGATAAAAGCAAAATATAACTGTTAGTAACTGAACAGAATTCTCTGTGCCTCCTGAGGTCCCTGCAGATGAACCATTTGGGGTGTCTAGAGATGGACTCAGGGAGGACACATACCATCTCCATAGTCCTCCCCATGATTCTGTGCTGCTGTTAAATGGGAAATGAGAAGAGGAGACCCAGAAACCAGAGTTACCTGTTCCTGTTCAAAGCAAACAAAGGCCCAAACTCAGCAAACCATCCCTTTTCAGGTTTCAGAGTAACAGCCGTGTTAGTCTGTATTCGCAAAAAGAAAAGGAGTACTTGTGGCACCTTAGAGATCAGCCTGAGCTTAACTTTAAGCACATGTTCTAGACCAGGGGTGGGCAAACTTTCTGGCCCGAGGGCCACATCGGGGTGCTAAACTGTATGGAGGGCCAGGTAGGGAAGGCTGTGCCTCCCCAAACAGCCTGGCCCCCGCTCCCTCTCCCACTTCCCTCCCCCTGACTGCCCCCCTCAGAACTCCGACCCATCCAACCCCCCTGCTCCTTGTCCCCTGACTGCCCCCTCCCAGGACCCCCCCAAATCACCCCCCAGGACCCCACCCCTATCCAACCCCCCCTGCTCCCTGACTGCTGCCCGGGACCTCCTGCCCCTTATCCAACCCACACTGCCGCCGCACCACCATGCTGCTCAGAGCAGCAGGAGCTTGCAGCCCCACCGCCCGGCAGGAGCCAGCTGCGCTGCCCAGGCAGTGGACTAACTGTGAGGGGGAGGGACAGGGGGACAGCAGGGGAGGGACCAGGAGGCTAGCCTCCCAAGCCAGGAGCTCCAGGGCCGAGCAGGACAGTCCCACGGGCCACATTTTGCCCACCTCTGTTCTAGATCCATTGACTTGAATTTAAATGCTGTGCTAACCTGAGGCCCTACAATATTTTATTTTTCTTTGATTTTCAGTTCAGACTAATCTTTTAAAGCTATACAGTGTCACCAGGATCACTGATATACCTTGAAGAAAATAACTATTATTTGTCTATTGGTTCTACACTCGGGGGACGGTGGTGAAGTAAAACTGTTGGACCTGTTCACCACTCAGGATTCCAGGTTTTAAAATTAATTTGCTATTGTCAGGGATGAGACCAGATTAAGTACCCCAGACTGGCATCTGAACAAAAGTCAAGACATATTCCTGGTATTGCAATTAACAATTCACTTTTCTTTAAAACTAGCCCATTGCAATACTTGGGTATTTCTTTTCACTCTTGTCTTCTTGCACGTCAAACCAAGGCAAGTTACTATGGGACTGCAACCAAATAATTTATGTTTGCTTAAAGTAAATACTTTACTTTAAGCAACCACTGGATTGTTTTTTTGCTGCTCGTTGTGGACTCGGTTCATTTTCTCCACTTCACTGGTATGGTCAAACGGATTGAAATGCAGGGGACCTGCTGATGCCCCAGAGCAGAGTACAAATGGGCAGCCGCATCCAAATACAGTGCATAAACCAGGCAAATGATCCCATGTTAGCCTCAGGTCCTCTACCTTATCCCAGGGAATCAGCAAATGCGAGAATTAGCCACGCAGAAAGCCAACTGTTCGCTCCCCTAATGAAATGAGGCTGCATTCCTTCAGGGACAGAATGTTCACCATCACCAGAATTAGCAACATAAAGGGTCAGCAGGAGTGTTTGGTAGATAGGGAGACAGAAGTACAGTTATATGGCAACTAGGATTGCTGTGAGCAGGTGTTCTTCACAGTGAAGAAGTTTGAGAACAGGTTCCTGGTCACTTTGTGCATCTGGCCTGGATGGTGCATTCCAGGGAGAGGATGTTTGCACACCTTGAACACTCAGAAGTATGTGGGCACTGTGCTTACATTATGACAGACAACTTCATAATGGAACTTTGGACACTGAAGATGGTCCCATCCAGTCTAGCCCCCAGGGGCCAGTCCAGGACTGCACCCCACTATATATTCACCATTTAGAGTAATGCAAACAATTCCCTTTGACTTTCCCAATGGGGCTCCGAGGGGACATGCTATGCTATGTTCCTATTGCGCTGACTTTCTGTGTACATTTGAGTGAGTATTATGGGGGGGGGGGGTGGGAAATCATCAAGAAAAGCAAATTTCAAAGTCACAGGAGTCAGTATCACCACAAACTAAATTTTTAATTTACACATGTGGGTCTTTATACCAAAATTGCTTACAGGCTCATCCAATCTAGGGACATAATAGCTTGTGACTCATCTGACCAATCACAAAAGAGCAGAACAGCCTGAATATTGAATGTGTGTGTTCAATATATAGAATGAAAAAATCTGAATAGCTCTTCACAGAATGGATTGGAATGGCAAAGCACTCTACAACATGCCAGCCTACTCCCAGGATAGACACAGAAGCTAGATCAGCCACAGAGATTATTCACTCAGCAATGTCACCGCTGCTTTGGCCAGTCCAATATTGTATGTCCCAAACACTTGGGCTTCCACCAACTCCCTTGGGAGACGATTTAAGGTCTAACACATCATTCTGCTTTCCTGATCTTTTGCCCAACTTCACCTTTTCGTATTTTCACCTGTCTGTCTGCCTAAATACTGCTCACCCTTTCACACACACTTTTCAAATTCTTGTAAAGACAGTTGTCAATACATGTCATGGGGGAGGGGAGTTCACGTAACTGTTGTCATACCTTTTATTAATTCCCTGCTAGGTCTGTCTGACCACAACTGCTGTGACAATGACTACAGCGGGCCTGGCTTGCTACTTGCTGACACCAGCCTATGAATGAGGAGTCAATCCTTTGACGCCAGCGGAGATACACCAGTGTATAACTGGAGAAATTCTGGGCTTGTCTACACTGAGAAGCTAGTTTGCTTTAAATCCACAACCTACCTTAACCCAGAATACCTATTCCTGATTAACTCCCTGCATAGAAACTCTTATTCCAGAATAAGAGTGCCTTATTCCACATTATTAATTCACAGCCAAAGTGGATTAAGCTAATTCAGAATAAGGCACTCCTATTCTAGAATAAGAGCATCCACTCAGGGAATTAATCAGGAATAGTTTATCAGAAATAACTATCCTGGAATAACTCCCTGTGTAGACACACCCTAACAGACTATTTATCTTGGAACATGATGGGTAGGGTTTGGTGTGCAATTAATTGATTGTGTGTACATGTATGTACGTATGTATATACTGTGACAAAGTTCCTTCTCTCCCTTGGTGGGTCCTGCGCTTTCTGGCAGATTTGCTCGCCTCAGATGTTCACAGCAGCCCGCAGTTTGACCGCTTTTGCTAGAGGCTCAAACCTGCCATTCACTCAGCTAACCTCATCACTGGCCAGCATAGGGGAAATGGAGAACAAACTCTGCAGTCTCTGTTGTCCCACCTAGTGGGTCAATGACAGGCCAGATCCCTTTCCAAATTAGACCTTCCCCTCCGGTGTGTCTCATAGACCAGGTCAACTCCTCCTGTGTCAAACAGGGAGTTGGGGGGAACCCGGACCCGCCCTCTGCACCGGGTTCCAGCCCAGGGCCCTGTGGATAGCAGCTGTCTACAACGTCTCCTGTAACAGCTGCGTGACAGCTACACCTCCCTGGGCCATTTCCCCTTGGCCTCCCCCCAGCACCTTCTTTATCCTCACCGCAGGATCTTCCTCCTGAAGCCTGATCACGCTTGTACTCCTCCGTCCTCCAGCAGCACACATTCTCACTCCCTGCTCCTTGCAGGCCCTCCACTAACTGATGAGAGGTCCTTTTTAAAACAGGTGTCCTGATTAGCCTGCCTGCCATAATTGATTCTAGTAAGTTTTTAATTGGCTCCAGGTGTCTTAATTAGCTTGCTTGTCTTAACTGATTCTAGCAGTCCCTGTTCTAGTCACTCTGGGAACAGAAAACTATTCATCCAGTGGCCAGTATATTTGCCTTCTACCAAGAGCAATGGTCCTGGATCCCAATAAGACCAGGAGCAATGGACCTCCGGGCAGAGTTCCTCTGGGCAGCGTCCACCGACTCCCTTGACGCCTTTGAGGAGCGGTGGGCGCTGTCCGGGGTTCTCTGCTCGGTGTCCCCGTCCGGTTCCCTTCGTTTGACCCTTTGACCGCACTCCCGTCCCTGTTTTTCATTAGTTGTCCCCCGTAATTAGTTGGTTCTCCAGGCCCTGTGGATCTCCCCCTTAGGCTGTGGGGGGATCCTTTTGTAGTGGACGAGCTCTGCCCGCCCACGTCCTGGATTCCCAATAGGACCAAGAGCAATGGTCCTGGATCCCAATAAGACCAGGAGCAATGGACCTCCGGGCAGAGTTCCTCTGGGCAGCGTCCACCGACTCCCTTGACGCCTTTGAGGAGCGGTGGGCGCTGTCCGGGGTTCTCTGCTCGGTGTCCCCGTCCGGTTCCCTTCGTTTGACCCTTTGACCGCACTCCCGTCCCTGTTTTTCATCAGTTGTCCCCCGTACTTAGTTGGTTCTCCAGGCCCTGTGGATCTCCCCCTTAGGCTGTGGGGGGATCCTTTTGTAGTGGACGAGCTCTGCCCGCCCACGTCCTGGATTCCCAATAGGACCAAGAGCAATGGTCCTGGATCCCAATAAGACCAGGAGCAATGGACCTCCGGGCAGAGTTCCTCTGGGCAGCGTCCACCGACTCCCTTGACGCCTTTGAGGAGCGGTGGGCGCTGTCCGGGGTTCTCTGCTCGGTGTCCCCGTCCGGTTCCCTTCGTTTGACCCTTTGACCGCACTCCCGTCCCTGTTTTTCATTAGTTGTCCCCCGTAATTAGTTGGTTCTCCAGGCCCTGTGGATCTCCCCCTTAGGCTGTGGGGGGATCCTTTTGTAGTGGACGAGCTCTGCCCGCCCACGTCCTGGATTCCCAATAGGACCAAGAGCAATGGTCCTGGATCCCAATAAGACCAGGAGCAATGGACCTCCGGGCAGAGTTCCTCTGGGCAGCGTCCACCGACTCCCTTGACGCCTTTGAGGAGCGGTGGGCGCTGTCCGGGGTTCTCTGCTCGGTGTCCCCGTCCGGTTCCCTTCGTTTGACCCTTTGACCGCACTCCCGTCCCTGTTTTTCATTAGTTGTCCCCCGTAATTAGTTGGTTCTCCAGGCCCTGTGGATCTCCCCCTTAGGCTGTGGGGGGATCCTTTTGTAGTGGACGAGCTCTGCCCGCCCACGTCCTGGATTCCCAATAGGACCAAGAGCAATGGTCCTGGATCCCAATAAGACCAGGAGCAATGGACCTCCGGGCAGAGTTCCTCTGGGCAGCGTCCACCGACTCCCTTGACGCCTTTGAGGAGCGGTGGGCGCTGTCCGGGGTTCTCTGCTCGGTGTCCCCGTCCGGTTCCCTTCGTTTGACCCTTTGACCGCACTCCCGTCCCTGTTTTTCATTAGTTGTCCCCCGTAATTAGTTGGCTCTCCAGGCCCTGTGGATCTCCCCCTTAGGCTGGGGGGGGCTCCTTTCGTAGTGGCCGAGCTCCGCCCGCCCACTTCCTGGATCCCAATAGGACCAAGAGCAATGGTCCTGGATCCCAATAAGACCAGGAGCAATGGACCTCCGGGCAGAGTTCCTCTGGGCAGCGTCCACCGACTCCCTTGACGCCTTTGAGGAGCGGTGGGCGCTGTCCGGGGTTCTCTGCTCGGTGTCCCCGTCCGGTTCCCTTCGTTTGACCCTTTGACCGCACTCCCGTCCCTGTTTTTTTTCATTAGTTGTCCCCCGTAATTAGTTGGTTCTCCAGGCCCTGTGGATCTCCCCCTTAGGCTGTGGGGGGATCCTTTTGTAGTGGACGAGCTCTGCCCACCCACGTCCTGGATTCCCAATAGGACCAAGAGCAATGGTCCTGGATCCCAATAAGACCAGGAGCAATGGACCTCCGGGCAGAGTTCCTCTGGGCAGCGTCCACCGACTCCCTTGACGCCTTTGAGGAGCGGTGGGCGCTGTCCGGGGTTCTCTGCTCGGTGTCCCCGTCCGGTTCCCTTCGTTTGACCCTTTGACCGCACTCCCGTCCCTGTTTTTCATTAGTTGTCCCCCGTAATTAGTTGGTTCTCCAGGCCCTGTGGATCTCCCCCTTAGGCTGTGGGGGGATCCTTTTGTAGTGGACGAGCTCTGCCCGCCCACGTCCTGGATTCCCAATAGGACCAAGAGCAATGGTCCTGGATCCCAATAAGACCAGGAGCAATGGACCTCCGGGCAGAGTTCCTCTGGGCAGCGTCCACCGACTCCCTTGACGCCTTTGAGGAGCGGTGGGCGCTGTCCGGGGTTCTCTGCTCGGTGTCCCCGTCCGGTTCCCTTCGTTTGACCCTTTGACCGCACTCCCGTCCCTGTTTTTCATTAGTTGTCCCCCGTAATTAGTTGGCTCTCCAGGCCCTGTGGATCTCCCCCTTAGGCTGGGGGGGGCTCCTTTCGTAGTGGCCGAGCTCCGCCCGCCCACTTCCTGGATCCCAATAGGACCAAGAGCAATGGTCCTGGATCCCAATAAGACCAGGAGCAATGGACCTCCGGGCAGAGTTCCTCTGGGCAGCGTCCACCGACTCCCTTGACGCCTTTGAGGAGCGGTGGGCGCTGTCCGGGGTTCTCTGCTCGGTGTCCCCGTCCGGTTCCCTTCGTTTGACCCTTTGACCGCACTCCCGTCCCTGTTTTTTTTCATTAGTTGTCCCCCGTAATTAGTTGGTTCTCCAGGCCCTGTGGATCTCCCCCTTAGGCTGTGGGGGGATCCTTTTGTAGTGGACGAGCTCCGCCCGCCCACGTCCTGGATTTCCCAATAGGACCAAGAGCAATGGTCCTGGATCCCAATAAGACCAGGAGCAATGGACCTCCGGGCAGAGTTCCTCTGGGCAGCGTCCACCGACTCCCTTGACGCCTTTGAGGAGCGGTGGGCGCTGTCCGGGGTTCTCTGCTCGGTGTCCCCGTCCGGTTCCCTTCGTTTGACCCTTTGACCGCACTCCCGTCCCTGTTTTTTTTCATTAGTTGTCCCCCGTAATTAGTTGGTTCTCCAGGCCCTGTGGATCTCCCCCTTAGGCTGTGGGGGGATCCTTTTGTAGTGGACGAGCTCTGCCCGCCCACGTCCTGGATTCCCAATAGGACCAAGAGCAATGGTCCTGGATCCCAATAAGACCAGGAGCAATGGACCTCCGGGCAGAGTTCCTCTGGGCGGCGTCCACCGACTCCCTTGACGCCTTTGAGGAGCGGTGGGCGCTGTCCGGGGTTCTCTGCTCGGTGTCCCCGTCCGGTTCCCTTCGTTTGACCCTTTGACCACACTCCCGTCCCTGTTTTTCATTAGTTGTCCCCTGTAATTAGTTGGCTCTCCAGGCCCTGTGGATCTCCCCCTTAGGCTGGGGGGGGGATCCTTTTGTAGTGGACGAGCTCTGCCCGCCCATGTCCTGGATTCCTAATAGGACCAGGAGCAATGGTCCTGGATCCCAATAAGACCAGGAGCAATGGATCTCCGGGCAGAGTTCCTCTGGGCAGCGTCCACCGACTCCCTTGACGCCTTTGAGGAGCGGTGGGCGCTGTCCGGGGTTCTCTGCTCGGTGTCCCCGTCCGGTTCCCTTCGTTTGACCCTTTGACCGCACTCCCGTCCCTGTTTTTCATTAGTTGTCCCCCGTAATTAGTTGGTTCTCCAGGCCCTGTGGATCTCCCCCTTAGGCTGTGGGGGGATCCTTTTGTAGTGGACGAGCTCTGCCCGCCCACGTCCTGGATTCCCAATAGGACCAAGAGCAATGGTCCTGGATCCCAATAAGACCAGGAGCAATGGACCTCCGGGCAGAGTTCCTCTGGGCAGCGTCCACCGACTCCCTTGACGCCTTTGAGGAGCGGTGGGCGCTGTCCGGGGTTCTCTGCTCGGTGTCCCCGTCCGGTTCCCTTCGTTTGACCCTTTGACCGCACTCCCGTCCCTGTTTTTCATTAGTTGTCCCCCGTAATTAGTTGGTTCTCCAGGCCCTGTGGATCTCCCCCTTAGGCTGTGGGGGGATCCTTTTGTAGTGGACGAGCTCTGCCCGCCCACGTCCTGGATTCCCAATAGGACCAAGAGCAATGGTCCTGGATCCCAATAAGACCAGGAGCAATGGACCTCCGGGCAGAGTTCCTCTGGGCAGCGTCCACCGACTCCCTTGACGCCTTTGAGGAGCGGTGGGCGCTGTCCGGGGTTCTCTGCTCGGTGTCCCCGTCCGGTTCCCTTCGTTTGACCCTTTGACCGCACTCCCGTCCCTGTTTTTCATTAGTTGTCCCCCGTAATTAGTTGGTTCTCCAGGCCCTGTGGATCTCCCCCTTAGGCTGTGGGGGGATCCTTTTGTAGTGGACGAGCTCTGCCCGCCCACGTCCTGGATTCCCAATAGGACCAAGAGCAATGGTCCTGGATCCCAATAAGACCAGGAGCAATGGACCTCCGGGCAGAGTTCCTCTGGGCAGCGTCCACCGACTCCCTTGACGCCTTTGAGGAGCGGTGGGCGCTGTCCGGGGTTCTCTGCTCGGTGTCCCCGTCCGGTTCCCTTCGTTTGACCCTTTGACCGCACTCCCGTCCCTGTTTTTCATTAGTTGTCCCCCGTAATTAGTTGGTTCTCCAGGCCCTGTGGATCTCCCCCTTAGGCTGTGGGGGGATCCTTTTGTAGTGGACGAGCTCTGCCCGCCCACGTCCTGGATTCCCAATAGGACCAAGAGCAATGGTCCTGGATCCCAATAAGACCAGGAGCAATGGACCTCCGGGCAGAGTTCCTCTGGGCAGCGTCCACCGACTCCCTTGACGCCTTTGAGGAGCGGTGGGCGCTGTCCGGGGTTCTCTGCTCGGTGTCCCCGTCCGGTTCCCTTCGTTTGACCCTTTGACCGCACTCCCGTCCCTGTTTTTCATTAGTTGTCCCCCGTAATTAGTTGGTTCTCCAGGCCCTGTGGATCTCCCCCTTAGGCTGTGGGGGGATCCTTTTGTAGTGGACGAGCTCTGCCCGCCCACGTCCTGGATTCCCAATAGGACCAAGAGCAATGGTCCTGGATCCCAATAAGACCAGGAGCAATGGACCTCCGGGCAGAGTTCCTCTGGGCAGCGTCCACCGACTCCCTTGACGCCTTTGAGGAGCGGTGGGCGCTGTCCGGGGTTCTCTGCTCGGTGTCCCCGTCCGGTTCCCTTCGTTTGACCCTTTGACCGCACTCCCGTCCCTGTTTTTCATTAGTTGTCCCCCGTAATTAGTTGGTTCTCCAGGCCCTGTGGATCTCCCCCTTAGGCTGTGGGGGGATCCTTTTGTAGTGGACGAGCTCTGCCCGCCCACGTCCTGGATTCCCAATAGGACCAAGAGCAATGGTCCTGGATCCCAATAAGACCAGGAGCAATGGACCTCCGGGCAGAGTTCCTCTGGGCGGCGTCCACCGACTCCCTTGACGCCTTTGAGGAGCGGTGGGCGCTGTCCGGGGTTCTCTGCTCGGTGTCCCCGTCCGGTTCCCTTCGTTTGACCCTTTGACCACACTCCCGTCCCTGTTTTTCATTAGTTGTCCCCTGTAATTAGTTGGCTCTCCAGGCCCTGTGGATCTCCCCCTTAGGCTGGGGGGGGGATCCTTTTGTAGTGGACGAGCTCTGCCCGCCCATGTCCTGGATTCCTAATAGGACCAGGAGCAATGGTCCTGGATCCCAATAAGACCAGGAGCAATGGACCTCCAGGTAGAGTTCCTCTGGGCGGCGTCCACCGACTCCCTTGACGCCTTTGAGGAGCGGTGGGCGCTGTCCGGGGTTTTCTGCTCGGTGTCCCCGTCCGGTTCCCTTTGTTTGACCCTTTGACTGCACTCCCGTCCCTGTTTTTCATTGTTTGTCCCCTGTAATTAGTTGGCTCTCCAGGCCCTGTGGATCTCCCCCTTAGGCTGGGGGGGGATCCTTTTGTAGTGGACGAGCTCTGCCCGCCCACGTCCTGGATCCCAATAGGACCAGGAGCAATGGTCCTGGATCCCAATAAGACCAGGAGCAATGGACCTCCGGGCAGAGTTCCTCTGGGCGGCGTCCACCGACTCCCTTGACGCCTTTGAGGAGCGGTGGGCGCTGTCCGGGGTTCTCTGCTTGGTGTCCCCGTCCGGTTCCCTTCGTTTGACCCTTTGACCGCACTCCCGTCCCTGTTTTTCATGAGTTGTCCCCCGTAATCATTTGGCTCTCCAGGCCCTGTGGATCTCCCCCTTAGGCTGGGGGGGGATCCTTTCGTAGTGGACGAGCTTCGCCCGCCCACTTCCTGGATCCCAATAAGACCAGGAGCAATGGACGCTGTCCGGGGTTCTCTGCTAAGATGTCCCTTTCTGGTTCCTTAATTTTGTCCCTTTTACCCTCATGCCTGTTCCCGTTATTGCCTTTGTTGTCCCCCAAACTTGGTTGGGTTCTGGGTTCAGTAGTTCCTCCCTAGGCCAGGGGAGGAGCTTTTAGCAGTGGGCAAGCTAGTGCCTGCCCACGTCCCGGTGCTGAAAAAGGACCAGACTCCTCCACCCAACTGGTCTGGGTCTGTCACAGTACATACGTGTGTGTACGCACACACACTTTCAGTTGTTAGTCACACTGCTAAGTCAAGTCCTCTCCTCCACGCAATAACCTTTTTACCAGCTCTGCAAAGACTCACATACTCAGCAGGCTGGAAATAAGACAGGGCGAATTCAGCAACTTTCACCTCCCACTTCCATCCTGAGCTAGTAACATGAGCAGAGCAAGTGCCTGTCTGGGGAAGATGCATTCTGAATCCTTACTGCCCACATTCCTCTCCACAGGTAGATGCCCTGACATCGGTGCTGTCTTTATTCAACTTTTTAAAAAAATCTGTGCTTTAGAGTGACACACAGAGGCATTTACAGTAAAAGGGGAAGAGGCAGAAGAAGAATAAACACACACATTCCGAAAGCCAAGTGCAAAAAGCTGAGAATTAAGCTAGTAGAAACTACAGCTGGAGACCTTGATTCACACTGAGTAGCTGAAGTCCTTGTTCTAACTGTGTTGAGGGAGGCTTGTTCTTCAGATAGCTATTGACCACTCGTGCATTTCCAGATCTATTTGAAAGTCTCAGTACGGTTTCAAAACAACCCTCCCAAAAGAAGTTGCTAGAAATGCAGAGCAGCCTCATAGGCAGTTGCAAACATGGCAGCTCCTATCCACCGGGTATAATTTTTAACAACCCTAACAAGCACCAGAATAAAGCAGAGAAAATGTCAGCCCTTTGTATGAGAGGCTTTTGAAACAGCCAAACTGATTCCAATTTGCTGGAGGCATTAAAATAGCATATGTCACAGCGGTAGGGAAGGGAGAGGCTAAAAGTTGGCTACAAATGTGTCAGATAATGGAGCTGCTGTTACAGGGCCCCGAGAGCCCTGGCTGTTGCCCCATTTGCACACTCGCAGCCGCAGGTTTCTAGGATGCAGACACTCACTCACCAGTGCAGGCCACATCTGGTTCGATCTGAGGAAATTGTTACTTATTTTAGCAGCCCTGCCGCAGTTCAGCTGATTTGCAAAAGGCAAGTCGCAACGTCAGCAGCTTCTATAAGAAGCACCAAGAGGCAAACTGACCTCCTGGAGTACAGGGGTGAGAGGATCCCCCCCCGCCACACACTGCTTGGATGCAAGAGCCAGATCAGATCGCTACAGACCAGAGGAAACACACAGAGGTGCTTCCACACACAGCCAGCACCCTGTGCCCTGCTTCAGGAAGAGCATCAGCAGTGCCAGGCCTGGGCATCACAAGGAGCAGAGCTCAGCCCCTGGTTGGTGTTGAGCTGCCTGAGATATTGCTCTGGGCTTTGCAGGACCTAATGTGTGTGTGGGGGGTCCCATGCAGCTCCCTATCATAGTCTGAGTCCCCTGACTCCATGGTATCTCTTCCCCACTGCTTGCCTGTGACTGCCCCCTCATGCTGTGGAGATCCCTCTCCCTGGACAGTAGTTGCTGGCTTCTGGGAAGCTGGGATGTGCAGCCGATGAGAATTCAGTCCCCTCTACAGCCTGTCAGTTCCAGCCACGGAAACATCCCATCCCACCATAGCAGGAAAGGGATGAGATGTGCTTGGAACCCTGAGCAATAAGGGTCAGGACTTCTCCTTACAGAGCAGGGGGAAAGCTCATATACAGCCTTTCATCTTGAAAGCCTGTTGTGTTGGAGAGGGATGGTGGCCATGTCACAGAGGCTACACAGGATCCCGACGTCTGGTGGCAAGAGGCCCTTCTACCTTAATTTTGGTTAATGATGCAGAGAAACTTGCAGCGCCTATGACAGAAGGCCCTCCTGCCTCTCCAAGGAGAAGCTGTGTCTGTGAAGACACAATTCCCTCCCAAGTCCTCCCCTGGTGCACATTTGCCCAACAAGCTGCAACTGGCAGCCACTCCCCGTCCAGACTGGCTGTAAAACTCATCCTTTGAGACTGATGATTTAATCAGATTTACAACAGAGCTGGAGTCTGGGTCTGCACCAGTTCCCCATGGCAACTAGCCTGGGAACAGGACTGAGCGAATGCACAGCACACAAAGAGAGCTCCTAGCGACAAGTGGTGGCGGGAGCTTTTGAGGCAATATAATGGCAGCGAAAGGTGACGTATGCCCAGAGAGCAGTAGAGAGCCATGACAGCACAGGATAATTGAACGTTGCCATCTCTTTCCAGGCCTGGCCTTTATCAGAAGCTTCTTCCTCTTCTTTAGCTCCGTGTTTCCCAAACTTGGGACGCCCCTTGTTCAGGGAAAGCCCCTGGCGGGCTGGGCCAGTTTGTTTACCTGCTGTGTCCGCAGGTTCGGCCCTTAACAAGCGGCATCCCAAGATTGGGAAACACCACTGCTTTAGATGACTGTTATTGTTCTGCCAAAACAATCTCCTGACCTGGAAACTCAGCATTATTCCCACACCCAGCCCACCTCTTCTTCCTTGTATTGACTGGAAGGTTTTAGTTCAGGTGCTGGAGAAGGGTTAATAAAGAACATTGCTCCTTCTCCAACTGGATAACTAGCTCCAGGCCTGGAGGTGCTGGTTACACACACCTTTGGCTAGTCATGGACCCTGGGACATATAATCACAGAGAAAGGGAAAGAGACAGCACTCAGCTACTGCCTTCTGAGACCTCATTCAGGGTATGTCTACACTACGAAATTAGGTCGAATTTATAGAAGTCGGTTTTTTTGAAATCGGTTTTATATATTCGAGTGTGTGTGTCCCCACAGAAAATGCTCTAAGTGCATTAAGTGCATTAACTCGGCGGAGCGCTTCCACAGTACCGAGGCAAGCGTCGACTTCCGGAGCGTTGCACTGTGGGTAGCTATCCCACAGTTCCCGCAGTCTCCGCTGCCCATTGGAATTCTGGGTTGATATCCCAATGCCTGATGGGGCTAAAACATTGTCGCGGGTGGTTCTGGGTACATATCGTCAGGACCCCGTTCCCACCCTCCCTCCCCCCGTGAAAGCAAGGGCAGACAATCATTTCGCGCCTTTTTTGTCTGCTGCCAGCCAAAGATGTAAAGGATAGATGGAGTGGGTCAGAACAAGAAATAGACCAGATTTGTTTTGTACTCATTTTCCTCCTCCCCTGTCTAGATCACACTGCAGTCAGTCACAGAGAAGGCGCAGCGAGGTTAATCTAGCCATGTATCAATCAGGGGCCAGGCTAACCTCCTTGTTCCAATAACAACGATAACTTTGGTGCACCATTTCTTATTGGAACCCTCCGTGCAGTCCTGCCTGAAATACTCCTTGATGTACAGGCACACCCTTTGTTGATTTTAGCTCCCTGAAGCCAACCCTGTAAGCCGTGTCGTCAGTCGCCCCTCCCTCCGTCAGAGCAATGGCAGACAATCGTTCCGCGCCTTCTTTCTGTGCAGACGCCATACCAAGGCAAGCATGGAGGCCGCTGAGCTCATTTTGGCAATTAGGAGCACATCAACCACCACACGCATTATCCAGCAGTATATGCAGCACCAGAACATGGCAACGCGATACCGGGCGAGGAGGCGACGTCAGCGCGGTCCCGTGAGTGATCAGGACATGGACACAGATTTCTCTGAAAGCATGGGCCCTGCCAATGCATGCATCATGGTGCTAATGGGGCAGGTTCATGCTGTGGAACGCCGATTCTGGGCTCGGGAAACAAGCACAGACTGGTGGGACCGCATAGTGTTGCAGGTCTGGGACGATTCCCAGTGGCTGCGAAACTTTCGCATGCGTAAGGGCACTTTCATGGAACTTTGTGACTTGCTTTCCCCTGCCCTGAAGCGCATGAATACCAGGATGAGAGCAGCCCTCACAGTTGAGAAGCGAGTGGCGATAGCCCTGTGGAAGCTTGCAACGCCAGACAGCTACCGGTCAGTTGGGAATCAATTTGGAGTGGGCAAATCTACTGTGGGGGCTGCTGTGATGCAAGTAGCTCACGCAATCAAAGATCTGCTGATATCAAGGGTAGTGACCCTGGGAAATGTGCAGGTCATAGTGGATGGCTTTGCTGCAATGGGATTCCCTAACTGTGGTGGGGCTATAGACGGAACCCATATCCCTATCTTGGCACCGGAGCACCAAGCCGGCGAGTACATAAACCGCAAGGGGTACTTTTCGATAGTGCTGCAAGCTCTGGTGGATCACAAGGGACGTTTCACCAACATCAACGTGGGATGGCCGGGAAAGGTGCATGATGCTCGCATCTTCAGGAACTCTGGTCTGTTTCAAAAACTGCAGGAAGGGACTTTCTTCCCAGACCAGAAAATAACTGTTGGGGATGTTGAAATGCCTATATGTATCCTTGGGGACCCAGCCTACCCCTTAATGCCATGGCTCATGAAGCCGTACACAGGCAGCCTGGACAGTGGTCAGGAGCTGTTCAACTACAGGCTGAGCAAGTGCAGAATGGTGGTAGAATGTGCATTTGGACGTTTAAAGGCACGCTGGCGCAGTTTACTGACTCGCTTAGACCTCAGCGAAATCAATATTCCCACTGTTATTACTGCTTGCTGTGTGCTCCACAATATCTGTGAGAGTAAGGGGGAGACGTTTATGGCGGGGTGGGAGGTTGAGGCAAATCGCCTAGCTGCTGGTTACGCGCAGCCAGACACCAGGGCGGTTAGAAGAGCTCAGGAGGGCGCGGTACGCATCAGAGAAGCTTTGAAAACCAGTTTCATGACTGGCCAGGCTACAGTGTGAAAGTTCTGTTTGTTTCTCCTTGATGAAACCCCCCGCCCCTTGGTTCACTCTACTTCCCTGTAAGCTAACCACCCTCCCCTCCTCCCTTTAATCACCGCTTGCAGAGGCAATAAAGTCATTGCTGCTTCACAGTCATGCATTCGTTATTCATTCATCACACAAATAGGGAGATGACTACCAAGGTATCCCAGGAGGGGTGGTGGAGGAGAGAAGGAAAATGCCACAGAGCACTTTAAGCACAGCACTTTAAAAGTTTACAACTTTAAAATTTATTGAATGACAGCCTTCTTTTTTTTGGGCAATCCTCTGTTGTGGAGTGGCTGGTTGGCCGGAGGCCCCCCCACCGCGTTCTTGGGCGTCTGGGTGTGGAGGCTATGGAACTTGGGGAGGAGGGCGGTTGGTTACAGAGGGGCAGCAGTGGCAGTCTGTGCTCCAGCTGCCTTTGCTGCAGCTCAACCATACACTGGAGCATTCTGGTTTGGTCCTGCAGCAGCCTCAGCATTGAATCCTGCCTCCTCTCATCACGCTGCCGCCACATTTGAGCTTCAGCCCTGTCTTCAGCCCGCCAATTACTCTCTTCAGCCCGCCACTTACTCTCTTCAGCCCTCCACCTCTCCTCCCGGTCATTTTGTGCTTTCCTGCACTCTGACATTATTTGCCTCCACGCATTCGTCTGTGCTCTGTCAGTGTGGGAGGACAGCATGAGCTCGGAGAACATTTCATCGCGAGTGCGTTTTTTTTTCTTTCTAAGCTTCACTAGCATCTGGGAAGGAGAAGATCCTGTGATCATTGAAACACATGCAGCTGGTGGAGAAAAAAAAAGGGACAGCGGTATTTAAAAAGACACATTTTATAAAACAGTCGCTACACTCTTTCAGGGTAAACCTTGCTGTTAACATTACATACATAGCACATGTGCTTTCGTTACAAGGTCGCATTTTGCCTCCTCCCACCGCGTGACTACCCCCTCAACCTTCCCCCCTCCCTGTGGCTAACAGCGGGGAACATTTCTGTTCAGCCACAGGCAAACAGCCCAGCAGGAATGGGCTATACTGAGTGTCCCTGAAGAAAAGCACCCTATTTCAACCAGGTGACCATGAATTATATCTCACTCTCCTGAGGATAACACAGAGAGAGAAAGAACGGATTTTGGTTGAATGCCAGCAAACATACACTGCAATGCTTTGTTCTACAGTGATTCCCGAGTATGTGTTACTGGCCTGGAGTGATAAAGTGTCCTACCATGAAGGACGAAATAAGGCTGCCCTCCCCAGAAACCTTTTGCAAAGGCTTTAGGACTACATCTAGGAGAACCGCAAATGCCAGGGCAAAGTAATCCTTTCACATGCTTGCTTTTAAACCATGTATAGCATTTTAAAAGGTACACTCACCAGAGGTCCCTTCTCCGCCTGCTGGGTCCAGGAGGCAGCCTTGGGTGGGTTCGGGGGGTACTGGCTCCAGGTCTAGGGTGAGAAACAGTTCCTGGCTGTCGGGAAAACCGGTTTCTCCGCTTGCTTGCTGTGAGCTATCTACAACCTCCTCATCATCATCATCTTCTTCGTCCCCAAAACCTGCTTCCGTATTGCCTCCATCTCCATTGAAGGAGTCAAACAACACGGCTGGGGTAGTGGTGGCTGAACCCCCTAAAATGGCATGCAGCTCATCATAGAAGCGGCATGTTTGGGGCTCTGACCCAGAGCGGCTGTTCGCCTCTCTGGTTTTCTGGTAGGCTTGCCTCAGCTCCTTCAGTTTCACGCGGCACTGCTTCGGGTCCCTGTTATGGCCTCTGTCCTTCATGCCCTGGGAGATTTTCACAAAGGTTTTGGCATTTCGAAAACTGGAACGGAGTTCTGATAGCACGGATTCCTCTCCCCAAACAGCGATCAGATCCCGTACCTCCCGTTCGGTCCATGCTGGAGCTCTTTTGCGATTCTGGGACTCCATCATGGTCACCTGTGCTGATGAGCTCTGCATGGTCACCTGCAGCTTGCCACGCTGGCCAAACAGGAAATGAGATTCAAAAGTTCGCGGTTCTTTTCCTGTCTACCTGGCCAGTGCATCTGAGTTGCGAGTGCTGTCCAGAGCGGTCAGAATGGAGCACTCTGGGATAGCTCCCGGAGGCCAATACCATCGAATTGTGTCCACAGTACCGCAAATTCGAGCTGGGAACGTCGATTTAAGCGCTAATCCACTTGTCAGGGGTGGAGTAAGGAAATCGATTTTAAGAGCCCTTTAAGTCGAAATAAAGGGCTTCACTGTGTGGACGGGTGCAGGTTTAAATCGATTTAACGTTGCTAAATTCGACCTAAAGTCCTAGTGTAGACCAGGGCTCAGTCACCTAACCACACAAGCTACTAGCTCATTCCCCCGCCTCTCCATGAGCTAGTAGATGGATGGTATTGATGATGGCATTGATGATGGCAGGTCTGGCCATAAGGAGAGTTAGGCATAGGTGGTTAGAAAATGGTAAGTATTTTCAGTGAAAATTTTTGGAGGGAGAGGAGGTAAAAATTTCAAGGAAATTTTCCAGTTTTTTGAGGAAAACTGAAATAAACCCACGTTATTTTCAGTTTTCAATGAAAAAAAATTTTTTTTAACAAAACAGAAAGGCCATTATTTGACAGAACCAGTTCTACAGCTGGACAAGTCTTAAAAACCTGCTTCCATCAATATTCGTATGGAAATGCATTTGCTGAGGCTGCGTTCACACCTCTTTTGCATTGGCCTTCATTGATTATTCCAGCATTTGCATTTACTAGCAAGAATGGTAACAAATCAGCAAGCCCTAAGCCACCCTGGGATAATATTTACAACTCATAAAGGCCACTATTTGCACCTGATTCCATGAGTTATGCTTGTCCAGTCAGGGAAGAAGAACACTATCACATGCCCTATTTGTCAAGCCAAACTAGCCTGAACTTTGAATGTAAATATTCCCAGTGCACTGCCTGCAAACAACCTACGTGCTGAATCACTCCAAATATCAAATTAATTAACCGTGATCTGATTGAGAACAGAGAAAGAGGCAAGGTTTGTGGAATAAACCATGTGTGCCCATTAATCTCCAAGCTTTAGCCTTTAAGAACATTGGCATTTTGAAACCAGAAATGGAATTTTTAATCTGACTGTGTCCCTTTAAGCATATGCAAAATAAGTGACAGCTTGGGGCCTTCCACCCACATACCCTCCACAGCTCACAGCAGAGCTAGGGAAACTAAACAAGGCCTGGCTCCTCCCCTCAGGTTCCAGCAGTAGGACCAGATGAAAAACACCTCCCTGTCCAATCCCCCTGTACAGAGACCTGGGGCCCCACAGACCACAGGGGCTCTGCATTCAATTAAGGGCAGTAGTATGTTGTATGAATCAAGGTTACAGTTCACCATGAAGGTATTAACCCTACACCATTGATAAATCCCAGCATGTATGGATTTATCATTCTAGACTGGGATGTTTCAACTATTCAACTTTTATCAAAAAAGATGCCCAGATAAGAAGGGTGCAAAAATTGGTTAAAAGCTTATCTCCTTAGAACGCAGTAGGATTTAGCTCCTTGCACAGTAAAAGCATTGCTAAATTGCAGGGTGGGAGAGGAGGAGCACAGAGAGCAGGAGACAGGGAGGCAGTATACAGTGGTGGTGGTGGGACTGGAGGCTGGTGAAAGAAAGCCAAGCTCTCAGACCTCAACCCTGAGATGGAGGGGCCACCTCTATGAGCCAGAGAGGGGTTCAGCCTCCATCAGCTGTCAGTCTTTCACCTCTGCTGAGTCGCCCACAAAGGGCCGGGGATTATCCATTGCGATGGCTGGATTTTGTGGTGTAGGAAGCACACTGATCCCTGTGAACACTGAGAGAGGCCACTGAAAAGCCTTCCCAGGGCAACAGCTTTTGCTCACTACTTCTCTTCACAGACTTGACCCAGGAGGAGTCTCAATTCATTCCTGCCATTTTTCCTCTTTGTGAAAATGAGGACATTCTGCCTTAGGGCAAAGCTGTGAATTCACCAGAGGCAGAAATCCAGCAACTCTGCTTTGCCACCTGGTGGCAGAAGTCTCTGAGGCCTGAAAAAAACCCCAAAAAACCCTGACTGGGTTGCGATTTTTCTTGATTGGCATTTTTGGTGACACCTTTCTGGTGCGTGTAGTGGTACTCAAAACTTTACACATGTAGCTCCCGTTACAGAAATGTGTTGTTCTGATATCAACCTTATTTTCCTTTCTTGTGGGAAGAGATGTATCCAGTCCCAAGAACCTGAGCCTTTCCCCTAGTCCCCTCATCCTAGAAATATGCCATGGCCATCAGGGTTATTACAGTGTGCCACAACAGGGTGTGACATCTTATATACCTGCCTCGGTTGTTCAGGCACCATGGTGATGGGCATGAGAGAGATGCATTTCCATTTTTAACCAAGAGTCCAAAGCATGTTTCATACAACATTTGTGGCTAATTACTTCGGTATTTCATTAAAGACTGTGAGGCGCTCAGATGCTACAGTAACAGGGGTCGTATAAGTACCTTAGATGGATACTGTGGTCTTTGAGATGTTTATCTAGTTTCAGTTATTTCTGTAACTTGTTTCAAACAGTGGATGGAGCCCCTCTCTTTCTCCTTCCTCCAATGCCAGTGCCTTTCCAGAAAGAAGGCTCACTTTATTGATAACATTATTGGCCCTTGGTTGTAACACTTTGTGCTATGTTAAATTACAGTGAAATGCTTCTGCGCCATGACTCTCCAAAGCCCATCTCACAAATACGAGGAAATTTTCCCATCCTCTCAGTGCCCTTTTCTATTACACAGAGCTAGATCTGAGCCACTCTATGTACTTCAAGTATAACCCGAACAAAGGGGTATTTGTTTCTGGCTCTGCACGTATGCTGCATGTCCTCATAACTTCCACTGCACCCTGCAAAGTGGGCGGGGAACAGCATGAAAGTGGAAATTGTCTAATGCTGCCTTATCAGCCATATGCTTTAAAGACTAGTCTAAAAGAAAATGACATTTCTTGCCTGGAAAAATTCTATTCTCTCCTGGCTTCAAAGGCAGCAGGATCACAGATTTTTAAGAGTGCCGAGAAAGCAGCTATTATACCAAAAAAAATCTTGGCACGGACTGATCTGTGGCTGCCGTGTTTCTTCCACCACCATGGCTGCCAAGGAGGCTCAATGTAGATCTAAGATGGGCTGTTTCTGATTTTCCCTTTGCTGATATTCTCTTTGCTTCCATTCTAGGGGTCGAGAGGCAGATCTAGTCTAACCGAGGCTGTTGTTTTCCAGGGATAAGAATAAGATCGATTAAAACCATCCTGCATTTGATAAAAGAAAAGGAGTACTTGTGGCACCTTAGAGACTAACCAATTTATTTGAGCATGAGCTTTCGTGAGCTACAGCTCACTTCATGCATCCGATGAAGTGAGCTGTAGCTCACGAAAGCTCATGCTCAAATAAATTGGTTAGTCTCTAAGGTGCCACAAGTACTCATTTTCTTTTTGCAAAGACAGACTAACACGGCTGTTACTCTGAAACCTGCATTTGATAGTATTTTTTGCAAGAAAATAGGCAAGGTACACACATTTGACTCATTAATATCTATCTCATTTGCAGCCACCCCATCTGCTATTTGCATGTGAGAAAGGAAAGTTCAGCACAGGGACTCAGACAAAGGCCTCTAGATCCTGTCTTTACTGAAAAGTCCATGTTCCAGCCCCAGGTTTAGTTCTGCTGCCTGCTACACCGATAGTTACCTAGGAAGCAGAGTGGGTTCCTTTGTGAAGGTTCCAGTCAGGGTCCCTGTAACTTGACCCCACCCTCAAGCAGAATCCTTCCTGCCAATTTGTATAGCTATTGATAGAGAAAAAACACAATGGTTTACAGAGCACAGGTGATTCCAGACAATAATATAGTAGAGACTGAGCAAATACACTTCAGTGTAAGACTGACAACAAAGAATGGAGGGTGGCTCGTGACCCATCTAACTCCCTGGAGGATGGTAATAGAACCACTGTCTTAGGTTATCCAGCACGGACAGACAGATGGACACACATTGCACTCAATGCTGGAGTCTATGGGGAGAACATCTGCCACTTACATAAGGCCTGTGGTACCAGACAGACGTCCTCTTCCTTTGGGACTGACTAACTTACAGTCTGCGATGCTGACTCCAGGACTGTAGAGCAATGGATAGGCCACTGCACTTAGGCAGATCTAGTGTTAACCCGGTTGCTGTTTCCAAGGGATTACTCACTGCATCAGATCTCAGAGCATCGAGTGGAGTCTGTGCTGATCCAGGTGAGTAGAACAGTCTCTTCTGCTCACCTGGCTCAGACACAGACCATTCTCCCCACCATTGGCTTAATAATTAAGAAGTTGTTCTTGCCAGGTTAAAGACAAACTTTTTTCCAGCACAGCCAGCTCCATTCACTTCTAATTGCACTCTAGATAAAAGATTAAGAGGAGGAAAGATCTCATTATCTGGGTGAGTTGAAGAGAATCCCCCTACCAGCAGGGCCAGTGCAGCTGTTCATGCCTCCACGAGTAGGGTTCCTACCTTTGAGATCTCCTCAAATCCTGATCCCTACCCTGGAGAATTAATTATCTGCTCCTTGTGTTCAGGCAGAAAATGAAAGATCTGATTTATTTGTATTAAGGCTGAAATTCTGACAAGGGTGAATTAGGTCTATCTCAGTGTTTAAATTCAGTTGCAACTCAGCATGGAATAGCTCTGATCTGCATGTGATCTATATGATATAGTTTGTGTACACACACACATACACACGACACAGTTCAGGGCAACTGCACCTGTATTCCCCTTCCATGGTCCAGCCAGGGCACCCATTTAGGCTTCCAGTTCCCCACTCCCTGCTGACTGGGAGATCTCCAGGCTGCACACTTCCCTGCCTACACTGCAAATTCCCCAGCAAGTCAGGCCTGCTTTGCTTTTCTCCTCAGAGGCTATAAACAGCATAATTGCCTACAGTTATCACACAGCTCTTTCTAAGCAAGCACATTTATTCTTAAGGTGAAAGCATTACAGAGAAAACAAGAGAAAAAAAATAAAAGAACTTACACGCATGCTACTAAGTTTACCAGAGATCACCCCAACTCCAACAAGGTGATCATCCTTCCAACCCTTCTCTAAGGAATGGGGCCCTCCCCTTGGACAGACATTTCTGTCTCTTTGCTGGATCAGAAAGGTGACCTAAGTCAGTTTAAACTCAGGCGGTTTATCCCAAAGTCCTTTCTTTGACTTTGGCCTCTGGAGAATCCAGTTTGGGCTAGCAAAGGCAAGCCTCCCCAGCAGGTGCTGGGTGCCTCTCTGGATAGGATGTAACTGAATGAATTTGCCTAATCACCCCCTTGCTGTTCTGAGTCCCTCGAGGGTCTGTGGTTACCCTCTCCCATAGAATTACAGACAGGCCCTGGCTTACAATGATACATCAACTGAACACAGTAAGATCTCCCAAAGACATTACAGGACATTGCCATGTCTGTCACAGTTGCCTTGAAACCGAGAAAGAGGTCCATTTCAAGGGGCTAAGCCTGATCAGAGAAATCCTGTTGATTTGGCCAGGTCTGCAGGATGAAGAGCTGTAGGAGCTTGACATTGCTCTTAGTTCCATGGGCAACACCGAATGCTATGCCTGAGATGCCAGCTGCTGCAAGGCAGCCATGAAGATGCTGGTTTCAGGGCGCCCAGCAATGAACGTCCATGTATTGGAGGCAGCTGTGGCTCTGCTGCGTGAAGCCCTGCCCTACTCAGAGAAAGGAGAAAATAAAGCCCAGTTAAAACAAATTCACCCTCAACTCAGCCTCCTGTGCCAGTCGGAGCTGAGAATGTGACGGAGCAGCTCTTCCAGATGAAGGAGCCCTGTGAGGCAGCTGCTCTGGCAGCCCAGGTTTGAGTCACGCAGAACTCAGCAAATGGGAGCTGAACAAAGAAAATAGAGAGACCTCAGAACACCCTTCAGGAGAAGACTCTCAGCCAAGTGGAAGGATGAAAAGTACAGGCCAGGCTGTCAACCTTGTTCTCACACAGATGAGCAGTTACTCACACAAATAACTTCAGTGAGCTACCTTGTGCGAGTGACTGCTCACTATTACTAGCAGCAGTAAGGGAGATCACAGGCTGGCTGTTAACTGGATTAATAAGAGATATAATTGTATTTCGTTCTTATTGTTATTTTGAGTGTGGGTTTTTTTAAAAAAAGAAAGTATACTTTTTAAAAGTGAGAGTTAATTACTATCCTAGGACTCAGTAGCTGTATGGTGGCACGCACACACACACCTCCTTAAGTAAATACTCCAAAAATGTCCTGTCCCTGCCTTGCATAAAAACCTGTAATGGATTAAGAAAAGGAGTACTTGTGGCATCTTAGAGACTAGCAAATTTATTTGAGCATAAGCTTTCGTGAGCTACAGCTCACTTCATCTGATGCATCCACTGTAGCTCACAAAAGCTTATGCTCAAATAAATTGGTTAGTCTCTAAGGTACCACAAGTACTCCTTTTCTTTTTGCAGATACAGACTAACATGGCTGCTACTCTGAAACCTGTAATGGATTAGTCAGGGACTCAGTTTCTGTTCTTCCAAAATCCCAGTCCCAAGCCAAGTTGGTTAGAAAACAAAAACCTTCCCCTCCCCCAGTGGAAAAACGTGAAATCACTTTTTTTTATTTATTCAGAGAATATTCTTGGACAAAATTTCCTGGTGTCTCTAATCTCAAATAGAGTGGAGATTTTCTAGAGCATGAGAGGGACTGTCACATGGGCAGTCTTTTTTGGTCAAAGAAATGCAAGGCCCATTATAGGAAGACGTAGTTTGGGGTAATCTGCATGAGAGAGATGAGCTCTCTGATACTATACCCCACACAATTCAGAACACATGCTCATCTTCTCCAGTTAGGAATAATTCTTGACTTGGCTAAGAGATTCTGGAACAAATTCTCTGTGTGAAGCACAGTGAATTCGTGGCAGGAATCCCCTCCCAATCTCCTGCTAGCGCCAGTCAAAATTTTGAAGCAATTTCCCCCCTCTGTTAGCGATTTAAAGCCTTGACACATTACCTAACTTAAAAAAGAATTTTCAACTGTACTTATAAAATATTTCATGGAAACACTTCTTAAATACATTACCACCTTCACTCCCCAGCCATGACAGTACTATTTGAAAGGATATGGCAGAGAAATGGCTCTCTCTCATTTAAACTCACATCTCTTGAAATTTCTGCTGCTCCAAGCTGATATTTATATTCTGTATCCACTTAAAAGGTGGGGGAAATAGGCAGATTTGGTATCAAATTTTGTTGTTTAAAAACTTGCGGAAATAAATACTTTGATCTAATCACATGTAAATTATGTGTCACTGCTAAAATATGGAACTGCATGTAAATCTCATATACAAAAGAAGCCATCACCATCTCCATGTAGAATGAAAAGAAATGTGGAATTTTAAAACCAGGGCGTTCAACTTTATTCACATTACAGCTTTAGTTTATATTCATAAACAAAAAATGCACTTACAGCAAAATAACTCTAAAGAAACTGGACTAAAGCCCTGATTCAGCAAAGCACATGCTTAACATTAAGCAGGCATTTAAGTCTATTCAACAAAGCACTTAGGCATGTGCTTAAGTCCCACTGAAGAAAAGTGAAGTTATGTCCTCTTAAAGGAAGCATTTAAGTGCCTTGCAGAATTGGGGCCTAAATTTGGTGTCTCTGGTCTAATAAGACACTGATGCTCATCTAAATAATCCAGCCTTACTGGGCCAGTAAAACTGGTCTAGGAATCTCATTAGATTTCCAGTATTTTCTGCTTCCAATCAGGACCAAACCAGGAAGGACAGATGTATTAAAATGAAGCACAGTCTATTTGTAAAATGTTAGATGAATGTTTGCAAACATAAAAAAACCTCCACAACACAAGGTTGGGGTTTGTGGTTCAGCTAAAAAGTTGGGCAAGGGATTGGAGCAGTTCTTCATTTTACCTGAATCATTTTGTCCAGCCCTAGACCAAGCCCTGTGAATTCAAGAAATCCATTACATGTATTATCCTCTGCAAGCCAACGTAACAGAGCTCCTGGAGAGCACCACTGTACTTCAGAGAAGATGGGATCATCTCAGCAGCAGGAGGTGCAATAGCACGAACCACTGAGGATCTCAGGGTACTTGGAGAGAGGTGGGCTGACATTTTTCTCTCTTTGAAATGGTGCTTAGATTGTGGAGAGATCCAAATCATATCTTCCTCTCCTGCTGATGGGGCTGGCAGCCTAGCACACAGCACTTCATGGGATCCAATACTTGTTCCCTCCTCCCTGCTCGGTAGGGGTGTGGAGGAAACTCCCATTAACAGCAGTGAGTTACATGTGGAAACGTCCTCAGTCCCTGTGCAAACAGAGAAGGGGTCTGTCTGGGCAACTGAAATTGCTGTGACAACCCCAGGCCACTAAAGTGGATCTCCTCCCCTTCGGAGCAGTGGTGAATGCATCATGTTTGCTTTGCAGGAGGCAGTTTTAAGTACTGGTTTCTGGTACTAAGGTGGCTGGGGCTACTTTGTATCGAGAGTATTGACCTAAGGCTTAGGGAATCTACAGTGTCATGTCAGAACACTTACAGCTTTCTCAGCTCACTGATCAGTGACAGAGCTGTTACAGGCCATCCAGTCAATGAATCCATGGCTCTGTGTGTGTGTGTGTCCATCTGTCCCTAGCCTGTAATGATCCAAAAAGATTGTATCTTGGGGAAAGTCATTACTAATAATTCACAGCATAGAATAAAGAACAATATTTCTGGATGCAGGAAAGATGAGGATGGTAAAAGCTGACTATAATAAAAATAGTAGGGGAATCGTTTTCAAAACACTATTAACCGGAGAAAACCAGTTCTTCAGTTCTTTCCTTCCAACAACAACATCTGTCATCAAAGCAGAGTGAAAACAAGAGCTTTGAAAAGAGATTAATCTCAGCTCAATGGCCACATCACAAAACCCATAAGCACAAGTACTGAGTCTAAGGCTTGAAGGGACATCCAAACCAACTCATCTTTTCTCCCTCGAGGTGGTCCCGGTAGGATATGGGGAGTGCCCCACATCTGAGCCATTCTTTTTAGGTGACAAATACAAGGAACTGTCCTGGACTGATGTGTCAGTTTAGGGGGGTTTGGAACAAACTGATAAATTAAACAATAAGAAGTCACGAGGACCAGATGCTATTCACCCAATGGTTCTGAAGGAACTCAAATATGAAACTGCAGAACTACTATCTGTGGAAATGTAACCTATCACTTAAATCAGTCTCTGTACCAGATGACTGGAGAGCAGCAAATGTAAAAAGGCTCTAGAGGCAATCCTGGCAATTACGGGCCAGAAGTCTAACTTCGGTACTGGGTAAATTGGCTGAAACAATAGCAAGAACACAAAATTATCAGACACGATCTGTTGGGGAAAAGTCAATATGGCTTTTGTAAAGGGAAATCATGCCTCACTAATCTATTAGAATTCTTAGAGGATGTCAATAAGCATCTGGGTAAGGGTGATCCAATGGATATAGTGTACTTAGACTTTCAGAAAGCCTTTGACAAGATCTTTCACCAAAGATTGTTAAGCAAATTAAACAGTCATGGGATAAGAGGGAAGGGCTTCTCATAGATCAGTAGCTGGTTCAAAGACAAGAAACAAAGGATAGAAATAAAATGGTCAGTTTTCACAATGGAGAGAGGTTAATAGTGGGGTTCCCCAAGGCTCTGTAGTGGGACCTGTGCTGTTGAACATATTCATAAATGATCTGGAAAAAAGGGGTAAACAGTGAGGTGGCAAAATTGCATACGATACAAAATTACTCAAGACAGTTAAGTCCCATGCTGACTGCAAAGACTTACAAAGGGATCTCACGAAACAGGGTGACTGAGCAACAATACGGCAGATGAAATTCAATGTTGATAAGTGCAAAATAATACACACTGGAAAAAATAATCCTGACTATACATACAAAATGATGGAGCCTAAAATTAGCTGTTACCCACTCAAAGAGATCTTGGAGTCATTGTGGAAAGTTCTCTGAAAACATCTGTTCAATGTGCAGTGGCATCAAAAAAGCAAACAGAATGTTAGGAACCATTAGGAAAGAGAGGGATAATAAAGTCAGAAAATATAATGCCACTATATAAATCCATGGTATGCCACACTTAATACTGTGTGCAGTTCTGGTCCCCCCATCTCAAAAAAGATCTATTAGGATTGGAAAAGGTGCAGAGAAAGGCAACAAAAATGATGAGGGGTATGGAACAGCTTCCCTACGAGGAGAGATTAAAAAGACTGCGACTGTTCAGCTTTGCAGAGAGACAATAAATGCGGAATACGCTAGAGGTCTATAAAATCACACATGGTCTGGAGAAAAAGCGTTATTTATCCCTTCACACAACACAAGAACTCGAGGTCACTCAATGACATTAACAAGCAGCAGGTTTAAAACTAAACAAAAGGAAGTACTTCTTCATAGAAACATAAAGTCAACCTCAGAAACCTGTAGCTATGGGATGCTGTGAAGGCCAAAGTGTAACGGGGTTCAAAAAGAATGAGAAGTTCCTGGAGAATAGGTCCAACAATGGCTATTAGCCAAGATGGTCAGGGATGCAACCCCATGCTCCAGATATTCCAAAACCGCAAACTGCCAGAACCTGGAACTGGCAGACAAAAGATGGGTCACTCAAAATTGCTTAAGATCTGATATCAGGAATCATAACATTCAAAAACCGGTAGGAGAACACGCCAACCTCTCTGGCCACTCAGTAAAAGACTTAAAGGTGGCAATTTTGCAACGGAAAAGCTTCAAAAACAAACTCCAACAAGAAACTGCTGAGCTTGAATTAATATGCAAACTAGATACCATTAACTTGGGTTTGAATAGAGACTGGGAGTGGCTAGGTCATTTCACATATTGAATCTATTTCCCCATGTTAAGTATCCTCACACCTTCTTGTCAACTGTCTAAATGGGCCATCTTGATTATCACTACAAAAGTTTTTTTTCTCCTGCTGATAATAGCTCATCTTAATTAATTAGCCTCTTACAGTTTGTATGGCAACTTCCACCTTCTCTGTATGTATATATATCTTCTTACTATATGTTCCATTCTTTGCATCTGATGAAGTGGGCTGTAGCCCACGAAAGCTTATGCTCTAATAAATTTGTTAATCTCTAAGGTGCCACAAGTACTCCTGTTCTTTTTGTGGATACAGACTAACACGGCTGCTACTCTGAAACCTGTCAAAATTGCTCTGTCCTGTTCAGTCTCTCTGAAACATGACATTGGCCACTGTCGGAGACAAGATACTGGGCTAGACGGACTTTTGGTGTGACCCAGTTCTTGTGTTCTTATGTCGGAAATTATTCCCACTGGTGAGCGGGAGTGTGTGGGGAGGGACCTTACGGTGCTACCACCTGGACTGATCCTGTCCTCAAGATAAATGGAACTGCCCATTTAGGTTGTAAGCTCTTCAGGACAAAGTCGGTCTATGACCCTGGCCTTTGTGCCATGCCTACCACTCTGGGGCCCTATTCTCAGCTGGTCCCTAGGCACTACCGTGATAAACACAATTAATAATAATAATAATAAATATTATTCTCCAGCAGAGAAATCCACTTTTTTGAAACCAAGAGGAGGAAGAGACAGACAGATTAATATTCTGGATAATAGCCTGTCCCTTCTGCAAAACTGTGATTCCAGCAGGAAGAAAACTCAGAATTTTTTGACATCCCAGATGACTCGATGCTATTCTCCCTACCTGAAGGCCCAAAAGTCCCTTGATAACATTAACTTAGCCATTTCCCAGCAATCTTCTTATCTGAGACTGCAACAAGACTCCCCCTTTCAGGATGACTCGTGGCATCACTGAAAAGCATGCAGGAAGAGATCGGCACTCGCTCGCTCTGCACATTAGGTGACTTCACTCTATTTGCCATATGCTTTTGCAATAGGTTCCTTTCATCAGCTGCCTTTGAGGTTCTTTGAAAAATGGAAATAATTAGGCACGTGTATTTTCACTGGCACAGGGACGCTGAAGCCTGATCTGAAAGGTTTCACCATTGCAGGGAAATAATAGGCCCAATTAAGTGTACTTTATTTATTCTGTGAAGTTCAAACACCACAGCTCTGGGGACAAGAATCTTATGCAGAGCAGGAGTGTGGGTTTATACAAGATCAGGGGTTAAAAATAATCTGCTTGGATTTACAGAACAACAACAAACCAAAAAAAAAAACAATGGACAGTCAAAGGGTAAAAGTTGCATTATGTGAAATTCACCCCTATGCAGAGGGCCAGCAAAAAAATCTAGGCACCTTTTCAGTCCTGTTTCTACTAATGCTAGGGCCAGAGTTGCAAGAAGAATCATGGGGTTCCAGTCTGTTGGTTTCATTTGTGTGCTTATTAATTTAACAGACAGCTAAAGAGATGGATTGAGCTGTGACAAAAACCTCATTGACTCCAGGGGGAGCAGAATCAGGCCCTTAATTATCACTCATGAGTTCTTGGTCAGCTGATACTTCCAAGAACTTTCTAAAGTTTCAAAGGAAAAAAAATCTCATCAGTGCATTTTAATTGTACACAGGTGAAAGGCACCATGTCATCTGGCTCGGGCTTGAGGGGAGGGAGCAGTTGTATTCTGTGGGACCAGTGCAAAAGGGCTGATGCTGCATTAGAACACACAGAGAAATCAAAGCCAAATAGAATTCTTAACCTACAGCAAACCACTATTAAAAACTGGAGAGGATGCCCTGAAAATAATTAAAGTGATGCAAAAGAAATCAACATGCTCCTGTGCTTACAGGTCTCAGGTCTCCAGGGGCCAGCTCCTGTCTCTGCTGCCTGCAGTGGCTTCCTACCCATACGTTTGGACAAAAGGCACTTTATTACAGTAATTTATCACCCCATAAAAGTGGCTCTCTTGCACTGCCGAATAATTTTGAAAGAAATATGTTTTAAAAATTAAAAATGCAGTTCGTGTATGCACACTCAGGTCTGCTGGGAGACATTTTTGCAACTACTGTAACTGCCTGGGTAGTTTTAATACCTCTACCTTCCATTATTTAAAGTATGATGATATTTTTTCCTTCTCTGAGCTTTGTCAGCTATAAATAAAAGATAAGGGTTGAACTGTATAGGGTATCAGTAAGCACTTCCATTATTGATACTTAATGTTACTCCGAGAGGGGATGGCGGGGAACTCACTGCTTCTCGTTCACACCTAAATCCTTGGGCATGGGCTTGGAAAAGCTGAGGGTATAAAATTAAGAGGTCATTTCTCCACTTCTGTTTCCATTTTCTCCTCCATGTGGCACATCCCAAGGCACAAACAATGCACTTTCCAGCTCCCCTAATGAACCATTTAGCTAATGCAAACACTGGGAGAACCAGGGAAAGGCTTTTGCTGGATGGCCCCCAGACTGATCAGCAAGACTCCCTCCTGCCCGTCCCCAGGCCTGGGAGGGTGCTCAGACAAAGGCCTGGTTTCAGAGTAGCAGCCGTGTTAGTCTGTATTCGCAAAAAGAAAAGGAGTACTAGTGGCACCTTAGAGTAAATAAATTGGTCAGACAAAGGCCTGAAGCTGGGGCTGCATTCACGGGACACACAAGATTTATTCACAACCCCCCTCCTACTTTCTGGGAAGGAAGAAGGGTCCTTTTCTGTGTCAAATCTGAGCCACTGGCTCCTCAGCTGCTATAGCAAAAAGAGCACATTTTCCTGGTGTTCTGCGGCATAAGGGTGTGCGTACTTTATTAGCATTGTAGTGTAAATCGCTAGCTCCTCCAAAGGCAATTAGCTCAACAACAACAAAAGGCAAAAAGGGACCCAACCACAATGGGCTTATTTAACAAATAATTCACCAGACAGGCGCAGTAAGGAAGGGGCAGTTTAGGCTTCTTTGATTTGGTTTTAGCAAAAATGGCTCTTAAAAAAAAAAAGAAAGAAAAGTGCCTCAGATTTTCCACAGGCTCCAGAGCCCTGATCAGTCCTCTCTGTGGCTTCCATTGCCCCCTCTAGCCCCCCCCGCCCATCAGCCCCAATCCGTGTGGGTTATGGGATTTGGGGAATTTGCCCCAGTGCAGCCACATCAGTGCAAACCCTTAGTGCAGATGTGGTGCTCTGGTGGGAAGCAGGGTTTGGATCTGTGCAGCTTACTCCAGAGAGTTCCCAGAGTTCGTGGCACCCAGTGCAAGCCCCACTTTGCACTGGTTCAGCCCATTTGATCTGGTTAAACCAGGGCAAATTTCCCCAATGTGGACAGACTCTTTAGCTGTGCAAGACCACCTCCGCCCTACAGAATCCTCAAACTCCTCCCTGCACCAGAGTTGCAAAGGGGCAGAGACTGTGACCTTTAGTGCCACCTAGCCTAATGGGATGAGGGGCCAAGGCCCACTAGTGGGGCAGTATGGGGCAAACTGGCACTGTGCCTGCCATTCCCTTAGATGGGGCTGTCACTCTGGCCCCAGCCCTCAATTCGTTACAAAAAAACAAACAAACGAGTCTGGACATATACAGCAAACACTTTGCCTTGCAGGGAAGCATGAAGGACTGAAGAGAAAGCCTTTGTAAGGGATGGCATCAGATGCACTCCACACTGGCTCTTCAAAGCTATCTAATTCTGCCCACCCCCCCCCCCCCCATGTGAGTCAGGAGTGACTCCCTCAAAGTCACTTATAGCCCAATGTCAAACTTGGGTGAGCTCTGATTCAGGGCCTGCCCTCAACGAGTCTCCTGAGCCAAAGCTGAAACAAGCTGATATGAGGCAAGAAATCATGTCCTCCTAGTGTCTATTATTAAATGTAACCCTTCACATAAAAATCTCCCCTCAATTTAAGTACCACCAGAGGGGGGTTTTAAGTATAACTGGACAGTTTTGCTTAATCATTACATCCTGGCATCTTTGTAGCTGAGCACAGAGAGCACAGGATGACTAGGTACCCTGGAAACATTTATTAAGTCAACTCTCCAGTAACTTCTATATACCAACATTTGACAACTGAACTGGTGAGGCCATTGTAGGCTCGGCTCCCCCTTCACAGCCCTGGTTTTCTACCTTCCTCCAGAGCTGGAAGGGATTGCATCAGCCATTCATGCCTACCGTACACTAATCACAGATCTGCAACTAACCCTGATGTCTCTTCAAACCACAGGATGACAGAATTAGCACATTACTCATGTCACCCTTTTTGCAACAGATCATCCTGGGGATGTGCCTATCTTCAAATTCTAAGAAGCAACTTCAGGATTCAGAGAATGAGCAAAAGTGAGTCATGCTCAGAGGTTTCTTTTGCTGCTTTTGTTCACCCAGCATTAACAGAAAGATAAGCTCGAATCTCTCCGAGTGCACAGACCTTTAAAGGATGAACAGACATTGAGGCCATTTGCTTTTGGATGTCGGGCTGAGCAAACCTCAGACAGGAGCACAGAGTTGCAGGCTGCGGTTAGGCTGAATCAGACTACATTTAAAAATGGAACAGTCTGTTCAGGGAGTCTAAGGCATTGAGGACCCATTGAAAGCAATGAGGAGGGGCTCTGCGTCATTCTGCCATCACAGGGAGAGCCCCTTGGTTATTCCACAAACATGGGAGACTCCCTTGCCACTTGGCACATGCTTAGGGTGACCAGACAGCAAGTGTGAAAAATCGGGACAGGAGGTGGGGGTGGGGTAATAGGAACCTATATAAGAAAAAGACCCAAAAATCAGGACTGCTAGTCACCCTACACATGCTCAAAGTGTCGAGTGAATGACACGTGTCCAGCAATGTGGCCTAAGTGGACTTGATGCTCAGATAATACCGCGAGTAGAAATGCCTAGACAGACATGTCCGTGATACAGATGGTGTTGCTAACCTGACGATTGTGAGCTTGGAAACTTCTGGTACAATTCTAAGCCTCCATGGGCAAACAGTGCACTGGATTTAGCTGTCCAGAACTGCACCTTCCCGTGAGTCCCTAAAGCCCCCTGTCTCGCCCAATGGAACATGCAGCCATATTGGCTGCTTAGGGATTAGTTTGCAGTCAAGTCTATAAGCTTTTGCTGAGTGAGGTTCTTTAAGTAATCCCCATCATTGGTGCAGCATCACAAGCACTTTACATACATGCCACAGTCACACTTTAGATTATGGTTCCACTAATGCATGGCTTATGAAGGGTTAATAATTAATCGCTGCAATACGCCTGTTACACACATGAACAATATGTGTTTTAGATGGTTATAAACACATCAGAAGACGTTTTTATAGATTGTTATAAGCCATGGTTATCTGCAACCTATTGCCCTGGTGGACTCTATAATAAATGATTAACCACTTATTAAAAACAGCTACAAACATTTTATTCACCCTTTATAAATTATTTCTAAATGAAGCCTTACCACAAAGCGTGACCCATGCCATCTCACATCTGTTCTTTCTCCCCATGCCACTGTGGCATTGAGTGGTATGTCACCAGGAGCTGAAGCACTTTCAGTAGGGTGCCAATTGTGGACGTTAGCATCACATATTGCATATCCTTATGGCCAGTCTGTCCCACACTGCACAGAGGTTTCACGCAAGTACCATGCTTTAATTTTTCCCAGGGGTTGTATAGCTGGGCGGACCATCAAAGTCAAGTCCGATCACTCTCTAGGGAACAGCTGAAACTGTTCCCCAGTTTTGTTGCATAGAGTAAACCCTGAGCAGGTCTTTTTTCCCAGAAGGTAATTTTTGTAAAGAGGTCTTGGGCGCCTTGTACCATTCTGTCCCTGAGAATGTATTCTCTTAATAGTACTATTCCTTCAGTTGGATCTGGATTTAGATAGACATATGGTGGTTGGGAAGTCATGCAAAAGACCCTGCCCTGAGCACACACTATTAGCCTTGCTAATTACTCCCTGCAGCACTTACCACTGGGTACAAGAGGCTTTCAGAACTGAAATGCTTCAAGGACTCTGCTTCCTTCACTGAAGTTTGGCTGCTTCTTCACAACCCACTACTTGAAGCTCTCTCTGTCTGTGGCAGCTCTCTCACACAGATGCAAAACTCGATCCATTCCAGGAGGGTTTGTGACCAACAAAGGGGTGTGATTTTGTAAGTGGTGTACTGTTGAGAGCCAACAAGACAGTTTACTTGAGAAACAGTGTTCAGAAACAGCAGAAAGTACCTGCTCAGCAAAAAGCATTAGGAAGGACAAAGCCATTAGCACCACTGAAGAGCTATAAATAAAGGTACTTGGGAAATAAAATCTCTTAGCACCACAGGAATACACTGGGGTACGAAAACTTTCAGATACATGTAAGGGTCTAAAGTGTTGAAAGACAGGTGCTATCCCTTCAGAATAGGAACATCTGGCATTCCCCTCTTCCCCCCTGCCTGTCCCACCTCCACTACCGCTTCATGGTATGGTCTTGAGCCTTCCACTTATGGTCTGATTTTCAAAGGTGCTGAGCACCGATAGCTCCTGCTGAGCTCCCACCATTTCCATGGACTTTCTACCTCAGAGTCAGCCCATTAACCTCTCTGCCTTATTTGCCCAATTTATGAAATGCAAAAAACCCCATACCAAGCTCCCAGAAGTTCTGTTCGGTTTTAATGGGTTAACTTTGAAGATGTTCTGTGCTATATAATTGCTGAGCATCATTACTCCAGTCCGCCCAGGCTCACACAGAATGTTTGGGAACCTTTCCGTGACCCTGGGGTAAGTTTCAAGCCTGTAACATAACCTGATGAGTTTCATTTTTCATAGCTCCACCTAAGGCAATATATAATTAATAAGTAACACATAAATCTTGTTTTCCTTTGGGGGTGGCACACTGTGCATGTGTGTGTATGTGGTGGGGGGTTCCCTAATACTTTCTACCAGAAACATAAGGATTAAAATGCCAAGTGGCAGGGGCAGAAGCACCAAGTCTGAGACGCAGCAATGCTCGGCACAAGGGATAAAATCTCTGCTCTGCTGGTATGTATCCAGGAACATAGGAATTGCAGTATTAGATCAGACAAGGGTTTCTCTACTCCAGCATCCTACCTTGAACAGCCACCAGTAGCAGCTGTTTCAGAGGAAGGAGCAACAAACCTTGCATCTATGCAATAAACTGACCACAGTGAAAATTTCTTTCCCAGTAGCTGGAGATTGGCTTATGTCTCAAAGCAAAGAAGGTTATGTCCCTTCCAAAACCATTTTGCTCATGTGCCGGTCGAGGGTGGACCGAGCCAGAAGGAGGAAATCTTGGACAAGGATGTGGAGGGGTAGGGGGACCCAGAGGCAGAGGACAACTCAGAGTGGAACAGGGCGTTGACTGACTCCCTCACTTCATGGGAATCTGCCTCAGATCTCCAGGAGACTCTCATGGAGATACTGGGCAATCCGCTGCCACAGGTTCTTTGGCAGAGCTGCTTTGTTTCTTGCCCCATTAAGGGTAACTTTCCTGCAGCGCTCTGCCGTCATTGAGGGGGGGGTGGGAAGAGACCATTACTGCACACAGGCAAGTCGCATAAGGGCCAGGGCGGAAGCCGCAGTCTTGGAGAAGACCCTCCCTTGATTCCCTGCTCACCCTCAGTAGTTAGATATCTTCCATAATGAAGACAGCCTGTGGAAAATGTGTGGACAGTAATGATTATAAGGCCCCCCTTACAGTGCTGGCTCTCCCCAAGAGCCATGTGCCCAGTGTACAGTACAGTCCTGGAACACAGATTTCCCCTGCCCCTGGTTATTCAGCATTTTGGGGGTCTTGTGGCTCATGTGTGCTTGCCTAGGGTCAGCCAGTTAGTGACAGGTATGTGAATAGTGGCTGTGTTTTAAATCAGTGAATCAGTGGTCTGTGTGTTGCAAACAATATCGCTTCCATAAAATGTTGCATTTTGGCTTCACAGATATGACCGTGGGAGCCCAGCCTCCCTCTTTGTTATCGCCAGCTGAACGGCTGCGCAGAATTAGAAAGCGGCCACGAAGAACTAAAGAGGACTTTCTGCGTGATGTCATGATGCACTCCATGGCTGAAAAAGAAGAATTGAAGGAGTGGCAGGACAGCAAGAAGAGGGACCGAAAGGAGAATGAGGTGCACCAGAACGAAGCTACGGAGCAGCTCTTAAAAGTTATGGAGCGCCAAGTGGACACGCTCCCGGCGCTAACAGCACTGCAAACTGAGCAGCTCCGCGCCCGCCCTCCCTTGCAGCCGCTGTCGCAAAACTCTTTGCCATACTCCACCCAGACACTACCAACACACTCTTATCAACCTCCTGGCTGCAGCCTGTACCCACTACATTCCACTCCTGCCCCGTCACCGTCCAGCCCTGCAGACTCCCAGTACCCACTGCACTCAACACCTGACCCGCTGCAGTTTGGCCCTGCTATAGTACAGTACCCGCTGCACTGTACTCTAAGGGACAAGGTTGCATGATACCTGAACATACACAAATCTTTAACCCTCCCAGGACCCCACCTCCTCCTGGGACCTCCCTTCCCCCCATCCACCACAGTGCTGATGTGTTTTTTTGTTTGTCTCTCTTCTCCAATTGTTTTTTAATAAAAGAATTGTGTTGGGTTGAAAGCAAACAGAGCCCTGCAAAGCAACAGGCAATTTTCTGAAACCTTCCTAGGGCCACGCCTGCACCAATCACCACCCCCTCCTAGCATTACAAGTGCTGCACTCCCGAGCATAGCAACAAATATTAGCAGATTTCAGCTTCAAATTGCTGCTTCAAGGCATCCCTGATCCTTATGGCCCCGCGCTGCACCCCTCTGATAACCCTGATCTCTGTTCACATTCAGCCTCCAGGCCCTGAGCCTCAGCGGTCCAGCCCTGAGTGAAAAACTTTCACCCTTCCCTTCACAACTATTAGGGAACGTACAGCACATGGCTATAAGCATAGGAATATTGTCATCGGCTAGCTCTAGCTTCCCATAGAGGCAGCAGCAGCGGGCCTTTAAATGGCCAAAACCACACTCAACAGTCATTCTGCACTTGCTCAGCCTGTTGTTAAACAGCTCCTTGCTGCTGTCAAGGCGCCCCATGTATGGCTTCATAAGCCACGACATTAAGGAGTAGGCAGGTTCTCCCAGGATCACAACGGGCATTTCGATTTCCCTTCAGTGATCTTCTGGTCCGGGAAGAAAGTCCCAGCTTGCAGCTTCCTGAACAGGCCAGTGTTCCGAAGGATGCGTGCATCATGCACCTTTCCGGACCAGCCTGCGTTAATGTCAGTGAAACGTCCACGGTGATCCACAAGCGCCTGGGGAACCATAGAGAAATACCCCTTCCGATTAATGTACTTGGTGGCTAGGTGGTCTGGGTTCAGAATTGGAATATGTGCACCATCTAACACCCCTCCACAGATAGGAAAGCCCATTTGTGCAAAGCTTTCTACAATGTCACACATGTTGCCCAGAGTCACAGTCTTTCGGAGCAGGATGCAATTAATGGCCCTGCATGCTTCTGTCAATATGAGTCCAACAGTCGACTTTCTCACTCTGAACTGGTTAGCGACTGATCGGTAGCAGTCTGGAGTGGATGGCTTCCACAGTGCAATTGCCAAGTGCTTCTCCAATGACAGGGCAACTCTCATTCTTGTGTCCTTGCACCACAGGGCTGGGGCGAGCTCATCACACAGTCCCATGAATGTGGCTTTCCTCATCCGAAAGTTCTGCAGCCACTGCTCGTCATCCCAGACATGCATGACGATGTGATCCCACCACTCAGTGCTTGTTTCCCCGAGACCAAAAGCAGCCTTCCACTGTGGTCAGTATCTCTGTGCATGCCATAAGCAATCTCATGTCGTAGCTACTACGTGTGGCGAGATCAATGTCACACTCCTCTTGCTTTTGTAGTTTAAGGAATAACTCCACTGCCACTCGTCACGTGTTAGTGAGAGCGAGCAGCACAGGGGTCAACAGTGCGGGATCCATTCCTCCAGACTGAAGAGGCAGAGCGTGCAGTACACAAACCTTTGAAAGATGGCGCCAAATGCAGACAGAAGTACAGGGATTACTGGGATGAGAAGCAACGCATCAAGGGGCATCGGGACAGGACCCAGGATGCCCTATGACCCCCTCCGCCTTCCCACAACTCTTAGCAGCGGAAGAGGAAGAGATGCTCTGTGGGATAACTGCCCAGAGTGCACTGCTCCGAATACCGCTGCAAGTGTGAACACGCTATTGTGTGGGCAGCTGACAGTGTGAACACACAACAGCGGTTTCCCTTCAGCGCTCTCTGAGCAGCACTGTAACTGCCAGTGTAGACATACCCTCAGTCTTTAAGACAGAATATTTGTACTTCATCCATACTTTTTTTTTTAAAACAGCTAGTTTTCCAATGTGTGTGCGCGCGCATAGGGCTCAGACAAGAGGGAAAGTTGTGAGGTGCTTTCTAAAGCACAAATTATTTTAAATTATATTTCATAGATATAGCCCTGAATACTTTATACACAACTTTAATTAAAAAAAACAACACACACACACAGGTCTCACCAGTTTGGCCTCATATTCTTCACACCCCATGTGCCATTTGTCCCTTTAAAATATAGAAAGTACTCTTTTCTCCCTCAAAAATCTAAAGGAGGCAGGCCTTGGAAAGGCTCTTTCCTGCCCAGACTGGGTCCAAGGGCTCTACACTGTACTTTCTGAACTAAGCTATCAATGTATGTTCTGAACGAGTTCATTGTTTACAGAATCAGTGAAATTTTTTTCTACCCTTTGTTCCTCTCAATTCTTGGCACTTCCATGAATTATGAAAAGCTGAAGAATTTGCAACTTGCCAGCAACTGATAAAGATAAAATTTTCATCTTTCATGTGCTGTTTGTCAGAGCCACACTCATCCATTCTTCCACCGAAGAATTTGTACGCCTTATCTTGAGCAACATCTGGGCTTCTAGCATGTTCTCTTGGCATGCAAGTTGGCTCAGGATTCCACAGCAGACCAGGGCTGGGTGCTCTGCATCCAAGATGTAAATTTGCTATACAGGTCTCCATTCTCCCTGGGCAATAGATCTTGTATTACATCACAATTCAATGTGATGTGTGTTTCCCCTTTTATTTATTTCAACATATACTTGTCTATTTTCACCCCCTCACCCCAATTTTCCAGTTTATTTCATCCAGGAAAATAACTGGCATGTCAAGTGTCTGAACTAGCTGTTATGAGTCCCTGTTGCCCTCGGCTCCCTGTTGTTCAGTCCTTTGCAGCACTGGAGATTTTTGTTTGTTTCCTTGTTCTCTCCTGACAATGCAGTTTTCCTGTGAATGTAAAACTGGTTTGTTTCAGCTGTGTTGGAGTGAGTGCAGTTCCCCACAGAGCAGGGCACAGCACTGTAGGGTTGTGTGTTACACGAGACATTAGGGCCTGATTTTCAGAAACGCTGAGCACTCACAGCTCTGGTTAAAGTCAATGGACCAGCTGGTGCTCTGCATCTCTAACAAGCTGCACGCATGTGCACAATATCTAAAGAGGAGCTCTACTCTGAAAAGCAGCTCTGTAAGAACGGCATTGCGGGTTTCAGTTTTATTTCCTCTTATAGACTCCATGCCCAACTTCGCCCTGTTTACAGGCTGTGAGGGTCTTTCTTGCTGCCGGTCATGCTGAGATTTGCCAAACCAAGCTGGGCCAATTCTGTCTTTGACATCATCACCAGCCAGAGAGTCCCCATGAATCTTAGCTGGCCCTTCTGTCAATTGAGGCAAAATAGAGGCCAGCATGCTCCCCTGCATCTCTAGTGGCCCACAGGGCTAACATGAGGTACAAACAAACAAAATCAACCTAGTCCTTTGCAGTAGAGTCAATGCAGAGGGAGCACACAGCTCAGGTCAGAAGCAGATCATTTGGAGGTTTCAGAGGAGCAGCCGTGTTAGTCTGTATTCGCAAAAAGAAAAGGAGGACTTGTGGCACCTTAGAGACTAACCAATTTATTTGAGCATGAGCTTTCATGAGCTACAGCTCTAGCTCACAAAAGTTTATGCTCAAATAAATTGGTTAGTCTCTAAGGTGCCACTAGTACTCCTCTGGATCATTTGGAGTTACTTTTCTGGCCTTACTGTCAGACTCAGGGTTAGATCCACAGCTGGTATAAAACAGGGTTATTCCACTGAAGTCAACAAAGTGGCACAGGTTTACAGCAGCTGAGGACCTGCCCTGGAGCCCCGTGCCTCCTTTTGCCAGTGGCAAGGCAAGTGTTGCTTTCATGATTGGCAGCTGCTTAACCCACAGCATTTCAAAGCAAAGGGAAGCACACAAAATAACGCAGGCAGGTCAGCCCGGATTTTGCTTGAATAAGGAGGCGATTAGCAGAAAGACAGACTGGTGCAAGCCATTGCATGATGTCAATGCATTGTCCCATATCTTGAAGTTTAGCAGCAGCCGTTTCTCCTCCTGTTTCTATTCAAATATCCTTATGAACAGACAGCCAATGATAAAGAGGAAAACATGGCTGTGAATGGCTCTGCTCTGACAGACTCTGTAATGGGAGCTGCAGACCCCAGCTGTGTGCACTGTAAAATTCTCTTTGACACTAGCACAGCCTGTGTTCTGCTCAAAGCCCTGGAAAGTTTTCAGAATTTTTCAGACAGTATCATATTAAGTTACCCAAAGTATTTTCAAAGAGGGTGTTCACTTGCCTAAAATTTTGTTAGCGTTAATAAAAAGTGGCAGAATTGGACAGAAAGCAAAGCATGTGCACTTGTGAAAAGAAAAAGTGGCCACTCAACAAAAATGTGACCCAATGGAGGACAAAGCAATAGGAAAGAGTCTGAAATGTCTGCAGTGTGGAGATGGGAGGAGGAGGGGCAGTGCAGAGTGTGAGGAGGAAGCTGGGGCAGGGGGAGGGCTCAGTCATTCAAAAGCCGTCCTTTGTTCCTTCTAACCACTGCCATTTCTTAGGATAGGTCTATACTGCGATTAAAAACCCTTTGGGCTAGCGGGGTTCGGGCTAAGGGGCTCTTTAATTGCAGTGTGACATTCCGGCTCAGGCTGCAGCCCAAGGTCTGGGACCCTCCCAGCTCACAGGCCTGACCTCATTTGTTTATTTAGATTTAAATAACTCCAATTAGTTATGGGTGCACCGACAATTAAACTCAATGCTCATCGGAATGGCCACGTACACGGGCCCCGTAAGTAAAGTAACCCGAGCTGTATTTTAAAGAAAGGTTTTGGAACCGTGCTTGCTCTGACTAAGGAGGGAAGCTGCAGGAAGGGCTGGCTGCGCTCAGTGTGAACCCATTTGAGAAGCTAGGCACACACTTGGGGCAGCTCTCCCATCCCACCACTGCAAGTGGCTACACTCCATTTTTAGTGCACTAGCTCAGTCAGAGCTAGCATGGGTATGACTCCTTGAGCTAGCAGTCCCCCTCCCACCCCGCTCCACTCAGACATATCCTCAAATCGCTGAGCCCCAGCTCCCCATCCTCCTTTCGTCTGAGCTATCTTGTGAGATTGTACGTTTTCCGGGACAGGGACTGTCTCTTAGTTTTTGTACATGCAGTGGCTGCCTAGCACAAGGGCCAAGATATTGGTTGGGGCCTTCAGCATACTAAAGCCATACACATGATAACAGTAATAAGCAGAGCCTGTTTTAAGATGAGAGATGAAAGGACCGATAGCACTCAGATACCACAGGCCTGATCCAAAGCCTTTTTAACCTTTCTATTGGACTTCAATGGGCTTCAGATCAGGCCCTACGAACCGTCTATTTTGTCTGACCGTAGTCACTGTACAGAGCAGCAGACTAGGAATGTACTTGCCCCTAAAGGTGGTCTCTACAGAACAGGGCTGAGATGCACTGGCAGGGAAGTTTGCCCGGTCCTCAACCAGACCGTACCTGCTCTCTAGGATTGACAGTCTGGCACCTTTCAGCAGCACTAAATAAAAGCTGGTGGGGAGAGGAGGAGGGGGTTCTTTTATTTTACTTTAAAGAGCCAGAGACCAGAATTAAATTTTATGTTACTTTTAAAGTCAAACACACATTTGCAACACCGAGCCAAGTCAAATGCTAAATTAGCACCATCAGCTAAAAAGAAAACTATAATTACCGGTGAGAACATTTTTAATTACCGGTGAGAACATTTTTTTGAGTTTCTTAAAGTTACTTCATTTCTAGATACACAAATGGGACTATGAAGATTTGCTAATTTTCTGAGTTTTAGTTTATTTGTGAGGTGCTAACAACACTTTTCTGCCCTGAAAAACTTTTCTTCATCTCCTCTTGTTACAGAGGGACCTTTAGAAAGTTGCCGGAAGTATTCGTGGGCAGTAAATCCAGTGTTGCAGTATGCCAGTCATATTATTCCCCTTACTATCATTATTTGTGAGCCCCCAAAAGCCTGCCTGGCACTTCGCAGAGACAAGAAAGAAAAAGTCCCTACCCTGAAGGGCTTAACTAAACTAGACATGCCTGAGGAACTGAGACACAGAGAGCTTAATTTAGGGCATCTAAATGGGAGCTGAGCTTTTTTTAAAATCTGGCCTTATGCCACTTATGTAAGGTGACACAAAAATTCTGACAAAGCCAGAAGTTGAATCTAGATCTTCTGAAACCCAAGACAATGCCTTAACCACAAGAACTGCCCTGCTACACACAGTGAGTAGATCTGCAGGGTACGAAGGTTCATACTAATTTTAAGAACTCCCACTACCTATTTGCTGTAGAAATGTAGCATTTGCAAAAACCCTTCAGTGATACTAGAACTGGAAAACCAGCTACCCGTCTTTTCTTAATTTATTTTAGTGTCACCACTGCCCTCTACTGATTGGAATCAGAACTGGTTAAGTATGTGCCCTGGGAACTATACAGCTAACAGATACCAGGAATTCTGCTCTAGTTGATGCGGTAAGGACCAGTGCTTCTGGAGCAGGAAGATCTGCGTGCCCTGTCTTCTGAGACCATGAAGTTCCAAGAGGTCATGCTCTGTAGCACAGTGACAACGGTGAGGTTGCCTGAATAGCCACAATTTGTGATTGTGTATTACATGTTTTACACACACACACACACACACACTTAAAAACCATCCTCATAACTTTAAAAAGCCACTATTTGCTACCCGTGTAGCCTAGAAATGCTAACAAACACTAACGTACAGCAGTATGAACAAGGCTGCCCTAATAATGTGCCTCTCTGGATTCTTGTCATGCTGCCCTAGTGATATTCAGCTCAGTAATGAAAGTGACGGGAATCCTAAGAAAGGAAGAACAGAGAAAATAGCAAACAAGCTTGGAATAATGCAGAGTTGCCATGAAGAGTCACAGTTTCACTTACAGGAATTTAGAGAAGTTTGATTTTTCCCCTTACCTCCCCATGGTCCTCCTTGTTGTAGCAGGAGCAGCAGAGTCAGTCAATGGGAGCAAACAGAGTGGAGGCTATTGGTGCACAGCTGAGCACAGCTTCCTAAAAGGTTGTAGAGGACTTTCCATCATCGGGCTCAAATCGAAGTCACACTTCATCTATCAGATCTGGCTTCTCCAGCCTTGGGAATTAGAAGGCTGTTGATATCATCAGGGGGAATAGGGACATCACTTCACAGCTCAGAGCCATCCTTATTTAGGATGGGATTGTCAAAGGGTGGTAGGGTGGGCTGGGGAGGCGTCTACCTCCTGGGACCTGAGACGAACCTATACAAATGACTCAAGAAGATACAATGCAGTTGGAAGTGGCAAGGTAGATAAAGACACAGGTGGGAGGTGAGGAGGCCATGAGACAAGGCACCAGGGAAGGAGCCCACACTCTGCAGAGGAGCAAGGCTGAGTCTCCCCAGGGAACTTGTCTCTGGGGGATACTGCAGTGTGGGTGAAAAAAGGGATGGAAGGACAAAGTAAAAGAGGTGGGACTTTTCATTGTGGAGGAAGAAGGGGAGAGGTGAGGAATAGCACAGGCTTTCCCCCCCCCGCCCGCCCCAGCTCTGATAATGCATCTCAGGCCTCTCCTCCATCCAGGGGCGCTGGGACTACAGTGCACCATGGCTTGAAGTAATAGCCGCAACCAAATGCACAGCTTCCATCATACAACAGCATTTACACTTTGGTTCAATGGCTTCCAGCCCCCCTGCCTCCACCAGGCCTCTCTTCCAGTCCTGCCCTCCACCACCTCCCCACATACAGAGCACTCCCCCAGACACGTCCTACTAGCCCAGTCCTGCAGTTCCTTATTTGCGCCTTTTGCTGAATATGCTGTGCAGATTTATACTGGCTGATTTATAGACTCCATAAAAACTAGCTGCATAGCATATAACAGGCAGTGGAATCAGGCTAATGCATACAGGTGAGGCACATTATCCTGACTCAAGCTACAGCCAGAAGGGGACAAGACCCCAAGATCTTGGATTCCTCTGTGCAAACCTGGACAGGAAGGAACAAAGAGTCTGGGAGAGAGAATTATGGGATTTTGATCTCAGCCGTTTCCTTTATGTTGTTGTTGTTGTTGTTGGAGGTAGATAAAAAGGACCTGAGCAGGACTCTCGGCACCAGGGAGTGAGATACTAGAGAGATACAGCAACCTGCTCATTCCACTTCCCACTGTAAAAACAAAGCAACTGTCAAAAGGCAGCAGGGATGGGACAGGTAGGAACCTTCTATCCACCCTTCCTCCAAAATACTGGTGCTTTGGATACAATGGAATCCAGGTCTGAACCAGAAATGATCTCTGCTTGGGGGGCCAACTGCAGAAGGAAGGGGCAAAGTAGGTGTCCAAGGTACCATTACGCTAGCCTCACTCCTGCTGCAGACATGGTGCTAGCTACTAATGGACGTGACCCGAGACAGAAGATATGGGCCAAGGGGCAGGATTTAGTCCCAGATCCAGAGCCCTGCCCCCTTTTAAACTGGAGCATCTGTGATCCCAGCACCCTAGTTTAAGCCCATCTCTGATGGTAAGTGAAATGAGATGGAGGAGGGGTGCAACTAACGGACATGCATATCCCTCTGTCCTGCAGACAGAGCCAAACCCAAGAGGTCAGAAGCTAGCTCAGTGTCACAACTGCAGAGCGCTGAACACCAGAACATGTTCAGGTACAAGCCTTGGAGCCTCTGCTTCAAGATGGCCCTGTGTGCTCCCCTCTCCCCTGCTCCATCATGCTTCCCCTCCAGCAGGTTAGATGGTGGGAGACCTGGGAGGTTGCAGTGTTCCTTTGTCCATGGGGGCCTGTGTGAGCTAGTTACCTCAGGGCACAGATTCTGCGACCCACTTCCAAACCAAGCCCTTGCATCCTTTCTGAGGACCTGGGTGGGAGATAAGGACTCCTCAGTCTGCCTGGGAGGGGAAACCATTACTCTAAAGGGATAACAGGAAGCACGGGAGTGGCCTGCTACAGCAGCGAGCAAGGAGGGAAGTGGATTACAGTAGAGGAAACAGAGCAGCTTTCTGTTTTAGTGCAAAGGCAATGATTTATTTGAATAAAAGTAGGCTTTCTTGCTATCTTCTTTCCTGCCCCTCTCAGCGTTGGCAGGCTCACATGGCTATATTCTGTTTGCACAAGGCAAAGGGCCCAGCCGCACCAGCACGGTCTGCTGTTGCCAGAGCGCAGCGTACACACCAGTTCCTCCAGCATTTTCCAGTCTATCACCGGAGTACAGTCCCTCCCCCAGCTTTGTCCAGGGGGACCTTTGTACTCAGTGCTCTCAGCAGAACACCCCCACGGCAAGGACATGAGCAACACACCTGATTCTGAGCTGCCCTGGCCCATGTGTCAGAGCAACACACCTGATTCTGGGCTGCCCTGGCCCATGTGCGATGATTTATACTCGTGCAAACTCAATGCACAATGTGACCAGGACACTAGGCATGCAGCAGAAATGATGAGATGAGGGGCAGGGCAGTAGTGAATCAGACCTACTGAGGATATTAACATCTTCAGCCCGGGGCCATTTTGAGGCAGGCTAAAGTGAGACCTGCCTGGTGCCTAGGCCTCTTCCACTGGGGTGAATTCCACCCTTACCGGTTCCTTCTTGCACAATCACCTGATAGACTTCATGATCCAAAGAATTCAGCCACCCTGTCTCAGTTATAATTCATTCCATGAGGTCAAGACGGCTGGATTTGTGTGTCTAACGGGACAAAGCTATAGCAGCAGAGGAATATGTGAAGGCTATTTCCTACAGACGCTCCCTAATTCCTGTTTTAGTGATTTGTGAGATTATTTTTTAAATCTTGGCATTTGTTTGGAGTCCTCTGTAATAGACACAGATAATGTTTAATTTACTTTAATTAAAGATATTGGGGTTTAGTGGGTTTTCTGTCAGTTCCCATAACTCATTTTGATGGGAACCCATTGGATTTTAATGGGAAACCTATTAGATGAACATATTGCGATCTTTAATGAAGCTGATGTGCGATTATACAGGGAACCACCTAAAGGTAATTAAAACCTATTGAGGCCACTAAGGAATAAAGTGAAATGAAGTTAGTCTTGTTTAAGACAATTAATGTAGACAATGATCTGAGAACAAATTAAATGATCCTTGATGACGAGAAGCTGCGCAGGTGGCTACCCCAGAAAATATAGGACACACGAGCAAGGCTTTTGAAGAAAAAAATCCCCATAATAATGAAAATATATTTGTTTATATTACAGTCAGGCCTTCCCAGGGAAGCTTAACCTTTTCCTTCCCTGGATGGCATCAGTTCCTGATCCACCCACCCACTTCGTTTAGAACACACTCAGGGTTTCAGGAGAGGGTTTGCACCTAGCTAACAGTAAGCACAGAAGCTGATAAAGGAGTATTGCCAAGTGGGGAATGCACAGAACTGGAAGGTAGGAGGGCTTGAGTGAGACGCGAGTGGTGCCTGGGCCTTTGGCTGGCACTCTACACAAGGGCCTGGAATTGCACCCGCTGTGACAGATAATAAACGTGACTTTGCAGCGTCTCAAAATGCTCAAGAGTAAGTGATGGCTGGTCTCCCTGCACCCAGGTTCCACTGGGGAGCGTGTGCATGGATCGCTGAGGTCAGCATCTGCCCTTGTCATCTCCAAACTCTCTGCCTACACAATGCCGCTGCAGCCGCTCTGCGGTGTTCTTGCGTTTTGCAGCAGTCTCAGCAGGTGACATTGCATGCGTGACAAAGAATATATATTTTAACCTCCGGGAGGCTTTTTCTGGCAGTGGTTTTGCACTGAGGGTCTGTCTACTCTGCAGCAAGTGTAAACTTACCAGAGCTAGCTTTGATCTAGCTAGCTTGAACAAAAATATCTGTGACGCTGACTGACAACACGTGGCAGCACGGGCTAGCTCCTTGGGTAAGGACCCGGGGGCCTGGATGGGGTTGTGCAGCCCCTGCTGCGGCCTGCAGCGCCGCTGCCCCCCGGCTATTGTTTTGGGATCTAGCTCAACTGAAGCTCACCCAGGCCTTAGTCACACCTCTGACTGCAGCACAGACGTGCCCAGAGAAAAGGGCAAGCTGGACCTGCTGCCCAGATCCAGGACAGGGCACGTGAAGCGGTAATAGCGAGGGGCAAACTCTCACCCTAACAAACCACATGAAGTCAGACATTCTCCCAGGATGATTATTAAGAGCTTCAAGCAGACTGCAAACCATCGCACCAAACCACACCCAACCACTACCGTAAGTCAGATGACTAACGTAGACCCAACAGTGCTGTCGGTCACCTGCATGACACCAGGACATACCATGCTTTGATGCAGAAAGGTCCAAGCAGTAACATAATTAACTGTAGGTATTGTCCACTAATGTTGTTTCTCAACAAATCTGATCTGATCCCTATTCACCAGCCTCGACAACCAGGCTGCCTCCCCGTCCTCTGGCGGAGGTGTTAGCCAAGATTTTAGAATTCAACAATGAAACGGGTCTGCAACTAAAACATTTATCTGGCAGTTTTCCCTCTTTAAGTCAAAGTGTTATGTTGGCACGCTGCACTGTAGGTGGCGATTTGCCAGAGGAAAGCATGTGCTGGAAAACCTTGCTCAATATTACAGCAATCTCGTGCTTGTGTGTCTCAGAAAACTCCAGGAGGAGCATGCCAGCAGGGCTAACAGCAGCCAGCCAGCCCCCCAGGCAAGAGGTGAACAAGGCTCAACGGTGGCTCAGAGCAATCAAAAAGCAAGGGGCTGCCTAAAGCCACTCTCCATGCAGCAAGGCGGGTGCCGGGAATAAAATCCAGCAGTGTGAGTGACACGCAGTGTTTCCACTGGTCTGCATTAGTATTATGGGCACCTCAAAAAGAGCGAGATTTGTAGGGGATATCGAGGCATGTTATCTATTCACAATTATTTCCCCAAGATTGGCTACAAGTTGCTTGGGAGCAGCCCAGATTTCAGACAGTTCTGCTGGGCTATTTAGTTGCGGGTGGATAGTGCCTGAGAGGTTAGGAGAGATTTACATGGAACACATGACTTGTGAAGACACCCTGCCCAAAGATGAATAGTCACCGTCTTCCCCACTAGGCAAGGCAAGTGGAGCCTGGGTTCAGAGGTCAGGATGCTCTTGACTTGCTCTGTGGCATTGTCCTATTAGTAGCCGTTAGAGCTCAGGTAATCAAGCTCTGGCGTGAGCATCATGCTTCCGCCTGTACACAGAGGGTGTCGTGGCTTCTCTAAGATCAGTTCCAGCGAAGTCAAGGAAGAAGTTAGGATGAAAACAGGAGGATGAAAAAGGGAATTATTGTATAAAGCAAACAAAATCAACCACCACCTTTCACATCCCCAGTGAGTCAGGTCCCTGAGGTCTCAGTCCAGGACCCTGGTGGTTTCAATAGAATGTGCATGCACCATGAAGAGTCCTGAGAGCTCTGCTTTTCTTTATGCCTAGTGCTGGCAGGTGAGAGAGACTGGGAGGTGCAACAGATAACACATCATCTTAAACCATAGCAGGAATTCAAACAACGGTAACAAGCGCTTCCCATAAATACAGTGCTGAAGTTCAGGGCGTTTGAGTCCTATAGAAAGCAGAGTCCTGTGAACAGGGTCTCTCTCCCTTGGGAATGCCCTGAGCCTTACTAGAAATCTAGACAATCTTCTGGGGTACTTGTAAAAGGAAATTCTCCATCACTTGCAGTCTTTACAGAGGTTGGGTGTCTATTTCTAAAGGAAATGCTCTAGTTCAAACACAAGTTATTGGGGTCAAAGCAGGAATTACTGGGTGAAATTCAATGGCCCATGTTATGCAACAGGTCAAACTGGGGATCTTAAAGGTCCCATGTGGCCTCTCAGTCTACAAATCTACAAAAAGTAGTGCAGCGCAGTTACAGGGCAGTGGGGAGCCTTAGAAATAGAGGTTGCTCAGGAACAGGGACACACTGGTCAGATCACAGTGATCAGTCCATATTCAATCCAACAGGAGCTAAAGTATAATTTTTTAAAGGCATTTTTCATTTTCAAGCTATTTTCCAACCACAGAATGCGTGCCCATAAATGCCCAGCTATGTCAAACATCAAATAAAAGCCCTGGATTAAGTTGCCATTCCTTTTCTCATTACATTTGCAAAATTAAAGATGTCTACAGTCATAGCCTAGGGCTTCAAGCATATATTTACACACACAAAAATCAAGACCAGACATTCATGAAGGAGAGTCATACAGCTGATCCCTAAATCCAGTCAACAATAGCAGCGAGCAGCTTCTCTACATTAATTGACTTCCGTCCCTGTGCAACAGCTAGAGAAACAGAGTCTTTCTTAAAGCCCAGCTAGTTAATAGAAGGTAAAACTGAGCAATACCTTCTGCTCCAGCTGGAGAACATTGCCTGATTGCAGCTGTACTGGGGAAGAGTCAGGATTGGGATTGTTATTAAGTGGGAGTTGGTGCCACGTGTGAGAAGCACAGTTTTAAGTCTGTGTTTCCGGCCCTCAAGTTTGGGTTGTGTTTTTAAACTCCAATATTCAGGGGAGCTATTATGCACTCACACCAGTTTATAGGCGCATACAACCTTAACTTCGCTGTAACAAAGCTTTTTGAAGCAAGCTGGTATGAAAGATGTTATATAAATACAAACTTTGACTGTTTACTGGTACAGACTCTAGGATAAATATGCAGCATTCACAGAGCTCAGCCAAGAAAAGCAGGCTGGCTGGTCTAACCTGGACACTTATAACACAGTGCAGCTAGAGCAGAAATGATTTCCAAGTAAAAGATTCACAGAAATTGGTTTGGGTTTTCTAGGATCGTCATCTTCTAGGTCTTGCTGTTCTTAAAAATACCAACTGAGCAGACTTCACACAGGAAGCCTCAGTGCTGGGCAGCTAATGTTCCTGCACAACCACCTGCAAGCAATAAAGCCGCTGCTCTCTTGAGTAGCACAGAAGCAAATCCTGGAATCTAGCACACCTCAGTGGAAGTCAGCAGAAGAGCCCCAGTGTCACAGCTCCCCAGACCGGTATAGCAACTGCTCCAGCTATCAGTGAGAGCTTGATGAGCCGTTTAGTGTCACAGATATTAGGAAAAGGCAACCACCTAGAGAAAAGGGTCAGAGAGTGAAATTATTGTGCGGTGGGTATGCCACAGGAACCCCTGTTTCACCGGCATTGTGTTTTGTTTTGTTTTTCTTTTTGAAAGAGTGCAAGGATTAGCAGGGGGGAAGCAATGCAGCTATGATTAATATTTCACCCTTAATAATCTTTTGTAGGTCTAGCTGCTTCAACCTCGCTGACGTCAGGAACTGTTGGGTATCGGTTTGTCACGTAGAGCGCATAGTTTTACAAGTTTGCTTGGGGAAAAAAAACCCTAAAATATGACGTATGTGCCAGTAATGCACAGAGTGGTCCTTCTGCCATGCTTCAAAATACATCCGTCCCAATATAACCAAATGCAAGGTATGTGCCCACAAACCTCCCAAGACATCAGAGCCTGATTCCTATTTTCCTAACTGCTGCCTCCTACATGCTAATAAAGTCACTTCTGGGTGAGGGGGAGAAGATCTTGTCATTTTGTTTTTTGGCCTTTGGAAAAGCACCAGATGCCACCAAAGGGCAGGTACAGGATTTGAAAATATTTCTCAGATGGAGGACTTCCCTTCTCCCCTCCTCACCTCCCTCAAAAAGTTTTATTCTCTTTTCTCCTCCCCACAACCTTTGAAAATCCTTTGATTTTAATGCCCTGCTTCCCCTCTGACTAGTTCAGGAACTCATTTACCTTCAACATTTTTACAGGTATTATAGGAAACCTAACAATCAGTTTCATACAACATTGGGAGCGCCTCAAAGTTACTTTACATGTACTGTACTCCTACTACGGGACTCCTGAGCAGCATTTCAAGTTTTGGAGCTGCATGTGGATAATTCAAGCAGAGCAGAGGTGTAGAGACATGGCAAAATTGGAATGCAGAAGGGGAGGGGAAACTGGAGCAACTGTTTTTTGTCCTTTATTTTGTAGCTAATCTCCACTAGACAATCGTTGATCAAAGTTATAAGGAGGATCTGAAACCATCAGCCAGAGTGAATTGATAGCACAGAATCCATTTAGCAATTTCCTCTACATGATGCCAATCTAACATATATAAATATGGGGTATACTAAAATTATTTTTGGATGGATTTTTTTGATGTGTGCTGAGTACAAGGGAATTACACTTAGCCTGCAAGAACCATTTCAAACCAGTCCAAGCTGGATGAGCCCACAATGGACCTTCCCGGCTACTAGTATCAAGCCAGAACTATTTCCAGCCTTGTACGACCATCCCGACCAGCCCCTACTCTCCAGAGACATTACTCCTCTCCACCAGTATATCACATTAGCACTGCAATTGCCTATTTTCATCCTGATCCCCACACTTACTCCTGGCTCTAAATTGTTCTTTATAAAGAGATCTGCAGGGACCTTGTTATTTTTATTGTTGCAATAAGGCAGATCTACAGGAGAGAAGGAAAAAGTGTTTAGAAAGGTAGCAGGGCCCGGAAGGTTGTCTGCATGTCAGTAAGGGCCTTGCTGCAGAGGCCAGGTGACCCAGGTGCTTGCTTAGGTGAGCGCTAATCAGCTCAGCTTGCAAAATGTGCATCAGAAAATAAAATACAGACGCCGCCTAATGTAAGGGTTAACCTGCTCTGAGATCTCCTTCTGCCAGCAGAGGCAGAGCAGTGATTTACAATCTCCTCAAATAGAGTCCTGAAGTGATGATCCTGGCCCTCTGCTCCTCCGGGGTTGGGTGCCTTAGATAGAGGGGAAAGAGTGCGCCCACACACTGAGCAGATCCAGAGAGGGCTTCTTGCTTAGAGGAGCTTCCCAACATACTATTCTTGTATCCCAGGTGACAAGCTCTTTAAATCAAGGCACTGCAAGTTGACAGTATAGAACGATGAACTTTACCGATCATGTCAACACTGCCAGGCTGTGTGCACAGCACCCACTAGACTCCCAAATTCCTGTCCTAGGATGCACTAGACTGAGTTTACCACCTGGGAAAGGCCCTCTGGAACCCATTTCTTTGGTTGTTCAAAAAGCTGTGGTCAATAATCTGGAGGGGAAGCCCCTAAGAAATGGTGTCTCCAGCAGGATTGCTCACATGCCACTGATTGCCTGTTTAGACTCAACTCTTCCCATGCAGAGCCCTACATCCAGCCCATTGTCCTTCCAGCTGGAGAAAACTAAAGGGGTTAATATTTTATGTAACACTAGGAAACAGAATGACATATTAGCAGGGGGAAAGGTGTTGTGCAAGCGGGTATGGAAAAGTCCAGCTTGAAGAGATTGCAATGCAAACCTACAAAGCCTGCAAACCCTGCTTTTTTAAACAGAAGGCAGGATCACTGCTACTGCAGGTGATGCAAGGCACTCAGCATTCTCCTACAGGTGAAGAGTGCATGGCCTTTAACATACTCCCAGCATGGAGAGTGAGATACTGAGACTCATACTTGCATGGCAATGCAAAACATGACCACCAGCCCACCAGATCCATCTGTCAAGACTCAAACAGGATAAAGTTTTTCCAAAAAAAGCTAGAGACAGACAAGACTATCGTTGGATGGTGCAGAATTTTAGTCATATATTGACCCATGAGAAATGCTGATCCACTGGCAGAGCCAATGGAGTTGCTGAAACAAATTGACCAGCTACTGAGTTAATTGGTGATAATGTCTCAATGAAAACAGGGTCCTCAACACTTTGTACACTAGAAGGGCATGGTCTGGATGTGGATCTATTTCCAAATCATTAATTAATAATGTTGAATTAGAAAGTGTTAAGGGCAGGGGGAGAAAAATCAATCAGAAATGGGACAGCAAGTGTCGGAGACCCACAGGACTTGTGCCCAAACTAAAACCAAACACTGGCTTTGAGTGGGATGTGTTTAGGCATGCCCATTCTTGGGGCACCAAGCCTCTTGCTGAGTGGAGCTGGCTGAAACATTTTCAGCTCAACCGCTTTCCATCAGAAATTGCAGTATCGTCAAAATGTAAATCTTACATGGGAACATATTGATTTCAACAAAATGTCAGAGGGAAAAGTTTTGAAACAATTCATTTAGACTTTCTCATTTCATTCTAAGAAAAGGAGTACTTGTGGCACCTTAGAGATTAACCAATTTATTTGAGCATAAGCTTTCGTGAGCTACAGCTCACTTCATTGGATGAAATGTGGAAATGTGCTGGTGGTGTGGAAGAGGTGAACCTCTCCAGGGTGTATGCAGCAACAGCAGATCAAAGAGCTGTGCACTAGCTACGTGCCAACGTTCTCAGCCACTCCAGGACTGACTGAATGGGCATACCACTCCATTGACGCAGGTTATGCTCACCCAATTAAGGTCCAACCTTACCGGGTGTCTCCTCAAGCTAAAACTGCTATAGAACGGGAGATCCAGGATATGTTACAGATGGGTGTAATCCGCCCCTCTGGAAGTGCATGGGCCTCTCCAGTGGTTCTAGTTCCCAAACCAGATGGGGAAATACGTTTTTGCATGGACTACCGTAAGCTAAATGCTGTAACTCGCCCAGACAACTATCCAATGCCACGCACAGATGAACTATTAGAGAAACTGGGACGGGCCCAGTTCATCTCTACCTTGGACTTAGCCAAGGGGTACTGGCAGGTACCGCTAGATGAATCTGCCAAGGAAAGGTCAGCCTTCACCACACATCTCGGGCTGTATGAATTTAATGTACTCCCTTTCGGGCTGCGAAATGCACCCGCCACCTTCCAAAGACTTGTAGATGGTCTCCTAGCGGGATTAGGAGAATATGCAGTCGCCTACCTTGACGATGTGGCCATATTTTCGGATTCCTGGGCAGACCACCTGGAACATCTACAAAAAGTCCTTGAGCGCATAAGGGAGGCAGGACTAACTGTTAAGGCTAAGAAGTGTCAAATAGGCCTAAACAGAGTGACTTACCTTGGACACCAGGTGGGTCAAGGAACTATCAGCCCCCTACAGGCCAAAGTGGATGCTATCCAAAAGTGGCCTGTCCCAAAGTCAAAGAAACAGGTTCAATCCTTCTTAGGCTTGGCCGGTTATTACAGACGATTTGTACCGCACTACAGCCAAATCGCCGCCCCACTGACAGACCTAACCAAACAGAAACAGCCAAATGCTGTTCAGTGGACCGAAAAGTGTCAGAAGGCCTTTAACAAGCTTAAAGCGACACTCATGTCTGACCCTGTACTAAGGGCCCCAGACTTTGACAAACCGTTCCTAGTAACCACAGATGCGTCCGAGCATGGTGTGGGAGCAGTTTTAATGCAGAAAGGACCTGATCAAGAATTCCACCCTGTAGTGTTTCTCAGCAAAAAACTGTCTGAGAGGGAAAGCAACTGGTCAGTCACTGAAAAAGAATGTTACGCCATTGTCTACGCTCTGGAAAAGCTATGCCCATATGTTTGGGGACGGCGTTTCCACCTGCAAACCGACCATGCTGCACTGAAGTGGCTTCACACCGTCAAAGAAACTAACAAAAAACTTCTTCGGTGGAGTTTAGCTCTCCAAGATTTTGATTTCGACATCCAACACATCTCAGGAGCTTCTAACAAAGTGGCTGATGCACTCTCCCGTGAAAGTTTCCCAGAATCAACTGGTTAAAATCATCCTTGAGATGTAGAAAATATTGTTAGTCTTTATGTACTTGGTAGTATATTTAGAGATGCATGTGCTTTATTAACTATGTTTTTCCTAGAGCTCCAGGAAGAAATCCCAGCCAGTGTTTCTCCTAGCTGAGATTCGGGGGGTGTGTCATAAATATAAAGGGAAGGGTAAACCCCTTTGAAATCCCTCCTGGCCAAGGGAAAGCTCCTCTCACCTGTAAAGGGTTAAGAAGCTAAAGGTAACTTCGCTGGCACCTGACCAAAATGACCAATGAGGAGACAAGATACTTTCAAAAGCTGGGAGGAGGGAGAGAAACAAAGGGTCTCTGTCTGTCTATATGCTGTCTCTGCTGGGGATAGACCAGGAATGGAGTCTTAGAACTTTTAGTAAGTAATCTAGCTAGGTATGTGTTAGATTATGATTTCTTTAAATGGCTGAGAAAAGAATTGTGCTGAATAGAATAACTATTTCTGTCTGTGTATCTTTTTTGTAACTTAAGTTTTTGCCTAGAGGGATTCTCTGTTTTGAATCTAATTACCCTGTAAGGTATCTACCATCCTGATTTTACAGAGGTGATTTCTTTACTTGTATTTACTTCTATTTCTATTAAAAGTCTTCTTGTAAGAAAACTGAATGCTTTTTCATTGTTCTCAGATCCAAGGGTTTGGGTCTGTGGTCACCTATGCAAATTGGTGAGGCTTTTTATCCAACATTTTCCAGGAAAGGGGGGGGTGCAAATGTTGGAAGGATTGTTCATTGTTCTTAAGATCCAAGGGTCTGGGTCTGTAGTCACCTAGGCAAATTGGTGAGGCTTTTTACCAAACCTTGTCCAGGAAGTGGGGTGCAAGGTTTTGGGAAGTATTTTTTGGGGAAAGACGTTTCCAAACAGCTCTTCCCCAGTAACCAGTATTTGTTTGGTGGTGGTAGCGGCCAATCCAAGGACAAAAGGGTGGAATATTTTGTACCTTGGGGAAGTTTTGACCTAAGCTGGTAAAGATAAGCTGAGGAGGTTTTTCATGCAGGTCCCCACATCTGTACCCTAGCGTTCAGAGTGGGGCTGTAGCTCACGAAAGCTTATGGCTCAAATAAATTGGTTAGTCTCTAAGGTGCCACAAGTACTCCTTTTCTTTTTGCGAATACAGACTAATACGGCTGTTACTCTGAAACCTGTCATTTCATTCTGACTCTCTCATTTTACATATATTATTAATTTTATAAAATATTCATATTTGGTATAGTGTTTTCACATGATCAGTGTGAAATGTTTTGATAAGCTCATTTCAACGTTTCTGAATGTTTCATTCAGTAAAATAGTTCAAGATTTCATCCTTTCGTCATAATTTGGGCCCAAAACAAAATGCAGTAATTTTAATATGCGGTAATACCGTAATTTCCTGAAGAATGTAAATTCTGACCAGTTCTGTTGCTGAGACACTAAAAAGCTAGTGTCTCGAGAGGAGATTGTGCTGCAGCAGCAGCTTAGACAGGCGAGTGCACAGTGCTAACCAATGAGGCTTATATAGAAACTAGAGCTCCAGCAAACAGTTCATCTCTCTGGTGAACGACCAAGCTTGGTAGCTACTGCTGTTTGCTTTGCAGCTCCCTTGGCATTGCCGCAAGGCCAAAACACACATATCCAGTTCCCTCACCATTGCTGCAAGACTTAATACCCCTTCCAGGTTCTCTCTTGGCATGGAGAATTCACGAGCTTGGTTCAAGCAGTGAATGAAGCTTTTCATATCGCGGGCCCATCACTTTCAGCAAAATGACAACTCGTTCTTCACAGCATCTCCTGGGTACACTGGATTGACAGGACAAGCTCTCCGACACATCTCCGTGCAACCCAGAAGGGCTGGTCTTGGAAATTAGCATTGAGTCATTCTGCCGCCATTATCTCAGAGCTTCTTTTAAGATCTTAAAAGGCAGCGATTGATCTGCCCATTGCAATGGGCCTGACTAATATTTCATTACCTATCCCCACTAAAAATGTTGTTTGATTTAGGTTCAAAGAGCTCATTATTTAGTTTTTCCCAGACAGGAAAAAAAAAGTATCAAATTCAGAAGAAGAAACTATCAAATGCTGAGCTAATTACAATTCACCAAGTTTCAGTTGGGGTACAACTGAATCGGAGATCTTGCTCATTACCAGTTATATAACATAAATTTCCACTGCACTGTTAATTAGTGCCAAAAAAATAACCTAAGGAATTCATACTGGATAAAACTACAAGCGCACGTGCAGGACAAGAAACAGATAGCTAAGGAACCAGTCTACTGAAACTGTCCTCGTCTGAGAATTTCCAGTGATTCATGAACCGCAGAAGGTTCTGATATTCAGAAAGGATAGAAGTTTTAGCAGAAACTTAGCTAGAAAAATCTCAGGAACAGACTCCCTTTTTTAAATTAAATTCAGGGTCCTTACAGGAGTACTGGGCTGCTAAAACCCTTTCCTCTGTACTCAAGGGGACATTCTGACCATGTGAGCAGGAGAGAGAGACAGACAGACAGACAGCAGTTTGGCAATGGCTCAGAGACTATCCACAGACCTATGGGGCTGACCTCAGCTGGTATGAATTATCATAGCTCCATGGAGTTATAATTTACCCCAGATGAAGGTCTATAAACTCCAAGGTTGTTACCCAGGCTTCTTCTAGGTGCATAAAACTACAAGGGTTTTCTTCCCAAGCTGTGATGTATGACCATTAAAGTAATCTTACCTCTTCTACAATGGCCTCATCTTGGCCAGCGCTGCCATTCCAGCACGTAAACCTTTGGTTTTGAGGCAGAAGTGCAGGTGCAAGGGCTGGGTTTTATTGTGTGTGTGTGTTCTTGAGTTTGTGCTTATTCAACAAGTTGGCTGAACTGTTTTGAACCTTTAAGTTGAATGTTTTGATGGAATGTTCAGAATAATTCTGATTTCCATCCATACGAAATTCATACATCCCTCCTTTTAAAAAATACTTCTGCAGTTTTTAAACTTGTCCAGTTGTTGTCTCCTCCAATGAGGAATAAAACAAGTATAAATGAAGTATACATTCTGTAAGACCTCTTCCAGCAGCTCGGCAAGAAATACAACCAATTGGGATGCATTAAAACCAATGATAGCCCCAGAGTGTTTAAAGAGAAGTCAGATACCAATAACCAAATATGTTGCTGTAAAATTTATTGGTCTGTCTGGATCAAACTATATTTGCCATCTTAGTGCAGCCAGGAAACGATCTCCCGTTCCTCTGAACCTGAATGCCTTGTGCCTCATTACTCGCCGTTCCTCCCAAATCTAGTGAAATCTGCAACTACGAAATCTTTCTATGTTCTCAGCCAAGTCTTTCGTATAGTAGAACAATCAGAAAGACCAGGACACACCAGTGCAGCCTCCTACAGTATACGCTCCTTTATTAAATTGCCTTTCATCGTCAAAGGCTTCTATTTATGCCTCCTTTCCCCACTCCACTCCTGTCCTCTGGCCAATTTTCAGTCAGCCAGCCAATTCTTCCCCTTCCCCACTCCCCACCTTTAGACATTAACCTCCGACGCGGGACCCTGTCAAACACCGTCTGAAGATCCAAGCCTCTCCTGGCTGCTGCTTTGCCTCTTGTCTACACTGACAGGAATGTGTGTTCTAAAAAGGACATTTCCAAAAGTTAGTGAGGCAGAAAAAGTCCTTTCCGGAAGCCACACTGGCTATCTTTGGTCAAGCTGTGCTTTTCTCAACATGCCACCTTTAATCTATTAAAACATTTTCTAAGACTTCCCTTCACCTGAAGGGAAATGAACTTGTCTGCAAGACCCTGGTGCATGTCTAGGTCGATCCTTAAATAATGGTGGGAGGTTGGACGCCTTCCACCTTTGAGGAATCTCCTGCAAAATACTCCAGCTTTGTGAAGTGCCTGCAAAAACCTTTCCAATTTAGAGCTGCAGTTCCTTTAACCTTTCTAATAAGAGAACCATAGGATAGGAGGGATTGGTCCCAACCCTACGCTACATGCTCTCCAGCTCTGGTCCCTGCAAGCTTCATTTTCTATGCTCTCTCTTCTTTTGAGGAATAAAGTTTGGTTTCCACCTTCCTACTTAAAACTTTGGTCCAGGTGTCTCTTCTCCAGTTCAGACGTATTCTCCCTGCTGATAGCTCAGCCTAACATTTCCATTTGCCTCTTTCACATTTGTCTCTTCCATGTCCACTAAATTTAAAAAAATGGTAGCTTACATCTTTGCAGCTGGGCCTTTCCTTCCTGCTGAAATGTAGATGCCACCAGCACTCTCTCCTCTAACTCAGCTCCATTGTTAAAATGTCCCCAATTATCAAAGAATCCCATATATCCTGCTCTGCGTGAGCAACCCTACACCATTATCCTGCTGCTCAATTCATAGCCTCTACCTAGGACAGGCAGTAAACCTGTCTGAACAGACCACTTTACATTCACATTGACTCTCCCTGGTCTCCAGAGGAGATATCTGAAGCCTCAGCTTCACTATCTCCTTTGCCTGGTGTCATTCATACAGATGTGCGCACACACAGAATGGCTTCACTCCTTGCATGCTCGATGAAGAGATGAAGTACCAATCTCATACTGCATCCACAGCCACATAAACAGGCATTTCCCCAGGCCAGTTATGTTGCCTTGCATTATTAGAAATAGCTGACACACACATTCAAAGGACTACAGATGGGCTAGCTACAATATAATATGTAGGGGGCTTGTAATTTCTTTATCCTCTATGTAGCTGTATTTCTTTCTGTCAAAAGAGCTGCATCTTTTACACTGTAAGGAACAAGATCAGAACTTTTTTGGTCTAAGTTTGGAGTCACTGATGGGGCCAAGCAGGAAGGGGGTAAATGATCAGCCAAGAATAATGTGTGTTTCTAGAGCAGAGAGTAACTCCTTCTTTAACTGCCAAGTAAATATGTAGAGGCCTAAGATTTATTAAACTGGGGAGAAAATGAAAACCATTCCACTCAGGCCACTCCAGCCCCACTGCTATTTGCATAATACACCTTGGGTATCAGCCCTTCCCCTTGACTTCAGCGGTTTCATTGTTTTGGTTTCAATCCATCCACTGCAGTGCTAATTCCTGGCCAGGATCCTTTCCAACCTTTTGGATGAAGACTGTGTAACAGCAACAGCTCTGATGTCAGCTGGTGGAGTGGAGCAGCCACAGATAAAGTCATACAGAAGTCTGCCTCCCCCAGGTTTTAAAGCTAACAAGAAACCAAATATGGTTTTGCCCCAACTGCTGGGGGGGGAGGGGGGTTGTGGGGGAGGGATGGGAGAGAAGGGGCACAGCCCAAAGGTATGAAGCAGCTCCATAGAGCTCTCCTGTTTTAAAGGCTGTTTCCAGAGCAAGTCACTGTTCTCCTTCTGTCTCCCTGCATTCCCCCAAAAGCCTCTTTGGTCCTGCAGCCCCAACTCCACACTGCACATTTTCAAGGGGTCGAAGCAGGGTTTTATCTCCTTGCTTGCTGGAAGCAAGTCAGGCTTCTGCCTCCTATCACAAATGCTGTGTACTAATGGAGCACTTGCTGTTTGGGTATCTCATAGTGCCATACAAACCTTAATGCATTAAACTCTGTGTGGCGGATGGCAAAACAGAAAGATGATGGGACTTATCCAGAGTTACACAGAGTCCATGGTGCGGAACTCAGAGCCCGGTGCAGAACTCAGAGCATGTGCCTCCCAGCCCTGCAGCATAACCATCAGACCATCCCCACCCTCCTTGTATAAAAGGACTGTTCCAGCTACTTGCTTCTTGCAAATTCCCTTCCCTTGCCTCCCTGCCCCAACCCCCAAAGCTACCCAAGGTCACAGCTACTGAGTTACAAGCCTCAAAAGAGGCTTTGTTTGTTTCAAAAAAGCAGGGAAGTGGACAAGACAGAGTCAGTCAATGTTATCACAACTAATGCAGCTCATTAGAATAGTTTTAAACTCAAAGCAAATGAATATCTAATGAGATTTCCCCCCAGGTGTAATTAGCGATAAGCTTTACATTGCTCTAAAAATACCCTCAATTTTTTTGAAAACTAAATGCAGATAACTGGAAGCTCTAGTTGCACTTAATGAAGAGAACAAAGCATATTGAAAAGTAAGAATATTTTAATTGTGTTTATTTAGCCTTCAGCAAAGGAGCCAAGACATTTTCACAATCATCAAATTAATTCTGAACTGCTTCCATAAAAGTTGTCCAGTTAGCAGTTATATCCATGCTGATCACATACAGTGGGCTATTTACTAATCAGTCAATTGACTAAACGAGGCATTATTCAAAGAAATGAACCCATCTCTTTACCAAGCCTTTTATTCTTTCTGGGGCTGTTCAGTGTAAAAGAGTTTATGAAGCCAAGAAGAAACACTGCAATTATGATTAGAGAAAATAATGATATTTACCTATCTCCCTTTCTGTCCCCATTCCCTCCTGCTCCCTTGAAAAGGTGTGGAATAAATATTAGTTTTTCTTCAAAACTCTAAATTATTAAAGTGACATTTTGCAGAGTAGCAGCCGTGTTAGTTTGTATTCACAAAAAGAAAAGGAGGACTTGTGGCACCTTAGAGACTAACCAATTTATTTGAGCATGAGCTTTCGTGAGCTACAGCTCACTTCATCAGATGCATTCAGTGGAAAATACAGTGGGGAGATTTATATACATAGAGAACATGAAACAATGGGTGTTACCATACACACTGTAACGAGAGTGATCACTTAAGGTGAGCTATTACCAGCAGGAGAGCGGGGGGACGGGGGACGGGGGGGGACCTTTTGTAGTGATAATCAAGGTGAGCCATTTCTAGCAGTTGACAAGAATGTCTGAGGAACGGTTGGGAGTGGAGGGGGGAATAAACATGGGGAAATAGTTTTACTTTGTGTAATGACCCATCCACTCCCAGGCTCTATTCAAGCCTAAATTAATTGTATCCAGTTTGCAAATTAATCCCAATTCAGCCGTCTCTTGTTGGAGTCTGTTTTTGAAGTTTTTTTTGTTGAAGAATTGCAACTTTTAGGTCTATAATCGAGTGACCAAAGATATTGAAGTGTTCTCCAACTGGTTTTTGAATGTTATAATTCTTGACGTCTGATTTGTGTCCATTTATTCTTTTACGTAGAGACTGTCCAGTTTGACCAATGTACATGCAGCCTGGACCAGTCCACACAAGAGATCCACTTCCTGGACACTATGGTGCTAATAAGCGATGGTCACATAAACACCACCCTATACCGGAAACCTACTGAGCACTATTCCTACCTACATGCCTCCAGCTTTCATCCAGACCACACCAGACAATCCATTGTCTACAGCTAAGCTCTACGATACAACCACATTTGCTCCAACTCCTCAGACAGAGACAAACACCTACAAGATCTCTAACAAGCATTCTTACAACTACAATACCCACCTGCTGAAGTGAAGAAACAGATTGACAGAGCCGGAAGAGTACCCAGAAGTCACCTACTACAGGACAGGCCCAACAAAGAAAATAACAGAATGCCACTAGCCATCACCTTCAGCCCCCAGCTAAAACCTCTCCAACGCATCATCAAAGACCTACAACCTATCCTGAAGGACAACCCATCACTCTCACAGATCTTGGGAGACAGGCCAGTCCTTGCTTACAGACAGCCCCCCAACCTGAAGCAAATACTCACCAGCAACCACACACCACACCACAGAACCACTAACCCAGGAATCTATCCTTGCAACAAAGCCCGTTGCCAACTGTGTCTACATATCTATTCAGGGGACACCATCACAGGGCCTAATAACATCAGCCACACTATCAGAGGCTCGTTCACCTACACATCCACCAATGTGATATATGCCATCATGTGCCAGCAATGCCCCTCTGCCATGTACATTGGTCAAACTGAACAGTCTCTACGTAAAAGAATAAATGGACACAAATCAGACATCAAGAATTATAACATTCAAAAACGAGTTGGAGAACACTTCAATCTCTTTGGTCACTCGATTACAGACCTAAGAGTTGCAATTCTTCAACAAAAAACTTCAAAAACAGACTCCAACGAGGGTGCTGAATTGGAATTAATTTGCAAACTGGATACAATTGACTTAGGCTTGAATAGAGACTGGGAGTGGATGGGTCATTACACAAAGTAAACTATTTCCCCATGTTTATTCCCCCGCTCCACCCCCCACTGTTCCTCAGACATTCTAGTCAACTGCTGGAAATGGCCCACCTTGATTATCACTACAAAAGGTTTTTACCTACGTTCTCCTCCTGGTAATTGCTCACCTTAAGTGAAAAGAAAAGAAGTACTTGTGGCACCTTAGAGACTAACCAATTTATTTGAGCATAAGCTTTCGTGAGCTACAGCTCACTTCATCGGATGCATACTGTGGATGCATACACACAGTATGCATCCGATGAAGTGAGCTGTAGCTCACAAAAGCTTATGCTCAAATAAATTGGTTAGTCTCTAAGGTGCCACAAGTACTCCTTTTCTTTTTGCGAATACAGACTAACACGGCTGTTACTCTGAAACCTGTCACCTTAAGTGATCACTCTCGTTACAGTGTGTATGGTAACACCCATTGTTTCATGTTCTCTATGTATATAAATCTCCCCACTGTATTTTCCACTGAATGCATCCGATGAAGTGAGCTGTAGCTCAAATAAATTTGTTAGTCTCTAAGGTGCCACAAGTCCTCCTTTTCTTAAAGTGACATTAACTTTCATATTCACTGCAAATGAGTTGGTAAGATGACTAATATTACTAAATAATTTTGGATGATTGATTTAATTCTGTAACAATCAGCCCAGAGCTGTCCAAATGCCTGACCTCAATCCCTTGGAAGATGATAGATTGCAGTTTTGTACATATATTGTGCTTCCCCAACCAGAGTCACAGAGACATTTTTGGGGCCCGGGGGGCAAAGATCTGAAACTGAGGCCCACTACCCTTCTCCCCCCCCCCAAAAGTGTTACCACTTAGGCTGGGGGCAGGAAAGGGGTGTAAGAAAGCAAGCCTGCCCCACACTTATCCCACAGTGGTGGCTCCTGTCCCACAGGGCTGAGCCCAACTCCCTGTTCCAGGCATTATGACCTGGCACACCAGGTCACAATGCCACTCAGTTTGGGATCCCTCTCAAATAGGGGAGTGGGGAGTTAGGGCAAACTGCTCACACACACACTCTCTGCAGCTCTGCCCCCACGAGATCATGGGAGCCAAATCCTGGTCCTGATGAAGTCAGCAAGTTTCGTAGAACACTCACTATCCACTCATGAATGTGAGCACCCCTGCGGCTGTCTCAGTTGTGTGTTTGAGGTCTAATCCAGCACTTCATGGGCTGTGGGTACCCACTTGTATTCAGGTGCCTACAAACGAGTCTCCTTTACCCAGGGCTGGAGTCACCAACTAAAAAAACAAAAGTCACTGTACATGATAGAGAATAGACCATTGGATCACTGCAGCAGCACTGAGAGACACAGGGGTCTAAAGATTAGTCAGTCCCAAAATATTGCAGCCCTTTCACACAATTAGCTCCCAGTGGAGTCAATGGGAGGCCAGCATATGGGGCCCTGTACAATGCCCCTTAAAAATCAATATACAGACTCCCATTGGCTTCAGTGAACATTGGATCAGGCCCACGTAGGGTCTGCAGAGACCAGGTAGTAGAATCCACCCCTTTCAAAGGGTTTTCTATTCTACATTCCTAAACTAGAAAGGAATAAGGGAGAGCACCAGGTCCAGGTTAAATAATTTAGTTATTAAATTACTGCCTCACCTGGGCATAAGCTATATTTTTAATGCTGCCATTTACTTCCCTCTAACCTAGGTAAGGAATGCACTGCAAATTCCCTATTGCTACTCTCTCTCCACCCCTGCACAGGATGCTGGGCTTCTATTAATGCATGCAGGGTGACCAGAACAATGGAAACCACTCAGGAAAGCAAAATCTGTGTATTGATGCTGGTGGGTTTTTAATTTCAAACGATTACCAGAAGGAGCAAGGGACAGAGGAACTCAGACAGAGTCTAGATAATGAAAAACATACGGGACCGTAACTTTGGTCAGATTATTATTATTTAAATATTTCCTAAAAAGATTCAAAGTACCATCAATATTACAATGAGGTAGGCTCCTTGGTATCTATAATGGGTCAGCCATGTTGTGTCTGGATAATGGGATGGCTGCTTTTTGTGGACAGCATGTAAGAACTTCACTCACTTGGCCCTCAATGACCATGAAATATCAGGACAGAATGAGGGCTCCTGGCAGCTCTCCCTTACGCTTCTGCTGGTCCTACTCCATAAAATGTTTCTGAGAATTTGGTCTTGGTCCAGGAATCAGAATAACTGGAGCAGCTCATCTCTTCACAGGGCTCCAGGTAGTCAGATCCCATCGATGTCCTTGAGCCTCTATGCCTGGATTGCTGCCTTCCTCCAAAGCTCTGCCAAGGAGAGTTAATTAATTCTGACCATTCCTAATAGTCTTCTAGGTCAGAAATTGGTGATTCAGCTTCATTAATTTGATTTCTAATGTTTTCATCCTTTGCACTCTCTGCCCGATTAGCTTCTTGAAATTTAGTTTCAGTAAGTGGGATGAGCAAGGCAGAAACTTCCAAAGAGATTTTCCTCATGGACACTTGGAGGGCGAGTCAGTGAGCTGCCCTCTTGGACATGGGGGGTGGGGGTGAAGGAGTGCTTAGGGATTTAATTTTATTTCACAAGCTGATTGATGGGTTTTGATGACATAGGTACGGCTGCAATCTGGGTTGCTCGGCAGGCGAAAGGCTTGGATTGCCTTTTTGCTCAGACTGGTGTAAATCGGGAGTAACTCCACTGAAGGCAATGGAGTCACTTACACCGGAGTCAAACCAGCTGGGGAGGAAAATCAGGTGCACAGTGCATTTGAAAAGAGGAAACTGCATGAATCCCTGAATCCCCCCTCGCCCCACTACCTTTTAAATAAAGATTTGTATTGATTCACATAGATATGAGCACAGATTATATTATACATAAACGTAGCTTACTTCCCCAGACGTATATCCATGCCATGCTAGTGAGGCAGCAAAGCAAATGATCTCAGCTGCACAATCAAAGGATTCTTATCTTCCTACTCTCCAAATGCTCCTCTTCCTCTAGTTTCACATGTTTAAATGTGTCATTGCTATAAAATACCCTACAAAGGGAGTTATGTGAGAGGAAAGTGAATTTACTTTCTTACCCAGGAGATTAAGACCTGCTGTACAGGAATTCTCTGTACAGTCATTTAATTTATTGTATTTTTGATCAGGGAACTTTTTCCACATGTACTAAAGGCATGGGCAACACCTCTGATTTCCAGACAAGCAGATGTTAATGTGACCTGTTCCTATTTGACAGTCTGGAGGATGTCTGGAGGATCTATTCATAGATTACAAGGCCAGAAGTGGCCGTTGTGCTCACCTAGCTTTCTGGGTTTCCTTTCTATTCCACTGAATAGCCTGCCCTGCCTTCAGCAGAAGGTAGGACCCTAGTATTCTAATAAATAGGACAGGGACAAGCACAAAAAAAATTGCCTACTGAACTGCCATCCAGACACCCTACAACCATGAGGTCCCAATGATGATCTACACACTTTTGTAGATGATGACAGGGAATCATAGAATCATAGAATATCAGGGTTGGAAGGGACCTCAGGAGGTCATCTAGTCCAACCCCCTGCTCAAAAGCAGGACCAATCCCCAATTAAATCATCCCAGCCAGGGCTTTGACAAGCCTGACCTTAAAAACTTCTAAGGAAGGAGATTCCACCACCTCCCTAGGCAACGCATTCCAGTGTTTCACCACCCTCCTAGTGAAAAAGTTTTTTCTAATATCCAACCTAAACCTCCCCCACTGCAACTTGAGACCATTACTCCTTGTCCTGTCCTCTTCTACCACTGAGAATAGTCTAGAACCAGTTCAGCTCAGTTCAGCTCAGATTGGAACTTGGATCCTCGAGGTCTCTAGGCAAATGTGATGTGGAAGAACTGAGCTCATTTCCACTGGTGGTTATTCTTCACAGATTTTGCAAAACTTTGCATTAAAACTATTCTGTACTTTTCTTTTTTATCCGTGCTTGGGCATTGGTTATTCTCTGGTACTGAGACAGAACCGAGCTCTTGGTGCACCAGAAGCCTTTAGATCTCTTTTCCTCATCTTAACTTTTATAACTACTACACAGATTGTCAGAATAACGAGGAGTTTGCTGTTTAGCTTTACAGAAAGCTGCCTAACCTAGAACATTTCTCATCTTCCATTCACCACAAATCTGGTCTATACTTCTAGGTTATTTTAATTAGATCGTACAATAAAATGTGAAAGGCAAAGTCTTTTCAACAAAATCATGTTTCAATAAGCATGAGCTTACACAATAAAAACCATACACTTTAGGACACAAGGTACCAATTTAGAGCTAAATCAGGTCCTCTCCGGGACAAGAAAGAAGATGGAAGGAGCTGGACTGCATTCCCCAACCTCATTTCCACATGGACCACCAAATAGATGGTAACCACTTTCAGTTATTACTGACCTAGGCCATTTTTAACCCAATGACCTGGAAATGAAAGGGTCTGCATTTTATTTCCACTCCCCAGAGCAATCCAGAGCTGGGTGCTCCCCCTACTGCAAACAGAGAACGAATACTTCCCACACATATGGCATTGTATAAATAAGAATGCCCTGAGTTCGGAGGATACCCGAGATGCTGCACTACGTTGAGTTGCCAAGGTACATGATAACAGAGTAAGGATCCCTTCTACTTATAAAAAACAAACAGTCATTTCAGTTGTGTTCAATGCCCCACACTGGGCAGACGAGAGGGAATCAATATTAGTCAAATGCAAAGAACAACATTTTATTTTCAAGTTGCGAAGAGAGTTTGATGAGAAAGTCAGAGGAAAACTAGAAACAATTCTGGGGCTGTTAAATTCTCATACGGGGAAGCTTGTTTTCATTCTCCATCCATGTTGGAGAAGTACCTCTATATTTAGCTGAATTAACCTGAAAACTCATTGTGAACCTCAGCCTAAGCCACTGACTTTTCATTTCGGTTTGCCTCAGGGAGTTTCATGTGGTTTCAACGTAAAACCACAAAGCAGCCCAAGTCTGGGAATATTCTACTGAACCTGGGCTGTGTTTACAGGGTTGTGGAAAAAGCCAAAAGAGGTCACGTCACACCTGGTTTGTGGGTTTCATTGAAATCACACCTCACAGTTCTAGCTACAAAAAAACACCACACCAAAAACATTTTTGCAGCCAAAAGGATATATTGGGGTAAAAATATTTTCTAGGAAATGAGTTGAAACACACCATACACAGCGCACAACACAACCTGAGAGAGGGGACGAACCCAGAGCCGCGGCTCACAAATGAAACGGCCATCTCTGCAGCTCAGCTTTTCATGTCACAAGAGCTCGAGTGTTCTCACTGCTCAGACATGTGCAACCTGGACCCATTGCTGGGCTTATTGTTTGCTCGCAGAAGGCCCATTTAAAGCAAACCAGGCAAGGTCTGAGTGGGGAGAAAGGACAATGGGCAGCCTCTCTCATTCACCACCAGAGGCCTAGGAAATATTTGCTACTCCAGGAGAGCAGCAGCAGTCTCTTTTCAAAGCTCCCTTTGCTGGATGCTGAGTGACAGCTGAATCACACTGCTGCTTTCCAAGAGCCAGATCTCACTAGCATTGCCAAGAGTGGCCCGTTGTATTCAGAGCCCCGACACAGCTGCAGTTACTGGGAGGTCCTGCCATTGTCCTGCCCCAGCAGAAAGATACGTCTCTCCTCCCTTTATAGACTTCGATCACAGCCCGATACTGACAGACTGATTAAAAATATCAGCATCAAGCAGATGTGAAGGGAGAGCACTCTCTGACCTTGATTCACCTACCATGTGGGGTCAACACCGGTTTGAGAATAGCTTCGTAAAAGACAGTCTTCAGGGGGCTGAGACTCAGCCATTTTAAACACTGTCAGCCTGAAACTGCATCCCAAATCGGATAAACTCAGCCGTGGCCCAGGGTAGGCAAGGAAGAAACTCTTCCAGGAAGACCACCAGGTAAACGACTCTGTATTCTAGACATTTAGTGCGGCTCCTATTCATGCTCCAAGAGTTCATTGTACTCACCCACCCCCAAAACTCTCATTCACCCTCCTCCTGCACATTAACTGTTTTGTTGTCAAAGTCACGGGTTTTAAAGTGACAATCTGAGATAGTTTGGGCCCACAATTTAGGCTTTGGGTAAAATGTTTACAAAACCCTAAAAACAAACAGAAGTGTCTCCAGGAAATATAACCAAAGAGAAAAGCAAGCAGTCTTTGGTTTTGATGCAACATTCCTCTGCATGTTTGCAACCCAGCTATGGCCCCCCTGTGCTAGTGCATGGGAGCATGGAAGTGAAACTGACAAGAAAACAAACATGAAACTAACTAGCCTGGTGTCACTGTCCAAAATAAACAAGGTACAAAGAGGAAGAGGGAACTCTGGAGGGGAGACTGGGAGGAAGTGCGGGAGGAGTCCATGTATGTTCAGAAAGGAATTTGAAAGGAAATTTTGTCCCAACTGTGTCTGTGATACTTCTGCATTCATGCATTCTGCATGCTAGAGTGTCAGAGATTCATGAGCAGGAATACTCACATTTTAATCTTGAATAGTCACCAAAAGTGAATAAAATCTTGTGACTGTAACAATCTAAAATTTGCACTGTGTCAGTACACACATTGTGCAGTCAGGAAACTGACATGTGACTTGTGTCATTAATAGGGCTGTTGATTAAATCACAATTTTAATTGCATTGTTAAACAATAGAATACCAACTGAAATTTATTAAATATTGGTGGATTTTTTCTGCATTTTCAAAGATATTAATTTCAATTACAAACACAGAATACAAAGTGTACAGAGCTCACTTTATATTATTTTTGATTACAAATATTTGCACTCTTTATCGTGAAAATGCAACACACAAATGTAGATTTTTTTTTGTTACATAAGTGCACTCAAAAACAAAACAATGCAAAACTTTAGAGCTTACAAGTCCACTCAGTCCTACTTAGAATCATAGAATATCAGGGTTGGAAGGGCCCTCAGGAGATCATCTAGTCCAACCCCTTGCTCAAAGCAGGACCAATCCCCAATTTTTGCCCCAGATCCCTAAATGGCCCCCTCAAGGATTGAACTCACAACCCTGGGTTTAGCAGGCCAATGCTCGGTCAGCTAATTGCTAAGACAAACAAGTTTGTTTACATTTATGGGAGATAATGCTGCCCGCTTATTTACAATGTCACCAGAGGGTGAGAACAGGCATTTTCATGGCACTTTTGTAGCCGGCATTGCAAGGCCACCATTCCAGAGGACATGCGTCCATAAGGACTACTCTTGTTAAAAAAAAAATGCGTCAATTAAATGTGTGACCGAACTCCTTGGGGGAGAACTATACATCCCCTGCTCTGTTTTCCCCGCATTCTGCCATGGATTTCATGTTCTAGCTATCTCAGAGGATGACCCAGCACATGTTCATTTTAAGAATACTTTCACTACAGATGTCACAAAATGCAAAGAAGGTACCAATGTGAGATTTCTAAAGATAGCTACAGCACTCGACCCAAAGTTTAAGAATCTGAAGTGCCTTCCTAAATCTGAGAGGGACGAGGTGTGGAGCATGCTTTCAGAAGACTTAAGAGAGCAACATCCGATGCGGAAACTACAGAACCCGAACCAGAAAAAAGAAAATCAACCTTCTACTGGTGGCATCTGACTCAGATAATGAAAATGAACCTGTCGGTCCACACTGCTTTGGATGGTTATCGAGCAGAACCCGTCATCAGCATGGATGCATGTCCCCTGGAATGGTGGTTAAAGCATGAAGGGACATATGAATCTCTAGTACATCTGGCATGTAGCCGGCGTCACAAGATATTTACAACCGTGCCATAAGAACACCTGTTCTCACTTGCAGGTGACATTGTGAACAAGAAGCAGGCAGCATTATCTCCTGCAGATGTAAACAGACTTGTTTGTCTGAGCGATTGGCTGAAGAAGAAATAGGACTGAATGGACTTGTAGACTCTAAAGCAGCGGTGGCCAAACTGTGGCTCTTCAGAGGTGAATATGCGGCTCCTTGTCTAGGCACCAACTCCCAGGCAGGAGCTACAGGCACCAACTGTCCAATGTGCCGGGGGTGCCCACTGCTCACCCCCTGGCTCTGCCCCAGGCCCCAGCCCCACTCAACTCCTTCCCCCAAGTCTATCCCTTCCCCTGAGTCTGCCGTGCCCTTGCTCCTCCTCCTCCCCCCAAGCCTCCTGCACACCACAAAACAGCTGATCGCAGTGGGCGGGAGGCGCAGGGATGGAGGGTTAGGTGCTGATTGGCAGTGCTGCTGGTGGGTGGGAGACACTGGGGGCGGGGGGCCGCTGATGTGTTACTGTGGCTCTTTGACAATGCACATTGGTAAATTCTGGTTCCTTCTCAGGCTCAGGTTGGCCACCCCTGCTCTAAAGTTTTATGTTGTTTTATTTTTGAATGCAGTTATTTTTTTGTACATAATTCTACATTTGTAAGTTCAACTTTCAGGATAAAGAGATTGCACTACAGTACTTGTATGAAGTGAATTGAAAAATACTATTTCTTTTGTTTTTTACAGTGCAAATATTTGTAATAAAAATAAATATAAAGTGAGCACTGTACACTTTGTATTCTGTGTTATAATTGAAGTCAGTATCTTTGAAAATGTAGAAAATATCCAAAAATATTTAAATAAAATGGTATTCTATTATTGTTTAACAGTGCGATTAGTCGAGATTAATTTTCTTTAATCGCTTGACAGCTCTAGTCATTAACCTATGCAACAGCTGTTAGGGCCGGGATGTATGCAGCAGGGCCTAGTGAATAGTGTCCGGCGGGGGGCTGGGTCCCCATGTCAGCCAGGGGTCAGAACCAGAGGTCAGGCACAGAGAGATAGATACCAGGAAATAGGCTGAGTCAGGAAATCAGGTCATCAGGATCAGGAGACAAGGTGGGTAGTGCTGGGTGAACAGTCAGGAGCAGGATGGAACCCAGTTGTACAGATAACTTCCTGTGCGGTCTCCTGGTTTAAGTAGGGTGACTAGGCCAATCTCTCCAGTGTTCCCCCAGTTGGAGCTCAGAGGTGCAGCCTTCTCTCTGAGCTGGCCTTCAAAGAGTCTCAGCTCTAGCTCATGTCAGTGAGCTGTTGTGGGGCGAGTTGGCGCTGATGACCCCTGTGGAGCCAGGTTTGAGACCACGGGTCATGACAGCAGCTTACCTATGGGCACAGAGTGCAGGGATCTGAAGAAAGGACCAAATTAAATGGTTGATCGTTGGACGCAATGTAATAGAAAAGGAGGGGAGAGGAGAAATACAGGTCCGTCACTAAGGTAGGTGCTGTAATCCAGGGGAAATTTCATGTTGTTTGGGAACCACAGCAGGAGTCCTAAGGAGGGGGACCAGACTCCTGAATATGGAACAGGCATGCAGCTTCCTTCCACAGTATGTCGAACAGCCAGCCAGACCAGAGACCATTCTGCATCCAGTAGCTGGATGTGAGCCAGCTGTACTAAATAAAGTTGGAAATACCTAAACTGTAGTGATGATCATTTCTCATCAGGTTGGAAATGCAGAGGAGGGTCAGAAGTAAGGGCAGTGACACAAATCTATTAGAGCTGAGAACGGCTGACGTTGAAGGGATCTGAAACAAAGCTGAAGGAAATTGGCTGGGATTCAATATAGCCTGAGAAATGCACAACGGGAAGGGTTTAAAATACAGTCAGGGAGTAATTGCATTAAAATAATTCCACTTTTGCAATCTTTTTTTCAAAACAGCGGAAAGAATTCTTTCCACACTCTTGCTCAATGGGTGGGGTAAAAACCAGGAATGTGCAGAAGGAAACAGTGTTGCCACCCACCCTAAGTGACAATGGTACCAAGACACTGGAGCCACAAAATGTCATCAAGTGTTTGAGTGTTGAGAAGAGAAATAACCACTCAGGTCAAAAAGCCCCTGGATGAAAGGCCAGTGCCCCGACTGACAGACTAAGCTGGACGGAATGGGGAACTTCTTACCCACGCTTCAAACAAGTTAAGTGCCATTACAGAGAGCACAACTGGGCTATTGAAACCACAGCCTGAGAGACAATGGGAGGGAAGGAGGCACTATAAAACTTAAAACCAAAGCAGATTCTTCCCAGAACTGTAGCCCACGAAAGCTCATGCTCTAATAAATTTGTTAGTCTCCAAGGAGCCACAAGTCCTCCTGTTCTTTTTCCCAGAACCGGCTCCCAGAGGCATTGCAAACTGAAGGGAAAAACAAGAGGGTAAAAATAGATTCGACTCTGATCCACAGTAATTGCACAACAGGGATAATACGAAGCCGAGAGATGGAGATAATAAAGCATCAGAGTTTTCAAAGTGAAGACTGTGACCGCTGACAAATCAAAGCAGGGGGAGGGGCGCAATTCTGAGAGAGCGAACAGGCTGGGCTGGCAAATTTGGGAGCTGGTTTCCTTAAAACTGCTTCAACATAAGCCAGGAAGGGCCCTCTCTCAAGGGGATGGGGTGTTCACGACTATTATTACTCCTGACAAACAGGGCCCAGTCACTCGCAGGGTGCCATCTGGTCCAGGCACACTATGAATGTTACATGGCTTAAAGCTAGACTCTTGTAAGTTCTCTAAAATCCAAACAGTTACTCTGATTGCTTTGAAATTGTGTGCCCCTCATGGGGATGCAAGATAGCACCAGTGACCCAAATTAGGAGACATTTGAGCAAGGGGTTCTCAAGTTACAGCTCCCCCCACAAAAATCCCTAGTTTCCTTCTGCTGCCTGGTACTATTAAACTGAGAGGTACTAAATGACTTGCGTCACAGACCTTATTGAGATGGATGGCTGTGAACTCGTCCATCAATTAACATCACTAAAGCTAATACGTCTACCCTACCACTTATGTCAGCACATCTTATGTCGCATAGGGGTGTGAAAAAACAGACCCCTGAGCAACATACATTTCACCAACATAAGTGGTAGTGTGCACAGGCGGTCTTGGCAGGAGAACTACCGTCGCTGGTGGAGGTGGTCTTATGTCGGCGGCGGAGGCTCTCTCCCATCGGCCTAGAGCGGCTACACGAGCGACCTTACAGCGGCGCAGCTGCATCGGTGCAGCCGTGCCATTGTAAGCTCGCGAGTGCAGACATGGCCTAAGTTAGGTGTGTGTGTGTTTGTGTTTTCACACCCTGACCGCTGAAAGTGCAGCGTAGACATGGCCTATCTACCTCTGACCAACAAAAGTTTTACCCATGAAAAGCACCAGCGTGGACAGCACTGTGCCGGCAGGAGATGCTCTCCCACCAGCAAAGCTACTGCCCCTTGTTGAGGGTGGTTTTATTTTGTGGGCAGGAGAACTCTCCCCCCCATCGGCATAGAGCAGCTATACTGAGTAACTTACAGCAGCACGGCTTCTGCTGCGGTCAGGTGTACTGTGTAGACACAGCCATAATCACAGGTGACAAAAGGAGTTTTGGGCCCACTGGCTGGAAGTTGATATAATTTGAGAGTCACAGCTGGCAGGTTTTTGGGAGTTCGGGAATGGGTGTGGGTGGGAATTAAACATGGGAATGCTTCCTGGGAGGGGAAGAGAATGTGGGGTTGCAGTGTGGGGAGGGGGATGTGTGAGATGGGTGGTAGGGGAGGAGAGAGGTTGGGGCTCAAGTGAAGGACACTTGGGAGTTAGGGGCTGTGAAGCGGTGGGACAGTGGGAGGAGAGTAGCAGAGGGACTGGGAAGAATAGAAATAGGGACACCTGTCAGCCCCACATTCTCTCCTCCTGTGCGCACACCCAGAGCTGGGGGACTCTTGCCCCTCTGGACATCTCTGAGCCCCTCTTGCTGTCCCCCATTGTGCAGGATTTGGGGGAGAGGGCCCTGTACCCATCTACAGAGGTTGGACGCCTCCTCCCTATCCCTTTCATAGGAGGAAAGTTAGAAAGGGGCTTGCCCTTCGGGGAGAGTCCCCAGGTTGGGGAGCTGAGAACAGGTACATTTAATGCATGTCACACTCTCTAAAGAAGGTTTCAGAGTAACAGCCGTGTTAGTCTGTATTCGCAAAAAGAAAAGGAGGACTTGTGGCACCTTAGAGACGAAACAATTTATTTGAGCATGAGCTTTGGTGAGCTACAGCTCACTTCACTGAATGCATCCGATGAAGTGAGCTGTAGCTCACGAAAGCTCATGCTCAAATAAGTTGGTTAGTCTCTAAGGTGCCACAAGTCCTCCTTTTCTCTAAAGCAGGGGTCTCCAAACTTTTTGAATCGTGCACCCCCAGGGCCAGCTCTGGGGAAGCAAAAAAACGAGAGGGAGTGGGGCGAGCCGAGCCGCCGCCGGCCGGCTGCCGAAGCATCAAAGGTCCAAGAGTCCTCCTGCCACCGGGCCAGCGGCGCTCGTCCTGCCGCGCACTGCCAGGGATGATTTTGCGCACCCCGCATTGGAGACCAGGGCTCTAAAGTACTCAGGAGAGGGATGGGAACACCCACTGAGATGAATGGAGCAGTTCACTGGGCTCAGAGCTATTGTTTCAGGCTGTATGCATCTCCGTGAGGTGTTCCCATTCAGCTGAGAGAGTCACATTGAGATAATGGGCCACTTCAGACCTCTCGGAGCCTGCTATGCTGCAGATGGATGTGTAGAGGAGCCCTTTCCCTCCTAACCCTTCCTGTTTAAAGGGTGATGCTTCTAAGTGCTAAATCCACATTTTTGCATGGCTTTTCTTGAGTTGCGCAGAAGCTAGAGATCAAACTATTGTTGTGATGCATGTCGCAATGGTCTCAACTGGTCAGTTTTTACCCAAGGTAGTGCCTGACACGCACTAAGTCTGTGGGGGGGTCTCAAATTGTGAACAGTATTTAAGAACACTTTCACTTCTTCACTTGCACAGATGTGCAGTCTGGAAGGATTACACATGTGCCCCTAAAGAATAAAAAATGCAAGAAGGTTTCTATGCAACGACTTTACAGATGCCTGGCTGGTCGAGGGACTATGCCAACAGCATTGCCTCTGGTGAATGCCCCACCACTGACACTTCTAATCCAAACTTTTGGACACCTGTGCAATAAAGTTTTAATAACTCATGTTGCTTGCTACAAGTTGTCTGTTATAACAACATGCTTTTATTTTATGGGGAGGTTTACTGTGAACACAAAAGCAAAAGTGAGCAGCCATTCTAATCAACATTCTTGTTATATTGGGTGGGGAGGAGGCAAAGAAAGAGGACTGTGGGTGGGAGCAGGGATGGGCAGATACCAGGCAGGGAGAGGAGTTGTGGCAGTGGAGGGACTGAGAAGTTAGGATGGGTAGTAGGCAAACCTTGGACTGGATGTTTGAGAAAACATTGAGGTTTGGAACAGACAGCGCAGGTACCTTGACCGCTGAGGGAAAAGAAATGTGTGTGCTGCCAGAGTTGCCAGCTTGAGGATTCTGGGGGATTCCTGAATCATGGGGTTGCAAACATCTATGGGAGAGCAAGGAAGAAGTACGCCACAACATGGGGATTGCTGAATACAGGCGGATTTGGCTCAGATTGCAGACTGTCAGACAGGATATGTACAATTGCTTAATTAACTCCTAACAACAAATCTTTTCCCGTTAAAAAAAAAAAGCTAGGAAATTTAATGGCAAAAAGCTATGTTAATGCAACCTGAAGGTTGATTGGTGGTATGTTGTCCCCTTGCAAAACACAAGTTGAGCTAAACTCAAACTTCTGAAAACCAGGAAATGCAGTTAAGGTTGCCCATACAACCCTAACTCTACCCTCTTTCCGCAATGCCCCGCTACATATCATTACCGCACACAATTTACTCTGACAACCCCACAGTTACTGAATTGTACAAGCTCTTCAGCTCCTTTTACAGCCCATTCACTCACCCACAGGATTCCATCTAACACTTTTAAAGGACAAAAAGGAGAGTGTGTGTGTGTGAGGGGGGGAAGGTTGCAGGTGTCCAAGGCCTTGAAGGTTGGCTTCCCAGTGGAGAAGTCAGTGACACAGCAGCTAGGCATGTTTTAAGAGTAGCTTGTTTTATTTACTCCACCAGGCCTGGAACAGAAGCAGTGTTGCCAACCTCAAATGTTCAAAAATCATGAGTCAGACCCCCCCAAAATCATGAGATTGGCTTAAAAAAATCATGATTTAAAAAATAATAAATTTGAATTTTTCCTTCTCTGCCTTCTGGTTTCTGAGCCATCACACTGCATTTATTTCATGTTTTCAAACTTTCCCCCATAACCACAAGGACTAAAATCCTCCTTTTTTTAAAAATGAATGATGAGATTTCATGAGAATCTCTTTCTTCCAGCAGCTGGGGCTTGAAGAAAATCACCAAACATCACAGGTGTTGGCAGCACTACAGAGAGGATGCAGGCGATCCCCCACCACCACCACTACGTTCCCACAGAGCATCTCTGCCCTACTGTTGTGCTGGGAGGCGGAGGAGACAGCTTGTTTGCAGCTTTTAATTGGACTATTGCTTTTATTTAATGAGGCCAAGATACAAAGTAGCCAGGAAAAATAAGTGGGGGGGAAAGAACTCCTAATAAACATGAGCCAGTTTTAGGGCTAGAAAATTCACTTGTATGGTCCGGTAATTTGGGGTTTATCTTCTAGAGACCCAGCAAGTACAGAGACCCCTGTGCACCCTTCCCCAACAAAAGTCTTCCTGTATCAGCAGCAGGGAAAGGTAGGCCTACCTCTGAACATTTGAGCATTGAATCGTGCTGGGTTTATATCTCTGAGTAAAGCCATACGTCTTTTCTCTCTGATTAACACATTTCTAATGGAATCCAGGAAAGCCTGAGTGGGTGATGGGGGTGGCAGGAGAGGAGATGATGTCATTTTGATTGGAGCCCTGGCATCCATCAAAACATTGCAATCTGATCAGAGTTTCTGTGGCCGTCATTAGACAGATTTTTTTAAAAAGCAGTTCAAAACTCTGCACTGTATCCGAGCCAAATGAGAAACCAGGGAAGTCTGGGGGCACCCGGACCCTGCAGACATGAGGGAGAGCTTGGGGTGGGGACGGCTGCAGGTGGCATGTGTGCCTTCGGAGTAGAGGGAAAGCTGATGAAGGCCGGTGGAGTTGAATCAGACTTGGATGGGGCTGCTGGGGAAGATGCAGGTCAGCTTCTTAGGGACTGAATGCCCAGGGAGGCTGCTGGGCTAGTCTGCCTACAGCTGATTTTAATTCTTTTAGACACTGCAGGCCTGTTGGCTAATAAGTCACACATTTTCAGGGTGGTAAGGAAAGGATCCCTCATGATTTAGGGTTTGTCTACACTGTGACGTTGTCGACATAACTTGTGTCTTTCACAGGTACTTAAAAAAGCCTCCCCCCCGCGAAAGACAAAAAAGTTTTGCCGACGCAAGCAGCCGTGTGAATGCAGCTTTGTCGGCCGGAGCAGTCTCCTGCCAACAAAACGAACGCCGCTTGTGGGGCTAGAAGTATTTTGTGGGCAAAAGTGCTGACAAAATACCGAAGGAGAGCATTCACACCCGCTGACTGTTAGCGACAAGGCTGTGTCAATGCAGCCTTGTCGCTAAAAGCTGCGTAGTGTAGACAAGCCCCCGTTAAGGTGCCATTTTATGGCTGTGGTGTCAGAGCCTTCCAATGGCAAAGTCCCAAGGAACAACCAGTTAGGCAGCAAGGCACTGCTGTGCGGTCTATGGATTAGTGCATACACAATGCCACTGAGCCTTCCTGGATAGAGTCACAACTGCTCCTCTGTGTTCCATAACGAAACCCACTGGTGCGAATAGCAGAAGGAGATCCCCCCTCTCCCTTGTGTAGCTGCGGCCCATTCTTTTACAACAGGCGGTGTGGGCTTTACCTCTGCGGGGCCCAACCATTTCGAAGAGGCCAGAGCACGCACCAGAACGTGCAAGGCATCCTAGCAGCCCTGACGGCGTTGCAATGAAATCCAGCATGTTGCTACTCAATCGCAACTTGAATCCCAAAGTGCTTTAGGGAGAACCTTTGCCCCTCGCACTGTACGCACTCTGGCAGCGTAAAGTTGCCTTCAAGCGAATGCATGCATATAGAGCAGCGCAAAGGAGCCCTACCGAAAGTGAGAATCAGGCCTATAAACTGATTGTATGAACCATACAGAGGAATGATTGGAATTGCTGCCATCCCTGGGGCAAAATTTAGCAGCTGTTTCACAGCACACAGCAACTCTGCACAAACCACCACAGAGGGAATTTGAGAGAGATAGCATGTGAGAGGACACTGGGCTGAAATAGCCCTGGCTTTGTGACAAGTGCCCTAGGAACCTTAGGGGTATGTCTACACAGCCCGTGCCAGCAAGCCCCCCAGCCCACTTTGACAGATGGGCTAGCAGGGCTCACACGAGCGCTCTGAAAACAACCTGTGTGGACAGAGCTTTGAAGTTGCAGCTTGGGATGGAGCTTGGGGTCAGCAGCCCACTCCCTCCACAGGCTTTAGCGACCACAGCTCAAGAGCTGGGTTTTACGTCTAAGGTAAAAGTTGGTTCCTGTAACAGCCCAGCATCCCCTCCCACCACACTCCAGCATTGGCCAAGGTATGACTCACGGGGCAGAGCAACACTTACTGACCCAGGACCGCTGCCTGTGTGAGCAAAGCCTGTCCTGGAGATCTCCCCGCTGTGATGACGAGCAATCTTGCCTAGCTTGAGATCTGCTCGGCTCACAGCACAAGGTGATCTGGCTGGAGGCATATGCCCATAAAGACAGTCAAATGCATACACAGGCAAACAGTGCGTTTTGTGGCCACCAGACTTTTTCTTTTTTTTAAACAAATCTTTTTCCCCCCCAAACTGCTTCTCTTTGCTGCAGGGAAGGACAAGGAAATGGAGACACATGGTACAAGTTTGCATCTTGAGAACGTTTGTCTTAAATGTTGCTAACAAAAAGAAAGAAGAGACCTTAACTGCATGGTCACAAATCTACACCTTATGGTGTATCACAGAGAAAGTGAGGGATTTGGGCACAGAGACTTGAGAAGCCTGGGCCAGTTTGCTTTCCACCTTCCACAAGCATTTCTAAGCAGATGTCATTGCAGCACCTAGACACTGTAGATGGGCTATAGGACAGAGCAGGATCTAGCCAAAAGGGACAGTCAATGCTCTGTCTGACTCTTTGAGCTAAGTGGTGGTTTCAGCCCTTAAAGGGCACAGCCAGGTTCGCAGCTTTGGCACTTCAGAGCATGTGATGGGGAAGAGGCTTCACCAGGAGACAGAGCCTTCTGTTCTCCTTTGCCTTCCCTGCCATCAGAGATTGCTAGACTCGCCCCACCCCAGCACTGCATGGTGCAAGGCAGTAACAGCAGTCGTCAACACCCTCTCTCAGCGCCCAGCGTTGCCCTTTGGGCCCCACTACTTACTCCGAGGAGGCTAGGTTGTTTCATATTTAAAACATGGGGCGTTTGCTTTTTCAGGAGATTTCATGAGGGTTTTAGACACATCCCGCCTCCTGAACGGAGCCCCTGGATAGGGCTGCTGCTGCTCTTGGCCCCGCTGCATCCTCTCCTAGAGGGCCCCGTTCGTTGGTGTCAGTTGCCTGGAGTGCTGCCTGCTGCAGCAACTACTTCAACTCCCCAGTAAATATTGCAAGTGCTTCTTGAAGGCAGTTTCATGAGTTAAAATCCACCAGCCTCCTCCTGGGATAACACAGAATCATAGAATCATAGAATATCAGGGTTGGAAGGGACCTCAGGAAGTCATCTAGTCCAACCCCCTGCTCAAAGCAGGACCAATCCCCAATTAAATCATCCCAGCCAGGGCTTTGTCAAGTCTGACCTTAAAAACTTCTAAGGAAGGAGATTCTACCACCTCCCTAGGTAACGCATTCCAGTGTTTCACCACCCTCCTAGTGAAAAAGTTTTTCCTAATATCCAACCTAAACCTCCCCCACTGCAACTTGAGACCATTACTCCTTGTCCTGTCCTCTTCTACCACTGAGAATAGTCTAAAACCATCCTCTCTGGAACCACCTCTCAGGTAGTTGAAAGCAGCTATCAAATCCCCCCTCATTCTTCTCTTCTGCAGACTAAACAATCCCAGTTCCCTCAGCCTCTCCTCATAAGTCATGTGTTCCAGACCCCTAATCATTTTTATTGCCCTTCGCTGGACTCTCTCCAATTTATCCACATCCTTCTTGTAGTGTGGGGCCCAAAACTGGACACAGTACTCCAGATGAGGCCTCACCAATGTCGAATAGAGGGGAACGATCACGTCCCTCGATCTGCTCGCTGTGCCCCTACTTATACATCCCAAAATGCCATTGGCCTTCTTGGCAACAAGGGCACACTGCTGACTCATATCCAGCTTCTCGTCCACTGTCACCCCTAGGTCCTTTTCTGCAGAACTGCTGCCTAGCCATTCGGTCCCTAGTCTGTAGCTATGCATTGGGTTCTTCCGTCCTAAGTTCAGGACCCTGCACTTATCCTTATTGAACCTCATCAGATTTCTTTTGGCCCAATCCTCCAATTTGTCTAGGTCCCTCTGTATCCTATCCCTGCCCTCCAGCGTATCTACCACTCCTCCTAGTTTAGTATCATCCGCAAATTTGCTGAGGGTGCAATCCACACCATCCTCCAGATCATTTATGAAGATATTGAACAAAACCGGCCCCAGGACTGACCCTTGGGGCACTCCAATTGACACCGGCTGCCAACTAGACATGGAGCCATTGATCACTACCCATTGAGCCCGACAATCTAGCCAACTTTCTACCCACCTTATAGTGCATTCATCCAGCCCATACTTCTTTAACTTGCTGACAAGAGTACTGTGGGAGACCGTGTCAAAAGCTTTGCTAAAGTCAAGAAACAAGCTACCTCTGGCTGTAAAGAGCTGAGCAGAAGAGAGAACTGTAGCAAAAAGTGTCACTGTTCTTAGCAAATTTGGCAGTTCAAGGAAGGATGGGACTTTCATCTCTCCCTTTCCACTATAACATGATGAGAGAAACATTAAATATCAGTAAGATACTAAGCTGGCTGAAAAGGACAAAACAAATCCTCACAGACTGTTGTTGCTTGGTAAGTGACGTGCCTCTTTGGGCTGAGTCATCACCTGTAGGCAAGCTTTGATTCATACATGAGATCACGGAAGTGAAAGTCAGTCAAAGAGACTTCTGCCGGTACCTGGGACAGGTCTGATCTGCTATCATCACAAGCAGGTGCAGCTTCCATTAATGCCCAATAGGACAGGAAGCAGAGATGGGTTGGTGGATTTGATCTGATCACTTTCCTCTCCCCCCGCCCCCCTGCCACAAAAAATTCTCTCTTCTACAGATCACATAAACCCTTGTGTTTCCGTACACACAGTCTGCAGATATCAATGTGCAGCAGCCATTTCAAATAAAGGATCAGAGTTACACCCCCCATGATGTGAGAGACAGAGTGAGAGCGATTTGGGAACATTTCTTTGGTAGGAAGTTTGGACAGCCAGAGCACTTTGTTCTTATCTGTGTTGTTCTTGTCCACTAAGCCAGATAAGAAGGGAAGAAAATATCCCACAACAGGCAGCCGCATGCTGAGAACCTGCAGCTCTGAGGTTTTGGCTCAATGTAAGGAAAACACTACTCAGATCAGGAAGCAAACCTCAAAATCCTTCCTCCTAGCCCCAGCAGAGTTTGTGATGCTGAGCCGGCCCCCTCACCCCTGGAACTAGGATAAGCCTACACAAACACCCCTGCAAGCCGGAGGAAGGTAGACATTCAGAATCTGAACCCTGACCCAGTGCTGCATCTCACAGCCGGCCACTGTCTCTACTGAGCTGAACCCAAACCCTGGATGCAAACCTTTCCAAACTTTGGGTAGGTTCAAGTTTTCTGGCTTGGGCCTATTTCTGCCCTGAAATGACCTCGTATGTAATGCTGCCACCCTGTCAGCGACATGACAGCCATGGGAAAGCTTAAAACACAGCCAGCTCTAACAGGGGCTTACTCAGGATCTAATAAGAAACACAGCAGCCACTAGATGGCAAACTCAGAGCCAGAACGGAATATCATTGACCTTAATAGGATTCCCAAAAGCCAAAAATAAATAAAATAAAATAAAAAAAACAAAATAAAGATTTAGGGGCAAATAGGCAAAACACCCACAGTCTCATCCCTGGCTGGGCTCAATCTTTTTGTGCCTGTGCTGTGTCCTCACCTACTGCACAGAAATTAGCAGTAGCGACCGTTGTCTGTGCTGCAGTAACCCCTCCTCAAGCCTTCGTGGCAGGATTGAAACAATACAGACACAGGTGTGTCTGAAGGGACAAAATAAAATTGCAAACACAATTCAAGGAGAAAAACGTTACCTAAGCCAGCTAGAACTGCAGCTGCAAGTAGCATGGCTAAGAGGCACAGATTGCAAACAATGTATTATTCATTGTTATCATTGTGAGCCTCTAGCAGATCTAGATTTATGCAGATCCGGCTGGGGGAGGTGGGACTAGTATGCAAATCACTAATATCTGGAAATGGAGTCTTACAAATTAGCTTCATGTTTATGAAAAGCCATGCACTGCATGATATCTAATGCTTTACACAAACCACAATCTTTTGTATTGTCTGTGTTTGTTAGGGGTCAGTCCTTGAACAAACAAACATCGAAGCTAGTCCATTCCTAATAGTCCTCACTCACTGCAGTGTATGGATAGTTCTTCTGAAAGTAAGAGTGAGAATGTTCTCCAGGAGCTGGAGTCACAGGCAAAGAAGCAAATATCCTTAGTGATGCGTGTAGGTGTTGCAAACAAAAACAATGTTGGGTCATATTGCACCAGAGTTCAGCAGTGATGCAGGGTATGGCTTCGTTTCCGCCCCATTCATCATCGGGTCAATATGACAAGCAGTGGCTGATTATTCAAGTTCTCTGTAGTGTTTACTGAAATGCATGGGCAGCAAAGCCACCAACCTGGGGGTGATTTTACTGAAAAACTTCAACTTTGTCATTTTGCAACACCAGAAAGGATCCCTGAATGGAAAAAACAGCAAATGCCCATCATAATATTACTGTACAGACTCCAAAGGGCAACCTGCTACTAGTATCATGTGACAATACAGGACACGAAAACCTCTAGGCCAATGTCACTGCCATTTGTTTTGCTGTAGCAAAGAATTGATCGAAACAATCTTCATTTTTGAGCCAGGCTTAGAAGTTCATTTTCATCATTTCTGTACAGTTGTTTGCCATAAACAAGGCAGATATAGTACTCTGCAGTCCAGTTTTCACACTGGTCATCTTACCCAAAGTTCCTTCAAGGATGCAAGCAAAATGATAAACTCTGACTCCTGCAAGGCATTACAGAGAATATTTGCATCTTCTGCTGAGGTTCAGACTTTTAAATCCACCAGAATATCCAATATATATAAAACAAAACATAGTGCATTGTCTAGATCAATGCTCTGAGTGTCTCTAAATACGCAGAGCTGTTCATCAGGAGCACTCTTGACAGGAAGCAGGTTACTCCTTGGTCTTGGTTATTGATAAATGTTGGGCTTTTTGTCATTAAAAATAAAAAATTACCAATTGCAGGAGCCTTGCTAGATTTGCTGATCACCATCGGAGCCCAAATCCAGATACCCTGAGATCCACGCCTGTGATTCATAACTCTACCGATACTCTTGTCGTTTCCATGGTACCAACTTGTGCAAGCTGGAGAAAGCCCTCTTTCTCCATTATTGTGCAACCATCTTAAACAACTGCCATATTGTTCCTTCCCCCCACTCTCTATTGTTTCTCTAAATTCACATTCACAGATTTTGATTTATTGATACATCTCATTAGGGTGTACTTTATTTCTTGACCAATATATTCATTCATTGGACTTTGAGTAGTTCTGCTGGAGTGCTCTGCTGTCTATTTCATGGACCATATTTTAGATTTTCAAACTCCTTCCCATCAGTGTCAACTAATGCGTATAAATCTCGCACACGATTCCATCCCTCTGAGCACAGTCCTGCTCTCAGACAGAACTGTCACCTCGGTGACCACAACACAGTGTTCTCCACGGACCTCTGGAGCAGATGTTGCCTCTACAATTTTACAGAAATTCTCTCTATTCCTCTCAATCCCATTACACTTCATCAGGCTAAGTTGCCTGTAACTAGCACCCACCAGGAAATCCTTCGCCTGTCTGGCGTGCTGTTCGCAATGCTCTCCTTTGCTGTGTGTACACAGCACTTTGCTGAAGTTTCTTATTGGCTCTCTCACTAATCTCTCTGATTTTTGTGCATCTCTTGCCTGCTGTCCCTGTGCTTGCTTGCAGCACATCAAAGGGAGCTGCATTACCCTGCTTTTGAAGGGGCTCATGACAAAGACGAGGGTTGGTTATGACCCATTGGAGATTGTTCGAGTCACAATCCAAACTCCCGTCATTCCCAAATTCAATGGAGTTTGGATGAGAAAAAAATGCAAAGTATGATGAAACTATGAGCTAATGATGAGTGCTGCATCTTGAGAACGTTTGTCTTAAATGTTGCTAACAAAAAGAAAGAAGAGACCTTAACTGCTGTTAAGGTGCTGTTAAGGCCACAGCACTTACCTGGGAGCCTGGAGACCTGAGATCTAGTCCCTGCTTAGCCACTAGCCTGTTGTGGGATGGTGGGTGAGTCACTTCCCATCTCTGTGACTCTGTTTCCCCTCCTGCCCTTTGTCTTGTCTGTGTAGACTCTAGGCTCTCTCTTACCATGTGCTTGTACACCCAGCACCCTGCAATCTCCACTGGGGCTTTAATAAACATCATGGAAACAACTGATACAAAACAAAGGTGTAAGCAGATGAGAAGATACTCAGTGCCTGATCCAGAGTCCATTGAAGTTAATGTGAATCTCCTCATTTTCTTGAATGCACTTTGGATCAGGCCATCAGAAGGTCACAACAGCTGAGAACACTTAATGACTTTACAGATTAGTCTTGTTAATGGCAACAACGGATCAAATGACCAGTAGTGTCAACAACAACAGGCTAAAGGGCTGAACGAATTACAGTAGTGATAGACCCATGACCCTTGGACCAGTGTTTTTGAAACCGTCAGGAATCCATCATCCATCCTAACATCCAGAGTTACAAAGAGGGGATTAACACAGAACATCAGTGTCCAGGTACACTGATGGTCCCAGAGACTCCTGGCAAAACCAAGGGTTCATCCTCCCAGGGCACAGGGAAAACAATGCAGTCATTAATTCCCCGATAATTTGTTTGTCTGTCATGCTGAAAATGTTGCAACAATAAAGGTTTAACTCTGCAGTCTCTCTTCACAGTTTTGGGCTGGAGCGGAAGCCTAGTTCCAATGATCCCATAACATTAAAGGAGCTGTCAGGCAGCAAACCATCTAGCCGCTAAAGAGGATACTGAATATCTAACTCATCAGTTACACCTCAGATGTGTGTGAGTGTGTCAACAGCAGATTTTGTGAAAGCCAGACTGAGCTAGAGCCAGGAAGCAGCCCCTCAGAAGGGTTGATGTGCTGTAGTGAACTGACACAGCAGGTAGGTCCAGCTTGCTGAAGAGTGCACGGGGCCTTGCTAACAGCGTACAGCCCAGCACAATTAGACGCAAGTGAAGTTTTGCGTCATCTTTATAAGAGGAATTCATGCTCTCTTGATCTCTCAGTAGCAGGAAGGGACTCCTCTGTCTTACTCAGTTTCAGCTGGGGCACTCTAGGCTAGCAAGGAAAAACAACATGGCATAACTTAACTGAAGCTTTCCTTAGGAAGGACATCTGGCTACCAGTCTCAGGAAGATACCAGTCCTGCATCCAGGTCTACATAGCGCAGCTCAACAAGCAACTCAAAGCAATTTCCAAATGCTTAAATTCCTTTTTTGGAAATGATGAAGGGAATAAGCTAAGGGATAATTAGGCCTTCAGAGTTATTATGGCCCAGGAAGGCCAAGGCCTCTGTAAATCTTTCTGCAAAGCTATTAGAGATTTCATTTTTATTTCAGACATTGATGGGTTATCATGCTATGGACAACGTGCCCTTATCTGGGGCGTGAAGAAGATACGTGACACCTTCTTAAAAGGGACTGGCACAATTCAGTTGCTTCACAGTGGAGTTGGGCGTCTAATAAAGGTGATTGGAACAATACTCCATACATATGGGGATACTTAGGGATGATCCCTAAAAACAGGAGGTGACCTAACAAAGCAGAGGTTCACCAGGATAATCTCCACAATCTCATTGCCATTGCTTCACTAGCTGCAGAGACGGGCCACACACCTTACAGGGTTGGAATATACAAAGCACAGTCCCTGCCCCAAAGAGATTACAACCCAAAGCTGAAATTCATCCCTGTGCACAGGGCCAGCTCAAGGTCCACGCACTACACAAGTCCCAATTAAGACTTCAAATTAGGGCTTAAATAATGTACGGGACCTGTGTTGCTCCTGACTTTCACCCACTTTGATTAGGTTCATATTTTCCCCTACACAATCCCTTGAGATAGGATATATTTATAGCAGCAATTGAATGAATATAAATATTATGAGCCAAATTCTTTGCTGATATAAAGAGGTATAACACCACTGAAATCAGTGGAACTGCAGCTGCAATCTAAATACTCCTACTTCCACCCTCCTTTCCTCCCGTTAGATGACCGCGTTTTTCATTCCCCAGAGAGAGTCCTAACATTGTTTACACCCCAGAAGCATCGAATCCTTTGCTCCCTTGGAAGCCATTCAGAGCTGTGATACAAAAGCACTGGAGGGGATTTCTTGCTTCTACTGAAAGAAGAAGCTAAATCCCAGAAGGTGAAACAAGAGCTATTAGTTTTAGAAAAGCCATTTAATGGTGCAACTTGCTCACAAGACATGGTAACTCATATGATGCCCGTTCAATTCAAAGAGCACTTGTTGCATGCAAGACATATTCAGCAGCTGCTAAGGAGGCAAAAAGAAAAGGAGAACTTGTGGCACCTTAGAGACTAACCAATTTATTTGAGCATAAGCTTTCGTGAGCTACAGCTCACTTCATCGGATGCATACTGTGGAAACCGCAGAAGACACTATATACACAGAGACCATGAAACAATACCTCCTCCCACCCCACTCTCCTGCTGGTAATAGCTTAACTAAAGGAGGCAAAGATGATCAAATCAGTGGGGGTGGGAAGTGATTATGCACAGGCTCATTAGGGGAGTAGCCACCAACACCAAGACTATTCTGGCTATAAAACTGTAATTGGGAAATTACTAGAGAACCATAAAAATTAATGGCAGATTCTATGACTCTGATAGAGATGAATTTTATACCATGCACATGAGCAGACTGACAGCAAGGTGCAGGGTTTCTTAAGAAGGGAAGAGCTTAGGGGGTGAGAAGAAGAAGAATGTAAATCCCCAGCAGGTTTACTTATGCCCAGACTTTAAAAGGGGGTGAAGAGGGAAGTAGTACTATTGAGTTAGTACCGCACGGTCCTGCACTAATTCAGGATCAATTGCCTATGGAAGCACAACAGAATAGAATGCATAGAAACCCCAACACAGCTGTGTCACACTCACCACTGAGCAGGCCAAAGAAATTGGTACACTCTTCTCAGAAGACTAGAATGTATTTTGAGATGCTTGAAGATTCGAGTCTGTGTGGCGTGTACAGTCTAAGACTCGGATGACTTTTATATGCCTCTGTATTGCATCTGCATGCTTCTAAGAACTTTCCTGTGTAAAGAGTTCAACGGTTATTTTTGTTTTTAGAGCATCTGCAACCTGTAACAGAGGGGACACATGCATACGCAGCACTCTCTCTGGGGACTAGACTTTTGTTCTTTCTTGCTATGATTTACCTAAATCCAAAACACAAGTCATTTTATGCTGTGCTCTTTGCATAAGGAAGTATCACACACAAGTGTTTATTTGCCTGTGAACCCTATGATCTTCGACATAGATCGATATTAAATCCCTCCACACTTATTTTCACTGCCTAGTTCAATTGAACTTTGGAATTCCAGGGTATCCTGAGAGAGTGCTGAACAGCTGCAAACTAACCAAGAGATCACATTCCCACAGATGGTATTAAAATCCAAAGCCCTTCATGTTTGTGGGATGTGTACAGGGCAAATGAGAACTTACACTGCCTCCGAACAAAATGTCAAAATCCTTGTGAGCAGAATTATATATATTATTGTTCTTAGATTTAATGGAGTTTGCTTTTAAATGCTATCTTACAACTTCCATTTGGGGAAGTGCTTGCATGAAGACGCGACCAGTTTCTGTGCAGAGATCAGAGCTTATAAACTTTTATTAGCCCTCCCCACTAAGTGATCAGTTAAACAGAAGATTTGGAGCACTGTTTTCAACGTTGATCTAACTGATGTCCGAAGGAATACTGTGCACCAGACTACATAGCGGTCTGAGCACAGGACTAGGAGCCAGGAACTCAAGTTCTAGTTGTACTCAAGATTATTAATTATGCTCAGCCAAATTTCCCCATCATTTACAATTCCATATTTCAAAGATAGTGTTACCAGAGCAGGGCTGCAATGTGGCTAGTAAGATAAAAGGCTGCCAATAAGAGTAATCTTATGAAGAAAGCAAACAGTGCGGCAAAAATGCTGATGCTATATACAGTATCTTCATCATCCCTGCAAACAATGGTACCACAAAAGCTGCTATAAAGTCCAGTGATACCAAGAGACCCAAGGACCCAGCATCTGTGCCTAACCAAAGTTCGCTGCAGATGCTGGCGACCAGTCTGTGAGTGCTGTGCTGACTTGCAGAATTTACAGTAGGAAGGTAGTGACCTTTCCACATACACCAGTCCGACGAAAAGCAAAGGTTAAAAAATGAAGCATCTTCAGATCTGAAGGAGAGCTGTTTCAGCAAAGGGGTTACCGAAGGCGGCACCCAGGAGCTCCAGTTTTTGCCGTGCAGGAAGACCGCATGTACAGCCTGTGACAAATCCCTGCTTAGTTCAGATGGACCTCTTTTCAATTAGCGAAAACTCAGCAGGTGTTGCTACATGGTGCAAGAGTGTATTCTCTTGTACGTGACCAAGGAGCCCAGCCTGTTTCTGCTGAAATTTAGCTTGTGCACATCGATGGGGCCAGCTTTTGTTCCATTCTACAAGCGAGCCCAGCAGTATGTATGGCAGCAGGGCAGCAAGCAAAGCTCATAGAATGGCACTGATCAAGGTGGCAGCACATCAAAGTAACCAAGCTAATGAGCAAGCAGGCTTTGGGAATCAAATGGGGGAGGGGAGGGGAGAAGGGGAGAGAATAAAATACTAAATAAAGTGAAACTGTAATGGATGACCTTATATTTATGTAGCACCTTCCATCACGAACTGATGTCATAAATGACATATTTTCTTAGATTGTAAACAAGGTACATGTAATCTCTTTGAGGCAAGAACTGTGTCTTCCTATGTGTTTGTACAGCATGATCACGGTCTTATTGGGGACCTCTGGATGCTACCACAATATAAATGTTAAATAATTGCTAGGGTGATGATGATGGAATGGCTACACATTTTATTGACATTCAGCCACTTCTGAAGTAAACATTATTCTAATATTAGTGTCCTGTTTGACACCAGCATCACCCTCTGCAGAGAAATGGTATATGTTAAGGGCACTGCAGGTCGGCTTCCCAGTGGAGGAGAAATCAGTGGCATGGAGTCTGGGTATACTATAAGCGTAGTTTGTTTTATCTACACATATGCACCAGTCCTGGAACAGAGGTGGTCAAACAGTGTGCAGTCCCTGCTTCCAGGAATCTCAGCCCAACATCAGTGCTGGTTCCCAGAAAGAAACTCTGCCTCAAATATTGTCTGTAATCAAAGCCCAAGGCAGAGAATAAACCCTCCAGCTGCTCTCACAGCTACCCCTCTGAGGGCCAATGTCTTTGCACAGAGCCTTGCATAACAAAAACCAAAAACATAAAAGTCTTAAGATTTGATCATGCGCTAAGAAAGACCATGTGGAACGGCGCCATCTGGTGACACCTATCATAACAACAACAATTGAACCTCCGGATTGTTAAATGACCCAAAGCAATCAGGATCTCAGTTAAGTCTCATTGAAAATTGTCACATCAACAGTTGAAGGAACCGGATCAGAGCAGACTTAAAAGAGGGCTGCTACCTATTGAGTCTCCAACATACCTTTCTACAACACCAGACATTTCCCTGGAGGTTTTCCATCAGGTACTGAACATCCATATTCTAGAAGATCTGGCCAGATTACAGCCAAAAACTGGTATGACCATAACACAGAAATGTGAGAAATATTTAATCAAATCTGGATATCACACACTTCAGACACAAAAGCTGCTTCTGGAACTTCATGTGTAGTGAATCCATATTAAAGAGATACTTCCTTGGTGTTGTAAGTTTACATATACCATTATTTGCAGCAGGCAACACTAAAAACTCAGCATTCAATGGTCTACATACATTCAGTATTTTCCTGTACTGAGGACAGGAGATGCAATGCTATGATCACTGTGGAGTGGCAAACATTGAGTGTTTCAAGGGCATCCACTGTACCTTTCTGTGAATGGACTTCCAGGATTAATCATCAGTGCATAACTCTAGAGTTTGGCTATACATTCCTTCTCCCAGCTGACAAGAATTGATTGAAACAAGGGCCATCATCAGGAAAAATAAATGATTTTTCAGCTAGCAAGGCAAACATACACCAGTAAGAGAAGGAAATCTGATAATCAAACTTGCTTGCTTGGGCTTTTCAGTATGCAAGAGGCTGTTTTTCTCAGAATTAGGGTGACTGCGACAATCTGCTTTTAGACAGAGTTAGAACCACAAGATAAAAGAGGCAGGAATTTTCTCATCTGCATATTTATCAAAATGCAGCTACTGCATAATTTAAGCTTAGTGTTAAAAATATTGTATGTTATTTTAAGGTTTTCCTATTCAGGTGAAAAGGAGACACTCTTTCACTAAGGTGCTTAATTATTTCAGAATGGTGTGAAAACAACAAAGATAAAAAATAGGAATCAAAAGGAAATTTCTTACCTTCCACCCATCCATGAAGCTAAAAAGAGTCATCACCATCCATCTCTCTCACAAACATGGAATGAAGAGAACCCTGGGTGTTCCAAGAGGGATGCACAAGTTCATAGTGACCTCCAGGGAAAGTTGTGGAAGCTCTTCATTATTTATTTGCCCTTTCACCTGGGGAATGCAGTGTGTTTGTGCCTTCATCATTGGGGGGGGGGGCGGAGGGGAGAGGGGAGAGACACAATTGACTGGGTGTGTATTTGTGCCACTCAGCAGGGAGTGCTTCCCATGCTCATTCTACATCATTCTACAAAAACACGATACCAGTGAATACCTCCTCCACCGACTGGCTGTGCCCCAGAGGAGGGTGCCACATGCCAGGTGGGTTCCAGGGATACAGTAAAGTACGTATGGCTCCTGCTCCCTCATACATGCCCATGCAGGGAGGGGAGATACTGATTGCTGGCCCACATTCTGTTGGGAGGGAATGAACTAAGCATGGACTTTTCGGACTGGTGATCAGGAACGGAGTCTGCTCCTTTTTTGGCATTAGGAGATGGCGTAGAGAAGAAGCGTTCTCCATATTTTTCTCCACACCCCCAACACACATTTGACTCTTTGAAAGCTACTCATACCAACTCGTCTTAGTTGGAGGTTCCATCCCCTCAGGAGGCGGGGCACTCCCAGCTCCTGCCGCCCCTGGAGAGAACAAGGGCCTGCGGCCAGGCTCTCACAGGACAGGACAAAGTAACACTAGCACTAACAGAGGTTCATTTAATAGGAGTCCAACAAGCAATTCTGCATCCATAGCTTAGAAGCAGGTGAAGGAGTCTTGCAGACACCCAGCAGGGGGGCTTGATTGGTTTGTTCCCTACCCATCGTTCCCCCCAGTTATTTCTCCCTTGTTTATGCCCAGTTCTCCTTCCCTCCTGGCCAGTCCCTTGAGATGCAGCTTCTTTGTATGGTGTCTGACACCCCTACTCATGCTCCCAGGCCTTTGGGAAGATCCGCCTGGTCTTTTTTGCAGTCCCTCCTGAGGGCCCACTCATTCCTTTCCTTGCCATTGCCCAGGAACCCATCTCCAGCCGCCCTCCTGCACTCTGCAACACAAGCCATCTTGCCTGCGGCATGATCAGTCACTGCTCAAAACACATCTCTACGAACTTGGCATTTCCCCCCGCCGAGTATTGCAGAGCTGGCAGTCTGGCCCTCCAGAGCCAGCAGGTGCTCAGTCAGCTGACATAGCTTTCACATGCTCTCAACTGGCTGTATCCACATCCTTGCACAGCCCCGGATTCCCCTGCACTCTAACTGCCTCAACTCAGATCCACCGTTCCCCCTTACTAGAATATATAAATATCTATAGTGAGGGGTGGGGGGAGGGGAAGGGGTTGTAAGAAAAGCTGAAAGGACAGAGTAGGAACAATGAGACACAATCTGAAGGCAGCCAATCAAGCTGGTAAATCCCCACTCACTCCCCAACAGCTGTAGCCCAATTAAACTCAACAGTTCACAGGTGTTCGCAGTAATGACTTTAACACAAAAAGCACAGCTCCCTTTAGGGCCCTTTAACAAAAATTTAGAGCTCTTTAAATTTTATATACCAACAACATCAAACCAAAGTAGGAAATAATAAAGGAGGAAAGGAGAGACAGTGAAGAAAACACACAGAAGTGCAGCAGCATCAGCCTAATTAAACAATCGCCAACAGGAAAATACACATGCTATTCACCAGACGAACCTCCTTCCAGGAGCTTGGGATTCAAATGCACAGTTCTCTTTCTTGCTTTTCAAATATTTTTGCTCCATTATCAGTTTTATTCATCAAGTCCCCCCCTATCCCCTCAAACTCAGCCTGTGAAGGGGGCTCATTCCTTAGCAATGCAAGGAAACATGGAACCCAAAGGCCAGCAATCTGGACTCTTCCAACACACATGTCTCTGTGCCTCTCTTAACTCCCTCCCTATCAGAATGTTAAGATGGGGTTAATCTTACTGGGATGCTGGGGTAGGCAGAGTTAGGAGACTGTGAAAGTGACTAATGGCCTTCCTGGGGCTCTCTTGTCCTGCAGTATAGTAGGTGAGTCGATCTAGTAAGGGCTGGTGTTCCTGGCTCCTTCACTGTTCAGACAGTGCACCGTCTGCCTGCCACACTGGGAGCATGCTTTCATGACTTTGTGCCCCCTTTTTTTAGATTTTGAAACACCCTGCTAGCAGAGGCCCCAGTGACAACCACATTTTCTTGTATGCTCTCCCTGTCAGTTTCAGGCCCTTTTGTCAGCAAAGCAACAGGCCTGCACACATTCAGCCCCAGTAATATCATGAGCTCAGAGAGCAGCTACCCCCTCTTCACCAGCTAAAGGAGGTGCTAGGAAGGGATGTCTTCTGCTGTGCACCTAAACATGCTGGGTTCGAGACACTGGGTTCGAGACAGAGCAGAGATTCCCTTTCATAACTGGGTTGTGAGTGGAGTTGGGCCCAGAAGTCCCTCAAAACACCAGGGAAATTCAGATCTAGGTCCAGCCTTGAGCTTTCTAGCTCCAGCCCTTGACTAAGAATTAACCTGTTGGTTTACTTTCTCCTTTCCACTGCATGAGACTGAAGTTGAAGGGGATTTGAGGATTCTGTTTTAAAGCCATCTGGGCTCTAGCTTTATCTTTTCAACAAACAATTTGTCTGTTTTGGTTTTTTTTTGAGGGGGTGGAGGGACCAAAACAAAACCAAACCACCATCCTTTTTTCTAAATGAACCCTTTTGTCAAAAATTTTAGTTTCTTTCAAAATGTTCCAGTTTAAGGAAAAACAATTTTCAGGAACCATTTTTTGTTTGTTTCTATAAAAGTTGACAAGAAAACTAAACCATTTTGAATCCAATGAAAAATTTCAATTCTTTTGAAAATTTCCCCACAGAAAATACTTTAAATTAGAGCTGGTTCTAAAGTGTTAAGTAAATGCATCAACCTCGTACTAGGTCTTAGCATTATTATTGAACTATACAACCTGTCTACCTCAAGGACTGTTTGGTGTCTTACGCGTCTCATTGTGCAGTGGAGGCTAGAGGGGTTGTTATTGCTGATGGTCCTACAAACTCATCTGGGAGAAACAGGACTCACGGCCCTCTCAGGAAAGACTGCAACATAGAAATGCTCTCCCAGCCAACAAACCTCACACCGTACCTGAGGCATTAGCTCTCGTGAGCCAGGACCAGGCTCTCTGGTGTTTGCAAGCACATAGCACATTGTAGGCACTACTGGAAACAAATAGTAGTAAATATTTTAAAGGCAAGACTCTGGACTTTGTTTGCTCCCTCCTACATATGGATCGGAATTAGTGGTCTTAGCTGTATGTTTGGGGAATCTGTCCTCCCCTTGACAATTTGTGAAACAATTAGGACATATGTTGCCTTTCACTCTTTGATTGTCTTGTTTTAAGTTAGATTTTATCTCAGGGGACACCCTTGTATCCCAGCACTCCACAAACACACATATTGGTAATTTTATTAACTGCGATCATGGCTTGCCTTTGTGGACTAACTTTTTTCCCTTCCTGCAAGCTCGGTTTTGGAAGGAAGAATCCTTACATGGCAAAAGTGGAGGAACGCTCTCCTCTTGCAACTTGGTTGGAAGGTGGATATTTAGTGACCAGAGAATGCAGAGCTCTAATAATATTGATCCTTAGTATAAACCATAAGGTACCACAAGGACTCCTCGTTCTTTTTGCTGATACAGACTAACACAGCTACCACTCTGAAAACTATCATGTCAGTGCACTACCTTAGAGCAATGCATAGTGGGGGCTTTTGCAGAGTTCTTTTTTAAAATATTAGCAGGCCATGCAGTGTGTATTCTGCAGAGGATTGGACTTTATTCAGAGGCTTGATAGACCTGGCTACAGAAGTCCTCTTTATCTACAGTACAGGTTTATCTCAGACAACATAGGTGCAAACTTCCCCACCGTGCCCTTGGCCAATGTGCTAGATCCTGACCTGAGCAGACTAATGTGCAGAAGCAGGAAGGTATTGGTTCCAGGTGGTCTCACTCATTCCTTGTCGTCCCTACTTAGGGGGCTATTGAGGGTGCCCGACCGTCATGCTGGGTCATTGATGTGGAAAGCCACCTGCCAGGAACAGACTAAGACCACCAGCTCTTTTCACAGTGCTCAGTGAAGCTTTTTGGGGAGAAGGGGTTGTCATTTATTATACATTTGGGCCCCATTCTGCTAGGGCTTTACAGACCACTGTAATATAAATGTTAAAGAAAACAATAATAATCAAAGAGTGACAACTTTAAGTCATAATCCCAACCAGTGATGTAGATACAAAAGGCAACGCCATTGTCTCGAGATAACCAGTCACACTTGCTAGATGACTGAAGAGAGGTGCAAGATTGTTATAAAGGGGAAAGCCTGTTATATACAAATCTGATAATAATTCTGGAATGATGGAACAAGAAATTAAGAAAATGCCCAAGAAAAGTTCAATGACATTGCTGAAAAAAGGTTAATTCTTGAGATTTTGTGATTTTGACTCTCCTTAAAAAACAAAAATAGTTAAACCTTTAATAGCACCAGCAAGAGTCAAACCAGACATACAACCTAAAATGAATACCAAATACAAACAGCACTACTGAACTGTGGAAGCATTATGAGAAATATCACAACACTTTCATTTTCTTAGCATAGTTTCCATTTATAATTCACACAACTAGCTTAAACGCAACTATCTGAGATCAACACAGAACTGCAGGTTACATAGCATCTGTTCTATAGGAGGGTGCTGTGTGCATTGAGATCATTTTAGATGAATGTGTTATAAACAAGATCTGTGGAACTTCACAGCATGGTGAGTTTTGGGAGGGAGAAACATACAGTTTAAATGTATAAATTGTTTAGAATGTTTAGCATGTAGTTGTGAAGCGATCATCCAAGTAAATGCTGTTTTCCTGCACACGGTGGCTCAGATATATAAAACAGCTGCTTTCTAACTATTTATCGTGAGGGTGGATCAAAACCTAGGGAAACTGCATCTTGTACTGTGCAATGTGTGTGATGATAAACCAGCGGGGTGTCAGTCGCACACGCTCTCTCTCTCTCAAAAATTCAGAAGATTATAGTGGCTGCCACAGCATTTTGCCTGTGCGTGTGCAACTTGCTCTGGCTACTGGAAGTTGGGCTAGAGAGTAGCTTTCACAAGGCCTTATTTGACAGTGTAGTGAAGCCTGAAGTTGTGATATTACTATTTCAGGGTAATGATTCTTAAGCTATGAATTTCTGATGTCACAGCTGTGCAGAGAAATGTTTTCTTCCTAACTGGTGGTACAGTTTTGGGCATATCCATGAACTATAGCTATGCCCCAGTGGATGACACAAAATGCCCGGGAAAACTGTTATTTGTATTGTTTCCATTTTATTATGTAAGTGCATTTATTCAAACATCCTGCAAATCCTCTTTCACAGAGAGCAGTCAGGCTGCCTGTGATAAATATAACATTTTAACGCTTATGAGTCACCATACCATCTCCTGGATTCAGAAGGCTGCCAATGCACCTCAGTCCTGACCTTCAGCACCTCTTCTTCTAGACCCTCCACAGAGCTCTACAAATGCCTCGCAGGCCACCCCACTCCAGTCCTGGGTTACTCTTCAGCCTACCTCAATCATGAGAGTCTAATATACACTTAGGTGGGGGAATAAGAATCTAAAGCAGATTCCACACACAGAAGTGAAAAGTTAGTGCATTAATAAACATTTATAGAACCTGGGGACTTTGTCTATTTTGTGAAGAGCAGCTATACATGCAACATAGGCATTTCTGAAACAAAAGGTATCAGAACACCAATAAGGAAGTAGTCTTCATTTCAAATATATATGTAGCCAACCCTGAATAAAGTTTTACAGGAATGGTGTTGCTAAGATCGGAAGATGACGTTCATTCTATGAACTTGCATAAAAAGAGTTTTTCTTTTTCAAAAGAATCATGCTTTTTTTAAAAAATGACTATCCAATGATGTGACAAAAAGCAGTTCAAGTGGAGACTGATATTCCTGCTGGTCCTGTGCTGTAAAGCAATGTCAGGGATGGAGCAGGACAGGAAGGTTTTGGAAAATGTAGGGGACAATTTCCTGGTGCAAGTACTGGAGGAACCAACTAGGGGCAGAGCGCTTCTTGAACTGCTGCTCACAAACCGGAAAGAATTAGTAGGAGAAGCAAAAGTGGATGGGAATCTGGGAGGCAGTGACCATGAGATGGTCAAGTTCAGGATCCTGACACAAGGAAGAAAGGAAAGCAGCAGAATACGGACCCTGGACTTCAGAAAAGCAGACTTTGACTCCCTCAGGGAGCTGATGGGCAAGATCCCCTGGGAGAATAAAATGAGGGGGAAAGGAGTCCAGGAGAGCTGGCTGTATTTTAAAGAATCCTTTATTGAGGTTACAGGGACAAACCATCCCAATGTGTAGAAAGAATAGTAAATATGGCAGGCGACCGGCTTGGCTTAACAGTGAAATCCTTGCTGATCTTAAATACAAAAAAGAAGCTTACAAGAAGTGGAAGATTGGACAAATGACCAGGGATGAGTATAAAAATATTGCTCGGGCATGCAGGAGTGAAATCAGGAAGGCCAAATCACACCTGGAGTTGCAGCTAGCAAGAGATGTTAAGAGTAACAAGAAGGGTTACTTCAGGTATGTTAGCAACAAGAAAAAAGTCAAGGAAAGTGTGGGCCCCTTACTGAATGAGGGAGGCAACCTCGTGACAGAGGATGTGGAAAAAGCTAATGTACTCAATGGTTTTTTTGCCTCTGTCTTCACAAACAAGGTCAGCTCCCAGACTATTGCACTGGGCAGCACAGCATGGGGAGGAGGTGACCAGCCCTCTGTGGAGAAAGAAGTGGTTCGGGACTATTTAGAAAAGCTGGACGTGCACAAGTCCATGGGGCCGGATGCGTTGCATCCGAGAGTGCTAAAGGAGTTGGCGGATGTAATTGCAGAGCCATTGGCCATTATCTTTGAAAACTCATGGCGATCGGGGGAGGTCCCGGACGACTGGAAAAAGGCTAATGTAGTGCCCATCTTTAAAAAAGGGAAGGAGGATGATCCTGGGAACTACAGGCCAGTCAGCCTCACGTCAGTCCCTGGAAAAATCATGATCTTCAAGGAATCAATTCTGAAGCACTTAGAGGAGAGGAAAGTGATCAGGAACAGTCAGCATGGATTCACCAAGGGCAAGTCATGCCTGACTAATCTAATTGCCTTCTATGATGAGATAACTGGCTCTGTGGATGAAGGGAAAGCAGTGGACATGTTGTTCCTTGACTTTAGCAAAGCTTTTGACATGGTCTCCCACAGTATTCTTGCCAGCAAGTTAAAGAAGTATGGGCTGGATGAATGCACTATAAGGTGGATAGAAAGTTGGCTAGATTGTCGGGCTCAACGGGTAGTGATCAATGGCTCCATGTCTAGTTGGCAGCTGGTATCAAGTGGAGTGCCCCAAGGGTCGGTCCTGGGGCCGGTTTTGTTCAATATCTTCATTAATGATCTGGAGAATGGTGTGGATTGCACCCTCAGCAAGTTTGCAGATGACACTAAACTGGGAGGAGAGGTAGATACGCTGGAGGGTAGGGATAGGATACAGAAGGACCTAGACAAATTGGAGGATTGGGCCAAAAGAAATCTGATGAGGTTCAATAAGGACAAGTGCAGAGTCCTGCACTTAGGACGGAAGAATCCCATGCACCGCTACAGACTAGGGACTGAATGGCTCGGCAGCAGTTCTGCAGAAAAGGATCTAGGGGTTACAGTGGACGAGAAGCTGGATATGAGTCAACAGTGTGCCCTTGTTGCCAAGAAGGCCAGTGACATTTTGGGATGTATAAGTAGGGGTATTGCTAGCAAATCAAGGGATGTGATCATTTCCTTCTATTCGACACTGATGAGGCCTCATCTGGAGTACTGTGTCCAGTTTTGGGCCCCACACGACAAGAAGGATGTGGAAAAATTGGAAAGAGTCCAGTGGACAAAATGATTAGGGACTGGAACACATGAGTTATGAGCCGAGGCTGAGGGAACTGGGGATGTTTAGTCTACGGAAGAGAAGAATGAGGGGGGATTTGATAGCTGCTTTCAACTACCTGAAAGGGGGTTCCAAAGAGGATGGCTCTAGACTGTTCTCAGTGGTAGCAGATGACAGAACAAGAAGTAATGGTCTCAAGTTGCAGTGGGGGAGGTTTAGGTTGGATATTAAGAAAAACTTTTTCACTAGGAGGGTGGAATGTGTTACCTAGGGAGGTAGTGGAATCTTCTTCCTTAGAAGTTTTTAAGGTCAGGCTTGACAAAGCCCTGGCTGGGATGATTTAATTGGGAATCGGTCCTGCTTTGAGCAGGGGGTTGGACTAGATGACCTCCTGAGGTCCCTTCCAACCCTGATATTCTATGATTCTATGATTCACCTGAAACATTTCCTGTTTTACCATGTTATTTATATTTTCTAATCTTCAGGCGAGTGCAGCAGCTGACACCCTCTGATGGGTCAGGAGGGATGGGGAAGGACTAAAGCAGACTCCTCCATGAGGCAGCCTAACTGTCTGACCCCAAAGCAGATGATCTTCTGACTGAGCCATCACCACTTCTTGCTACATGAGCGAAATAGTGTTTTAATCTGAGCAATAGGTCACATGCATTGAGTCGTGTTACTAAATACAGAGTGTGTATTGAAGCTGCAGCTTGAGGGTCATTTGAAAAGGCCTTGCATCTTGTGTTGGCTTTATTTTGAAATGGAGGGCCAGGAAGTCTGAGCATGTTCAGATGAGATTTCAAGCGCCCTATGAACTCTCACCCCAGATTAAGTTTTTGCTGAACGGTGTCATCTCCCAACCAATACATGAAAAGCCCAATTTCCAGAGGGCTGAGAATCCAACTGGAATCTGAGGATCAGAACTTTGGTCTTAACATGCTGGTCCAAATCAAGTGCAGTAATTATAACCCTTTCCATCCAAGGACTGACTGCCAGCTCCTTCTCTCTGCTGCACCAGCCTCTCCTTCTATGGGTATGTCTATACGTGAAGCTAGAGGTGTAAATTCCAGCTCAAGATCTCCCACACAAACTCACATTGAGCTCGCATGCTAAAAACAGAGTGAGCTTAACTGTGGCTGAGCAAGAGGCAGGAGGGACTAGGCATGCTAGTTGCAAGACATATTCACCAGTCTGAATGTCCTGATGCACCATGAGACATCCCCAAGGAACATACTCGCTCGGCTTCAATGAGAGAGGACAGCCCATTCTCCTGCCACTTGTCTCAGCAAAAGGCTCAGACATTGCCCCAGCAGTAGAGGGACCCCATCTCCTGAAAAGGGGTAGGAATGGGGATGACTGCCTCTGTGTCATTGTCCCCTTTGTCACTCTCCCGAGGAACCCTCAATGCAGCTGGAGAGGAGACAGGCTGGGAGTAGAGCCTGAGGAACTTCAGACCCAGCACAATCCGAGTCCTTATTATCTGTTCTGTCAACCCATCTCCTTTCTTCTGGGTAAAACTACCAAAAGTAGCATCTCAGAGGCAGAAGTGGGCAGGGTCATTTCTGGGGGCATGGCTCCAATGGGCAGAAGAGGGGGCACAGAGTCTCCATGCAGGTAGCTTTGGCCTCTTGCAGTTCCCCTTGGACCCACGGAATGCTGGGGGCAGAACCACCCTCTGTTTTGCAAAGGGGTGGAAATCACACCCACCCTCTGGAACAAGTTAGGGGAAACTGCAAGAAGATCTTCACAGGAAGAGAGCTAGCCTTATGTTAAGGCAAGGCTCTAGTTATAGGGCCTGTACCCACTGAATAGATCCCCAATTCTGTCTTCACGTGGTGTGCGCTAGCAGCGGAAACACTTGCGTCAGAAAACAGTCTGAAATGTGGGTGAGTTTCTCTGCCTGCTGTTGAGCGGGATCACTCGCCAGGCATGCTACGACCTCCTCACTCTTTCCAGACACCAGCCACTCCCACACATTAGTCTCGTGGTATATTCAGCCAGTGTGCTGTCAGTCACAATGCTTATACTTAAATAAGCCCTTACATTGAACTCAAATTAAATATAACTCCCTTGACTCTGATACCATGAAAGAAACCAAGACAGGAGGCGAGAGAGGAGAGAGAGATCACAACTGAACAGAGACATTTAAAGCTGCAAAATAAACAACAGACAAAACATCTGACTTTAATATTGGGTTCCAGAGTAACAGCCGTGTTAGTCTGTATTTGAAAAAAGAAAAGGAGGACTTGTGGCACCTTAGAGACTAACCAATTTATTTGAGCATGAGCTTTCGTGAGCTACAGCTCACTTCATCGGAGATGCATCTGATGAAGTGAGCTGTTGCTCACGAAAGCTCACGCTCAAATAAATGGGTTAGTCTCTAAGGTGCCACAAGTCCTCCTTTTCTTTTTAATATTGGGGTTGTTTCATTTTACCTCATTTACACTATTAGCTGCTGGGATGTCATGCTGTTCCATTCCTTCTCACATTGCCTAATAGCCACCCCAAAAATTCTTTATCTTAATTTCACTCTGTTTAGAAATTTAACTCTTTGGATTTGGCTGTTTAACTCATCTAGACGCTTAAATAATGGCCTGATATACACCAGGGTTGGAATTCATAGACTTTAAGGCCAGAAGGGATCATCTAGTCATGATCATCTAGTCTGACTTGCTGCATATCGCAGGCCACAGAACCTCACCCACCCATTCCTGTAATATCCTGTGGCTGAGTTACTGAACTCCTCAGATCTTGATTTAAAGACTTCAAGATACAAAAAATCCACCATTTACTCTACTGTAAACCAGCAAGTGACCCATATCTCACACTGCAGAGGAAAGTTGGAAACCCTCAGGGCCTCAGGCAGTCGGACCTTGGATAAAATTCTTTCCTGACCCCAAGTATAGTGGTCAGTTACACCCTGAGCATGTGGGAGAGACCTACCAGGCAGACACCTGGGAAAGCATTCTCTGTAGATTGTCGACACAGAGGGGTTTCACTTCCATTTTTGGTACAAAATCTGGTTAACGTAAGAACGGCCCTACTGGGTCAGACTAAAGGACAATCTAGGCCAGTATCCTGCCTTCCGACAGTGGCCAGTGCCAGGTGCCCCAGAGGGAATGAACAGAACAGGTCATCATCAAGTGATCCATCCCCCATCGCTCATTCCCAGCTTCTGGCAAACAGAGGCTAGGGACAAGGTATGGCAGTTTCACATGACCCTTCAGATGCTTTCTTTCTAATCAAGATGCTTTTTGTTTACTTCTGCTATTAAACAAAACCGCAGGATCATCTGAAGGGCCATGAGGTAGGCACGAGGGGGGTGAATGGTGCTCTAAGCAAAAACCCTGAGACAGCAGCTGTTCTTGTGAATGGCTTAAGAGGAGACTCTGTGCACAAATGCTTCATTGCTGAAATAAAGTCTGTGTTTGAAAAGACGGGCTTAGGAATGAGGCCCTAGTGGACTGCTTTATGGCCCTCTCACACCAGGCAGATTTTCACACACACAAAAGTTCTAGTTGATATCATATTGCACCCTAGTCCAGCCAGGCTCTCCGTGGAACATACCAAATCACATTTACTTTCTAATAACTTCTCTTCCTCGTAAGTGACTATGGAGTAAACAAACATTTTAATTCAACTGCGGGGTGCTGGAAGGATGGATATATGAGGAAAGATCAGAGTTTAACGTGTACTTCTGAGCAAAGCAGCAACGAGACCTTGGGAACACAAAAATGGCCTTTCAAATATTTAAAGGTGGTGTGAGCCCCAAGCAAGGAGAAGGGTGCCTTAGCATAACTGCAAGCGAGATAGCTAGAAATAATGGGATGAGATTAAGACAGACATCCCTGAATGGGATTGTCAGGAGCCTAACAGATTTAGGTGCCCAAGTTCCACTGAATTGAAGCCTCCTTATCTAAGGCTCGGATTTTCAAATGTGCCTTAGGCTGAATAGGAGGAACAGCTTCAGCTTGGTGAAATGTACTAGGGTTGGAATAGTCAACCAAGGAAGAGCTGGAAGCATCAGCATTAGTAAATAAATATACGAGAGAGAACAATCCTGTGCATTAGGCTACAGGGTATGTACTAGAGAGGGACCAAGAGGTCCTGTATCCTAAGAGTCTGACTTCCTTACTGGCCCCTTATTTTACTACTCAAGATATTTAAAGCAAGCTGCAAAGAGATCTCACAAAACTGGGTGACCGGGCAACAAAATGGCAGACAAAATTCAATGTTGATAAAGGAAAAGTAATGTGCATTAGAAAACATAATCCCAAGTATACATACAAAATGATGGGGTCTAAATTAGCTGTTATTGCTCAAGAAAGATCTTGGAGTCATCATGGATAGTTCTCTGAAAACATCCACTCAATGTGCAGTGGCAGTCAAAAAAAGCTAACAATGTCAAGAACCATTAGAAAAGAGATAAGACAGAAAATATCATAATGCCACTATACAAATCCATGGTACTCCCACACTTTGAATACTGCATGCAGTTCCGGTCACTCCTCAAAGATATTTTAGAATTGGAAAAGGGGCAGAGAAGGGCAACAAAAATTAAGGGTCTGGAACAGCTTCCATATGAGGAGAGATTGAAAAGACTGGGACTGTTCGGCTCGGAAAAGAGACGATTGATGGGGGAATATAGATGATATGATAGAGGTCTATAAAATCATGATTGGGATGCAGAAAAAGTGTTATTTACTCCTTCTCATAACACAAGAGCCAGGGGTCACCCAATGAAGTAAATAGGCAGCAGGTTTAAAACAAGCAAAAGTAAGTATTTCTTCACACGAAGCACAGTAAACCTGTGGAACTTGTTGCCAGAGGATGTTGTGAAGGCCAAAACTATAATGGGGTTCAAAAAAGAACTAGATAAAATCCTGGAGGATAGATCCATCAATGGCTATTAGACAAGAAGGTCAGGGATGCAACCCCCCCATGCTCTGGGTGTCCCTAGCCAGAAACTGGGAGTGGACCACAGGGGATGGATCACTCAATGATTGCCTACTCTGTTCATTCCCTTTGAAGCACCTGACATTGGCCACTGCCAGAAGACAGGGTACTGGGCTAGATGGACCTTTGCTCTGACCCAGTAATGGCTGCTCTCATGTTCTTATGATAGCTATGAACTCCAGTACTCTTAGCTATGAAGGGGGAAAAGACTGCTGAGCAGATCGTGTGTAGGCTTCCAAGAGTTAAAAGCTGTATGCCTTAGTGCCTGCAGACGGTCTCCAGCACCGACACCACACTGTGTGTTGGGACATCTGCCTGGCGAGCCTCGCTTCGTCCTGCTGCAGTTTCTTCAATTATTTTTCGTGTTGTGTATTTTACAAAGGATAAGTCAGGGAACATTTCAGGAAATGTTTTCTCATTCTAAAACATATCAAAATATTGCTGACACTGATCCATAGCTGGGAATGTCATTCGTGAATAAACATGATGTCATTCTCATTCCATTCATACTCCTCCTGGACAGCTGCTGTCAGCATCAGTGAAGAAAAATGCCACCTCACTGGTGACAGCTGCCACTTGAGGTACTTTGTATATCAGCCTCTCTAGAAAAAAAAGCCAGCCATGCAGATGCTATTTAAAGTATGTTGCATCTTGATGAGAAATGCAAAATCTAATATGTGGCAGGTTGCTCTGTGCCCAGATCCAGACATTGAAGGATGAAGAATGTATCTGGTCTCAACCACTTCACATGAAGCACTAAATCCCTGCATTGTAATTGCTAAAGAAAACTGACTTGCTAAGGTGGGCATCTCTGGGTTTTGTTTTTTTTTTTTAAATACAGAAAGTGAAAAGCTGTCTCATGGATGTTTGGAACTGCCACAGCAAAGGGTCTTTGGTCTAAACCAGAGGGTCTTTGGCAGTGGTCTGCACAGCCATGTGGTGGTCCATGGAATGAACCATTTGAATCGTGAATAATGCTCAGTGCAACCCTGTCCCCTCAGTGTCTATGGCAATGACTTAGCAATGAAACACATTGCTTTCCCAAATAGACATGTAGTGAATTAAAATAAGGCATGTAATTACTTCATTTTGTAAATTTAACTCTACTTCAGGAGCTAAACCGTAATGAAGAGGGAACATTCTGCTTTGATTTACATCCTGTGGAAACTTGTTTGGTCCACAGTCTTCTAAGGTTCACTCATAACTATTATGAGCATCTGGCAGTTCTCGTTATGCATCAACTACTGGTGCTCATTTGAAGACAAAAAGAAAAGGAGGACTTGTGGCACCTTAGAGACTAACCAATTTATTTGAGCATGAGCTTTATTTGAGCTCATGCTCAAATAAATTGGTTAGTCTCTAAGGTGCCACAAGTACTCCTTTTCTTTTTGCGAATACAGACTAACACGGCTGTTACTCTGAAACCTGTCATTTGAAGACAGTGGTCCATGCTGAGAGCATATCATGGATTTGGGCCCCAGTGCCTTGTTTATCCCTGAAAGAACATAATTCTGAATAGAGATCAGCTTTACAGCTCAGCTCAGAGAACTCTAAGGTTCAAGAGTTATACTGTTAATTCTTGATTCTTCAGTGGAGCCCTGAATAGCTCCTATGGTCCTTCGTGTTGCACAGTGATTGAAAAATCTTTGGTAGCACTAATGAGAAGGAGACCACAAACGTCCCTTCCTTAGAACCCTCCTTAGTGTCTGCCATCTACATGCATCTCCTGCTCTTCTCTGTGGGAAAGAAGGATACATCTCTGTGGTAAGGATGCAACACAGAAAGAGAGAGAGAATATACAGGGACCAAATATGCAATAGTGGTGAGAGCTGGAATTGTGGAAGGATTTTAAATGCTTATGGCATGTTATTCTAAAGAACCAAGCACAACTGGTCTGTGACATAGCTGGCCTCGAGGCAATACCAGAATATTAAATGATAATTTCTTATGATTTTCTCCTTCTGATAGCTTCACCTAGTATCGTGTGCTGATCACTCTAATTCCCCCTCCAATTCTTCAAATAAGGGATATTCAGATATTTCTAAGTACCAAGTATTTTTGCTCTAAAACCACATGACCAATACAAGAATAAGTGATAACATATTTGTTATCAACAATGGTAATTTTCTTTACTAATCTCCAATTGTTAAGCGAACTGTTTCAGTAAATGTAGCCCTGTTGCTTAGAAGTCTGAATAATCATCATTCACACATCTCTTATGTCGCTTACATATGTTTGAATGTCGCGAGGGTGGATTCCATGGGCCTCTTGTGAATCTGGTTTGGGTTGTTTATGCTTCTCAATTTTTCCTCCTTTATAAAAAAATAAACGCCATTAAGTGAAAAAACTAGTTTCCTCAGTTATGTCTCCACTTTCCTTTTCCACGTAACATGTAATAAACAGGTCACCTCAGTTTATAGAACATGATTTTTTCTGTTCTGCCACTGTGAGCTATTGACTGAATCCAAGAAACAAACTCTCTACCTCTGTGTAGATACTAATTACTTAAATATGACAAGAGCTGGTTGGGAATTTTCCATCAGAATGTTTTTTTCCAACAGAGAATGCAGTTTCTGCAAAATTTAATTTTCCATTTGGAAAAATCAAAATGAAATATTTCAGCTTGAGTCAGCATTACTCAGCACCCACCTCCCCCCAAAACTGCTTTGGTGTATCATGGGAGATACAGTTTGAGTATCTCATACCCCCATTTTCCCTATGGGCTGGGCTTCCTGGCTGGACTATATTTCCCATTATGCATCAGGTTGTTCAACCAGAGGGGATACCACAGTACACCTTGGGAGATGTAGCCCAGCCCGGGAGCCTAGCCCATAGAGGACTATGGGGGCATAAGGCAACCAAAACTACAACCCCCATGAGGCACAAAAGCAGCACAATTATCAAACCAAGCCAAACCAAAGTGTCTGAACATTCTGCAAAGATATTAATATTTTGATTTTTCATCCCAATGTGAGATGAAAGCAGATGTTCAAATACCAGGATTTCCCAGAGGATAGAAATTCTGATTTTTGACCAGCTTTACTTGTGACTAGTTATTGCACACAAATCTATAGCCATTTTATGAATGCACAAATATGCAATTTGGATCCTCAGGATGTCAGTTATTGAAATAATTTCTATCTATGAGCATAAGTAAAGATTCTTGCTTCTCAATATGCAACATAGCACAACAGAGCTAATGGGTGGGTCACTGAGGGATGACTGGGGTACCTTGTGTTTGTGCTTCCTAGAAACTATCAGCAATTCATCTGAGCTGTAAGGTGACTGCCTACTCCATTGGAAATTCTGCACACATTCATAGAAGGAGTATGCAAGTTTTAGTTATACTGCAATAGTACCTAGGAGCCCTGTCATTGACCGGGACCCCACTGCACTAGGAACTGTACAAATAGAACAAAAAAGATGGCCCCTGTTCCAAAATTGCTGACTCATCCGTACACCACACATAATTAGGAGTCGATCGGATCGGCTATTTCCGATATCCTCTCATCCCACGTGCTTCTTTTAATTCAGAAAGTCACACTCTCCAGTCTCAGAAGAGCGGTGATGAGGCAGCAAGTGCCGTTGTTACGTAACTCCCTGCCCAGCTTCCAACCTGAAAATGGCATGATGCACACATTCGCCACAAGGCATCATCCTATCCAAGGCTCCTGCCATGTTAGCAGTTTGCTGGCAACCAGATTTCCTCCATAGTTGTCCTAGAAAAAGCCCCTTACTAGGTTTATAGTTTAGGTGTGGTACCAGCCAAACCATGCTAGGTGCTTTCCAACCACTGGGATTCTCTGCCTCAGAGAGTCCACAGTCTAAATCTTCCTTCCTTTAGGTCTCCCATTTGACACAGAAACAGCAACACAAAGGGGCAGATGTATAACCTGGGAAGCTTTCCAGATGCGTCTTGAGCCAAGTGAAGCATTGCACATTGTCAGGTCTAAGCAGGGTCCTTCAGTCTGTCACAATGCCACTGGTAGTGTTTAATATGTACAGACAGCACACCCTGGATTGCAGGCACCTGGTGGAAGAGACATCAGCATTGACCACAAGCAGATTCTAAAGACAGTTCAAATAAGTGAATCAGAGGTCTTCCCTTGTGTGCATGGACTTTCATCATGCAACCTGTGTGCCTCAGGAATGCTACTCTGCTCTGGGTAGCATGGCAATGAGCCTGTGCTAGGCATACGCTCCATCGCAGCCATAAATGTTGCACTAATAGATTATCTTGCTAGTCCTGGGCTGTCATTGTAACTGTTATGGCTTCGACTGTCCCATAAGTGCTCTAAGGTGTTGTTCCAAGGAGTTTCGCAGATTGCAAAGCAGAGGAGAAGAATGACAGTGATGTGGCCTCTGGCTCTTCCCCTGAAACAGCGGCTTTTCTGTCATCCCATGGAAGTGCTCTGGTTTCTCTACAGCTCTTGAAATGTGGCTCAAGCAAGACTGCCAACACACATTCTTCCTTGTCAAACATTGCTCTGATTCTAAAGTCTGCCTCTGTGAGCAGTCTGACAGCTATCACTCCTGCTAGAAATAGTTAAGCCCTTCAAAGTAGTTCATGTTTGTTTGAGAAAGGGGAGCCATCAGATACCTGGAAAAACAATAGCAGCACTTGCCTTTCATTTGAACGCCCAGCACTGAAATTCCTTCTCATTAACTCCAGTGGGCAGTGAATGAAAGCTAAGTAAAACATAGGTTTCAGAGTAACAGCCGTGTTAGTCTGTATTCGCAAAAAGAAAAGGAGTACTTGTGGCACCTTAGAGACTAACCAATTTATTTGAGCAACCGATGAAGTGAGCTGTAGCTCACGAAAGCTTATGCTCAAATAAATTGGTTAGTCTCTAAGGTGCCACAAGTACTCCTTTTCTTTTTAAGTAAACATAGTGAGCCAATTTTCATAAATACACTAAGATAGCACCTCTGCTTTGAACGTTGCACTTGCCATATTCTGATGCAGTTTTCCTTTGTCTCAGAGCATCAGAAAACAGTAGATTTCCAGTTACTTGGAGTTTCCTACTCAGTGATGTTTGTCAAGTTCTTCACAGGCTACTTAGAGTAGGAGTTTTCCTGCTTTTAGAGTCTCTAGTTATTCTTATGCCACCTATGTCCTCCCTTCCAGCAGATTAGCATGCTGCATCTATTCATCTTAGGGTGGCACCATTATCTGATACAATGCAGAGACGTGGGGTAAGTCAGACACCAAGCTATTGCTTCAGAGTCTAGCATATCTGAGACGGGAATGTACTTTAAAAAAAAAAAAGAAAAGCTTTGTGCAGAGTGTCAGGTATTTCTTGGCACATGCACTGCATTTTCTGGAGCAGCATAGTACAAAGTTTTTCTTCTCCACACCCACCTGCCTGTCCCAATACACATCTCTCCCCTATTCGTATCACCACAACAGTGGGGCTACATTAAACCCACTCATCCAGGGGAGCTCCTGGTGCAGGTTAATGCTGCCAGTTATTCTGTTGAATACCATTACCACTGGGGTTGAAACCCTAATGAAGTCTAGTGTAGTATGAAGATTATAGCTAAACATTGTGTATCATCCTGTGTGCACCAAGAGGTAGCAGAGAGAGAACAAAGTCCAACAAAGGCAGTGCTTTTCAGCAAAAAGTATATGTGTTATGGAGGATTATCCAGACTGCCTGATAGGTGAGAGCTACTGTCCTGCGGTCATTCTTCACACCCACATTTCACACTTATGCCAACAAAATCTGTTTCATGCAGCAGTGAATTTTCTCCTCTTCACTTCCAAAGCTCTCCAGAACTTTGTTCCCATCAGCATCTCCATCCTTATCTCCTCTTTCCACTTGGTCCCCCTACTCACAACCTTCATGCCTAACCAGCAGCATGCTAGCCTATTAGAGGCCCGAAGCAGGAATATCCCCCCTCCCAAACACATAATAAAAAGGGAATGGGGGGATATTGCTTTGACAATTGCTTTGTCTGCTTATGGCTAGTGGCAGCTCTAGGCCTAACCATGTTCTTTGTCTCGTCAGTAGAAGCAGCTGTATGACTCCACGCTGCCTGCACAGTTGATGTACTCCAAACCCCCTCCTCACCATCCAAAGAGAAATAAGCCTCCTAAAAACCCACACTTCAGGGAAGCAGTCCTCTCTGGATGTGCCTGTAGGGCATCCAACCATATTGTTTTGTTCCCTACCCACTGAGTGCCTTTTCACTATAAGCTCCTCAAGGCAGGTATTTGGTTCTTGGTCACAATCTGCCATACCTATGGCAAAGCATCTCCTCTGCTCTGGGATCAGGAGTATGGGCCCTAGACAATACCAGGCCACACCTTCATCAACCCGTTATTCAATTTACAGCCTACACATTTCTGGCCCAAGGGAATAAGACAGAAGAGAACCAAATCCCAAGCATAACACAGCACACAATAAACCAGTCTCACTGTGGCCATGTTACACACAACTCTCATAGTAGGGGAAACTCCAAAGCTTCAGCAAATGACTGCTGATTCAAGCCACCAAAACTGTACCAGACCATTCAGCCACCTGGCTCCACATGCAGTCTCTCCTCAGACCTTACCTGGTGCTGTCTTCCTACAGGGAAGGACTGGCTACCCCTGCCAGCATTTCCAGTAGATAAACTGCTGCTCCGACATTTGGTGTCTAGGCAGGATAATACAGGGGCTTCCCTGCAGTCTTTAGAGGTAAGCACCTGCTTCCTGCGATGAAACAAGGTACAGCTCTGTGCTACTCCCTGGTATTTTTTCAGTTACAGGCTCAAAGAGAGAGCAAGTAAGCAACTCAGAGCCAGTTCCTTCTGAGAGCCAAAGCCTCTCACTGTTACCAATGGGGGGAATTTCTGGCTGGGCAGGTTATTGTATTTAATTTATTCTGGAACATCCACTATTGTTGTTTGTGAAACAATTAGATACAATTACTACTTCTTAGAAAAAAAGGCAAACTCCTCTGTTACTAGACATAGCTAACCCTTCTCAAAACTGTTTCTTGGTATTTCTATGCAGTCATCAGCAAAAGTGTCAACAAAAACCACTTAGTTCTGCTGAAGTTGTTTGTATTTCGCAAGACTTGTTGCAAGATCAAAAATGGTCAAAATTCAACAACAAAAAATTGTTCTTACAGATATTGCATCCAGGTGTATGGATGCTACTGCAGTGAATGCAAAGACAGGATTCAGTCACCCATTTCCCAGAGATTACTATTCAGACCTTCCTGTCCAGCATCAAGGAATTTCCAGGATAGCGCAATTTGATCGTCTCACTAGTTCATCTCCAGGCCATTCTAATCACTCCTTCTGTGTCCTCACACATAGCTGCCTCTCTTGCTGGCTAGCAGCTTGACCAAGGTGCTAGCACTCATTATCAAGCATAGCTTTGGCCAATTCATCACCTCCAGAATACAGGTTGCTGCAGCCATCAGACACCTGCTGTGGACTGTGGCTCAGTAGGGAGGAAGTAACAAGAAGAGGAAAGGGAAGGATTATGCAGGTTGGTTAAAGGGCACTAGATGAGGTGCAATGGCCTGGGGCTGGAAGTAGAAAAATTCAAATAATAATTTACTTAGGGAATTCTCGAAGCTCCATCATCTGGAACTCCAGCACTTGTGCTGGGGTGGGGAGACAGGTAAATGGATAAGGCTCTTCTATCCATTGTTATTATTTATTTTAATACCCATAGTGTGTAGAAGCCCGAGTCATGGACCAGGACCCCATTGTACGAGGCACTGTACAAACACAGAAAACATACAGTTCCTGCCCCAAGGAGCTTACAGATTTAAGCATAAAACAAGAAACAGAGAGATGGGGGAGTACAAGGAAACAACAAGACAATATTGGTCAGTGTGACAGGCATTGCTCTCAGCATACCATCAGCCTAACCTATGAGATTTGTCCTGGCCTTCCTTAAAAGAGTTCATCTGCACAGCAGAACTTTAACGTCTTTTTACTTGCATGCCTGCTTTCATAAAACAAGCAGCTCTGAGTACCAAGCATAGGAGGAGAGAAGACAAAATCAGCATGGATACATCCTGCTCCCTCCTCCCAAACACATTTAGCATATTCCATTTCATGCAGCCTCCACATCAGCTCTGCTGCCAAGCAGCCAGGGAGCACAGTACTTCACAAAGCTTACTGGAGAGCCACAAGACAAGGCAGGTCCAAGCTATTTTGTTTTATTTTCATCTTGAAGAGCTAGCTTATGCAGTTTGTGAATTGTGTTGGTTGGTCTAGTTGATGCGCTACAGCCTGTAGTGTGAACAACCATACTGCTTGGAAGGTTCTTAGATTGGTATAGCTTATTCGTGTACATTAAACATATGGGAGTTTTTAAGCATGCTGCTGGAAGGGATAACAGATGCCTCAACATGCAGAGATGGACACTTTAGAACTGATTCACTATTGCAGTTAGGGAAAGATGTGTTTCCAACACAGATTAAACATTTAACACTTCTCTTCAGGGGATGCTTTGCAAGCATTCATTTATTATACCAGGGTGTCGTTGTTTCCTACTCTTGACACAAGAGTAAACTGAGGCAGAGAGGTTCAAGACCTGCCCATGATCACAGAGGGAGTCAGTGCCAATGCCATTACTAACAGGATTGGGCAGTCTCTGACTCAGACCAGCCTCCTTCCCAGTCTGGAACTTTCCTCTTTCTTCCCTTCGTCTTCAAAAGTGTCCCAGAGAACATGTCCTTTGGCTAGCTTCAGGAAGGAGGCTTGCTTCTCTCAGATTCTGTGGGAGACCCCTACAGCTCCTCTATGTGTTTTCACGAAACCTGATGGCATTGCAGGCGGATGAGCCTTGGTATAACTAAATGGTGATTCATCCTCAGGCTAGGAGGCACAATCCCATAGAAACACAGCCTAGGGAGAGTATTGCCCTGCACATCCATCACCTGCTAGTTCTGCTATTGAAAACATGGTCGGAAGTTGATAGCAACTCTCATACAAATGCTTCCTTTAACTTCCTGGTGCCAGACGGCCCAGCTCTGTCTGCTAATGTGACGTACAAACGGATGTTGCATTAACAAATAGCATCTGTCTCATGAGCCAGCACCATGGGGTTCTGTTCTAAGCATAGCTTAGTGCTCCTAGCTTTTAATATTTCTAGAGCAAGAGAATCACTTGGTGACACTGCTGTTCCAGGTAATGCTAATGGAGTGCTATTTGTCTGGCTGGAAAACTCTGCTCTGTAACAATCTCATTTGAGCAATTGCTGAGCAATCTAATTTAGCTTCTCTCTACTAACTGAATATGACTTCTTCCATTTCCTTGGGCCACCAGTGAACAGCAACACTTCTCAGCCCAAATAGATGCCCCACGAGATGCTGGGTGGAGTATTGTTGGACCAAATATTCAAGGATCGATGTAGTATAAACACATGGCTTCTCTAGGAATTACACTGACACCAACCCCACACGCACCAGAAAATAAAATAAATGTGGATTATTTTAACCCAAGTCACTATGACAATCTTGAAAGTATGCTGCAAATGTGAAAACTTGGAGTTGCTTCCTCATGTGCCATCAAACCCTTTTCTTTCTACTCAGGTTAGCCTGCCTTTCTTTTACAATAGGTAATTTGCTTGCACAATGTAATTATATTAAATAAGAACATTAGTATTTATAAGTTATTGTAAGACTGACAGGGATTCTCTGACAGTGTTAAAAATTCCCCATAAGAAGCCTGAGAGCTGTGAACTATTCCCCAAGGCGTGGAAATCTGCTCCAGAGAAGTGATCCTCTGGATCTGTCCAGTCCAATAGACTGGAGAGGACTTGACCTTCCAAGTTTGGATAGAGCATGACTGGCTGCCAAAAGACCCTAATGTGAGCATCTCACTGGAGCATTAATAGGAAGCAGAGAACGTTAGCTGTACAATAGAATGACTGCTTCGAACAAGGACATTCAAAGTCAGAAAGCAGAAAATTAGAGCTTCAACCATAAAGTTCAAAGAATGGGGGAAAAGGCATGAAAAATAATTCTGACACTTTAGAGTGGAACTCAATTGTTCCATTAAACTGTATTTTTAATAAAAAGTAACAATAACAGCATTCCAAATTTCTATTTTATAAGCTTTACTAATGTATAATTTTTTTTAATACATGTCAGAATTTCTTACTTGATGCAAATGCAATATTTATAGAAAGCAAGACACTTCAAAACAGCTCCAGAGACTTTAAGCTCTCGGTTTATACACAGATTTAGAATAACTCAGGAATACAAAATGACAAAATGTACATTTTTTATATTGTTTACTAATGTATTGTCTCTTATCCCTGATCCATCATCTCCCTGGCTGGGGGAATCACGTTCAGCTTCTCAACTCTCTTTAATGCTGTGTATTTCTGGAGTGAAATATTCCCATATGGTGAAAATCTATCACAAATCTGCCTTGCAGAATATCGCTCCCAAGAATTACATGAAGATCATTAATAAACACATTTGTACAGCAACGGACTTTTCTTCTCTTGGTCATTATTTTAATCCTTGTTTTTCTTTACCCCATCCTACTGCAATTCTTAGATGAACTCTCCTCAGATCAGGGAAAAATAGGAAATTTAGTACTTACTGAATACTGAAATCCGGTGTTTCACAAGATGCAGTCACTGAGTTTGCTGCTCTGCAATGGAGGATTGCGCCTTTGCACCCGCCCCCACTGAATTCTCCTCTTCGGTAATTACTAACACCAGTCAGGGGAAAAAAAACTTGTGACCAAAATCACAGCTGGCCAGTGACTGCAAAGTTTAGCATGAGCCATGCCCTCAGCAGGTGTATCAAAGGCACACAGGAGATCCATCAGTTTCTATCGGACAACATGTTACCTTAGGTTTGGGGTATGACTGAAGCTGGTTACTGTTAGAAGCAAAAGAGGAAGGACGGTTTTGCAGTTCAGTTGTGGGTTTGGGAGTCAGAAGAGCTGGATCCTATTCCTTGCTGTGCCATTGACCTATTATGCGACCTTGGGCAAGTCAGAGGATCTCACTGTGCCTCAACTTCATCCTCCATAAAATGGGGATAATGGAACTTCCTCACCTCACAGGGATGTTGCTAAATTGATTTGTCTGTATGAGGCACTCGGATACTCTGCTGATAAGCATCAAAGAATGGCTTAAAGGGAAGAAAGAATAAAGGAGGGTGGACAAATTATTATGGATTATATAGCATCAGTCAGTTTTGCTAACCCAACACATTAAAAAATCATGAATCAGGTCCCAAAAAATTATAAGACTAAGTTTAAAATTATGAGATTTTTTTAAAAAAAAGTAATAAATGTGGGTTATTTTTATTTGTTTAAAACTTGTTAAAATCAAAAGCATTTTAAAAATCTCAACTATCTTCCCAGTTTAGACTGTTTTCTTCTTGCTCTTCACAAAGCATGAACTATGGAAATAGATGAGCCATTTTCACTTTTGTTGACATAATTAGTGTTGAGTCAGTTTCACGTTCAGTTCTCATTAACTCTTTATTTATTCTTTCCTAGGGTACTTAGAGTTTTACAATCCTAGCTAAATGCCATTGCAATAAACTATTCACAGATGATGAGCCAACCAGTCATCAGTGTCCCATCCCTGATGGAGGACTCATCTGCCATCAACATCCAATTCCCCATATTCACCCACCCCCCACCGATCCCCCCCAAAAAGGAGAAAGATTAAATGTTCAGTCAAAAGCCTGATTGAACACAAAAGCCTCACAGCATGATCTGCAGCCAAATATTGCTGGGCTGAAACTGGAACAAGGCTGCAATGTTTGGTTGCAAACACTCCAGGAAAACTTTGTAAATCCCAAACCAAAAATACATTTTCATTGACAAGAAAATCATGAGTACATTTCTACTCGTGCTCAAGTGCTCTAATCTGGCATGTCCCCCCGACACACACACTTTCTTTTTCTGCCCTCTCATCACCACCTACATTTCATTGTGAAACTATATAATGGTGTCCCTTTAAAAAGTCATTCGGCCTCAGATTTTCAGACGCAAGCTTATTTCAAAAAGAACAGGAGGACTTGTGGCACCATAGAGAGTAACAAATTTATTAGAGCATAAGCTTTCATGAGCCACAGCTCACTTCATCGGATACAAAAGCTTATGCTCTAATAAATTTGTTAGTCTCTAAGGTGCCACAAGTCCTCCTGTTCTTTTTGCGGATACAGACTAACACGGCTGCTACTCTGAAGCTTATTTCACACGCTTTGCTTCACGTTTGGGGAAGGGAGGAGTTGAATCTATACCCCACTTACATAAATAACAAGCTGTGCTGCACAATGCAGTCAGACCTGGGCAAACACAGGGTTATTTTTCCTTTCCAAGAAAACCCTGGAACAGTTAGTCAAAAAGACATGTTACTGCGGCAAAACTAAGTCCAGAGCTCTCCCAAGTGTACTGCTGGTGAATCAACAGCTAAAGCAGTCAGCCAGCTCCGTAGTGTGTTAAGACATACGGCATTTAATGATGTAGTCTTTGGTTAACAAAATTACAGAGGCATATATATTCACCAAAATCATTAGTTTCCAAAGGCATTCAACACATCAGTTTAGTACAGCGCTGCAGAACACTCCCCTGTCAATAGACCTGCCTGGCAGCTTCTAACTGATCTTGTAGTAGAAAACCCAAGTCCAGTGCAGGAGGAAGGTTTGTAATATCTGATGAATGTTTACATAATTCCCCTGTTTGGGCTCATACACTTTCCTGGGAGAAAGGGAACAAAACACACTGTATAATGTTTAGGGCTCTGATCCACCTGGGCTGTATGCGGCCATAGGCCTCTACTCAAGGGGATCTGATTGCAGGAGCAGGACCTAAGTTAGAGATGGATGAACCTCAAAACATGTATCTGGGCTAAATTTCTGTTGGGAGCCCTGCCCTGCAGTTCTCACTGAGGTAGGCCTACCAGAGAGAGGCAACAGTCTCCTGAGCAATGGTTATCAAAGCACATTTGAACCAGAACAATTCTACAGGCAGAGGAAAGTTAACATTCCGAGATGCAGCTTTATTTCACAGCTAGAACTAGCATTTGTTCCAACCTGCGGCACATTCAGAAGCTGTAAGTGAATCGGATTCAACAACTCTACCTTCTCCCCGGGACAGGTTTATGTTACGGTACCTGTGTTCATACTACAGGGCAATTGCAAAGCCGTTGCTTGCTCTAGTTTTCTAACTGACAAACCTCACACGTGGCTATTTTTAAAAGCTGATGCAATTGCAGTATTGCCAACCCTACCCATTCAAAAATCATGAATCAGGCCACCAAAAATCTAGAGATTTTAAAAACTAATAAATCTTGGGGTCTTTTTCTTTGCTTCTGTTTTTTGAGCCTTTTGGGTGCATATTTTTAAGTTTTTCTGGGTAACCATAACAGCTAGAAACTTACTTTGTTAAAAATAAGGAAGCTAAGATTCTCACATGATCACCTGTCTACAGGAGCTGGAGTTTAAAAAAAAAATCACTAAATATCACAAGACGTGTGAAAAAATCACTAGGGCTGACAACAGTGCAATTGTAGGGGCAGAAGTGGTTAGTGAGTCACCTAGTCATAGAAACATAGTTATATGATTTAAGAGGTGCTGTGTTCTGGGGCATCAGGGAGGATCTCACAGTCCAAATGACTGCAGTAGCCCAATCAATACAAACACACACTTTTCAGTGTCAAGGGTTTAAACAAAAAGTTCAAAGAGGTTCCTTCTGCCTTTTATAAGAAATGGCTTTGGGCACCCAAAGTTTGATTCCACCACAAAAGACTAATTCTCCAGCTACTGCTTCCCTTCCCCAGAGGTTCTGGCTCCAAAAGCCAACTAGACCTACTCCTCAGAGCACCTCTCTTCTCCTCTGTGGTTGTGGGACAGGGAATTACTTAACTCACCACAGCTGGCCTGGCCTTGCTACCCTGACAATGCCAGGACAGAATGCCAGCACCTGTCATTCCCCTACTGAGAGAGGAAAGAGTAACCTTTCCCTGCCAGCTCCTGGGCAAGCCTTCTGTGGTGTCAGCAGGGAAACTGGCACCCAGCAGCCCCAGGATTAGGTGTCAGGCTGAGAGAGCAGGCCAACCAGTAGGAACAGCCTGTCTCAGAGCTGGAGGCAGGCCTAGAGAGGTCAGGCTCTCAGTGAGACAGACAACCGAACAGCTGTCACCTCAAGCCCCTTCTCAGCTGAGCTGGCTGAGAGATTGGGTTTATTTTTTAAATTATCATGAAATATTAATTTAGGGAGTGAAAATATAAATGAAACCCAAATAATACTACGTAAAGGCACTCTTCAGGGGAAACTAAATCATAACCCCGCCCTTCCTGAGAACAAAGGAGCAAACTTTTGATGGAGAACCACAACATGCTTATATCTGAGGGCTGTATTTGGAAAGGAGTTTCTCATCCCGGAGAGGCTGCTGCTGATGGGAGAGCCCTGCCTTGGGGTGGCAGTCTGGCAGGACTCAAATGGGGAAGCAGCATTATTTGTGATTGCACTGGATGGAGTTAGTTTAATATTGACTTTTGAAAATGGCTTTTACCAGCAGAAATGGCTCTGCAGCCGCCTTTGGAAACTTTCATTAATACTTAATTTTGGACTATTTGGCTGCTGCTGACTGAAATTCCCCTATGTGGCTCACTAAACTAGTGCCTTCACTGACTGCCTTTACAGGGGGACTTTGTAAACTGTGGAGTATTAATTGTTTGGGGTTTTGTTTTTATGTTCTCGGTGTTTCTGTAAAACACAGTCACTGAAACACAGGAACAGGAAACAAGATTCATTTAGCTGCTAGAGAGATGTTTGTATATGACCTTTGACATAAATTCAATTAAGCTAAATAATTAAACTTTGGCAATGGAGCTAACACTTTGAGCTCTGAAGGAAATCCAGAAATAGGGGTTTTCCCGCTATATCGCATAGCACTGGGTATACCCAGTACATTCAGTCAAGGATGATATAATTTCTTTGAAGGGCACACTCTTTAATTAATGTTATCCTGGCACCTACAGTACCCTCTTGGCATAGTTATTTGATTTATTTTTATTCCTCTAGATTTATATTATATTATTAATTTTCACAATAGTAGCAACAGACCCTGCTGAAACCACCCTCAAATAAATACACCTGAAACATATCAACAAAATGAGATCCATTCACAGTGGACATAGTGATCACCCCACAATCAACCCACTTCCCAAATGCCTGGGAAATGAGAGGACCCTTACAGCATGCCTGAATGTCTAGCAAAATTCAGACACAGGGGCAGGAGCAAATTCCAAAGCTGCTCGTTTTTGTCTGGTGACACCAAGGGTGGCCAGATCCAAAGCCCATTTTAGTTAATGGAATGAATCCCTTTGATTTGTGTGGACTCTGGATCAGGCCCTACTTGAGCTCCCATTCTGAATAATGGCTAGTCATTGACTTTTTTCTTGTACGTTAACAAGATTCTAGCTAACTACAAACAAAAAACAAGGTATTAGTGTGTCCATATGGCAATGATTTATACCTTGCAATGTCTAAGTACAGGCCCAAGCCATGACTGCGTTGGAAATCTAGAGAGCTGCTTTCTGAATGTCATCTATCATAAGCATCACCTTCTCACTGTCGAGAGGGGATCCAGCCATCCAGAGAACAGTTGGAATCCCAAAATTCCACTCTCAGTCAGTCACCCTAATCTATGCAACACCCCTGACGTCAACAGAGTTCCAAGCTAGCACCTAAATGCAAGATCTGACCCATATCATGTAGACTGCTGTCTGCAGGGTAAGGTTTTGTATTTTGTTTAGTATATGTTACCTGCTGTAAAGCACCCTGCCTACTTACAGCACTCTGCAAATAACACCAATAGCAAAGGCTTAATTTGCAAGTGTCAAGGTTCCTCCCCCACTCTGAACTCTAGGGTACAGATATGGGGACCTGCATGAAAAACCTCCTAAGCTTATCTTTACCAGCTTAGGTCAAAACTTCCCCAAGGTACAAAATATTCCACCCGTTGTCCTTGGACTGGCCGCTACCACCACCAAACTAATACTGGTTACTGGGGAAGAGCTGTTTGGACGCGTCCTTCCCCCCAAAATACTTCCCAAAACCTTGCACCCCACTTCCTGGACAAGGTTTGGTAAAAAGCCTCACCAATTTGCCTAGGTGACTACAGACCCAGACCCTTGGATCTTAAGAACAATGAACAATCCTCCCAACACTTGCACTCCCCCTTTCCTGGGAAATGTTGGATAAAAAGCCTCACCAATTTGCATAGGTGACCACAGACCCAAACCCTTGGATCTGAGAACAATGAAAAAGCATTCAGTTTTTTACAAGAAGACTTTTAATAAAAAAATAGAAGTAAATAGAAATAAAGAAATCCCCCCTGTAAAATCAGGATGGTATATATCTTACAGGGTAATTAGATTCAAAAACATAGAGAACCCCTCTAGGCAAAACCTTAAGTTACAAAAAAGATACACAGACAGAAATAGTTATTCTATTCAGCACAATTCTTTTCTCAGCCATTTAAAGAAATCATAATCTAACACATACCTAGCTAGATTACTTACTAAAAGTTCTAAGACTCCATTCCTGGTCTATCCCCGGTAAAGACCAGCATATAGACATACACAGACCCTTTGTTTCTCTCCCTCCTCCCAGCTTTTGAAAGTATCTTGTCTCCTCATTGGTCATTTTGGTCAGGTGCCAGCGAGGTTACCTTTAGCTTCTTAACCCTTTACAGGTGAGAGGAGCTTTCCCCTGGCCAGGAGGGATTTCAAAGGGGTTTACCCTTCCCTTTATATTTATGACAGCAAGCCAAGCCAGGAGAGTGTTGAGAGCATCAAGCTATCTTGGAGCTAAAGGACAAGTCTCTCTCATATTCTCCTTTTCCCCCAGATCTCCTAGTTATTCATTTGTGCGGTTGAAGAACATCCACCACCACACAGAAAACTTTGAACTCCCCTCTCCCACTAACAAGTGGTCCCACCGGGAGTGAAGAATACTGGTTTGCAGGTATTTGTACTGTCATTGCCTAGGCTGTTCTATGGATAACTAAGCAGAGGGATTCAATCTCATGGGCATTCAGTCCGGCACCATTCATGGGCACTTAATTCATTCCACTCCAGAAGGACAGGTTTCTAATGGCGACCCCAGATCCCGGAGAGCCCAGTACTAATTCCCTCAGTAGGGCCCATCCCCGCTGCAGCAAGGGCTAGATGCCTGGTGCTGCAGAGGTGGAGCAGGAGCTCTCAGGCTGGCAGTTTTAAATACTCTAAGGTCTTGGGTTAAGCCAATCCTTTCTAAAACTGGTATTTACATTTCCCCAATCTCAATTCCTGTAGTAGAGCCTCTGTCACCAGGGCTCATAATATCGTATCAGCTTTAAATATACTGTTACCTGAAACTAGATCAGGGTCACCGGGAGAAGTCTGGTGACTTCGCAGGCTGAGCAGCAATTGCAGGCTGCTGCTTCTCTTTAACCGACACATTATCTTTCAGTAGGACACCAGTCCTTTGCTTCCTGCCCCTCTCACCCTTTCTGGTCTGCAATGCAGCCATTCTGTCTGGACTTTTGTCAGTGCCCCTGCTAATTCATGGCAACACCCGGAGCAGGGAAGAGCTGGTGAACGACTTCTCCGTCCGTTCAGACTGTGCAGAAATGAATGGCACAGAGACACAGGACATGAAATAGTTTGTGAAAAACAGGGCTCTGGCCACACCTTTCAAGTAGATGCTACAGAAGACCGGCTGTTTTGCAAATTTTGTTCCTGGGTTTTTTGGACTGTTTGGCCTCCTATTAGAGCCCCAGGTAGGTGTTGCACCTATTGAATGAATGTCTGTTGGTGCTGTGCCTAAATTAATCTGCAGCTACGCAGCCAAAAGGCAGGGTTTAAAAAGAAGTAAAACCCTACCAGTCTAAGTATTCGTGTTGTCCAAATGAGTGTTTATCATCACTCCTATCTCAATCCAGATGCTCACATCTGCACCCAGCTCTCGAGTGTCTGAATCCTTCAGAGAAGGCAAGCACATACAACCCTTCAAGCATTAGTAGTAAAGTTTGCTTGGAGGCAGCCTGTCTGATTCTCCATTCCCTTGTGCAGTTATTTACGCTGCCGACTTTCACTGGTGCCGGTGGTTGCTCGACCCCCCTCTGCCCCGGCCCCGCCCCGACTCTGCCCCCTCCCACCCCTATTCCAACCCCTTCCCCAAATCCCTGCCCCGGCCCCACCTCTTCTCCTGAGCGCGCCATGTTCCCACTCCTCCCCCTTCCCTCTGGAGCTTGCTACAGTTGTTTGGTGGTGGCAAGGGCTGGGTGGTAGGCGGAGGAGTGGGGATGCAGCGCACTCAGGGGAGGAGGCAGAGGAGGAGGTGAGGTGGGGTGGGGAGGTTGGCTGCCGGTGGGTGCAGAGCACCCACTAATTTTTCCCCGCGGGTGCTCCAGCCCCAGAGCAGCCACGGAGTCAGCACCTATGGTGCCAAGTGCAGACCTTAAACAGTAGCATTCTGATTAGGTAACACATTACTTCCAACTTGCACTGGTGTGAATGACTGAACAAGGTGCCCTGCAATCAAGACCCAAGTCCACTGTATCTAGTAATTACAGCAGGAAAATTTAAGGCCAGACGCCTATGTTCCATTCCTTGCTCTGCCACTGATTTACTGTGTGACCTTGGGCAGGTCACTTAACCCCCATCACTTTATTCCTGTGTAAGACCATTATAACAATTGCTATCTTCCAAGAGAAGTTATGAAGCTAAATTCATTAATGTTTCCAAAGTGCTTTGAGATCTTCAGATGAGAGGTTTCAGAGTAACAGCCGTGTTAGTCTGTATTCACAAAAAGAAAAGGAGTACTTGTGGCACCTTAGCGACTAACCAATTTATTTGAGCATAAGCTTTCATGAGCTACAGAGCTCACGAAAGCTCATGCTCAAATAAATTGGTTAGTCTCTAAGGTGCCACAAGTACTCCTTTTCTTTTTTCAGATGAGAGGTGAAAGAGAAGGGTATGGAATCATTATAAACAGGAAAAAGTCAGATCTCTAAGCCGTGATGCTGAAGAACCATTTCTCCTCTGTCTCACACTCAAAGTGGTTAGTAGCTTGTTTTGTTTGTCCTCCCCTTTTCATTGTTTTCTTTGCAGAGAGAGCAACCCGTGGACCTTTACCTTCTGTCTCTTGCATCCCAATTCTCCTTTAAAATTGTCCTTGATTTGCTATTTTCTTTGATAATTTTATTCTCGATCCCTTTTCTCCAGGGCAACCTTTCCTCTGGAAATTATTTCCATATATGCCACTCAACATGGCTGTGTAGAGAAGCATGTATGTCTGAATATCTGCCTTACACAATGTTGGTAGGGTAGTTCCCAGACTAACACGCCTTGGCTGGGTTAAATAAGTTTTAATAATAAAAATGTTGGTCAGGTGAAAGGCAAGACTGCAAGAACTAATTCTTTTTAAATTGCATATTTAACTGCTATACCGTTACCGCTTTCGTGGATGCTAAATTTAATTGTCACCCAGGCTGAAGTAATAAGCTTGTCAAATCTGAACATTTTCATGTCTTGGACAGCAGTATTAGTTGGAAGAGAAAATTATCAGTTCGTAGGGATGATTTTGCAGGTTTTTTATTCTATATTTTCTCAAGATTCTTCACAGGTTGGGTGCCTGAGAACTCAAGCTGAGATTGTTCCTGCTGATAAAGATTAAGCTTTTCCTCTGCAATTTTCTTATACGTACATATGCACGTATGTATGTACATGGATATCTAGATGCTGAGGGCCTTGAATATCCAATGCTCAGATCTATCGGCAAAATATTGAAAAGAGGCCTTGAATTTTGTTGCCCTCCATTTTGGGGTGCCTCATGTTAGACCTGCTTTTCAGAGGTGCTGAGCATCTGCAACAATCTTTGGCTTCAACGGGAGCGGCATATGCTCAGCACTTCTGAAATCAGTGTCTCAGATCGGGGGCCTCAAAAACTAAGGTGCACAAAATTACAGACCACCCATGAAACTTGTTACCATCCACAGCCAAGGCAAAGAACACAGTGCATGAGCTCTGAGCCTCCGTGATGCAGCTCCCTGCCAGACTGCAGCGCAAGTCTCTGGCCAGCCACCCATGTGGCTGTTGCTTGGTTTCACCTTTGCCTTTTGATATTTTCCTTCAGGGTTCTATACCTCTCACGGTGTCTTTACGGAGTTGACACAAGTCTAAGAGGTTGGGAAAAAAAGTTTCCTGCCCACCTGGAGTGGGACTCACTACCTCTCCAGTAAAGTCCCTCAGGATTATTCTGCCTTCCCCTACTCCCACAACTAGATTCTTTGCTTACTGCATCTCAGATTCTTTTGATTGTTTTTGGTACTGTAAATGGTTTTTACAAAGCCAGGCCTATCCAAGAGAACAGAAAAGATAGCTCCTTTCTGATTGCTGTGATAATTATTAGTAGTGGTAATTTTATCAGTGCTAACGTGTGTCATTTCCCGCCAAATAAAGGCCTTCTTCTGCCCTTCTGTGTGGTTAAATTATTGAATCCAAACTCTATTTCAGAAGTTCTTCTGATTAAATGCTGCTGTGTTCGTAAAAGCAATTTAACCTTTCATCTTTTATGGATGGAATTTTTTTTTTTTTTTTTTTACAAAAATCCTGTAGGGCGGTTTTTCTCCTCATCTCCTTCTGATCTCAGTGATATTACTTGATGTGGCTTTTGAAGAAAAAATGCCTCCTGTAGCTAATGCAGATGGAGAAAGGAAAAGACAACTTGGAAAAAATCCCCATGTTAATATTTCTATCACAAACTCCTAAAAAGAATTCCCCAAATTGAATGTATCTCTTTCTAAAATTTAAAGACAAGTGCTGTGGAAGAGGATTGACCCGCCTGGAGATTTTGCTCAATGTAACATCCATAGGTTTGTTGTCTAGCTTTGCATCTTTTCATTATATTGATGACTCAGGTTCCACGTTTAATTCTTTATTTTTGACAAATGATCATACGTTGTCCAAACTTCTGGAATAAAGAGGTTACTCTGAAAAGACACCATGCCAGCAAGACATAGTGTTTGGAGAGAGGGATGCTTTCAAGGCATTGTAAGGTGATCAGAGTTGCAGTTAAATCTATACATGGATCACTTGAAATGCTTGACTGGATAAAATCTTAGACAACATACTGCAGGGAACAGTTCTGCATTGGTTCTGGGCAGACAGAGTGCAGGACCTAATAGATATTTTCCTTCTCTGACTCCTCTAATTCCAGTGTATTGCAGAGTCTTCCATAGAAATGAAGTTTTAGCTGATCCTTGCTCTTCCCACATTAATGTGTATTTTGTGGTATCTCTCCTTGGATTTACAGCCCAGTTTCCTCTCTTTGAGTAAATGGAAACATTATGCCACCCTGCAGCACACTTCAGTCCCTCTGTTTCCTTTAGAGCTTGTGAAAGGTGCTGGATTAATAACCCAGAAGCTCTCTATTTATTTACAGAACAGGTACTGCACCAATAATGGTACCAGCTTCTCCACAGTACCCTGACAACATATCTCACCCGGTCACCCCTGGTATGTAGACCATGAATTCCTAAGATCTACACAGCTTTAGGAAAGCTATCCTCGTGGCGTAGAGTTTTTCTTAAGTGTCCTTTGCACCAGTTCCACAGTATGGCTGCATTGGTATGGCAGCTGGCTCCCCTGCCCAGAACAGCCCCTGGGACTGCCCCATAAAACTACCTGGGGAAAGTACATAAAGCCCTGGGGTTCTGGGAACAGTGTGTTATTCCCCCAACCCTGGCTCTGGCCCCTCCTCCCAACATGGCCCCTGCGGTTTCCTGCAAGTGCCAGGGCTGAGGAGATGGTGCCATGAAGTTAGCTGTCTGCCTCTTCCATGTGGGCAGGGGGGATGTATGCACATAGGGTCACCCCCACCATTTGGAACCATTGCTCAGCATTATTCCTGTATTTCCTGGTCTTATGGCAAGAGGATAATGGCTCTCATGGATGGCCCCATCTTTCCTACTGCTGCTTGATGCACCAAGTCCCAAAGGAGGCCCAAGCCCTAGAAAAGGAGACAGAGTTGGCTAAACAACATAAACAAATTATTCCCGCAGCCATAACAACATCCTTTGGCTCCCACAGATTTAGCCAGGAGCTCAGTGAGGCACTCAGAGTCAGATGGATTTTCACGTTGTTCTACTAAAATGATGGTTAATGGGAATTTTCCTAAATAGGCAAGGCATTCTTTTTGTTTACTTGAATCCTGGAGCACTTTTCAACAGATGCTGTATGGAATTTTGAACTGGGGACAAGTACCGATTTTGGGTCTTTATTTTCTAAGGTTTCGTTTGATGGATGTGTGTCCTCCAACACCTGATTTAATGGAGACAGTTAAGTGCTAGTAGTGGAAGAAATCTCCACCTTAGCAGAGATGGCTACCCCTGAATATGAACAGTGCTCACTGACCCAGCAGGCAGGTTGTTTTGCAAGTCTTGTACCGTGGAGACACGGTCTCTCTCTCTCTGTGCTGTGGTACACCAGACATCACTTTAGTTTTGGAACTGTTGCTCAGGTACCGCTCCCAGAAGAGCATGCTTGTTGAGAGCATGCTTGTTGAGATACTACTGCTGTGGAACAATGTCTCTGTGAGTTAGGCAGGTGGGCAACAACTGAAGAGGGGGACCCATTGCGAGCCACCATAGAGAGAGAGCTATCTTTTAGCTATTAGTTAAAATATAACTCTACTAGCTTTAATTCACATCTACATTAATGAAAACAATTAAAGCCATAAAGCCAGAGCATCCCCAAACCAAGGAGGCATCATTAACATTCTCTGCACCTGAATAACAAGCAAGGAAAAACAACAAGGGGATTTAGAGTTCAACTTGCAAAAGATAACACCGTGCATTAGAAGCGAATGAGCCTCCCATTGGGAGCAGCACTAGAGAAAGGAAGGAAAATAAAGTAGGGCAGTGTGCCAAATTCAGGAGGTTTAAAAAAATAACTAGTGCAGCGATCACAAAAGAATCCCCGTTTCAGCCCAGCATGGGAGGAAGTATGAACTGAAACCCAACGAGGATTTCCATGTTACTGTCTTAATTTGTAAAGGCTTTGAAAAATAACACAATGCTAAGCTGGTCTTTCTTTTGGGGGGAAGGGAAAGGGTCAAAGGAAACTGTATTGGTTATCAAATAATGACTGAAAAAGCTATTCTATCTGGCTCCCCCTAGACTCCCAAGTGACTTGAAGGGGCACAAAACACTTCCAAAGAAACCCACACACAGGAAAGCAGAGCAAAGCCAGCACTTTTCTCCAGCAAGCTGCTCTTGTGTACCTATTCCTTGCCTTCTCGCTGTGTACTCACACACAGCAGCCATCCCCCAGGAGAATGGGAGCTGCACCTTGAAATGGAGACTGCTGCTTTTTCTTGCACTGAGAGAAAAGCTTTACAGACTAGAAAGCATAAGATAATAATGGCAGGATTAGGTCTTGTACATTTGGTGAGAGTTCTGGGCTCAGGACAACATGCAGGGCCTATAGCCTCTAATTACCTTCCAAAACCAGAGTGAGTTATTAACATAAACCACTACAGGTACTGGACACAGCATTCCACACAGAGCCCCTTTTGTCCCTCTGCTAGGGGATGCTGCATTAGCCCTTTACATTCTCTTCCCTTGTGGTTTTCAAGCCAGATCAGAGTTTGGGGGAGCAGGGGGAAGCTTAACCTTGAGAATTTTAATTGCACAAAGTCAGCTTTTCACCTTTTGTTGGATTTAAAGGAAAGCCAAATAAAGGTAGGTTCGACACAAAAGCACAAGGCAGGTGAGCTCTGAAGAAACAGATCCAGGAAGGGAACAAAAAGGAGCATACAAATGGATGGCTGATCTCTGTTGTACTCACACCATGTAACAAGCCAGGTAACAGCTACTGCTCCTAAACTAGATGGCCAGTAGGTAAACAAACCTTCCCTGTGATCAATAGGATAAAGGAGAATTTGATTAGCCTTGGAAAATTACAAAAAGAACAGAACTTTTTCTCTCCTTGGGCTGGGCGATTTCCCTGTGAAGGTTTTTACAAGAATGAGGCTGCATATAATGCATCTTGTTAACCCAAATTACATGCACTCGAATTCCCTCTCTTTCCCCAAAGAAATCAGAGGAGAAATCAGGCGTGAAATGGCATGTGGGTGGGGCTGAGAGAAGCAAGCTCTGCACTTGTAATTAAATGAGGCTCTGCATGCCCCCCTTCTCTGTGCCTCAGTGGGTTTCTGACGGGGGCAAAGTGGCACCAGAAAAAAAAAGAATAGGACACACACACACACCATTTATTTAGGGATTTTCAGGGCTTTGGGGATGTCCAGTACTATGCAGAGGATAGGTTATACAAATATGCAATAGTAGAGAAAGGTTAGTGCAGAGGAGTGAATGCCTCCTTTCAATTCTATAGTTCATGGAATCCTAGGGCCAACTCCAGAGTGGCCCCAGTGATTTCTCTAGGTGCTGCAGGTGCTTGGGATTTGGACCATTGATGTTTGAAAGGCAAAGTTTAGATCATCTGCCCCCACAACCTGCCCCCTCTTATGCCTCAGCCACAAGGTGGGATTGTTCCTTACAAGGTATCTTTTAGTGTTTCATCCTGTCTAGTTTCAAATGTCCTAAACCATGGAGCTTCCTCCACTTGGGAGGAAATTCCACAGGCTGATGCAGCTCTTGGGAAGGCTTCCCTGATATTCAGTTCACATTTTCTTCTTCATCATTTCACCCTAGTCCTCCCAGTTATACACTCTGGTGTCCCCCTTTTTGGTGCTAACACCCTTTAGACATTATCACATTCTCCCTTGGCCCCACCAGTTGTAGTGGTTGTCTGGCCCAAGCTGAATCAGAGAATCCTGCAATGATTTTGGCCGTTGTCTCCCAGGGGACAGGGGTTGGAGGGGGTGCGGGGTTTGGCTAGTTGTCGTGTGACAATACAAGAAGGGTCAGTTCAGCCTCTCAGGCACAGCACTATTCAAACAGATGGAGAGCTACCGGGAAGCGTTTGGACATGGAATACCATGACGGGTGGCCATCTGACACCCGCCACTGTAGGAAGCACTGCACCTCAGATCCACGTCCATTTCCAGAATTTATCAAGCTAATGTCACGCTGCTGCAATATTTGCTTTTATTGGATAGAAATGCTCGTTGCTTGAATTCCCCTTCCATGAGCCCTGGACTCGGGTAGCCAAGGGCTGAATATAAGAAGAGTGTGGTCCACATATGGTGCTCCGCCTGCACGCTGGGCTTAGTGATGTCGTGTACTGCATGACGTTTCGGAAGGCCGTTTGGGCTGAGGCTCTGCACCTTCCGCAGCATGCATCACAGTGAGTTCTTGACTCTCATCGTTAGGTGCTGGGCCCTGCACAGAATTCATTACACTATTTATTCTCTGGGGATTTGGGTAACAAATTATTGCTGCTCAGGGTTTTAAATATTTATGATGTGTTTGTATTAATATGGATTAATGAATTGAGTTATTTTCATTTATTTATTGAAGGTTTATGGGACACTGACTGTGGGCCCAGGTTTGTGCTGCTGAATAACTTATTGCATATTTGTATAACCTAGAGAAGCTGGCCAGAGCCATTCCTAGAATCCTGTTTATTGACTTCATGCATTCAGAACTTTCCTTCTTATTTTTTTTCCACACAGACTTTATGCAATGAGACTGTAAAAGCTTCTGTAATTCAGAGAGCAGCAACTCCCAGCCAAGCTATTTTTAGAGAAATAGAGGCATTTTGGACTCCATGAGATTCCTTATGAAATACAGAAAGGAATACAGAGTTCTTTAATCCTGGATGAAAGAGTGAAGGTCCTTCCATAAAGCTGCCTGCCTTTGAAACTTTTCTCCCTCTTCAAAGTGTCTCTCACATGTGGGCTATTCTGACCTTAACTCCAGTCCTTTGATTAACTTTCAGCATTTCTAAAATCCCTAAACTGATCAGAAGTATTTACTGATTTTTTGGTTTGAAAGAATCAATGGAAGGGCCCACAGCGCCACCCCCAGGAAATAGAATCTGAGGGAGCTGAAGGCAGTGTCCTGCCAGAGAGCCTGCTTTCCTGCCTCAGACACTTACAACCCAAATGGCTCTGATATCAGAATTAAGACCAAGCAAGATCAACTTCATGTAATCAGAACAGACTGCAAAGGAAAGGGGTCTGTTCTTGTGACTTCAGTTGTCTTTAACAATAATTATTCTGGAACTCACATTTTTTTAAAACACTAGATTATTCTGGTCTGTTGAGAAGTACTACACATGACTGTGCAACTGTATTAAACAAAGAAAGGGGCACTTGGTACCAGAGGGAAAAACCACTTAGGGAATATGGGGAAGGAATGGGGTAGGAGGCCTAAAGAAGGTATGCTGTGTTATTTTAGTACATACAAGTTCTTTGGAGATTTAGTTAGTTCTGTGCTAAGTACAGGAGTATGTCAAGGAAAATGTATATTATCTTGCTGTTTGATGTAGTTTTATAAATATATGTTAGTAACGTAAAAGCTGACATACTGGACCAGATCTGTAGCCCATCGTAACCAGAACCACTTACCTTATACTTCATTTAAATTGTACACAGCTTGTAGCGGAAAAAACCAAATTCTTCCTGATTGCAACACAGGTGTTCAGTTTACTTACCTGAAGCATAAGAATCGATTACCCTTATCTTAGCTCACATAGTGACCATTGTTGTTACCGGTCATACAATTATCCACTCCTAATCAAATCCAGATGCAGTATTTGCCCTAGTGATCTGATATAGCAGTGTGTTCCACAGGTCAAATTTACACTCCAGCAAAGTGGTATTTCCTTGTGGAATATGAAAGGAATTGTGGTACTCTATCCCTGGTGCGTGCCATGACTGGAGTTTGTAATTCACGGTCCCTGGGAATGCAATTCCCATTTCCTGGGTTGCCCAGAGATTGGTGTGTCTGGTTATTGTTAATAATAATTTGTATTTCAGAAGCCACATTTCAGATTGGGGCTCCATTGTACTAGGTGCTGTCCATACACATAATAAGAGAATCCCTGCCCTGAAAAGCTTAGTCTAAACAGACAGAGGCTAGGAGAAAGGGAGCAATATTATCCTGTTTTTACAGATGAGGATAGAGCTGCTCATGTAATTTAAAGTCACGCTACATATTTTGGTATAAAAAAAAAGAAATGTCTTTTGTCTCCTCTTTTGTAATTTCCTGCTACAGCTTCCAGTTCCACACTCTTTCTACTCTTTAGTACTCCTCCAATCTTCCAGCCCACTTTCTCCGCCTTGGCATTCCTCTTTGCATCTCTGCTGCTGTTGCTGTGCTGGAATTATGCCTGCTGTGGCTCCATGCTTTTCCAGCTTCCCCTTGGTTTCTGGCTGTTGTTTTTGTCAGGGAGGCATATGGTGCAGTGCCAGTGGTCCTGGTGATGCAAGGAACGACTGCTGTTGCAACAATAGGCAGGCTGGGTAAACCCTGGTGGGAAGCAGCCTGTGACAAAGTCATTCTAGCGCTGTTCCTCCAGAGGGGAGGGAGAGAGAGAGAGAAGGAAAGGAAAGGAAACAAAGGAAATTAGTGGTAAGAGGAGAGCAGGTGGCACTAAAGAGAGGGGGTGAAAGTGAGACAGCAAAGTATAGAAGACTGAGAGAAACAGAGGTAAGATGTGAAGATAATAAGGAGAATATGACAGGAGGATAGAAAAGGATAATACCAGATTCTCAGGTGGGGTGAGGGGGGAAGAGGAGAAAGGTATTTGTCCCTAAGTTTTAGGCCTTTGCAGCAACAGTTTGATGGATGGTTTTCTGTGCACTTTCTCAGAAAGGATTGGCTGATTTTCCTCATCAGACACAGCTCTCAAGTGTTTCATTTACCTGAGGGTAGAAATTTTCAGTGCCTCCTACTTGGAGTTGCCTGCATTGATCTTCAGTCTCAGATCAGGTATTATCTTTTCATCATCCAATAACGGTACCTTCACTTGTATTTAAGACCCTTCCTCCTCTAATATTACCACAGTACAGTACAGTCCGCTTTCAGGGTCTTTTCCATACCTCAGCCTTCTCCAAGAGATGAGGACACTTGGTAACTTTGTTACATCAGCTTTTCAGTCTCGGGAGGATTAAACTTAGGCTTTTCAGCCTCGTTGGCTAAAATGAGGCAAGAACACATACTCCCTCCGCCCTTCTCCCTGACATTAGTGTACAGTTGGATGCATGCCTTGCAGTGGTCATGCCAATCATCTTTCTTCTGAATAGGGCTCTGCAGAAACCCAAATAAGACTAATACCTTGATAATTGTTTTTAACTTTTTATGGGCTTTTTTGGCTCAGTGAGCCCTTTCTAAGGGCAAAAATTAAGCAAGGTCTGGTCTGTTTAGAGCATTCTCACATTCCAGATACGAAAATTCCATGAGAACAGCTGATATCTCATTGTTTCATTGCCTCATAAAAGAAGACAAGCCTACAAAAGACAAATGCATCTGCTAGAAAAACCCACACAGACCCCTATTCCGGAGCACAGATAGTATCATTTCGATTACATCACTAACAAATCGTGGACCAGCCATCACTGGACCATTGGCAGTGTTCAGTTATACAAACAGCGAGGGAGGTTACTCATTATGAACACAGAGCCCTATTTAAAAAAAAAATGCACATGACTGCTAAATACCTGCACACCTGTTCTGTCTGCACTAGTCCAAGAGATAAATATTGGAGAAGGGAGCTAGTAAAAAATATACAATTTGTTTCTGTGGTACCCCCTGGTGGCCCATCAAGGCATGACTCACCCACCTGCCAGTTTCCACAGGTAGGTCGCTCTCTCCAGCTCAAAAACGGGGTCATCTGGTGAACCCTCAGTGGGAGCCCACCTTTTCCCTCAGGGCTTGTCTTCAGTCAGTATTTTGGCTGGTCTCCCAGGGTCCGGTCATCCCTTCCACAAGAGGACTTGTCTGACCAACAAGCTGCCTCAGTCTCAGGCTGCAGCCTGGCTTCTCTCCCACGAGAAGTGGAGCTCTGCTCTTCTTCCTGGTCATCCTGAAAGTAGGCTAGGTCTCCTCCTTTTAACTCCCCTCTCCATGCCTGATATCATGCCTGTGGGTGTCCTTAACAGGGTCCACAGGGCCTCATTAACCCTCTCCTTGCCTGCGTGGGGCCTGTCTGCCCCAACACAAGCAGGTTCTATATAACTAATATTTTCTTCTCTATGCTGAAGCACCAAAGTTTCCCTGTTGTTCTACTGTCCTGCCAAACCTGGTTTAAGGGTCAACAGTCTCCTTTATTGGAATCTATGTGTCTTTTATGTCAGAGGTATTGCGATGAAGTCACTCACCAGCCAGTGCGCCACCTTGTGGCTGGGTAGGGTTTTCCCCTCCATACCCCCAGCAACCGTCCATTCAGGTCTGCTGGCGCCTTTTATCTTGTGACTTGGCTCCCTGGCCAGTCATGTTTTTGACTCACCTCTTTCTGTGTCAATCAGAGTCAAGTGCAATAACAGTCCAGCAGCCTTGTGCCAGATCTCCAGCCCGCTAATCCTTACGCCCTTCTCTGGGGCCTTCCCCAGGTCTTTCCTTGGCCCATAGGGGAGCCCAACCACTCTCTCTATCCTGGGTCCAGCCTAGGTCCTTGCAGCCGGCGATTGAAGTCTGCCTCTTCTTCCCTGGGCTTCTTCCCTGGGCTTCTTTCTACTGCAACCAGCCTCTAGGCTTTCTTCCACAGCCATCTTCAGGCCTCAGAGGAAAGGTGACAAAGGCAAGGCACAGTCCAAACATAGTCCAAGTGTTTCCCTGGCCTCTCCCTGTGGAGAGATCCCTGACAAGCCAGAGTGGGCTCCGTGTCCTCAGGGCAGCGTTTGCAGGAGCCCCCAGGCTGCTTCATCCTCGGCCCCCTTTCAAGGAGCTAATGGGAGAACTCTGGCTGGCCCCTTCTGAACTGGGCTTCTCCCTTTTACGGCTCCTGAGGTGAGCTGAGGGGAAGAGACAGAGGTGGGGGAGGGTTGGCGCAAATAGCCAATCAGCACCGGGAGGAGAAGCTGTGGAGAGTTTTCGGAATGTCCAGAGGTGCCGGCTTTGGCTGCTCTGGCCCTCGGCTGCAGTCTCTGGGGGGCTCCTCTCTGCAGTTTTCTGCAAGGCCACATGAGATGCGAGTTGGGGAAGAGAGGCATGACCTAGGCCTTGGTGCCCTCAGAGTGTCTGTGTGGGGGGTTGCGGGGGGGTGTGTCCCATGCAGAGTTAGGGGTCCAGCAAGGTTCTACATTATTTTCTCATGCTCAAGTTTCAATCCAGCTGCACTTTTCCTGTGTCTGATGGTATTTGTTATTCTCACTTTCACCAACTAAGTAAAACATTTAAAAACTCCAAAACACAACCAAGTTTAGATTCTGGAATGAGGCATGAAGTAAAGATAACAAGTGTGCCTTTCATTGGCTATTGTTGAACCTGAAATTCTGACAGTGCCATAAATGTACAGTGCTAGTGCAGTAAGTGACATCCATGACATTTTTGCACCAGAATTATTCATAAATAACAATAGAGCTACTGCTATGTCACCTTGATCAATCAGTCCATCAGCCTTCACAGAGAGAGCACGGATCAGAACAGATCATTTGTGTTGTTCTAGTCAGTCCTTCAGCCACCTGCTGGCCAGGCTGTCAGGGGCACTGGACACCTCACTGGCATAGTACACTGCAGCCCAGAACCCCCGAGCAATCTGCCAGGTTCAGCCTCCTAAGGAGCCTCCCAGGCATGCACCACCATGCCCAAACCTACTGCTATGTATATATTTTTAATGCACAGAGCCATCTTAGAGTGAAAAAAAAGCTTTGGCTAGAAGGACAGCATCTGTAATATCCTGGGACCAAATCCTTCATAACACCACCTAACTAGGAGCTGGGAAAAACCAAAGAAAAAAAATGAACCTGCAAAGAACCCACTCCAAATTTTACATTAAGTTCAGTGCCTGCTGGGACAGGACTTTGGGAGATTAGTGAGTGTGCAGATAATCAGAGCTGCATAAAATTTAGATGATCACTTATCTTTTTTTCTCCTCCAACCTACAAACCTAGAGTCAGAAACTCCTCATAAAACCAAAAACCTTACCAATGACCAGAGATGGAGTAGACTCTAGATTCTACCTTTTCTTTATCTCTAAATATCCTGCACTCCTGACCATTAGGCCCAATGGTCTTGCAGAACATTGTGCTGGTGATTTTTATATACATGATAGATCTTAAGCTTTCTGTTGTGAAGCCCTAGAACTTTCATTGTGTCTCAAGGAAGGAGAAAGGATGGTGTGCTTGTGCACTCAACCTTGTACACTTAGCCCATGTTTAGTTTTCCACAGCCCCTGTTTTATGGGGCCATCTTTTCTTAGTTGCAGGGTAACTAAGGGTAAAGTGCTGCTCTCTCTTCTAATCTCTTGTTATAAAGTAGAAAGGGCTCCTTCAGGCTGCCCTGAAATCCAGTGCCATCCAATATAGATGTATCTGCATTTATTGTGTAATAGGTTTGTGAATTTCCCATTCACCCTCGGGATCACTAAATGGACCCAGTGTGGCTTCCTGCTGGCTTCTTCCAGAAGACTGTAAACCACCCTCTCCTGTCTTCAGAGTAGCTATGCCCAGCAGTAGTCAGGCCTTGGCAGATGTGACTGGAGAGCCTCCTGGACTTGAAAACATCAGTTTGCATTTTTCCTGTGGCTGTTTGTATGGTATATAATAGTAATTAACAATTCATCATTACATTTTGCACTTCTCTAGCACCTTTCATCTGAGGACTTCAAAGTGCTTCATAAATCTCAATTAGCTAAGCTTCCTAACATTCTACCTGAGGCAGGCACCTGGTGACTCAGAGGCAGAGCTGGAATTAGCATCTGGAAGTCCTGTTTCACAGCCCCTGCTCTAACCACTAGGAAGAGAAACAGAAAGAGGAACAGAAAGCTTTTGATCCCTGTCAGAAATGCACCCTGTTTTCTAACCCCCCTGACATCACCACACATCCTTCGAATACTCACCACCTCCAAATTTAATTAATTAAAATTATTAATGTTTTCATGAAATCCTTTGTTATATGTTAATAAAAATGTGGTTTGCATTTTGCATTCTCTTCTTATCCAGTTAATAATGATGTTATCTGCACGTGAATGGCAGCAAAATGTACAGCTCTCTGAACAGGGATCCTTTGGAGTTGGAGATGTTTTGAGGAGAGAATATCATTTTACAAATAGCAGCAAATGTCTTTTCAGCGACTTCTCCTTTGTGTTGGAATTGCCAGAGGGGACTGTAGAGAATCCTGTCAGTGCTAGTGGGTGTTGGTGTGTGCAAGCTATAACCGCGGGACACAACCGAGAGAGCGAGAGGGAGGGAAAGAGCGAGCACGCAAAACATTACAAGAAACATAGTCTGCACTTGGGTAGCTGAAAGATAAAGCATCATAGAAAAGAACTTTGTATGACTTTTATATTAATCCAGAATGGACTCCTGAATTCTATAGGCACAACAGGATACAATTAGAAGAGACATAAAGGTAAATGAGGGCCCAAAAGGGGCTACACTAAAAAAAAGAACCCCACAAAATAAATAAAATTAAATGATGTGAGGTTCATTGCTCTACCATAAATAACATTTGCTGCAGTGTAACTTGTGCCATCCTTCAGCATGTTGGAATCTATACTAAGAGAGAGTTGATGCCAGGTGTGTGTAGGATGGAGATAAATTTAGATCTGGATTAATTAGGGCTGGTTGAAAGAGATGATGGGAACACCCATGGCAGATTTTATTTCCTTACGTGTAATGTCATCTCAATAAGGAACTCAGCAGCTCTGCAATGGGGTAGCACATTTCCAGAATCCTAAAAAATCCTGCCTGGATAAAAGGGAGCACTGCAGATGGTCTGCTAGAGCTCTTTATGAAGAGCAGTGCTGGCTCATGTGCATGAAATATGGCACCACTTTGCTGTCTCTTGAGCCCCTGGGTGACTTGCACATATCTGCAGGCGTAGCCAAGAAAATTGAAAATATACACCACGAGAAGGAGAGATTAATCTAGAACAAGACTTATTGCAGTATAACAAGGGTGGCGCAACCTAGCATTTTTGCACTGTCAAAGTGCAGTGTGAACACCAACAAACCCTCACAGGAGCTCTGGAGGTGGGTAGGCACCCATGCCAGCTCAGCTCTGCAGGTCAACGCACTGGTAGCCTGGAGTCAGGGCTCCACCAACTCCCTTCCCCTACCCACCACCTTGTGGGCAGCAGCAGTGGCCTTGCAGAACCCACTCTCCCCTTTTTATGGCTCTGAAAGAAGGGGTGCGCCTCATGCCTGATTACGTCCCCGTTCAGTGTGCAGAACTAAGTTACGGTATAGCCCTTTGTTCTAATTCCCAGAATAGAGGCAGCAAAAAACGTGACATCAAGCAGAGGGGAACGATGAAGGGAGGATCATGAAACAGTCACTGGCAAAGTTGTTCTGGAGGATAGGTGCTTGTAGTCAAGAGCACGGCTCACAACCTTTCCTTGCTTGTGTCACACCAGCTCTTCTGTCCTGTGAGAGTTAAATCAATAGAGCATATGGGACTACGGGATATTAATTAGGTAGTGGTGCAGCTAGCTACTATGTACAGCACTTTGAAGATGTGACATGCTGTCTAAGTGCTGAATATTATTAACACCTGGGGTGTGTGCTGGCACCAGAGGCATCCTGCTACTGGACGGGCCAGGTGCATTCAGCCAAGCAGGACATTCAACATCTGCCAAATACATCTGGCAGGTTTTTCAACAGCAAAGCTGTTTAAGTAAATATGTAAGTAAAGTAAATATGTCCCTTTGGTCCATCTCTCTACTCTGATGAAGGATGACTATTAAATTCAGCAGGGACTACACATGGGTAGCTGAGGGCAGAATTTGCTGTTTAAGCTATGCATTGGAAATTGGATGGAAGGAGCTAGTTCTACATAGTGGTTGGTGATGATTCTTTGCCTGTTTTATGGATCTTGGTAAAATTTGCCATGCAATTCAACCAATATTTTTTTAAAATATTTTAATAGGATAAAAATAAAAGGAAAACCCCCACCCATTTCAAGGGGATGGAAGAGAGAGAAAGTATAATACCTAGAACTATGAGGCCAACTATGGACTTTGCTGGAATGGAACTGCTGATAGCTATGTGTTCTCCAGGCTTAATGACAGCATCCCTTCCTTAAATTGACCTCAGAATTTCCAGAGGCCAGAAATATGACAATTCACTTTATCCTTACCCTGTAGCATAAAGTGACATGCACTTGTTTTCCACTAGGAAAGTCTCTGTTAACTCATATCACTTACCAGCTCATGGCAGCAAACCAGCATGCAACACACATTCACTTTCCATGAACTTTCTTCTGTTGTTTGTGTATTAAACATGAATGTAAACAGCAGGAGGTTTAAACACCTCTGGTGCTGTCTTCTCATTGCATTGATCAATTTCATATGGCACTTGCAAAATTTATCAACACAAAGCATGTGACTTCTATACTGTATCAGGCAATATAAAATGGGATGGAGAAAGTGGTTCTGAATTCTCTAATAAAGGTTTCAGCCTGCACTAGTGATTACTTAGGTTGAAGCTTATTATCCATGTTCGTCTCTATCAGGGACATATGCTCATGGAAATTCAAGCAGCCTTTCTTAGTGACACTTCAAATTACTGGGGCATAAATATCTTCTCACCATTCTCTAATAGTAACTGAGGAACATTGAATTACATGGTAATTACCATGCAGTGGCAGGGTAACAGCAGGGTTAGTTCTGTGTCATTATGGGAAAAGTACATAGTTATTTCTGTGTTCAAAGTGCTGATTAGTATGAGAATCTATTGTGACTTCACAAATTGTAATTATATAGTGATCAGTATGCGCCTGTAAACAGTCACTGCTGGTATTTATCAGTTAGACAGAGTTACCATAGGATGTAACAGCAGGGTCCTGCTATTTGTGTCCCTCTAGCTGTAACTGTTACCAGTTATTTTGTCCTCATAATTTTTGTAAATACTGGGCCAAATTCTCCAGTAGGTTACTCTGGACTTACACCAGTGGAACTGATAGATGAATTTTCTCACACTCCCTCCAGCTGTTGCAAAAACGTAAATTTTCTTTAAAGGTTGGCTGATAAACGAATATACCTACAATACAATGCAAACAAAAAACTCCAGAAAAGAGCTTCTTACAATGAAGTCTTTCCTGTCAAAGTGGAATCCTTTAGGAAACATTACAATTTGCATACTGCAATGCACTGACACTCACTAAATAACTTCAGTAAACCAGAATTTACTATAAGCAGGTTCAAATGCATTCTAATAAAATACTATGCTTTGCTAAAATGGATTAAACAAATCACAAACTAGACTTACTGAGTCTGACATCTCTAAACTTGTGAAAAATCTAGGCCAGTGGTTCTCAAACTTTTGTACTCGTGACCCCTTTTTACACAGCAAGCCTCTGAGTGTGACACTTTTATAAATTAAAAACACTTTCTTTATATTTAACATTATTATAAATGCTGGAGGTGGTGCGGGACTTGGGGGTGGAATCTGACCACTCAGGACCCCCCATGCAATAACCTTGCGACCCCATGAAGAGTCATGACCCCCAGTTTGAGAACCCCTGATCTAGGCTGTGGGCCCAGAAACAGCTGCCAACCTTGAATTAATCTAATCAGAACTTTATTAAAGCACCAATGTACCTTTGGTGTTTTCACTGAATGCTAGAATTGACCATTTGGTAAATGCCATCTTACAGAAAAACAGTGTTTGACAGGAATCAGTATGACGGGGCTGTTACATGAGAACAAACATTTGTTTAATTAGTACAAGTGGTAAAGATTAGAGAAAAAAGGGAAAATCTGTAGTAAAGATGGGGACAATACAAATTCCCTTCTAGTAGAACTATCTGTACTTGTTTTTTGGTGGATTTTTATTTTTTTAAAATATTGTGAGTTCTCTCTCAGTCAACAAACTCAACTTGTTGCTGCAATTGGGAATAATTCTTTTGGCTTTCCTACTCACTAAGTTCACTACACTTCCCTTAAGGTATAGTGTGAAAACTCACTAAAGGGCAACTAAATGTAGCAGAAATACAGCCCAAGGCATTTGAAGTTTTAGGCTTTTCTATAACTGACATTTCTGACATTGACTTTTAGATAAAAATGGAGACTAAAGTGTAATGAATAATGTACACTCAGCCTTAACTGGAATCTGCTCAGTTACATGCCCCAGTATCTTTACGTTTGGTTGCCTCCCTGGCATGAGGCCAAAGTCAGTTGCAATGACAAAATCTGGAAATGATACTGTGACATTAGGAATACTAAAAGGCTAAATATGGGACAAACTAGCAAAATACAACATTGAAGTTAATTAAAAATCTACATGATTAATCTAAATCTCCTTATGTAGCATAACCTCCTTAGTGATTCAGACAGTGCTCAAGTATTGGCAGGCAAGGAGATATCAGGTATATGGGACTAGCAGGACTGTCTCACATAGCAAGACAGAAGAGGAATGCTTCACTGGCACCATTAAGTACCATGTTTGCTTGCAAAAATTATACTCTCGTGTTATAGTAGGGCCATCTCTGCATATTAACATCTCAGATTGTTGATAACTCATTGATTGTTACGATAGTGACAAACTTGTTTCTCTGCTTTTAACTCAAAATCACATAATAGTTTTTAAACAGCAAAACCCCACAAAAAATTAAAAACCTTCTCTCCATTTGTGGAGGTGAAAGCATGAGTGCTCAGAGTCCATCTGCCTCATTATTTCTGTTCTTCATGGTAATCCCTCTAATTGCCTGTGTGTCAAAAATCTCTCCTTTGTATCCCCTTTCTGAAATAGACTAACCATCCCTGAGATACTGTCTTAAGCACTTTTTCATTACAATTAGATGAAGAGTCTAATACTTGTTTCTTTTCTTCATATGTGAAAAAAAAAGCAGACACCAGTTCTCGGAACCAGTATTATCTATCCCAATACTGATGTACCCTAGTAAGTATCTTAGGTTTTTGACCATGCTTAAATGTGTATGAAACTGCTGTGTGTATATGTTGTGCTTTGATGTATTTACTCAGTTAAACCAAGATACTGGAGACTAAGAAAATGACCTCAAATATGGGACAAGGCAGAGTTCAATCAAGGCAGAGTTCATCTGCAGCGGAGAGGAGAAAGGCCTTGAAGGGTCCGAGAAGGAAGCTATGTTTTAAACTTTGAAAGCAAAAACATATGTGCACTTTGGTGCTAGCATAAGTTGCATACACCAAAACTAGATGTGAAACTAGGATTTGCACTCATGCAAACCTCACTTCTGATGTGCATTGGGTATTTTGCACACATACTCCTACACTTTAAAAATCTGGGTTTGAATGCTTTGAAAATACAGGGGCCACTTGGTGCATTTTAGAAGAAGAGGGGAGGTGGAAAAAAGGTTGCTTTGTTCACAAGTATTGTTATTAGCTAAGGATAAAAATCATCTCCAGCAGAAATGGTTTAGCTATATCCAGAGAGGAATAAACTCCTCCAGAGGCAGGGAAATCTGACCCCTCCTTGTCCCTTTCTCACACACACACATCAATATCCCTTCTTCAGTTCAGACACTGAATATACCTACACTCTCCTAGTCAAGTATATGTTAGAAGATAAAAGGCTAATATCTGCTTAGTTATACTCATGCATGCACCCCAGTGTAACTGTGACTAGAACATGACCCCCAAAGGGGATTTTTTGCACATTAAAAAGTAAATAATGTTGTCTGAGATTGATTATACTTGTGTATGGGCAAAACCCCTAACGTTCCCCAGTCAAGCTGCTCCTTAAACTGTTGGTCTGAACTATCTTGGAAATGTTTCAGAGTAACAGCCGTGTTAGTCTGTATTCGCAAAAAGAAAAGGAGGACTTGTGGCACCTTAGAGACTAACCAATTTATTTGAGCATAAGCTTTCGTGAGCTACAGCTCACTTCATCGGATGCATACTGTGGAAAGTGTAGAAGATCTTTTTATACATACAAAGCATGAAAAAATACCTCCCTCCACCCCACTCTCCTGCTGGTAATAGCTTATCTAAAGTGATCACTCTCTTTACAATGTGTATGATAATCAAGTTGGGCTATTACCAGCAGGAGAGTGGGGTGGGGGGAGGTATTTTTTCATGCTTTGTGTGTATAAAAAGATCTTCTACACTTTCCACAGTATGCATCCGATGAAGTGAGCTGTAGCTCACGAAAGCTTATGCTCAAATAAATTGGTTAGTCTCTAAGGTGCCACAAGTACTCCTTATCTTGGAAATGCAACACTGGTAAAAACACGTAACTGGCCTTCTTTGCTCTCTATCATCCATTCAGTGTCATAAATGGCCAGGACATTCCTTATCCCATTTGCTGCTGCAATACACATCTCCTCATACAAGGTAAAGGAAAACTTTTGACCAATTGGTTGTTATTGCTGAAGACTCCATATCGGATGCTGGAAACCAAATGGAACCAGATCTCTTAGTTCTTTTATCCAAACCTATACAGTAGTTTGAACTTTGCTTTCACCAACTATGGACATTTCCCAAGTCAGCTTGACTGACATTTTGTGACATTCCAAAGCTAGTCAGTGCGCTCAACTCCTAGTGAATAACTCCAAGAGCTGTGGATACAGCCAAAATAATCAATGCAAAGAGAAGAGTGTTTACGAGTCTGAATGTGAAGGAGGCCCATGAGCAGGAGGTTAAGCAGAGAAATGGGGTATCAGTCACTGAAACTCAACGGTCTTTCTGCCCTCATAAAATAGTAAACTAGGTCCATTACCTGCAATTCTCCATGGGTCTTACTGTGGAAGACAGTACCCAGGATTGAGATTAAGAGAAAGGTGGATGGGGACAGGAGAAAATATCCTTATTCACAATGCCAATGCTAGTCTCTTCACAATGTACTGAATGTTGACATTCTGGCTCTTCCTTCTGTGCATACTGGATTTTCCATACAGAGTAACTTTAAACCAACTGCATTTGGAAAACAGTAATGGTCATATGGAGTTCATGCGAGTTTTATACAACGTCATAAAGTAACAAATTAACTAACTCAATTCACGTGCGTTCATTAAAGATCTTTCTCTCTAAGCATTACTAAAAACCCTGTGACTGTAGTGTCCGGGCACTTGGTGTTACACTGAAGCATCTGTAGCTGAACTGGTTCTAAGTCCTCTATCAGCAGCATTTCCTGTACCCTAAGACTCACTTTTATTTTTCTTTCTTATTTCTCTCCCTTTCTTTATTTTTTTAAGGGAGGTGGTTGCTTCACATGCCTGATTCTGTTTTCTATTTTGTTGTTTAAACATATGACATATTGATCTTGCAAAGCACCCAAAATACCAAACCTATTTGTCAGAAAGTATACTTAAATATGCACTTTTCAAATACCTGCAGGCCTGGCTTCCAAAACAGTATGTTTTATTATGGAGGCACTGTTGGCACCCATAACATTTAAGGTTGCATTGACTTTTGCTCTTAAAGCAGGGATTCAAACTCTTTGTTATATATGAAGAATATAATGTATCCCCTAAACATACAATACGTAATCTTTGAGTAGAGAATGAAGTTTCTGAAATATAAAAGTTAACTGTATCAACATATTTTAAATTGTGATAATATTTCATAAGAGCAATCGCTAAGGAACTTTACCTTAAATACAGATAGATTTGGTCATCATTCTTAAGATCAAATATTCTTTCCCTCTATTTGACTAAGGGAGCAATCAAGTGTTTCAGTGAATCACATGCTGGCTTCAAAAACTCTCTGATGTGTAATCCATTTTACTGTTTTGTATTAGATATGAATTAAAAGACAAAATACTTGCATTATCTTAAATAATCTAGAGAAATGTATTTCAAAAAGTATCTTGAGTCAAAAAGTAGCAAATCAATGTATGTATTTTCCATATTTGTATAGTTTTCATTATATTTTTGATCTGTTACTCTCAAGTCTCTTTCGTATTTAAAAAATGAACTACACACCTATCATGCAAGATGTAAAGAAGTATGTTCAACTAGTTCAAATTAGATATACAGTAAAAATACACTTCCAAAGAAATATCATTTCCATTTTTGTTCATGTTTTTAACAGAATTTCAGACTAGTACATCAAATGTGGAACTGTACAAGTATGTGAAGAAACATTAGGATTGCAGTAGTAAAAAAATGTACAGCATTCAAAACCAACAAGCTCTAAACAACTGAACAATACCACAGGATTGAAACAATCATGGGGACAACATAGGTCATTGGAGACAGTGAATGAATCCGAATGTCCCTACATAAAGGCCCTATATAGAATATTGTATCTTACTTATATGCAAAATCCCTGATTTGATTAAACCAGACAATTGATTTAATTGCCTGTTTTAGGTTTTAGATAATAGAAACATGAGATTATTCCCCTCCATAAATCTCAGTTATTGAAAAGGCAATATTGAGAACTGATTTTAAAGATGTGGATTCAGGTAGTTAAAACAAAATATCAAAAAAATAAAATACCAACCGCAACCAGCACCTCTCTTCAAATTGTTAACAACTACATTTTGCTGCATTACTATTGAATTTAATAGTAAGTTTTTGAAAACCATTTTGTTTATATAGGAATACACAGGTTTTTATTTATGGCCTGTATCCATTTCATATTGGACCAACATTGCCTTTTAAATCAAGAAAAGATCCAACTAAAGCATTTAACAAAAATAAAATTCCCAAGGTAATTGACAATAAACAAAACACCACATACAGCAGAATATCTGTGTGTGAACACCCTTTTCAAAAGGTAGAAACATACTCTTTAACAATCCACTAACCAATATTATTTCCTTTTTAGACATCTTTGCTATGGGGTATCTAGTAAAGTTTGCTAATTCAACCTGCAGGTTTTTTTTAAAAAAAACATGTATTTGTAAGTGTGTACAAATTTAATGAACTATGTTAAACTGTTTGTCTTTTAGGGATGGAAATACATCCCCCTTCACAAATCTTATCCAGTCATGATTTCCTATGGGGACTTCCTTGTTTCTCAGATTATTCATCTTTATTTACCAGAACTGAAGAGCAAGAAAGGTTAATAAATATTTTAAATACGTCAGGGTCCCAGTCTCACAGTCCTTGTGCACCCAGATCTCTCACTGACCTCAATGGAAATTTGGCATGCACAAGGTCTGCAAGCTTTCAGCTGAGAAAGCTTTATAAATATAGCATTTCAAAAACCAAAACACTGTTTGCACGGAACCTGGCCTAATGAATCATCTTCAGTACACTGAGAGGAGCAAAGAACACGAATCTTAGCACCTATCTTGCTGCTAGTTCAGAATAATCTTTTGCTGATTTCAATCCTATGGAAGCAACAGAGCAGTTTTTACTAAGTCAGCCACATACAACCTAACACATCTGACTGAAAAACCTTGCAACAAGATTGAAAAGAAACAACCTTATATATGGTACATACAGCTCAAAGTCTGCATTAAATAAACCATTGGGAAAATAGCATACAGCATTCTAACTCAAATGTAAACCTTGCTGAGGTATACTTATTTTTTCCTTAAAGAATGAAAGACTATCTTTCAAAAAAAAGGGAGAAAGAGCTCACAGCACAAATGATATTCAGAAGAGCACAGATCTCACAACTGGAGAAGGAATTAAATTAAATTGAACAGGTCCATTATGGTTTAAGGAATAGCCATTTTTATTAGTATCCATAACAATATATTCTTACCTGCTTTTTTATACCTTCAAACCATTAAAAAAGGCCATATATGTTTGGGAAACATAGTTTTGTCTCAATGTTATCTGCCAATGTTTTAAATTAATCTAACAAATACTTTTTCTTTGTTTTTAGGGGACAACATTACCCTGTGTCTGTCTCAGAAATAGGTTGATCATGGCCACACTGCTTTCAAATGCCTGGCTTGCCCTCTCCATAAAATAGGACAGACGCCGTTGGTTGCATAAAAGCAGTATTTGTTTCCTTTTCAATGTTAACTGAAGTTAAATTGAGTTTCAGCAACAAAATTAAGCAGTATGTTTGTGTAAATTTTAACATTCAATAACAATTTTAGTTTCAACTAACAATTATTTATTTCTCTATAACGAAAATATCTAGACCCTGTTATACAAATTTGATTTTTCACCTATATATTTAGGAATCAGGAGGCAGATGTGTATCGTATTTAGAGTTTACTCTAAGCAGATACTGTATTTGATGTGCAATTTTCTAATCAATTTAAATACAGTCAGCCTACCTGCACTGTGAAATTAATGCTAAATGTAACTGCAGCTGTTACCAAGTAGTTTCCACAAGTGGTTTTATTACTGGTTAGATTTTACAAATTCTGATATTCAAACAGACTTTCACCTTAAAATTCTAAAACAACAAAGCAACCAATGAAGGGCATAGGACTATTCAAAGTAACAAACTCTTGTAACATTTTTGCCCTTGTTATAAATATACAGAGAGAAAAAGAGAAAAATGGACATGTAATCCAAAGTACGTAGATAAAACAGTATATAAGGCACATGGCAGTCTTTGAAAATTACAGAAGCTTTAGCCAACTTAAATTAATTGCTGTTTCCCTTACTCAGTCCACAAAACTGTACAGTTACACAAATGTTGTGTTGCAGATAGATCTTCCAAGTTATTCCTCAGTCCATAATCTGTAATATCAGAACAATACATTTCCTTCTGTTTTCAGGAGAGATCCTAAGTGTGGTTAGTCAGTTGCTCAAAGCCTCTATTAAAATACTCTTGGAATTTAACTAAGAATAATTTCTTTTTTAAAGAAATTATTGAGAAAGAGTCATCAGAAAAGATTTGTGAGAGTTGTCTGTGAAGGACTTCGAGATTCATGAACCTCAAGACTTCCGGGTACTGACGTCAAGACAGATGTCACAGTAGGCATGGTAGGGTTAGTCAAGTCTGTTAAGGTAGTGGGAGTGCTGGATGGACTCATGGAGGCGTTGGATATTTCTGAGGCGGGTCCTGATGGAGTTCCTGCTTGGAGTGTGGAATCTGAAGTCTTATCCACCCCTGTGTTTTCTTGACGTAAGAGGTTCCGTCTGAATTTGGCTCGGGCGTTTTGAAACCAAACCTGAAATAATTTAATATAATAGGGTAGCATTTAAAAAACAGCATTTTTTAAAAAAAGCAAAAGACACAAATTCAATACAGTCTCAATTAGGTGTATTCTTGTATTGACTGCATATCAGTGGAACAGCTCACTTTGCTACAGTAACTCCACAGGTTGTATGTCCAGTTGTGTGAAGTATTCTCTGCTTAGCATGTAAAGCATTTCTGTCTGGCTTTCCCACATTTCTCTAAGTAAACAGACTGTGCACTGGGATATGAAGAGGACTGGGGATGGAGGAGAGGAATCTTGCTTTCCAGGCAATGGAGAAAACCGTCTTAGGGCTTCAGTAGCCGCTGTGGTTCTTGCGCCTACCCCCAGCTCCTGAGAAGTATTTGTCAGGATGGGAGCGGAACGGATGAGACAGTGTGTATAATCTTAGATCCAGCAGTGCCAGCCATTTTTTGGTCCTCCATCCCTCCTCCCATCGTGCACTGCAAAGGATGTAGAGCCTGTGCATGGCATCCTGCCCTTCCCCTCGCCCCAAACAGCTCCTCTACAGCTCCAGAGGTAGCAGAACTTTCCCCTCGCTCTAAAAGATTTGCCACTCTTTCTCCATGAAGCCTTCCTCTCTCCACCCCAAAAGTGTTTTGGCTTCACTCCCCACCCCAGCCTCTCTGTAAGGTGTTTTCTCATTCTTGTTATGAAGGTATACAAAACAATCTGTATTGTACTAAAACATAATTTTAGAAGCAACAAAATCAATGTGCAAAAAGTGTATTTATCTGTATGTAGCTAGAACTATATTTATCTCCTGTATTGTCTAGCTACTATCTTTCTGTCGATGACCGAGAGACAAAAGCGGCAAAGTTCATTTCCTAAGGCTAAATTGCTGAGGCTTCTCTCCAAAGGTAATAGTGTCTGTCCCATTCCTAAAGGGTTAGTTTTAAAATAAAATACTCTGCTAGTTTATCTCAAATTAAATATCAGTACAAATATATTAAACCCCAAGAATATTTCTATCAAATCCAGGTACAGAGACATATCTCTATTAAATTTTAAAATGGCATTAAAAGTCCTGTGCTCACGCTGATGCAGGCAGATACCGACCTTTTAATACCAGACACTCAGACATTACTGGGATAATATATCGCCTGGCTCTGATCTTACAAAGTGAAGCCCGACTATTTAGGTACCACAGGGTCTCAAGTCATTGTGTTTTATCACCTTTAACTGACTCTGTCCTGCTCTCACTGAGCTCACACTGACTTATTTCAAAGTGAGCAGCATCAGTCCCTGTCAGTCTAGGTGCAGAGGGCCTTATCGTTCTTTCTGCAGGAAGTCTCACAGAAGGGGGCTAAGAGAAAGGAGATATCGGTAAGGGTGTCCTATCACAACTTTCTGCAAGATGGTCTGTTGTGAAAGAGGGGGTGTGCAGAGCCCAGGGGTCCAGAAGGAAGACAGAGCCATCCACACAGAAGTCTTGTGTGTCCCCGCAACTCCCTAACAGTATGGTCCTGCTGCAACTTGGGCAGCCCTGGGAATCCCCTTTGAGTGGAATCCCCACCACACAGAGGAGGAGAGTGAGGTGTAAAGATAACACACTCCTGTGATGATGCATGTGCCCCAGCCTTCCATTCCCTCCCCTGGCCAATCTATTTCCCACGTATGGATCCCCAGAACCAAACACCCTCTGTGGGGCCCAGGGGAAAAGGGGGTGCTGATGCAGACTCTCCGTTCTTCAGGGAAAGAGGGGGAAATCCATGTGAAGAGGGGTTTAGGTTTGAACTCCAAGGAGTGGGGTTAAGAACAGACGGGCAGCTTGAACATGAAAAAATTCCCTTTATCCTCATGTGCAACTCCTACTAATGTTTTCTAGAGTGGTACACGTAGACCAAGGGTAGTCTATGTCCATTGGTGCCCTTGCTTGTGCATCTTAGTGTTTTTAATATTTAATGTTGGCATTCCCCTTGTTTAAAGGGACACTGTCAAGTAGTTTAGGCTCCATGCATAGGTTTGGTATATTACAATCAGAAAAAAAATATCCCAAAAAATTATTATTAGCATTAACTTTTTTAGGGTTCCTTAAAGATGTCAGATGTATTATTATTATTTAGTTGTTAAGTGCCAGTGATGTGTTCAGTACTGGGCAAAAACAATGGAAAGAGGGTTTTGGCTTAAACCTTCACCTGCAATGTCTGCCGTTCCCAGGCCCTGATTCTGCAATTAGATCCATGCAGGCAGAGCTGTAGGGCTCTGTAAAGAGTGTGAGGGTCTGTCTGAGTGATTCCAGCTGAAGGACCATGAACCATGTGTGCAAAGAATAAAGGTGAAACAGATTAGTCTATTTTAATTATTCAAGCTGAGAGTATGTAAAAAACAGCCATCAGAAATGATGAAAAGTACACTGGGAATTTTTAAATTTGTATGGGTTTTTTCATTTTAAATAATATACATTATTTGTAGTACCAGTATGGGAATTTTTATTTTCAAATATATGTAATCTGACAATGTCCCTTTAACAGCAGGAAACAAAGGTAATCAAAAGTTTAAAGAATAGCCCTGTCAAGGCTGAATAACTCAGCCATTTTATAATGAAAATAAAACAGCCAAAGTCACCATTTCACTAGTTTCGATCAAGTGCACGTCATCGCCTGACTTCATCCTGATATTTGCGAGAGACATACTTGCACATACAGAAGAGGGCCAAGCCCCTCATGCTAGCAAAATTTCAGTTTCTAAACATGAAGTAATGTGCTGGTTAAAACAAATTATAACATTTCTAAAGACATTAGAACTACTTTGATCTTCCACCCTACTCCTAAAGCCCAATGGATGATGCTGCTAAAAAACCCACTAGTGTCTCTAAATGTCTAATTTTGTATATAAGTTAGTGATTTGGAAAAGAGAGAGGGTCAAGCCTCTTAGTTTGTATGTATTTCCTTCCATCTTCCAAAGTCATGAAACACTCTTAATCAAATCCTACCTTCAGCTGCTCATGCAACTACCTGGGAATGCTACCAATGGGAGCTGCATACACATGGAAAGATTTTGACAGGGTGCATTTTCCCTTTATTATGATTCATTCCTATTAGCATTATGGGTAAAATATACCCCAACATCTTATAGGTGCTGTCTAAAAACGGGGATAATTCCTAACTCCCTCCCTCTACAGGGTGTTGTAGGGTTAACTGGTTAATGCTTATAATATGCATTAGGGATGCACAATGACGAGTACTAATATTGCTACTTAAAAAGCTTCTAGATGTTGACTGTACTGAGATTCTGAAAAATATTTAGCCTTGTGTCAGAAAAGAATAGCCTCAAACAGCTACCCCCAACAAATTGTATCCAAGTCTGTGGAGTAGATTTACGATGTGAAATATTTTCAGCCAATGTTTTTATTCAAGGAAATTGAGAGAAGCAAAACTATTGTTTGTGTGAGCTGTTGGTAATGTGGGCTTGCCTTGCACTATGTGTCATCATTTATATCTCTGCAGATAGGATGTAAAAAGGCTACCAAGGCAGAATTCTCCACTCAGCACAGCGGTGGTACTGTTTTAAGCCCACTTTGCAGGTTCAGACCCTGTACCAATAACAGGGCTACATTAACACAAGGAAACAATAACACAACTGCACATAACAGTTCCAGAAGGGCTCATCTCACACCAGTTAGATAATCAGGAATCTGGTCTTCAGTATTTAGGAATAAATAAATAAATAAATGAAATCACAACAATGTGGGAAATGTTTAATGTCTCTTTGTTCAAATGCATAATTAAAGGTCTGAACTACATGAACTAAAACTACCACTGAAAAATAGAACCAGCTATACGCTTAACCACAAATAATACTTCTATATTTGAGTTAATGGTATTGAATAGCTATGGATGGACAGCTAGGCAGGATTGTCCAGTGGTTGGGGCACTAGGCTAGGGAGACCTACGTTTAAGTCCCTGCTTTCCACAGATTTCCTTGAACAAGTCACTTAGCCTCTCTGCATACATTCCCATATCACTTTCTTTGTCATATCATCTTGACGGTGTGTTAAAGAGATCCTGAATATTAAGGGCAAAATCCTGTTCTTACCTGGGACAGCAGCATAGAACAGGGTGGGCTACTGCAACAAGTTGCTTGCTGCTCCTCAGAATAGCATGCATTCTAAGCTATTGGGAAGAGAGGAGGTATCTGGACAGACCTCTACCAAGCAGATTACATCTCCTTGAGGTTATAGATGGCATGGGCCAGCTCATTTGCCACTCCTCCTCTAGCACTCTTTAGTCTCTATGAAGGATCTTACCCTGCTACTTGCAGGGAGGAAAGAATCCTTTTCTATCTTCTCCCCTTCCCCTTCTGCACTATGCAACAAAGGTCAGAATCTAGGCCCTAAAAAGGAACATATTGTGCCATTTATCAAAATTTCCTCCTGAGAGCCCCCTTTCCTCATACCACCTGCAGAAGGTGTTAGATGCAAAAAGCTGTGGGGTTTTCCTCCCTCTTCTCATTTGCTGGGGAATGAACCTAAAGAAAAGTTGTTTAATTCCAATCAACTCATTCACATGTTCTCACTGTGACATGCATTAGGTATGTGAATGAACTTGTAGATCAAAAGGTTAAAAAATAAATAAAAACAAACAGAAATAGCGGAAATTTATGGAAAAAAGTTTAACATAATTCTGATTTAGATACTTCTGGGAAATAGTCTGTGCATCAGGAACAATCATTTAGAGAGTAGTATATACACGTTCCCCTACCCACTACTGCTGGCCATGGATGATTGATGACTCACTACAGACTGAGCCAAGCTCAAAGTCAGGTCTTCCAAGTGTGACATCACAGACCCTGAAGAATCTGGCCAAATATTCCACTTGTCGATCAGCATACCCACCCATGATATGTAGTCATGGGACTGATGTCCATACAGTAAAAGGACTATGGCCAACTCCTGGTACACTGGAAACTAACCTGTGTATGCTTAGGAAGCTCACCAGTTTCATTACAAGTGCCACAAGGCTTAGAGACAGCTACTTCTCTGTTCATCAACTATATGCAGGCTTATATAGAGTTTCTATTAAAAATTACGTATAAAGAAAGAGAAAGATGTTGAAGGCAAAAACATTGTCCCTGGCCAAATCAGCATAGACCTAATCTTGCAGAAAAGAAGGTAAGTTTACAGACATGCCTGGCAATAACACGGGCAATGTTTGGAATTTAATACTACTGGAACATGTCCATGTATGTCTGAGAGTCTGTGTGTCTTCGGTACGGAAGATCGATGAAATCTGATGTTGCATGGTATAGCTCAGTAGTATTAATGAATGGCTTTGAGTTCAATAAATGACATGGACTGGATATCAAACTCTTCAATTTAAAAGAATTAATGAACAGCACTGTGCCAGAAGCTAACAAGCATGACGAGACTTCCCGAGCAAGGAGCCACCTTGCAATTACTGTAAGTAAACTTTCAAGTTTGAAAATCATCTCCATGGCCACAGAAATCTAGCTTGCTTCCTCTCACTGGTTAGTTAAAGTGCAAATTGGACACAGAGGCTCTAAAACTCTGATCTATGCAAGCCAAAAAGAAAGTGCCCACATCATAGCCCACATTCATTTCCAACATATAGCTTGGAAAGGTGGATTAGAGCAATTCCACCACTGGCAGAAGAGGCCATAAGCATGGCTGTATTAGGCAAAGTGTCACTCTGAATCCCTTTCTTGAAACACTACTCCACTATTTCCCATGGTCCTACAGGTCCAGTCCTCTCCTCCTTATTGTCCACCTCCCACAGTGCTGCCAGCAAAGCAAACCACCTATGCCACTGTGGGAGCAAGATGACTGATTCTCCAATAACATTAGCAAGCTCATAAAGAAGCTGAGTGGAACTGCAGGGGGCTGGACAGGATGAAAAGAAGGGCAAGCATTCAGCACCCAGAAATTTCAGTGGTTAAGTGTGCAAGACAGGGGTGGAAAGAATAGACCAAGGGCAAAGAACCAATGACAGAGGGATGTTGAAGTGGTGGCATTCACAGCGTAAGAGCGTTGGAGTGAGAGAACTAGGGTGTAAAAGGGAAGGAAGGAATGGGAAGAATAAAGTGGGAAAAAATTGAAGGGCAGAGCATGAGTAGAGAAAACAATGGAGAGGGATGAATGCTAAGGTTGATTCAGCAGGGATGGGATGAGAGAACAGAAAGATGGTGAGAGAAAGAGACAAGAATGGCATATGTGACTCACGTTGCTAGATGCACTATGGGAAGGCATTCAGAGAGCTCTGTGATAGGTGAAGTACAAGGAATAGAGAGGAGATGATTAAAGTGAATCAAAGTGTGGGGGGAAAAGAAGAAAAGAGAAAAGGAAAAGAGAAGCCAGAGAAACAGGAAGAAAACGGAAGAGAGGAAGTAGCAGAAGGAACATGGAAACATGCAGAAAATCCTTTCTTGTCAGGCACATATGGGAGCAGCTGCTGCAAGAGGCACCGATTCAGGCATTAATAAGTGCAAACACTAGCAGAGTAGGTATCTGTCCCACTGCGCTGAGGTAGGGCCATAAAAACAAGCAATGTCAAACAGCAGGAAAGATGTGCAAGAGAAGGAGTCACGGTAATTTTGTCATTACAGCTTTTTTCCAGAGGAACCCCAACCTCCACTCCTTTTTCTCTCTATTCACCTATCACCACAAGATCGAGGCTGACTCCAGCGAACTTATCTTTTCTCTTAGCACTGCTTTCTCCACCCCTTCCCCATTTCACTGTGAACTTGCCAAGGTGCTAGCGTTTCCCCATCGTTCCCTGCCAGGTTTTGTCACTGTGCCTCATTTGGTTCCGAGAAAGGCTCCGACCCATTTCCCCACAAACTCCACACAGGCTTTTGTTTACACTATTTCAGAAGGAGGATCTAGAGCTCCAGAATTCCCAAATTTACCTCTGGCTCAAAAGTCATTTTGGAGAAGAGCCCACTAAATCCAATTTGGTGTAGCACAGAGTATAGATTTAGATGGAGCTGAAGGATCCAACTTTCCCACCTTTTGCACCCCATAAATATTCAGAGGGAACAAGTGCCTTTGGGTCAAGAAAAATCCAGCATTCAATGGAAAAATGTCTTTAAAAATGAATGAGAAATTAACATGTTTTAATCTTTGAAAAATCTATCTATTATTCACTTCAGCTACAAAGCCAAGATGTCCGATCTGTCCTGACTGACAAAATAGATCAATATTTCTGTTTAATTTTTTATGCAATTATTCATTCATAGTGACTTCTAAACTCCTATACTGTTATTTACCTAGAAAAGGAATATGATAGCTAAAATCATTCACCTCTCCTTAAAAGAATACTGCAGGAAAAATGCCTGGCAGATGTAACTAACTGTTTGATAAAAATAAGCAAGGCACCTAATTTACACAACTGTGCTCTAAAAATTAGAGCCCAAGATATATTCCTCTGCTAGGCTGTAAAGAAATGGCTTTTCTCATACTCTCTGGGATTACTTTACGCATCACAGAGGGTACTAACAAATAAGAAAAATTTGGACATTAGCAATATGTGGAGGTATTATCCACGGTGTTTCAACTGAGGTTTGTCAAACCTGAGATTGATATTTTATTTACTGCTAAAGGCAGAAGCCTTTGCTCTTCTTACCTGAAGAACTCTTTTGGTTAGGCCAGTTTTCTGAGCTAGCTGTTTCAAGTCCTTGGCATCAGGATTGTGGTTAATAGCAAAATAAGACTTCATTGTCCGCAACTGGTGGTGTTTGAATGATGTCCTCATGCGCTTTGTTTTTTGATTACTGGGGTATTGCTGGTCTCTATCCAGGTGGTCACCATCGTTCTCATTGCAACTTAAAGCTAAAGACAAGAAGGAAATGGTTGTGTAAATCCATCACTCTGTGACCAGCATTGTTTGCAAATCATCTGAGTGCAGCAATTAAAAGAACATACTATGGCATGTGTTGTAATGATAGAAACCCTACTTGCCTTCCCCTCCATTCCTGCATCCTTCTATTCTTCCCTTACAATAACTAATCTGCAAGAATCCTCACCTGCATCTTTACTGCTTTTAAAATGTCAGGTCTCTTTCCTTTTTTCTTTTCTCCATCTCCACACATCCATTCCATGACTTTCTGTCTGTAGGACAGTAGCTGTCCTCAACTCTGTAAAGTGTTTTAATGCACTTTGTATCACGATAAATTGCATTGTACTGTACACAGACAGCTGCTAAATAGAGTCCACTTAAATCTTGATGGAACAGACTAGTTAAAATTATAATTATTTCCTCCATCAAGCTAAACCCTGTAGAATACAAGAGAGACCATTAAATAAAACACTGTTAAAGGAGTAAAGTTTGTGTGTACAGACAGAAAATTACAACTATAATTTGACTAGTTAAAGAAATAAGCCTGTTTAAATTTGTCAGTAGTGCGCCAAATCAAAAATATACATTTTAAAAACTATTCTCTGTATATTTATATTTCATTAAAAACAAAATCTCTTTAAAAATAGTGGTTCAAAGAATCAATTTTCCACGTATCCATTTGAGATCATTTAACAAGGCTGCCGGATAGATCTGGAAAAATCAGTAACAAGTCTTGCAAAGAATGTTTAGGAGCAAAGGAACATTACGATAATTACCAAATAGCACTAAAAGTTGCACGCCAAGCAAAATATTCTCATAAGCCAAAGGTATTATTTTGATTTTATACATGCATACAGTAAACCACAAAAAATCCTCTTAAAATAACATTAAGGATCAAGACTAAACCCACAAGAAAATTCAGTGATACGCCTGGAAATCTGTTCTGATGTTTTGTCATTAATTCACCCCTCTGTGCTCAGGTACCCGCAATCCCCTTTTTCAGTTTTTTTAAAAAGTTTTGTGTTAAAACAGGGAAAAAATCCCTGTAATCTTCATTTTATACTCTCCCTTGATAATTATTCATCCACTCTACCAAAATGGCTCAAAAAAAACAGATAAATATGTATCTTGGGAGCCATAAAATGTGAATTATTGATCCAGCTGTCCAAACATCTACACACAGGTTTTTAAAATAGTCCATCATTACTGATCCAATACAATGTAATGTAGCAGATAGCTATGGCCTTATTTCAAATACAGTTTATTTATCAAATTGGAGCTGTTCAGTTCCATAGAATAAATACAAACTTTAAAAATCCGGTGTGGAAACAAATTTAACAAAATGTTCATAATATGCATGTGTGTCTTTTGTACCAATAATAATAAATATATTCAAACATTATAGAAAGCAATTAGTCAGCAGGTACAATTAGTCAGCAGGTACAGCAGGTACAGTGATTGCTTTGAAAACTTCAGCATTTCAGACTTTTAAAGCCCAGGACACATTATGGAATAAGGCTTGAAAAATTTCAGTTTGAAAAACAAAGGCAGGTTTGTCTCACAGACATGTAAAAAGCATCCGAAACCTCAAAACTTCTCTCAGTGTTTTTTAGACTCCTATAATTTAAATAACTAGCCATATATATAAATCCTTTCCAGGCTAACCTCATGCCAAGTTTCAGCAATGAGGGGCATTTTTTCTGCTGAGTTTTAAATTTGATTTTCTCATGGAAAAACTGACAGCACCTGAATTTGAGGGAAAAGGAGACACAAAAGGAGACAGCAGAATGCTGCACTTATTAAGCTGAATGGAACACTTTAGAATCTTCTTCTGGCTTCGTTGGGTACTGAAGTCTGGTTGCCAAACATGGAGTCACCCTTTGTACTTCAGTCTCCCTCATAGTTACATTCTCCTCCTCAAATAATGGTGGGAAGAAGATTATTTAAAATTATATTGCTCAGGGAAATGGGTGCTATGAAAAAAGGTAACATAATACATTATTTATTATTGTTGTTTAAAGATATTCACTCACAGAATTGTAGAAATTCACTCATAGAAATTAGAGATGGAAAAGACCCATGAGCATCATCCTAAATCTTTTCTAATCTCCCAGAGGTGACAAGTCAGTGACTGATTATGAAAAACATCAAATTATTTTCTGAAGAACCAAAACCTGTTTTCCTTTCATTGCATGATATGGGCTCTGCACTCTCCAGTGGAGCAAACCCCAGGATTGCAGACAGCGTGAGACTGAGGACCCTGTTTTTTAACATGTTCTGTAAAAAGCTATGTATGTTTGTGGTCCAATATAAATAATAGCAATTCTAAATCCTCTCAGAACAAAATCCCAGCTTGCCTTCAAGCCTCAGTTAGACACTGAATCATTTGCTCTTTGAAAATATCCCATGTGTATTATAACTTGTTTCTCATCATTTACTTCCCTACCTCTTCTCCCTACTCACCCAGTCCCCAAACAAAATAAAAACAAAAATGTCCCATTTGGGGCCTGCAGAACTATTGTCTCCTTTAAAAAAAAGGAAATGGCACAACAGAAGTTAGAAGTGCATGGGGGTGGCTGTTGCTTACTCTTGTTATGCCAGCTGGATGGATACCCCCCGTGATGCTTAGCCTGAGATAGACATTTCTGATTAGTGCCAATAGCCATTCATATTGGGGTGTGGTACTTAGGATTCCATCTTTAAATCAGTCTATTGTATTCGGCCAAAAATTATACATGACTCTCCCAGAATCTGGATTCCCTCCCAGGGTGTGGGTAAAAAGATACTCAGTGGGCCCAGAATCTGGATTCCCTCCCAGGGTGTGGGTAAAAAGATACTCAGTGGGCAGAGGGGAATTTTCATGGGGATGGGGAGAGCAGGGGGTCTCCTATAGAATACCTCAGTGCAAAGAAATAATCCTGTAGATACTCCCTATGCACCCCATCTCCTTTTTAGACACTTTTGCTCCTGTTCTTTGTGTGCCCTCCCTGTGTATCTCACAGAGGATTTGTTAGACAATCCAAATTCCAGGTTTCCTCTCAACTGCAAGCTGAGGGCTTCCTGCCATGAGACAAGTTCAGAAATGGAATTCAGTGAAATGCCAGTCAAATGGGAAAGCCTTAAATGAATGAGACTAGTGCTTGGTTCCCACTTTGGGGATCAAAGAAACCCAGATGGGCACTGAGTCCCTTTTTAGCTCCCAGAATGCACACTTAGCCCAAGCTATCCACTGTGCCCTCCCTCTCAGCACCTCCACCAGCCACCGAACCACATTCATGCTGGCCATCATATCCCCCTCCCTATGAATCTCTGGCTGGCCACTCTGAGTAATGACTAGTCCTACACTCCCCCCATTAAACCAGCTCAGGCAGTTTTGCCAGCTATTTGAGCCTGATGATCTATGCCAAAAACATTGGAATTTGGTGCTAAGGAACAGAATGTACTCCACATATTAATGCAGCAAACTGCCTGGTACAAGGATGACAGGGAACAAAGAAAGAAGGTATTGTTATTATAAACTATATTTGAAGAAGGAAACACAGAAAGATCTTTCCTATGCCACCCTGGTGCTTAGATCCCACCAGCTGGGGTTCAAAACAAACCTTGCACTAATGTTCAATGTGCTGCTGGATGCAAGGGGCAGAAGCACTTCCTTTGAGGAAATTTCCTCTTTACTTTTGCAGATAATGTTTGACACGTTAAACACCAAAAGGAAAAAGCAAACCAAATTTTGGTGTCAAGAGAATGATGAGATAAGAGACATGTGGTGGAGGCATCAGCTCTCCCCTCTCAGTGGCTTAGTGACCTGCCGCTTTTCCCACCTGGAAGACCAGGAAGGGAGAGCAGCAGCCGCACTGTTTGTTGTCTGAGGTAGGTCTGTGGAAGGGTTTTGTATCCTTGTGGGGGGTAAAAAGATGCGAATCCTCCACTGACTCATATCACCTGGGACATGGAGTGGGTTGGATCTCTCACCTACACCAGAGTGGGGGACGGACTCTTGGGTCCTTAATAGCAACTGGAACAAAAAAGGGGGATTTGGATCCAACTTCTGTGCTCGGGAGGAGGAATCTGGGGCACTTGGCACAGGGAGTGTGTGTCCCTCCCCACGTCTGTGTGCACGGAGTAGGGGGAGACCACATCTGTGAGGTTTCAGAGTAGGGGACCCAGGAGCTTCTTCCTCAGCCTTGAAATCTCAAGCAGAGCTTTTGGGAACACAGGAGACAGGAGCTGTCTTGGGGGCAGGGGAGATTACAAAGAGTGGAGCGAACTTTGTATCCCTCCCGCAACCTGCCAGCTAGAAAGAAAGCTCAGGGCTCTGTCTGGTTCACATTCCTTCACAGTCTCACTTAGCGAAACAATCCCAGGATCCCTCCCTAGACCTCAGAAGCAGAGTTGTGAACAGGACAGTGGCAGATGCAAGAGCAGGGAAGGGATCTTATCTCTCCTCTTACCAGAACCAAAGGGCACCTCGTGAGGTCTCGGTGCAAACCCCAGTGAATTGCAACCTGTGTGACTCCTCTAGGGGGAGAAAGAGGCTCAAAATCGGAGTAGCTGCCGGACTAGCTGTATGTTGGGGGAAAGAGAGGGAGGAGCAGAGGGGACAGGCCTAAAATGGGGGGAGAGGAGAGAACAAAGGGGTCCGGAGGAGGGCCCAGAAGGGACAGGCCTACAGCAGGGGAAGTTTCTCTGGGAGAGGGGCCATGGTCTGCAAGAGGAGGGAGTGAGGCGTTGATCAGGGCTCCCGGTGTACGTGTGTGCAAGGGGTGCCCCAGCAGGGAGGAAAGGGGGATTTGAGCCCCCTGTGGGGGCTGCGGCTGGGGCGGTGTCCGGGCCCGCCTCCTGGAGGGGCTGGCTCGGGAAGGGTTTTTCCTCTCAATTAAGCCAACTGAATGAAGCTAAATTGCTGGTGCGAGCGCTCAGTAATTCCCTGCGCTGGTGATTACCGCGGCCAGCCTCCCTCCAAGTCCAGCGCCGCGCCGCCCGCTTAGGGCCAGGCTGGGGCTGCCCGGGCCGGGGTCATGGGCTGGAAGCAAAGCAGAGTCCCTGCAGCGTCTCCCCTCCCCTTCCAGCGCTGACCTCCCTCTGTCCCCATCTATCCCCTCACACTCTCCTCCCACCTAGCCCTGGCCCCGGTGTGCGCACAAGCAGCCTCCGGCCGGGCCGCCCAGCCTTCCCCAGGTCCCCGGGTAGCAGCGCAGGAGGGAAATCCCCATTAGTTCCCTCTTTGCTGGGACCACATTGGGTTTGGTCCCGTTCCACTCCTAAGAGGCCTCCTTGGGAAATAGGCGCAATTCAGCGGGAGCCGGGCGCGCAAGCCGCGCCCTGGCTCTCCAGGAAGCGCGCAGCAGGTCCCCAGCCCCCTTTGGGGTCCCTGGGGGAGATTCCTCGTCCGTAGCTGTAATCTCCCGTTGGAAGGGCCCGCTTCAGGGATCGTGTCCCAGGTGCTAGCCCCAGCAACGCAGGCTCCCCAAAGTTGTACCTGCAGTTACGTATTTGACGGACTTTTTTCGGACTAAATACAATAAACAAAATACTTTAAAAATAACCCCAAGCCAAGCCTGAGCGTACGAAGCCCATCCGCCGGGGAGGAGAGTGTGTTTTTTCTCACTAACCTCCTGGAAAACGTTCGCGCTTGAGAATCTCCAGTTTGTCAGGCTTTGTCATTTCAGTGGCTGGGAGAAATCTTTCTTTAATTTGTCAGTTGTGGTTTGATTTTTGTGCAGAGGGAAGAAAAGCGATGGGAGAAATTAGAATAAAAGAGATCGAACAAATTATTCAAAAACTTTACATGCTTTTTATTTTATTTGTTTGCTGGTTTATTTGTCTTTCCAGTGAAACTTTTGGTTGATAACAGAGAGAGCCAGCGCCAGAGACACTCCTAACTCCCCCGAATCTTGTTGGGGATTGAGGTAGGGGGGACAGGGAGGTAAGAGCAAAAGACTCTTTCGTTGTTGCCTGGATTCATCAAAACACCTCGCAATCTCTACATTTATTATTTTAATGCTTGTTCGATAGTGAAAGGAAATAAACGAACTCTAGCGCTGCGGAAGTCCAACCAAAGCGAATCTAGGGATAACAGTTACCGCTTTAACCTAGCTCAAAAGCCTTTTCCGTTTTACATTACTAACAAAACAAACAGAAAAGAAAAAAAAACTTTTTCACATGTGCACACCTTTCTCAGGAATAGCTGTCCTCTCCCATTGTTTCCCCAACCCGAGATTTATGTCTGCGCTATATATTTAACCACCTTCCTATTGATAGACTTTATATCCTCCAGAGTCCAGCTAGTAAAGGAAGAAAATATTTCTTAATGTGGGACTCTGCTCTTCGCAAAGATTGTGCATTTTATCAGTCTGTGGGGCCCTTGGTATGCACAGTACATCTATCATTTCTAAGGATATTTCAGTGTCTTCACGTTAAAGGGAGACTAGATATGAATGAATAAAATATTCCAGGCTGTGGGAGGTTCGGGGTCCAATTCACAAAGGGAGTATTTTATTCAGAATTCTTTACAGGTGCTCCTGGGTTCAGCAAGCTTTCAGCCATTGATTTACTGACCTAAAAACCCTCTCAAACTCCATTCCAACAAGTGATAGAAAAAATTATGATCATAGGAGCAACTCTTACCACTTACCAGGAAAAAAAAGGAAAAGAAGAAGAAGAAAAAGAAAGGGAAAAAAATCTTTTTGAAGTTCCGGCTTCCTTCTAAGCTATTTTCCACTTGTCAGGCTCTATCCACATCTAAAATCCTTCAACCATTCCACCCCCCTGCAAACTGGGTCTTGTTTGAGTGGAAAAAAGAGTCAATCCAATTTATGCTACAGATGAAATAACTGCAGTTTACCAAATAGTTTATTTCTAAACTGCGATCAGGTTTTAGGTGTCTCTCCCCTCTCCTCCCCAAATTCATGTGTGTGGTTTTATTTTTAAAAGAATGCGATGTAGTATACACAAACCCCAATTGGCAAGAAAAAGAAAGAGGGGATGACAAATATTGTTCATTTCTAGTGCATCTCTCAAAGTGGAAAGCAGTCACACACACACGTTAAAACACGTTTTCTTTTAAAACTTGCGAAGTCGTACACTTTGCAATCCGTTACTTGTTTCATTTTAAAGCAAAGGACAAAATGGGTAGATTTCCAGAATCTACTTCCTTTATAGTCACTTCAGTTAAGAGATTTTGTTTTAATCATAAAATTGTTTAGCAAAAGAAGATAAAGCCTTCCCAGGGAAGGTTGTTTAATCTGCAGTTTCACAATCAACGCAGAAATAAAAAATAAAATAAAAACCGGAGAGTAATTATTTTGAAAAGGAATAAAAAATAATTGCAAATAAAAGTGGTGAGTTTAAGAAGCCAAGGAGCTATAATGCTTTTTCAGGCTGCGCACCTATCCAGGACAGATGCTGACGGTTCGGTTTACTGGTCCTCTGAATCTGAATATCTGCCCTACATAGGGAGACAGCGGAAGGACAATTTAGGCTTATACCTCCTAAAAGGATACCATTTTAAACGTGAAACTCGTGTTTTCTATATATTTTAAAGCTCGGAATGAATCTGAGGAAAACGCCATATACACTTTTCAAAGCATAGAAGGACTTTTCCTTCCCAAATCTCTCCAATGGCACGCCCATTGACTTGTGTACATTTTCCAAATTATACAGCAATCGGTTAAACAAATTCCAAGTGGCAAACAGTTCCTGAAACCTGTTTGCCAGTTAAAGTTGCGCCTTTCCTCCTCGTTATTTTCAGGCCAAACAAGTAATTTTTGCACATCCATCCCCATTGTTCCCATCCAAGTTGCGCGCAAAATAGGCGCAGCCTTAGCCGCATCCTCCACTCCCCCTGCCCCCGATTTTCAAAAAGCGCACAATCTACAGGGCTGCGAGATCTCTAGCAGATGAGATTTTCACAAAGCCATACACTGCGCTGCCATACACAAGTTTTTCTTGATTTATTTCTTCTATTTTTCTAATATTGAGTAGTAGAAAGTAAAGCGCTGCCCAGAGCAGCATATTCCAGAGATTTACGAGAGAGGGAGTTTGCAACAAACAGCAGCAACCCGTACGTTTGCCTGAGGGTCCCATCTCCCCAAAAAGTTCAAGGCAAAACTGCACCACACCCCCACTCCCAGGTCATGTATGAACGTCAGACCAGACAGAATTACAGTCTGCCAAGCAGGACTGAAGGATTCAAGGGCTGCGAAAGAGGGGCAGCACTACTGAAAAAACTGGCAAATGCTGACTCTTCTTCAGTGTCTCCCCTGTTTTACAAACATCTGTTGGACACTTGATCTCAGAGTTTCCAGAGATTTGTGTCCAGAGAAAACCGTGTTCCCAACACATCTGCTGGAAACACTTCTAATAGAACTGAGATCTAAATCTTTTCCTCTGCACAAACCCTTTTCTATCTCATCCTGGATCCACAAAAACAGGAAGATAAAATAATTTTAACATTTCTGTTATATACAGGCCACAAATATACATTATAGGAAGAGTAAAGGAAAGAAAGAATTTTCTTTGATAGGTTGGGCAGCCAATTAGAATGCCTCTGCCTGTAAAATTACAACACTGAGGTGAAGGGAAACAATCTGGGATATTAGCTATTGAAATTTAAAGAACTGGAGAGCCAGGGGTTTTTGCAAAGACACAAGCTTGTCCCGGGACCCAGGTCTGTTCCTGCGACCCCTTGTCCTTGCTGCTGATCTCAAATTTGGAGCAGGGGAGTTGTAACTTGAGGCTAGTACATGGTCAGAATAGTGATTTTTTAGTTCTTTGAGACTTCTATAATTCACAGTTGATGAACAAAACTCCAGTCAAACTGGTCACCGGGCAAACAGTCCAGGGCTTGCCTGCAAACACCTGCTTTCTAAAGACAATTCCTCAGACCACCAGATTGCGCTACCCATGTGCCTAAACATAAAAACGCTGTACCCCCACACCAGAGTTCCAGCACAGCCCCATCTTCCTTCCTGTTCAGTTCTCAGTGACATCACCATGTTGATGTGTTTTGTTTTGTTTTTTACCCTCCTCTTTACCAAAGTCTTTGGTGCAAGAACTCAGCAGTGGCAGAATAATTCACCCAACAGCAGCCTTTAAGAACTAACTACTAAAGGAAATTCACAGCTCTCTGAAGTGCTAATTTACAATATCTGGTTTCCAGATTTTATTTCAAGCTACACTCGTCTCCCTTCCCCCCCCCCTTAACCAGATGACCTTGCTTCAAAACATTTTATTTCCAACTGAAGTGAAAAATGCTAACATAGCTTCTGTAATTGCAGTTTGACAGCACTTGATCTCAATAATTATGCTGCAGCTAAACTATTATTACCAATTTAAGCTAAAATAAGGAGAAACCCCCTTAAAGGGGAACAGAAACAAACCATCAGCATTATTCTTGGCGGGGAGGGGTCTCTTACCTGCATTGTAAGCTGCCAAATCTGCCCCAGGCCCTGGGCTCTTCCTTTTCCTGGGTCGCCCCTTCTGGACAGTCCCCACGCCGTTGTAATAAGGCAGTCCCAAAGTATTGGCAGAGCCCGCTCCCAGGGCTGGGCCCTTCCCAGCGGCTACATCCGAGTGATTGAAATGCACCTGGTACTCCCCCTGGATGAGAGTCTCGAAGTGGAGGCGGCAGTACACCAGATTGTCCTTCATGCCAAAGTGGTCGCCGGTGGTCAGCATCTTGTTGCAGGTGGTGCAAGTAAAGCAGTTTAAGTGATATACCAAATCCCTGGCCCTCATGACCATTTCGGAGGCGGAGATCCCCAAGTGACACCTCGCACATCGCTGCACCGAAAACCTCCTGCAAAACAGAACCGCGACAGGAAACAAATGAGAACCGCAATTCCCCTTTTTAATCACGGATCTCCTCACTACCCCCCTCTGCCATTCGCCGGTAAAAGCTTAAAGATGTTTCTCTTCTCCGGCCAGAAGGCTTTATTCAGAGCAGGCTGGGCTCCAGACCCCGGCCCCTGGATGAGCAAGGATCGGTGAACAAGGCAGTAAAGTTTGCAACGTGGCCTTTGTCTTCCAGTGCCCTAAACTCTTAAGACATTCAAGCCGTGGAAAGCCGTAAAACCAGCTATGGCTCTGCCAGGCCAGTCCCGGGGGGCACCTCTGCCTGGCTCATGAGGGCTCTGGTTCGCTGGGCATCCATTTCTGCTTCCCATCGAGCAACAACCGTACTTTACACTCAGCCTGCCACCCCGCCTCACTTCTGCAGAGACAATGCAGCGAACCCCGCTCGCCCCCCGGGCCGTGGGGCAACAGGGAACCTCTTCTGCTGGGGCTGCTCGGGAGACCCGAGCCAACAGGACGGGAACTGGGTCTGACCCTCAGCTTGGGTGCCAGGGGAGAAATTCGGCATTTTCCAGCTCGAATCGCCCGGCACCATCACAGCTTCTTCACGGAAACCCCGCGTACTAAATGGAGAAATATCCTCGCAACTAACATTTCCCGCCCTTCTTTGAAAACGGAACCAAGTTATTCCCAGAGCCTGCCACTCCGTCCACCCTGGCTGGCGACGCTCCTTAGACCCTTCTCCAAGGCTGGCTCCCTGCAGCTGGGGCTCAATGCCATACCCCCTTTACCTGGGGGAGGGGGGGCCCTGTGTGCATTTAAAGTCATACTGGAGGTGCGTTAATTCATTGTCATGATTACTATTATCTTAATATTAATTGCCAAGGGTTGAGAAGAAAGCGAAGCTGTATTTCTCCTCAGTTGTTTCGTTTTGCCGCAAAGCGTGCAGGGCACCGAGGGAGGGGGCACGTGTCCCCAGCCCGCCTTGCTGGCAGCTTCGCTGAGTGGGTTTCGTGCCCAGATATTGGCCCATTCCCCCCGAAGCCTGCAGCCTGTCTTGCCTACCTCATTACCCCCCCTCTGGATGGAGACGCTCAGGGAGCCCATAGCCTGCCCCGCCGGGAGGGTCTGCCCAGTACCCCTCTTCTGCAGTTTGCAGTGGGGTTGGATTTGGTGGGGGGGGGGTATCAGAGCCCTCCCTCGCTCCCTGCACTGGGGGAGGGGCAGTCCTTACCTGTAATAATCCTCCTTGCAGTAGATGCTGCCGTCCTTACTGAAGCATGTGAGCTCGGACTCCAGGTTGAGTTTACATTCACAGCACTTCAGGCAGCGCATGTGCCACTGTTTATCCACTGCCAGGAGGTAATAACGGTCGGAGATCTTTCCCCCGCAGCCGGCGCACAGGGCAGCCCGGTCACTGCTGATGGAAGGCATGGTCTGCTGGGGGGAAAACAATTGCAGACAGTTAGTGACAGAGGGAGAAACCCTCCTGCACCACTAACCCCCCCTCCCCCTAGCCCAGTTACCATCAGGGCTGGGCTTCTCCTCTTCCACTCCAGGTGGCTTAATAGAGAGACCAGGGAAAAGGGGGCTCCGAGGAGTCCAGCCCCTGCCATCCTGACCTGCTTCTCCTGCCCTGGGAAAGTGAAGTTTCCTTAAGATTTCCAAGGCTTAAAATATCTGCCCCCTATCCCAAGCGAAGGGACGTGGTTGTTGGCAGAGGGGATAGGATGCGAGAAGGACATATTACAGGGTGAGGGGGAAGGCCATCCGGGTTAAATCTAATAAATGGTCTATATGGACTGGATCGGCCAGCCCCAGAGCAAACGAAAAGGGTGCTGCAGTGCAAACTAACAGTCACAATAATCATACAGCAGGGCAGATTGCAGACAGTTAATTTGAGATATCTATACCTGAATATTTACATAGTGGCGACACGGAGAGTGTATAGTAAAGGCTGAGTGTGTATATATATATGTGTGTGTGTGTGTATATATATATATATATATATATATATATGATGAATTACAGATCCTGGCACTTACAGAGTTATGGAAAGAGCTCTCTGCAAATTGATTCCAAACAAAATGCATTCCAGCCCAAAGCACTACACAGATGAGTCAACAGAGCTGCGGAGGAGAGGAACATTACTAAATTCAAAGCGTAGAACGCTTTATCCAAACCACCACATCGTCTGAAATGTGCAATCCAGAAAACAGGGGAAAGAACCCGGAGCAGAGCATTTTAGGTTATTTTAGCATTTTACGTTATACCAGGATAAAGCTGGAAGCAATAAACGAAATGTAACCCCCTATATAATTTAATAGTTTAGTATCAGATCACAACCCAAATCGAAACTTCCTTAAAAAAAAAAGCAACTAACCAACTTCCACTAAGCAGTGAGAAAATAATGGTGGAAACCATTGAAACCAATAGGAAAACATCCTTATTTGTTTTATCCTGGATCCTAAAATAATATTCAAGATAAAATGCGAAGCACTATTTATGGCCGACCTTGCAACTGGCTTTTGTACATTTCCCTCTTCTTTTGCTATGCACATGGCACCTAAACCTCCCTAGACATTTACTTATTGTGGAAAAAAAACAGATTTGACTGATATAATTTTCCCCCTTCAGCATCTTAAACTGGTGCGCAATGCAAAAAGAAAGAAGACAGCTAAAAGGGGAACAAGAGAATAGAGAGATAATGAAGAGAATGTCTCAAAATATACTAGAACTATCCAGTAGCCCAACTACACTTGTACAAGCCACATAAATCCTTTGTGAATAGCCCAAATGCCTATATTTCAGTGACTCCAGTCTTTGAATTTAGATTTATATGAAAGTATAGCAATGTATGGTCTGCTGTCCACACAGCTCCACTGTTTATGTCTTTAAAGAGTTAACCGAACCCTGATTAGTGATCGTTTTACAAGCAAAAGCAGCTTCCTGTAAAGCCAGTTTAAATAAAACAGTATTTTTCTGCTTTGTCCTTCCAGTGACATGAATATTTGGGGACCCAAGAATGGTGCTTAAGAAGTTAATAGTCTAAGCCACTGTTTATAATATTTTACTTTTACATACACACACACACACACACGGTGGCTTACATATATAAATGTCATAACAATTATGCCAAGAGAAACCAATTGTCTAATTCAAACACTGTTTACCTGCAGGGGAAAAAGAAATCAAACTTTTCAAAAGAAAACTAAAAATATTTAGGGCATAAACCAGGAGGAAGGCTCTCTTTATAGCCGTTATTTCAGCCTTAACCATACTAATTGGCAGTTATTTTCTACACAATGCTGACAAAAATAATACAACATGGAGAAACTTAAAAACAAATTCGGAAGGCTTTTCTCGTGCACATGGCCATATCAGCTCTATAGGAAGAGGGGTATTTGACCTAAATACGGATCTTTTTGCCGAGCAAGAGTTCTCATTCCTATTTAATAAAAAAAAGAGGAGACCTCCAAATGTTGAAGGAATTGAAAATCTCTTCGTTTGATTTTAAGTTAGTTAGCGTCATTTAGAAGGAATACATTATTTTATTTAGCAGTAACTATTCCACTACATAAACGTAAGAATACATAAATATTATAAATCACCAAATACAAAATGAGCCCTTGAAAAATATTTTAGAAGGGAAAAATTTGTGTCTTCGTTCGTAATAATTAAAATTCGTCTTCTACGTTTGTCGCAATGTAGCGAGAGCAGATTATATTTGTTATTATTAGGATAGCAGTGGCGGTAGTAGCAATAATAACGGATTGTAACATTGCAACTAGACGCGTAGTAGTGACTGTCTCAACGAATTCATCCCATCTGGGAAAAACAGAGAGACAGAGATCCTTTGGTGCTTGTGGTTTTCCTTTTGCAGACAGGGTGCTTTCCCTTCTCCCTAAATCTGGCTTCACCAAAACGTTAACTACATGTCGCCCTCTTCCCAAAAACTTTCGGAGAAGGCCAGACAGGCTGTGGGCAGGGAGGGAGGAGGAATTCCTGGGCTCTTCCAAAAGGCTGCGGCTGCTTTATTCCTGTTCTCGCAAGGGCAGTGCCTTTCAGTTCATCCCTCCAATACTGTCATTGTTATTATTAACCATCATGATCGGATACATGCATAGCCCCTCGATTTTATTTCAGTTTTTAGGTGCGTTTATGCTTATTTTTTGTTCCTATTTAGGCGTCTTAGTTATTATTCTTGCCTACGTTTCCCCCTATTTATTATTGTTCAGGGAAGGCGTTATGGGGTTCGTTATTTTTAGGGAGTCGAGGGGGTATCTCGCCCGCTCTCTCGCCTCCTACCGTTTCGGTCTCTCCCCTGTCTATAGCCGAGCTGATGGCTGGCGCTTCGCTCTTGGCTCTCCGGTCCATCTCATCGATGACCCCGTGCATCTCTGAGCCGGACAGGCTGTGGAAAAGCATCGCGGAGGAGGAGGCCCCGAGTTGCGGCTGCAGCTGACAATTGTCGGGGTCCCTGCAGGAGCCCAGCACTTGCATTAACCGGAGCCCTCCCCCATGCATCTAGCACGGCCGCCCCGTCTCTCGTCGGGCTCCGGACTTGCCACCCAGCCAAGCTCTCCGGAGCTCAGCGCAGGCTCCGATCCGAGGACTTCAGGGGGGTGAGGGGGCAGGGACGGTTGGGGGGAGGGGGCAGGAGGGTTGTTGGTGTTGCAGGCTTCAGGGCTTGGATCTAGTCCGTTGCGTGGCCCCGTCACATCCCTCTAGGAGGCTTCTTCAGAGCAGGGCTCATCGCCCCCGGAGCAGTCCCAGGCACTCAGCGCTGGCCCAGCTGGCAGAAGGCTGGGCAGGTTGGGGGTTTAATACAAACAATTAAGCCATCTTCTGTGCAAAATAAATGAGAAAATAACGACAACCCCCTACATTGCACCGTGCAGAGCCAACGAGGAGAGCGCCGGGGGCAGGGGAGCAGCAGCCGGAGAGGAGCAGGCTGCTGCCGCGGGGAGCTGGGGCAGATGCCAAGGCTGGGCACTCACAGTCCAGAGGGCTAGCAGCAGGCGCAGCTCCGGGGCAAAGTTTGCTCCTTTCCCCGCTCCTCCCCCAACCCCCTGGATCTCATTGGGAAAGGGAAACCCGGGGGAGGGGGGTGTGAAGAGTGGGACGGCCACCAGTGGGGATGGGCGCTCTGCAGCCCCCGTCTCCCCACAGCCCCCTGGCCCGTGCACCCCAGGAGCGGCTGTGGCGCCCTGCTGTTCCCAGGAACATAAGTTTGTGGCGGCGCCGCGTGAGTAATTGGGGCGGGGGGGGGGAGCTGCTGCCGCTCGGCGCAATCCCTTGAAGTGCGAGAGGCGCTTCTGCAGTCCCAGCCCAGCGCAAGGCTCCGCGCCTTTTCTACAGCCCCTCTGACATCATGTCCTGGCCCGCCCTCATTGGCTGCAAAGCTCCTGGCCCAGGCCGCGTGTGCTCGGGATGGAGGCGCGGAGTGGAGACGGGAGAGGCATGGCCAGGGTGGGGTGCGGGGGGGGGGGGGAGAGCTGGAGTTTTCATGCTGTTGAGGCTTTGCTGCTATTTTCCCACTTTTGCAAAAAAAAGAAAAATAATGCTTCCCATCCTCTTCAGACCCGTCCCTCTAGGTCACTAACATCTGAGCACGTGGGGGCCCAGATACCGGGCAGGGATCCTATTCTTTGCTGCAGATCCAGTGCTGCCTTGCCCGGCGCACCCAGAAGAGAGAGTACTTGGAGCAGAGAAACAGCAGCCACTCAAACTCAGATCAGCATCGGTAAGAAGACTCACATTAACTAACTGGCAACACTAAATGATTTATCTGTTACACTGGCTGCTGCAAGCGGGATATATCAGAGTGAACTGCTCCAAGGCAGGAGGCTCAGGAGGCCAAGGAAGGGTTTACACTCAGATCATCTGATCTGAAATATTTAAAATTCATTGAATGCAACCAACATTATTCACCCTGCTTCTTAAACATAGTCATAGCTAGACTATTGTCATTGGTGCCATTAAACTTCAAGGAGTCTCCCACAAACTGATCCTTCTCACTTCTCTTACTTCCAAGCTAACTTTAAGAAAACTAGGCCAGAGAAGCCTCTTCCCAATTTAAGTCAAAGACATCAAGGAATCCCCCAGAAAAAAACGAAGGAAATGCAACAGGAAACCTTTCAAGATTTCTAAATATTCTCCAAGAAGATGGATGGCATGGAAGGTTTAATGTTCTGAGGTCAAATATCAGTGTTTTAATTATGTTAGCAAAGGGATTAGGTTGGAAAGTAAATCTTAATTTATTTATGAGATCCCAGAATTTACTTGGGACCTATGAGTAAAACTTATTACATGTTTTTATTATTAGCAGTAGTGGTTGGCATCTTACAGATGGAGTAAAATTATTACTACTATTTATTCTTTCATTATTATTGTTAGCAATAGTAGTGGTCTGCCTCTTACAGGTGTAATAAAGTGAAGAAGGCTACATTTAGCTACAGTTGGAATTATTCCTTTTATTTCTTTCTTGATTTTATGTATTTCTTGACATCTTTATAATACACTTTACTCACTGCTACCTTTCCCTTTGAATAGTTTCAACTGGTTAAATACATTTTCACCTCAGAGTGAGGAACAAGGTGTTGTCAGCATATTATGCCTCACAGAGATTTATATAGAAAAACCTCAAGAGCCCTTGAGGAGTCGTGCAGAACGCAGGCTAATCTGGCATCTGTGGGATATATCCAGAGAATGTGCCAAAGTTATCAGTGCTTGGAAACAACGGAAACTGGTATTTTAATTCTGATTAGAAAATGAAACAGAATGATCAGATTTGTACAGTATTTCTCTTGACAATCTGTAGTTTATTTTGTGTTTTCATATTCCTGTTGTTTCTTTCACTCCATTATATATATATATGTATTATTATTTTTATTATAATGTATATGGACAGACGAATCACCATACATGTTGATAGTAACAGACTGTGTGGCTTTTTCTCTTTTCCACACTTTATTTATCCCTTCTCAACTAATCAACATGCAAGACCTCACTAGTATTCTCTACGATGGGTGGTTTGCCTCCATTTAATAGTGTACAGGGGGAAAACAACTCAGGTAAAAAGTTACACACAGTACTGTTTGCATAATACTATGTCTTGTCACGGAACACAACTGCATTACTTTTACATAGGTAGCTTGCTGTATGTGTTCTGAATCTATATACTGTATTTTCCTTAGATTTCTTCCTACAAGTTTAATTCTATAATACAGAAGTTATTGCACATGTTCTAAATATATTTATAGCTGAAACAGGTCATAGCCTCTTCTACTTAATGCCAGGCTTCAGACATTGCTAATTATCTCTAAAAGATTATATTTCATATAATTATATTGAATTAGCGGCTGGAAACAATAACAGAAGTGATATGATTGAAAAGGTATGGCAGTGACATCCAGTTCATAGGCTACTATCTCTGATTATCTTCTTAAGTGATATACAAACACAAGAAGGCATCCAACCCTTGCTACTAGAATACAACAAGGAAAGTAATAGATTGTAAACACAAAGCTGCTAGTGTACATACTGACATATGAATGACATTTACATTGTTCAGAATAAAAAGCAGGATATTCTCGAATAATGAACAGAGGAAAAATCACTGTAATACAAATCATCTTTTAAAATCAAATAGGGTCTCTTTTGAAATGGGAAATTATTCATTTTTAAAAAAAGTGAAGCTAATAATAAAGTCCCTTAACCTGTATTTTGTAGTAGGTGACAGGTGAACAAATCACAGGTCTTGAGTTTCTCTACCCTGCCTCTCTCTGGTAACGTCATCTCCAGTACCATCTGCTACCTACCAGCTAAACAGACCAACCACATAATGAGGTACCAGCTTCTACCCAGCTACCGTGACTAAATCAGAACAAAAGAACTCAACGCCTCCTTCAACAAAGGGACACAAGTCTAAGCTGTCTTTGCTAATTGCTGGGTTTCAGGTTGTCTGTTACAGAATTTAAGTGAGCTGCAAACTTGCATCCATACTTAATAGCTGTTGGATAAAGATAATGCGAATAAAAGATAAATGGAAACTGAAGGTAAGAAAAAATAGAAGAAAGCTCAGAAAACAACTAACTATTTATGGCAAATTAAAGGCTGTAGAATAATATAAACATGAGAGAGCAGGGGGCAGAGTGATTGATATCTCATATGTTTTTGATGCCCCATACGGTTATTAGACTGCAATATACGGGACATACAATAAACTATGAATTAAAACGTAATTGCAGCTTCAGGCATCTTCTTCATTGTCTGCTGTGGTGTTATGTCTTCATGCACCGTGATTGACAAGGTGTAATTAATCATCTTACTCAGTTGTAAATATGGGCACCATTCACAGTAGGCATCAGGAAGTGTGTACCAGCAAAGAAGGCAATAGTTGACGCTGATATACCATTAAATCAAAATGAAAAGTCTTATATGTTCAGAAATGTGTGTTTGGTGTGATGCTGTTATCGTTTATTTCTAAAATACTGTACCAACAGATTTACTTGATTTGCAAGTTAACTACAACATTAACTGGTTTTATTTATTTTGTCTCTTCTTCATTTTTATAGGCAATGATGCTGTTCTCCTAAAATGTGAGACAGTTTTCTTCTTGACAGCAAGTGGAGCCCAGCTCTGCATCTCCCTCAGTCACTGGAGAAAGACTAACATGCTTCAGATTCAGTTGCTTTCCAGACAGACTTGAAATGATTCAATGAAATGATTACTCCATTCATCTATCACGTTTTATTCTTATTGTGTAACAAGTGAGACACTGTGGGTCATTTTAAAGGAAAAGAGAATAGTGGTATAATCCTATTAAAGACATCAGACTATTTAAAAATAGGACAGATATTAACATCACCCTAAACTGTAAATGAATGTATTTGTAAAGGTGTTTTAACTTTCCAGAGTGAAGCACATTTTATGTTGCTGTTTCTTTGCTACACCATCACTATCCTTATCCAGCTAGTGCAGCCTGGTGTATGAGTCATAGGAAATTATATTTCTTGCTTATTAAAGTGGTTTGTCTCAGGAATATTTCAGAGTGTATATTTTTTTCACTCATAAAGATGTTGAGAGAATAACCGGCAACCTATTTAAATGCCCTTTGCTTAAGAGATGTCTATTACATTTGCTGGAGATTTTTAAAAATTTTATTGCCTTTCTAAACTGTTAATTATGTATCGAAATGTATTGCTGTCACCAGTCTAACATGAACAAAGCAATACAGTGAGCTGCCTGAGATATTTCAGCATGGTATTAATTACAAGCATAGTAATAAATGAAAATTCTACAAACCTCTCCAATTGCATTTGTTTGTAACCCCAGTGGATCAATGTTTTATATTAGCACGTGGCAAAAAATACCATTCCAGGAACTCAGCAACTAAATATGATCTAAACCCAGCATCTTTGGGGCAGGGTAGCATTTCTTGGATCTATAATCTCACCATTTGCTCCAATCTGAATGAGCTCCCTTGCTGTGTCTCAGCAATACACCTAGTTTAAGACCATGCAAGCAGCCCACTTGCCAGAAGATGATCAGCAAAGAATGTGTTTTATTCTGATTTGGAAAACTGTCAATCATTGATAAATAAGATCAGATAACTATTACTCTATAAAATTAGCTAATTATATTTGCCTGATTTGCAAGAAGAATAAACAATGTTTCTAAGGAAAATATTGAGGATGATTTACCCAGATGTTATATACAAATTGCTTTGTCATTGATACAGGCAATTGGCTTCAGAAATAAATACAACCATGTAACTGTGTGTGTGTGTGTACATATACACACACATATCTCAGACCTAAATAAGATATACTTAGTCTTAGATTTTTAGTTTATAGGACCGTAGGTATTTGAACAATTCTGAAAACGCCTTTATAGGTGTCAGAGATGGAGGGTTTCAGAGTAGCAGCTGTGTAAGTCTGTTTTCAGAAAAAGAAAAGGAGTACTTGTGGCACCTTAGAGACTAACAAATTTATTTGAGCATAAGTTTTTGTGAGCTACAGCTCACTTCATCGGATGCGTTCAGTGGAAAATACAGAGAGGGAGGGGAATCTTCAACCACATGATCTTCTCTCCAGAGTCCTGTTAAGTGTACTGAACTTAAAACAGAAACAAGAAGTGTGAAATATAGGTTTGAACATGATATGTCAGAAATGTAAAGGTTGTAAGCCTTTTTAGTAACCGATATTAATATTGTATTAAATGTGATGAAAAGGTAGATGTTAGGGAGAGGGGCTGGGCTCATGTGCAATTTTGTCAAGGCTTTATCTGTGATTATGATTCCAGATGTATCTACTCCCTGAGGAGAGGAATGAAGTTGGCATGTGACAGGTGTTTTAAGGTGTTTGGCACAGTTTCCCAAAGTGATGACAAAATCTTCATTTTTATTACAGTGAATCAGTAAAGGAAATACAAATGGGTAGGTCAATGGTTATGTATTTTAGATAAATAATGGATTATTATTTTAGGGAATATAGCTTTCTGTTGATGTCTTTAAATCTTCTATCCTGAATCATCATGCATCTGTCATTAAATAACACTTGAAGTAGTATGATTTTAACAAAATACATAGTTCCTAGATCATACAAGTTAAATATCATGCAGAGGATATGGGAGTCCATGTATGTTATAAAAGTAAATATTGCAACAAGATGTATCTGCTGCAACTGCTCCTTACTGTTAATCTATTTAAAATCTTGTCCGGAATACTTCTAAATTCTTTAATTGCCATTTTGCTAATCTGGTTACTTTATAAGACTGTACAGTTAAGGCTCAAATGACTGCAGTAAAATTCTTCATAGGCATACACTTCTTGCTTATCATAAACAGACAGATTTTGTTTTAACAAAGCGGTGAAGGTATTTTGTCTCACTGAAAACTCTTGTGTCTAAATGCACATAAAGAGTTTAGATGGGAAAGTTCCTGCCCTCCCCCACTGCCCTTTTTCACTATGTAATAGTATCAGTAATTCTACTCTGACAGCAGGGCACCAAGAGCTGCATTGCCAGGCAAACACTCTCTCATAAACATTTTACAAGTTCCATATCAACCAATCCTAGATGTTTTGGGGGCTGCCCTGATTGGGTGTATTATGGATTTGGTAAACACTGCTGCATAACAAAAATAGGGTTTGTAGTGAAAGACTGCACTAGCACTGCCTCTTCGGAATAATCAGAGACTAAGAATATGACTCAGTCCGTATTTTACTTAGTTGCTAACTAAACCTTGTACCCAGCTACAAATATTTAGAGAGATGAGCTGAGTATATTCCTTTCAGTTTTACAACCAAATTTAACCTCATCAGAAAGTACTTCAGATTCCTAACACAATATTAGACTCATTTAGTGTAAGGAAGTCTCCTTCATTGGTTGTGATTGGGAACATTTTGTATTTTGTAGGTGTATTTGAGAAGTTAGCAGTAGGGGGGAATTGTCTGTGGGAAAATCTGTCTACAGTTGAAATTTTTAGATGCAGAAATGTTGCTGAAATGCCTAAAACATTCACATTCTTTCGTTAATCAGTTCATAACAGTATCCTCTTACCTGGCAGACACACATTGGAAATCAAGTTTGTCTGTTTTTAAAAATCAAACATCATTTCTCTTTTCTCTGTCATTTGTCATCTCCAATGACATCTACTTGTTTTTATTTTTTGATGTGCAATATCTGTCCTTTCAAGCTTTTCATTTTCAAGGATTCTACCTGGCCAGGTTTTTGTCACTATATTAATTAAAAAAACCCTAAATATCAGCAACTTTATTTTACTTTATTTTTGCATGTGTGAAAATCATTAGCAAGCCCCTTGCCATTAAATTATGAACAATGGTGTGCAAGTTTTCATACTTTGATTTTTTGTAGGATAATTTTTCTCATAAATAATTAACCTGACTAAATAAAAATAAAGCTTGAGATGCTTTACAATATAATGCAGAAGCTAATTGTTCGAGTATGTGTTGATTTTATACTTGAGATTTTAGAACTTAATTTATATTTCAGTATCAAAGAAAAAATTCATACAATGTGTTTTAAAATGAGAACTATGGTGCATGTCAGATATGAAATGTGTGGGCTTCATGCAAGCACACTTGCTCACCAAATTTACTTTAAAGCAGTACGTTTAAACATTCATAAATTAAAATGGCAGTTTGCAATCAGATACTGATTACTACTTCATTTGAAATTTGCAAGATATCTGGCCATTTAATATTTATTCTCTATTTCTCTGAACTGCTCTAATTGCAAATCTAGATTTTGCATTTATTTCTCTTTGCAAACACTACATTATTCACCCTTTCTTGTGCTTATTAAACAGTGCCACCTGCACCAAATGAAACAAAGCTTCCCATCAATCTATCCCAGCTGAAGAATCCTGACTATATATTATCATTAATTGAAGATCAATTGAACACTTGAGTGTGAACCAGATATAGGAACCAGAAGAAAAATGTAAAAAATTTTAGGATGTACTTTAAAGAGATCTTTTAATTTAAAATGTTCTTTAAAACAGAGAACCTAACCTTGTACCAAGCGCTCTTCATCAGCTCTGCACTGTGACTCAAGTAGCAATTAGCAGGTCCTTTAATTAATTAACTATTCCCTGTATATGGCTGAGATGTCTGTGGAAATAATGTCATTCTTCATAAGTGAACACCAAATCCAGTCAATATTTTGTCACTAAAAACCTTTATCTGGACTAACCAAATGCCCACCATATGTCTTAGAAAAACAGTTTCAAAATACAGCAAGCAGGTAGGGAAACCAGATGCAAACTTTACAAAACTAATGCGGGCGATTAGAGCGGACAAAAGTACAAATGGAAAGGCTGATACAGATATCATATGTAAGTAAATATGTGCAATAGCAATAAATTATAATGGAGAACTAAGGAGAAAACTGAAAAAATGAGATCATCTTATAGACATATTTATTTAAGTAAAAAGAAATTATTCATTCAAGTTCTGTCACTAAAAAAAATGAATATAGTGCATCCTTTAAAATGTTATGTGCTTTCTTCAATATACTGCTTATCTTGAACATTGTCAGCTCTCAAACAAGCACAGATTAATTAAGTGGCAGTTCAGACACAATAAGGTGAAAGGCCATTTCCAACCAATCAGTGACATTTTGCTAAGTTTATGCTATCTGAAGTTTTCATATAAGTACAAGTGGGGCTGGTTATTTTTTGTGTCATTTGAATTTGGAAAAATATTAAGATATGTTTACATATACCAAATATGAAAATGATTGAAAATATGCGGGATATATTCAATGTGTACACTGTTAATATTTCCATAAGTTGCAGTTTCTGTATATATAAATCTGTAGCTATAGATTTGTGTGTTTATATGTGCATATACGTAACATATCTCTATGTTAAATAAAAAATTTATAAAAAATAGGTGCGTGTTTATATATACAGACACAGAAATACTGAGACTTATTCAAAGCTGAATATTTGTGAGCATTATTTTTAGGTTCATTAGTTTTCTTTATATATAATAACTTTATCTTACAAGATTTCTGTATGCAGAATAGGGATTGTCAATTTACTTAATTTACAGCATAATAAAACTCAAAGTAGACCTCTTATATGATTTTACAAGAATTACACATTAGGCTCTTTTACCATGTGGAATAATTTGGTTTGCAAAACAAATTTTTTAGCTACAGTAAATTAAAAACCAAAACCAAAAAAATGATACAAAATTATACATTTTTGAAGACATTTTAGCTATCTATTGGACATAATATAAATTATTAAGAAACACAAAAGGACAACTTTAAATATTCTGGTTTACTTGCCAAATATACAGATCTACTAACAAAAAGTATCTAATTAGAACCTCTTATAAAAAAAAACCTAAACAGGATTTTTTTGTTTTTTGGTTTTTACCAGAACAAATGAAAATAGCTGGATTTGTCTATGGTTTGATATTCTATAGTAGTGACAGAAATAAAGAATTCTGTTATCATCTATTCTATTACACCAATATTATTGCAAGTGCAGTTAAAGAAATATATTGTGGCATAATTCAAAATGCAAGGAAAGGTGTGAGGGCCATCAGATAAGCTATGATTGCATCTCTGTTTTTCCTGTGTAAATCTGCTCTTATCAATTATTCAGCATTTATGTTATACAAAAACTATGTCCTAAATTTTGAAATTGCTGTTTATAATTTACCAATGACAGTAGAAAAGATGAAATTGTAACCTCAGTATTTGGTGTTCTTGTGTAATAATATACAGCACACATTTTCCAATCGGTTTGGCAATGAATCCACTATTTTCATACATCTGTGTCAAACAAAGGTAGACTCTAATGCAATTTCTTACTGTTCATTTCCCTGAATCTTTTGGGATATAAAGAATCGTGCACAAATACTTAACAGTCTGATCAATAACCATTGACCGTTTTGAGGTCCTCGTACCCTAACAAGCACAGCTTGATCATGTATATTTGATCATTGGAAAAATTCAAAGCACCTTGGTATAGCAGAGCAAGCCATTCTGTAGTATCTTTTTTGTTTCTTAAAGACTATATGCACCATAATTTAACTGTATCATTGATGGAAACTTATTGCTCATGTATTTGATGCACAAGATAATTAATTACAATACTATATATGTATCCATAATATTTTTTATCAATAGCAAACATAAAATACTGTTCTAACATTTTAGGAGAGGAAAGTGTGGATGTGTCTATGGATTCAATGGACCCCAGAGTGTATGTGTAAAAAGCCCTATCGTTATAAATCTTGCATTCCTGTTAAGTGTTGGCATGCATGTTACACAGAGGTGTGTTTATTTTAGTGGAAATATTGTCATAAAATCCTTTCCCTTGCTATCTTTTAAAAAATATATGTTCACATACATATAAAATAAATGAATATGAAAGCTCAAGACTGTGATCCTGCTTAATTGTCATGTAGAGATAAAATTCTATAGAAAAATATTTTCTGTGAAAATTTATCATTTCTGTGCAATTCTAATATCTACTGTTTGTAATTCAACATCCAGTGTTTTTCATACAGAAATTTCAGATTATCATTAAAAAAATAACGTTTGTGCTACATAGCTGCCTTTTTTACTCATAATCATAATATTTATTCTAACTTTCTGGGCTTATTATTTCAGACAGATATCAGTTTAATTAGCTTAAGCTGTCATACTCTAATAAATACAGATGGGTTGCCTGGTTCAATAGCATGAAGGTGGTTGCAGATTTCAGAAAGCGGAGATAGTAAATGTTTTACACATGATCATGTAAACAGCAAAAGGACAAAAATAATTACCTGATAAACTTTCCATTTCTGAATTTCCCCTAAATGCTTTCTGACCGATTTTTCTAAAGAAATCCATACAAATTAAGCAAGTCTTCTAAATATCTGCAGCATCTGCTGGTTCAGACACCTTTCTTTATGCAGAGTACCATTTTCATATGATAATACATGTAATATGATATAGAATGACAGAATGCATGACAGTTGCCCATAATACATAGAAAGTCACTCAAAGGACAGAAGCGACATTTGGATAATTAGCATCCATTGGGCAGTCAATCATGCGAACAGAAAAAACTGAACAAAACCCACAATGGAGTTAGAAAACAAAAGGGACCCTAGCCAGTCTCAGGATTAACTGCTCTAAAGCGATCTAAATGCTTTTGTATCTAAAGAACTGAGGCTCCCAGGGTTGCCCTGTTCCCCTCTAGATACCCAGGGAACTAATTGTGGCGATCAAAGTTAAAGCTTTCTCTCTTCTTTATAGACTGCTAAACACACAGAAAAATTATTTCTCCATTCATGTTCATTAAACTATTTTAAAGTTAAAAAATTGGTACCATGTCCCTTTGCCAAGTGAAATGAGCTGGAGTATTGTGATTGTCCTGCTTTTATACAAATACAACAGCCCACTTAATAAGTATGCTTTTGTTTGGTTAATATTATTTTGCTCTTGCCCAGTTTGCTACCTCTTTTTCCTGAATAATTAATGCAATTGTCATTAAAAACACTTGTGTGGGAAAGAACCTTAAACCAGGTAGGAATAATAATAATAGTAATAATAATAATGTCCATTAACAAAAGTAGCTGGAAAGTTCTGTTAATTCCTTAGCGAGTAATTGCCATTTCTCTGAAATAAATTTTCTCACTCAACATTTGCAGCTCCAAATAATTCATTTCATTTAACTGGAAGCTGAGTGCAGTCCCCTCCAAAACCCTATCTAACCGGGAAGAGAGAAAGAAAGAGATACAGAGAGAGCCTCAGGATGTGGAAAGTCATGAAAATACCTACCCCGGAGACTGTATTCCCATAGGATCCTCCTCATACAAATTCCAACTTGCCTAATGCCCTTAATGAATGAAATAAAGAGAGATTTCGGAAAGGCCCATGCTGGTGGCTCCTTCAGGAAAGTGTGTGGTTTGAGGCATAGCTGCAGCAGTTCTGGGAGGGAATCGGCTCCGGTCCCTATCAGCCAAGCAGACAGGAATCACTGGGGCGAAATCTTCCCCTCTCACACATTTGCAATTGACTTGAAATAACATCACAACACCTTTGGATAATTGATGCCTTCTTACCTTTCGTTGTCTTTTGCAATTAATAGTTGTAGATCTAGAGGTTTCTCTCAGCCAGAGATAATGGGAAGGTGGAGGGGGAGTGGAGAGAATGTGTGTGTGTGTGTGAGAAACAGAGAGAGAGGGGCGATGCAGTTTTGTGCCTGTGGTGGTGGTGGTGGGGTGTTTGTGTATCTGTGTGTGTGTGTGTTTTGGGGGGTTGTAAACCTCTAAGGTTCTGAAAGACGACACTGAGAAAGTGAAAGGTACGAAGAGCCAGGATCTCCCTCGTCTCGTTATAGGGCTTCAGCAGCAGTGACCTCCGACCCTTCAGTTCTGTGTCAGCCTCAACCCGAGCCCCCTTGCCCAGCCTGCAAGTGCCAGCTCCAAAGTGTAGAGAGAGAAGAGGGACAGAGAAGGTAGGGAGGCAGAGAGAGATTGAGATCAGAAGGGATTTTCACCCAGTCAAATGGGCCTCTGGTGACAAATCAATCACGGCCTGTTCAAACCAATGATGCTGCCAGTCTTCAGCTCGCCAACCTCTCCCCAACCTCCCACAGCTCTTCCCAGCTTTCCTGCATGACACTCAGCTGATGACTGGGGCTCCAGTCAGAGCAAGGCTGCTTTTTACAGGTTGATTTGGTCATTAGCATCATCTTCTACTCGTCTCCCTTTCTCTCTGACTGAACCTTTAGTCTATTTTCTTTACCAAAATACTGGAAGCAGATACCAGAAGAGTGGCTGTAACACACAGAGAAATACTTGTAAATACATTTAAGTACTGCAGAGTGAAAAGCATCCAGATTTGTTAGATTTTTACTGACTTTAGAAAACTCACTTTTTTCGATAGATTAGTGAATCAGCGTATTATAATCAGAAGCAAAGACCAGAGGCCTCAGAAGTTTATTACCCACTTACACCAGTTTACACTGATACAAGTCCACTGCGTTCAGTTATTCCTGACTTCCATCAGTATAAGTAAGAGATAATGGTCCTGATTCTCCTCTCAATCATTTTTTGTAGGTATTTGCTAAGAGGAATTTTTGAGCCTATTTCCATTTATGGAACACATCCTCAGCTGGTGTAAACTGGCTTAGCTCCTCTAAGTTCCTATGTTTCTAGATATTTTAATGAAAAAAGGAAGATGAAATCCCTTCTCCAAGAAACGTACAGTGTAAACAAAATAAACCACAGAGACCCAAACTGTTCCGTATGATCAGATGGTTATGGTTTGCCAGACAAACCCAATTTTTTACCAAGATAGAATTTCTTTACAATGACAAACAATTAAATTCGTGTATTATTATTAATAATTAATTAATAATTTGCTCTTTGATTAGTGACTTCCATCTGAGGATCTGAAAGTACTTTATAAAACAGTTAAAATGATAAATACTCACATAGAGAAAATGTAAGAGGCATAAACAAGAGCCGAGGACTCTCCTATAGGTCTTGCAGTCTTATGGGTTACTCTCTAACTCTGTTTCTTTCTTTCTGACCCTTAAACACATATGGGGAGTAAAAGTAAGGGGCACACAGAACTTGCATTCAGTTTTTCTCATTCTCCCTAACCCCAAATCTTCTGTTAGAATCTGAAATTTTTTTCCTTGTCTCTGGCAGGTTAAGAATAGGAGAAAAGTCCCTCCTCAACCCTTTCCTGATGTAGTTCCAAGACACTCTAGTTTAGAGATCTCGCATATGTGTAGTCAAGGGAATGTAAATTTTTTTTAGTCCATTTACATGTTGGCTAGCAGTGAGCAACTGGCCAGTTTGACAGTGCAAAGAGAAGGAAGGATGATGTAGATGAGCCCAATGGGACTGAACTCTCCTAGGACAAGACTCAGCAGCATTTTTCAAAATACAGTAACTATTCAATATACAAAAGACAACCCCATCCTTCTCTTCCTTTTAATACTAGCAAACTCTGTGAAACTGAAGTGAAGTGTATTGCAGATAGCAGTTCAGGGTGCTGAACAGCCTGTAGCTGGAGAGTGCTTCTGTCTTATCTTCAAAGCTGTCCTGTCAAATACAAGGTCTTTTTAACATCAGAGGGATAAAGTTTCTGATTCCAAAGAGTTCGTTTTCCACTTGGTTTTTCTCTAGCAGAAGCCAAAGTCCATGTGACCCCCACATTAAGCTGGCTCCAGGACTGCTGCCCTGATACCTGCCCTATGATTTGGGGATGCTTGTGCACAGAAATCTTGTTTTACTCACTGTTGGTTCAATTTCCCTTGCTCTGTCTCTCTCTCCCATTTTATGTGTCTTGAGACTTCTGCCATGGCAGCAAATTGCACCTTGTGAAGTTAAAGAAGAATTGTGGCTGGAGCTTGGAGAGTGTTCATCTGCAGAAAATGCTGAAGTTTGAACGTGTGAGAATTGAGCTAATGAGACATTTTTTTTCTTTTGGTCTCTCAGCCTGTTTATTTCAGCCAGGCTTTAATTGCGGTGTTTCCTGACACAATAATCCTAACTCTTAAAGGTTATAATTTAAGCCTTCACTTCACTGCCTCCACTTCCTCCCACCTCATACCGCACAACAAGAAATGCAGATAATTTAAAAAACATACATCACTTTTCTGTTTTCTTATTGTCACTGAACAGGTTATAGCCCTAAATTTAGTTGATTTTTAAAATGAAAATTCACTGGGTTTTTGGTACACTTGAAGCTAACAGATCCATGCATTTTAATTAGACTGTCTCTTTTTTCATTTATTACTAATACAATCCTCTTAACTATGATTTATTTGTTAAACAAAGTGCCATAATCCGTCACTTATTCATCTTAATTTCAACAAAATTAAAGTAGTCGCTGTTATATTACACCTAATTGCACTTGCAATGAAAAGAACGGAGATGTTAATCAAAATAAATTGAAGATAAACAATAAAATCATTAAATCTTTGCTGCAGTAAGTGTAACTAATCAGTTTTGACTTGAAGCGACCGAACACAAATAATGAATCTGTCAGTGAAGATGTGCTCATTAAATACAGCCTTGTCCGCCAGGGTCCTGCAGGCAGCCTGTAACACACAGCCCCATGCGACCCTCCAGTGCCTTTCCGCTATTAGGAGAGGGAGTGGGGAGACAGGAAGATAAGGAAATTATATACCATTTCCAGAATTAAAATACAGATATATACTGCAAGTTGGCTTAGCGGAGATGCAAATACCATAGGTATAGAGTATGCCCTGTGTTTCCCTGTCCAGAGGATGCTGTGAGAGTCACAGTGTTTTATTCAGGAACTGGCCAGATAAAGATTAGAAAAAGAAAGAGAGACCAAGAAGAAGGGTAAAAGGAGGACAGAGACATGATGGATATTGCTTATTAATTCCTTGGAAATGTTAGAAAAATAAACATTTCATTGCAGAGTGGGTTTTGGATTTGATTATTAAATTGTATATAATGCTAGGGAAAGATACTACTTGGAGTCCTTTGCTTATCCACAGAGCAGGTCCAGCACAGGCAGCAGTAATGTAAGCCTCCCACAAACTCACTAACATGCATCAACTCTGACCTGGAGGGACCACCAGGAGGGTTGAGATGGGAACTCTTAAGTATTTCTGAGCACACCTGCAAGGTGGAGCCCTCTCCCACTCAGCAGCATGTTGACTGCACTGAGGTATTTGTCACTTTCCACCTCAGCTTCTAAATAATTTCCTCTTTTACTTCAATCTTTCCTAAAATGAATATTTCACTGGTGAGCATGAGCAGAATATGAATTTGTGTGGGCTAGGAAGCTTTTTTTCTATAAAGGTTTTAGAGCTATCCCCTCACCTGAGATGAGACAAGAACCAGACAGGACCCACTGCATTATTATTCTTTTAAAATAAATAGAATTGTCAACTCCTAAACTCCAGGTAATCTGCTTTTATTTTTATATGATCCCTTTCTCCCTTATACCAATGATTTCATTTACTCACAAATGTCATTATTTGCCTCTGATGATTTTCTGAGCTATATAATTCAGTCTAAAGTTCTAATTAGCCCAGGGATGTCTGCCTTAGACCTGAAGTCATACAAAAACCAGTCAATATTTTAAGATGCTAGTGCTTCCTACTGAATTTTAAAGAACATTCAGTCCAAAGGACACAGCAATCATTTAACAGCAGTGAAGCTCTGTCTTAGGTAAATCAGAGAATTAAGCATCTTTTCCAGTGTATTTTCTGTTTATCTAGGTAGAAGAAGCTGACATAATCACTTGTGGACAAGTGATTAGCTTCAACTCATCTTTCTCCTTTCCTTTTATAGGTACTTAGGGGAAGGTCTGAAAATTGGCTGGGTGACACAGAAGTGAGAATGTCCATGGGTCTCCACATCCAGGCGTCACAGGACTGGGAGCTGGCCAGGATTGTGGGCAAGTTTCCTGTTTTTCTTTTTTCTTATGTTAACTTGATTTGATTTCTGCTTATAAACCTCCCTTGGGAAAATCTCTTCCTGATGGCACAGGTGTTTAGTTTCTGTTGGGTTATTCTAGCAGAAACTGGGTCTACTAGATTGTTCAAGGCACTGGTATAGCACTATTCACCTTAGGTTTGCTAGTTCAAATCCAAGCCAGGTTGGTAATAATTACTAACACCTAGCTGTTATATCATACTTTTCATCTGTAGAACTCAAAGCACTTTATAGAACAAAGGAGACTGCATCATTGTCTCCATTTCACAGATGGGGAAACAACAAGGGGAAGTGACTTGCCCCAGGTCACCCACCAGGCCAATGTCAAAGCTAGAAACAGAATTTGCGTGATGATCAGAAGTTTTTAACCATATGAGAGCATAGGAGCCAACTTCTGCTGGTGTCAGTGGGTGCTCAACCCCCCTCTGTCCCCGGCACCACCCAGACTCCACCCCTGCCCTGCCCCCTCCCGCCCCTGCCCCACCCCCATTCCAACCCCTTCCCCAAAGTCTCTGCCCCTCCCTGCCCCCTCCCTGCCCCTATTCCAATCCACAGCCTGGCCCTGCCTCTTCCCTGCATCCTCCCCTGAGCAAGCCACATTCCCGCTCCTCCCCAGTCCCTCCCAGAGCTTGTTACATCGCAAAACAGCTGTTTTGTGGTGGCAAGCGCTGGGAGGAGAAGCGGGGATGCAGCACACTCAGGGGAGGAGGTGGAGGTGAGGTGAGGTGGGGGGGTGGGGCAGAGAGCTTGGCTGCCAGTGGGTGCACAGCACCCACCAATTTTTCCCCGTGGGTGCTCCAGCTCCGGAGCACCCACAGAGTCAGTGCCTATGTATGAGACCTGTTCATGCTATCCTTACTTAGTCAAAAAATCCTGTTGTCTTTAGTAGGACTCTAGCCTGAATAAGGACTGTAGACTGGGCCTGATAGTTGTACAGTGGCCGGTGTAAATTTAATTTGAGAATCTCATTTCAGTTCTTTTGAATAAGTGTCGACAGCACAAAAAAGCCACCAACACACATGGCAATAATTGGACCCCTTGCTGGGAGCCTTAGCAGAGAGGCTCAGGATTGAATGGGCCTAAACTGAACTCCCTTTCCTATGTAGATATGGTCCGTTCAGGTCAGGGCTGAAGCACATCAGTTAGTGTAGAAGAAGGTTACATTGCTGCTACCTTTGCTTTACCTCTTCAGGAGATAGAAGACTTCAGTATTCAGGCTTGTCAATACAACAGCTTTTACCTGCTCTATATTTTAACCAATATTTTGTCTCCTGTTTAAAAAAATAGTAAAATGTAAAGGTTATTGAAACAAAAACACATTCTGAAAAAATAAGTAAAGAGGCGTTCAAGAAAGTAAAATTATCCTACTGGAGGCCTGAAAATAAATAAATAAATAAACAATAAAAACTATTATTATTATTACAATTGTAGCACTTAGGAGCCCCAGCCATGGTTCACATTGTGCTGTGATCCACACAGAACAAAAAGATGGTCCTTATCCTAAAGAGCTTATAATCTAAGTATAAAACAAGAGGCAACAGATGAATACAGACAGATAGATGGGGGAGTACAAGCTTTGTGGATGTTTATGGGAGCTCCACCCAAGCATGAGAGGCAGACAGGAGAAAGCACAAAGATGATTTTTTGAAAATTTAACAAGTAGGCAATGGAGGCTGGCATCACTGGCCAATAGGAGGTGGGAATTGAAATCTTTATAGTGAATAAGAGACGATAGGTAGGGTGGGGATAGGTGGTGAAAGGCCTTAAAAGTGGAGACATGTAGCTTATGACATGTGGGTGGTGAGACAAAGGCAACTGAGAGAGCAAGGGAGTTATCCGGTTGAGTTTGCCAGTGGAAAAAGACAGGGAGGTAGTTTTGTTTTTTCCCCTCTTAACTTGCAGGCACTCTACAAAGAAGATGAAGAAAATGGCATGTCAGTAACACAACTCCTAGTTCTTCCTCTGCCTGCACCTGTTGGGGCCCCCACCAGACAGGTATTCTGACCTTGGAGCCTTCTACCCAGACCCTGATCTTGAATTGCTGGGAAATACAGTCTGCATGTCCTTGTCAAAGAAAGCCAGGCAGGGGGAACCACCTGGTGTGAGAGGTGTCTGCAGGTGGAGTCCCTCAGGAAGCAGGCAATAGAGTTGCAAGAGGAGATGGTTCGACTGCCTAGCATTTGGAAACACGAGACCTTCTTTAACAAGACGTCTTGGATGGAGGATGCTAGCCAACAACAGATGACTACAGCGACACCAGAAGAGAAAGGAGAACTGGCTGCTCCACAGGGAGGAGATTGGCTGATGGGCATGTTGGGCAGTAGACAGTACTCCATCTCCCATACAGGTTCCCAGCCCACAAAGATCAAGAACCGGTATGCTGTACTGGCAACAGGAGGAGAGGAGCAGACACCAATGACTGAGGAGGAGGATCCACCTGCCCACAGGGCTTGGAGAATCATGGCCACCACACCCAAGAGGAGAAGGCATACGGTCTGAGTGGTCAGGGATTCCCTTCTCAGGGGGATGGAGGTATCCATCTGCCATCCTAACATGATATCCCAGAAAGTGTGCTGCCTGCCTAGAGACTGCAAACGACATACTATCTAACAGTTGCCAAAGCTCGTCTGTTTCATCAGACCACTATGCCATTCTGTCATCCCGATAGGCATTAATGATACTGCCACATATGACCTTAAGCAGATCAGCAGTGACTACAGAGCTTTGGGAGTGAGGGTGAAGGAGTCGTGGATGCAGGTGATGTTTTCGTCCATTCTCCTGGTTGAGGGTAAGGGCCCAGGCAGGGACACACGCATCCTGAGGTGAATGCAAGGCTGTGTAGATGGAGTCGATAAAAGAGTTTTGGCTTCCTCAACCATGGGACACTCTTCTGGGAAGGACTGTGGGGAAGAGATGGTGTCCACTTGCCCAAGAAGGGGAAGAACATCTTCATGCACTGACTTGACAAACTAGTGAGGAGGGTTTTAAACTAGCTTCAAAGGGGGCAGGTCACAATAGTCCACAAGTAAGTATATAAAAAAGTTAACCTTAACAGAGGGCTAGATGTTGAGGGGAAATGAAAAATTACAATAGCGTCATAGGCACATCAAGAGGGAAAACAGTGGGGGAATCTGCTCAGCATCTTAGATTTCTGTACATAAATGCAAGGAGTATGGGGAATAAACAGGAAGAACTGGAAGTATTAGTACATAAGCTAAATGATTACTTAATTGGCATCACAGAGACTTGGTGGGATAAATCTCATGCCTGGAACATTGGAATAGAAAGGTATAGCTGTTCAGGAAGAACAGGCAGGGGAAAAGGGAGGAGTTTTTGCATTATACATCAAGAATATATACACTTCTTCTGAGTTCAGGAAGGAGGTGAAAGGCAGACCAGTTGAAAGTCTCTGGGTGAAGACAGAAGGGGAAAAAGCAGAGGTGATGTCATGATAGGGGGTCTACTATAGACCACGAAATCAGGAAAAGAAGGTGTATTTGTATTACTAGAACAAATAACAGAAATGTCCAAAACACAAGACACAGGCATCCTCTAACCAGCACATAGCAATATTACAGGACTATAGGAAATGGCAAACAAGATCAGACCAGTGTTTAAGCTAGTTCAGTATCTTTTCTTGAAAAGGGGATGAGCAACAGCTGCTTCTGAGGAAGGTACAACAATTCTCAGGATGGACAATTATGGAATAACCTACCCATAGAGGAAGTTTCTTCCTAGCCCCTGTCAGTTAGTGATTAGCTTATGCACTGAAGAATTTATATTCCTTATATCTTTAATCCAAATTAATATAACTGGAGATATTCTTACTATGCATATAAATGTCCAGTCTTTCTTGAATCTTGCTAAATGCTTGGATTCAATTTATTTTATGGCAGTAAATTCCTTGGATTATTTATAAATTGTGTAAAATAGTATTTCTTTTTAACAAATTTAAATGTGTTGCCTTTCATTTATATTGGATGTCCAATGTTCGTGCAGTATGAGGAGTGACTGATTAATTTTAGCTGTATCATTATTAGTTTACACACCTTTACGGTGTTCATTTTTATTTGTCTTCTGTTTAAATTAGTTATAATCTTTTCAGTCACTCTTATATGGAATTCTTTCCATGTCTCTAACAATTTTAAATGCTTGTCTCTGGAATATCTGATAGAATATCTATATCTGCTATATGTTTTTTTGGATGTGGTAACCAGAACTGAATACAATATTCAAGAGGAGGGCATACCATCATCTTATAAAATATCATTATCATATTTTCAGTATTATTTTCAACCTCATGTTTATACCTACTACCATTAGTTATGCTTCTTTTACCACTACTTCACACTGAGCAGAGATGTTCATTGAGTGACCCATGGATGTTTTTCCTGAGTTTCTGTAGAGAATTTAGTAGCCCACAAATGTGTATGAGCAGTTCAAATGATCCCTTCTATGTATATTACTTAGCATTTGTCAATACTGAATTTAATCTGCCAATTTGCTGCTCATTCATCTAGCTTTGTTAGTTCTCTCTGAAGTTCTTTACATCTTTTCTAGTCTTGATTATCCCGAATAATTTTGTCATCTGTAGTATAGATTTTGTCATGTTAGTGTTTATCCTCTTTTCCTGATCATTAATAAATTTATTAAACAACATAATGCTGGTAGTGCATCTTGAGGTACCCTGCTATTAAAATATTGCCATGTTGAAAATTTACCATTTATCCCTACTATTTACTTTCTGTGAGCCATTTTTAATTAGAAATTAAATTAAATTTAAAAACAATTAAACAGCTCTATATTTGGCGAAAAATTGGGGAAATAAGGAAAATCGTGTCAAAATATCCTGGTTATTTCTTTAATTTTGAAATTTTGAAATTAAAAATTTTGTTGAAATGTTCAATTTTGAAAAATTTTGATCAGATCTATTTCTACTCCATGAGAGTACTTTATCTCTCAACCCATAATTACTCAGGTTCTTTAATAGCCTCTTTCAAAGGATTTGTAAATGGGTTTTTGAAAATCCACATAAGTTATTTCAATCAGTTTTCCTTTACCTGTGATTTAGTTGACAGTTGCAAAATAGCCTAGAAGACTGGAGAGGGATGTTATTCCTTCACAGAGGTTGTGCTGAGTAATTCCTCTCATGTCATATTCATCTACATGTTTTGTAACTCTATCTTAAATTATTTCTTAATACTGAAATAATGCTCACTATTCTGAAATTACTAGGATTACCCCAACTGGCTATTTAAAATATAAAAACCCTCCAGTCCTCTGGTATAGTTTCTCATTTTAATGAGATTACTTATTTTTATTAGTTGCCCAGCTACTTCATTCTTAAATCCCTTCAGAACTCAGGGATGTACCCTCTGGTCCTGGTGATCTGTTTTTATTTAATTTGCAAATGTGTTCCAGCACTTCCTCTGTTGATGCCCCAGTCTCTAACAAAGCCTCATATTTATTACCTGAGAAGAAGAGGTGTGGGATAGGTATCTTCTCAAAATTATGTGTACAAAAGACTGATGCAAAGAAGTCATTTACTTTCTTTGCAGTGCCTCTTTATTCTCTTTAACTTCCCCCATTATTCCCAAGTAGCCCAGTGAACCTACCGATTTTTCTGCTGGCTTCTTAATACTTAAAGGATTTCTTGTTTATTTTTATGTCTTTGGTTATTTGCTCCTCTAAGCGCCCTTTGTCCTCCTAATTTCCATTTTACTTACTGTAGTTTATGTCCCTTTTATTGGCTTCACTTGGGCTGGATTTCTACATTCTGAAGTATATCTGTTTGGTTCCTCTAGCCCCTTTACCTTGCCATTGAACCATACTGTTTATTTCTTGCATTTCTGCTTCCCTTTTTGTTTAGGGTTATACGTGCCTTCCGTTACTCTGTTATGTTTCCTTAAGTAGCCACCATGCTGAGCCCAAGGATTTTAATTTCCTCACTTTTGACTTTAGGGTCTTTTTAACTAGCTTCCTCATTTTTGGTACAATCCTTCCCCCGAGGATGTTTAACTTAATTATATTGTGGTCACTATTACTTAGTGGCTTAACTTTAGTTACTTCATAAACTAACTCTCGTGCATTATTTAGGACCAAGTCAAGAAAAGCCTCTCCTCTGTGGGCACTAGAATGAACTGTTCCAAAAAACAATCAATTAAGATGCTAAAAAACTGCTTTTTAAAAATGTCCCGATGCATATTTAACCAACAAACAGTTCAGGACAAAAAATGGAAAAACACCATATCCCAGTGAAACTAAATGGGAAATGTAGGGAAATGAATACTCTTATCCACAGTGAATTATAGTCAGAACACCAGACCCAACATCCCAATACATGTGTGAAATGCCATATAATCTTCATTAACCACAAGTTCATAAGACATAAGCCAATTAATGATGGCATGGGTGAGAGACAGCTGGGGATATAACTGACTCTTTCTTTATTCATAAAATGCAAATGTGTATGTGTATATATATATATAGAATCATAGAAATGTAAGGCTGGAAAGCACCTGAAGAAGTCATCTAGTCCATCCCCTAGCACTGAGGCAGAACCAAGTAAACCTAGACCATCCCTGACAGGTGTTTATCTAACCTGTTCTTAAAAACCTCCAGTGATGGGGATTCCACAATCTCCCTTGGAAGCATATTCCTGAGATTAACTACCCTTATAGTTAAAAAGATTTTCCTAATATCTAACTTAAATATCCCTTGCTGCACATTAAGCCTTACTTCTTGTCCTACACGAGACATTGAGAACAACTGATCACTGTCCTCTTTATCACAGCCCTTAATATATTTGAAGACTGTTATCAGGTCCCCCCTCAGTTTTCTTTTCTCAAGATAAATTACGCTCTGTTTTTTTAACCTGTTCTCACAGGTCAGGTTTTCTAAATCTTTTTTCCACTTTTGTTGCTCTCCTCTGGACAATCTTCAATTTGTCCACATCTTTCCTAAAGAGTGGTGCCCAGAATTGGACACAGTACTCCAGCTGAGATCTCACCAGTGTTGAATGGAGCAGGACAATTACCTCGTGTGTTTTACGTACAACATGCCAGAATGATTAATCACCCCAGAATGATATCAGCTTTTTTGCAACTGCATCACCTTGTTGACTCTTATTTAATTTGTGATCCATTATACTCCCAGATCCTTTTCAATTGTACTACCACCTAGCCAGTTGTTCCTCATTTTGTAATTGTGAATTTGATTTTTCCTTTCTAACTGCAGTACTTTGCACTTGTCTTTATTAAATTTAATCTTGTTAATTTCAGACCAATTCTCTGTCAAACTCATTTTAAATTCTAATACTGTCCTCCAAAGTATTTGCAACCCCTCTCATAGAATCATAGAATCATAGAATATCAGGGTTGGAAGGGACCCCAGAAGGTCATCTAGTCCAACCCCCTGCTCCAAGCAGGACCAATTCCCAGTTAAATCATCCCAGCCAGGGCTTTGTCAAGCCTGACCTTAAAAACCTCTAAGGAAGGAGATTCTACCACCTCCCTAGGTAACGCATTCCAGTGTTTCACCACCCTCTTAGTGAAAAAGATTTTCCTAATATCCAATCTAAACCTCCCCCACTGCAACTTGAGACCATTACTCCTCGTTCTGTCATCTGCTACCATTGAGAACAGTCTAGAGCCATCCTCTTTGGAACCCCCTTCCAGGTAGTTGAAAGCAGCTATCAAATCCCCCCTCATTCTTCTCTTCTGCAGGCTAAACAATCCCAGCTCCCTCAGCCTCTCCTCATAAGTCATGTGTTCTAGACCCCTAATCATTTTTGTTGCCCTTCGCTGGACTCTCTCCAATTTATCCACATCCTTCTTGAAGTGTGGGGCCCAAAACTGGACACAGTACTCCAGATGAGGCCTCACCAATGTCGAATAGAGGGGAACGATCACGTCCCTCGATCTGCTCGCTATGCCCCTACTTATACATCCCAAAATGCCATTGGCCTTCTTGGCAACAAGGGCACACTGCTGACTCATATTGAGCTTCTCGTCCACTGTCACCCCTAGGTCCTTTTCCGCAGAACTGCTGCCTAGCCATTCGGTCCCTAGTCTGTAGCTGTGCATTGGGTTCTTCCGTCCTAAGTGCAGGACCCTGCACTTATCCTTATTGAACCTCATCAGATTTCTTTTGGCCCAATCCTCCAATTTGTCTAGGTCCTTCTGTATCCTATCCCTCCCCTCCAGCGTATCTACCACTCCTCCCAGTTTAGTATCATCCGCAAATTTGCTGAGAGTGCAATCCACACCATCCTCCAGATCATTTATGAAGATATTGAACAAAACCGGCCCCAGGACCGACCCCTGGGGCACTCCACTCGATACCGGCTGCCAACTAGACATGGAGCCATTGATCACTACCCGTTGAGCCCGACAATCTAGCCAGCTTTCTACCCACCTTATAGTGCAGCTTGATGCCATCTGCAAATTTTATAAGCATACTCTCCATTCCATTAACTAAGTCATTAATGAATATATTGAATAGTACCGGACCCAGAATTGACCCTGTGGGACCTTACTAGAGACTGTCACAATTTGACAGCAAACCATTTATAACTACTCTTTGAGTATGTTTTTCAACCAGTTATTCACCCGCCTTATAATAATTTCATCTACACCACATTTTCCTAGTTTGCTTATGAGATGGTCACATTGGATTGTGTCAAAAGCCTTACTAACTTCAGGATATATCATGTCTGTAACTTCTTCCCTATCTGTGCGACCAGTAACCCAGTCATAGAAGGAAATTATGTTGGTTTGGCATAATTTGTTCTTGACAAATCCATGCTGGCTATTCCTTATAACCCTATTATCCTATAAATGCTTACAAATTGATAGTTTAATAATTTGTTCCAGTATCTTTCCAGAATTTGAGGTCAGCTGACTGGTTTACAATTCTCTGAGTCCTCTTTGTTCCCCTTTTAAAAGATAGGTACTATGGTTGCCCTTCTTTAGTCCTTTGGGGCCCCACCCATCCTCCACGAGTTTCAAACTTAATTGCTAACAGGTCTGAAATTGCTTCAGCTAGTTCCTTAAATACCCTCAGTTGAATTTCATCAAGCCCTTCTTACTTGAATATATCTAATTTATTTACATATTCTTTAACCTGTTCTTTCCCTGTTTTGGCTTGTGTTCCTTTTCCCTTCTTGTAATTAATAATTATGTTATGTCTCTGGTTACAATTAACCTTTTTTGTGAAGACTGAAACAAAATCGGCATTAAACGCCTCAGCCTTCTTGATGTCATCTGTTATTAGCTCTCTTTCCCCACTTAGTTAGAGGACCAACACTTTCCTTCCCCATTCTCTTGCTCCCAGTGTGCCTTTTATGTCCCTTACTAGGTGTAACTCATTTTCAACCTTAGCCTTTCTGATTTTATCCCTACATGCTTGTGCTATACTTTTTACTCACCCTTATCAACTTGTCCACGTGACTACTTTTTGTAGGCTTTCTTTTTTATTTTAAGGTCATTAAGGAGCTCCTGATGGAGTCTTATTGGCCTCTGGTTAGTCTTCTCTGAGTTTATTAAAGTCTGGGGTTTTTTATGTCAATTTTCCATATTCTGATGCTGTCACTCCTTCCTTTCCTTAGAATCATGAAATCTATCATTTCATTACAATTTTCACCCAAATTGTCTTCAGCCTGCGATTCACAACCAATCCTCCCTATTAGTCAGAATTAAGTCTAAAATGGCTGGCCCTTTTGGTTACTTCCTCCAACTTCTGAAACAAAAAGTAGTCTAGCACATGCGAGCACACGCACATGCATATGCATTTTGCAAACACCCACACCCACAGAGTATATTTTCAAGTTTTACTTCCTATACTTTTCTTAGCTTGTAAACAGTGGCAGGTGGGGACTGTGTCTTACTATGCAATATGCCAAGCACAGCAGAGTCCTAACGCTGATTTTTTCCATACTCATTTCTGTCTTGGTATTATGGCCATTACCATGGTAAGAGTGTACCTGACAATTACTGCAGTATAAATGTTATGTAATAACTTTAACATGCGCTTAGTCAGGACCCCAGGTTCAAATCTTATCTGAAAGACATCACTTTTGGCAGTCAGTGTAGCCAGTACTATGCTGGGACATCTGTGTAGCATTGACTGAGATGAAAAGGCATTACTCGCTGAGTTGCAAATACTGCCTCCTGCAAGACCCTAGTTTTCCACTGGAAGTCTCCCATTTAAATATTGAATAGCCCCAACTTTGCTTATGAAATATTACCTGATCACAGCCTGAGGTGGTACAGCTGCAGTCAGTCAGTCAGCAAATAAATAAATAAATAAATAAATAAATGTACTTTTTATGAAGTATAAAATGAGTGACGATGATATGACGACTGCACTTTGATTTCTTTTTTGCCAATATAGAATAGAACCAGTAACTTCACAGGAATCATCAAGGCAACGTCTAGATATGAAGCAGAACCCGTATTTTTCTTAAACAGTACAAAAATTTTGGGAAGATGTTGCCCCTATGGCATAGTACTCCTATCTGTCACTTCATTTTAAGACAGCCATCCGTCATATAACCTCTTAAGTGCAGTTAATATTTTTTTTACAAACATACACAAACAACAAACTCTAATAACTGGCAGCAGGCAGACAGTCCCTAGATTGACCAGCAAGTACCACTATGGTTTAAATGACCCCATAAATTCCATTCCTACCCAGGTATTTGGATATGAGGTACCTCTTGTACAAATCTTCATTCAGGTGAAGGCAAAGAGTAAATAGATGTGGATAGATTCTGAACTCATTTACATGAGTGCAAATCTGGGGGGGAATTCTGTTGATGTCATCTAAGCCTCAGCAAGAGGACTCTGTGATCCATCACTTCCACTCATATGTGTATGCTCAGCACAGATGCCAGATCAGTCTGGTAAAGTGGTGTCATTGCCTGTAATATGTGCTAGATTGGGGTCTCACAAGAAAATTTTTAGTGGCCTCAGAGTGCAACTACGAACTCTTGCTGGTGGCTGCTCTGACAATTTTTCCTTAATACTTAATTAACTTTAGTAAAAACAAATAAATATGCACATATACATGTCCAAATCATTGTAATTTATTTAGGTAGATTTTTATCGCAGATTTAATAATAAAAATAATGTACAGTTGTCACTATTCTTTACTGGACCTAAGCAGCATAGAAACAACTAATGTGCTTTGCACGTTCTTATCTTTTTGTTGTTGTTTCTTTTGCTTTTTTAGTTGGTTTTTTTTAGACTCGTTAGCTAGTAAGTCTGTTTCTATGAAAAGTGATATTTTTATGTTTATGAACACTGCTTTGCCCCCCCCCCATCACCCCCAGGAGGGTGTGGCTGCATGGAAAGCCCTTTGTGGCCGCATGGGGCTATGATGGCCACATTTGAGAAACACAATGTCAAGAGTGACAAGGCGGGTGACATAATATCTTTTTTTAGACCAACTTCTGTTGCTGAGCAAGACAAGCTTTGGAGTTTACACAGAGCTCTTCTTCAGGTTAAGCGTATCAACTAATAGTATGAGATAAAGGGTTCTTATGTCATACCAGTGGGAATAAGAAGTGACACCACAGAAGTTATGTAGAGTTACATTGATGTAAAATTAGTATAAATGAGATCAGCTTCAGACACATAACTATTTGTATATCGTTATTCAGTTGATGTTTCCAGTCTTTAAAATTTCTAAAATAGTTAATCAAATAAACTCTTGAATTAAACCATTATATAGTCCAGTTGTGCTATAAGCATCTGATATTTCCCATTACCATAACAATCAGTTTACATCTCAAAAACGATATCTGACATCTTCCTAATAACCATTTCCGAATAATAATGTATGACAACATCTTGTCTGATTTTAATAAGAAGTGCACTATCAATAATGATCATGTCACCTTGTGCTATGGCAGAAAAGATAAATAAATGCCTCTTTAGAAGAACAGAGACACTTTCATTGCTCATAGTCTTTTGAGTTACAGTGGTTGTTGCTATTACATTTAAAGTCTTGCTCCAAAAATGTTTTGTTGTTGTGTAAACAAGTTGTTGGAGTAATTATTATTGAAAATTCAAGATGGAAAAACTTGCAGCAGAACTGGGATTCCACCAACTCAATGAGATAGAAAAAAATTAAAAAATTAAAGGACCAACAATTAATTAATGCCAAGATTGTATTCTTTTTATTTCTGGCATTAAATAAATAGCAACAAAATATAAAATCATATATTTATTTTATACTCATTACCAAACTATATATACTGTGTACTTTATGAAATCCTATTTCAAACTATCTAATCTAATCTAATCTAATCAAGGTATCTGAGAGTGACCACGGGGATCAGATTAGGCTGGAATAGGGTACTGCAATAAGGGCTAGAGATAGATGTAGAGTATGGTACAGTCAGTCCATTACCCTACAGGGATTGCAGCAGCTGTCTTGATCCTCCTCCTGTTCTATGTCTCTTGGAGTAGCGGAACCTACAACAATGGTCTCATTTCTTTCTTCATACTACTAGGGCTATCACAGCTGTGAATAACTATTTCCTGGGGTCCCACATCATCATACTGAGCCTCTTGTTGTCCGGTTGGAATCACAGCACTATCAATTTTGCTTCAGATGTTTGATTTGTAGGACAGCATTAATGGTACAAGACAGCCAGCACTCTTAAACTCCTTCAGTGCCAGCTGGGTAGACATCGGCTTCTCAGGTCTATTACTTTAGTGTTGGTGGGTGAAATTGAATCCAGAATGGCTTCAGCGCAGGGAGCAGGCAACACATAGAATTTGGCTATGAGGGCAGACCAGTTATGGGTAGCTGTGGCAAGCACACCCACATTGAGTTTGATGAGAGAGAGGCCAGTGGCAGAGGAAGGTTGATCTTATACTATGCTGTATAGATTCTTAACTCACTATTAATTTTAAGATTGCTCAAGAGAAAATCTGGAGATGAAAATATGGAGGGGACATTTTCAGCTTGCATACAGGTATGAAGTCTCATGTTAAAGTCCTGCCAACGGTGGTTGAGTCTGTATTGCAGGCAGAGCGGGCCAAGCTGATTTAATTCACCTTCGTTGTACAAGAAAAAGATGCAGGGCCACATATAGTCTTCTGTTTGGATATTGATTAGAAGCAATATATACTCCTTACAGAGGTCACGTAATAGATGAAGATAGGGGATGTAGGACCTACTTCAGTGTTTTAGTTTAGGGGGCAAAATGGAAGTGTCTGAGGTGTTGTTTGAAATGAGAGAGGCATCATATGCAAAGAGAGGGAACCTGATAGCAGTTGACCCGCTGCAAGGATTTTCCTTTTAGAGAGCTCAGAAGTTGTTGAGCTCCAGTGCCAGAGGGAAGAACAGTCCTGAGCTATTGAAAGAAAGAGATGTTGATAGAGTGAGCAGCTAAAGGAGTCTGGCATTTCTGAAGGTCTAGACAAAACATTCCTTAGAGTGGGATTTGATGGGCATGATAAGCCCCACCATGGCTTTTGACCACAGTGCAGGTTAGGTGGTACGCAATAATAATAAGCAGGGATACAACACAGCTTAACACTTTATTGACATACATCTAGTATATTACTAGATGCCTCCGTCCCTCTTCACAATGAGAAAAACACTTTCTCAGTCATGAGCTCTCTCCTGAGGCGATCTAGAGTACAGGCATGAAGACTCTGCTCATCGTGTTTGTCTGGTCCCAGCAATCTGACATTCCCAAAGAAGCTACCAAATGTGTTCAGAGAGATTTCTGAGTTTGTTCAAGGAGAGAGGAGATAAGGAGTCTCAGTCTCTCTTACTCTAATATGTCAGACTGATGGTTTGAAGAAAATGGATACCATTCCTCTCTGAGCAGCATGAAGCCTAAGGGCAGGATTATATACATCCTATGCTGTCAATTTGTGCTGATAAACTAAGAACACTGAGTATCTGAAGTCCATAAATTAGATTTTGGTGCTGAATTCTTAGGGCCTGGTACATCACTTTGTTACCACAATTTCAATGGAGTTGCACTGGTGTAAGACTCAAGTAGTAGAGTGGTGAATTAGGTTCTTCATTCAGACATTTTAAACATATTAACAAGTTCTTAATAAAAATATACTGAAATAGATTAAAATTTACTTTTAAAGCAGCACTAGTAAAATTTAGTAATAGGTTTAGCACTTGGAAGTTTAGATGCTGCAAATTCTCACCAAGTGTTTATCTGGGGAAGTGAATGGGAGGAGAATATTGTTTGGGAGATTTGATTGAAGCCTTTAAAATTGGGTTTTGCGTTGCTTCTTCTGTTTTACCATGACTCACTTCGTTATTTCACATATAATTAATGTGTTTTAACTTTATGCACTTAGAGATATTTGATATGTGTATTTTAAAAATCTAATTAATAAATAGATATCTTAGTGTGATTGGACCACCTCAGGCGGGATTTTCTCTTCAAGGGGCAGCCTTCTTAGGTGGAGTTTTTCCTATATTGTGGTGTATAGGACATTGCTTGTTAGCCCTACACCACATGGTGGTGCTGTTGATTCCAGATTACTCCCAGGTCCAATGATTCGTGCCATGAATAGGTTCCGACCCATCTGAGAAGCCATGCATGTGCCTGTGCTCCTGTCTACTGAGAGCAAAGCCCCTGGGTTGCGACTAACTGGAAGGAATTGCAGAAGGAGTGCATGTGCAAGTTCCACCAGCTTGTTCTGGAGTCAGTAATGCTGGTTTATTTATTTGTATTAAAAAAATTAGAATAATACATTTAAAGTAATATTTAATAAGTGCAGTTTTATTTATTAGAGTTCTCCTTACCTCCCACATACCACTGTTAAGTCACTCTGAGCACGATGCTGTATACTGAAATATTCAATAGAATAAAAATAATATAGCACCCTGCAAAATATAAATCAGTTAAGTAGGTACAGAAATTGAAACAGGATGGTCCTTAATGACTGATTTTAACTTGTTTGAGACATGTATGCACACACAGAGGAACAAAGAGGAATCAATTTCATATTCTCAGCTTTATTACAAAATCCATGAACAGTAACTGGACCAGGACATTTCAATTCCCACACATCAGCATCCCACACTTCACATTTGCATATTCTGTAGTCTAATGGTCTTGCTTAGTTAGGTGCAGGACTGTTTCTTTTACTCAGTCCTACAGTGTATACCCACAGTTTTGTGGTGGACTTCTTGCCTGATAAGCCAATGGCCACATAAATTCACTCTTTAGCCAAATTTAAGGTTGATATGCTCAGGATTTGTCATAGGCAAGATCACATACTATCAACCTCATGTCTGAAATATCTCAGAGTAGAACATGCCATTCATTACTGTGCCACCAAAGTTGTTCACTAGATGGTTTCTAAGGATTTACCGAACCAACAGTTATTCAAGAGCGGCAAAGAGTCCTGTGGCACCTTATAGACTAACAGACGTACTGGAGCATGAGCTTTCATGGGTGAATACCCACTTCGTCGGATGCATGTAGTGAAAATATCCAGAGGCAGGTATAAATATGCAAGCAAGAATCAGACTAGGGATAACGAGGTTAGTTCAATCAGGGAGGATGAGGCACTCTTCTAGCAGTTGAGGTGTGAACACCAAAGGAGGAGAAACTGCTTTTGTAGTTGGCAAGCCATTCACAATCTTTGTTTAATCCTGAACTGATAATGTCAAATTTGCAAATGAACTGAAGCTCAGCAGTTTCTCTTTGAAGTTTGGTCCTGAAGTTTTTCTGCTGCAGGATGGCTACCTTTAAATCTGCTATTGTGTGTCCAGCAAGATTGGCCTTGGGAGGCAGGCCAGTCCTCGCCCACAGACAACCTGCCAACCTGAAGCATATTCTCACCAGCAACTACACACCTCACCATAGTAACTCTAACTCAAGACCAATCCATGCAACAAACCTTGATGCCAACTCTGCCCACATATCTACACCAGCGACACCATCACAGGACCTAACCAGATCAGCCACACCATCACCGGTTTATTCACCTGCATGTCCACAAACGTAATATATGCCATCATGTGCCAGCAATGCCCCTCTGCTATGTACATCGGCCAAACTGAACAATCCCTACATAAAAGGATAAATGGACACACATCAGATAATGAGTACTTGTGGCACCTTAGAGACTAACCAATTTATTTGAGCATGAGCTTTCGTGAGCTACAGCTCACTTCATCGGATGCATGCCGTGGAAACTGCAGCAGACTTTATTTATACACAGAGAATATGAAAAAATACCTCCTCCCACCCCACTGTCCTGCTGGTAATAGCTTATCTAAAGTGATCATCAGGTGGGCCATTTCCAGCACAAATCCAGGTTTTCTCACCCTCCACCCCCCCACACAAATTCACTCTCCTGCTGGTGATAGCCCATCCAAAGTGACAACTCTTTACACAATGTGCATGATAATAAAGTTGGGCCATTTCCTGCACAAATCCAGGTTCTCTCACCCCCTTACCCCCCTCCCAAAAACCACACACACAAACTCACTATCCTGCTGGTAATAGCTCATCCAAAGTGACCATTCTCCCTACAATGTGCATAATTAAGGTGGGCCATTTCCAGCACAAATCCAGGTTTTCTCACATCCCCCCCACCCCCATACACACACAAACTCACTCTCCTGCTGGTAATAGCTCATCCAGATAATCAGATAAAATAGGAATGGCAATATACAAAAACCTTCAACCTCGCTGGACACACAATAGCAGATTTAAAGGTAGCCATCCTGCAGCAGAAAAACTTCAGGACCAGACTTCAAAGAGAAACTGCTGAGCTTCAGTTCATTTGCAAATTTGACACTATCAGCTCAGGATTAAACAAAGACTGTGACTGGCTCGCCAACGACAAAAGCAGTTTCTCCTCCCTTGGTGTTCACACCTCAACTGCTAGCAGAGAGCCTCATCCTCCCTGATTGAACTAACCTCGTAATCCATAGCCTGATTCTTGCTTGCATATTTATACCTGCCTCTGGAAATTTCCATTACATGCATCCGACGAAGTGAGTATTCACCCACGAAAGCTCATGCTCCAATATGTCTGTTAGTCTATAAGGTGCCACAGGACTCTTTGCCACTTTTACAGATCCAGACTAATAAGGCTATCCCTCTGAAGTTATTCAAGAGCAGTTAGTCAGCTGTTCATCAATCTCTATACTTATGGCATTCAAGTATATTGACATTTAGTCTATACTTGATGAAAAATACTTCTTGGATGTTCACATTGCCCTAAAACAGAATGATGAACACTGAGGCTTGGAGCTATGTGGACTATTTCAGCAGAAATGTGGGTGTCTTCAAACAAAAGGATGCATAGCTTCTCAAATGTAGCACAGCAAAGGATTTTCTGGTCTAGCACAGTCATTGCCTATGAGGAAACTAATATGAAATGTGAGGAGAATGGCTCTATCATACAGGAGGATCTGGATGACCTTGTAAACTGGAGTAATAGTAATAGGATGAAATTTAATAGTGAGACGTGTAAGGTCATGCATTTAGGGATTAATAACAAGAATTTTAGTTATAAGCTGGGGAAGCATCAATTAGAAGTAATGGAGGAGGAGAAGGACCTTGGAGTATTGGTTGACCACAGGATGACTATGAGCCGCCAATGTGATATGGCTGTGAAAAAAGCTAATGCGGTCTTGGGATGCATCAGGCGAGGTATTTCCAGTAGAGATAAGGAGATATTTGTACCGTTATACAAGGCACTGGTGAGACCTCATCTGGAATACTGTGTGCAGTTCTGGTCTCTCATGTTTAAGAAGGATGAATTCAAACTGGAACAGGTACAGAGAAGGGCTACTAGGATGATCCGAGAAATGGAAAACCTGTCTTATGAAAGGAGACTCAAGGAGCTTCGCTTGTTTAGCCTAACCAAAAGAAGGTTGAGGGGAGATATGATTGCTCTCTATTAATATATCAGAGGGATAAATACCAGAGAGTGAGAGGAATTATTTAAGCTTAGTACCAATGTGGACACAAGAACAAATGGATATAAACTGGCCATCGGGAAGTTTAGACTTGAAATTAGATGAAGGTTTCTAACCATCAGAGGAGTGAAGTTCTGGAATAGCCTTCCAAGGGAAGCAGTGGGGGCAAAAGACCTATCTGGCTTCAGGATTAAACTGGATAAGTTTATGGAGGAGCTGGTATGATGGGATAACATGATTTTGGCAATTAATGGATCTTTAACTATTCATGGTATATAGGCCCAATGGCCTGTGATGGGATGTTAGATGGGGTGGGATCTGAGTTACTACAGAGAATTCTTTCCTGGGTATCTGGCTGGTGAATCTTGCCCACATGCTCAGGGTTCAGCTGATCGCCATATTTGGGGCCAGGAAGGAATTTTCCTCCAGGGCAGATTGGAAGAGGCCCTGGGGTTTTTTTGCCTTCCTCTGTAGCATGGGGCATGGGTCACTTGCTGGAGGATTCTCTGCTTCTTGAAGTCTTTAAACCATGATTTGAGGACTTCAATAGCTCAGACATAGGTGAGAGGTTTATTGCAGGAGTGGGTGGATGAGATTCTGTGGCCTGCATTGTGCAGGAGGCCAGACTAGATGATCATAATGGTCCCTTCTGACCTTAATATCTATGAATCTATAAATCTTTAACACTTAGAAAAAGCAGGGTCTAAACTTTAGAAACATCAGATGAAGTATTTGTACAGAAAATGCCTTCAGTTGAAAAATACTGCAGCAGAAAAGCATTGCCATGTAAAGGTCTAGTTTAATTGTACTCTATAGGAAACATTCTCATTAGGAGGCCTGTAGGGGGCTTGTATGAAGTTGCCAAATAATGCCATGCTGAAGTTGGTAAAGAAATATTGGAACTTGAAGATAAACTGCTGTTCTAGGCTCTAGGATGGCCCATTTGAGGAGGTTAAAGTTAGGTGACGTTATAACTGGAAGGGACTCTGAAATAAGAATCAGTACTGCAGAATAATAAAGATACAGAGCTGGAAAAGACTAGGGTAAAAGTGAGTTCAAGGGAAATGCTAACTGGAAGCACACAGCAATAAGCCAGCTGAGAATCCCGTGTATGAGTGTGTGTCAAGCACACAGCAAAGAGTGCTGCTCTACGTAATAGCAATCTTTTCAGCAGTTTTCTTCTAAGAGGAAACAAAATCTTCTTCATGATGATTCATTTATCTGTCTCTCTATCTAGGTACTTATAGGGCTCCATCACCATAGTATCTAAGCACCATCCAGGATTTTAAAAATAGAAATGATGATAATCTCTAGAGAGATAAGGTGAGTGAAGTAATATCTTTTAACCAACCAACTTCTGTTGGTGAGAGAGACAAGCTTTGAAATTACACTGAGCTCTTCTTCAGGTCTGGGAAAGGTACTCAGAGTGTCACAGCTAAATACAAGATTGAAGAGATAAGTTTAGGATAAGTAGTTAATACATATCATATTCTAAGGGACCATTGAAGGTAAAGTGGGCCCATTAAGATCCCTGTAGTAATAGGACAAAAAGCGGGTTTAGTGGATTACAGATTATTGAAATAAACCATAACAATCTCTCTCTCTTCTTTTCCTACATGCCTGGGAACTAGGGTGATTAATTTTATATGTTATTTTTAATGCATTTATTTATTTTAGTGCTTATCTGTGTAAGAGAGAAGATTATTCAGGGAACACCAAGTAAAAAAGATGAGTTTTGCATTTAGTTCTGAAAGCAATAAGGTCCATGGTCATTCTTATAATTTCAGATAATCGGTTTTACAGTCTTTGTCCAGCTCCTATGAAAGTCTTGTCTCTGGCACTCATGAGTCAAGCCCATGGAGGGCTTTGAATAATAAAATGGAGACCTTGAACTGGACTCCACGGCATGGGTAGCCATGGCAGACAGTGGAGCACTACTGAGATGCACTCCCACTGACCTGTGTTGCAAAATTGATGGGTTGCTGCTTTTTGCACCAGGTGGAGTATTTTCAGGGTATGTGGCTTTATTCATAAATATAAGAAATTGGAATAACCAAGCCTGGAGATCACAGATGCATGGATTGCTGTGGTCAGGTCTGTGTCCATTAAGATGGGGTGCAATTTTCTGTCCAGTCATAGTTGGAAGCAGGAGTTTGGGCCCACCATGGCTATTTATGCATTCAAATGCAATGTGAAGAGTCCAAAAGGACATCAGGACTGCAGACTGAGTTATCACATGATATCCCATGATCTTAGGGGATATCACGTAAGAGGAAGGCTCTTCACAGCACTTACCACTTCCCTGTTCTCACCAGGCTTAGCTCAGTCTTACTTGGATTCAGTTTTAGCCAGCTGTTCATCCAGATTCTGCTTTCAGGTAGGCATTGTGATAAGTGGGAGATGGTACTGCTGTTTATTTTTGATGTAAAAGATGTAGAAGTGGGCAAGATCTGCATACTGCAGACACTTAATCTATATTGTCTCACCAGCTCTCCCAATAGGATTGTATAGCTATTGAGTGATACAGGGAAGAGGACTGTGCATTGTAGGACTGCACAGATGGAGGAACAGTTTGAGATTCACCTTCTATCTTTGGTATGGAAGGAAGACCCCAAACCATTTCAGTGTGTTTGTGTTAATCCAGCAGACTCTTGGATGTGGAACATGAGCATTTGGTGACCAGCAATATCAAATGCCACAGAAAGATCCAGGACGGTAAACATGGATGTGTTTCCCATATTTATGAACAGGAGGAGGTAATCCAGAAGAGCAATAAATGCTGTTTATTTGTTATGGCTTGAATTATTCTCCAACTCATTCTTCAGCCTATTAAAAAAGGGTCCTTATGCTTCTCTTATTGCTGCACAAAAGTACTGAAATGCAAATCCACATAGACACATTTCAAAGAATTCTGTCTGAGTGAAGACATACCAGCCATTTTGTTCTCCGAGTCATTGCAGCCTGTTAAAGACAAAACACACATATTGTGCTCTTTCATGAAAACTTTACTTTTCTTCTTATTGTTGTGTTTTCTTTAATCTAAAATAAAAGACACTTTAGTCTTAAAGTACACGGTTGCCCTTTGTGTAAGGAAAACACATAAATCATCCATATGTAGAGCCCTACCAAATTCACAGTCCGGTTTGGTCAATTTCACGGTCATAGGATTTTGAAAATAGTAAAGTTCATGATTTCAGCTATTTAAATCTGAAATTTCACGGTGTTGTAATCGTAGGGGTTCTGACCCGTAAAGGAGTTGTGGGAGAGGGGTCGCAAGGTTACTGTCAGGGGGTTGCAGTACTGCTACCATTACTTCTGCGCTGCTGCTGGCGGCAGTGCTGCTTTCAGAGCTGGGCAGCTAGAGAGGTGGCTGCTGGCCAGGAACTCAGCTTTGAAGGCAAAGTCACCACCAGCTCAGCACAGGAGTAAGGATGGCATGGTATGGTATTGCCACCCTTACTTCTGCGCTGCTGCCTGCAAAGCTGGACCCTCAGTCAGCAGCAGCCACTCTCCGTCCACCAGCTCTGAAGGCATCAGTGCAGAAGTAAGGGTGGTGTGGTATGGTATTGCCAGCCTTACTTCTGCGCTGATGCTGGGTGCTGCCTTCAGAGCTGGGTGCCCGGCTAATAGCTGCTGCTCTCCGACAGCCCAGCTCTGAAGGCAGCACAGTAATAAGGGTGGCAATACCATGACCTCCACCTAGAATAACCTTGTGAGTCCCTTGCATCTCTCTTTTGGGTCACGACCCCCAATTTGAGAAACGCTGGTCTCCCCTGTGAAATCTCTATAGTACAGGGTAAAAGAACACACAAGACCAGATTTCACAGTCCATGACACTTTCTTTATGGCCGGGAATTTGGTAGGGCCCTATCCATATGTCCAGAATAGGTTCTTTTGGCTGATACCAAATACTTTTGTATATATTGAGGCGTATTTTTTCTTAAAATCATTAAGTGTTGCCAACTCTCACAATTTTATTGGTTTTGTAGGGTTGCCAGTTTTGGTTGGATGTATTCCTGGATGTTTCATCACATGACATAATATTTCTTTAAAGATTAATCTTTAATTCCTGGAGACTCCAGGGCAATCCTGGAGGGTTGGCAACCCTAATTTTTGGTAGCCTTGGAGTCATGTGATTATGTGAAAATCTCATCTTTCATTTTAAAAGGTAAGTTTCTAATCCTCATAACGATGGAACAACACTTCAAAAAATGAACTCTAAAAGCTTAAAAACCAGCAAGCAAATAAAAAGAACCCAAAATTTCATATTTAAAAAAAGAACATGTATTTTAAGCCAGTTTCACGATTCTTCGGGGAAGTGGGAGAGGCCTGACTTATATTTTTTGAATGTTTAGGATTGGCAATACAGGTAACATTAGTTGCAGTTGTTGATTTATTTAAGTCATGGATGGAAGAAGCTGCCTAAAGATCTTGAAGCTGCAGATGTGGACATATAGAGAATTTTCATAATATTTTAAGTAAATGATGATGCAAACTACAGAAATACATAGAGAAGAGGGGAGAAAAATGTATTTTCTCACTGGGATGCTATTGAACATTTACAGCCAGAAAACAAAGAGTTTAGAGGGAGACATTTTTCTAGCTTCCCCATATAAATAAGCCACTGGTTATTGTTAACAAAGGATTCTACAGAGGGGGAAGAAGTGGTCTGTTGAGAGACAAAAAGAAAAGGAGTACTTGTGGCACCTTAGAGACTAACCAATTTATTTGAGCATAAGCTTTCGTGAGCTACAGCTCACCACAAGTACTCCTTTCTCTTCAGATGTGCAATGTAACAGGGAAGGTTTTGTATCTTCGTGTATGTACCTTATACAATATCTGCCCATACAAAATAATTAATCCATCTTTCTCAGAACCAGAAATGAGAGAGAGTTCACAAGGAGATGCAAATTGCCTGAATTTTGGTCCTTCTTTGATAAGTTAATTCCCTTGAAGGCCTAAGATAGGGAATTATAGTAACATGTATGATCATTTTCTGGTGATGATTCACCGTTAATTATTATAGGGTATTTTATCACCAATTCAAAGACTTCTATGAAATTTAACTTGTAAATTTTAACAAAAAATTCCGCAACTGTCTATGGAGCATTTAAATGGCAACCCATTGATAATTGGTAGTGACTGCGTAGAAGGTGTTATCTATATTTATCCAACAGAAGTCAATTGAATATCTCAATCCAGATCAATAAGGTGCATAAGAAGGCACACATGAATCAGACCCATTTTAAAGTATTTTAGTAATACACTTTCCTCTATAGAATGAGAGGAGAAGAGAGATTCTGTTGTCTGCATTTATGTATTCTAGGATCTGAGTTTAGTGATGTAGTCCAGGGAACCAGACTTCTTGATTCTAAAGTCCTGTCAGGCAGGCTGACTACACACTGTAGCATTCAGCTTGGATGGGTGAGCGGACTAGCAAGAATGATTCTAAATGAGGTTTCTGGGACAGAGCTATACCAAAGTAATATACCCAAAATTAATTTACTTAAAAAGCAAACATTACAGCCCAGGAGTTTGCTAACTCATGGTGGCCAGATATGCTTAGTTAAACTTGTGGTGCACTGAGAGGCAAGGTAGTGCCACACTACACTGCTGTATGTCGATGGGCATAGACAAATTAGGTCTTGGGGAGAATTTAGGCCCCAACCCCCAAAAAATTAGTAATTGCATTTTTAAATAAAGGAAACATTGAGTTTGGGACAGAAACTAACTCCCACCCCAGATAAAAAAAGTTGAATACACACCCACATGATATTTGACGGCATCCCACAGAATACTATGTACACTGAAAAACTAGACATAATACTATAAAATGGTGTCAATGAGCAGTGATTTCATAACTGAGACCAGAAGTATTTCCGTGAGGTTCACAGTCAGAGGAGAATAGCAAAATGTAGTCATTTTGATAGAGAAAACAATGGAATATCAACATTATACAAATTTCAACTGCAAGAAAGAATGCTACCATTTAATAGGAAACAAAGTTTGCCATGAAAAATAATTATGTAAAAAAAGAGCAGAAATAAAAATGGGAGACAATAGGAAAAAATCAACAATATTAACTGGCCCCTATCATCTGAGGAAAAATTACAAACATTAAGGCTCACAACACCTCTGTTAAGTATGATTTCAGCATATGTAAGAGAAACTCCCTACACTTTAGATTCCAAATAAATCTGTTATTTTGCTGAGATTTATTTATTTATTTATTTTGCTGAGACTAAACAAGCCCAGTTCCCTCAGCCTCTCCTCCTAAGTCATGTGCTCCAGCCCCCTGATAATTTTCGTTGCCCTCCCCTGGACTCTCTTCAATTTGTCCACATCCTTTCTGTAGTGGGGGGCCCAAAACTGGACGCAATACTCCAGATGTGGCCTCAACAGTGCCGAATAGAGGGGAATAATCACTTCCCTCGATCTGCTGGCAATGTTCCTACTAATGCAGCCCAATATGCCATTAGCCTTCTTGGCAACAAGGGCACACTGCTGACTCATATCCAGCTTCTCATCCACTGTAATCCCCAGGTCCTTTTCTGCAGAACTGCTGCTTAGTACTTCTCTATCTCAGAGGATTAAGAGCCTGATCCTGCAAAGTGTTAGGTGGCCACAATTCCTACTGAAGAGTTCACAGGAGTTTTGTGTGCTCAGCACCTCACAGGAGGTGCTTAGCTCTTTGCAGAAACGAGCCCTTAGTGATTAAATACACCTTTAACTCTAATACTAAATAATGTTGTATAGTATAGTATTATACTCCAAGAAAAATAAAAAAGCTGTGCAGTTAACACTCTATTGCCCAACTGATAACGATGTTAAAGCAGCATTTTAAAGCCCTGTGTTATGCAGTGAAATACACTATTTTTTCCATGCTATTGTTAGCATCTGTACAATGGAACCATCTCTATCATTTATATGAATATAATTTCATTTTAAATTTCATTCATATTGGAAAACACATTAATTGTTTTATGCTGCTGCAGTCCCCAAAGGCCTTACTTCAGAGATATCTATTATTTTCAGTGATACATCATGTGTTTGAATAGAAGCTCATATCTGTGTGCTTTCCCTTGACATTCTGCATGACCACAGGGAGGCAAGGTGGTTAAGAGATCTAGAGGAAAACAGTAGATTATTTATTCTTCTTGAAAAATACTAACACTGATATAGAAAAGGAATAATAAATTTACATTTTTAAAGCATTTGACAAGGTTATTTATGTAGATTAGAGTTTCACATTCTGAAGTAATAAAATAGGAACTCCTTGGCTTCACCGTAAGTCTTTTGGCTCAATGTATCCAAAGCTGATATCTTTGTACTCAATGAGAAGAGCCTTCACCCCAAAATCCCATCATCTCTCTCTGTCTGTTTGATGCCTCACATTCACCCTGGTTCCTCCATGTCTCCCAGATCTGTAAATCTTCCTCTCATTGTGGATCTGTACCTGGTGCTATCTTGATTATTCCTATGCAAAAAATTTATTTATATCCTCATTTTGACAGTTGTACCTTCCTCTGTACTCCCCAAAATATATTTGCCACATTTCAGTCTGCTCAAATTATAGATGATTGTTTCTTCACCTATAACTGAAAACAAGAATATATTTCCCAATTCCTATAAACTTCTATAGTTACAGATGCTGAGATAATCAACTCTCATGTTTCAGGGTGTCAACTGATCTCTCCAATGGTAAATAATCCACAACACCAAACGTACAATAGTTCTGGGGCATTGTGAAAAGGTTTTTCTTTTTCTGAAGCATCAGGTACAGTCACTGCTGGAGGCAGTATACAGTGCTAGATGGGCCAATGAGCTAATCCATAAATAGTGAGGCATATCATGTGGTAAAGAGATTTCCAAGTTTGAGGATGATACAACAACTTGCATTTGACAGAAACCAGATATTGAAAGATATCTGCCAGTTTGGCAGGAAAAGAGTAAGTGTGTGCATATGTGTCCATGTTTGTGTTAAAGAGAGAGCTAAAGCAAGTGAGACTTACTTTGCAGATTAACAATACAATATTACATATTGTATAACCATACAATCTAATCAAAATGATAGCAGAGGTCATAGTAATCTGGATAGTATGGACAAAGTTGTGGTTTATGGTTAAGTTTGTCACAAAATCTCAGCTGAGATTTAGACAAGTTGCAGCCTGGACAAAACAGACTTTGTTAAATTAAACCGCAGAATTTTACATTACATCCAAGAAAGAGTCTGAATATTTCTGATAACCTTTGGATAAGTTTGCAAACTCTGGTGGATGTTTGTCCCATCCTTCAGCTACTGATATATTTGGAGGCATTTATATGTGTGAGTTGTCCTCAATATTATTCAGTTAGTACTAGATTTTGTATGAATAAATTAGAGCCTTTACGATGAAAAAGAAAAAGCTGGTCCAAAAAGTTGAACATTTCATTTTCTGCCACTCCAGGTGGCTATGATGTAACAGAGACATTTTCCCAAATAAATTCAGGTCAGAGTATGCTTCAGAGGGGTTGTCACTGAATGAGGAGAAGCAGTAATTATTTTCTCATGTATCTGTGGCCAAAAGTGCCCCAGGCACTCAACATAGGTTCTGCAACACTCATCCAAATCTGACCCAGAGCATATGATATAGGTTCCTTACCTCTCGAGGAAGTGAACTGAGCCTTTTTGGATAGTCTGGGTAGTATCCTAGGGCTTTCACCCATCCTTTAATTCCTGGATTATTTTCTTCTCCTTAAAGGTCCCCTTCTGCTGCCCTTTTGTTTGCTGTTAAATGGCTCATCTCTACTGGGAAGATTATTCACAGTTAATCAGCTCATCTATTCTGAGACAGTGACAATGCTGGTCTATGAATATACCAGCAGGCATTGCTGTAACAGTTTTGCTGTGTGGTTAAACCCTTCCCTTTCCTGAGGGGCTCCACTGTATCCACTGCACCACAAACATAATACAATTACCACCAAACTAGTGTGCTGGCTACGGACACTAATGCTGTCAGCAGAATTGGAGAAAATGCAATTTGTGTTATTTAATGAGCAGCTTGTTTACATAAATAAACCAGGTGAGGTGAAAAAAGTGATGCTCTGCAGTATGGAACGCAAGTGAATATTAGGCATATGGAGAGAAAATATTTCCGCACTTCTGTTTTTTCATAATCTTTTGGGTTGTCTTGTGTCCTTTCATTGTGAATAATGAGATAAGCTTTTCCCAGTCTTTTGGACAGGCACTAGTCCTGCTCTGAGCCGAGTTAGATGATATGGTGGTCAAAATGCTAGCAGCTGGTCTACTTTGGGACGTTTTCTGTTGCTACCACTGAGGGGGATTTTAAAGAAAAGCTCAGTGTAGACACAGCCAAAGTAAGGGCTCAATTAGTATCTTCCTGAAGTGTTGCTAATAAAGTGGGTCAACAGAAGAAGTCAGCCACACTCTTACATACATCCATAACAGAACCATTCTTTACACCAGTGGTTCCCAACGTTGTTCCACCGCTTGTGCAGGGAAAGCCCCTGGCGGGCCGGGCTGGTTTGTTTACCTGCCACGTCTGCAGGTCCCTCGGCCCGCGCCGCTTCCAGCAGCTCCCATTGGCCTGGAGCGGTGAACCGCGGCCACTGGGAGCCGCGATCGGCCAAACCTGCGGATGCGGCAGGTAAACAAACTGGCCCGGCCTGCCAGGAGCTTTCCCTGCACAAGCGGCGGAACAAGTTTGGGAACCACTGATTTATACAAATAAAAGAAAGTTCATCCTTCCTGGCAAACACATTGAGTTGCCACTCCCTATTTGTGACCTTTTTCTATTATGTTTCTTATTTAAATACTGAAACATAATTTCTCTACTTGCAATTTACATGTCAGAACTATGTTTACAATCAGAACCTTCTTAAACCTGAAATCATTCTATCCATTTTAGACTGATTATTTTATACACTTAAATTGTGCGTGTGGCTTTGTCTGTTCCTTTCCTTCCACTGCATGCTCAAAAACTAGTTTATAACACTGTTCTTTCTTTCCTTGACTTCAAAGGCAAAGAGTCTATTGATCTGGCATTTGCATGATATGATACTGCTTTCCCCTTCCCATAATCCCACGTAGTGTAAAGAAATCACCCAGATTTACAACTTGTTAGCAATGGCCTGATGGACATTATAGTAGGGAGCCAGCTCTGCTACAGTTAAAATTAGGACCAGTTTTCTGTTTAAAGCTTGATTCTTAGGTCACATCTACACTACAATCTGTGGAAAACACAAGTTATGTCAGCGTAAAGCTGTTGCTATTAGTATATTGCTCATGCGTTTGCACATTTGGCTGCTTGCGTCAGTGCTTCACGTACTTACCAGGAGTGCTTGTGTCACTCTTTGGCGCAATGCCTTTTGGGGGATTTTCGTAATATGCCATGGGGTAGAAATGAGTCACACTCTGGAAGCTAGGGGTCAAATTTTCATCATAGTACTTTTTATCCATCCCATAATGCCATCCCTATCTCACAATTTTTAAAAAATTGCCTTTTTAAAAAATCTCATAAACCTGTGCAGCACTTGTTCCTGTCTGCCTTCTCTGATAGACGCATGGAGGCTGCACAGTTCTGCACTACTGTCATGAACATTGCAAACACAGGATGAATGATTCACCAGGGTTCGTAGAGCTTCAGGAAGCACTGCAACAACATAGGACATGACAATTTCTTTGAGGACAGATTGCTAAGGGACATAATGAAAACCAGTTCAAGGTTGTTGCTGGTGTTCACAGAGCAGCTGCAGAAAGTGGAGTGCCTCTTCTGAGCCTAAGAAACAAGCACTGACTGGTGGGATTGCATCGTAATGCAGGTTTGGGATGATAATCAGCAGCTGCAGAACTTTCAGAGGTCAAAAGCCACATTCTTGGATCCATGTGCTGAGCTCATGCCAGCCCCCAAATGCATAGGCACCAGACTGAGAGCTGCACTGATAGCAGAGAAGTGAGTGGTGGTCACACTGTGGAAGCTTGCAATGTCATCTTTGGAATTATAAAATCCACAGTGGCAGCTGTTGTCATGCAAGCGTGCAGGGCCATTAATTGTATCCTGCTATGCAGGACTGTGACTCTAGGCAATGTGCAGGACATGATGGATGGATTTACAGCTATGGAGTTCCCAAACTGCAATGGCAATAAGACAGCACACACATCCCTATTTTGACCCTAACCCACCTCACCACAGAGTAATAAATAGAAAGGGATATATTTCTATAGTTATTCAAGCATTGGTGGAAAACAAGGGATGCTTGTTATGGGCTGGTCAAGGAAGGTGCATGATGCTCACATCTGTAACAACACAGGACTGTTCAGAAAGCTGCAAGCAAGGACTGTTTTTCCTGACCAGCAAATTACCACTGGTGATGTTGAAATGACAGGAGCGTCAGTGGCGCTGGAACACTTTTTACAGTGGGGGTGCTGAAAGCCAGTGGTCCCCAAACTTTTTACTTTGCATCCCCCTCAACTCTGTCTGCACCCTTCTCTCCCCAGATCTGTGGCTCCAGGAAGGTGGGGGACATGGACGGGGTAAGGGGCACTGAGGCTGGAACCACAGTTGGGGCTGGGAGCAGAGCCCTGGGCATGGGTCCTGCAGCCGGGACACTGTGTGTGGGCCAGGTGCAGAGCCCCAGATGCGGAGCCAGTGGGACCCTAGGTGGAGGGCCAGGAGCAGAGCACTGGGCATGGGGCTGGAGGCTGACAGGACCCCGGAAATGCAGGGCCAGCAGCACTGGGAACCTGGGAGTGGGGTCAGCAGCTGGGAACCCGCACAAAATCTGGGGGTGCTGCAGCACACTCCATGCCCCTAGTTCCCATGCCTATGCTTAGCATTCCGGTGGGACCCAGCCTACCCCTTGCTCGTGAAGCCATACACTGGCCCCTTTGACAGCTCCAAGTAAAGATTCAACTACCAGCTCAGCAGGTGCATAATAACAGTTGAATGTGCTTTTGGCAGATTAAAGGGACGATGGTGGTGTTTACTCACTTGATTAGATCTCAGTGAGAAAAATATCCCACTAGTTATAGCTGCCTGTTGTGTCCAGCATAATATGTGTGAGACAAAGGGGGAACAGTTGCCACTGGGATGGAGCGGCGGTCTGCTGACTTTGAATGGCTAGACACAAGGGCCATTAGAAGAGCTCAGCACAGAAATAAGCAGCTGAGGGAGGCCTTGAAAGAGCATTTGAATGGTCAGCCACAGAAATGTGGCACAGACACTTACTGACACTTCAGCTTTGGAGCATGTCTGCACAACGCCACTGTCCACCTGCAGCCATGATGAGTATGGCCCACCAGATGCAAGGAGGGAATTGTTTGATTGTGTAAAACAAAAAGTTCAGGCCCTATTTCCATGAGGTTGAGTACTGGGCAATGGCCCTGAACATGGGCACTATATTCCACAGGCAGTGGTAATTTTAGCTGATAACTCACTTCAGAGGGTAACATAGGAACAGCTGTGCTGGCATCCAAAAGTTGCCCAGGTCTGTATGCCATTAGCCTGTTTACCCCAATGGTGCTTGCTGAAGTCATTGCTGAGTGGAGTGGGAAAGTGTCTTACCACAAGGGAAAAAATAAAGGCAGCCATCCCCAGAAACCTTTGGGATAGGTTTGCAGAGTATCTCCATAAAAATTTTGCGATCTCTCAGAAGGCACATAATCCCTATGCACATAAACTGCACTGCATGACTTGCTTTCCCCCCAAGCCCTACAGAGGAATGAAAAGAAGATAACTATTTCTGTTGGTTGTACCATGACCTCTTCTTTTATAAGTAGAACAATGAAAAGCAGATACTGTGTCCTGCTAACTTGAGGTTGATTGGGTGCTGTCTTCCTATTTAAACTTTAAGGGAGAATGCATGCACATACCTACCAGAGATTCCTTCTCCTGGATCAGACTTGTTTATCTCAGCTGGCTGGACTGGCTAGACTGCAGTTGAGTCTCAAAAAGATATTGGCCCATGGCATGCTGGACCCTCCTCTCCCCTGCCATGTGTCTCTCCTCATCCACCTCTTCCTTGCTGTTCATGTCAAGGGGTGGTGTCTTTGGCTCCACCAAGGTATCCCTAATAGTCTGTGGGATGCTAGTGGGTCTTTGCCAAGTATGGCATGCAGCTCATTGTAAAAGCAGTATTTTCCCTGCACCAGATCTACTGTTGGTCTCCTTGGCCTTGTGGTATGGCTGCTGCAGTTCCTTTGCTTTCATGTGGAACTTCTGCTGATTCCTGTTGTACCCTTTTGTTAGGGTCAACATAGGTCCTTCAGTGTTTACACTCACATTATATGTTGATCACAATTCAACGCTGTTTGGGGAGGTGGTGTCACTGAATCCTTATAATGGGGCACTTACATTGGTGGGAGGCAAATTTGAATGCAGACACATGCATAAATAGGTTGACACAAAGGCGACTTCTGTCACCCTAATTGTAGTTTAAACCAGGCCTAAGAGCTCTAAAATCCACACGATTACTCAGATTGCGTTCAAATTTTGTATATCTCATTGATGCACAGGGTTTGATCAGTAATCCAAATTTGAAGCCATATGATGAACAAGGGATTCCAGAGGTACAGCCCCCCACAAACAGGTTTTTCTAAAGTTGATATGTTTTGGCAGTGATTTTTTTGCACAGAGAGATCAAACCAGTGTTGAGATCATCACTCCAGGGTTTCAAATGCTTGAGTGTTATTCCAGAGAGCATGCACCTATTAGCCCTTTGGGGGCAATCAAATTAAAATACTGGCAAAGAGATTTTGGCTTTTCAGTTAGGTGTGCTGCTGAGCACCGCTAAGGCTCACATGGCAAGAGGATTACACTGAGCTTGTACGGACAGAGGAGCCAACACAGTTCGTAGCCTTGAACATTTCATACCAGCCAGATAGCTCAAGGGGCTAAGTAGAAGTGCTTTGAACCTGACTTACCCAGCCAGGGTCAGTCTGAGTTCCCACTTGGGCAGAAATCTGGTAAGAACAGAAAGCATATTGATAAAGTTTGCCTCCATTAGGGTTTTATTATTATTTATTTTGGGGGAAACCACTGAGCATTCTTAAGTACTTACTGTTGCCTCTCTGCTGAGAGGTAGCAGATTTCAAGGCCTTGCAGCTTGGTTTCCCCTTCTTGTTCAACCTATCCAATGATTTTATAATACTTACAAACCCAAACATCTAAAATTGTCTTTTTGACAGTGTAAATCTCTCCTCACTAGCTGTGTGCCTGAGGTAGGTCACATCTTTTTGAAATAGCTTACATTTATTTCAGTTCAGTTTCAGTTTAGCACCCTTAATCTTATCAAAGACCATTTGTACATGTATCAATTCCTGCTCAAAAAAGTCTCAGCATGCATCAGGATATCATCCAGGTATAAGACAGGTTGAGACAGGTATGCCATACAATACCCTTCCATAAGCCTCTCAAAGGTGGCAGGGTGTTAAACAAGCCAAAACCCATTAATTTAAGTAATCACAGTATTTCTCCAGATGCAAAAGTAGTCTTTCCCCTGTCCTTTGGATCCACTTCTACTTGCCAATACCTAGTTTTAAGATCTGTTGCGGAAAACTAAAGTATCTGCTGCTAATAATAGAAAATAATCCTTCTAAATAACTGAATTCAATTTTCTGTAGTCTACACAGAATATGGAACTCTGACCATTTTTTCCTGATGTCTGAGGCCCAAGGACTGGCTGAAGAATCAATTATTTATACATTCATAATACAATCCCTCTATGGTTTGTAAAGCTCTTTGAGTGTAGAGCACTGTGCTGGAACAACTCCAGAAGGAAGTCTTGGAGTTCACCTTCAAAACTTCTCCATGCCCCCGCTCCCCAATCCCTTTAAAATTTTTCTGTTTTCTTTTGTCAGTATTTACTAGATGCAATGGCATGTATTTTGTGGTTCCCTTTTTACCATTTTTGTTCATACAAAACACTCAACCTGCTAATTGTTCTCACTGTCAACCTTATGCTCCTCCCATTGGATCTCTGTAGCAGCTTTTCTCCCCAGGTCTCTGTTCTCCCCCTCAGGCAGTTTTAACTTGTCCCTCTTTGACCCTGTTGTCAGGCTACTCTGATCTACTCTTCATGACTTCCTTCAAAGCCCTCTCCTCTAAGGCCTCAGCATGCTCTTTTAAGTCTAATTGTGGGTCAAGTGATCAATCACAAATGCACTGGCCTCTTCCTTCTTGAAGGGCCACTGTTATCTTATGACAACACCTTTCCTGGAATTTATTACATAGTTATTAGTCATTATGATGCCATCCATTATCTCAGTTGCCCAGACCTCTTGTTCCAGTTCTTGAGGTCCAATTTTTAATCCTAATTTTCCACATTTTTTGGATGAGTGCATGTTCTTCAGTCATTGTCTCCATGTGAGACCAATAAGGCTGTTTATTCAGGGTCTTCCAGACCTTAGCATTTTAGTATATCTAGTTTAATAACTGTTACATTTGAGTCAGTGTCCACAATTCCTGTACATTGCACATTTTCTATTAATCTCTTCAATAGTCTTATACTTATTACTGATTTCAGAATGGTAGCCATGTTAGTCTGTATCAGCAAAAAGAACGAGGAGTACTTGTGGCACCTTAGAGACTAATACATTTATTTGAGCAAAAGCTTTCGTGGGCTAAAGCCCACTTCATCAGATGCATGCAGTGGAAAACACAGTAGGAAGATATATATAGAGAGAGAACAGGAAAAAATGGGTGTTGCCATACCAAATCTAACAAGACTCATCCATTAAGGTGGGCTATTATCAGCAGGAGAAAAAAACTTTTGTAGTGATAATCAGGATGGCCTATTTCAAACAGTTGACAAGAAGGTGTGAGTAACAAAGTCGGGGAAAAATTAGCATGGGGAAATAGTTTTTAGTTTGTGTAATGACTCATCCACTCCCAGTCTTTATTCAAGCCTAATTTAATGGTGTCCAGTTTGCAAATTAATTCCAGTTCTGCAGTTTCTCGTTGGAGTCTGTTTTTGAAGTTTTTTTGTTGAATAATTGCAACTTTTAGGTCTGTAATTGAGTGTCCAGGGAGGCTGAAGTGTTCTCTGGCTGGTTTTTGAATGTTATAATTCTTGACGTCTGATTTGTGTCCATTTATTCTTTTGCGTAGAGACTGTCCAGTTTGGCCAATGTACATGGCAGAGGGGCATTATTTTTATATGTATTTTCCACTGCATGCATCTGATGAAGTGGGCTTTAGCCCATGAAACCTTATGCTCAAATAAATTTGTTAGTCTCTAAGGTACCACAAGTACTTCCCGATCTTTATACTTATTACTGTTATTCAACTGACCAGATCTAAAAAAAGCAAAAAGCAAAAAACAAAAAAAACCCCAACTTGTAAAGCTACTTCTTGTATCACCAACCTTTGCCCCTTCAGCTTGGTGTCAGCCTGTTTTCCCAAACTGGGTGAGGAACTTTCCTTACAAACTTCTGACACTCTGTCCTGGCTTGCCTTGCATTTATAAAACTCCTTTTTGGGGCAAATCTTTTTCAAACTTACAAGAATTATTTCCTTTATTTTTTGTTATTGTCAGTCTTTGTTAACAATTTTTATATAAAAGTGCCTTATGCCAGCATATCTATTCTTGTACCGGAAGGGGTATAACTATGTCAGTACAAGTTACCTTTATACCAGTATGACTGTGTCCACTCTAGAGCCTTTATCAGTGTAATAATTTCAGTAAAAAAATCACAATCCTAACTGAAATAGTTATTCTGGTAAAACTTTCAAGTGTAAAGCAGGCCTAATTGTTCAAAATGTCATGACTCAAATTAAAATCCTCTTTTTCATCAAGCATGTTAAATACAGATTTGTACTTACAAGGCTCATGTCAGAGAGTTTCCGTCATTCTCACTAGCAACTGCTTTCTTTTCTGCTTGGCTGTTGCTTGGAAGGACTTCAGTGCTGTAGCAGATATCACCACTAAACAGTGTCCTTGGTTTCCTTTTGGTGATCTTAATTAGCAAGAGCATGTCAAGTTAAGCATCAATAAAATGGACCATTTCCAGTTTGTCCCCCTGGTATCTAGATTTGCCAGACAACAATCTCATATGGCCCTCTGCCAGTTAAGGTGGGATCTCTTGTTCCCTTCTCCTCGTAGTCCTGGCCAGATTAGGTTGATGGCTGGCTCCAAATTGCTTCAGACATCTATTGATAACTCAGTCTTTTTCTGGAGCATCATCAGATCTGGTACACTCAAGTTAGCTATCAAAAACACCCCTCTCTTCATCTCCCCCATCATTTATTTGAGATATGATATTAAAGTTAGACTAATAAGCCTCCCAGGAAGTTTTCCCTTCAGTGATCACTATTGTATTTTTTATGTTGGCTTTTGTATTACTTGAACTGGGACTGTCTGATCCCTCCTAGCTGGGCTACCTTGGTGTACAAATGGGGTTGAAAAGTTTATAAATGTCCTATCTTGTTCAAGTGCTCTGGCTGGTGTGATTCCTCATCCCCCAGCAGCTGTTTTCCACAATGGTCTGCAACCCTTGGAGTTTCTTCTCTAATTTTTCAGCTCTTTAATTCCTTGCTGCAGCTCATCTCTTATTCTAACGAGTTCGGAGTTGGCCAGAGCTTTCTGGGTATTTCCATATGTTGGAAATGTATTTAGTCCACAGTAATCAAGTTGCCCATCACCTCTTTTATCCTGCTTGCCAGTCTTGACTGGGCATGCTGTAGATGGGTTTCAAAATCTGTCCAGACCCTTTGTAATTTTAGATCCAGCAGAATTTTTATTTTCAACTGAATGGATCTCATCTCTGCCTTCACTTCCTTCTAAAAAAACCTCCAGATCCTGTTTTATTTTCTTCCTCAGGTCTTGTTATTCCTTGTGGCCTGCTTATATATTGCCTCTTGGACAGCTTTGATTTCTGTGACTTCCTCTGCAATTTGTTGCATTTTGGTTCAACAGAAATCCCTGCTCACAATTTCTTTCTCCTTGGAAATTCTACCGTTTCCAAAACCAGTGTTGCCTCTTGAGATGGGTTTTTCCAGTCCCTGTACACGGGGGGTATTTTGTACCTATCGGAGGCTGGGGGAATTCGTCAATCCTTATTTATGAGATGATGATTCTCTGTTTGGAGAAGAAGGTTCAATCCCTATATATGGGAAGTACACTCTACTGGGGAGGGCCAAACCACTATTCACTGGGCATTTTAGTGGGGACTGGTGCTGGCCCTCATTTACAGGGTCTTTAAGATGCCGGGGGGGGGGAAGGTCTCAGCCCCTATTTACGTTGTGTTATGGAGGGACTCTGAACCATATTTACAGGGCATTTGTGGGCCTGGCCCCTTTCTGTGGGGAATTTGAGGGAATGTCCAGATCCCATTTACAGGGTATTCTTGGGTCCGGATGAGGGGCAGTCTCAATTTCAGGATGTCCTGGTGGGGGCATCCCAGCCACCCTTACAAGGTGTGCTAGAAGAGGAGCCCGGCTTCTGTTTCTGGGATGCTCTAGGGCAGTGTTTCTCAAAGACTGGTCTGTGAACCTGCGCTGGTCCCTGAGATTTTCCTGGCAACAGTTTAGGAAGGCTGCAAGCCAGGCCCTGGTATCAGGCTGAGAAACTGGTCTAGGGGAGGGTCGCTGCCAGGAGCCGAAAGGTGGTGGTGGTCCTGGCCCCGTCTATGGAGTATGGGGAGGTAGGTCGGGTTATGTGGTGTCTTGCGGGGAGGTATCCCGGTCCCTCTTTATGAGTCTCTGGCAGGGCTCTCTGAAGGGGACGCCCCGTGTTTAAGTTGGGGGGAGGGGGCAGCTTCCTCTTTCCCCTCAGGAAACGTTGAATGCGCTTGAACGCTGCGCGCGCTCTTGCTCCGCGTTGCTATGACAACACGGGCGCGGCGGCGAGCCAGGCCGCCAAGTCCGCCCGCTGCCCCGGCGGGCCGGGCCGAGGCCGTACTACAGCTCCCAGCAGCCTTTGCGCCGCTCTGTGACTCTGCCTGGGCGACCCTGGCGCTGGCTGGGATGGAGTGAGTCTGAGGGGCAGGCGGAGGAGAGAGCACAGCCCACCGAGCCCCCCCGCCCCGGGCCCATGCGGCCCCCCAGAGACCATGGGATCCAGGATCAAGTGAGTGCTCGGGGGAGCCCCTCAGCCCAGCTGCTGGGTCTCTCAAGGCAGGGCAGAGGAGAATGGGGGAGCCCCTCAGCCTAGCCTGCAGGCCCAAAGAGAGGGCGGCGGGGGAGCCCCAGTGCTAGCCTGCAGGCCCCAGGTTAGGGGAGAGGAGGGCAAAGGGGGAAGCCTCCTTGCCCAGCTCGCAGGGCCTAAGGGAGGGGAGCTTCCTCCATCACCACATACCCTTTGTGCCCTGCCTGAAGGATGGCCCCTTCCCTGCCGGGCTCAGAATGGTGGGTGTGTAGGGCCAGGCACTGAGGGGGGTGGGGTGGGGGAGAAATCTGTCCGTTTGCAGGCCTGGGGGACAGGGCTGTATGAGTCGGGGATGCCCTCAGGGGGGCAACCCCTCGCTGTTCACGTGCTGGGATGAAGAGGGTAGCTGGTGACAAGAGGCCTCTATCCTCCTTGCTTAGGGTGGGTGTCTCTAGTCAAGGCTTGAAGGAAGGATTGAGCCCTCAGCCAGCAGGCCTAGAAAAATGAGAGGAGTGAGTATGGATAAAGTGAGGGAGGGGACTTTAAGGGAAGGGGGGATCGAGGTTGTGGGGAGTAATGGGTTGAAACTGCTGCTATCTCTCCTCTGCATACAGCAGATCCCATTAAGATGGGGGCCCTGCCAGAGGTGCTAGCTGGGTAAGCCGTGCTTTCATATTCAGGGTTGTCAGATTAAAACAACCAAGTAAGTGACTGCACTGAGATTTTTAGAAAAGTTAAGATCATAAATGTCTGAGAACCAGATCTGTGCATGAGAAACCTGTTTTCATCCAGAGGGTGCTGATATATTTGTGTACAGTAATATTGGTGAATGGGGCTGATCAGGTGGCTCTGTTTTTACTCTGCAGAGCACTCTGGGCGATTGCTGTTCCTCTCTCAGGGCACTTTCCTGTTCAGTTGCATAGGGTTCTAATTTGCCATTCATCTTGTTTAGCATGTGCAAACATCAGGTAGCAGCTACAGACTGGTCAGCTATTTTTGATCTATGGGCAGCTAGGAGGTTGTACCCATTCTTGTGGATACATATTGCAATTTTCATCCATGTTTCTGTTACGTCAAGATTAGGTACTGCAATATGTTCTACATAGGACTGCATGTTAAATATATTCAGAAACTTCAGCTGGTACAGAGTTTGGTGACTTGCTTAAGTGAGGTTTCCTTCTGCATGCATATTGAACCTGTGCTCTGCAAGCCTCTCTGACTGCCCATTGATTTCTGGGTTGATTTTAAGATTTTGTTTTTGATTTATAATGGGTTAGCACCTACTTGTCTGAAGGAAATATTGTTGGATTTGCAGTAGACACAGGTGTCTGAACTGCGACCCCACTGATACGAGAGAAGGGTGGATAACAGCACATTCTGTTATGACCCCATGGCCTTTGGGACTCCCAGACCAAGTGGGAAAGCAACAACTCAAGTTTGTCAGTATTCAAGGTGTCCTGCAAGGCCCACTTCTCCCTCACCCATAAGGAGATGTAGGTGAGGGGTATGGCTGGGTATTGATGGTATAGTATAGTACTCTGGGGAAATTTTCTGGGGAGGTTAATACTGTATTTAGCTAATATTGTTGCTGGATGAATTGATTTGATGTTGGGGGTAATTGAGAGGTCTCTTTACTGTATTTTACAAAAATTGTCAAGGGTGCCCAAATAAAATAAGGAGAAACTTTAAAAATGGTCTTAAAATGAATGCAGAATGAAGGAATCTCCATCCAAATGCATGAGACTTGGTAAGTCTGGTTGCTACACAGCAGGCTGTATAAGTCACCCAAAGATTTTTTTGTTAAACATACTCACTGAAGTAGCGTTCACCTTTTGCATTGCTAGAGAAACTAACCTTGTTAATCAGACAGCAGGGATTGTTGTTTTTGCACAGTTTTGCAAGTCCTCTTTTCTGTTTACATTCCCACAGATTTATTACCAGTTCTCTGCAGAAAAAATAAGTTAATTGAAGTACCTTACAAATTGCTACCATCCTTCAAAAGTGTTCAGCACGGCTGTTACTCTGAAACCTTCTTTTTTTTTGAAAATCTAAAGTAGCTCCAACTCCTACCTCAGTTTCTTTTTCTTCTCTCTACCTGCCCATTCCCCATCTTCTTCCCAGTAGATCTTTCCTCACAAAGGAAAACGGATTAGTTGTTTGTTAAATTAGTGGGAATGTTTGCAGACAATTTTCTATGGGTGTCTTTAATTTTCTGAAATGCAAAAATTTCTCTGTTCAGGATCTCTATTTGGTTTGAGTTGTGAGCATCTCTTTTGAAAGCATTTTATATCAGGAGGATGTAATTGAAGATACTTTACCTGCAAGGAAACAGCCAGTGATGTATTCATTTCTTTTCTAGGATCTGAAATTAACTAAACAAAAAAGAAAATTAATTGATTGTGTCAGATGGCAGTTTTGGATTTCCTGCCCACATGTGCAGTATTGCTTTAGGAAAATGGTGAGGATTTTTAGGCTGCGGTTTGGATAGTTCTTGATTGTGAAGTGAAAAAGGATGTAAAGTAGTTCTTTTGAGTTTACTACCAGTTAGTCATTAAAACTTGTATGTTCAGACTTATAGTGGTAAATAATTGGCTTTCTATAGAAAGTTCAATAGAAAGCGTAGGATTTGGGTGAAAGAGGAGCATATTAAATATAGCTGGAGTAACGATGTGTTGTACCTGAATAGCACAGGAGCAGACAGTTTGCACAGAATAGTGTGTAATTTTTGTGTAACCAGTGGATAGAGTAAGGAGGAATGTGAAGGAGACCAATAAATGTTCAATGGACTGTAAGCTAGCAGGAATGTTATTCAGCAAGAAACAGAATTGGTTCCCAAACCATGCAGGAACAAGATATTTAGGAAACAATTACTTTACTAAATGAAATAAACTTGCACTAGAGTTGTTTTTTGTCTGACCTGAAAATTCCAGGACATAAAGTTGGTAGAGAGGCTAGAAGCAATAGGAAGTAATATGGGACACTGTAGGTGGGTAGATGCAAAGTGTTCTACAATAGCAAAAGGCAGTGTTGAGTGAGATGAAAGACTAAAAGAGAAACTGAAGTCTAACTAGTTCCATATCCTGTTGATATCCCTCAAAATAAGTATGCAGGTAAGAGAACCTTTTTAAAGAGAATCAGTTCAGGGGTTTTAAGTGCTTTGACCTTGACCCTGATCCTAAATTGCAGAATCACCATGGCAGGTTGCTTTTTTGTAAGCAACTTTCTTTTTACATGTTGGTGGGAACCAATGCATGGACTGTTATGAATATACAAATTGGAGGTTTACATCCGTTAATTCAAATAAAAAATTGTGATAAAATACAGTACTGTATCATGATATTTGAAACATGATGTCCTGATGCACAGCTACAGACTAGGGACCGAATGGCTAGGCAGCAGTTCTGCAGAAAAGGACCTAGGGGTGACAGTGGACGAGAAGCTGGATATGAGTCAGCAGTGTGCCCTTGTTGCCAAGAAGGCCAATGGCATTTTGGGATGTATAAGTAGGGGCATAGCGAGCAGATCGGGGGACGTGATCGTTCCCCTCTATTCGACATTGGTGAGGCCTCATCTGGAGTACTGTGTCCAGTTTTGGGCCCCACACTTCAAGAAGGATGTGGATAAATTGGAGAGAGTCCAGCGAACGGCAACAAAAATGATTAGGGGACTGGAACACATGAGTTATGAGGAGAGGCTGAGGGAGCTGGGATTGTTTAGCCTGCAGAAGAGAAGAATGAGGGGGGATTTGATAGCTGCTTTCAACTACCTGAAAGGGGGTTCCAAAGAGGATGGCTCTAGACTGTTCTCAATGGTAGCAGATGACAGAACGAGGAGTAATGGTCTCAAGTTGCAGTGGGGGAGGTTTAGATTGGATATTAGGAAAAACTTTTTCACTAAGAGGGTGGTGAAACACTGGAATGCGTTACCTAGGGAGGTGGTAGAATCTCCTTCCTTAGAGGTTTTTAAGGTCAGGCTTGACAAAGCCCTGGCTGGGATGATTTAACTGGGAATTGGTCCTGCTTCGAGCAGGGGGTTGGACTAGATGACCTCCTGAGGTCCCTTCCAATCCTGATATTCTATGATTCTATGTAATTGTTATTTTTCAGCATAAATGATTGAACTGTAAGAGGGTGACTTAATGAACATTTGGAGAAAATTAATTGGAATCAACTATTGTCCAAATATGTCCTCTAGAAAAGTAACTTATGTACAATAGGATACAATAATGGAAATAAACTTATCTGTGAAAGTGCCAACAACTAATGCCTTCAGAAGTAAAAGCATGGGAGAGGGTGTGATAAATGGAATTAAATGGTATTAGACTTTTTGTGAAAACTGGCCTTAAATAACTCAGAACATTTAACAGTCAAAGATTCTTAATGCTTTGCTTTAGAACTATTTTTGGTTATGAAGAATTTTAGAAGTTAGTGAAATTGCTTATAATGGATTTTAGTGGATACTGGAGTCAAAATCTGGTACCTGAGTGAGTGTCATAGATAGGAATGCTAATTAAAAATAAATGAAAATGCAGTGGTACACTACTAGTAAACAGTCAATAATTTGTGTGCGCACCTCTGACCATGTGGAGCTAAGAAGCCAATTATTAAAAGTATTTGGCACTTACACAGCTCTTGTCATCAGTATTAATTTATTTTCATGACCCCTTTGTTTAGGTAGCTAAGTACTATTCTTTTTTTTACAGAAGGGGCAATTGAAGTGTAGATGTTAAATGACTTGTGGCAGGCTCCAGAGGGAATCAGTATCAGATCCTAATAATCTTCTCTCCTTTTCAAAGTTAAAATGTTCCTTCCCAGTATGAGCTTGGGTGCACTGAAGTTGCCATAAGGACATGTTGCCTATAAGAATTTATAATAGTTGTGGAATGTTAGAGTTCTGGACTAAGAATTTTTATCATATCCTTGAATTACAATTGTTCAGTGTAATGCATGATAAAATAAATGAATTAAAGTTGATCTAAATTTTCCAGAACAAGGGATTTAATATCCATAAGTGTTAGTTAGCCTAAAGATTTTTTCTTAGTTGTTTTGGTTGTTGCAGTTAAGACTGGGTAATAAAGGCCAAGGGAATGTTACAAGGCCTTTAATATCTGGCCAAAGAGACAGGAGATTAAATTTGAACATATGCTTTATCAGAAAGTCAAGGTGGGTGAGGTAATATCTTTTATTGGACCAATTTTTGTTGGTGAGAGAGACAAGTTCTTGAGCTTTCAGTTATTTTGTATCTGCTTTTACAAAATAAGAAAGTTATTCAATTCCTAAACCAAATGTGACATGGGAGGTGAAGCAGTAGGTGTAGATGTAACAATCTATTGTATTGAAAGGATGTATGGAAGTGGGAGTGGGGAGGATGGCTCAGATGAGATGCATCTGATGGTGCTGCAGTAAGTGATAATAGCTGCTGAAGCATTGACAAATACTTATTAATCTTTCTTAGTTCAGGAGAAATTTTCTGAGGACTCAATGCGGTTAGTGTAATGTAATTCAAATGAAGGTCCAGAGATTTAGCAGGAAATTACACTGCAATTTGATAGTGGTTGTGGTGACTGTGTGTGTGAAAGAGGAAGATGTAATCAAGACATTTATAAATTGGGTCATTTTCAAACTCCTATTTATATAGAGAGGAAGAGAGGTTGGTCCAAAAGGAGGAGTAGATGATGTAAGCGGGGCAAAACCTATAAAGGAAACAGTTGGCCAAACCTTTTGATATGCATGCTGTGTGGTGGGGATGTCCACTGTCCAGGGGCAATATCCAGGGGAGAAATCAACCTCACCATGCTCAGGATACAAGGATTCCCATGAGGGTCTTATCCCTGGACTTTGTTTCTGTATCAGCCTTTGAGTAGGAGCTGTGTGATAAATTCGAAGCCCCCATCCCTACCCCAACCCTCCTCTTGCTGCTGTAAGGAAGAAGGAGCTTTCTCTCTCCCCCACTCAGTCTCTTGTGTTCTGTGAGAGTGGATGGAGGGTCTCTACTACTTTACCCTTAACTAGTTGCCTGTAAGTTGCTGTGATGAGGATAAGATTCTTCCTTACCCTTCCACCAGCATCTGTTGTTTGAGACAGTTGTAACTCCAGTGCCTCTCCTACAACTCCTAGCTTTCCTTAGCATCAGCAGAAATTGCTAGGTTTTTGTCATTATTACTTTTGCCTTCACGGTTCCAAATAACAATGATGAAAAATGCTCATTTTTCACTCTGTTGTGGTTTGCTTATCTGCTGACTTTGGATGGCAGCTTGATATCAGCTTGTACTCAGCTCATGTTTGGAAGAGTGCCTTCATAACTGAAAGGGCTAGATACGTAATTTAAAAAAAGTTGAAGGCTTAGGTTTTGCAGAAGCTTTTGGGAAAGAATCATACTTGCGACGGGCATGTGGGTTTCCCAAGCTCTGATCATAATGAAAATGCAAAAAATTATAATCATTTGTCTGTTGGCAGAGGCAAGAAGGATTTAATGCCACCAGGGAAATGGATGAGTACAATTTTTCAAGGCTGTTCTATGCTTTACATTACTTTTAAATTTACAATTCTGTTGTTGAGATATTTAAAAATAAAATAGTTTGCTTGCTGGGTTGCAAGCAATGTTGGAATTTTTCCCTTTTGGCTGGATAGCAGTAATTGGCAAACACGGATTCTAGAGTCCTGCAGGTGTCCAACAGCAAAGCAAAAATAAGTTAATGTCAAACTCCACTGAACACAAAACAAATCAATTTTTTTTACTTCTAAAGAGTCTTTCATCAAGAATTTTAAAGCACCTTCCAATTATATTTACAATTATCTCCTTACCGAAAGAATCCATGTAAGCTGATACTATGCCTATTTCATACATGGGCAAAGTGAGGCATTTAGAGGCAAGGTGATTTGTTCAAGGTCATCACCAGTAAGTGATATGGCCAGGAGCAGAACCCGGGAGTCCTAACCTCTCAGTTCCCTGCTCTAACTAATAGACCAGTAAATAGGGTAGACTATGCAGCATGAAAATAACTTTTTACCTGGGCATGCACTTCAGTTATATTTTAGATAAATATACAGTAATGAGGCATTGAGTGAAAAATTACAAAGAGGAAATATCTGCAAAATGATCAGTAGCTGCAGCAAACTGACATGAAAGGGATTTGAAAGTTGCCAAAAATCCTGTAAGCTTTCAGCCCATGTGTAGCTGCAGGAAAGAAGGCACACTGGATGTCTGGTTTCCTTGATCTGGAAATACACTATAAATAAATAAAAGGAGGTGGTAGTACTGATAAAATACTGGTTAGGCTTCATGCAGAGCATTTCATACAGTGGTGCAGGTCACAGTGTGCTGGAATGAATGTAGTTACTCTGAAAGGGGTTTAGTGCAAAGCAGTCTGAATGCTACCAAGTCTCAGCAGATTTTACTAATAAGGAATGTTTTACTCTCATTACTGTAGTTGTTACTCCTTTGAAAAGAGGAAAGTTATTCACATTTCATTGTCATGTCCATCCTAAACTGTTGCATAGCATTGCTTTGTGCTGTAAAATCCATGTTGCATTCTATTCCAGAGTTGACTGCATTTCAATTATGTGTGAAAAGATTCCTATATATGTCATTTGCTCTGAGACCATTAACATGAAGAGCACTATACAAATGAGTCCTAATATCATTCTAGACCAGTGGTTTTCAACCTGTGGTCTGCGGATCCCTGGGGGTCCACAGACTACATATATCTAAGATTTCCAAAAGGATCCGCACCTCCATTCGCAAATGAAAAAAGGTTGAAAACCACTGTTCTTGAGAGAAAACACCAGGCAGTATAAAGGAAATGCATATATCGATAAAAAGTTAAATTTCTATATTTCACTTGACTTTAAAGTCTGTGGGTGAACTTTCCAATGAGCCTAAGGGAATTAGGCATCCAAATCCTGTTGAATTTCAATTGGAGTTGGATGCCTAACTGTATTAGGCTTCTTTGAAAATTCCATTTTTAGATTAAATAGACTATTTCCCAGTGTTATTTATCATGTACAGTAGTGTCTAAGGCCAACCCAGAATGGGCCCCCCATTGTGCTTGGCACTGTACAAACACAAAGTAGCAGATGGTCCTTGCCCTGAAGAATTTATTATCTAAATGGACAAGACAGTCGCAGGTTTGGAGAAGCGGTATAACACAAACAGAGTGAACAATGTGATGGCAGCAAACATCATGTTAGTTCCACATTTTTTGTTTTGGGTTTGTTTATGTGTGTTTGTACTTAAGGAGGAGATAAGTTAAATGGAAAGAAAAGGGAAGAAGGATGGGGCACAGGAGAAGGGGGATAAGAGGCATGTGTGGAGTGAAGATGGACTCAAGAGACTGAAGGAGAGGGAGGGAGAGAATTGGACCAAACAACCAATCAGCACAGGGTAGAGACAGTCCAATAAACACTGTAGAAAGTTCTATATGGGTACATCTACACTGAAAAAAACCAACCAACCAAAAAAAAAAAAAATCCCAAAAACCAGTGGCAGTGAATCTCAGAGCCTGGGTCAACTGACTTGAGTTTGTGGGCTTGTGCCGCAGGGCTAAAGATAGCTGTGTAGACATTTTGGCTCTGGCTGGAGTCCCGGCTTTGAGACCTCTGGGTCTCTGAGTATGGGCTTCAGCCCAATTTGGAATTTTTAGCCTCATAGTGTGAGCCCGAGTCAGTTGATGCAGGGCTGGAGACTTGCTGCTGTGGATCTCCTTATGCAATGTAGACATATCCTGAATGTCCAGAGGGTCCTTGCTTCTGCTTCTACCAGTTGGAGTCTCTGCTTGTCTTCTTTCTGCACCTTTATCCCAAGGCCTCATTGCGGGGGTGGGGGAGGTGAGGCACCACCTGGGTCTTAGTGCCCCCAGAGTAAAGGTGGTCTCTTCCCTGCACATTTGTGGGTCCAGGGGTCTGTGAGAGGAAGGGGTGGCCCTGGCTGGGCCCCATTTTACCTTTTCCCCCCATTGCTGCAGTCCCTGCTTTGGCTGCTTCTACTCTTTCTGACAGGAGTTTCTCTGACTGGCTCCTCTCTGTAGTTTTTCCCCAAGGCCACATGGCCAGGCGGGAGGGAAGGCATCTATGTCCTCTTGGGCTACCTGTCCTAATGTTTTTTTTTTATCAGTAGAAAAAATGTTATATCAGTAAGCAAACTAATAGAATTCAAATAATGATATTAAATAACTCCCAGAGTCCAGAAGAATTTGTATACTTTCTAAATTTCTGACTTCAGTGGGAAGAATCTCATCTGGTTTCTTTTTGCATAAATCTTCATTTGCAATTGGCATACCTCAGAATTTTACCTTTAAAAGGTGCATAAATACATTATTTTAAAGATAAACTTAATTTTCTCTTGGAGTGAGTTGTCTCAAGAATAGCTCTTTTCCTGCATGAAATTTCTTTTAAGCAAATCTTAACACCCATCCTTAGAAAACATCAGAGTATGTTAATATGGGTATTACAAGACTCTACTTTTCTAAAATTTACTGCAATTCCTTCTTCAAACTGAACAATAGTCAGAGTCAGCGAACCAAGTGAGTTTTGTGTTGCTGTGTCCTTGATGTTTCTAATCATATTTGTGTTCTTACTTGCTAATTCATAAAGTTTTGTAATCAGTCTTGGTTCTCCCAATACTTAATACAAACTAGTGAAGGTCTGCTGTATTCTTGATCTGGCAAACTTTCTGATTACTAAAAGCATGGGTAGAGTCTGGATTCAATGAGCACCTGGCATCAGATGAGTGTAGTTTTAAACAATAAGTGATGCACAGTAGTGTCTGCCAAATGTGCATATAGCATGTTTACGTTATATTTGCTAAGTTCCTATGTGAACTATGTGAAGTCTTGGAAGCACTTGTTCCCTTAATTCCACAAAAAGTTATAAAATGTTCAGCAAGTCCCAACAATGATTTCATTCTCCTGCTGAGGTGTTAGCTTGTTGAGGGTTAGAATGTACTCTTTGATACTAACTTTCCAACTTGGCAAAACTACTTTAATTTCACTGTTCACAGAAATAAATGGACGCTTGTCATGGAATGTTAAAAAGTAAAATTTAATGCTGCTTTGTCTGAAAGTATCAATGTATAGTACTTATTTGCCAGCTGTGTAAAGCAATGTTTTCACCAAAAGACTTAAACGTAGCCCTTAAAATAGCAAAAACTCTGTTGGTATTATGTTATAAAATGTCAAATATTTTTTACAGTTACAGTATAAACTTTAATTAAGGAAACGTGCTAAAACTAAAGGTAGGAATAAGCAAGGTAAGATAATACCGCAGCAGTATATGTCAAAGGGGAATGAAATATTACCATGTGAAATGGATAATGGAATCTCATATTGTTGTTCATCCTACATCCTCAGCCTATTCTGTAGCTAACAATCTTTTAATTTGGAGCATACTCTAACAGAGACCCCTAGTTGCAATAGTCATGCAATTTTTTTTGCAAATATTTATACTCCCTTGTCAGCTTTAAATTTCTCATAACTTATTAATATAGATAAAAACAGAAGGTGGCTGCTAAAATGGAAATCAATCTGGGACTAATGGCATGTTGCATTTAAGAAAACTGAATTCTGAACAATGCTGTCAGTGCCAAATGGCACGATAAGATCGTAAATATAGTGCCCGACAGAACTGTAAATATAGCACAACTGCAGTCCATTTTTGATCCTGGTTTGTTTTTTTGTGATTTTTTTTGTAACTAATTTTTATAAAAGAAACAAATACAAGAAAGGTAAACATTTTACAGCTTGTATATGTTACCGAATACTGCACATCTCACAGGATATTGAATAAAATCATGCAACTTTACAACTTGTCAAAGCTGCAAGACCAGACAATACAAAATCAGACAATATTACACAGATATAACATGCTAGAGTGGAGGTAACTATAATGATAATCAAAAGACAAATACAAATAGGCAAAAATATAGGAGAGGGTTGTGGAGTATGACAAGGGAGGGGAAAGAGAGAAGTCAGGTGGAATGGAAGTCTGGCAGTATTTGAGTGAAGCAGACTTTATCCAAATGTATCAAGAGATGGAGACCAATTTCCTTGATTTAATAAAATTGTTCTCTCTTTTGGTAAGCTATTTTTTTCTTTTGCTGGTAACTTAGACAGGTCTGAATACCACTGTTTTATTCTGGATATAAGCCCTACTCCTCCATTTTTGTAAAATCATGTCGCTGTCAAGAAACTTAAGTCTTTGTGGTGGATTAAACTCAGCGTAGTAGGTACATAACCTAGGATATAATTTTCATCTGATGTTTGGTTGCTGAAGCTCAGCACCATTTTCACTCATGCCCACCTCTCTCCACAGCTGCTTGGCTGCTGGACAGTCCCATAGCATATGCATCAGAGTTCCTCTTTCTTTGTTACAGTGCCAACAAACATCAGAGGACAGGGCCCCCATCTTGCACAACCTCTCTGTCTTCCAGTACATTTAAAATAGAAACTTTTGCAGTATATCAGGCATAGCTTGAGATCCATAGAAGAATTTTTAACATTCCATAATGTGCTGTCATTGGGGTTCTTTTAAGGGCTGTGATAACTCCCCTTCCCACGCTTCCACAAAGAATTCCAGACCAGTAGAGTTCCTCTTCATTAATAAAGCATCTTGGCCTCAAAGGACTCCACTGGCTAGCAACATTGTACTGAGCTACCTTAAGGTCCGTATGGATCCCAGAAATATGGCATGAGGCAATGGTAATTGCCATTCAAAAGCCTGGAAAGCCGCCTGATGAAGCAAGAAGCTATAGGCCAATTTCTTTACTATGTATGACCTATAAACTTCTTGAACGTATCATCCTCAAAAGAATACACCCTTTTATTGAGCCAATTATTCTTGTTGAACAGGCAGACTTACGGCCAAAACGTAGTTGTTGTGACCAAGTTCTGGCACTTACAACTCACATTGAAGCTGGCTATCAAAAAAAACCCCTAAAGACTGGCACAGTATTTGTTGACCTGTCATCTGCGTATGATACTGTATGGATTAAGGGCCTGATGCTGAAACTTGCTAAAATTATACCTTGCTACCAAACACTTTACCTGCTGTGGACCGTGATAATAGACGCCTACAGGTGTACCTTGGTAATAGAATCATAGAATTCTCAGGAGGTCATCTAGTCCAACCCCCTGCTCAAAGCAGGACCAATCCCCAACTAAATCGTCCCAGCCAGGGCTTTGTCAAGCCTGACCTTAAAAACTTCTAAGGAAGGAGATTCTATCACCTCCCTAGGTAACGCATTCCAGTGTTTCACCACCCTCCTAGTAAAAAAGTTTTTCCTAATATCCAACCTAAACCTCCCCCACTGCAACTTGAGACCATTACTCCTTGTTCTGTCATCTGCTACCACTGAGAACAGTCTAGAGCCATCCTCTTTGGAACCCCCTTTCAGGTAGTTGAAAGCAGCTATTAAATCCCCCCTCATTCTTCTCTTCTGCAGACTAAACACTCCCAGTTCCCTCAGCCTCTCCTCATAAGTCATGTGTTCCAGTCCCCTAATAATTTTTGTTGCCCTCCACTGGACTCTTTCCAATTTTTCCACATCCTTCTTGTCGTGTGGGGCCCAAAACTGGACACAGTACTCCAGATGAGGCCTCACCAATGTCGAATAGAGGGAAACGATCACGTCCCTTGATCTGCTGGCAATGCCCCTACTTATACATCCCAAAATGCCATCGGCCTTCTTGGCAACAAGGGCATACTGTTGACTCATATCCAGCTTCTCGTCCACTATAACCCCTAGGTCCCTTTCTGCAGAACTGCTGCCGAGCCATTCGGTCCCTAGTCTGTAGCGGTGCATGGGATTCTTCCATCCTAAGTGCAGGACTCTGCATTTGTCCTTGTTGAACCTCATCAGATTTCTTTTGGCCCAATCTTCTAATTTGTCTAGGGCCTTCTATATCCTATCCCTACCCTCCAGCGTATCTACCTCTCCTCCCAGTTTAGTGTCATCTGCAAACTTGCTGAGGGTGCAATCTACACCATCCTCCAGATCATTAATGAAGATATTGAACAAAACCGGCCCCAGGACCGACCCTTGGGGCACTCCACTTGATATCGGCTGCCAACTAGACATAGAACCATTAATCACTACCCGTTGAGCCTGACAATCTAGCCAACTTTCTATCCACCTTATAGTCCATTCATCCAGCCCATACTTCTTTAACTTGCTGACAAGAATACTGTGGGAGACCGTGTCAAAAGCTTTGCTAAAGTCAAGGAACAACACGTCCACTGCTTGCCCCTCATCCACAGAGCCAGTTATCTCGTCACAGAAGGCAATTAGATTAGTCAGGCATGACTTTCCCTTGGTGAATCCATGCTGACTGTTCCTGATCACTTTCCTCTCCTCTGAGTGCTTCAGAATTGATTCCTTGAGGACCTGCTCCATGATTTTTCCAGGGACTGAGGTGAGGCTGACTGGCCTGTAGTTCCCAGGATCCTCCTTCTTCCCTTTTTTAAAGATGGGCACTACATTAGCCTTTTTCCAGTCGTCCGGGACTTCCCCCGATCGCCATGAGTTTTCAAAAATAATGGCCAATGGCTCTGCAATCACATCCGCCAACTCCTTTAGCACTCTCGGATGCAGCGCATCTGGCCCCATGGACTTGTGCTCGTCCAGCTTTTCTAAATAGTCCCGAACCACTTCTTTCTCCACAGAGGGCTGGTCACCTCCTCCCCATGCTGTGCTGCCCAGTGCAGTAGTCTGGGAGTTGACCTTGTTCGTGAAGACAGAGGCAAAAAAACCATTGAGTACATTAGCTCTTTCCACATCCTCTGTCATGAGGTTGCCTCTCTCATTCAGTAAGGGGCCCACACTTTCCGTGACTTTCTTCTTGTTGCTAACATACCTGAAGAAACCCTTCTTGTTACTCTTAAGATCTCTTGCTAGCTACAACTCCAGGTGTGATTTGGCCTTCCTGATTTCACTCCTGCATGCCCGAGCAATATTTTTATACTCTTCCCTGGTCATTTGTCCAATCTTCCACTTCTTGTAAGCTTCCTTTTTGTGTTTAAGATCAGCAAGGATTTCACTGTTAAGCCAAGCTGGTCGCCTGCCATATTTACTATTCTTTCTACACATCAGGATGGTTTGTCCCTGTAACCTCAATAAGGATTCTTTAAAATACAGCCAGCTCTCCTGGACTCCTTTCCCCCTCATGTTATTCTCCCAGGGGATCCTTCCCATCAGTTCCCTGAGGGAGTCAAAGTCTGCTTTTCTGAAGTCCAGGGTCCGTATTCTGCTGCTTTCCTTTCTTCCCTGTGTCAGGATCCTGAACTCGACCATCTCATAGTCACTGCCTCCCAGGTTCCCATCCACTTTTGCTTCCCCTACTAATAATAAGACCAGCTCACCCCGTATCATAAACAACGGGCTACCACAAGGCTCTGTACTTGCACCAACCCTTTAAAATATTTACATAAGTGACGTGCCTCCAACTAAATCAAGCAACATCCTAAGTCCCGCAAGCCTTTCTGGGAAGGCTTCGTTAAGCTTCATGCAATTGGGCTACGATCAGAAGGAGGCTTGGAAAGCAGATTGAGCTAAACAAGACTTAAAAAATAAGCACCTTGTGCCAGATCCCCCACAGAACATTCCTAGGTTTGACTTGGTCAACTCTGAACTGAATTCAAACCAACCATGGTAGATGCGAATATCTAATGCATAGGGCCCTATCAAATTCATGGCCATGAAAAACGCATCACAGATACTGAAATCTGGTTTCCCCCATGAAATTTGGTCTTTTGTGTGCTTTTACCCTGAACTATACAGATTTCATGGGGGAGACCAGTGTTTCTCAAATTGAGGGTCCTTCCCCAAAAGGGAGTTGCGGGGGGAGGGGTTATTCTAGGGGGGTTGCGTATTGACACCCTTAATTCTGCATTGTCTTCAGAGCTGGGTGGCTGGAGAGCAGCAGTTGTTGGCCAGGTGCACAGTTCTGAAGGCAGTGCCCCGCCAGCAGCAGCGCAGAAGAGTAGCAATACTATACCGTGCCATCCTTTACTTCTGCGCTGCTACTTTCAGAGCTGGGCAGCCAGAGAGTGTCAGCTGCTGACTAAGGGCTCAGCTCTGCAGTCAGCAGTGCAGAAGTAAGGATGGCAATACCACACCATGCCATCCTTATTTCTGCACTGCTGCTGGCAGTGGTTCTGCCTTCAGAGCTGGGCTCCCGGCCAGTAGTCGCTGCTCTCCAGCTGCCCAGCTCTGAAGGCAGGGCCATCGCCAGCAGGAGTGCAGAAGTAAGTGTAGCAGTACTGCAACCTCTTCCCCCCCCCCATAACCTTGCAACCCCCTCACAACTCCTTTTTGGGTCAGAACCCTCACAATTACACTACCATGAAATTTCAGATTTAAATAGCTGAAATCATGAAATGATTTTTAAAATGTCATGGCCCTGAAATTGACCAGAATGGACCATGAATTTGGTAGGGCCCAACTAATGCACAAATAGAAAATCAAGGACTCCCCGGCAGTGTTCCCTCTAACTTCTTCCATCCATGTGTGAATTTTGTTATGTGCACCATATTGAGGTAATGTGCGCCACCAGTAAGAACAATAAACCTGGATATAATATATATTTTTAAAATGTTACCATAGGGATAATTACTCCAGTGAGGACAGGTTAGGCATTTTAGAACTCACTACTCAAAGAATTAAATTTAAGCGTAAGAGAGAAATAAAAATTATGAAATGCATAGACCAGTCAAAAAATTAAAACAACACACTTTGAAAGAAGTATCAAGTAACAACGATAATAATACAAATATATGTTGAGAGCAGGGTGGATAAAAATAAATGATTAAAAAAAATAATAATAAAAATCAGATTTCTTTATTTAAATTGGATTTTTTTAAATAAAATGCTTTTTGAGGAAAAAACCTATCTAAAAATAGTTTTAATTAAGATACATTATAGCCCAAAGATATCTCATCACAGAATAGGGATTATAAATTATAATTCTGTAGTATGAGACAATATATTCATGTAATGTTTAAGAAAAGTTTTGTAAATGAGTTCCAATAGTGCATGGATTAGGGACCCAATATTATGGGGCTCCAGGGGCTTCTGTATAGATTATTGAGGTTAATCGTTCTATCTACCCAATGGGACTCAGTGCTCAGTCTAGAAGATACCATCAGAGATGCTTAGTTTTGCAGTTCTCAAACTGTAGATTTGTATCTCCAGAGATAACATGCTTGTTAACAGCAAAAATGTTTTAAAATAAATAAATACTATATAGTGGTGAGAAATAACAGACTTCAACCCTATTGTCCCTCTGCAAATTTGTGTACACGGAGTCAATCCCTTACACTTCTCTCTAAAAGTGCAAAGTTTCAAAAAGTTCAATGAATAGAAGATTGTTGGGGGTGGAATAGATCTGACAAGCAGAAGACGTCTGGAGATAAATGTGAGAATGGAGGGACAGGCAGTAGAAACAAAAGTGAAACTGTTTGAGCAGCGTATTCCAGAAGTCTTGAGGTCTTTCTGAGTGTAGCCTTCATTGATTTGAGATCTACCATACCATTCTCTCACTAGAAGGGAAAACTATAATGGTAGTAGGCTGTAAAAGAGACCCAGTTTGGGAATAAGAACCATTCAAGAAATATATGTATGTTGATGTTTTAAAGAAAGTCAAACCAGTGAACTGGTGGAGGTCACTTAAGCACTTGGATTCAGAGTTTGTTGAAGTGATAATCTCACTTTTAACAGCAGTAGAATATTTTCTTCCTTTGGACTAATTCATTCCAAATTGAGAAATCGTTTGGGACCTGAAAAAGCTTGTTTTTCTTTTCCATATTATGAACAAACAGGAAAATGAAGGTGAAGACGACTGAGTTAGCTGCAGAAGACAATATTTTAAGTTTCTCATGTTGACCTGGCTGACATAGTTGATTTAATTTTTTTAAAATATTTCATTTAACTATTTTAATTAAAAACAATTTTAACAAAAACAAACCTGATTTTAAACAACTCAAATGTTTAACTAAATTCAAAAATTCATACGCTTGTTTTGTTGAAATATTATATGTTTGCTGTTGAAGAAAAAAATCCAGAATACATAACATTGTTGTTTTAGTGAAATAAAACAATTTAAATGTCTGTCTGGTGATGTTCTCCTCTTAATATAGCATGGCAAGAAAATCCTTCAAATATTAATGATTAACCTGTTGAATTGGAGATCGTTCGCCACCCAATGACTTCATAAAAATCTGCTTCAATTACCTTTGGTAAATGAAATAACCAAACAATCATTCATTTTCTGATATAGCTGTAAAATTAATCTGAAAAGTTTTCAAAATAAGTCACTTGAAAAATGTATAGTATGTACCTTTGAAAAATGAAACCTGCATCTACCTCTGAGTTGTGAAGAATATGTATTAAGGTTATAACAACCAGCAAGAATGCACTTTTATGTAGAAATCCATGAGTAAATAGAGTCTTCCTGACTGGTGATTTAAATCAAATCCACCCTGGTTGGGAGGTGAGTATGAAAGACTGTGTATGTGTGTGAGAGAGAGACAGAGACAGACAAGCGCTGCCCCTTTAAGTATGCTGCCCTTTAAAGTAGATCCGCACTCCAGCAATCTGAAGCCTGCTTGTTCAGAGACAGCAACAGCTGCTAGCAAGCTACCTCCATCCTATGCCCTGTAGTGTCTTCCACACCCGCTCTGTGGTGATGGGTACAGGAGCTGGGGGAGGGCGACACCCTGACATCAGTGCCTTCTCCCCACCCTGCACAGCAAGCAGGAGGCTTCTGGAAGCAGCTGGCCAGGGGTTCCAAGGCAGAGGGCAGGAGCAGCACTGCAGTCGGGGAGGGGACACCTGAAGTGCAAGACACTTGATAGCCTGCTGAGTGGCTTCCCGGCCGCGCAGCTTAGAGGGAACTTAGCTCCCTGGTGTGCGAGTGTGGGTTCCTATGACAGACCATCGAACATATCACTACCTACTGCAAAAAGAAAAGGAGTACTTGTGGCACCTTAGAGACTAACCAATTTATTTGAGCATGAGCTTTCGTGAGCTACAGCTCACTTCGCTGTAGCTCATGAAAGCTCATGCTCAAATAAATTGGTTAGTCTCTAAGGTGCCACAAGTACTCCTTTTCTTTTTGCAAAGACAGACTAACACGGCTGTTACTCTGAAAACTACCTACTGCCTAATTTATAAATATGAAGGAGGCATTACTGCAATAAATTCTACTACTTCTGAGGTAGCCATTTGGCTCGATCAATTTCAGGTGACATTGTACTTGCTGTTCTATACCAGCCGTATGAAAGAATAATAATAAAGAAAGCATACATAATGGACATGGGCCTAGGAAGTTTATGAAACATTTCCAAGGTTCCCAGTAGCTCTGAAGACTCTGGCAGTCATGTAGCGTCTGGTCCAAACTGATACATTAGTAAGTGTTTTAGTTGTAAGTCCTCAGGTATCAGGGGGTAGCCGTGTTAGTCTGTATCCACAAAAACAATATCTGAAGAAGAGTTTTTGTTTTTTTTTTACCCATGAAAGCTTATGCCCAAAATATTGTCATCAGTGAGAAGTTAAGACTCTGGGAAATTGCAGGTGTCTATTTCCTAGAACTAATGTTTAGATGCATAATGGGATTTGGCTGTTGTTCGATAGCCGCACCATTAATCCCAGGCCTTTACTTCATATGTTTTTGGCAGCTTTCTCAATTTTTCACACTTTTCAGTCCTTTAGGGTTAAAACTTTGCCTGTTAGTAAATTTTCTTAGCAATGTATTAAGACAGCAAACAAAATGGGAAGATTCTCTGCCCAGTCTGTAGCACATCAGCATTTAAACTCCAATTAAATCTATGGAATTGAAATGGAGAACAAACCAGTCTTCAGATGATAGAGTTCCTCCCTACTCCTCTGGACCTAGTGCAGGTTGGAACCAATGTAATAGAGGTGGTGGGTTATGTAGACTATTTTAAATACTATTATTAAATGAAGACTCTCTCCGACTATATGCCAAGGTTCTAATTTGACATTACCAATTCACTGTTTACTAGTCAGACTGCAGCTATAGTTGCTAATTGGACAGAGAGACTGTTATGTCCACCCTACGCTGTTTTTTCCAGTTGGAGAAAGAACTTTGGGTGGGTTTTTTATACATATTTTCTTCTCTCTTTTCCCCTCATTTTCCCCTTGTTTTGATTTGCTTTTTCAATTTAAAAAAAGCATAATTGTTCTCTCCAGTTATGTGCTACTTATAACTCTTTTTGAAATATTAAAAGATACACTTAGCTAAATTGAAAATAGAATTAGCAAATTAGAAAATAGTTATGATAATTAAACAGTAACTCCATTGATAGGTGTAGGAAGGCAAGGCAAGTCCATTGGCAACAGAGGTCATTAAACAGGAATTTGCATTACTGCTCCTGTTATCTCTTTAAAAACTTCTGTAATTAACTTTCTGTACTGAGTGTGACTCTTTCCTTTAGATGTTTTCAGAGATGTCTGCACAAAATGACCTTAGTTCCCCCATCTCGAATTCTGCTTTTTCTGCTGACTGAATAGGTACCATGAGGTTGAAACCAAAGGCCATAGTGTCAGAATGTGAATTTAGGTAACTTCTCCCCATTCCCGTAGTGTAACGCTCTGCTTTTAATTTAGTTACGTGAAAAAGGTGTTTGGTTTTCTTTTCTGGAAATGAAAATGGTGGAAGCAGGTGACTTTTTGTTTTGTCCTGGAAAAGGGATGAATAAGCAGCATTTGCAGTTAATTGCTTTTGTACATCTCCACTTGATAATCATGTTGACTACTTATGATCCGGAACTGGAGTGCTACAATCCAAGTAAATAAGCAGAGTTCTCTGCTATGCTTTCTTAAAATGCATACAGTTTTATCTTTTTCTCCTTTTCTACTAAAGTATAATCCCTTCAGATTGGCAGACATGGGATCTCTTTAATAGCTAGAGTTGTGGACTAGTTATGTATTAAGACTGGGGTTTAGATTGCCTGCTGGAATTACGTGCCTAATTCCTATTGATTTTCAATGGGAGTTAGTTGCTTAACTTCCTTAGGCACCTTTTGAAAACACCACTTTAAAATAATGGTTGAAATCGATACCACCTTTGTGTGTAAGGCGGAAAGATGTGATATTATTGACGTCTTAAGATACATTATTCATTTGATTATATAAAACAGCAGAGTAAATCAAGCACAATATGATCTGTTTTTTGCTTTTATAAATGCTTTGTGAAACAATAAAATACATGTACCTGTGGGAACCCTGGGTACTGGGAGATGGACCATTGATCAGATCTGGCATGGCAAATTTTACATTTGTGAAGTCACCATTGTTAATGTCTGTGTGCACTTGAGAAGCGTTTTTTCCCAAGCCTGTTGTTCAACTCCATATTCTGAAAGTGTTGTTAATGTGTGTAATGTGTCATTCTGTTTCAGACAAAACCCGGAAACAACATTTGAAGTGTATGTTGAAGTAACCTGTCCAGGGACAAGCAGCATTGGAGCAGGTACTGTTTTGCATTTGAATTCTACTTTACTTTTTATGTCAAACTTTTCAGAGATCATATAATATAATCTACAATAGTGATGCAAACACTAAAATGTTTTCTAAAAACTTAAGGGAGCACGTTACTACGGTATACAGTTTTAGTCTTTGATTTTACGGATTGAATCCTCTAAAATTTTAAGAACAGGATTAGGAGTTAGGAAATCCTGAGTTCTAATTCAGACTTTTACTCAATTCATGGTCTTGGGCAAGTCATTTAACTTCTCTACCTCAATTTGCCTCATAAACTGGGGATAATGTTTACTTCACAGGGATGTTGTGAAGATTAAAATGGCACCATCAATGTAAACATCAAACTATGAACATTTTTTATCTGATGCTGTTACAAGTAATACTTAAGCAGAAACTGAAGGTTTTACAGACCTTTTGGATAGCATTTCCTACAAGGCAGCTTTCTCTTTCCTCTTGTTAATATACTGGCCAAGTCTACTCTCCTCCTTCCTCCAACATTTTCCTTTCAAAGAAGTAATAAGACCTAGAAAATAGTTATAAAACGGTTTGATTGCGACTTTTCATTATCAAAAATTACTTCATGTCCAAATAGTCCAGGCAATTTTTTCCATGCAGTATTCTTCAGGCAAAAATGATCCATATGAGTATTTCAGAAAAATTCCATAATCATCAAAACACAGACGTAGATATACTTAGATGATTTAACTATTTTTTCTTTAACTTAAGAAAGATTGACAGCAGGCAGGGAAAGCCAAGTTGAAATTCTTAATCTTGGAACTAGTTCATAGCACTCTGTTTATGAAGTCATTCTCTGGTAGGCCATCTGATAAGTGATATGAAAAGGAGAGATTGGTCAACACTTCCTGGAGTAATATCTCCTTGAGGTAGTTCCTGGAGTGAGCAGACATGAGCAAACATGTAGGCTGGTGGATTATAATGAGCCTGAAGGTGGCTGGGATTTTTAGGAGTGTACCAATAGGAAGCCACTCATCTCCAGTTACCACCAATCAACAAATACCAAATTATGAATTACAATCAATGAAGAGCAAATAACTGTCTTTTTTCTGCCATTTATTTGTCCTGTCCAAAAGAGTTATAAGTAGAGTACAGTGTTGGTGTGTCCTACTGTTGTATAATCCACTATCTCTGCCATTTGACATAAATGCAAGGGTTTAATTTTATAACTGCTCCTTGTTCCTGTACATCTGATCTGTTTTTCCAGTGTCAGAAAATATGAACAAATTTAACCATAAACGTTATATTGTACAGTACTAGTGTCTGGGTATAATCTTCTCTTTGAAGTTTGTTTGCATCCCCCTGGAGGGATTAATTTCCTGCTGTGGGAAGGGGGTTAAAAAGTGCTGCAAGTACTTTACTGGTTTTTAATTGGAGGATTTAGTATGCACTTTGTTCTATAAACAAAGTGATTCTGTGGGAGCTGAATTTTGGTTTTTGTTTTTGTTTTGTATAGTGATATGTTAGCACCAGCCAAATCTTCAGAAATTGTTCTTTTTTTAAGTGATGGTATAAAAAAAAAATTGGGGAGGGGATTATGTGGCGCTAATCTGCTACCAGATAGCTTTTAAAATAGTTTTAAAGTGATTCATATTGAATCAGAAATTTCTAAATGCATATTCCATCATTTAAAATATTTTTTTACCCTTTTTCAGACAGGTTCTTGACATGTTTATCCATTCTAGTACATGTTTAATCCATGATGGGGTTTTTTTTTTTAGTGATTTTATGATAAATGACACAGAAATGTATATACATGTTTTATTGCAATAAAGAGTGACTGGAAAAGGCACACTCAACAGCTAGAAACAGCTGTTGTGGACTTCCAAGTGTTTACAATCTAAGTGTGTATAAAGTGTAAAAAGAACAGTTTTATCAGGGGTGTGTAATCAAATATATTTTCCCTCCTAATGGGGCTGAAATCATCTGATGATTTCGGGACAAATTTCTTTGATGTTCTGTGTTTTACATAATTCTTCTGTAACTTCATATGTTTTTGCTGGTATGGATTTGAAAAAATGCTGCAAAGTTTTAAAGCCACTGATATGTTATACTGAAAGTGTGTCTGCTTGTGGGGTGGTGAAAGCAGCCTCCATTTTGCTGAGGGTACTAATCCAAAAGTTTACATGGTGAGATGTTTCTTGCCATGTGTAAAATTTTAAAAAAATGCTTTTAATTACAATTGGTATGTCCTAGCTCAGTGGTTCTCAACGAGGGGTACGTGTACCCCTGTGGGTACTCAGAGGTCTTCCAGGGGGTACATCAACTCCTCTAGATATTTGCCTTATTTTACAACAGGCTACATAAAAAGCACTAGCGAAGTCAGTACAAACTAAAATTGCATACAGACAATGACTTGTTTATACTGCTCTATGTACTACACACTGAAATGTAAGTACAGTATTTATATTCCAATTGGTTTATTTTATAATTATATGGTAAAAATGAGAAAGTGTTACTGAAAAATTCCTTAATGTGTTGCGTACACAATCAGGCATAAAAATACAAGTGTCACAAGTAGTTTTTAAGTGAGGTGAAACTTAGGGGTACACAAGACATATCAGACTCCTGAAAGGGGCATAGTAGCCTGGAAAGGTTGAGAGCCACTGATCCAGAACACAAAATCAGATTATGAAAGTTTATGGGTACTAATACAGTAAAGGCCTTTTTGTCTAGAAATAAAACCATTGAAATTTTGTGAAAACATAAGTGAGTAAGTGTGTTAATTTCTTTACAGTTGTTGTTTTCCACTCAAAATAATCTAAAATTGAGTGATATACTATCTCCTGTATTTTGCTTAAAGCTGATTTTTAGGATTTAATTTTACTTGAAAATAAAAGCCTACTCATCTTGCAAAAAAAATCTGTTCTATTGTGGTTTCATGTCTTTTTAAAGTAGCTATGTGTATACAATTAACTACTAAAATTCTGATTGTTCCATATACCATAGGCAGAAACCTCTGGGAAAAGGATGCTTTTTTTTTTTTTTATATTGGAACAGTTGTTACAACCATCTTCAAAAATATATAAATGTACTGGTTTCAGCTCAGATGCATGTGAACACTGATCATGATTATAAAGGCATTCAACATGTACTTTGACATATATTTTGGTTTGCATGGGAGAGAATATGTTTGTTGTTTGTTTTATCTCCTCTAATAAAAATAAAAGAACTGCCAGTCTTTTTAGTAGTGCACCAAAATTTAGTTGAGAGATTGCTTACATTAGGTGAAAGGCTATTATGGCATGAACGAATATGATAACTGTGCAGAATATGTTGCTTTAGACTTAGAGTACCACATTTCAGAAGGGTGAAGTAGCTCTGAGAGGACTCCCACAGCATGAAGGAACCATTTCCCTGACGTTTCTGTGCTCTAGGATTTCTTCCCCAGAAATTATAGGTTGAGGGAAAAGGATGGCTGACTAGAAGATAAGTTCTCTGCTGTACAAGGTGGAGGAAGAAAAAATTCCACCAAATACAATGAAGTAGACAAAGCAAGCACCTATTATCATAGTGCATAGGAACCCCAGTAATGGATCAGAATCCCATGGTGCCAGGATTCTGTACAAACAGAACAAAAAGACTGTCCCTGCCTCAAAGAGCTTACAACCTAAGTATAGAACAAGAGAGAGATTAATACGAAAAGGGGACAGGACACAAAAAGTCTGGTTACTGCAGGCGGGGCAGGTGGGGAGGTACTGGGTCATTACCTGCGCCAGCCCCTACTCAGCCAAGGCCACCTCTGATCTGTGTCAAGTAGCTGCAGCTCACAGCCCCGGCAAAGCAGGCGAGTCCTTCCTGACCCTGGCAGGGGAATGGGACGGGAAAAGCAGTGAGTGGCTGAAGAGGAGTGGATGGGGGCAGGGTCTCAGGGGGAAGAAGAATTGCAGGCGAGGCTCTGGCACTCCTACTGGAGTGTCTGGTTTTTAAATATTACCAACTTGGTAACCCTAGGGGGAGTACAAGGAAACAGTGAGACCGTACTGTCTAAAATAGACTCCTTCCCCTACCCTGTTCCTGTCTTGTCTAACACAGGTAGAGGAACAGTGTGATGGCAGCAAACATCATGTTAGTTCTACAGCTGTTTCTTGATAGGGTGGGTTTACTTTGGAGGAGATCAGCTAAATGGAAAGAAAAAAGAGGAGGAAAGAGAAGTAGGGGACAGGGCAGGGGAGGAGAGTGTTAGGAGAGGCAGGTGTGGAGTGAAGCTGAGCTGAAAACACTGTGAAGGAAAGGTAGTTAGAGGGCTGGAGCAAACAATCACTCAGCACGGAGCAAGGAAAGTCGCTCTCAGAACATTCTAGTTTTGACTGGAATGTCCAGACGTCCGTGCTTTTAGTGCTTTGAGTGCTCCTCTTTCTACCAGCTGGGGACTCTGGCTGGCTCCTCTGCGATTCTCACCCAAGGCCACATGGTAAGGGGGATGGGAAGCACTGCCAGGGTACCAGTCACCCCAGTATGTGTGTGTGTGGGGGGGTGGGGGTGGCTGTATTCCCTTCACAGTTCTGGATCTAGGGGCCTGCTGTGGGGAGGAGTGGTCCTGGCTGGGCCCCATTTTATGTGCTTCCCCTCGTGCAGCAGTCCCTGTTTTGCTTGCTTCTGTGCCTATTGGCTGGAGTCTTTCACTGGGTTGGGGTCTGGATGGAAGGAGAAATCTGTGGAGGATGTTTTGTTTACTAAGTAGGAAATAGTTTCTGGGCCAGATCCTCAGTGCTTTTTTGTGTCTACCAGACCTGGGTTGAGGGTGTTACAAATAGTTTTTATGACTCCTCTCTCAGCTGTGTCCATCCCTTACTGAGCCTTCAGTTTTGAGTTTGTTCAGTTCTAGTGTCTAATCTGCAAAATGAAAAAAGATATGTGAAAAATTTCTTTTAATGTTTGCGGTGTACTAACAATAGCCTTCCAGGAAAATCTTATAATTTATTCTCTGTGGCTGTGACTTATAAATTTTGTCTTTCCACATTTGTGGTATTTAATTCAGTTCCACCATTTACTTGTCAGTATCAGGAAGATGTGTGAGCTCTTGCTTTTGTATATTCACCAACCTTATTTCGGCAATTGTAGAATTCCCAGTGAATCACTTCTGTAACCTTCGAGATGCTAAATGAGGTGTGGGATGCACATTTTGAAAACCATTAGACTAACGAATCTCATTTGCAACTACACACATTTGAGTAACTATAATGCTTTTAAGGAAATATGTATTTAAGGAAAAACAATTAACCAACCAGTTTTCCATCCTTGACCTCTTGGCGGCTGATCTTGACTTCAGTGGGAGCAGGTTCAGGCCTTTGATGAATTTAAGATGGGTAATCATTTTTAAGACCTTACTTTCTAGAATTACATGAGAACTCGTAACTGGTCCTATCTTAGCTTTTCAATTGTGATTCTTTCTTAACTGGGTTTGTCAAGACTTCACACTTTTTTACTTAATACTTGAATAATGCAGTTTACTGAGGGTTTTGCTTTTATTAGTTCCACTGTATAGCACTCCTCTGAAGTTGTTACCATGTGCTGATAAAAATGCTGACGCCTTCTCAGTAGTTGTCTCAGCTGCAGAATAGAACAGGAAGAATAGAATTGGCAACTTTTTTGGCAGGTATACTGTATTGAAGTGATCTGGTGGGGATTTTAATATCCCCTGTGCTTTTGAATGATGTCAGGGGGCCTATGCTAAACATATACTTCTCTCCAGGGTTCAAATTGAAGTGGTAATACAGTGTTACTTATTACAATAAATATTGTAATGGATTTAATAAACTTAGGGAAAGATTGTGGGAGAGAGGAGTTCCTCTGGTTAAATACTCCAATACATCAGTACTCCAAAATTTTTAGAAATGGTTATATATATATATGTCAAAAGTGTTGACTCAACACTATCCTTTTCTTCATGGTATCATGTAAATACTAAGTAATGACTTGGAACTGTACCTTTTACTTTATTGAGTCAAAGTTGTCATAGAAGAAGAGAGCTAGCTAAGTGTTCTAAATTAAGAAGAGCCCCCAAGATATATAATTGAAGTAAAATAAGCTCCTAATATTATGCAGCTAGGGACTAGAAGGCCAACTCTTTATTCCACACAGAATTTCAATCATCTTTTGCTTTCTCACATTTCAAGTGAATTGAGAGTTCTTATAAAGATAGACATTCAGAAGGATAGCAACAGCAGTTTTATTGAGGACTTTATTCAGTAACTTGAGAGACTGGTGCCTAAGCTAAACTGTGAATGGCAGAAGACAATCTGATACTGAGGAACGTTTTATGAGTGGTTTGTATGTCCCTCTGCCTTGCCGCATTTTACAGAGAATCACTGTCTGTGTTGAAGAGTAGAAAGGTTATAATTCTGACTGATTTTCTTGCTTTGCCTTACATTCAGGTGTGAACAGATACTGCCTGCCACTCTAAAGAAGAGTTGTTGTAGCCATGTTGGTCCCAGGATATTAGAGACAAGGTGGGTGAGGTAATATCTTTTGTTGGACCAACTTCTGTTGGTGAGAGAGACGTGGTTTCGAGCTTACACTACTGGTTACATTAGTGTAAGTAAGCTTCCGCTAGTGTAAGCTCGAAAGCATATCTCTCTCACCAACAAAAGTTGTTCCAACAAAAGATATTATCTCAACCAGCATGTCTCTCTAAAGAAGATTAATTTGAGCTGCTGCTAAGAAGGCTAGGTTCTTGGATTAGGATGTCTATTTTAGAGGCTTCAGAGTTGTGAATTAGTCTTGCCTCTGGAATTAAATTACATTCAGCCCAGATAAAAGTTGATATATCATGGGATAATAAAAGTAACACTTGTTGGCCAGAAGACATCAGTGTTGCATTGTCTTTGTTTTTTGATTGTTTTGTTATGTAATATAAAATGAACATGATTGAGAGAGTGGTAAGTTGATTGCCTTGGGTGCATATTCCTATTTAAAAACAATTACTATAGAGTTTAGAACTTGATAGGATCTTAAAGATTATATCTGCTGTCATCATTTGTATCTTCTGTCAACATACTGGGTGCTTCAGGCTCTGCCTGCGGGCTACTTGAAGTTGCCATGGTTTAAGATAAGAACTTTTATAATTAAAGTCAAATGTAAAGTCTTAAATGGTTTTCTCAGACAATGTCGAACACACACACACACACACACACACACCCCCCCCACCCCATGGGACAGAGACTGTTGATGCTTTTCAAAGTTGACTTAATAAAGAAGCTAAACCGCACCAATAGTAGACTGTTTCTTGAATTAAACCTGGAAAGATCAAGTTTTCCTTGTCCTTCTCTGAGTTAGATGAAAAGCAGATAACAAAAGGGTATGTTGGATTATGGCTGGGTCATTCTTAAACTGATAAATGTTTTGGACATTCCATATTAAAGCTATCCATTCGCATTTTAATTCAGTCAGTTATGCTTAGGTATTGCAGGCTGTATCTCTGGTGTGTGATATTTTCTTGTTCATTGCAGTACCTATGTGCAGTGGATGAATTGGGAACAAAATAAGTTGCCTTATTCTTTATTATTTTAAGATGCATGTACTAATGTTTTTTTAAATTGCATTTCCTTTTCTTAAATTGAAAGAAGGGGGCAAATGCGTTGTATGAACTCAGTGACGCCTTCACGTCCAGAGGAGAGCTAATACGCTGTATTGACCTCTCATAATAATCAAAATTGTGTAAAATGAAAGTGTGTAGGTGGAGTTTGAATGCAGAAAAGGACCAGTGCTGTCATTAACACAGTAGTCCTTCAGCCTTCTGACTAAACTTTGAGCCTACTGAATTCAAACTTGAGAAAACAAAGAACAAATATATGGGGAAGCAGAGAACGTGAAAGCTGTCCAATTCCAGTGTGATGTAGTGTATAATACGACCAACAGCAAAGTTACTAAGGAAAACAGCCTTTTGTGCATTAGATTTACTTTAATTACATAATGTAATTAATTGCATCAATGCTAAAATATATTGGAATTGTTTTTTGTATTTTTGAAGCTTGGATACGTGACATTAAATAAGTCAATCTGCACCAGGACAATGTTTGTGGTGAGCATGAACACTAAAAATAAAATATTACAGAAATATTTTATTGAAATGTTTTAATTTATATTTGTACAGTCTATAGAACATTTAAGAAAATTGTCAAATATTGTACTAAATTAAGAGTGCAAAATCAAACCTATTTGTTGTGTAACCTCTTTTCCAGTGTCAAGAAATTCTCTTTTGTTTTCATAAAGAAAACTGCTTTGTGTCATATGCCAGAAATAAGCTGTTACAGAAATTCAGGGATCTTTCTAAGACCTGTGCCAAAGATCCCCTCTTGTTAGAGGGGGAAGTGAAGAGAATTTAAGTATAACTCTTATACTAATAGTATAGAAAAAGTACATTTGTTAGTCTAAAGTAACTGATAAAAATTGTCTCTAAAGTACAAACATTTGAAGGTAAAAGCTCACAAAAGTATGATCTCTTCTCCCTATCTGCCCCTCTTCCCCCCCCCCAGTGTAGGAGGGTATAGTGTGCTTTTGTATAGGGTTTTTTGGGTAATCGCCAAAGCAGATATTACAAAACTATGTTGAATCCTTAGCTTTACCAGGCAGTGTGGCAAAAGGTCTTTCTCTCCAAGGACCTCATCTTTCATCTTTTTGTGAGTGTAGCATAAATTCTTGCTGTGTGTTCAAGGAAAAAGCTAAAATGGTTTAGTACAACTAAAGCATTTCTTTCGTATTTTTAAGAGTATCATAAGTTAGAAACCTAAATAAGATAGCATGGACAAAGTGGTAAGTGTGCTAGAGTTTAACAAATGTTTGCTGGATTAGGAAAGGAAATGTAGTTTATACTGCTTCTTTTATGATAAAGAATTTAAAGGGCCTTGCTCTAAGCCTCACCATGTGTTTCTTTCTTTTCTCCAAAACATACAACTAAGTTGAAAAAGGAGATGAATCTTAGAGGGAAACTATTAACTCTCAGGGAGTTTATTATTGTTTGAGAGAAAGGACAGCATTTGCATTTGAATTGGCTCTGAGTGTAGCATGTACCTCTAATCTTGTTCTTACTAGAAGCTGGTGAGTAGTTTAAGTACTTCCTATTTTACTTTTTATGTTCTGGCCTTGTGTAGTAACATCTTTATTTTATCAGCAGATCACAAATGCTATAACTTAAAATAATCAAAGTTCTTAGCTCAACTGAGAGATGCTGTTAACATACTCTGGTCTTAGAAGCACTTTGCAGTTGCCACTGTTTCCATAATAGGACTTGTACAAGTATAAAGTAAGAACCCTGTAAAATGGACACACAAGCATCTTGCAACAGAATCTGAGGTGCTGCTATATTCCTCTATAATATACAGAAATTTTAGCACACGTAGCAATGCCATGTCAAACCATATGAAATACTGAATATAGAAAATAATAAACTTAGTAGCAGCAAGGATGAGAGGTAAATTTCATGATGCATGTCTGTAAGCCATATATGTTTGAGTTCCAGAGTAACTTGTGACAATCACATTGAATTTTAATACCTAAAAAAATATCAAGGCTGCCTGGCATAACACTATGTAGTAAACATTTGATTTCTATGCTTAATTAATAATACAAGTTTTAAACTCATTTATCACATAATTTAAAATAATAGCAATTTTGTTTAATTTTCGTATTGTGCTCTAAATCTGGTGCCCAAGTTTGTGCCCTTCTGACTCCCTAATGCTATATCAAGGTGCATAACTTCCTAGAACATGACTCTAGAAAACTAGGCAAACCTGAGTAGAGAGAGAGAGCATTTGCAGCTATGACTCACCTCAGTGTTCTTCATCTTCCTGTTTCTTCTTGTTGGACTGCTTTCTATTGGGATACCAGCAAAATAATTATAAATGGTGATTAGGCCTTTGACAAAGAATGTGGCTGAGGTGTTACTCCCTTCTTCACTCACCTGGGACAGAAATCCTCAAAATTGTTCCCAATAAACCAGTGTGTCCCCAACACTCTATATACCTTTTGGATCAAGTAAAGTCCCAGACGGGATGTGGAGTTTAATTGAAGTGCCTGGCTCATCTTGAACTAAAAAATGAAGCTTACACCAATTTAAAAAATAAATCAGTAGGGATCAAATTTGTAGGCTATCATACAAATTCCTGTTTACCATTCAGTATTCATTAGTACAGTCTTTAGCTGTTAATGCTAGATTTAATAAAAAGCAATGATCAGAGTATTGCAATACAGTTATGGAAATGCATGCTTGGCACTTCTGTACATTAGTTTTGTAGGAAGGGAACATGCAGTGTATAATACGACCAACAGCAGCGTTACTAAGGAAAACGTTGGTTGCCAGTCTTTTCTTGTCTCTTTTTAGCTGTGTTACCTGTAAAAGATTATAGACAGAAGTATTCCATAGTTGGCTGTTGGCATATTAGTACTACTGGATATGTTTAACCAGAAAGGGAAACTCAGTATAGAAAAAAATCTCACTCACAAGACTTTACAAGAAAAAACCCTTTTGTTGGTTTATATCTTTTTTTTTTTTTTTAAAGGAGCTTGACATCTTCATCAAGTTCACAGTGGGCCTGCTTTGTTTGCTTTCTCTTGAATGTTTGATAAGATTTTTCTTCTATTGTTTTGTGCAGCAAGAACAGAACTTGCCATGGCTGAGGTGGTTTTTTTTGTAAATACACAATATGGTCATTGTCTGGTGCTGAATAATTGTGGCTGCTTTTTGTACCACCAGAACTAAGGCTTTGGCTGTGAACAGATTCCTTCTTAGTGTGAAAAGAGACTAATCCATGTAAATACAGCCCAAAAATAAAGCTTTACAGAAAAAGGGAAAGGCTGCTAAGCAGGAGGGCACAGGTCAGCAATTTAACCTTTAACCTAACAAATAAGAAGCATGAAAGTTCCCGAATTGGTTTACAAAGGCAAGCTCCTGTGATCTGTCAGTTTTTCTTTTCACGATAGAGTCGGGTGAGAAAACTGACAGCTAGTGTCTTTTTAACTGCAGGTTGAAATTAACTGCTAAATTGAAACTTTTTAGGAGGGTGAATTTTTTTTAATGGTTTAGACAAGTTATTGGTAGTCACTAGCCCCAGTTTTTATAGATTTCCTTCAATTTAAAAGGGAGGATCGGTGGTTTCTTTCTTTTTCTTTTTTTTTTTTTGGAGAATTTTTGAGAGGTTCAAGTTAGACATTGTTCATGATGACATTTCAGCTTTTGATAAAATTGAAGATTAAGGGTTTGATGAAGCACTTGTTGCAATTAACTACATGTTAATGAGTTTAAGGGGTTGTATTGTAATAACTTACTGTGAACGGGTTTTATTTTGAACAGAGTCAAAAGGTTGTGTTACTTGGTGGAAAATAAAATTTAATTTAAGGGTATGATTTTAAACTCTAGAATATGCTCATTCACAAAATTTGCAAACAGGTTTTTTTGTTTGTGCTTATTTAATCACAACAGGTAATCTTGTTAATGAGTGTTAATTTTTGCTTTAAGCTTAATGCATCTGAAGTCAGCTGTTATGTCTCACTGTAGAGAATTCTGTAACTGGTAAAGAACTTTAATTAGAGTCATTCAGATGAAAAAGAAACAATGAACTAATGACTTTAAAGTAGACTCCCTGCAGATTATTAAGAGTAGTGATTATGCTGTCTTGCTCAATATTGTAAGCAGTGTTGCAGTGATGATTCTTACCTTTGTCCATCAATGGGTCCACTGGTGCTTTCTATAAAACTTCTTTTTATGGAAATTTTTGGATTTTGGAAAGATATAATCTGTTTGGGATTTAGGTCAGTAGTTAAATGCTGTGCAGAGCACTAATTTTTAAAAGCAGTTGAAACAAAATTGGAAAAATGTAAATATGACTCAGGAAAAAGTCCAGATGAATTTCTGTTCCTGATGTTTTTTTGTCTTAGACAGTGAGTTTCAGATAGAGTTTCAAATCTCAAATAGAGAACTGTAGAAAATAATTGAAATAGTTGGGTATTAGTGCAGTTATAAAACATCCTGGACTATGTTGTTCTCTCCCCATCTTGTCTGACTTTTCTCAGGACAAATGCAGGTATATGTTTTTTTTTTGGAATGTGGATTAGAGGCTGAAGGTAAGGTTGTCTGGGTTATAAATGAAATGATCAGTTTAAAATGAATTAAGGATTTTTGATATTACATCAACAGTGAACATGACAAAATGTGCCAGCTACCAGAGACAAGATCATACCTAAGTCTTTCTGAATTTCATACAGGATATGCTGAATTATAACTAAGGGCAAGAGTATGATGAAATTCAATTTAGTGATGTCATGAGCAATGGTGATGAAACACGCTTTAATCACGAACTCCTGTACTATATTCCTTGAATGCCCAAACAGATTCTGAATCTGTGAACATACTTGTAGCCCTTGGAGTCAACTAAATTACATCATTGGGGCGGGAATGGAGGGACAAGATGAAATGAATACAAACACATGAACAAAGGATTTTTGTACTGTACTTTGCCTTAACAATCTAATTTTGGTAAATTAACCATTCTGAATGTGAAAGGGTGGTGTGTCAACTGCTGGGAAGAATATTCTAATATCTTCTTTCAGATGGAAACTAAATTTTTAGTGTCTATTCATGATGCCTAAAGCCTAATATTATTGCCTAGATTTGACGGTGTCCTCCTTGTAATTATTGTTTAGCAGATCTAACCCTTAAGATGTAGTTAAATGCCTTTCTTTCTAAAGTTCTTTACTGTTCAGCCCAGACACATAACATTTTGAAACATTTGTCAATATGCATTGGTAGTGATCCTCTTGCGAAGTGGAGCAGAGATGGTTATTGCACTCAGTCTACAGAAATTCTTTCCAATAGAGATTGCAGAAGAAGGGGAGCCAGTAGGAAGCTCCCTTCATATAAAGAACAATTGAGTTCTAGGTAGTCTGTATCTCTTCTCCTTAAGGAGTGACAAAAATAAACCAAGATCTAAGCCTGTTTTAAATCTTTTCAGCCCTCTCTCACCATTAACAGTTGGAGGGTGATGTCTCCAGTTTCAGTGGCAAACTGATGGAAACAAGTGATGCATACTGTAGATAATTAAACTGGTCACATGCAGTTTTTACTTTTAAGGCCCTGCAGAAAGCTCTATTCTTTTTTTATTGTCTTCCTCCCAAAAATTAGAGTAAATACTACTGTCTCAGTCTGTAGAAGATTGTTGAAGAGAATAGGCAAAGAAATCTTTACTATGCCAAAATGTCTGGAGCTGGATATTTCTTAAATGTGTATTTTTACTGAATATTTCAATACATAAGGAATATAAGGAAGTATAAGGAAAAGATGAAAAAAATTAATTCTTACAGTGACATGAGAATGTTAAGGCAACATCTTGGATTTTGTGGCAGAAGATTTATATATTAAAGCTGACATTATGAAAGGGGCTATGGGAGTTAGGCGCTCAACTCCCATTGAATTTCAGTGGGATTCATTGAATCCCAGCTTCAGCTCCTTTGAAAAATGTCATCCTAAATAACTACTTAGTCTTGAATTAAAATATCAGTTAAAAGGAATTGTGTTAAATGTAGCCTTATCACTTAAATGAGCAACTGTCCTTCAGATTATTTCTAGTGCTATAGCGATACAAGACACTTAAGAGATCTGTAAGATGATGTCCCAACATAAAGACCTACAGTCAAAGGGTCCAGTACTGCTCCAAAATTTAACTCAGTGGCAAACTTTCCATTGACTTCAACCAAGATCAAGAACTAAATTTATAGAATGTACAAACAAAATATTAGATGGGTGACCAATGGTGAAGTGAGACTGCAACAGAAAATCAGATTGCTTGGCTTGTTTAGGATTAGGTGTGCTTCTCGTCAGTTGAAGGTTTGTTCCCATTTTATTTAAACTGTTTGCTTTCATTTTTTCATAGGAAGCAGGAGAGTAGAGTCAATAGTGTGTGAGGAACAGCTCAGGGAGGGAATTGGAGAGGTGGTGCAAGCTAATGTCCAGAAGAGGAGGTTCGTACAAATGAGCTGGTCTGGTCTATTTTGAATCAAATGTGGCAGAGTCAAAAATCATATCTATATTTTAGGGTTCAGTTGAGTCAAACTGAATTCTTAAGAATTTAGCCCTGATGTGATGTGATGTGAAGCCACAGTAGAGAGAGCTGGGATAGCTCAGTTGTCACGGCGTCTCCGGACGATGCTCTGGAACTGCTCCCTATGAAGCCAGTCAGGACTTGGGTGAAGTCTTTGGGCTGGCTGGGAATGTGGAGTGAAGTGCAGACATGGTTGTCTGGCTCACTGCACCCCAAAATGGACTCGGCTGAGGGGCCCTGTTCTCCTCTTTGTGAGCAGACTGTCTGCAGGGCAAAAAGCTCACACGGCTTCCACCTTCCTGGGTCTGACCTCGGAGCATTCAGCATCCTCTGCCCCTCCATGCACTTCCCACAGTGAGCCCACCCAGGCAGGGTCCTGGGGAAGCCAGAGGGTCCTGCACCCCAACTTCGCAGTCAGACGTGACTCTTAGCCAGCCAGTAAAACAAAGGTTTATTAGATGACAGAAACATGGTCTAAAACAGAGCTTGTAGGTACAGAGAACAGGACCCCTCAGCCAGGTCCATTTTGGGGGGCAGTGAGCCAGACAACCACGTCTGTATTTCACTCCACGTCCCCAGCCAGCCCAAAGACTTCACCCAAGTCCTGACTGGCTTTGTAGGGAACAGTTCCAGAGCATCGCCTGGGGACTCTGTGACAACTGGTGGCAGTGGTGGGATGCGAACCCACGGCTCTTAGCTGCCTTCCAAGGCACGGGATAAGGGTATTGGTGGTATAGGGGTGAGCATAGCTGCCTTCCAAGCCTTCAAACCTGCTGGCAGACCTTGCTCCCTTTCCTGGTTGGCATAGTTGCCATATGGGTCGGGGACTGCAGAGGACAATCTGGTGGTAAAAGTGTTCTATTGAGAAGTTTTGTTCTAGTGCTAACTCATTGCTGTGACTTAATGAACTATTGGTAGAAAAGTACACCTTATTTTATTTACAGCCATTGCATATCTGAATAACCTTCTCTCTGTAGTACAATCAAAGTGGCTGAATAAGGAAAATTTTACTAATACATGAGGATGCTTTGAACTCAGTAACTACTTTTCTGTTCGAGACTTTCTCCTAGAAATTTACAATGTAGTGATTCAATCCATTTCTTCCATTTCCAACTCTAAATTACTTTGCTATCTGTTGTTTCCATTTTTACTAGTGTCCAGTAAATAGATTTTCCTAGAAGTGTTCACCATGATGATGCCTATCGCCTAGAACACTTTCCCTGTATGATAGATGATGTTCCTATTTGATCTAGTGTCCAAAAACGTAGGAATGTCACTGTACATCCAGCATGCTCCTTGAGTTGATTTGTGAATGGTTTAAACTTATTTAAAATTAATTTAAAAAGAAAATGCTAATTCAAATTTTCTGCAGAAGTCCTATAACAGAGTGACTCAAGGGGCATCTTATAATATTTGTAGTCTAAAATGTGAGACCCAGTGGAATTCTCTTACTGGGAAGCCTCTATGCCATGGCTACTTCCCTTTTTTTAAACAGCGATTTCAAAATACCTGTGTAGTTGTACAGAATACAAATATGGGCACGTAGAGTGTTTGCTGCACCTGGGAACAGATTCTAAATAATCTGAAGATATTTTGAATAGATAATCTAAAGAATATCTTTTTATCTTGTATACCTCTTGAAATAGTATCAGAAATAAGTAGGAATGGCTCCTGAAGCAGACTTTGGTGGAGGAAAGTATGGCTGCAATTTGGAACAAACATTCTCTCCAACCACAGATTGAGTAAACAGCACACAAGTGCATGAGCCTGGCCAATTAGATTCCAGATTTCATTCCTTTGTTGACTTTTTCCTGGGGATGGTATATTGCTTTTGCATGGAAAATGGCTATAGACATTTCCATCAGGGTCCTTGGCGCCAATGTAATTTAACTTGTCAGAGACAAGGTCTTAGCCATAAAGGGTATGATCTTGCACTCATTAAAACCAGTGGCAATACTTGCATTGGCTTTGAGGTGCAGGACTGGGCCATATTATACTGAGCTCTTCTTAAAATGTCCTAGTTGACATCAAGGGAAGTTCTAGTTTATCTGACCAGAGCTGGCTGTACTTTTTATGCATCACTAGGAAATGAATTCCCCACATGTATGTGCTTAACAGATGGTCAGAGGCAAAGGTGCAGAGTTTTTTCTGACTTCAGTGAGGCTCAGCAGAGGTGCAGGGATGCCTACAAGTGGAGTCAGTTGTAGGATTGGTGCCTAATTTGGTCACAAAGCCAATACCTTAAAACATTTTCTTTTGTCCCTTTTATGATAGGAGAGACACAAACTTTTGCAATATATACTCACGTTTCATAATCTCTGAAAAAGAATCAAAACACCTTAGTAAATTAAATGAAGTAAATGACAACAGGTCAGGGATATTTACTTTATGATTTTTGATAATACTTTGTGAATTGCAAATTCCCATACTTTTCTCTTTCTCCCTACCTTTTTCCAGTAATAACAGAGGAGCAGTTTTTTACAAAGCTTTAATTATGCTCCTCAAACTGTTTCCTAGTGAGCTTGCACAACAAATTATCCAGAATAATTCCATATAATGATACACAACTCTGACAGCTGCTCTGTCTGGTTCATTCTTTTGGGTATTGCAATACATTTTAACTTTAATCTTAACAAGAAATTATATGGCGTGTGTTGCCTCAAGGCTCCAGATAAAGTATTTAGCTTTAGAGAAATGTACTTGGAGAAATTTCTTGGCTAAGTTAAAGATGATACCCTGTTTCGGGGGTTTATACAATACATAGTAGGCAGAGCTTTGCTCAACCAGATTTGGTTCTTTGGCAATTGCTAAAAATCATTGAGGATTTACTTTGTATTAAAAATAATTTGTCTGATAACTGACTGGAAGGATTTTTGAAATTGCTTCCTGAGTTTTAGAGTTTGTTGGATGCATGAGGTAGAAGAATATATCATTCAAATACTTCCATTTAAAATGTTATCCTAGATTACTATTTTAAATGGAATGTATTTCTTTCATGGCAGTGAGTTTCACATCCTGTCCTGAGGGTAGCCTATAACAGGGTATTTTCATTAAATGTTAAAATGGTTTGGAATTTTTTTTCCAATGGATTTCCCTTAGCCTTTTTATGTTTTTAACAAAATTGTTTCAAGAAATTTACAGGTTTATTTAAGAATAATGTTTATAGTAGGATGTTCTTGCTGAAGAGAATTGTTTTCAGAATTACCCCGACTTGGATGGCCAGTTTTCCATGAGTTAGTTAATATTTACCTTTTGAAATTCAAATAATTTGTATTTAAGCAGGATTTGAAAAATTCTCTCACCAGTGGGAAGACTTTTGTGGTTAATATGGGGGACTAAGCAACCATTTTTAGCTGCTTTTTTATTAAAGTTTAAATAGTTTCTCACCCTTGTGTAAGATAATTTTCCAAATGTGAACTAAATGTAAACCAATGCAGTTGTCTTCCTGAGTCTGTAGATTGTCATGTTGTTCTTTCTCTGCTGCTGGGCTTAGGTCTTCCCAGAAGCAACATGTAATAAATAGGATTTATCCATTTTTGTTCAGATTATCTGGTCAGGAGAAAAAACTCATGAATCATGTGAATTCCATGCTGCTAATACTTGGAATTATGTAGGCAGCTGCAGACACAGGTCCTGGAGTTATTCATTTTTTGCTTTTGAGGGAGGCTTGGGAAAAGGATCCCCCAAAAAGTTGGTGAAAGGGCAGAGACTTCCTCTAACTCCCATCTCAGTGGGCAGGTGACTGAGGGAAAGGGTAGAGTAATGGAAGTCTCTGCACCCTGCCAGCCTTCAGGTTGCTGCGGGGAAGTGAGATAGTGGAAGAGACAGAAAGCTCCTGTCTTCGAGCCCCTGGATAAGGTGGAGCTTCAGATTTGGCATCTATTAGCTACAGCCTGATATGAATGAAAACCTCTAAACCTTGTTCAGGTACAGCATCCTGATAGCAATCCCTGCACCATCCCAGGACTTGGTTGCTACAGGAGGGCTGGGTTTATCTCCAGGTCATTGCCTCTGTACACTACTGGTCAAACTCTTCTCCACTGTCCTCCTCCCCCCCACCCCCCATCTACCTCTGGCTAGTAGGTTTAATCCTCCAGCTAGTAAGTGTTGGTTTCTGTTTTTATTCAAGTTCTTAGAGTGTGTGTCTTTTGTTTTATAACTGCTTAATTTCCATGGGCATATTACCAATACGCTGCTTTGACCAAATATAATTTTGTAAATGACAGTCACATCTGCAAATAGGTTGAGGTTTTTTATTTGAACAAAGATATAATTAAAAAAAAAAAGTTTGTTCACCTAATAGAGTGAGCGTTTTATTGGCCACACTGATTAGATGCTTCTAATGCTGTGGAACTTCTATGTACTTTTTTTTGTGGTCATTCCATTTCTGTAAAGAGGAAATGAGCAATGTATGTTGCCTATGCTGTCTTTGTTCTTCCGCATTAAGCATGAGACTGTCCTTTAAACTTGCCCTCCAAATGCACCTTAAGTAAAATCTGCTTTTATTTTGTTCAGTTCATTTGCCTTTTGGTTATTCACTCATGCCTGTTTGTTCTGAAGAGGTTTCTGTTAAACATACTAAAATGATTTAAGTAGAAAAATAAATGCCCATAACTTAAATCCATATGCATATAAAATCATAGTTATGACAAGAACTGTGAACTGATGCTCTGACTTCATCTCATTTCATTGTATATAGAGGCAGTATTTACACATGTCAAAACAGGGTGGGATATATTTTTAATGTATTGCAGCATTAGGTACAATCCAGTAAGATAAAGATTGAGTGTTAGTCCACAGTTCCTATCTTCTTGTTCTGTGCTTCTGTGGCCCCTAAGACAATTCTTTGATATATTTTTGTACTCTCCTTACTTTTGTAACACTGAAATGTAAAAGAAAAACTATTTTGGCTGTGTGCTTAAGAGAGAAAATTTTATCATATGAGTTACTCAAAGGAGAGGAGGCATTTTGGTAATCCTATTGGTTCCATTTGTACTATGCAATTAAGATATTCTAGTGAAGGATATATTTGGATGATAATCTTTTGATAGAACTGATGTGCTGCAGTAGCTCTTTAATATATTTTCTCTTTTAGCTGGAGTAGAATTAGCATGTTAAAATAGCTGTGTTGACTTTGTACTCTATTTTGTGTAGACTTCCAGTATTCATGTAAAACTGGATGAATGTCTTCTAAACAGAGCAGTAAATTAAATTGTCCAGCTTGCTCATATCTTATTTCTGTATAGAGCCCTTAATATGTGAGGTGTAAAATAGCAGAATTTCCCATTGTGCCATCTGCCTTGACTGTGCAGATTGCAAAATGCTTTTTTACTTCTGAGTATCCGCATAATACATAGTATCCAGCAATAAAGTAAATCCAGAGATTTTTATTCTCATGCGCACTCTTACTCAGTGTTTGCTTTACACTGGATTAAATCATTGGATTAAATCTCTTTTAATTAAGAGCAAGTCTGCACTTAAAATGCTGCATCGGTGTAGCTGCACCTCTGTAGTGCTTCAGTGAAGACACTCTAAGCCAGGAGTTCTCAAATTTCATTGCACTGCGACCCCCTTGTGACAATAAAGTTACTACATCACCCCGGGAGAGGGGGCTACAGCCAGCCCCACCTCCCCGGGTAGAGGTGGAACTCGGGCCTTAGCTTCAGCCCTGGGTCTCAGCAAGTCTAATGCTGGCCCTGATATATGTCTGTAGTGTAGACCAAACCTCAGTCATCTATAAGAAATTCCATACTTAGAATAACTCCTTGGAATATGGTGGGTTTCATATGGACAATTTAAGTAGAATTGACACATTTTAAAATAGTCATTTATCTCATTCTTGTTTATTTCAAACTTTTAAAAACCTAATGACCTCATTGCAGCTTGACTATAATTATCATGTTTAAACTTCTGAGCATTTTTAGTTTAAACAGCCTTTGTTTTTTTATACCAAAAGAAAATTAATGAGAAGAGACAAAGAGACATCAAAGAGGTTTTCCCTCTGATTGCAGTGTTAGAAGTTTTGCCTGAAAATAGGTTACATTTCTTCTGTTTTGAGCTGAATCCTCATTAACTTTACATTTTAATGATGTCCACAGCAAATTATACCATTATGGTAGATGCCTTAAAGGGAAGCTTAAAGGACACCTTTTTAATGTTTGTATCTTTATTGGTGGCTGAATTAGACCTAATATTATAAATAGTGTCAGAATGCTAAAAATATCCCCCGCCCCAATGCTACAGAAATATTTTTGTTCTTGCCATATATAGATTAATTTTTTTATTTTTAACATAGTTGCAACATTTTAAGGGAATGTGTCATATTTATAGATGTTAGAGCAAAAATGATGTCCTTTAAAACTGTTTACCAGTGACCTCTCATTTTCTTCTATATTGGCAATAAGTTTAATGTATAGTGCCAAAATAACTTGAAGGAGAGTTAAAAAAAAAAAAAAAATCAGCCCACCATAAGGCACATTCTCCAATATCTTACAAAATAAAGTTGATCGAAATGCTAATACAGTGATAGATTGTATTTGCACAACAAGAAACAATGTTGAAAAGTGGAAACTGCACAATTTCAAATTACTCAGTGTAGAACAATAGCAACTGTAGTGCTGTGCATTAGAGTAAACTTCGAATTCTTAATTATTAGTAGATGATAAATTAACTGCAGGGATAAGAATCCTGTGTCAAATACTATATACCTCATTGCTGCTACATTTCAGAAGTGGATTAACTAAACTTGGCACTAGCTGTAATGGAATCTGAATAATTGTGGAGAATCCCTATACAGTTTCAGGTAATCTTAATTTTTGAAAAGCGATTGCTCCTGCTTCTTCTTAAAATGGTACTTTATTTACCTGTTCCATGGTGAGTACAGTTTCTACCAGCTATAGATCCTTGAAAGGTCAAGGTCAGAGGGATTCTTGAAGTGGATGGCCTGTTAACTCCCAATCCAAGCACCCAGTGACTGAATGTGTTAAGGAGATCACAAGTTTCTTTGCTTTTTAGTTTCTACATGGTGATGCTGGTTCCATGCCCATCTGCCAAGCAATAATGAAATACAAGAGATATTTTAGTAATAAATAGAAAAAGCAAAATGTCCAGGGGAAAGGCTCCTGTTATTGGTACCCTTCCACTTAGCTTTATTGGGCTTTTAATCACACTTCTTTTATTTATGTTATGGACATAGCAGTGTAGACCCAGATGGATGATAAAATGAAGGAGGTGGAAAAGCTTAGGCATGAAGCACATAATCATCTTTCAAATGACAGTCACACAGAAGACAAGGTCCCATTTCCCATCACTAAACTGTTAATCACAGCTCTTTTCTCCTGCCTTTTTCTCATCAACTTAACTGTTCTCCCTGCAAAATCTTCTCACCATCTTATTCCACCAAGCAAACAATTCAGCAGTTAAAAGTATTCTTCAGTTTGTAATTCAGGGGGAGTTATTGTGTGCTCTGCAAATGCTGAGTTTTGACAACATGAAAATACCTGGTCTTTTAGGGGAAGATGGAAAATATCTTCCTAGGCTCAGCTGGTGCTCGTCCTCGAATGCTCTGAAGTAGGAGTAGTTTTGTGACTTTAATTCTAGCTATGGTCACTGGCATAATTACTATGTTTGTAATTATCCAGCTTTTATAAATACTTCAGAATTGTATTTGCATTTTTGGAGGGGCTTGTATGTGTTGCTGGTATAGCATATTATGTAGTGATAGTGATTGTTTTATTCACATCCTGACAGTGAGGAGAAATAGATCTGTGAAATTTCAAAGCGACTGTTCAGCATGTCAGCCTTCAGACAAATAGATGAAGAAAAACAGATCAACATGCCCCAGCTCAATGTTTTCTAGTATTCTTTCTAGTTAATATTTTTTTTTATTATGGTAGTAATAGTAACTAGACATACGTAGGTTTCTAATTTTTCTCTGGTTATTCCTCTAAGCATTGGTCTGTGGTCTGCGTATAAGTTCTGTAAATTCATAGCTTGCATTTTTACCTCTTTAATCTTTCTGAGATCTTTCTTTTTTACTGATAGATGCAGTTCTTCATGCTATTTATTGTTTTATTTCAGTAAAATCAACTCTTGGGACATTAGACTTTAGCTCTTAAGGGCTAACTCCATGCTGTAATGTTGCATAAGAAGAGGCTGCTTGATTAGTGTTGCCTCCTGTCTTGAGGTCTAGCAAGGTATTTTATGGAGTTGTGGGCCTGAGTGCCACTTGTATAACAGGTTTCAGAGTAACAGCCGTGTTAGTCTGTATTCGCAAAAAGAAAAGGAGGACTTGTGGCACCTTAGAGACTAACCAATTTATTAGAGCATAAGCTTTCGTGAGCTACAGCTCACTTCATCGGATGCATACTGTGGAAACTGCAGAAGACATTATATACACAGAGACCATGAAACAATACCTCCTCCCACCCCACTCTCCTGCTGGTAATAGCTTATCTAAAGGTTTCAGAGTAACAGCCGTGTTAGTCTGTATTCGCAAAAAGAAAAGGAGGACTTGTGGCACCTTAGAGACTTGTATAACAGATATGCTATTAACTAACTTGTGATGCACCCTATCCACAAATATTTTTATTGTCATGAGTGTCCAATTTCTCCCCCGTTCCCTTTTTTTTGTTTTGTTTGGCCTTGAGAAGGCTATAGAACAAGGGTGTCCCAACTTGGTGGTTTGCCTTTTCAACCAAAATGCTGAATAGCTACCTCAAAAGTCCTAGCAACTTTTTAGCATAACACAGCTCTCAATACAGATGATAATCTCATTTTTATCTCAAACTCTTAAGAAATGAGTCCTGCCAAATAGATTTTTGGATTGTAGATTTTCTCTCTCTGGCAATTGTAAAATCAAGATTTTTTTTTAAATTTTTATTTTTTTTTAAAAGATATGCTCTCGTTCAAGCAGAATTATTTTGGGGTAGTTCTATGGGCTGTGTTATACATAGGCTTGGCAGAATTCAATTTTTATATTTTGTTTAATTTTGATGGATAATATCAATGTTTTATTTTTAAGCTTTTTTTCTATTTTTGTCTATTTAAATGTTCACAGTTGTGGAAAATTATGGAGATGTCAGACAATTATTTAATGACCGTAGATGATGAGACTCTAAAAGTTAAAGCTTTATAACTGTTAAAACACAAGTTGTCAACATCACATATCAAAATATACAAAGTAAATATCCTTAAATCAAACTCTAATAAGTTCTCAAGCAGCATTTTTCTTTGCCTGTCTGTAAATTTCAATTATTGCTTTTTCATTGGTTTGTGTGTGTATGGTGAAATCAACATTACTCTTGGGGGAATTCTGTGCCAAAGAATAAAGAATTGTGGGCCAAAAGGTTGAAAATTCTGCACACAATATTTTAAAATTCTGCAAAATTCTGTATATTTTATTTGTTAAAATAACACAATATAATCACATCAATTTCAAGTATTTTGGTTATTTATTTCAAAATACTTGTCAACAAGTATGTCTGTAACAATGCAGACAATGAAAAAGATTTAGGAAATGTTTTTTGTCAAATAGATTTCTTACTAGGCATATCAATACAGAAGTTTGAGTAATTCATTTAAATTACAATACAAACCCGTATTTCCTGCCGCCCTCAGAAGCAGTGAAATAGGCTTGGGGAAGTCAGGGGTAACGGAGGAGCTGAGGAAGAGGGAAGGAGCCTGGGAGTCAACTTGGAGGGGGGTTGTGTGTGCATGGGAGAAATATGGAATGTGATTTTTTGCGGGGGCAGGAAGGGATTGTTGGGGAGCTTCCACCATGCAGACCCTGGCTGACCCCTAGCCTCTCTCATTCAGTCAGGTACCCCTTCCCCTCTGTCCTCATGTTTCTCCACCCTGACTCAGACACCCACTTTTCCCATCTCCATGTGTCCCCTCACCCCACTCAGCCACCCCATGTGTCCCTGTGCCCCCTCTCCCATCCACATGTGTCCCTGCACCTCCTCCCCCCTATTCCCACGTGTCTCTATGCCCCCACTCAGCCATCCCCTTCCCCCATATGGCCCTGCACCCCCCATCCTCATGTGTCTCTGTGCCCCCTCAGCCAGCCCCCTCCCTCATGTGGCCCTGTACCCCCTCCCCCTGTCCCATGTATCTCTGTGTCCCCTCAGCCACACCGTTCCCCCATGTGTCCCTACACTCCTTCCCCATGTGGCCCAGCACCTCCACTCCCATTCAGCCTCTGTCCCAGTCTGTCTTACCCCAATAGCCCTTATGAACCCCAGTTTATGACCCCCCCCCAGCCCCACACTGTCTCCCCCATATCCCTGTCTCCTGACCTGCCCCCATGGGCATGGCACTGCCAGGCAGGCAACCTCTTCTCTTCCCTATTGGCAGCTAGCACCACAATGACCCCAGTGGGAAAAAGGCAAAACTGCAGCAACTTTCCAGCAGAAGTTATTTTCTGCGGGGAAAAAATTATGCATTGCACAGTAATTATGCGCACGCACAGTGGTGCAAAATTCTCCCAGGAGTACAACATTTACTGACATTTACCAATAAAAGTCTAATCATTCTAAGCCTGGTTATGGAGAAGGTCAGACTAGATGATCACAGCCATCTCTTCTGGCCTAGGAATGCATGCATCTATTAATTGTTTAAAGTACTGTCTCTTTTTGGAAGCTTTTACTCCTTCAGTAAATAGCTGATTAATGTAAAAATATTGGGCAACAAAAGTAAAACCCACCTTGGTCTGTACAACACAGCATGATTGTATCAGATGTATTCTTTCTATTTATTAATAATAATTTTTTTATAGAACCATTTCAAAGGCTTGGGTTTTAACCGCTGACTAGTGGTTTTTGAATTCCTTTGTTTTTTTGAGTGCCCAGCTTTATGCCTTAGAGGAGCCTGAATTTCAGAAGGTGCTACACCTGCTTACTGAAAATCAGGGCTCTCTAAGGTGTCTCAAGCTTGATACTCAGAAACTGAGCCACCCAAAGTTAGTCAGTGGTAAACACTTGAGCCAAGATATTTTGACTTATTGGAAGATACTGTGGTGCAGGTTACTATGGTAGTATTCTTTGTTTGGGGAACATACAGTACTTGGTACCAATGTTACTTTGTCCTTGGAGAGATGTGTGCATCTGCTAGTGGTCCTCATTCCTTGGATGCTTGTAGCTGTAGATCTTTCTATTATCACTCTTTGCTAAGGATGTTAGATAGCTTAGTCACTGATTTTATGTGGGTTGCTAAGACTTTGAATCGCCACTCTGAATTGGAATCCTAACTTTCCAGTTTTGAAAATTAGTGTGTGTGTATAAAATGAAAGTGTCCACCTCATATCATGAGCAGAAATTATGAAATGAGAAATACATATTTATCAGAAGTTTAGAAGTGAGTCAGATGTTATCGCTTTAATATTCTTTGATTAGCACTCCTATGTATTAATGCTGTTTCATTCAGTTGCTGTGAAGGAAGCATGGGACAGATTGATAGATAACAGAAAGATATTCTGTAAATTGCAGTCAGTCAAGCTTTTCATAACCATATATCTGGTGGACCATTTGTCTATATTCTTAACTTCTCTTCTCTTTAGTCTAGAGATTATAATTACTTGAAAGAAATGATAGTTCCTCCCCCCCCGTGTCTGTTTCCCCCCTTATTTTTGTAATTATCGTATTAAAGAGGATTCTTAATATTTTCCTCAGTACTTATTGTAAAGTTTAACTTAATTTATATTTTTAAAACAATAGTAAAAGATACTGACTAAAAAGATCCCTCCACCAGGAGGACATCAATGTTCTTTGTTTTCTAATTTCCTTGGCATGCAAGTTTTGATGCAGAATCAAATTAGCAATAAAAATGTGAAATGTACTTTCTGGAAACCCATTCTGCAAGTGTTTGTAATCTGGCTATTTCCAACCATTTATGTGTTAATGATAGTGTGTAGTTGAAACATTCCAAGCTTAGCTTCCCTTTCTAATATTTGCTGCTTTGCTCAGGTTTTTTGCCTTATTTCTGTAGCTTTGTTGTGGTCAATTCACTCAGTATAATAGCAAAGACATTTGCTTTGTTTTTTCCTATAAAGAGAGTTATTTTAGAGATATAGTTTACCAGAGATAAGAGCTATTTATGTCCTAAGCTATTGATTTTTAATTAATGTTGCTTGGGCTCACACATGTTGGCAGAATTGCTAACAGCTTGTGGCATTTTTTAATTCACATCTTCTTTTGGTATTTTGACAATGTCATTCATATCTCATGAAAAAGTACCTCAGTCAGGTTAAATGTGTTAAAACACCGAGCAGAAAAGGAGAGAATGGAACATAGGGCTGCCTGGAAACCTTGATCTGTTGCCAAAGTATTTAAACAATTTAGTGTTTTGGTTTTCTAGCTCCAAGCTGCTTCTCAAATCCCTTACTAATTAATCCATTTAATTCTTTGTAGACTAACTATGCAGGGGCTTTTGCTTGTGCTTCTATCATTGAGAACTCTGTTTTGTTTTTGAAGCAAACCTAAGCCCTGTTAGAAAGGTTGTAGTAGTAAACTGAGTGCTAGCAGATGTGAATACAATGTTTTGGGTCTTTTTAAAAGTGTGTTTTTGAGTGTGAAATTTTTATTTTACAGCTTCCATGTTGAAAATTTAAAGGTAACATGAATACTTGCATAAAAAGGTGGAAATATTTTTCCTATTAAAATGCTCCCTTTTAGTAGGGAACAAAGCACTATGGGTGCTGTGTTGGTGTTATTAGTATGCTGTTATGTATGTAGTTCTGTAAGGTTTTGGGGGCAGGAAATTTTAGAATATTTTACTACTTGAAAAACATCAGGTACAATTACAATTTAAATATGTGAACAGATAGACAGGTATAGAAGCCTGAAAGCTTCACAGACCAGAAATGTTTTAAGAATTGTCCTTGATGAAGTAAGAGTTTGGTGCACACTAATCAAGAGCACTCTCAAGCATCAGAGGTGGCATGAGGTCAGGAGTGGGAAAAGGAGACAAGGAACAGCAAGGAGAAAAGCCTCAATAGAGGGAAGGGAAGTAAGAGGAAATAAGGGCAAAGGATGTCTGCAGGAAGAGAATCTTGAATTGTTTGTGGATGAAGAGCATAAACCAATACCTAGATTCCAAGGCTGGTGTGTCATGGTCATGTTGGTAGGAGTGGAAAATTAACTCGCAAGCAGCATTTTGGGCATGTTGCAGGGGAGAATAGGTGTGTAGGAGAGGACCTGATGACAGTAGTTGAAGAGAGATTACTAAAGCATGGAGAAAGTTATGGCTGTAGAGATGGTGAGGAAAAGACTAAAATGTTTGGACTCTGATGTAGTGAGCAAAAAAGGGAGAGCGGCTCCTATCGTTTTCTGGGTTCTGTATCTGTGATGTGGAATATAGTGGTGGTTTAAACCAGGTCGGGGAGGAGGGCAGAAAGAAAGGGAAAGGCTAATTTTTAGACATGTTGAGTGTGAGGAAGTGGCAAGAAGAGTCATCTGAGAGACTGGCAGAGATCTGAGTCTGGAAAGAGAACTCTAGGAGTCTCCTCATAGGCAGATGCTATATTAAGGCCTAATAGCCTTGGCCAACTATTTATGGGTTGAAATAACTTTTTTTTTTTAAGAAAATATTTAGGGGAGGGTGCGCTTTCAGATTGGTGACAGTTACTAAGTGGTGATCCTTTGTTAGGAGTCTATCTGCTTTGACAGTGGCATGGATAATAATGATACTTTACAGTGCTATAGCACCTTTCATCAGTGTTTCAAAACACTTCACAAACTCATCACCCCAAGTAGATAATTATTATACCCATTTTGCAGACCAACTAAGGCACAGTGCGGTTTAGAGACTAGCCTGAGGTTTCATATGGTGAGAGACTGACAAAACCCAAAGGCCTAGAAGTTGTCCTGACTTAGTTCCCCAGTTATGACTAACTCAGCTACTAATTACTTTCAAGTAGGTCTGTAATGGCAGAGCAGTGTGTACAGTCCTGAACTCATGCAACCCTACATTGACAAAACAGTGGGGGCCTGCAGGAGAGAGACCGATTTCAGTAGGAAAAAGGATTTCTCTTTAATTTTTCCAAGAGTTGGCTAAGAATTAAAAAAAAAAAAAAAAAACCCCAAAAAAACCCCTTTTATTCTTTCATTTATTTATTTTTATAAGAGGAGATTTCCCTATATTCCATCCTTTTTATGCTACATGAAGCACCATTTTTTGGGTTTATATGACCCTCCTCACCAAGGAACTTGCATAAATAGAATGTTGGGTCTCAAAATACGGGTGTTTGACATCTCTGAAAATCAGATACTCAGTCTCTAACCTGAGCTTCCTTGAAAACCTATGCTAATTTGGGTTGGGTCATTCCATAGGGACTGAAGTCTTAAGTCTTTTTTATGTGGTGTCACATTTTGAGGTGCAAATCCAGATCAGTAAGTGGTCACCACTTGCTTTGTATCCTGAGTGCCTTAAAATGCTCTGTTGCTGAAGATCCCTGTCTGAACACTCCCAGCCAGTGTACAAGCATGAACTGTGTCTCTGTATGTTAAGCAGTCCTGGTTCAGCAACTCTGACTCCACCAGCCAGCTTGTTATACCATGTCCACAATCTGGTCTCCACCAGCCTTGGTTTTTACCAGCCAAGTGACCCCAACACAATCCCACTTCCAAATTTCCCCAAAACCATCTGCCCTAAAGTATCCAGCTCTGTCATGAAACACTCAGAAATAGTAAGGTTCATTTGCTCTTTGAAAGAGACAGTAGCAGCAGCTTGCCACATTAACTGGAGTTAACAATTTCTTCAATTCAAATTTAGCACTAGGTTGGTTTATAGTAAAGTAAATAAGGTTTATTAACAACAGGACATAGGTTAAGTGATGGCAAGTAGAAGAAATAAAGATGGAGATGATACAAGCAAATAAAAGTGAAAAGACACATTTAAAAGTCTAAAAATTTAACTGAGCAGTGTACAGTCATTTGTTTAAGATGGTTTCTCTCACTAATTATTCTTTGTCCAGCGTGGTTGACTGTCTGTCAGTCAGGAGCTTCCATAGAAGTATGAGGTGCTAGTTTCTTTTGTCATGAAAGATAAAGATGGAATCTCTCTCTGCCCCTTATGTTCCCAAAGAATTGTCTTTGTTCTCAAAGTTAGAAGGCCTCCTGGGGATTCAGTCTCCTGTGTCTCTCTGGATTAATTCATTCTCTCTCTCTCTCTCTCTTTCTCTTTGGCTCAAGACCATCCCTGCTGGTTTGCATGATAGCTTTGTTTATGGTTAATATGTAAATAGAGGTAAACTCACATTCTTTTGTCTAGGACAGACCTGTTTCTTCTTTGAGTGCTTGCTCATGTCCATTCCATATTAGGTGTGTGTGCTCGCCACATGCACCGGTGCCGGAAGTTTTTCCCTCAGCAGTGTCTGTAGGGGACCAGCTCCGACGTCCCCCTGGAGAGGTGCCCGCCTGGTGCGGTATAAGGGGCGCCGCTGGCACCCACCACCTTCAGTTCCTTCTTGCCGCCAGTGATGGTGCTGGAACTTCTGCTGCTTCAGCTAGCATTGTTTCATTTTTTGTTCTTGTGAACTTTGAAAACCTGCAATATAGTTGTATATAGTTAGTAGTTTCTTAGTTAACCTTAGTAGTAGTTCTCAGACTCTTAGTTAGTCCCGAATGGGACTCAGCTGGGGGACAGGGCATTCCCTGGTCCACAGGCTTTAAGCCCTGCAATCGCTGCAAATGGCCTATGCCCATCAGCAATCCACATACCAGCTGTCTAAGGTGCTTAGGCAAGGGGCACATAAGTGACAAGTGCCGTATTGCAAGTCATTTAAACCTAGGATGAAGGAGAAGCACGATATCCATTTGAAAGCACTCCTAATGGAGTTGGCACTCACCTTGGCACCGGAGCAATGGTCTGACTCTGCACCGAGCACTGTGGCCTTGTGCGCACTGCTCTGGCTCCGCTGTCTACAAGCCGGCACTGGTCCCCCTCCACGGCTCTGGTCAGGAAGCCGAAAAAAACTGAGGGGAAGATCTCCTACTTCCCGTAAGGGAAAGGAGAGTGCTGGGGGTGAGCCACGACCCGTGCCGCGCAGCTCAACAGCCCCCTCGGGGAATTTGGGCTCTAGCTCAAGTCGAGCAGTGCAGCCCATCCCAGACTTCGTCTGTGACTCCAGATAGAAGTGCAAGCCCTGGCCAGCTTCAGGTGCTGTCAATGCCCGAAGCCCTTCAAGCATCTCAGGAGATCCTGATGGTCCTGGTGTCATTCACTCTGACTCCAGTGGTACCCTGTCTCTGGGAAAACCCAAGCTGGGACCTATTTGTGTTCCCTGCCTCAGCGGCACTGTTCCCCGTTGAGAGGGACATCCTGCCATCACTCACCTGCCCAAAGCCGTCACGCCTCAGGACTAGAGAGGCAGGCTCAGCAGTGCCCCCTTTGGTCTCTGTACAGGGGGCACCAATCGAGGGACTTGAGGCGTACCTTGCTGGCAGATTGGCGCAGACCCTCTGAGGCACGTGCCACTCAGCAAGAACTTCCGGGCTGGCCCCGACCGTCTCCAAGGGCCTGGAACCAATCACTGCACTGATCGAGGATCAGAGATTGCAGATCGCTAGGCTCTCATCGCCTGTCTACAAGCAGTAGATCATCCTACTCGGGAAGATTCTTGCGGCAACCAGCTCATATTAGCTCCCAGTACTGTTCAAAATCCGGATACCGGTTGAGTAGCACGAGGCGTGGATCGCCAGGTCTCCAACGCAGATCTGCTGAGTGCCATCGGTCCCTGAGATCCCGACCAAGATGCCCGTGTTGCTCGGAGAGGTCGACTTCGGGACGCAGTGGCTGGCACTGGTTGGACAAGAGCCACTGCTCCACCCGATCCTACCCCTCCAGCACAGAGCGAGGCTCCCTGACTACAGGACAAGCCCCACTACCTGTGAGGCCTCCTACATCAGCACCGAAATGTTTCCCATTGCCCCAGGCACAGTGGCTGGCATCATGGTACCTGTGAAACCCTTGGGGGTTCACCCAACCCTCCCAGGCTGCCCAGTCGGCATCGGGAGCCTCAGAGAGGCCAGTGGCCTTAATATCCTGTTCCCCTCTGGTACTCGAGGCTTTGGGCGGGTAAGACCCCACAGGTCCAAGAGGACCCAGGGGAGCAAGCTTCTGGAACACCAATGGAAGTAGAGATCCCTGCACCACTGGCATCATCCTCATTGCCAGACGAGGCTATCACGGGGCCCCCTCACCCAGTTCTTCAAGGTGACACCAAACCAGACCAGGAACTTTTGAAAAGGGTCATGTCCAACCTGGGGCTTCAGGCAGCCCTTGGACTCTGTTTGATGGCTTCTGCTCATCAGCTCCTGCCAGGGTGTTTCCAAACTGGAAGGGGTTTCCAAAATCACTAATGCCCTGTGGCAGACCCCCTCTTCTCTAGCCCCTATCTCTAAGAGGGCTGAACACAAGTACTTTGTGCTAACCAAGGAGAATGGGTACTTATATTCCCACCCTGACCCCAATTCCCTTGTGATAGAAGCAGTTAACCACAAGGAGAGGAAAGGACAACCCAGGGCCACCCCCAAGAATAAAGACTCGAGGAGGCTGGATCTCTTTGGGCGTAAGATTTATTAATCTTCCAGCCTTCAGCTGAGAGTGGCAAACCACCAAGCCCTCATTGGCTGATCTGACTTTAATATGTGGCAAGCCATGGCCAAGTTCGAAGGTTCACTCCCCGAGGTTTCCAAGAAAGAGTTCCGAGCGATCCTCGATGAGGGCACATCCCCAGGGCGGCCCTCCAGGTGGCGGTGGTGGCAGATGCTGCTGCTGCTGCCTGCGCTATGGCTTCCACTATCTCCAGGCAACGAGCTCCTCTCTGGGTTGTCCTCTGAGGCTCACCAGTCAATGCAGGACTTGCACTTTGATGGCCAAGGCCTATTTGTGGAGCAAACAGACAGCAAGTTGCATGGCCTTGAGGACTCCCGCATCACCCTGAAAACCCTCAGTCTTTACATCCTAGCCTCGGCACATAAGCGGTTTAAACCGCAGCAGTCTCAGGGCCAGGGGAGCCAGTCTCGGCAGGACCAGCCCCACAAATGAGCCAGGGGCTAGAAGCACCATCCCAGCCACCTGTCTCCACCCTTGCCCAGTCGGGCTTGACCCATGCCAAGCCAGGGGCCAAACGGTCATTTTGAGGGTTAGCCTGAGGGTGACCTACCAGACTATTCCCCGGATCCATCTGTCCCAGTGTTCTCCAACCGCCTTTCCCTTTTCCGCCCTGCTTGGACCACTGTAACCTTGGACCGATGGGTTCTCAGCACAGCGGAGCAGGGTTATACCCTACAGTTCCTTTCTACCCCCCTTTCCCACCTGCCTTCCCCATCCATCTTCAGGGACCCTCTCACGAGAGTCTCCTCGCACTGGAGGTAAAGGGGTTGCTACAGCTGGGTGTGGTGGAGGAAGTTCCTCTCAAGTACAGGAACAAGGGGTTCTATTCCTGGTACTTTTTAATCCCAAAGGCAAGGGCGGTCTACAGCCCATCCTGGACCTGCGAGACCTCAACAAGTGCCTAAAGAAGTTAAAGTTCTGCATGGTGTCCCTGGCTTCTATTATCCTCTCCCTGGATCTGGGAGACTGTTATGCTGCCCTCAACCTGAAGAATGCATACCTCCACATAGTGATCTTTCAAGGACACAGACACTTCCTTCAGTTTCCGGTGGGGCCCCACCATTACTAGTTCACGGTCCGGGCGACAGCACTGAGCGTGTTAACCAAGTACATGTTGGTGGTAGCGGCTTACCTCAGGTGCTAAGATATCCAGATCTACCCATACCTCGATGACTGGCTCGTCAAGGGCAGCTCCAAAGGAAGCTCGTCAAGTCCAAAGGAATGTCGTGGTGCTTCAAGCCACATGCCGCTCTCTGGGCCTACTGGTGAACGACAAAAAGTCGACGTTGGTGCTGGTGCAGAGGATAGAGTTCATAGGAGCGGTCCTCGATTTGACCTGTGCCAGGGCATTCCTGCTGCTGGAAAGGTTCCATGCGTTGACGAACCTCATCGCGGAAGTCTCTGTGTTCTCTTTGACCACAGCAAAGGTCTGTTTGTGCCTGCTGGGTCACATGGCAGTGTGCACTTACGTGGTCCGCCATGCCAGGCTCTGGATGCGACCCCTGCAACAATGGCTGGGAACGGTCTATTCCCGGTCCTGGGACCCCCCCGGAAAAGATCGTTACCTTCTCTAAGCGATACTTACCTCGCTACAATGTTGGACTGACTGCGGGACAGTCCTGAAGGGGGTTCCGTTTGACAACCCTCCTCATTCCACTGAGTCGCTGTTGGACACCTCGCACCAAAGGCTGTGGTGCGCAGCTCAGCGACCTCTAGACACGGGATGTGGTTCCTGGAGGAGGCGAAGTTACACATAAATGTCAAAGAGCTCTGAGCAGTCCGGCTGGCATGTGGAGTCTTCCTGCCCCACCTGTCTGGTAAGGTGGTACGAGTCCTGATGGACAACATAGTCTCGAAGTTCTACACCAACAGGCAAGGGGGAGTGCGCTCATCAGCTCTTTGTCAAGAGGCACTCCGTCTATGGGATTTCTGCATCAGCTACAAAATCCACCAGGAAGCTTGTCACCTTCCTGGTGTCAAGAATATGCTGGCAGACCAGCTCAGCAGGAACTTCTCCTCTCACCGCACATGGTTGCTCCATCCAGAGGTAGCCTGCATGATCTTCCAAAGGTGGGGAACTCCCCAAGTGGACCTGTTCACTACCAGACAGAACAGGAAATGCCACTAGTTTTGCTCTCGGCAAGGTCTGAGCAAGGGCTCCCTCTTCGATGCCTTTCTCCAGTTGTGGTCAGAGAGCCTGATGTACACGTTTCCTCCGATTCCACTCAGCAGCAGCGTCCTGGCAAAGATCAAGAGAGACAAAGCGCAGGTTGTTGTGATAGCCCCGGCGTGGCCTCGCCAACATTGGTTCGGCATGCTCATGAGCTTGTCAGCGGCCCCTCCCTGGCCCCTGCCCAACCGCCCAGACTGGCTGTCACAGGGCCACGGTCAGCTCCTACATCCCAACCTAGAGTCTCTCCATCTTTTGTTGTGGATGCTGTGTGGCTGAACCCAGAGGAACGGACCTATTCAGAAGGAGTCCAACTGGTCCTCCTGGAGAGTAGGTAGCTCTCAACCAGACTGACTTACCTGGCCAAATGGATGAGGTTTTTCGACTGGGTGTCCAAGTGTGGCATCTCTCCCTTGCGTTCTTCCATAAAGGCGGTCTTGGAGTATCTGCTCCATTTGAGGAGCCAGGCCCTGGCGCACACTTCCATTAGAGTGCATCTAGCAGCCATCTCCACTGTTCACCCGCCGATCCAGGGACAGACGGTGTTTCCTCATGACATGACGGTCAGATTCTTGAGAGGGTTCGAGAGACGCTTCCTGCAGGTATGGACTCCTATCCCACAGTGGGATCTTAACTTGGTCCTCTCTAGGCTCACAGGCACGTCTTTTGAGCCGCTGCGTTCCTGCTCATTTTCCCACCTGTCATGGAAGGTTGCTTTCCTGGTGGCGGTGATGTCAGCAAGATGGGTTTCTGAAATTAAAGCCTTGACCTCAGAACCGCCGTATACAGTCTTCTACAAAGACAAGGTTCAGCTGCGGCCCCATCTGGCCTGCTTGCCGAAGGTGGTATCCACCTTGCATATGAGCCAGGACATCTTCCTTCTGGTGTTCTGTCCCAAACTGCACAAGACCAGTGAAGAGAGGTATCTTCACATGCTGGATGTCCGAAGGGTCTTGGCATTTTATTTAGAAATTACAAAGCTTTTCTGTAAATCAGCTCAGCTCTTCATCACTACAGCAGATAGGATGAAGGGCCTTCCGGTGTCCTTGCAGAGGATTTTCAATTGGATTACCTCATGTGTAAGGACCTGTTACGACCTGGCCGGGGTTCCGCTGCTGCCGATTGTCAGAGCCTACTCGACAATTGCACAGGCATCTTTGGTGGCCTTCCTGGCGCACATCCCTATCCAGGACGTCTGTAGAGCTGCAACATGGTCCTCTGTCCTCACATTCACAGCTCATTATGCCATCACTGAGCAGGCCAGAGATGATGCTGGATTTGGCAGAGCTGTATTGCAATCGATACATCCATGAACTCCTACCCACCTCCAGGGGTACTGCTTTGGAGTCACCTAATATGAATGGACATGAGCAAGCACTCGAAGAAAAAAGAATTACCTTTTCTGTAACTGGTGTTCTTTGAGATGTGTTGCTCATGTCCATTCCACAACCTGCTCTCTTTCCCCACTGTTGGAGTTTCCGGCAAGAAGGAACTGAGTGGGAGGGGAGCCGGCGGCACCTGTTATACTGCGCCATGCAGGGACCACTCTAGGGGGCACCAGAGCCAGTCCCCTATGGATACTGCTGAGGGAAAAACTTCTGGCACCGGAGCATGTGGTGAGCACACACACCTAATATGAAATGGACATGAGCAACACATCTTGAAGAATACCAGTTACGGAAAAGGTAACTGTCTTTTATCACCTTTACTTAGGCTAGGATGTCTTCTTAAACATGTTTTAGTAATATTATACAGAGTTAATTCATAACTGCATAACCAGTCAGCAAACAGTGTCACATTTAAAGAACACTCTTTGGGGGCATGTGAAGTATAGTTGACAGATTAAAAATCTAAATTAGCAAAATAGGACTAATTAGTATGCAACACATAAAAGATGCATGCACCATGTATATGGTGCTGATACTATTTCCCCTGGGCGACTTTCCCTGCACTTTGGTTAATCTGTCTCCTCTGGAGGTACTTCTAACAGGCCCTTATTTTTAATCAAGCTGCCAGAAAATGGTTTCCTCTTTCCCCAATTCTGGAATTTGAGTAATAAAATTTATGTTGTGTGAACCAGAAAAGAGTCCAGCTCATGCTCCCATAGTTGTATTGGCTCTGTAGTGCTAGCAGGAATAAAAAATTAGTATAGATGTACTCTGAGATATTAGATGTGACTCCAAATACACATGGAAAGATCTGTTGAGTGAAAAGGTGCCATTTTTACATCACTTTTTAGCAGTGAGTTGTGCTTTCAAGTCTAAGATTTGGTCTGTTATCTTGATGTTATTAAATATTAATGATCTGCACACAGGTTCTAAACAGACAGGCAAATGTATGTTTTCTGTGGCATTGGAAGAATTTTATTAATTTACACAGCATATTCTTGGTCCAGGAGTTCCATTAGCTGGGAAATAACTTGCTGGTGAATGTGTTTTGCTGTGAATCTCACAGCCTGCCAAAAATTCTCAATGAACATAAAATATTCCTAACCGTTTTAATTTGCATTTAAAAACATTTTGAGACCCTTGCCTTGGCTAAAGAAGGAAAAATGAAGCCAAGTTTAGGCATTCTTTTTCTATAATATGTAGTGAAATGATAAATTTCCTGTCTAGTTGGGTTGAATAGCATCAAGCTTCTTCCTTTTTAAAAACAAACAATTTTTAAGCTAATAGTATTGACTACACATGTGGTAAGCTTCCTTACTTAGAAAGCCCTCTTATTATACAGTATCAGATGAAGCTTAAAGCTAGCTTTGTTAATACTAGCTGAAAGCACACTGTATTCAAGATAGGCCAATCATATAAATGTAAACACAACCAAAGTTCTCTTCTGTGTGATATTGCCCAGTTAATGAACTTTACCCCAAAAGAGATAAGTCATCCTAAGTAGGAGAACACTCATTTTCTTTTTGGTTAATCTCCTTGTTGGTAGATAGACAAGATCTACTTTTTTTGAGCAGGGAACTTTTTGTTCCTAGACTTTAAATATTGCACAAGGGAGACAACTATGTGGAATTAGGTGTGTTGATCTGGGAACTTTCCGGAAGCGTATTTTGAATGTTTTTCCTATTTTACACCCATTACCCAGCCCATTTATTGTATATCATAGACCAGTGGTTCTCAACCTTTCCAAACTACTGTACCCCTTTCAGGAGTCTGGGTACGCAAGATAAATCAAAGCGGCAGGGGCTGAAGCATTTAACTTAGCTTCATGGGGCCCCCTGTGGGCATGGGGCCCCAGGCAGTTGCCCTCCTTGCCACACCTTAGTGCCAAACCTGAACTTGCAACCCCTCTAAACCCGTCCTGGATCCCCAGATTGAGAAACGCTGATCTAGATGATTTGACATACCCTCTGGAAGACCTCTGCATACCCCCAGGGGTAAGTGGACCCCTTGTTGAGAACCACTGTCATAGACTGCATTGGTTTAAAGCTATCTAAATATGACTTTAACTCACAGCATTTTCATAAAAGCTCAACTACACCTTTGTTTCATTTGAGGCTCCCTCTGAAAAACAAATCACTACAGATGTAGTACATTATTGCTGCAACTCTGTGTAATGATATTTTTTTGTATGTATTTTATTACTGGTTGGTAAATGAGAAGAGACAATACTAATATGAACTGTGTGTGTGTATAAATGTCATTCAGTTCAAAGCCTAAGCACAAAGACCAAATAAAGCACCGAGGGATGTGCGTTATAGGGGCTGAAGTATATCAACAAAATAATAATCAGTGGTGTTTAAATACGACCTTGAATATTTTAAACATTAGTTGTTGGCTGCTGTATTAAAAGTCTAGTGGTCACTGAGAACCCTTTGATGCCATTGGTTTGAGTTTCCAAGGATGCCTAAATTATAAAGAAGAGTAATATTGAAGCCATAGTTTCTGTAACAGTGTCTCCATTGGGATGATATTTGGATGTGATTGTCCTTTGCAGGTTATTATGTATTTAATTAATCAAATTCCATGTAATTCAGAGAACAAATTGTATTTATTACAAACTGCAATCCAGCAGGCATCCTATGAAAACTATGAAGTTATGGTTTTATAGAACCTCTTTTGCTTAAAGAGCAAATCTGTTCCTATGTTTGTGTAATCTCATGTTGATTCTGTGTTAATAGATTAATAGTGGATAAAATTAATCTTTATTTGGTGACTTCTGTCCAGCAAGGGTACATATTTTATAGAATCTACATAAAAGCAACTCTGAAGTTCCCTGAACCTTTGTGTCTTTTGTCAGATTTTTTTTTTCTGCTGAAAGGGCTTTTCCTCCTTAAGCATGTTTCTTATATACATGGATAACTTGATTATATATTCAAGGGCAATGTCTTCAAATAAACTAAAATAGATTTTGTTTTCCACCGATAATGCCTATGGTTTGGTTTCAGATTGGACAAGACAAATCAATTTTTTTAATCTTAAATGAGGGGGAAGGGCACTTCCATGGTTAAGGCATTAGAATGGGACTCAAGATCTGGGTTCAGTTCACAGGTTTGCTGCAGACTTCCGGTATGAATGCCATAGAACAGTTTCTAAATGTAAAATTTGACTGTATGGCTCATTCATTGACATTGTACCATAACTTGAGTTATAAGAGGGGGGACTATTGAAACTAATTCACCTGAAAACTGAGTCTTCTTATCATTAACAAGGGGGAGTAAATGCTATTTCTTTCTTGCTAGTTCCAACTTGAGAAGTAGGTAGTAAATACTAAGCAAACAAAAACCAAAAAGGGAAAGTTTAACTGATCGGCAGTATTACAACTATTAGATCTTTGTTATAGCTAAAGCCTTAATAGAATTAAATATCAATTTTAATACACAAAAATCTTAATTCAAAACAGTTCTGAATATTTTTATTATTGCATTTTCCACATCCTAGTCAGAATCTGAGCAGAGTTAAGCGCAATATGCCAGCTACGCTTCATAAGCAATTGAACCTGTTAAGTCTATTACACCACTCCTTCCTTGTTCAAAATAAAAAAGGAATGTGTCAAACTTAAATGTTACAATTTTATTGGAAGTGACAGAAAATTTAGAGGAGTTTAGGGCTTTGGGAATAATTCAAGAGGATATCAGTATGTTTAAAGAAATAAAATGCCAACTTCGGTATCTCATGTTACTTTCTAACGGAGATTTCTTTTTTGTGTCTGTCCTTTTACAGTTCTCTGTAGAAATTGCGAAGTTCAAAGACTTTAGGGTTTTTCAGTACTGGAAAAAACCCACATACATTTCAGAGAAAATTTATTTTAATTCTATTGATTAATATTTTGCTTTTGCAATCCATAAGAATATTAAGGCTTTCACATTTTTATTCACAGTATCATTTTATATTATGAAAAGGAGTACTTGTGGCACCTTAGAGACTAACCAATTTATTTGAGCATGAGCTTTCGTGAGTAAGCTGTAGCTCACGAAAGCTCATGGAAAGCTCATGCTCAAATAAATTGGTTAGTCTCTAAGGTGCCACAAGTACTCCTTTTCTTTTTGCGAATACAGACTAACACGGCTGTTACTCTGAAACCTGACATTTTATATTATGCAGTCTTACATTATATTTTTAAAGTATCTTACATTATGATATTCCTGTGCACAGGTGACTTAAAGTTAGGGGAATAAATGCATACTCTCTGTTCAGAATATTTTATTTCTGCTACATACTGGATAATATCTGCTGTTTTGCATTCAACAAATCTCTAAATGCTACTGAGCACCAGTGCAGATGTATTTTGGTTAGCTGTATAGTTGAGTATGATTTTTATGTGGATTTTGGCGCTTACCTTTTCTGGCCATCTGAAGAAATTGTACAAGCTAACGCCTTATGAACACTTGCAGGTTATGTAGCTATAAAGGCACAACCACCCTCAGGGGGAAGAATATAGAAAATGGCTGACTAAAAGTAGAGCAGGGAAAACTGATTCAATGTAGTCTACTGCATAAATTTCAGGTTAAAATTATTAAATATCCTGGGAATGTTAGTTTCAAATCCTGGCAGTCCTTTAGCCCATCCCAGGCTGATAGATGAGTTTTGTTAAATGTAATCTGTGTGTAGGTCTTCAGGGTTGACATTTCTAAAAAACAGAGGTCTAATCTGTATGGAGATTAAATATTTAATCATACTTTTGGTAAGAAAGCCCCTTTGCCTAGCATGTGGTGTGCCAGTTGGTTATCCTGGAGATGACGTCAGCGGGTCTGTCCATAGTTTGGGAAGCTTTTTGGGATATTTTGGGGGATAGTCATATAAATTATTTGTAATTAGCCTTCCACTTCTGGAGTTTGTAGGGTTGCTGTCTCCAATTTTGAATGTCCGGGTCGCTGCAGTTTTTGGGGTCTTCAAATGCCAAGATGAGCAGATTGTTTTAAGCTTAAACAAACCCCAAACCTTACAACCATAGCCGAAGAGGACTGAACTCTGAATGTTTTCTGTAGCATAGACAACGAGAAGTCCTTGTGGCACCTTAAAGACTAACAAATTTATTTGGGCATAGGGGAGCAGAAGGGAATTTCTCCAACAAACATGAAAAGGTATGAAAGATAAAGATCTTTTATCTGATACGGTAACATTATATAAGAGTTTCAGAGTAACAGCCGTGCTAGTCTGTATTCGCAAAAAGAAAAGGAGTGCTTGTGGCACCTTAGAGACTAACCAATTTATTAGAGCATAAGCTTTCGTGAGCTACAGCTCACTTCATCAGATGCATATCGTGGAAACTGCAGCAGACTTTATATATACAGAGAGAATATGAACCAATACCTCCTCCCACCCCACTGTCCTGCTGGTAATAGCTTATCTAAAGTGATCATCAGGTGGGCCATTTCCAGCACAAATCCATATAAGATTTAAAATATAAGAGTGAAACACTGGCTTGCCTTTCCAATTTTTGCATGATATTTATCTCTGAGCCTAGACATTTTCATATCTCTGCATGAAGCAAAGCACTCAACTTTGGTAGATGTATGTGTTATTCTATAGAGTTGTTACTTAAGTTTGGAATTCCAGTATAAATTTTTACCTTTAATTCCAAAGATAAAAAACCGGTCATTAGACCAATTTAACACACACAGAGATTTCACGTACCATCCTTATCTCCAGTTATCATTTGTTATATCTCTTTCAATTGCCAAGGCAACAATTTTAGGTTGTAGAACCTTTCACTGTTTTTTTTTCCAACTTGTAGTAATTTATGTGCTTAGGTAGCAACCTATACTGAATTTTCTGTAGCAGATTATCCTTTGTCTTTGTTTAAACGGGAAATGCAGCTGTCTAGATTGGTATTTAATTCCACCTAAATGTTACACTTTGATTTCTTCAAGAAAGAAAATCTGAGTAATCCACAATTGTCAATTTAGTAAAAATATTCTGTCATTACCTTAATAAAACTATTTTGAGTACTTCTTTCAGTGTTTAGTGGAAATAAGATTTATGTGCTGTGCTTTAATTTTATATCAACACAATAATTTTCTACAGAATACGTAGTTCTTTAGTTTAGGAAGTTGTGGTGCTTTTAGATGTCGTACTTCAGCCATTTTCTGCTAATTATCTTTCTGCTGGTCAGTAGTTCTTGAAAACAGAAGGTAAATTGGTAGATAATACTTGGTATAAATATTGTTTGCATTAGCATCTGTCACAGTAGGAATGCAAATTGCATCTTGAAATAAGCAAGTTTTAATGGATACAGCGATCTGTAATATCTTCATGGTAAATTTTTTATTTAAATATTTTTAATCACAACAGAATGTCATGACATTTCATGGACAACAAAATGTGGTCTAAATCATATTTTTCTACCAGTAAAGATTTAGGTATTCAAAAGGTTTTCATTAGAGATGGCATTGTTATTAGCCACACAACTGCAGTCTTGAAAGTGTGTGTATAAAATTTCACAATATTCAAAAAAGGTAACACACGTCATAACTTGTAAATTTTGAAATATAAACCATCTGTTTTCAGACTGTTTATTCAATGGTATTGACAGTATGATAGTTAAGGAGTGCTATTTAAACAGTTTGGACTTCATGTCATTTGGTCCTTGGAAATCAGTGTGCATTGTTGTATATTAACAAAGAAGTAATTCTCTACATGGTTTAAACAATTGTATGAATGTTGGGGAGTAATTTTTTTTTAACTATAACACTTCAGGAACTGCTGTTTTCCTAAGACACTTTTGTTCTGAAGTTCTTTTTGAGTCAGTTCATATTAAACCTGAAATGTGACAACCTGTGTAACAATGAATATGTTCCTACAATGCAATACTTGTATGTATTTGAAGAAAGCCTAATAGTATGACTAACTGAGTTTATTATGGTTGATGAATTTTAGAAATATAGATGTTTTACTTTGTGCCAGTTATAGAAAGATATCCAGGTTGTAAAATACACTATGGAATATGGAAAATGTAATAAGTCAGAATAGACTTGAAGCATTAAATGAGAAGCAAATATAGTGGCAATATAGAAATTCTGGGAAAATGCTGATAAAATGAGACAAAAGATTTTCTGATAAGGGGAAGACTAAGTAAAACAAGAAAAATATTTCTTTCTTAGTAATTCCTCTGAGTTCTTTGTAGTGTAATTGATTACAGTCTTTTTATTTGGTAAATTATCAGTGGTCATAATGTGGTCTTTACATGAGTTTTCTGTGATGTAATATTTCTAAAAAGTACATTAAAGTAAAATATTATGTCTGGCTTTCTTCACAAGAACATAGCAAATTAAAAATTACCTGGTTGACACTGGTAAGTAGAAAATATGACATGTAATTACTATTAAGAGAATTTTTTAGATGAGGTTTAAATAAAAGAAATAATGCTTATTAACTTGACAAAGTATTTGTACAAATTAGATTTACTATAAACTGTGACTGTACTAAATATATGTCCTTTATTTTTGCTGTAAAAGCTTAGCTTGGAAAAGGTGTACTTTCCTATGTACATTTGACCCTTTACCAGATGTAGTAATCTTTGGAAAGTAGGTAAGGATCCACAACGAATTTGAAATACATGTGTTGTAAATATTAAAGATGGTGAATGTTTCTTGTAAAAATGTCAAAGCCGTAGTCCCTCTGGGCTTATTTTGTGTGGCATGAGACTTTGCATTCTGTAAATGTAAGCTAAATTGATAGATTTATACTAGGACTAGGGTGACCAGATGTCCTGATTTTTGGGTTCTTTTCTTATATAGATTCCTATTACCTCCCCACCCCCGTCCCAATTTTTCACATTTGCTGTCTGGTCACCCTAACTAGCACCTGCCTGTGTCTGGTATTGTCAGATTCTAGATCATGCACTAACCTTCTTTGGATTATTTTTGTTGCATGTTGGATACAGGTGATGCAGATCTGTTGTATTTCTCAGGGTTTTTTTTACCTGCTGCAACCTTAAGAAAATCTGTTTTATCTTGTAAGCCCTGCTCTGTGAGGCATTGGGAGTCATGGCCTCTCGCATTTAAACAGTAGTGTGAAATATTAGTTAACTATTTTTCGCAACATTTTGGGGACAAGGAGGGCTTTGCCAGCTGCTGTTGAAATGAATAGGCTGTCACCAGGCAACTCTGCTGTCTGGGAGTATAAATACAAAGAGCCTGGAAAGGAATGAACATCACTATTCATGGCCTGAACACTTAAAATATATCTCCATTAACTTCATATTCTGATTAGACGGTTATGAGAAAATATACTTGTCAAACAGAAATTGAAAAGGTTCCTTTAATAAACTTTTATGTGGAAAGTTTACTTATAGAATATACTTCTGTTCAACATCTAAATGTAATCTCATTGCGTAATTATTACAGACAACCTGGAAATGTACAAAATTTGGTAAAAACATTAAAAAAATGCTTCTTCCTTTCTTTATGGAATTTATGATTTATGATGCTCCTGAGCATTAAATTAAAAGACTTTAGAAACTTCTGTGAATTTCCTTGCTAGTTTTAAACAATAAATTACTTATTTATTGAACCTGTTCAACAAAATGAGGGGGGAAAAACAGTTAAAAAAATATAACCTGTTGAAAAGTTGAATGTCTGCTATGGGTGTACTCAAATGGCAGGAGGTTGTATGATGTCTTAGATTTCCTGTAATGCTGACTGTCTGGCTTAGTTGGAGAACAGAGGATTATGAAAGCTAACAGTTTGTTTGTTTGTTTGTTTAAGAGCACAGTAGGGTTCACTAAGAAGATTTGCCAACCATAATTTTAATATTTATTTGAGTCTGTGACCAAATCTTTTTTCATGCAATGGATGGTTACTTTGCAGACTTCAGTCAAATGTGATAGAAAATCTGTCTGAAATGTGACTTGAAATTGGCCATGTTACCTTCTTGCTTTTTGATACTGTACTATATTTGGTTCAGGTATAGATTGTGATTTTTTTTCTATTGTTTGTCAATTTAGTTTTCACACTGTGAAAAGAAAAGGAGTACTGTGGCATCTTAGAGACTAACCAATTTATTTGAGCATAAGCTTTCATGATCTACAGCTCACTTGCATCCGATGAAGTGAGCTATAGCTCACGAAAGCTTATGCTCAAATAAATTGGTTAGTCTCTAAGGTGCCACTAGTACTCCTTTTCTTTTTGTGAATACAGACTAACACGGCTGCTACTCTGAAACTTTTCACACTGTGTGGACCTTCATCTTAAGCAGTCTGGGCTGCAGATCTTCTCCTTTTCTTCACCAAGAAATAAACAGTATCATCCCAGTCACACTGAAGATGCTAATAGTTGAGGATAAATAGAGATCTCTATCTTGACATCTTATATCTGGTGGAAGAGTTGTTCTGACAGATACTAGTCTTTCCAACCCTCTTTTTTACCTACCCTTTGCCTATATGTCTTCACTTTATTGAATCATCTCTTCTCTTTTACCTGGTGATTCTTGGCCTCCTCTTGTTGAAGACTGATGTCCCTGTGAAAATTCATCTTATTCATTGAACTGTTGGGAGAACAAGGACTCTCTTCATTCTAAACACTAGGTTGATTTTGAAAACAGAAACACTGTTGTTCTTCAACTTGTTGTTTAGTTCTCTCTAAATTTTAAGCTGAATGGTATAACAGCTTGTCTTTACCTAGCCTGAAACTACCAACCAGCCTAATGTAGAGCCATTGAGAGCTCCATTGAGAGACCCTCTTTGCCGTTAAGTTAAACAAAGCTCTTTCATTCTCACTTATCCACAAAGATAATGTTGATTCTGTTTGGAAGTCCTCATCTTCCAGATTCTGTTCACAAGGCTTTCAGTATGCTTTAGCAAGATCCCGGTTGGAAGGTCAGGTTCTGCTGCTAGAAGCAGTGAAGATTCTCAAATGGGATTTACACTTGGCAGGATGTTATTGCTGGCTGGTAAGCTCGTTCATCTGCTGGAAAATGTACTTGCGGATCTAACTTGGTACTCAGAAGCCTTTGACATATTGAGGGTGAGTGACAACCTTTTGTTGAACCTCTTTAGCAGCAGAAAGACATCATCTTTTGCAGTCACTATGTGAGAAGGAGGAATTTACTGACAATGCTGTCTTCGCTGGGCTTGGCTTCTCAGAGTAATCAGAGGAGATAAGAAATGAGAGTATGAGAGTTCTTCGTTACCTTGTGATAGCCTTGAATGATTTATGGACCTTCTCCAGATAGTCTTCAATTGAAAGCAAGCGTCCCACCAATGCAGACACTCTTCAATCCTCTCTCTTCGTCTTTGTCTTTGTCTGGTCCTGGCACAGACAGTCATTTTTTTATCTTTGCAGGTATTTGGAGAAAATGACAGTGTTCTCCACTGCATGGATAAGTCTATTGAATGCTTTTGCAATTTTTGTTCTGAAAGTTCTTATATAAAAGAACGGATAGTTTCCTATAACATCATTCCTTCTCCAACTCTGTTTTCTATTGACAAAGGTCCATACTTGATTAATGAGAATCTGTTGTAAATTAACAGCTTTTGGAAACATTATTAAAAAATGTAAAATCTGTAAAAATGATCAAACCTGGCTCCTTTTTTCTTTTATAATTTTATGTGTAAATCAGAAGTATGTCTTTCAATTTTTATTCGTAATCTAAATAAGAGCATCATGAATGGGTAGTATGTAGTTTAGTGTCATCCTTAAAATGAATTGTTTTTGTGAATTCACCAAAGTGAACTAATTTAGTACCATATGGTGATAAAGGTCAGACTAATGGCCTCTCTCTTTCACAGTATGTACTTTCAATGTGGAAGTAAATTCCTTTTCAATTTTGTTTGAGACCAGTTCTTGTGTTATTAAAATGCTATAATTATGGCAAATATCATGGACTTCAATTTCGTTGAAAGCCAAGACATAAGACGCATGTCTCAATGTTTGTCAGTGACTTGAAAACAATTGCATACTTATGAATGACAATATGTAGAAGAAGTGAGACACAGATATGTATGCACTTTCACCAATGAAAAAAAAGCTACGATAACTTAATTTGCTACACTTCATAATATTCATAACTATAACCAAAGCATTTTAATTTAACAATAATATTGGAGTATTTTGATTTTTTAAAATAAATGTTGCTATTTTATGTTAATTTGGGTTCCACTCCACTCCATCAAATTGGGTTCTACTCCACTCCATCAAATTGAAAGGTACAATAGCTTTACCTATTCTGGCCATATGTAATAGCTTATTTTTAAAGATATCATAGTATGTAAATGACACAGCTGTGAATTGGTGTGACAAGTAGAGTTGCCAATTTTAGTTGGACTTATTCCTGGAGGTTTATCACATGACATAATCTTTAATAAAAGATTAATTTTTAATTCCTGGAGACTCCAGGACAATCCTGGAGGGTTGGCAACTGTAGTGATGTCATACCCAAACAAGTGATTACAAATGTCTGACCTAAAATAATCATTGTATGTGTATACGGTTTATACAAAATATTATTATAAAACATATAAATGTGGTTTTTTTGTTTTAAAAATTCCATTGAAATTTAGCTTGAGGGCATAATGCAAAATATAGTACTGTGTTTTTGGTGTCTTATATATAATAGGACTGTTACCTCTCTTGACAATTTTGGCACTATGCCTGGTCATACTAACTAATATAAACTGTTTTTAGTTTGGAAAAACATAGTCCATATCTTGAAACCATATATAATTTCAAGTAAAAAGTCATGAAAAGGTTGCAATTTCAATCAAATTACTTATTTAATGAGAGAGATTTTTAAGCTCAAAACTAAACTTGAAAACTAAAATAGTCTTGTTTTTCTGTTAATATGTAATAAGAATAAAACCTATGATCAGTAATTGCTTGAAAAGCTACTGAAATTGTGTGTGTGCCTACTATTGAACACTTCCTTTAAATTCCATTTTTTTTCCTTCCTCCCTTTTCCTCAAGCAGGTTTTTTCCTGTTCACTTTTGATATAGCTTCTGTTCTCAATTGTTTCCACTTCTCGATCATTTTAGTTGAGTCTTTATGTGACACCATTTTGGATACAAATTGTAAACTTCATATGCTGCTTATATATTAATTACAGTGGATATGAACTCACAGGGCAAAACTTTTCAACATTTTCTGAAAAAAATCACAATCCCTCAACCCACAGATTTTATTGCATTAATGTCAATGGCCTCATTATTTGTGCAACAGCTGATGTATTAAGTACTTGTTGATTAACTTAATTGGTAACTGTACTACATTCGTAACAATTGAAAACAATCGGTCAGTGTCTGCTATTTATGCATAAATAGTCACATAGATGCAGATTATGTCTGAAGGATAGAATGTTAGTTTGAAAAGTAATCTGTTACATGAATGCTTCCATTGCTTGCCACTCTCAGGTGGGTTATGCTTTCACGTATTGAATCTTGCTATATGTACTTACTATAGGTGTTGATAGTAGCAATTTGCATAACTTTAGTGGTTTGATGCTCTGAAATGGCTGGTATTATGAAGCTGTATTTATCATTTTTAAATACAGATAAATGCTGTAGTCATGTTGTTAGCGTAGTGTTTTGTTTAGGTTTTTTAGCTATCTATTAAATTTTCTTGATGCCTTGTATAGTGTAAAGAACTTTATTTATTAAATGCTTTTTTGTGTTTATGAATTTGCAACTTGAAAACAAATGATATTTGTGGCAGATAGTTTCTATCTGAGTCTGTGTTCTGTTTTGTTTTTTCTGACTTTTGTATATGCCCCCCCGACCCCCCGATATTATCTATATTTAATGCTGCAGCAATTTAGGGGCAGGTAGAAGTATTCATCTTTACTGGTTAGAGCACATTGAGGAGTTGGCAGATTTCAAAAGAAGTTTAAATACCTTTTTAGTTATGCAACAGTAAGTACTATAGTATGTGATGTGTCTCAAAATTTAACTTGCTACTCTGTGAAATGTGATCCCGTTTTATCTTGGAGGGCCAAAAGCATGTTAGTAACTAATTTCTTTCAGATCTTTGTGTCGTTGCAAAAATCACTATTTAATTAAGGTAGTACAAATCTACCTTGGTTATTTGTTGCTGAAACAGTTTAAAATAGCTTGCTTTTCATTAGAGTAATCACAGTTCAGTGTTAATTTTTTTTGTCCGATTAACTGTAGAAAAAATTGTCCATCGTGCTATATGGACATAGAGAATAATATTTCTTGTTTTTATAATTTGCACAGCCATTAAAAAAAAACAATTTAAGAAGCCTTGTCTTTTGAAATAGTTAAATTTGCTTCTTAAAAATCACAGCTCTTCACTTGATTGTCATACTGAAGTGTGGAAATGGTGCAGGAATAGCTGAGAGTAAAAGAGAAACATAGCAGACTGATATGCCACAGTAGCATATTCCCATCCTGTCAGCTGGAAAATTTAAATCAGGTTACAGCATGGATTAACATTTGGCTTGTGGGGAGGGGAAAGGTAGTGTTTTAAACTCCATGAAATTGAACAATGAGATTATATAGTTTACAGCTAATTTCAAAGTCTTGCTTTTAGCTTTTTGTTGAGCAAATTTTTGTAAGGGAGGGTAGTAACTGTATTAATTGATTGTCTTTAACTGTCCCCTATTAAATATTTGTCTGAAATGGTGTTAAGTACACCATACTGTGTCTCGTATCATATTCATAGTTAACAGAACAATATTATATATTCCATTGGGAAAAAATCTAATTTAATAAAACATGTTAGTTAAAAAATCTAATTTAATAAAAACCCTTGTTATAGAATATGGAAACACTGTTTTTTGCTATACATTTGTATTGACTCATAAATGTATAGGGTGAAAAAAGCCGGAGTACTATCCAGATAATACAGGGAAGTTAGTTGTGTCATTTCTTCACTGAGAACAAACAATTTTTTACTTCATGTAAAAATATTTTTTTATAATTGATCATCTCTTGCAGTGACAGACACTGTAATCACGTATTACAATGTGTGTTTCAGCTCTATGGGGAAGGATTATTGTATCCACCTATAATTCTTTGAGTGAAAGAGCAGTAAAAATTAAATAGTGGTAAAGGAAATCTTATATTTATTTTCAGGCATGTGATCTATGTGTTTGTTTTTTCTTCTTTTTGCATATTAAGTCCATTGCAATTCTTTCCCATTGGTTCTTCCCTGGAATGGGGTTTCTATGCAAATCATAGTTTATAGCAGGGCACTATGTTTTGATTTGACAGCAGCTGCTTTTTGTGATGTAAGCTGCATTCCTTGGCAAGAGGACTGAGGTGGGGACACATCATTTTTGTAATTCACTTTGGGAAAATACTCGTCTGAATTTACCAGGCAATTCATATTTTACAGTGTAGAGGAAAAATATTTAAATGTCAAATATAAATCCTAGAAAATAGAACAGCCTTTGTTTCATTTTACTCCATGCAACATTCTTAGTTGAAGTCTCTAACTTTTCTGTTGGTACACAGACATGCATTTTGGAATAGTATCATACATATACTTTCCCATTCAGAATTGTTTTACTCCCTAACAACTTGTAGCACTGCATTTAACCTTAAACTTTATTAATATTAATCTGCAGGTATATTCCTGAGAAACTTTCAGATATTATCTTTATTTAAACATTCTCAGGGATAAGTAGATACAATCTTTAATTACCTGAAACTTTTATTTTATCTTCCTTAGTTGAAAAAAGAAAATCATAGCTAGTTCATAAATTTGTCTCTGCTAATTCAGCTGTTTTATAGGTTCTTCATTACTACTTTACCGTTGTAAATAATATTCTGGAAAACGTTTTTTAAAAAAGCCCAGTAAGTATTGAGACTTTTTTCTCCTACTGTAAACTTTGTGTACCATAATTTATGTTTAAGCACCATTCACCAATAAGCCTCAGGCAGATTTCAGCTTTTTGGAGTCTGTGTAAAATAATTTATTGTGTCTCTCCAGTAAATACGGGCTAAACTCTCTAACTGTACTTTCTATTAATTAAAACTCAACTGGGGAAACCCAGGGTATCTTACAGGTATGAAGTATGATGAAAATGTGGGTTTAACGGGTAGAATAGATATAGAAAAGAGGAAAACTGTGGGGCTTGTTTTATTTTAACTCTGTGTTGGAATTGTGACGATATTGACCACTTTCTGCACAATTTTAATCTTTGTCTGACTATCATGTGTCCCTGATACTTCTTTGTCCATATGTATGTTTTGTTACTTTGCATTGATCTGAATGTGATCAGTTTTAAAAAAAACATATTTCTGCATTATCCTACCAGCCTATTTCATTGACATCTGTGAAAATTTGTGTTCATGAACATCCCTAGAATTCCAGGCCTACCAAAGTTGTTAGTTGTTTTGGTGCCTATCTGAGGATTTTTTTTTCCATGTCTTTTTAAGCTCCCTTCATTGGCACAGGCCCAATTGTTTTGTGCAAGTAAATTTGTAGGTGACTGGCACACTGAAAATCTTCAGACCCTGTGATTTGCCATAACTACATTGTAGGCTAGATAAAAGGCTTTCAGGATCTCTGCTCTCCCATGCTTCTGCCAGTAAATTCATTCCACCCGCCCTAATTGAAGGCAGGTTTTTAGATTGTAGTGGTCCCTGCCTGAGCAGGGTTAGAACTGAGAAATGTTAGAATTCCTAATTGAATTGATGCTCACTTGGAAGCATTGAGTAGGAGTGATTACCATATATTGAATTGGGAAGGCTTTTTCTCCTTGTCTGTAATCACAGTTGGGAAAAGCCACAGCCAATTTTATTTATTTATTGGTAATTGCCGGGGACAAATAGCCAGTAGGCTGCGTGTTCTAAGTTTTCATGTTACCCTAACTTTATATTCAAAGAAGTAATTTTCATATATTTGCTTGAGCAGATGTAATTGATATCAGTGTTGGTAATAGACCTCAGTGATGAATGTATGTCTGCGGAATCCCCCATTGGTGTGTGTACCTGGTTCCCTATGTGCTGTTATGGGTACTCTGTCCATGGTGGATTGGGCCTTGCGTGTGTCAGTAGTCATCCTGGACCTATTTTGACCTTATAGAGAAGGTTGGCATGCTGGGTAATGTTTTCAGTTTGCTTTGCAGGAATTAGTTTGTAATAAGGCCTTTAATTCTGAATGTTGTGAATTCAGGTGCACAGAATCCAGAAAGGGTTACTCTGCACTTATATAGTTCATGTGTTTAGTGTCCAAGATAAGATTTTTTAAAAAATGCAATCGGTTATTAGGACTGTAGTACAGTAGATCCATAGTGTGGTAAATATATTCCTGCAGAATTATATTTATTTACCCATCTGGAAATCAAGTGCCAGTTTGGGAAAGAAAGGTTAGTAATAACACGGAATAAAAGAGACAGTAAGTAAGTGTTATGAAGTGGCATTTCCGTAGGATCATTGTATCTAAGTTAGGCTGTGTTAGTTCTGGAGTTCCATGGTCTCAGAGTGCATTTTATCAAGATGCACAGAGATTTATTTATACAAATAAAATAAATGTTGATGATGAGCACTGCTCCTAAATCCTCTGACCTTGTGGTTGATGTACCTATTAACATGTACATGGTGCTTTCTCTATCCCAGTGATTCTCAACTTATTACACATTATGGGCTGCAGGAGCCACGTGGGAGGGCAGTAGCAGCCCAGACCCCAACTGGCTGCCTGCCCTGGACCCCCACCATGCGTCTGCCCCAGACCACGGAGCCTGTGGCACTGACCAGCTGCCCTGATTCCAGTTCCCTGCTGTGTGACTGCTCTGGACCCTGGAGCCTACGAGGCCAGGCAGCTACCCTGGGCCCCCAACCCCATGGGGCTGGCCTGGACTCCTGAGCTCATGGGGCCAGCCGGCAGCTCCGCCCCCTCCCCCACTGCTCTGGGCGGTGAGGCAGCCTGGACCCCTCCACGTCAGGCAGCCAGGAACCTGGTGGACCCTGGCACGCAGGCCGGCCTTTAGCACACAGCTGAGCTGGGCCGCAGATGTCTGCTAATTGGGCCGCATGCGGTCCACAGGTTGAGAACCGCTGCTTTATCTGTAAGTGGTTCTCTGGTCATAACACCATAGTATGTGCATATATAATACAATCTTCTAATCTCTGTACATTGTTGAAGTTTTTTTCAAAGGGTGATGGACATATAGTGGAGAAAAGAATTAAAGTAGAAATATAATGCGATGTACTCTTTTCCAGTGTGTGTTGTTTTCCAAATAAAGATATAGAATGATTAATAAAATGTTCCCAGACCATTTAAAACTCAGAGCAATGGAGCTGACGTAATGTAATACACAGAGTACTTGTAAAAACATACAGACACACAAGTGAATTGCTGCCAGACAGAGAATATAGAATTAGTTTGCTTAACTGCAGGTTGCCAGGTTTTGTACATATGCCAAGCTGGTGCTGTTAAGAAGTGTGTTCTGCAAAGCAAATTGTATACAGAACCTTTATATTTCAGCATCTTTATTAACAAGCTTCTTGGTGACCTTGGGCTTGATCTTGCAAGGTGCTTAGCACCTCCTGCTAGATATTTAGTGTCCTTGGTTCCCATTGAAACCAATGGTCTGACAGTGTTCTGCAGGATCAGTCCTATTCTCAGCAGTATGATTCATGAGAGTTGTTGTAAACTGTATAAAATAAGTTGTGTTTACATGAAAACCTAAGTGAAATTTGTTTAATTATAGGCAACTGAATGGCTGTATGAGATTTTATTTAGGTTATCAAAACTACTTGTAGTTTATAGACATTTCGTGAGCTCATTTTAGCAGAGCATGTAGAACTTAATTACTTTTGTGATGTAAAATATAGTAATATTATAACCTGTGAATGTAGTTCATGCACTATGGGTGAAATTCACACATGCCTCCGTCCCCCTTCTCCCTCCAACACATCCTGACTGTGTAGGAAATGGATTGAGTGATGAATCGCTCCTCAAACTGGGAAGGGCTGTGTGGTGGCAGCATAACCTCTCATAAATTGCAATTCCAGCCAATAAGATGGAATATTATAGTTTATATGAGGTTTCTAGGCCACCAAATCTTAATGTGGATTTGCTAGTCCTCCATTGGGTTGCTGCCAAACAACCATATCATCTGCTCCAGCCTGTTTGGTGCAGTGTTGTTGTTGCTGTGTTGGCTCGCCTTGTCTCTCTAATAACCAGCCTGTTAAGCTCAGACACAAAGTCCCCTGCCAGAATACAGAGGGTACAGAAACCCCTTTGGACTCCTAAACGCTTTGAGGGCTTAAATGGTGCAGAGAGCCTTGCAATGAATAGTTCTCTGCATTTACCTCCAATAACTTTAAAGAGCTAGGTAAAATTTTTTATCCTAAGTTATGGAAAATAAAAAACAAAAAATGTCTTTGGATAAATAGGAGATGAAAAATTAGAACGTTGATCATAAGATAGAGAACAGGATATTTAACAAAAGATTGCTGAGTGTACTTTAATATTCTGCTTTCCTGATGTTTTAAAACATTGATCCCAGGTTATGTTGGTGAAGCTGCTTAAATTATGGATTTTGGTAATCACTCTTCACGGCCAATGTTTTTGTAACTTTCACATATTTTATTACTCAGCTTACTGAATACACAATACAATTTGCAGAGATTCTTGAATATTTACCCAGAGTACATGTATCAGTATGGTATGTTGGATAGTTTAATACAAAGCAAATCAAAGGTAACCTGCTGTTTGTGTGTTGATTACACTTGCTTGCTGTTGACTAATATTTTTATTATCCCTAAAGACTAAATCCCTAATATCACTAAATATTTTTGTAAATCCAGCATTTCCAAAGATTAAGTACTTTTGTCACAAATAAACTTTACATAAAACTGTCATCTAAAATCCCAGTGCTGTTGATCTTATTAGGTAAATATTATGTATCTGGGACCATGTGTACATTAGGAGTGCTTTGTGAGTATAGGTATACGGGTATATTTTACCTGCAAACAGCTCAGACTGTGGATGACTCTTGGACTAGCAAAACTGCATTTATTCCAGCCATGCCAAATTAAATAAGCGATACCGACATAACTATATTTTTGCCGATATAATTGCATCTACACTTAGGGGTTTGGTTGGCATATTTTTATCGGTCAGGGACCACACCCTCTTCATACTTCTGATTGACATAGCTATACTGGCAAGTTTATAGTGTAGATATGGCCCTATTTTATGGCAATCAATAATTTTCTCTTTTATAGAGATGCACTATTAAACATTTGTAATCTATTTTGGTTAGTTCACATTATAGATCCCTTACGTGGCTTTATTGGCCAGCAGGCAGTACTCTTGCATCTATCAGGTGATTATCTTCTGAGAAAAGAACACAATTTATATGCATCAATTTCAATGTCGGTTGGCACAGTGTTTCATTAAGGCAAAATCTGTGCTTAGTTAAAAATTGGCAGATCTGCACCAAGAGATCGCTGCCTCCGGTTCCATCAGGGTACTAGCGTTCTGCAGCACAAAGAATGTAGTGAGAGCAGGGATTTTAAGTACATGCAGCTATTTAAATTCTAGTCTGGCTTTCTCTGAGTGGTGGAGAATAATTTTGCCAAACCCTATTCAGCGTGTAGCCCAATCAAAAGACACACAGACTTGAACAGGCATGTTGAAAAAATTTAGCTCCACTCACCACCACCGCACACACATTTGGTGCATATGTGGAACAGAGAACTGTTTAAAAATCTGCATTTTAGAGAGCAAAGACTATTTGATCTATAGGTAATAAACACTGTCTGTGTTCTCCAGTCACTTGTACTTCACCATGGCCCGAGACTATTTCTGGGTGTAGAACCCCATAAAATGTAGGCTGCCTTTTCTGCAGACATGCCTCCACTTATACCTCTGACTACTTCTGAGAGGGAAAGCAGGATTGTTTACAGGGAGGGAAATATATAGGTTTTTGTAAAAGTCAAATATCATGGTAAAGACTTAAAGCCTATGCTGTTCCACAGACAAAGTTAAGATACTTTACAAAATCCCTTGGCTGGTGTTTCTGGAGTATTGATCTTTGGTTGTCTTTAGTCATTTTTAAATGACTTTTATACAGTTGCAGTTTAATGGGGATGACTTCTAAGAGGAAGTAAACCTCAAAGATATCAAAGCACTAGCAAAAACCATTAAAATCTTATTTGCTCCATGACAAGTGCCTTAGGTGAAAGTAGATCTTGGCCTATAATAGCAACATGTTTGCTGACATACAAGGTAATTCAGTTTGTTGGAAGGATGGTTTTTGATGCAGAATTGCTTCCCAAGGTATATGTAAACATGTGGAATGTGAAATCTCTTGAACAGTGAGTATGTGCTTAGTTGAGGCCTTTGCACCAGTAAGTTGCTTAAGTAGAGGATCTCATCCAAGAGGTAAGAAGTATATATGAATTTTGATAAATATTATTGGAATCTTGGGTTGGCTAGTAATTTTTTAAACTGTTATTTTAGTGGAGAATGTGGCTTGGAATTTCCGAGAGAGCCAACTAAAGAGCAGATACCTTTTACTATGTGGCCATTAAAGGAAGTGTGGAATAGAAATTGTACATGATGTGAGGGTTTTGGGTTAAATGTTGTTGGTTATAAAGTTTGATCCACCTTGATAGCGGAAAGGTCTTCTGTGTACGTGGCAGGACCTCTTGGACCCTAATTTTAAAGCAAGGTGGTAAACCATGTGTTATGAGTGTATATTCCTTTATATCTTTTGGTGATTTTAACTGTCTCAGAAAATATGAAGGCCAAAAAACATTTATTTTGATAAATGTGTCTGTAAGATTTGTACATATCCCCAGACAAACCTGGGCAAGGCAAAAAATTAAATATGCTCAACAGGGAATTTTCTCAAATTGGGAACAAGATGGCATGTTTTACCAGAAAACTGTTGTTTAAATGAAAATACCAGTCCCCTATTATCCTTTCATCCAATTTTATAAGATGTCTAATTCCCTAGATTCCAAATTAGGCTCCCCTCCCCCGCAATGGATTTCTAGAAGCTCATGAAAGTTTATCTTTAAATGTAAATAATGTAGTTCCTTTTTATGAATATTTAAAATAGAATGTCCATCATAATAGTCTGCTTGATTCTGGTTGTCAAATCTGCAGCCTACTAATAAATAGTGTGTTCATATTTGTGAGGTGTGGAGATGTGTTCTGTGTAGCATACTGAAAACACGTGTGTGTGTGTGTGTGTGTGTGTGTGTAATCTCATGTGAGTAAAATTATTCACAGGTATTCAAAGGATTGGACCCTTAAAATATTTTATATTCATCTATATGTGGATTTGAGAACTTCCACTCAAAACTGAGGACATATTAGAACCTGAAATCTTCTGTTATTTTTATATTAGTGGCTTATTTTATTTTTGCATTTCACATTGATTATATTTGTACTTGTATTCTGCTTGCCTATAAAGGTTTGAAAATATAAAAATCAGAGTGAAGTATTAAAATTACCTAAACTTCTAACCATGTAGAAAATTTAACATAAGAAGTTATTGTTAACTTGTTCTTAAAATATACTTGCTGTGTATTTTAATTACTTTAGTAAAAGTGAATCTAGCTTCATGAAAATTTTGCATCTGTTAGCAATTGAACAGCCAATCAACTAATGCATTAGTAAAACAAACTTTGCCAGTGAGAAATCTAGGGTGGGGACCAATTTTAAAAATAAAAGTATATGGTGTATATGTCATAAAATGATTCTCTTCCCCTCAAGCCCTAACTCCAGTGCAGTATAACAATAATTGAGCAGTAAAGATTGTTTACAAAACCTTACTCCCTACATAATGATCAAAACTTGTGGAAACATTTTATAAAAAGTCAAGCATCTGGTAACAATGTATTCAACATGCTAAGCTTCAAACAATTGAAAATGATCACAGTTGCACACACATGTTAGATACTATACAGTATACTGATAATTTCTTTGAATAAATAACTAATTTTTTCCAGGTCTGATATTTTAGACACGAAACAGTATCTAATTTTATCTACTAATTTTCATAATTAAAGAATGCACTGATAATATAGAATTTGGCAGTCTTGGAAACACTCCTTAGAAAAACAGATGGCCTTGAAAGAGTTCTGTTTTAAATAGACTGTTGTATAAATTATTTGTCTAGATTTTTTTGTTTTTTCTTAACGAGTCTAATTGTATTAAATAGAACATAACTTCATGTTAGGTTGTATTACCATATTTTTTTATACTGACAAACCTTTGTCTTGATGTGTACTATCATGAAACATTTAAAATTTGTTTCCAAATGAGCAGAGATGTTCACTGCTACTTTAATTAGTTCTTTCAAATTGTTGATAAATATTGTTATACGTTTGCAAAGGAGTGTGCTTTCTCTCCCACTATGTAGTTGAGTCAGCCTTGAAAGAGCTGTGATCTGGTCCTACTTAAAACTGTTTCCTATAGAGGTTTATCAACCCAGTGTCTGTAGTTGGCTAAATGAGGTATCTGATTAAAAATAAAAAGTCAAAGCACATTTGGAAAACTGTTTTCTGGCAACACATGTAGCTGGCAATTTGCAGCTAGTAAGATTTTTGCATTAGGTAACAGCCTAAAGTTAACAGTAGCATTGAGTCTTTTTATTTCTTTTTTGTCTTTCTCGAAGAGGGTAAAGGGAGAGCCTTGAAGAGTCCTTCCTTGCTCTTATCAACATTACAGCCTCAGCTGCCCTCCTTGGATCCCCTGCCAGGGTTGCTATCATCTTCTGATCAAATATTAATGTGTGATTCTCTGCTTGCTCACTAATCCAAAGCCAATTAATATTATCTGTCAATTATTTACAGATCCTGAGGTGCGGAGGAAATTCCCAGAGGACTACAGTGACCAGGTTTGGAATGCGTAATTAATTTTTTACATGACAAAATTTATTTCAGGGTTGTTCGACATATTATTGCTGTTCTTTTTACTGAGAGAGATAAATGCATTTTTAGAAGGAAAGAGAAGCCATAATTAGGAGCTGAGGATAAAAAAAAATACGTGTTTGGAACTGGAACTGAAAATATTGTTAGAAGAATTTTGGATCTCAATGAGATCCTTTTACAATCTAATCTTTACAAGCAAACATGAGAGCAGGGAAGAAAATTAATTAATAAATTTCAGTTTTTGCCTGGAGGTGCCATAGTCTACAGTTCTTTTGGCAATCTTCATCTCATTGTCTGAAAGTTTATAACTTTATTTAACTGGGTACCTGGCACTACAGTACATTTTTAAAATATTTCCCTGATAATGTAGTCTTTAAGTCTGTTTCATAGTGATGGTATAAAAATGTGAATGTGCATATAGAATGCATGGGAATTTTGCATTTAGCATATAAACGGAATGAATGGGAATCCTTCCTAGGACTTGTTAGCTGAGGTTATAGTTCTTATAACTGAATGCTACTCCAGATTTTGTTGGCAACTTCTGTATTTTACTATATCTCATTAGGAAGGGATTTGCGGGGAGGAGGGATTATTTTTGTGGTGTTCATAATGGCACTGAAGTTAATGCTCTGTTGCTGTTTGCCTAACTAGCCCTGTTTGTCAGAAGACTGCTTAAGGCAGCCATTACCACTTGATCTGGACTAAAACTTGGTCTTTTATCTCTCAAATTCTCTTTTTTAATTTTTGAAAAGTGCCAGTCAAAGTTATGGTGCTATATAAATATTTAATATAACA